>NC_061891.1:5005000-7505000 GCF_905147765.1 Vanessa atalanta | reverse complement strand
TCACGGAGATTTCTAGAAGTTTATTCATAAATAAAAAATGCAATCTGGTCCAATATATATTTAACATACAATTTTTGAAGTGGTTAAAGTAAGTATATTGAATATTTTTATAATATTTAAAACAACAAAACCCTTCAATAACTCGCTCTGAACATGAGCTGATCTATCGCACATTATTTACAACCGTCTGGCTTCAAGCTACATAATTCTATATCGTGCCCCCACCGCGTGCGAGCTCGCGATAACATTTTCCGTTCCGTCGCGAAGGGTACCGTTTACATTCATTACACGATATTATCGCCTTTAAACAGCTCCACCGAGACTCATTTAGTCAATGGTTTGTGTCTATGACCACCCTCTTGTTTATGGCGAACGTTAGATTTGAAATGTTGCTTTTATTGCACATATAATATCGTATTTATTCATAAGGTGATATGAATTCAGAAAATGTTTCAATTCACTAAAATTTTAGTATTCGGTACTAATAGCTATGTGAAATTTCAGTTTTAATCTCTCTTTTCAACGTTAAGAATGATAAACAAAAGTACTGATTAAAATCGCAAAAGACCGACGCCAAAAAGCTGTAAGTAGAATAAATCCGTATTATTTAATACCGCACGAAGCTGGAAATGCACCCGTCGAAAGAGCGTAAAAGAGTAAATGAAACGAGAGCGTGCATTTTGAATTGTGAAAAACTCTTTTGTTCGCGGCTACTGCTGAAAACTCTGCAGTGGAACAATGCGAACGCCCCAAACAACAATAATTCATACCGCTTTCCGCCACCTACGGCTAAAAATGTCCGCCACATGATATATAATATCAAGTGGAAAAGTTATAGCTTTTTAAAAGAATGGAAACGCCAGCGCCTAGCAGTTTGTTCTTTTGCTGAATACTAATAAATCAACAATGTTTGTTACTTTTGGGTATTTACGCGGCGGGAATTGAAGAAATTTAAGACCTAGTTACATTTCATTTAGAATTGCAAGAACCTTGGGCAAAATTTACGTAAGTGCTTTCGTTCAGGTCTACTATTTGTTAACAAAGGAATTCGATATTCAAAATCAATTTAAAAGCCATTTGTAAGGAACAGACAACGGCAAATCCAATCGAGGCTCGAGCTCCTATTTTTTTCCACTTTTTCCTTTTATTTTTTGTTTCCCCGTCATGTCGCGGTCTTGTGAGCCAGACGCCCCTTGCTCTTGAGTCAGCGTTTTTTACATTTTATTACGAAGTTGGTAAATATTTTCCAAGGCTTGATTTCGACGATTTTGTTACGTTTCCAGTGAGACTGTAGACATTTTACTTATAGTACTAATATTGAATTCGTTTTATATTTCAGGTTATTAATATACAAGAGTTTTATGTTGTTATTTTTAAATGTATCTAGTTAGTTGATCGGACATATACCTAATCTTGATTTTATCGGCTCTTTGTTATAACAGTGTTCTGTGTATGTGTTAAAGCAAAAGATAAAAGTGTACAAATGTCCTTTAAATGAAAAGTTCTCCTGATAATTCGCACCAGAAAAGATACAACTATACTAACTGTACAGAACCGTTTATATTAAAAAACTATTCGATATTATGACATTTAAACACGTAATATTAAATAATAAAAAATATTAAGTAGATTTGTGAGTGTAGTGATTTAACTTTACATCGAAACATATCTTGATAAATGGTACGCAATTGCTTATATTTAATAGCATACGTAAGATTCTTAATAGAAGAACAGCATATAGTGTGATAAAGAATTAGATAACTCACCAGTGCTAGCTGCTGCTTGAGGTTGTGAATATGCTGCGTGTTGTTGGTGCGCTGCAGGCGCTCGAGAGTAGCCTCCACTGCCCAGCACGTCACCAAACATGTAAGGATACCCGCCGTCCCTCTGTTGTAGGCACGACGATGACAGACCACCCGACATTGAGCTGTTGGAAATCGTACTTCCAGTATGTGATATACAATTAATGTTAGCTATGGATGACTGACTCCACGAAGTAAATACAGGATGTATTGGGGCAAGGCAATTGATTATATTATAATATAGAAAAAGATCATTTTGTATTTATCAATAAATTAAAAAGCAAAGTCACAGCCTCTTTATAAATTACGAAGTGATCCAAATTGTTTATGGTCTGGTTTCTTTTTATTTTGACTGCCTTATAGATGATTAATACGTATGTTGCCAATTATGAATAAATATTTTTTTATGTGACATTTAACTTATTAGAACTAGCTATTATAGGCTGATTTAGGTTAAGAAATGTTATTAAAAAATATTAAGTTATAAATTCAATAGATGAAAAATTTAACTCTTTCTCTGTTAGAAATAAAGTATACAAAATCAATTTTCGAAAAGCAATAAAGAGGATGTGATAAATTTATACCGTAGACCGAGCTAAAGAGGAAACTTCTCGTCTCACTAAGTTAATTTGCTTCGACAAAAGCTAAAGCCCGTAGATTCACTATTAAAAATCAATCCAAGTGGAAAGTCGACCTTCGGCGCTCAACTTCGGAGCGTCTCGGTGCAGTGGCGGGAAACGCAAGGAGGCGCGACCTTTGCCGCCCGATTTCTCGCGCTATTTAATTAGTGCCACCTCTAGATAATAGATGGCGCCAGTGTGTACATTCATTTTCATTTTGTAAGACGCGAAGTATAACAAACTTTTGAGATTTTAGCCCTGTTTTTATTATGTATGTTTAAATGTTAAAACAGTCATTTGGAATTCATTTACAATTATTTTATTGATGTATTATTAAAGCTAGTTAAAATATAAATATAATATATCGTTTCATAGATTAAAAAAAATCTTGACATCGCCTTCTTTAAATCTTTTATAGAAATTATAATTGGAAAATTCCACTTGGAAAATGCGATAATAGCAGTATGTTGTTAAAAATTGTGATCAGACACGAATATGATATCGCTATTACTACCTAGAATTTATAGGCTTTGTGTGGACACAACATGAAAAACATTTGTGTTGATTGTGGTGTATGGGATTAAGTAACGTCTCATTTTAAAAGATCACCAATATTAAAATTAAATATTTTAATTCAACATAAAAATAACCTCACCCAATCTACCGAGAAAAAAAACATTGAGGTATTCGATTTAAGTATTCAATTTAATACAGTACAGATAAAAAAGATGTCTCGTTGACGCCTTTAATTTGATTTTTTTTTATTTATTTACAGATTAGGTCAAATGAGCCACCTGGTCCAGTGGTTCTAATAAGTGGTTACCTTTTGATGCCAAATTATTTTCCTTGCGCTTTTCCTGACGTTGCCATTCTAGTATCTAACAACCTTTTACTACACTGACTTACCACCTCTTAAACTAGAAGAGCAATTAAAGTATATCGCAGTAGAATACCTGATTTGTGGTGGTCCAGATTGGGTTTGTCAGTGATTTTTTTATAGTTATGTTATAGATTTTCAGACATCAATTAATAATAATATTTGGTATGATATATTGATCAAGATCCTTACCTATAAGTGTCGCTCATGGTCGCAATGGGCTGCGGTATGGGGCTGTACATGGAGTTGAAGCCTCCATTGAGGGGCAGGCGGGCAGGCGGCGCGGGGGGTGAAGCGGGTGCGTCTCTCCTCTGGCTACGTAACTTCTCTTCCCGTCGCCATTTCGCGCGACGGTTGGAAAACCATACCTGATGGTGGCAAAAATATTAATTAATAAATGAAGGTATGAGTAAATTTGTGTGTGTTTAAATGTATTGTGATAGTGTGTATTAGAAAGGAAATGTTAGTGTCTTGTTAGAGCTTACAAGTCTTACAACCCAACAAGCTAAACGATGATACCTACCCATTTTACGTTAATTAAGCCACGTTACTCTCAAACATATTTATGTAACGAATTATTATTAATTTATCAATTAAGTTAAAGTTAACACAGCAATTAATTGAACCGTAGACAATATTGTGACATTGAACTGCGTGGAACGGAACGCTCCCGGAAACAGCGCTCACGTGCGCGGCACTTCCGCCGACATGGCGACGGCAATATGGCGTCCTTTCCCGCTCTTTGCAAAGGCGGGAGTCGCAAAAATGATTTTAAGATATTGTTATTATTTTGATGAAATTCAATTTAGGTATTGAAATAAATATAGTTAGTACATTTGTAACGACCGATTAAAATTCATTTTATATTTCTATGTTTTTATACATTGATTATTGAATCTAAAAAGATTCATGTTTAAGTTTGGTATAATTTTAGACTTCCTAAAAATATTTTTTACATCAATTGAATGTAAATACATACTGAGAAATGAGTGTATGGACAAAACTAGTGAAAATATTTTTCTTTTTGTACGTACAAAAAGTGAAAAAGGAAAATAAGAAAAAGGCATTGAAAGAGGTCGTGCGAGGTAATATGTCATAATATTATTGCTCTGGCCTCCAAAAGAATCGCCTGTACATTGCCGACTATATTTTATTCCAACCCTCGGAAAAACGCAAAGGGTCCAGTAAAGCTTAATACACACGATTGAGGCAACTTTCAAGTGTTACTCAATATTTGAAATATTCAAATAATAAGTTTATCTTGATTTTTTCTTAAAGTAATATGTTGATCAACCAATCGAAATTATGTATGTTGGAAGTACAGATACATATGATGCATCGATTACCAGATATGCCATGCCTATATAAAAATATGCAAAAAGGGTTAAAATGTTCTAAAACGTTTATGATTTGAATTTCAATTCGATTTGACGTAATTTTAAATGCCATAGACAATTACTTGATACTCTACACATGTGTACATGGCTCAAGATACAGTATAATATTATGACATTTCTAGTTTTTTCCCATTCCGTCCATAGATATTTTCGCTTGACAGTGGTGACAGCCGTTTCCCGCCTCTCTGTCACTCCCCGTTGGCCTTTTATAAATTGTTAGCCCTCAGTTGGGTCGAAATAATGTTACAGGGGTTCCTCACTAAATGGGATTTACCATAATTCTGTTATTTTGCCAACAAGTTACCTTGGCGGTTCTTTTTAATAACTTTAATAGAATTTTCAAACACAACTATACCAAAATATACAAGTAGTCCATTACGTTTATGGATAATATTTTGGCATTACATATACCTACACATTATTTAACGACTGTTAAGCTAAAAACAGAGTTCTCTCTGTCTGTCATCAGTGATTTGACGTTTGAAGGAAGTAGACACAGCACTATTTAATCAATCACCTTTAACTAAACAATATTTATCGGCAAATTATTACAAAAATGTTAACAATGTATTTATTATTATCATTATTAAGTTTTATATTGTAAATTGGAAACCTATTTCATATTTATAAATAGAATTCTATAATCTAAGAAGTATTTTAAGTCTTATAATAGAAAGAATGAATTTATATCGCACTTCAGCAGAGCTAAATATATAAACCTTTTGATTAAAATAAATGCCAATATGTACTTTATAATGTCGATTGTAAGGTTAAAATTGGCGTGTTCGTTTGTAAGAAGGTTTTGTTCGTTGGGTGCCAATTTTTCAAAACAACCCCTCCTACAGGCCCCTCCTTGCTATAGGCCGTGAGATCGATACCCAACCCCAGTTGTGATGACTATGGTTTTATGAAAATTGTTTCGGATAATTTCGCAAAAACTCAAAATCTTGAAATAAATATCTGTAATAATATCCATGCGTAACTGTTTAAATTAAATGAATTGAATAGGCCGTTCGGATAATCGAAAAACGTTTGAAGACATGAGTTATATGACGGTACTTATTTCAAAAGAACTGGAACAATTGAATGATTTTACTTATATTATATTTCATTCAAATTAAATATTTAAGATAAAATGTATTTATTACTCGAATTTAATATAATTTTGCAATCGTAGACACTCTTAAATAGAAATAAAGTATCATCGTCAATTGAAATAAGGTCTAATACTTTATATTATCCAAATAAGGAATCTGTCGTCAAAAACCGGTACGTAAGTAAGTATTATTTCAATTTCAGTACAAATAAGTAACGATTATCCCATCAACTCTATTATCTTGAACATCATAATTTAATTAACTTTTAATTTAACTCCATCCGATTCTAGTCAGAATAAGATGATTTTCTAGTTTCGATCATAAATATTTTCTGGAAACTTACATTGTCGGAAAGATGTTTAGTATTCTGTACCCCGTCTCTAATAAAGTCTTCTAAAACCTTTGATATTTGGTGCCTCTAACGTTCACCATTTCGACACAGCCTTGAACCCGGGGCAACACGTGGTGACGTCCGAATACAAAACGTTTCTTGAAAACGTCGCCCTTTGAATGTGGCAATTTGAACCCTACGTTTTTCAGCTAGAGTATAATTTAGATTGAAACACGACGCTACCGAATTTCCATTCAGGGTTGGTGCCTTTTAAATTGGATTTTTCACGTAATCTTGTTTGAACTGTTAGGTAGTTGATGTGCGAAGGTTCCGTATGAAAATGGTACTTTCATTTAAATTATATTTTGTCATTAAAGAGCTTCATTGTTTATTATTAAAATGTCTTAAATACATACAATTAGTAAGTATTGTACTGTAAACACATAATTATTAAGTTATTTAGATCTAAATATACACAATGGCTTTTAGAAACATGAATGTACTCTCTCATCTCATCATAAATTTGTTATGACAGTTCTACGTGAAGCATCAAGCTTATAACAAAATCAGAATCAAAATTTATTCAAATAGTTATTATAAAGTTTTATTTAATCGTCATTTCATAAGCACGCCGATAAAAATCTCATTAGTTATTCTTTTCCGACAATTATTAAAATAGTAACGGAATTCAGGTGATATAAGTAATAGGTAGTTATATTTTTAATACATTATGAAACGCTTTCAAATATAACAGTTCATGTATTGATAAGTAAGTATTTATAGTTCATTAAAATATCTTACGAAATCAAATACGAATGTATTCTTAAATGAAACCTTAAGATTCCATGGATCCTAATTCAATTATAAATGTTTTAAATTGTCTCTTAGTCAATAATATAATTTAATTATAACGATAGCTATAAGTACGTCCTTCCCCCCTCTCTCCTCTATATTTTGAATTGGCAACCCTAAAAAGTACTTGTTGACCGTACGAGCGCTGCAGTGCTCTCGCGAATGTAAACCAACAGCCGACGAGAGGTTAATGTAGAAGCTTAGCCCCGCTGAAAACAATGTCGCCGACATTTCCTTTTACAGTTTTTACGTACAAGAAAACTGTCGTGTGACACAATACATAATGTTGGAATTTTAGGTATGTAGCTAAAGATATAACGAGCATTTTGGAAGAAACTTCGTTAAACAAAGTAGGATATTTCGTTTTTTATGCGAAATACTTAGTTCTAATATTTGATTTGTTCAATTACTTGCGTTGAATAAAAAAATAACAGTTAGTTCTTTCAAAGATACCTATTTATTTAAATTAAGAAATATCATCACAATAAAAGTTCTTAAATACATTGTATTTCGGATACTTTGAAAATGTATTTTCGTTGCGCTGACTTCCTTTAAAACTAATTCAATTTAGCACAGCTAAGTGCTCTTGAAAATAGTTAAAAGGTTGCAGTCAAAATTGCATTAAACCGTTATAAAAGTTGCCAAGTTTCCTGCCCGTGATAAATGGTATTTTAAACTGTTGGCAACACTGAGTGTGACGACTCGCTAAGTGAAACGAAATGTCTGCGGCTTAATTGATTCTGTTTTTTTATCGTATTGATTTTATAACAATAATATTATACAAAAAAAAAACTTTTACATCGGATTTTTAAAATCGACGTTATTCCCTAATGTATTTGTATTTCCAATTATACTTTGAAGCCACCCTCTTTTAATTACATACACGAAAGTAAATGTTTAAATACATATGGAATGTTAAACACGAAAGATGAAAAATTCAAACAATAAAAACATGTTTAACATATTGCTGCCGACATATTTGTGGAAGCTATATACCACATACGTAGATTTATTTGAACGTGGCTTGGTGGGCTTATATAATAACCCTTGTTTTTTTAGTCTGTTTGCTAAAGACGCATCTACATGCGGCCCGTACCTATGTAAACAGGCAGTGTAAACAGGCCCTTATGAACGCATCCATGGTCCGCTTTTAATAAAGCACCCTTGTCATCTTTTTTTATTTTATTTTAGCTGTGAATTAACAAGCTTCCATTTATTACTTTTAAAAGATTTCTCAATTTTTAAAGTACATCGTCCTATAACCATTTCCGTAACCAGTAAGAGTGCTGTTAGTAAAGAACAGATAATTACGAGCGTGAAAACGCACTTAAACGCACCGTTATATGCAACCTTTTTTTCTTTTTTCAGTTAGTAAACGAGGCATAGACAATACAGCCACCTTACCGGTGTAAACTGGAGTTTATTTTACCTGGATACGTGCCTCAGGCAATCCAATCTTTTCAGCGAGCCGCTCGCGCGCGAACACGTCCGGGTAGTGCGTGCGCTCGAACTCTGTGGACATCCGTTTTTAAATTAAATTGCGGACTGTGACATTCCATTTTGAATCGCTGTTTGAATTCAATTTTAGAATAAAATTATGTAGTATTAGCTACAGCTATTATAAATGTTCCTAGGGCTTGTTAGTGTTATTTTGGATATTATTTATTTTGATAATGTTACACTATATAAAAAATAAAAGTCAAATAATATAGGTAACTAAGATATAAGAAAAGAAAAAAATAAATAAACTAATAGCAATAACGAAAGCAATAAAACTATGAGGATGGCAATACAAACAAACAAACAAGAAAAACTGAGATTAACACGACATAATAATTGGCCGCGCCAGTGGCCAAGAGCTCGGCAAATAGAAGGGACAATATTTATTTATTTACTAATAACTTGTTATTGCAAACAATAAATAAGATGAAAGGGACGCCAAATTGGTTTATGAAGGCTCAGGGGAGCGCTTACGTGTAGCACTCTCAGCTTAAAGTCAGATTCGAGCTGGAGTATGAATGAGATCTTGAGAACTTAAAAGGAAATTTTCGTGTTGCCAGACGTGAAATTAGTTTTTTACATTTGTAATATATGTTAACAAAATTAATTTGTGTATAAAGCTTATTCAAATTAGGTCATATTTAATTATTTGCGCAACAGTAACAAACGTATTTAAAATCCACTTTTTATCCCAAGAAATCTTAGTCGGAATGAGATATTATAAAGCACACGCACAAGTTATTTTTCATATAAAACCTCATTTTATTTCTACGGCCTCGGAATGCACAGATTTAAAAGCGAGCTTATTATAAACATATTTTTTTCTGCAACTTTACCTTTTTCTAGGCTATCGATTTGGTCATTGGTGAAAGAGGTCCGATTCCTTTGCAGCTTCCTTTTCAACCGTAGCCTCATCTGCGAATCTTCGTCACCGGATGACGCGTGCTCGCTGTTGCCATCTGACCCAGCCTCTGATTGGAGTGTATCTGTCAGGAGAATAAGAAAATATATTTATAAGCACTGCTATTGGTCACTTAGAGGAGGTTGTTAAACAAAAACATAATTCAAATAGTTCTCATAAAAACCTAACACAAGAAACAAAAAAATATACAAGGTGGCATTTTTTTTTTATTATGTTAGAGGTTATGAAATTGTAATATAATTCTATACATACATTTACACTAATATTATAATTGCAAAAGTAATTCAGCGTATTTGTTACTTTTTCGCGACGAAACCACTCAACCGAATTTGATGAAATTTTATAGTATGTATGTATGTATGTATGTATGTAGAAAAGTTGAAATCTAAGGAAAGACACATGCTTTTTATGCCTTACACTTGACGATTAAACATAAATCGCGGACGAAGCCGCGAGCGACACCTTTATTTTACTAGTATCGAGATTTCACGCGTTAAATTTTTTTATTATAAGCGAACAATACACGTAAATACAAATACATAAGTATCTACGTGACTTTTAGGCTCGTAACGTAAAGGCTATATATAAAAGCAATAAAAATTCGGACGGATAGTTTTTGAGATTAGAACTTCTTTCAATATATTCAAATATGCCATTAAGTAACGAATTATAAAAATAATCCGAGTAATATCTCTAAAAGCTATCATAAAATATTTTCTATATCAGAACAGCACTGCTATCAATAATGCATCATTAGGTCTGTGAAGTATCGAGTCATTTGTAAAGTAACTTTAAAACGATACTCAACAAATGTTCCAAGGGGCTACATACAGCTCTTCATCATAAACTATCAACACAACACTCGAGCAAAACGATGTCGACGACTATCAAGCGAATGCATCAGCATAATTGCACAATTGAACCCCAGAATTACAGACAAAAACTTCAAAAAACCAGTCACCGTGACCTCCACATTCCTACCCCATATTTAACGTTAAGGCTCAGCATAAACTAAACGCATTCCCTGAGGGCGATGTCAAAATTAAACGTTACTCGTAATGTTGTCGACATGCCCTCAGCTAATTGATTAATTTGCTTTATGGTCGGACCACTTGAGCCCCAGTTCGATTCCCGGATCGGTAATGGCCGCACGGGTTGATGACTCCACTGAATGGACGGCCTGTTACACAATCTGTCACATTTTTCTGATACGCCAAGATGTGGGCGGGAGCTAATTTTTGTAATGGATAATATCGGAGAATTGCTTGTCAGATAGTTAAATGAAGCGTTCAAGAGTATAAACGTACTTATTTCTATCGTATATTCTTTTAGTTTAATGTAAAATTTTCATAATATTAAGGCATAATACTTAAATATTCAGAAAGAATAGCTTTATTGCAAAACACAATTGCACAATAAAGCTATTCTTAACCTACTTAATAATATGATTATTTGCAAATTTGAAATTCTTATCTCAACATTTTAAACGGGTATTCGCCGTACAAGCATCCACGTCGCGTGTACCTACGGACATGATTGATGCGCGACATCTCCCGCGAAACACTTTCCGATCGGTTGACAATTTTGATTGATCGCGCCGTGTGCGTGCGCCCTTATCGCGTCTAATGAGACCCGTGTCGAATGTAAACTTATATGTGATTTTTTTGTATTCCGAATGAATGTGTAGTACAATTACAATATTACAACTGTAATCGATTATATCCTCATGTGACCTTTGAAAGATCAGACATACTGTTTTTGATATAAGTCTTATTAGCTCAGAGATATACCAGATGAGTCGTTATAAAAATATTAACGTTTCCCGGTAATTTATAATTGCTGAGCCGTAATAAAGTCGCCTAGAAAGTGTGCTCAATTTTAAAGTTGCCAAGTATGATTATGTCGTGTATACTTAAGGTGAAAATAACTACACTAAAGTAGTTTAGTTAAGTAACATTGCGTTGTAAATTAAGTGGGGCTGTAAATAAGACTTAAAACTTAGGACACATGTTTCACCGAAGTTTCGAACTAAAATCTCAGTAACACTGAGCTTGATTAACGAACACGCAGACTTATTTATAACTATTTATTAAAGAGGATAAAGAATGTTTCCCGTTTCACAATCCGAGTTTTTATTTATCGTCACAGAACGAAACATAAAGGAGGAAATCATTAAAAAAGCGCTCAGAGAGACGGGACGCACTTAACCACAATCTCACCAATAACGACCTACAAATGATCGAAGGAAGAACTCGATACTGACGGGGCCGGAGAAAAATACCTAAGAGAAAATAATAGTAAGAAAATAAGAAAAGAAATAAAAGTAGGGGCGGTGAAAAAAAAAATTGGAAAAAATAAGCACAAAGGGAAGCGAAGAAAGTCGGGACTCGGGACGCGGAGAGATAAAGCGAATTGAAGTTATCGGGGCGAATGGCGAACGTGGCGTAGCGCGTAGGTGGGGGCGATTGCCGCGCGATTATATGAGATCGATACTGTCACTCAAGCGAGCCGCCGCGAACCTGCCCGAGACGCGAGGCAGCGGCGGCGCGCCTCGGCAGTCGCGTTGCACATGAAGTGGGACTTACATGACTTCAACTATCTCGAACTTACACAATAATTATTATTGATTATATTGATAGAAAACCATATTGATAAAACTATCGCCTTTCATGTTGGAACGTTAAAATGTTAACACTTATACAGGAAGGTAAATAGTTTATAAACATAAACACTAAGACACGATTAATGTACTATATGACACTTAAAGACTGTAATTGTTTATATATATCAGGGAAGAAAGACTACAAATTTCGAAATTTTTCACTGTTAATGTTAACACTAGTCGTGTAAAGATTTTAAATAATAATTAGGTACGCCAGGTTGTTGGTTCTTGTAGCAATCAAAGTGAGTTGAATGTTTACACGCTTCCGCTTATAGCTTATCCCAGCTCCTCGCGACTCCAGCCCCGCAGCCGTGTTGCCGGACAAGACGCGATTCGCCTAATTCGACACGCTGACACTGGACCACTACAATTACTGAATAATACAATACATCTACAAATTGGCATTTCTATTTCATTACCTGATGTATGTTCCTGTTCTATAAATATATCAATTTCGAATGTAGGCAAAGATAATTTAAATGTATAGTTTTCCTTTTTTTATTTTATTTTTACCTTCCGTCAAATGTCAATCTTGAATCAATACAACAATGACTTGATTGTAAATCTTTTATGAAATACATAATAACGTAATTAATCTTCATGTTTACATACAGTAGTATAATTAAATGAAATCGATATCCGAGATGAGATTGCCCAGTGTGTATAACTTGTTGATTACGACCTAAGATCGCATGATCAAATCATAGGACACTTACCCACGGGCTATTTCTATATATGCATATAACGATACAATAACGATACGTATCAGATTTCATTAGTCCGTCCTTTCACGTCTCATCGCTTTTAAGACACTTTTCAAACCAAAATGAGTGAAGCGACCAGATCAAAGCGTAGTCGAGGTTTTAATTTATATAATTTAATCACTACTAGCTAAACGAAAGTATATATATTTATTAAATTCATAAAAGATTACCTATAACTCAAAAACTTACAGTTCTAACATTTACTCCCTCAAGGGGTGAATTAAAAAAAGTGGACTCTGTCCTTGTTCTGGACTGAAACTATCACCTTACCAAATTTAATCTAAATCGGTTCAGCGGTTCGTAACATTAGTATAGATAGAAAATTGGGAGTAAAAATGAATTTATAAACTATCCGTAATTATAACGATGATACAAACACATCTCCCTCCCAAATACCTACATTACAAGACATCAATTGTCACACTCGAGCTCACAATAATAAAAACTAAACCTTATCTACCCCACTACTGAGTAATTTAGATGACCCTGCAGGGGATAGATGTTGATTACAAACAACCACTTACACAGACCCATCTATTTTCCCCTGCGACACATAAACGTACGCCGATTAAGATGAGTCTTCGATCCAAAGGGGCCAATTTAAAGTGGTCGATGTTTGGTAATAATGGTTTATTAGGACGGGCGGAAAAGTGGTCGTCCAAGCCATTAATTTGCAATAAATTGTAAGTAAAATAGATTCTCGAATGTCATATAAATGTATTGTCATTTAGATATAAATTGTTTAAGGTGTCATATTATAATTAAACAATAAATATATAGAACGTCATACATATATAGAGAGTACAGTCTACAAGTAATAGTGTTTAGTCTTTGTTAAACGTGTAAATTCAATAAATTTATGAAACATTACCATATATAATAATATTGTTGTCTATTTTCGTATGGTATGGCATTCACGTATCGATTAAAATTTAAACTTTGAACATGTATCATTGTTAGTTGCTTGAAGATTTCTAGATTGAAGATTAATGCCATTAACGCTAAGCAGGCAAACATATAGTTTGTGAGTTAAATATATATATAAAATACTAAAAATACTATACCAATATGAGAGACTTACACCAGCAAAATCACTAATTATAAAGCTGCGTTCTATTAACAATAATAGTCGATTATATTATTAATCGAGTAGAATTTATTTGTATTGAGGTTATACCGACGGTTTGTCCAATTTCTATTTAAATAATTTAGTTAACATTCTACATGATACACACAAACAAACATAAAATTTGTTATAATTAAAAATATAAATCATTAGCGAGTTAGTTGCACGCGTCGAATCGCTAATTTACCGAATTGGTAATCGAAACTGCGGTCTCGATTTCAAATCGAAACAACCGAAGCGGGAAACCTAAGCTATTAACTTTTTAACGTGTCACTTTGATCATCGAGGGCCTTTGAATTTAAGTCAATTGCACTGGAACGGTTCGATTAAAAAGCTATTGTTTCATAGCGGTACTACAATCGAGTACTCGCGACGCGTAATCGATAGTTTTGTTATAATACGTGTAGTGATGAACCACCTGGCGAGGGGAAGCTGAAGTATTCGAGTGGTTTGTATATGAGAAACAATTAAATATTGAGCTGTGTGACTTTTTAATCACTTTTATATCGATTTGTTTTCATAGTAAACTTTGAAATTTGATATTATACGAATAACTTCGGTTAAATGTTTCATATAAAAGCAGTAATAAACTTCATAACTAAAGTTGAGATTTCTCATTGTTAATTCGAATTTTATCGAATTATTAAATAATTAAACACGTAGATATAATTAAATTAAAGATAACTATTTTAATTAGACAAGACTTCACGCTGGAATAATCAAGCCAGCAACTAAATTTACTTAGATTTATTTTTTATCTAAAAAGGAAGTCGTTTTATATTGTTACTTAAATGTAATTTTACTTTATATATAATCCATTCCAGTTAATAATAGTTCTATTCGTTTCGATCGTATTGTTGTTGTCGATCTGTTTGTTTCTCAATATCACGGTTAATTTATTTGGTGCGATTGTCCAACCGCTAGTTGGTTCGACCGCCGTGTCCACCGACTGTTTATATTCTAAACCAGTGTGTACAAGCAATTTGTGCAATTATTTGAACTACTCCGCAACCAGAGCAAATAGGTTCCTGGACGTTTTCATATCAATTTAGCATAAATATTTGCTCAAAATCATAATTCGAACATCATTTGACATTTCATCGTGTTCTTATAATTTGGCTATTTGGTGCGTTTCAACGAATGGTTGCCATGTTTGTTATACTACTGAAAAGTATTCCAGTGGCAGGAATAAAGGTAAACAAACTTTATATTTACATATTCCACGTAATTTGCTAATAACTCGATATATTATGCACAGACAACTCTTGAATAATAAATCTATACATTTTTTTAAATTAATTAATACTTATTTAATAAACTTATATAAGAATAGTTATATATTGGTCCCTAATAAACATAAACTAAATAAATTTAAAAAAAATTGCCACGATGAATCCATAATAGAATTGATCAAAGATATTATTAATCATTTCAAGGATAAAGTTGTTTATTTTGTGTCTGTTTATTCGTCTTTACTTCTTCTACCATTGGAATAGGCATTTGCATTTTTTTTCATTACTGTCACATGTTTTAATTATCATATTTTTTTTTTAATAAAATTTATTCAAAAAAAGAGAAATGAACTGAAAAAAAAAAGTTTATATTGTGCGTCAATCACTCGCGCGCTTTTTTTGTCCGGAGAGAAAAACATCGGCCATTTTGTTTCGTTTTATTCTCGTATACTTTGGGAACATCAGCCGCGCCCGCCGACCCGTGAATCAAACACTGCGTTGAATATTAAAAATTTGTAGGCCATTGCGTATTGAAAAAAAAAACTATGATTAATTTCTAGTTTTATTGTTTATCGATGCAACTATAAAAAATATTTTCATTTTCAACGACATTTATTTGGGCATATATATACCTAACCTTTGATTTTAATTATATTGTCTAGATAGAAAGTACACGCTCATTAGTAAAGTAGTATGATGTTTGGCGACTGTCAAGATTAGCTGTCACGCACACTAAGATAAAGTTGGCTCGTCCGTTCCGTTCTTTTATAGTGAGACAATCTATCTCGATATATAAATTATCTAAGATTAAAATAGAGAGCTACAATTATTTTTCTGCGTATTACATATTTAGATACTATATATTGGTTTGTAAACCGCTTTAACTATCTGTTTTAAAACGTTTTAAAGTACTCGAATTTTCGCTATACATTTGAAAATTTTATAGAATTCAGTTAAAATATTTATTTGTTAAATATAATATAATCATTTGAAATTCTCAATGATTCTAACAGCCAGGTCGGAATCGAATTTAGAACCGATCTGAGTCAATGTTAATTAACATTCGTTCGTAGACACGTTTCGTGACAAGTGTAGAATATCAGCTCTAGTACATACGTATATACCTATATTTTCATATGATTACCAGTAACAAAAAATCAAAACCCAAGATGGTTCATTTAGTTGTACGTGTCAAACTCGTACATAAAAAGGTATAATACGACACAATTTAAATGTAGCATCGAAAAATAAAAAAAATCAATAAATCGTCAATTTGGCGAATGTATATATATATCGTCATTATAATAAGTATTTAAACGTATGCGTAAAGATCATTTTCGTATAAGAAATAAATAAAGATTAACGATTTTTAAGTCACTTAATTCAGATGTGATCAGTTTTACGAATTTTGCCGATGCTACATCTAAGTTGTGACGTATAGTATAAGTAAGATGCGATTTTTTTTTACAATAATCTTTTGTTTATTGAGCAAAAAAATTGACTTATAACAATTACCTACATTTGTTGAATTGTTCATTGGGACGTTCTCTTATTTTAAGTATTTTTATTAAATAAGTGCTATACAAAGTTGTTTACATTAATATTAAACCTGAGTGAATTTCAATTTAGACCACAAGTGAATTAGAGTGTTCAATATTGTAACATACTTTAAAGTAGATAATAAATAAGCAATCTTTACAAATAACGCCCTCACTTTTAGTAATTACGCGGACAATGTAATCGTTCAGTGGAGTTTTAAAGTCAAAACGTTATTACTGGAGAACTGACCTCAGTACAAACTTTGTCGGGACGTTTGTAGGATTATGCGTATTTAACGAGATTAATGAGAAATGTTCGCCGAATGAACGTCTTTAAAACGACGTATCGTAATACCCGAAAAGGGAATGAGTGCAAGTAACTTCTTATATAATGTCTAGCTAACCAAAATGGGTACCACCCCGTATCAGTTATTCTATCACCACGCGGCAATGGCATTGATGTTTCCGTATGGACAAGGAATTTAACATCTTAGATGGTCTTTGGCAAGGTTAGCGTCGAATTGAAAGTTTCAAGCTCAAGAATCGTGTTTATTACAAAGACTTAAAAAATCAGAGGAATTTCTTTATAATTTTAAATAATAAACAACAACCTGCCTTTCTTGTATTATTAATTTAAAAATATAATTTAAATACAATCGTAAACAACATTGCTCTCTATAGACAATAATATAATTATATCGCTAAAGAAATAAGTACGAATCTATAATATACGAATACAGTATACTTACATAAAATTTGTTTTTTTTAAGCAGTCTGTTAATTACTGGATAGACAAAGGAAATAATTTAATGAGGAAGGTCATATTTTTTCTTAACAAAACTTGTATTTCGAGTCACGTGCGACATCGAGTGTAGCGTCAAAGTGCACGCCGCTACGTGTCGCAAGTCACCGGAACGACTTAACACTGTGTTCTAAATACTAATGTCGAATATTTAATAATTAAATAGATTCTTTGTTCCAATTAAACAACTCAACATGTTTAAATTCCTACTGTTATTGTTCTAATTAGCGTGTAAATTAAAATAGTAGTTAAATTAATTAACGTTTTAAAAATGTGTTAAAAACAAAACTTATGGAAGCATAAGGTTATTTTGATTGACGTTTAAAATATTTTATCGAACTGAAAATAAAAATAAAAAAGGTCACAATATATTTTATAATTTCATATAACATTTCTAACGTTTTTTTTTTAATTGTATAAAGTCGAATATAGTGTTGTGAATATTGCTACAAAACAAAATTTGTAGTTTTTTTTTATGTCACGTGCGGAAGGATTTTGGTGTCAAAGAGCATGTAGCGTGACGTGTCCTAATTTGTATCCAGCAATGTGTTGCCATGTGTTAATCTTATTGTGGAATATTTATTCATATAAAACCTTTTTTGTTTCGGTTTCGTTTCCTTAAGCACAGAGTTTTTTATATAATACACTCGGTAGAGAAGTTTAATTTAATACTTATTGCTATTTATATAATTATGTGAGGTATATTTTGATATTTATTTATTTTTGAATTAATTATGTAATGGTAGAGTGTGGTTTAGTCGAAGTTATAATTTTTTAAGTTTTGTTTCCATTATAGTTTATTAAAAAGTCATAACAACCTTAGAAACATTTTAATTTTCCAATCCATAATACTTGTATTTATTTGTACAGACATCGCTATTACAAGAGAACGATCGGTTTCACGAGAAATTGCACTCCGTACTTCGAATAGGGAAGTGATTGAATTTATAAGTTTACTTTAAACATTTGAGCATTTAATGGTTAAATCGAATGGCACTTTTCAAAGTATTTATGAGTAACGTAGTTTGACGTTTTAGCAAGATATATACCTATTTTTTTATTATTTACAAATACGTATGTGATGATCATGAATTCTAGGAAAATCGATGAGCAAATGGTCATCTAGTGGTCGTTTACAATGATAAAAAATATATAACACTCCTTACATCGTAAATGTGATTCTAACCACGAGATCAAAAATGAGATTTCATGGGATTGTTTTTCCATGTAATGTGATCCTAAAAGAAGTTCTGTTTGACGATAATGATTAGTGCTCTAGGAGATAATTGGGTCTACATAAATTCTAAGTGAAATTGTACATATTTTCTATTTAGAAATTATGATCGATACTCTTACATACTGAACTGTAATTGTATTTATATTCGAATTGATATATCTTCTTTTCACTCCCCTCTTATAGATATGATCTTTTTTTTATAATGTTAGAAAAAAATAATGCGTTCCAAGACTTAATTTTAACGTCATATAACTTTAAAAAAATGTACCTATACAGTCAGTCATCATTCGCTTAGTAAAGTTAAATAAGTAAATGACTGCTGGAAACAGGTCCCCCTTTAGATAAGGTTTAGTTTTTGTTCTACTACGCAGTTTAGTGGGGGTCGGTAGATACACATGAGGCTGAATTTCATCCGACACATGGAACTTGCACGTTTCTCAACATGATTTCATTCACAATCGAGCACGTGTACATCTCAGCAATTGTTTAATGTAATCCCTCTCAAAGTCAATTCATTTTCACCCTCCTTGTCGTATAAACTTAAAGTCACAATAAAACTTAACATTCTTGTAGTATTACAAGCAAAGTATTATTATTTAATATTAAAGATTAGCTTATTAGTATCGTTGTTCCTCTCTCAAATATTTAGTTCTCAAATCTGCGTGTAATAACGTAAAACCGAACATCACACAAGTAACAAAGAGACATAATCTTGCAAGCCACAAAGACGAACGAAGAAACGTCGGCTGAACCAACTGTCCCCCCATCCCCCTACCCTTACAAGCCTCTCGGTTTAAGGTTAAGGGCTGCGTGCATTTTAGACAATTTATTAAATTTACAGAGTAGCACTGTAACTTTACAGATTATAAATATTCATAGTGTAAAAAAAAAGTAAAAAATAATAATGTTTATTGTTTTACGTACAATACTTAATCTATAATAGGTTAATTCAAAACCTAGTAAGTTACTCGTAAGTTACTAGTACATGTGTTAATGTGATATTATGTCTCGTAGTTGTACTCGGAGCGTCCCACTTATTAAGCTGTTCTGTACGTATACTAAATAAAATATTGCATTGGCTGCCCTAATAATTACTTTGTATTTTTATTATTTAATAATAAAACTTTAAAATACCTGTCAACTTGTTAATAAACGATGTTTGTTAAAAATTCTCTACCTAATTAATGTAATAAAAAGTTCTCTTATCAGTTGAAAATTTTAACATGTTCTAAAACAAATGATCTATTTTAATTAATATCAATATAATTGTCACGAATATACTCCGTAGGTATTATTTTTAAATAGATACTTATTAATAATGGGCGACATATATTGCATTAAACATTTAAACTTTTTAAATTATTATACGACGTAAAGTGACAACCCTATTCTAGGTCTCAGGCATTCAGACGAGTCGTAGCTCAAAGCAGAGGGAAAAAGGACATCGCTGTCATGTCGTGACCTCTATTAGGTGCCTGACACTATTATACGCTTTGAACGCCTGCTTGAAATCCGTCTATCGCTTTGACGTTTTGTAAATTAAATTGTTTATTTCAGATTGGATTTATATCATATAAGTTAATAAGGGTATATGTACTAGACGGGAATAATTTGTACTCTACCTAGTGCTACTGTTCGGGTATCTGTATATTATAATTGTATTTTGTTAAAATAATGATGTCCTCCTGATCAATATCGGTAAGTGCGGCCATTTTCAAGAGAATCTCTTTATGCTAACTACGCCGGACATATTACGTACACACGTATGTGTGCAAACAGGTACTTCTCACTCTAATAATCCGACGTCTAAAAATCGGATATGTCCATAAAGAGTTCAAGAGCAACTTTCGAACTGCTCAGTGTTCCTGAGAATTTTGCGACGATTTTGTAAAAGCCCTTTGATCTGGTCTCAAGTTCAGATTTCAAGAAGGTCTACAGTTATAAGCTAACTACTAGACCAAGGAGATAGCCTAAGTTAGTGTAAACAAGCCCAAGAATTACACCTACATAACTTGGTTATAAAGCTGCGTATCCACTACGCAAATTTATAGGCAGCGTTCCTGCAATTGCTTAAGTAGCGGATACGTTCACGCTTGGAGATGCAACGTTGCATGATCGTATAATGAAATAGTATGCCACACATTAGCTCTGATAACGTCATCTACGATCAAAAATCAAATTAAATCTGGAGCATGTGTTTCTTCATGATGACGTTACTATTATGTCAACCTAACCAATATATTCCAACTAGCAGGGATGTCATTTTTAGTCGTTATTAATTCCTATTATAATGTTGTTTTTTTATATCTGTTATGTTATGTCAACTTTATCCAAAAATAGTGACAGTTTAAATAAACTGAGCTGAACACATTATACTGAATAGTTCTACTATGTAGTATTTAGAGTTCTTTGTATAATTCTTCTAAGCACGTTTCCAATATATGACAATACCCCTAAAAGTCGTAACCTTATTATTCATAAGCACTTACCTCTCTTATGTTCTTCTGTCCCGGGCCTGTTGAGCTGAGGTGGTAATGGAGCTGGTATCGTCGGCGCCGCTGGAGCGGTAGGTAGGCCGGGGTACCACCAACCCGTCGCGGCTTGACCGTTGAACATTCGCAGCTTCTCGTAAACGCTGTCGTTCTGCGCAGACGCAGCCTGCTCCTTCTGCGACGCCAGATTTCTTAACACACGGTTGATCGATGATACCTAGATGTGGTGAACGACCTTTTAATTTTAAATCGTATATAAAATAACCTATTTAATTGTTTTTTTTTTGTCTGCATTGGACTTATTATACACTTAAATGATGTAGCGTATTGTGTTAAAGACCTTGGTTATATATGAAATTCATCACATCTATGAGCGTATCAATCCTTGAGGTGTTTATCCTAACCCTTAACTACGTTCCTGCGGTTAAGAAGGGCTGTTGTTTATCTAAAAAAACTAAGCGTATACACGATATGTTCTTTCATATTTAACATGGACCAATGAAGTCTGTGCAAAAGTGTGCGTGTATAAATAACGTATGTGTTTATAATTAACATAACGATAAGTGTTATTTACAATTTTCAACTGACATAAATATTTTTCAACAGATGTATCGCCGATGTAATAGTAACGGCTAGGTTACGTAAACGTTTTAAAAATTCCACTAATTCTGAAAGCCGAATCGGTAATGTTTTTACACTTTATTAAGTTGTTAAATTTTGATTCTTAAAACGTGCTTTCAGGAGTCTACTTAAATATAGTATATGATGTTTTAAAATCAGCTGTACGTACTCTAACGCTATTCATTAAAAATATCGTATTAATGACTATATGAGTGTATGAGATTCCATTAGTCATAGCTAATAACGAAATAAATATAAATGTTTCAACAAAAAAACAAAAGCAACAACCGTTCAGTAAGTTACCCGACACGTAAAGGTATACACACACGCACACAAACACATTCCAATCTCAGCCAAACTAAATAACTATCTAATAGGAAACAAATTGCGAAACGTTCCCGCCCTTTTAACTTCCAAGCACGTGTAATTTAAAATTTAATATGATTACTAAATTCCAATCGGGAGCCTCAAAGGGACACAGATTAGGGCCCTCCCCACTCACCCCTTCAGGGCCTAAAAACCCCAATATCCATCTACTTTCGCCGAAAAAGCACGCATGCGTAAAAACCTAACTCACACAAATATGCTCTATGTATGCCCATTTTAACACGTACAATCTTCGTTATATGTATATAGGCAGCGCCGCGGGGCGTCCCTAGATAATAATATCTATCTGTTTTCTTGTTGCTATTGGCAACGGGGAAAATATATTTTTCTCTGTAACGGCCGGGGATCGGAGGGCGGCTGCAAATTCGCAAATGTGTTCACAGTTCTTGGATATTACGTTCATAATCGATTTCCCTTGGACATTTTCGTTTTCAGTGTTACAAGTCTCTAAGATTGCCTTTTGTGTTATTCGTAATAATTGTTCTTGAAATACGTGCCATTTTATTATTCGAGGAAGCGGATTATTTTTTCTATTGCTTTAAAAATAAATAACGAATTGAAAATTAAATTTCGAACATATAAATTGCAGAATGAATTTTATAAAAATATAAAACGTTTCGTTTTTGCTAAATCAATATTTTGTGTATAAGTGTTTGGTAACCTTAATACTTTATGTCAAATATAGTGTATATTGTGAATACAAAGTGTATGCAAACTATCGGTGTAACGTGTTCAGCTTTAATCCCGTGTAGCGCTAATGGAAGGTAATGTACAGGTGCCGTTAAACCTCCATACATTTGCTAAAAGCTTTTATTTATATACAAAAACGTATATTTTATACCTAATGCAAAACGTTTCGTACAATTCTCAGTCTATTTAAAATTTATTCGGCTTAAAATAATTCGTACGCATTTAACTTTCAAAGAGTCACGAAATATTTAATTTGATATATTATATTTTGTAAACTTTTTGTAGCAATCTGTTGAAATTGAATGTGTTCGAGAACTTTACATTTATTTTATACCGCTTTAATCAATATAGTTTTTAATATGCTACGTTCAATTTTCATATAATGAAAGCTTTTTCAGGTTGTGTGTGTTTAACGGCAAAGTGTTATTTAGTTTTAGCTAAAAAGAGAAATAACTTAAAATGTTTTTTTTTTTTAATTAACACGATTTAAGATATACAATGATAGAGTATTCTTCATTGATTAGGAATTTCAGACACTGAGAGTATTTTTTAATAGTCCTGTATGTACGATATGATATGGTGCAGTCGTGTCTGCGCAAATAAAGGTGTACACTCTATTTCCTCACTCTTATAGTGCAATGAACAGAGAAAGATCAGACACTACACTAACTGGTTTACGTGCTATCAGAACCACAATAGTGAAGATTGGCCAATAATTTCTTACGTTTGCTTCTGAGAATTTATTGATGGAAAAAAAAAACAATATTTTTACTGGATTGATTCGGCAATTTCCATTTTAGGAACCCCAGATCTTAATTCTAATAAGCTAGGCGCATGACAAATAAGGCTGTTTAATACAATACGCATAATTGTCATAATAACCTATACTAATATTAGATCCAAAATATCACCAATATTGATTGACAATACTAATAAAAAATTAAAAGAATATCCAATCAGATAATGTCAAAGAAAAAAAACCGTCAAAAAATCAAGTTCGAAATTTAAAACAGCCAATAAGAGAATTGCGTTTAAAATGCATTCTGTAACTGACAGCTCACCGACCAATCAGATGAGAAAAAGATTAAAGCGGTTTGAGCTCGTTCGAATTAGAATTATAAAGGATTTATACTTTTTGTTGCTTAATTGAGTTTTATAATGGATAAAAAACATTGTAGTATTTCTTCTAAAGTTGTTTTAATGATTTATTTCGTTGAATTTCTACGAAGTCAAAGTCAGTTCGAACATGTTTAGGTGAAAATATTTTTACATATGACTTATACCGTTTCAGTACCAGAGCTGTCGAATTAGTGATCAACGATGTGTGTAAAGGGCCCGCGTGTTTTAGACGTGCGGGACACGGGGTGGCTTTAAACAAGATTTGAAAAACTGCCCCGTATAAGGGGTGCATTATGAATAAGCTTAAAACAAATATGTTACAAATATATTGAGATTTATTTAAAAAAAGCTATTATGTCTAGCGTTATAATAAAATATTTGAATTTATTTATACATACTTATATATAAGAGCGGATCTACAAGACATTACGTTTTACGCTTAGAGCAATCTATTCATTTAACCAGTAGGTAGTACAGAAAAAAAAAATATCGCAATAAATAAACCAAAATCAAAAAGAGCACTTTTTTTAAAATACTTATTTACGTAGACTCTTTTAATATTACTTTTATTATCGTATAAATTAAATTAAATTTATCTGTTTTTATGGAACAATATTAAATATTTTTTCATGTACTTGTACATAATGTATATATACGGGTTTTTTTAAGGCATCACAGTTACGACAAATAACCTTTTACGGAATTGGTGTGATCAGTTAGATACATATTGCGTGAAGACTAACAAATATATTTTTTTACACGCAATTAAATTTTAACTGAATATAACTCATTAAATAATAGAGCTAATTCTTTCGTACACAGTCTTGCTATACTTCTCAACTTCACAAATGAGAAAGAGATAGATATATTCCATATAATTTGTTTAGATAGGCATTAGTTACTTAAGAATCGACAATAGTAAATTTTATTTGAATGCTAATGTACTTATTGATGTTAGGTCAATGCCTTCACATGACAGCCGACATTAGGCGCTCTACCGATGGCCTTATTCGAGCTTAATTAAAATTCAATATTAATAATACGTGAAGCGAAACAAAAATCCTACCGTATAAGGTCTGAAATATGACACGGACACTTTCGACTGACGGGTAGGTACTATAGGCTACTCCATAAAATATGCGTAGAGGATTATAGATTTTATAGTTCAAGTAATAGCATTTATAATTGATAGAAGGATATGTAGACTATGAGAAAAATGTACAGTTCGTAATGTTTTATTTCAATAAGGAATATTACATTTTAGATTGTTCTGAAAATAAATGTTACTGAATGATTAGTTTAATAAATAAAATGTAATATTCCTATGTTTCAATATGCAACGTTTGCGCAAATTATTTCAGACGTTACATTTTTTTTTCGAGTGCTTAATTGTATACGCGATGTTTCCTATTGAAATTTTAGTATTAACAACTCAGGATATATAAATAAATCACGACTTATCGAACCTAACCTGGTAGAGATACAATAGCTTTTAAATTTAAATATATATAGGAAAGATTGTTTTTGATTACAATTACTATTCTAAAAAAGCAACATAATTAAATAGAAGGCATAAGAAAACATACTTGATCAGGAAGTTTCGATGCTTTCAAAGCATAATGATAATATTAATATAACATAATGCAGAATAATGAAATAAGAGTGAAGATAAAATCTTAGTGCGAGGGAACGGATCGAGTTTCGCGATGCAACATGACATGCGCGCGCGCAGCGATAGCGCTCTCACTGCACGCGACTTGTTACATACAAAACCGTCTTAATAAAAATGTATAATTCAATGAAGAGTTTGTATAAGATACCAAGATCATAGGCCCTTTAATGCGTGCAATGAAAAGTGTAATTTCTAAAGTGTCGGAAATATATAGAGTGATAGATCATCTTTACACGGCGCGCGGGCGTTCTCGCGTCATTTTGACATTGACAGGTGTCACTAGGGATGCGCGCACGCGCGTCGTTGCGTCGAGACACAGCGATAGATCATGCGATAGTGGTGGACCTCGTGTAGGTGGTCTCAAGTAACGCGTTAGAACAAAAGCTCAACTATCTAACCGATCGGGTTTTTATCGATAGCCCTGTTAATTAAATTGAATGTAAAATGAGCCACATAACGGAAGATCGTTTCCTAATGATGGAACGTGATTTTTCATACATTTATAATATCTCAAGTGATGTGGAAACTTTTGATGTGATTCAAAGATTCTTGGTGAATTTAAATTGTTCCAAAAGTTAAATATTAATACTTACTATTCGTCTTAAATATTTAGTAAAACTTATTTAGCAAGGCGAAGACAAAATAGTTCAGTACCTATCTTACCTATCTGCTTTCTTCTCCGTTGCTTACCTATATACGGATTTTTTTTTCTGTTTGATAGTTATTGGCTAGTTTCAATGTCATCATTTAAAATGATATTCACAGGGTATATGCAAATACATCGGATTATTTCCTCAAATCTTTACTAATGATTATAGTAGTATTTTAACACTAGTTTAATTTTGCCTTTGTCCGACATGTAACAATGGGATTACTATGCGAATTAATGGACAAAAAATTACAAAGTAATGAAGATACGATCAAAGAAAAGTCCCCCCTTAAACTCCGTTCAGCGTTCACTTTTCCGAGCCAACAGCATCAAGACCGATACAGGCATCCGGACAATAGCCATTACATTCCATCGGAAGGGTCTCGAACCCTCAGGATTAGAATTACTATTACCTACATCAGTATTATCTATAAACATTTTAACGTACACGCTTAACCCGCGGAGACCCAAGTTTGATTCCCCGGTGAAAAGCGGTTGGGGTGCGGTCGGTGAGGGGTTTTTTTGCAATTCTCATAGGACGCGTTCTGAGATTGGGTGAATCGTATTCAGTTGATTATCGCTTTTAAATTGTCGAGATTTCTCTTATATAGATATTATTATATTATCTAATAAGTTATTATATATATACCTATATGTTTATCGGTAGTTTTGTTTAGAGAATCTTTTTTTTGTGATAATTTTTTAACGACAAGGACATTATATCTTAACTTTAATTATAAAAAAAATAAGTTTTAAGATTGATAGGTTATCTCTTTAAATATGAATGCTATGCAACAAAAACGATAATTCGTTTTTGTGATTGCTCGAGATTTTATTGAGTGATCTGAAAATCCTACTTAAAAAAATACGCTCAATATTTTAATCATAAAAAGGTAAGTACTTCAATTAGTTTTATAAATATCTTTAAATAAATAATCTAATTACCTAAATCGAATCGACGAATCAACGTGTCTAACGTGTTTTATACGGATTTATTTCTGTTTGATTTAAATATGTCATAAATGTATGTTAGAATGAATATTTGTGGATACAATAACTAATGCTTATGAACTATTGTGTCAAACTAAATGAACGGACATATTGAACAATTCATTGGTCGGTTTAATTCGCTAAACGCAAATGATCCAGTAATATCTATGTGGTCTATAATGAACATTTGTTTTTAATGATCACGGATTTGATTACTTAAACCGTGTTTAATCATCGCTTTATAAATATTCATAATGAGAACCATAAATACTTATATTTTTTTGATCGAATTGATGTCTTGTATAAAGCGAATTTGTTATAAGTATTTCTAGGCGCTGATAATGAACTATCTTTGTTAATTGAGTTTTTTTTTTCTATATGATTATTTATGATTATTTTTATATTATCTTCTTTCATTTGAGGAAAAGAATTGGAGCTTATGCCGCCACGCTGATCCAATACGGGTTGGAGGACATACCTACATATGAATTTCAACTTTACTTCTGTTCCTTTAGCTGGTGATATTCAACAGTAATTGTGAAAGTGTATTTGAATAATTAGGTATATCTTAATTTGATATTTTTAAACACTGCCAACTACAATATGTATTATAAATACAAATTAAGCGCACGAAAATTCAATAGCCTTATATTACTCGTCCGGGGCTTGAATCCGCAATCGTCGACTTAAAGTTTTATTTATTTATAGCAACTAGCAACCGATGTGACTTGTACCTAATACAGTATTAGTATTTTTATAAAATAAGTAGAACTTAATAAACTAACAAAATGTTTTTGCTTAACATCCTACGTCGAATCACGAGAGGTTATTTACCTCGCAATATCTGATATTCGAGAAGAAAGTAAATTTAAATTGGAGAAGATGTCCACGTCTTAAGCCGAACATCTTAATTAGGATGTAATTCGAGAGATCCAGTAACATCGCTTCGTGTCCGTAGGGCTACGTAATATGTGGCACGAAGCCCCTAAAATGCGACGCAGTAGCGTTTTGGCGGTGTCAAGTTACTTGGACCACTACGCTCGATCGTGCCAACTAGCCACTAATTAATAATACTAAATTATATAACAACTTTTTAATGATTGGATCTCCTTGGTAAATGTGTGAATATTAAAAAAACTATACCTAACTGTTAAGTATCTTATCTTTGTTTTTGATTAAAGATTGTTTTGATATAAGTGTTTTTAAATTATTGATGTCATATACAGAAGAAGTACAGAAGTTTAAGCTTCGTATGTACACAATTCAAACATTTAAGTACCTTCCTTCTTAATAAGCTTAAGTTACAACAATGACTTATAAATTTTTGTATTATCATTGGTTGAATATATAAGTAGGTTGTATTAAGGGTAGGTATTATACATCTACTGTATTATGTTAATATCTATTGGTAGTCATAGCACGTGATATGATCTTTACCTACACACATAAAAAAAATAAAAATGTTAACATACCTAACTTTGGCTAAAAATAAAAATAACTTCTACTTGAAGTATCTGGACTTAACTATTAATTCCTATGCCACCATAAGCAGTTGGTAAACCGTAGAAAAAGGCAGATGTACCATAGATATGGTTTGTCAGCGAGAGTGAAAGAGACAACGAATGTTCGCGCACCCATGCGTGAAACGCAGCATTAAAGTGTCGATTGTTAAAAGAAAAGTGGCGTAAGTACAAGGACTATAAAACGACTGTTGACATTTTGTTTTATTCAAAATCCTCGTTAGTAAGTAAACAACATTTTAAAAATAATATGACTAAATAATATGCATTTTATTAATTTCGTACTGAAATCTCAGGAGACCCATATTAAGGTCATTTATAAATATCACACGATACGAGAACCAATTCGTAGATGGACGAGAACTCAACAAAAAATACGTACTTAATAGACAAACGATCCTGTTAACCTGTCAATTCATATTAAGATATAAAGATCATATGCATTCGATAATATGATGCGACGGTACCACGAATCGTTTTAAATATTAAAAAACAAAGGAGAGTGAACCGTCAACGACGTATGCACTTACGTCGCTCTTCCACGGAGTCACAATCGATTGTTCAAAGTATTTTTGTCTACTCGCAGCCGGTAAGAAACATCACGCCCATTCGACCGTTATGACTAGACTACGCAACTCGCAATAAACACCCATCCCTTTCTAACACACGTGTCACCGCATCTTCGTATTCGTCGATGCCCAGTGGGCCGTGTGCGTGCGACAGTCATAAAAATAGCCCCTTCACGAATCTTCTAGGTAAGAGGGATGATGTACGAGTACAATTTTCCCTCTTGTTATTTATATATAGGTGTTATGGGGAGGTGTTTGGGAGGATTTTTTTTATTAATAAGGTTTAATTTTTTTTATTAATAAGGTTTCTATGTTAATAAGACTGAAGACTTATTTTTATCGAACCGAGTAAAATTTTTTTTAAGTATTTGATGTAATCCCTAAAAAGGCATGTCATAAAACAATATAACTAACATAATTATGATATCAATAAGTTTTAAATAATTCTTTGTATAATTAAAATCTTACTAAACCTTCTACAGAAAACTATTTCGAACATTTTCAATTATACACAGATAAAAAAAAATCGTCCGCGGCTTTGTCACGGCGTGTTTACACTCGGTTACAAAGGCCCGAGTTTTGACATGATTAACAGAAAAATTGGCCCGATCAATGGAAAAAATTAACAATATTCGCTATTGAGTTTTTTTTTTGCGGCAGATGTCGCTCGCATACGTCCGCTTCGATTACGGATCGTGTCACTTAAAATGGCTTTATTTGAGTTTATGATATTTTACCTTTGGGCCGCTGTTTATTTCTTTGATCATTTTCATTTTAACTCTTTTATTTAAAATAATGCTCTGGTTTTACGGCATGATTTTGTTCAGTACATTATCGAAGTTTTAATTAATTAACTGTTTTTAAATTATTACATACTAGCGAACTGCTTTGTTTCGCAAGGATGCAATTTATTAATAAAGAAAATTATATAATATAAACATAATGTATACATACTGAGCACTAGCTTTATATCAGTGAGAACCTTTTTTTGAATTTAGGGTTATTAGTTGCATATATTGCCGCCTACATACAAACGAACAGATTTTACTCTCCTTTATGATATTAGTATAGATTCGCTATTTACAGTATGGAGACTCCACAGTTATTGTTTTTAATAGCTATTCCATAGTGATGTTATCAATGAGCAAAAATATTCTCTGTTTTCTACGCTTTCGCAGATTTCGCAGCGGAACTGATTCCGAGCGGAACTCGAACTACGGAACATGCTTTAACTTCAAGACATGAAAGGACACGGTCTACTTTTTTAGTTTACCCTCGAGGGGCTGAAAAACGGGATGAAGATTTGTGTGCAAGTTCTTAAAAGTTGAAAATGTACAAAATGTTGGTGAGTACTGAAAAGAGCCACAAAATACGACTTCAAAATGACAAATTGACAGATTCTCATTTTTGCCATAAATAAAATACTACACAGGCGAAGACGCGCGTTCATATCGGTATAAAGAGAATATCAACCTACCTATGATCCTCGAGTCAATAACAGTTGACCGATTTGTATTGACAATTCCAATACAAAGCGAACCGAACGAAAAATTTTATAAACTGTCATCAATAGCTCGCAATGAACTGAAGTTCTGCTTGAATATAGCTTCAAAAGGACCTCGGACAATGGCAACTGGATTTATGAACATATGCTCGAAATTTTGGTTAATTTCAAAATTGGATTAAGTATCTTTTATATGTCCAGCTTATTTCTTAACAATACGTCCGATTTTAATAATATTTTTCTATTTGGATGTTTTGACATGATTCAATTTCGAATCGAGTTTGAACAGTCAACGCACATGGCAATTATTTGTGACTTTGAAGTTTGTTTATTTGGTTCAGCTTAAGCTATCTTGTAAAAACATACTGAAGTAACAATTTTTATAGAAGTATTTTTGTTTGTATTAAATTACCGTAAACTATAATGTCAAAAAATATTATATAAAATTATTTAATAATTAATCATGAGTGTGTGTTCGTGCGTGTGTGAAAAAATATGATTTGGGTTGACATTTAGGGCTTCAGCTTAATTTAAATGTTAGAAATACATACATTTCTATATATCATATATTTAGTCGTACGTATTCTCTTATGTAACGTTATTATTAAATCGTATAATATATTTAATAGACACATTCTAATGAACAAAACAGAATACACTTGAAGATAATCTCTTGAGAATCCCTGTTTTAATGTTTATATATTAGGAATTAAAAACAACATCAAAACATTCTTTATTCTAGGCTCATAAAACAACTTATGAAACGTCATGTTAGTATTGAATTAAATACTCTTTTCAATCATTTTCATTACGGAGATCTTAATTCCAAATAATTGGTAACCAATTGTAAATATTTCATATGAGTACAGAATAGGCACCCATCTCATTTTATTATAAAATCTTAACGATTTCGTAAACCTATAAAACTGGGTAGATACATTTTTTAGAAAAAAAGTCTTGCTTAAGTATAATTTTTATCTTATTGCAGTTTACAATTTTTTGTAACCGGTCTTGAGTATACTTAATAACTACTTACAAAATATTTGAAATCGAAGTTTTTCTATTTTATACACAGAAGTACTATTCAAGATTATCCAATATAATCAATAAGTAGGTACGAATATATCTGTAGTTTTGCAATTCTAGTAGTTCAAAGTATCAAGACTTGTAGAGTTACATGCCTTGACCTTTATCATATAACGTTTACTCAGAAAGGGTGACTGAATATTTCCGTCAGGTTTTAAAGTTTGATGTTCATCGATAAAAAATTTGAAAGGCTTATGAACTGTATACAATGTATATGCATATATAACTCTTCATCCTCCTTGGTGTAGCAGTTGGTCGCAAAGGGCTTAGGGTAAAATCCCTGGTAAGATCGTTCAAGAAAGAATTAGAAAGTTCGCGGGTACCTTGCCTCGGAAAGCACGTAAAATCTGATTGATTGTACGTCGTTTCAATAAAACATACTAAGGTTTATAGTGATTTCCTGCATGAGTTTAAGATGTTATGACGAAAACGTGTAGTTAGTTTTACCTTCGTTTCTTAAAACTTTGGGTATAAAGAGAAAGCTGTTTTTGTATCATCGTATGTAAATAATGGTCAGACATTTTAAAGTAATGGTTTTTGTACTTACACTAGGTATATTATCGTTATTGCACACATTTTCACTGAGCAGACGATCCCTGATCTCCCAAGCGAAGATCGAAGGGCACTCCCTCTTGTAGTCCGCAATCTTCTGCACCACAGGGGTCGTTGCGACCCGGGGCTTCGAACCCCCTATCGCACGGGGCTTGATGGACCCAGTCTCGTAGTATCTGTTGACAAAATTTAATCTGAAGATAACGGCTTGACTTCCTAAATTACCACAAGCGTTTTTCGTTTCAAAATCATTAAAACACTATTTATAAAACTATATAGGTATCGTAAATTAATTATATATATACATTATTATTAATACGTGGCATCGTACTAACGTACAAATATTTTTGTATACCAACATAATAGGTACTTAAGAATCATCTCAAATATAAAATTGAATAAACAGTACGTATGTTACATTTACTATTGAAAACATTAAGCCTCCGACCCACTCGAACGGCATTAGTTCACAATTACGAATATAATCTTCAGATATCCCCTTATTCCAAGTACCTATACAAATATGCTTTGCAAACTCATTGCACGAGATCAATAAGGCATGTTCACGCGAAAATGTACCTTATTACAAAGAGATAAGGTATAGGAGTCGCTTTATGACGTGCAGCCGTATTCTGGTAGAGATATAGGATGTACCGGCGGCGGTATTGTTGCAATCGACATGTGTCGATATTTGCAGCGAAATGTCGATGGGGACGATACGATTGTCGAATTGCTGGATACAAGGCTCGATATTTAAGATATGTTGGCGTTTTATTGAGGGGTTACTAAGTATTTATTAATGTCAAAGGTGAAGGGGATGTCTTCGTTTTTTTAATTTTCTTTTAACAATTATTTACTTTGAGTTTTACTTTGGGTCGAAAATTATTTTCCTAGGAAATTAATTATATTGAATTATAAATAAGACGACGCGTTTTTTTTTTTATATTATTTGACTTGAGTAAAAGTCAAATCTCTGGTATTTTTATAGCAAAACCGAAATGTCATAAATGCATACTCTATATTATCTGTTCAACTCATAGTTGACTGGAAGATAAGGCCTTTAGGCATTATTTGTTCTACCTTTTCATAATTTGTGCTAAAAAATTTTTTTTTAATAATACAATTTAAATTCCAGTAAAGTCTAAATGCAATATCAATAGCGAAATATTACAAACCACGCGATCGCTTAAAAACCGTTGTAAGTTGCTTCTAAAAATAAAATCAAATCCCGAATAAATAGATGTCATCTGTCGATACATGTTTACTTTTGTTGTGGAGTGCCATTAGAAGGTTATTATTGTCGAGTGCCGGGAGCGAATTGTAATCGTTTTCGCTTCGGGCATCAGAATAAGCGCGCAGTGCGTAGCGCAGTAATAGAGTGATGAACGAGATGTTTTTGAATTTTGATTTATTTAAGCATCATTTACAACATTTGATTACTTTCTTGAAATTTATTTCGCAGAAAATAAATGTATGAGTTACTTTTTTTTTTGCTGCTCATAGGTCTTCTATGTTAGAGACGACTTTCGTAAATACGACTAACAAAATATACTGGGGAAAATAATCTCGTATTAAAAATTGTCGTTTGAATTAAAAATGAATTAGATTGAAATGAAAAATCAGCCCATAATTGCAGTAACTTGTGTATTTTTTCATTTGCATTTGTTTAAGTCATAATTTTAAAAAAAACTATTTTTTGTTTTTCCTTTTTTATTTTATCTATATTAATAAAGTGTTTTAAGAATAATTTCTACTTACTGCATATTCCGTGATAATCTGAGACAAAAGAGAATAGAATCAGTCATTTCACTTAACCGACTTTAAAAATGGGAAATAATCATTTAATATTCATTTACAAAAAGCAATTTATGGGGCATATTGTAATATTCATCTAGATTATGCTTTTATACTAAGTTTATTCAAAGTTATACACTTAAAAAGCAATAGTGTTCTCAGCTTTATCAATATATTTATCGAGCTATATTTGCGATATGATAAAACTTTTAGAAATAGTAGTTTTTATAATCAAGATACGAGTAAGCTTGGCAGGAGGGCTCCTTAATTAGGATTCCCGTCGCTTGCCCTTTACAAAGCCCTAAGGAAAGGAACCCTTTACGTAATTGGCATGATAAGAATTTTAGGGGCGTGTGGGAAAAATGCACTTGCAGCCAACGATATTATTAGAACAGTCTAGATTTATATAAGGCGGTTTAAATAATAAATTTACGTCATATTTTTAAAACTAGTTCAATTATAATTAGTTTATATTTCATCATCATCTATTCTATGACCAACTTATTATTCTCACTCTTAGTATTCTCACTCGTGAAATGTAAAAAAATCTCGGATTGTATTAAATTTTAAAATTATTATTTTTCAATGTTGTTTAACTATGTCTTCAGAAATTTGTCGATCGTGTTTTGTTTTGACTTTAGAGTTTGTTTTTATAGAATAGTTCTCCTGCTCTAGAAGAATTTAATTCTATTATATAAGATTAGTAATTTAACAAGTGTTATAAAGTAAATATGTTAGGACCAGCGAACAATATCGATTATTGTTGAATTTTTGATTTATATTTAAACGGTTTTGGTTTATTATTGTTCTATTTTGCGAATAACAAAACATTCAAAACGCAAACACCAGAAAATAATAACGCGCACCCAGCGGCCAAATCACTTTCCTACAAGATCTCTTGAAGTGCACGCCGAGCGCCAGCAGGGGTGCCAATTACTGACAAATATTATTATTTTCCTCTTTATCGAGTTTATTTAGGGGCGGTCGTGGGACAGCCCTGAAAGGCACACCCTACATTAAAACTTCTAGTTTCTTTGATTGACGTCTTTTAAATTTCTTTATTGTCCTAAATTGACTTTTGAATTGTTCCCGTCAGAATATTAATATGAATTAAAATGTGATTTCCGTGTGAGACTTTTTAGTAATGAATGTAAATTTAAGGATAATTCATCATATGTTTTGTTAAAAATAGAAATTATGCGCAGGTGATTAGCGTATGTAAAAGTAGTGCATAATATAATAAAAAAATAATTAAAGCAATAATCGAATGGGAACACTCCCCGCGTGCCGGACCAGAGGGAATGGATTCTGAAGTGGCATTTAAAATAAACTCGCATATAGATTTAGTTTTAACGGCAATAGGATTGAGCGTTTCAATAAGCACTCGAGTGGAGGGCCGAAATCCTCCGCGATAACCGATAAAATCGCAATCAAACGATAAGCTCCCTGACGAAATTAGTCGGCGCCCCAGCCAGCACCCGATGTCGATTCCCACCTCACCCGTGGCGCACTTCATTCAAACAAAAACAATACACTATAGGAATGCAAACTTTTTGTATTGATTAAGTCATTCAAATTCCTTGATTCCGTCATCGTGCATTGTTCACGCCTTTGTCGAGTTCCTCGGGCGGTATTATGGGAACTCCGTCAATTTGTTCGCGTGGCCCAAGAATTTGACCTCATCGCGGACAATCGTCACAATCGATTCTTACGCTTTTGTTGAACGACAATGGGTTTTGTGTTAAATAATTCATTTATTCGGGTAATAGTGTTCGGTTTAATTGTTACGGGCGCCCTTTGCTTGGTCTTAATACAGTTAGACTTATTTCGAGAATTGGATTATAATATTACCTAAATTGTTAAGGTGAATGGATTTCTTTTCGTGAATTGTCATCGTAGTATTTCTTTGCCGTAAGACCGTTGTAATTTTGTTCTTAATATTTGTATTACGTTCAATTATATTAACGATTTTTTGTGTCAAAATGAAAATTTATATCAAATATCAAAAGCGAATCACAATGTAACTATTAATAAATTGATAAGAAATAGTGATCAAATAAAAAAAATGATTTCCGCAACTAATGTAAAATCAGAACTTTTCCTAGTGTAAAAGTACCTTATGTTTCGCGAGCATGCTATTAACCAGCACTAATTAAAGGCTTAATATACTGACCTGCCAAGTATCTTGGACACGCAGCCGTTGGAGACTTGCAAGATGCGACTAATGTCGCAGGGCCTCGCTCCCGAGTGGGCGAGCTCAACGATCTTCTGCCTCGTGGAGTCTGGCAACGGTCTGCCATTCACATACACTCCTCCTAGCTGATTGATCCCACTATGACCGGCAGATGAACACCCGAATAGGGCCCCACCGCCCATAGCCGCACTGTGCATCAGCTCATCTAAGACATAGGGGACTTCTGTGATATTTATAAATAAGAAGGACAATCGGTTTAACACAGTAAATAATAAGCGTTTAAAGTGTATACTTTTGATTACATGAACTCCAATTAATTGATAATATTTGCTTAGGTTAGACACTGTATTATAATATAATATTTAAGTAATACTATTTTAATATCAAATTCACTCATACCCAACAAACTATAAAAAGATAATGGCGCGAATAAAATAAACATAATAATAAATAATTATATAATATTTAATATATATATACAAAAATAATATATAATACACATAATCCGTATTCAAACATTTTTCGATTATTATAATAAAAAAAAAAAACACTTAAGTAGGATCTTCGATCGATCAGAAACGAATTTCTTTTCAAATGGCAATATAATGAAAAATTTTATTTTTTTTAAGTACCTGTCCTGTAAAGGCGTAGGCACAATCTTAAAGTGTTAAAAAACTAACCCGTTTAAAAAAAATAATCCGCTTTGCGAAAATAAAAAGTGAGCCTATTCTATGCGTAAAGTATTAAAAGGGTTTGCGGTAGAAGATAGAAGACCACAATCATTATCTAATCCTAAAAGATAAGTATACTTCAGCATCCTTTATTGTAAAACCCACATTGAAGGCTTCTCAGTAGACTTTTTTATAGCTCAATCATATTGGCCAACATTATTAAATATTTTAGTTAAAAATAATAATATGGAATCCGTTCAAAAATCAGATATCATTGGAGCGTATTTTCAATTTCAGTATTTTAAAATTACTATTTGGTAACTAAGCATTTATCTTTCAAGACTATTTGTCCACCTTCGTAGGTTCACTTTTGTATGATTTTATTTTTTTAGGAAAAATTATATTAATTAATTATGAACTGCCTTGTGTGTTGCTCTAGCAGAGCAAAATAGAGTACCTACTTACAATATATTCATGGATAGTCGTAAGAGTCAACTAAAGGTCATTTTTGTTTAGCTCATCCAGCGACACCGGATGAATCAAACTTACTTTCAAAGGCATAATCGTCAAATTAACGTATTCCGTTATTCGACCATATTAGCATATATGTTTACAAAAGTATCTACATACCTTCCCACAGATTTATATATATAAAAAAAAACTTAAAATAAAAGCGTAATATTATAATTTCCAAAAATAATTTAGTTGGCAACAATTCGTGTTCAAGTTTCAAAACTGTTCCAACAAAAGAACTGCCTCATAATAGCTCGCTGAAATATGCGAAAACTATGTAATGGAACACCGGAATTATTATTCTGTGCAAGATCTGAACAAACAATTATAAAACTAACCTTTTGAATTTACAGACGATATGATAAAATATAAGTATGGTTTTGTTGAATTGTATATCTATAACCATCTACGAAACTCGATGCATCTTTTGGGAAAAGTTTTAAGTATGTAAAATATACTAGTTTTTTCAATTAACACGAACACGAAAAAAAACATCTCTTTGTTTAATGATATATAAAGATATTATATTTATATTTAAGACCCACTGATGTGTTTTCTAAGTTCTTGTCATACTAGTTTTCTCTTCTAAGATATGACAAAAAACAGAGAAGAGAGCGTTCCTGTACAAGTTTATATCAAAAATTTATAAAAAAAAAATGGGTTTGGTATTCGTTGATTTTATAAAAATTCATTACATATGTTTGATTGATGTTGCTGAGTCTCTGTCGCTGATTCTTCTCAGGCGAGGTGATTTTATTTTCAGAACCTGTCGTCATTTTTAATTTCACAATCGATAAGCAAGCGTCATTAATATAAGAATTTGATTTTACGAATAAACGTAACTACGTACTAATTATCTTTTCGATTCTTCTAAACAAAACTCGTTTAATCTGCTGGTTTAAATTTAACTTATCGTCTAAAGTGATAATTTAATTCACTTATTATAATTTACTCGAATTTAATGAATTTTGACTTTAATAGGAATAGACGCAACGTATTAAAAAAAAACAAGCATTGCATTTTGTCAATAATAATCCTCCTATAATTAATATTAAGAAATGAATAAACATTATCGATGTGCAATCTTTGTTGAAATAATCTTTTTGAATTTGGTTTATTTTCCTTCACTTGTGAACTTTATGTTTAATTTTATATAGACATATTATCGAATAAAGATACGAATATAGTATCGAATTTACCGAAATATCGCCAAAACTTTCGATGTTATTGAATCTAAGGATGTTTTACATTATGGAACACGAATATTAAATCCGATCATTATATACCAAAGTTCACAACAATCGTAAACTCGATCGTCAATTGAATTATGCTCACAATTACAGATGGCAAGCCAACAGTTGTCTCGGCTCAATTATAACCACGCCGCTTACCACGCCAATAGTTCTCAATGGCCGCATTAGATCAGATGCGCTCAACCGTTGGCCGTCAGATAATTCCTTTTTTCCACCACCCCCTATAAACACGCCTCGCGGTAAAAAATTGAACAATTGGATGCAATTTGTGGGCGAATTTAGGGCAGGCCCTTGATTAAGGCCTAAAGGGGATGACGAAGGTTCATTGTTTTGGCCCTTTTTCTGCGGTTGCTCGAAGTTTTTGGCGCGTGATTGGAATGCTATTACCAAGTTTTAACTAAAAAGTTGATTATTTATTTGATATAGTAAATATTGTATTATTGTAGTTTGCGGTCCAAGCCCATAAAAATATTGGCTACATAAAATTTAACTCAAAAGATAAAATCTATAATTTTATTATAGGCGTTCAAAATAATTAACCATTCTGTAACGCACGGCGTGAATACTTTTGTTTAATTTTTGATTCGTTCTGACTTATTATACATACCTACTTATCATACATACTTATACATTAAAGAATTAATACAAGAACGTTTACGATGCGTGATAATTTTTCTGCGCACGCAATCAAAATTAATTATACCCAACGTTCGCCAATTAAGTGACGTATTTTCGCGCCAAAACTCGTTATTAATAACACCTCTTAGCCGGCTCTCGTCAGGCGTCACCAACCGTTGGCCGTGCACTAACAAGCAAGCGGCTGTTAAAAGAACAATGGACAATCGCTACGGTACGCCCCACGCCCAGTATGTAGGTGGTATTAGGGAGAGGAAATCGCGATTTGTTCATAGACAATATTTAAAACGAACAATCCGTAAAAATATTGACGATCTCTGCCTTATCTATAATGATTGAATCCAATTGACGACTCAAAACAAAAAAGATAGATTCATTTAAAACATAACGCAAAGGAATGGAGTAATAAATATTAATTACGATAGCGTTTAGTAAAGGAAGACATTTTACAAATGTTTAACATTTTTTTTTATCGTATGCACACTAACCAGTGTTGAATTAAAAAAACGAATAAGCTTTTAATCGCCTTAGTTGTAAATAACGATGTTGATCGTTAAAAAATATATTTAATTAAAAAAATAAACAATAATGGTGGATAATTATTACATATTAATTATTTTGTTTGGTTTGGTTTCAAAAATAATAACGATATACATTATTGGATGATGAGAAAATGAGTTTGAAGACAGAGGCTTCTTATTGGGTGATTTCTATTCTTAGTAGATGATTAACTTTATGACGTCACAACTGCAGCAAAATCTGAACTATCCTACCGCGTTTTGAGAGCCGTGTCCACTTAACAGCTGATACACGCTTACGCTCGTCGCTTGCACTAGAGCCGCGCTGTCGGCGCAAGTGCGCGTGTCGTGAGGGAGCGTTTTAATTTCAGAGGTGCAATTTATTCGAGCGATTTATTTTTAATCCCCGTTTTTATGGCCGCCACTCTATAAATTTATGTGTAGTTGTAGTTATTTTTATAAATTAAGCCCACAATGCTTGATGCGTTTAACGTTATATAAAATTTTATTGTCCTTCCTATTTGTCAACGAATTTTTAAAGCGATTTTTTGGCTTCATTTATTGTTTTTGTCGCCGATGAACTTACATTTAACTGGAATTAATGAATTTTATATTCTTATTTATTTGTACATAAATTAATGTTTTATTTGACTGAAATATTTTAAAATAATAATTGTTAATAATTATACAAGTATAGGAAGAACAGAAGAACTTATCTTAAATATAAGACAGTCAATTGACTACAACAACATTGAATGAATGAATATTGAATCAGATCATTTGACAATTTACTTAAGTTATTACAGACAAGGATATCTGCGCTATAGGTAAGTACGTATAAGTATTTTAACTTTATTTCAAATGAAACACAACTATGTTTTTAAGTTAATTATCTAAATGAATTATTTATAATCATTTAATGTTATTTACAACTATGTCCTATGTAGAGCCGAGATGGCGCAGTGGTTAGAACGCGTGCATCATAACCGAGTATTTCGGGTTCAAGCCCAGGCATGAATTTTCATGTGCTTAATTTTTGTTTATAATTCATCTCGTGCTCGGCGGTGAAGGAAAACATCGTGAGGAAAAATGTATCTTTCAACGAAATTCTGCCACATGTGTATTCCATCAACAAGCATTGGAGCAGCGTGGTGGAATATGCTCTAAACCTTCTCCTTAATTTACAGAGTGTTGATGTAATTATGTTATGTACAACTATGTACGTAACGTTATGTGTAAATAATGTAGTTTATACGTATGATGCATTTTAAACGTGTTAGTCATAGAGTTTAAATCGGAGCAAGGACCACAGTCTTTCTGTTCTTGTATAAAAACATCGAGAGGACAACATTAAGACGAAATTCTGTCACTTGTCTGACTACTAGTCATGGCAAGCAGTCTGGTGAAATATCTTAGGACCAAGGCCAGATTTAAGATTTTAAATTAAGACCTCGGGGCTCCTAGATAACGGACTTTTCGGGTAACCTTTTCTACAAGACGTTCTTTACAATATTACGAATGTATGCTATGTATGTATGTATATCACGGTATTCAAATAGGAGAAATTGTCTTTTTAAATTTTCCAATTTTTGACCTGCCTTTGCTTCTAGTTACCTGCACTGCCTGATGGATAATCTGTTCCTATTTAAACTAAACAGCTTGTTAACAAGGTTTTAGTTAGCAGTGATTACGGTGGTTTCTGGCTGTACTATAAGCCGTTTGTATCAATTTTATTTTAAGCTGATTTATAATTTTTTTAACTTTAAAACTTTCCAAATACATAACATACAGGTATATATCTAATATGTTACCTATTAATTATGTTAAGGTATGTAAGTATGTTATGTTATAATTTATATATTTATTCAAATATAAAATATTCGTTAATCTATATCCCTGTATACAATTAAGGCGATCCCTTTTGAAGCTAATAAGGGCTTTCATTTACGTTTAAATATAAAAAGAAACGATTAAATGCATTAACATTAATCAAACACTTTATTATGTAAGAAATAAATACATAAGGGTCGTCCCTGCTTATGACAGGGCACACCTGGTGTCACAGACAGACACAACCCCCACTTAATGCCCTTCTTATTATTATTTTGTATCTGTTTTTGAATTGCTTTAATCTGTGGGGGAAGTTTAATTGTGTGACCGCCATTTTGGGTGCACTAAATCCCGTTTGAATTTCGAATTTACAATAAATAGATTTTAGTGTTGAGCTTATGACCGTTATAAGATCGATATAAATTAACATATGAGAAAAACATTTGTTCTAATTAATTATTATTAATTGATGATGAGATTACAACGTTACCTATTCATATAAACAGCACGTTGTGTCATGATTTTTGACGACAAAGCTTATTGACTATGTGCATTTTAGTCTGGTGTTGACATTCATTTAATTCCTTACATAGTAACTTTTACTAGCAATCGAAGTTTGAATTAAAAATATACTTTAGTAAGATTATATAACAGAACAAGAGGTAAAGAGTCGTGTGTAATTCCTCGAATTAGAATGTTATATATTATTAATTAAAGAATTATGAATGTCGTAAATTCTTTTATACATCCCGGTTGTATATAACTTTTTAGAATAATTATTAATTTAACCAAATGAAACCTTACGTATAATAAAGATATGTATCTATTAAGAAGAAACTGTGAATAATTATTATGATTGATGAGAACATTTTATTTAAACTTTGTTCCCTTAGCTTTACTTATGTTTAATTGATATTATCATACAGGTCAGTTTAGTCAGATTATTTTAAGAGTCTAATTGAACGAAGCTGTTGATATTAAAATAGATATTAATCACATACGTCACAATTTATAATACTAGTAAAATTACACATCGCGTCATATGAAAAAAAAGACGTAAAAGGGCTTTAAAAAATAAGCGTGTGTATATTTACACTTAAGGCATATTTTTTCAGGCAACAGGCACAGCAGGCATCCCGTCGTCTTATGGATAAAATTAGGAGCTCATTCAAGCACACTGCTCTATTGTGTATTGATGGAAACACATATAGCAGATTTCCTAACGATGTTTTCCGTCACCACCTAGTACAAGACAATGAAACTCACTGGTATTTGCACGGGTTTCAACACGCAATTTTCAGTAACGATTCACGTGCTTTAGCGAGTGTGCCACATCTGATCAACGATTTTTTAATAAAAGACAATTATACAGAGTTATAGCAAAATCATAATTTATATCAGATATAGTTTAATTATTATAATGACAAGTGTAAAAATGTATATCTTGTTAAAATGTGTACGCCATTAGGGACATTAACATTTAAATATAGAGTGGGTACTATGTACGGGGGCATATTGAAATATGTTATTACATATAAATAAACATCGAGATTATCATTTTACTTTACGAATAATTATAAATATTTATTATAACATAGAAACTCTGTTTATGTTCAAAGATTGTAATGAATAATAACAGCTCGTAAATATCCCACAGGTGGGCAAATGCCTCATCTCAACCTAATGACTAGTGATGAGTACTGTGTTATCGTAGTTAAGATCCTTTTGAAATAAATATTGGCTAATTCGATTCATAAAAATAATAAAAAAAAAAAATGCACCTATTGACATAGAAATACCTTCATGGTAAAAAAATCAACGTTTCAATAAAAAAAAGAAAAATGCACATATCTTTATGCCAAAACGTATTTTATCTGTGGCCCATTCATGATGTCATGTCGTCTGTTTTGCCGTGACATAATTTATGACGATTATCACCAACCACGCCCCTTACTAAACACGTACAAAAAGTTTCTATTGATAAACGACTTAACAAATAACACATCAATTATTTTTAATGGATGTGTCTTTGATTAATTTTGAGTGTATCAATAAAATTGTACCTTTTTTTCCTAGTCGAGAGCAGTTTTCTTCGCATTCAGCCTTATACAAAATCTAAGCTTTTATGCGAAACTATAACAGACAGGCGTTCGGCGATTTTAACATAAAAAGATTAAACCTACTTTTTATGCGTTGTACTTTTTTTGGTAAGATTTAGTCACAGAGGCGACGCAGAAAACTTTATGTCAAAACTTTTATTTAACTCGAAATGTTAGAGTGATGGTTTGCTTAAGTCAAATCTTGCAAGTCGAATTGGATGATATAAGTAAGCGGACGGGCAAATGGAACATCTAATATTATGTGTTCACCACCATAGACATTGTCGCTGTCCGAAATATTAACCATTCCTTACATCCACCAATGCGCTACCAATCTTGTGAACTAAAATGTTATATGCCTTTTACACTGGCTCACTCACCCTTCAAACCGGAACACAATAATACTAAGTATTGCTGTTTGACGGTAGAATACCTGATGATTGGGTGGTACCTACCCAGACGGGCTGACACAAAGCACTACCGTCAACTAACTGTTATCCTACGGAATTAAAATTTTACAAGTCAGTTTCGATAGCAATTTCTTTTTATCCTATATATATAATCCTGGCTCCTAACTGTCAACAGTCCAAACACGAAATTTTGTATGCGCTTTAACTTTAATACGATATTCAGTTCAATAGAAGCTTTTTAATAAATGGTTCGTTTTATTATTAATTTATTTTAAGTATTGGGAATGACATTGTAACTGTAACGTGCTCAATATTTAATTTAGTTATACAGTTAAATCCATGTTTATCTGGTTTCACAATGGCTTCTTGTCAAACTAGGATTTACTTGAACTATTGATTTTTCTTAAGTCCGATTAACATTGTTTTCGAAATGTTTTAAGTGTTGTTGTTTTTTAAAACAATTGTTTTCGATCCGAGCTTAGCTGGCAGCTTTGTTTGAATTACAGCCAACAAATATAACTGTATTTTTTTTAAATTGTATGCTCGGGATAGGTTTTTTTAAATTTATTATATCAAATAGTTACTTATACTTAGGTATAGTTAGTTTTGACTTCTACAGTCTGTAACATATATAGACGTTATAAGCGCAAACAAGAAAAAAAATGCCTTTTTGTAAAATAAAAAAATACGTAAGGGTTTTTTTTTATATAAGTATATATTAGAATTATAGGTGAGCAAGCACAAGGAATAAATAAATCTGCCTTAAGTTTAGTATAACGTTTTGATTATATTTTCTATTTTTAACCTATTCCGATCATTTCACTACCGGCAATACAGATTCTTAGTTCACTAGAAATACAAAGACACTTGAAGTTAACGTAGACAGAAATCGAGTACTTAATCATTAAAATTCCTTCAGCATCGTGACAAAGAAACAACTATTTATCTCCCTCTTACCGACGATTTTCCGGTCTATTTGTCTTTATCTAACGCTTAATGTGACAAGAACGTCGCATGCTCCGTTTGGTCGGGTATGGCGGGCATAATTATATTTTGTTGGCAACATACAAAACGTTTATGGAAGAATCTTGTTGAATAAATTATAATATGAGACACTAGGATACATACTAAATATATACATGAAAGCCTTTATTAACATTTAATATTACTAAATATATTATGCTTTAAATATTAATATATGTCGGCCTAGCATGAAATTTGTATTAAAATTTTATAAAAACTCATAGAAATACAAAAAACAAAAATTATTTAATAATTAAAAAAACAAAAATATGATGTATAACTGGTTCATTAGTGAGGTGGAGGAGAGAGATTTAATTTTTATTTAGTAGAGACATGATTTTGTATATAAGAAAGTACTACAGAGAGATATACATAATCTGTACGATCATTTCAAGACAATCGTATCTGGATAATCGTTTATTTAAACCGACAGCTGCTCGCTTCATTTAATATAAATATAAGTCAAAGAAAAAATCTGCAACATGTATTTCCAAAATTAAATTAAATTATTGAACAGAAATAGTCCTCAAAGGTCAGCCTACATTAACAAACTCGGCAACTTGTTCAAGATACCAGCCAGTAAAAATAAACTCGAACTAAAATTGTTGTTGCCGCGAACGCAAACATTTAGTGCTATTTCCTAACTTCGATCACGACAAAATATATTTATATGGTCTTAGTAATAGAGAACAATTATTGTTTAATTCAAGTTATATCGCTAAGATAATATTGGGATGGTCGACGTATTTCAAAATAATTGAAGTTATCTTTAAAAGATAAATAAAATAAATGTATTTGTTTTGTTGGGTTTTGAAACGAAAACAGCGTAAAAAAACCATTGTTAAGGTTTTAAATTTTTACTCAATTTTAAACTTATTAAATAAATTAAATATTTCTTTAATATTATATATATAGATATGTTTGAATATCTTATTTATTTAAAACCGATTTTTTCGAATGAATAGAACACGTGGAAACTAAAAAAAAGTTTAGTTTCTACGTGTACATTTACACATGTACATTTTAGTATGAACTTCATTTATCTCTGTAATATTCATGTCGTGTTTGTTGCTAAAACTTCAAAATATAGTCATGGGTTCAAAACTGTACTGGGTTTAGAAGAATATGTTCTAAATATTCTTGATGAGAATAAAAAAGTGGCAGTTCCCACCCGTAGGATTTTTACTGATAGACTAATTATAAAAGCAGAATTTTATTTTCATATGTCTATTCTCTTTAGTAATTAACAAATGTCCTATTGTTAAACTTAAGTTTAATTAGAAGTTTGATTCTAGTAATCTTCAAGGAACCACAATACCAGTTGCCAGCCAACTGCCAAGACGGAGTGACAACAACTGCGAACTTTCCAAGCGACGGAGACTTGCCGACTTGTTAGCGTCTTGTTCAGTTGAAAAAATAATTGTATTAAAAGCGAACATTCTATACAATTTGAGTGAGATATTTTGGACTAAATAATCTGTTTATTTAAATTATATTTGCAATATAAATATCGTATTATCGTATTATAATAAATATCGTATTATTATAAATATATAATATCGCATTTTAGACTTCATGGAAAGGACAATAATTTAAGTATTTCTGTGGTATGTTATTTATGTATGATTAGATTTTGGCCTCACTCGCGTTTGAACGAGCAGGGGTTTAAATTTTATTTCGAAATATATACAGCAAAACATAGTCGTCATAAATTTTGCGAACTGAACCCTAATTGCTTATGACGTAACTTATGGCCGTCATAAAAATATTACATATTATTCCAAAGCTGTTGAAGAATTTGTTTTTGAATGTTTTCCAAGTTGATTTGCTTGAACTAAGTAAGTAAGTACTTGAGTAAGTTATAGATAGTTTTAATAATTAAGACACATAATAATAAATAAATAAAATTTGCTTAAAACTTTAGGCCTGTTTACGTTGACATAATTAGACACTTTTGTTTCAGTTAAGTATAGTTGGGTATGAGTTATTGTTTTAAATATAAAATGTATGAAATATTAAAAGTGTGTTATTTACCTTTGTGCGGCATCTTCCAGAAAGCCTCGGCCGCCGTGGTGGGTTCCCGCGGCGGCGCCACCAATCCGCCCACCAGCGTGGTGGCGGCGTGCGCGGGCGCCGGCGCCGCCCGCCCCCAGCCCCCGTGCAGCGCCACCCTGCCTTGCCTATCCCCTGGTAGCCCCCTATGTCTAACAACCCTTTATACTTTTGCCTAATGCACACTCCTTAAATCAAGTATGAAATAAATTTTGATACCAGTAAGGTTTAAATTAGCCTTATATAACCTTGTATCTATTTTTTTTCTTTTAAATTAAGACTTCGCTATCAATACTGAATAACAATGAGCTTAACACTTTAAAGAATGACAAAGGCTATTTGTATACGTCAAGTATCTTCCCAGTAGTGTTTATGCACATTAAAGGAGCACCGTGCGCCGCCGTTGACCTGCGAAAGAAAGGCACCGGTTGTAGAAACTTATTGACCTCAAAGCGGCATTAGACAATCGCATCATCAATTACAATCAAGGCTCGCTTACGCTTCTTTGAAAACTTACAAATATACCGTCCCATTCTATCGTATGTACTCTCCCCCGCGAGTGAAAGAGCCGATCGTTAATTGGTGGATGATGTTGCTGAATCGTGTTAGGAGAGCGCCATCTATTGTTGCATAGTACAAATAGTTAGTGCGTTCGTGAGACGATAATGATCGATGGGTTGGAGTAATGAAGTGAGATCGGCCTGATAGCCAGTTGTACCACCCATCATGTTAGCATCCGAACGGTAGTCGGTGCCGTGTGTCAGTCTGTCGGGAGTACGATAATATGATATTTTTGTTTTACGTACCGCTATTTGTAACTATTTCAAGTTTTTACGTACATATTTATTATATTTTTCTTAATATTTTTTTTAACCTAGTAATTTTATACCTAGTCGGTATAATGGATAGCTTATAATAATCACGAGGCCCTGAATTCAAACTCTGAGTCGAACTGGTAAAAATCAATTCTCCTCCTTGCAAGAAGTTTTCTCGCTCGAGGGTTGTAAGTTAGCAGTGTGTGTTTTTGTCGTATTAGATTCTAAGTTATGGACTGAAGAGTGCATCTGTGTGCACACACACTTATGCACAATAATATATCCTACATAATATTTCCTCATTGTGAATGTCCGCTGTTAGATCTATTGGTAGAACATCATCTTCAATGTTATGTAACAAGATTCGTAAATATATATATTTTGGTGCGCGCATCTGAAAACTTCTACGTCATTAATACTACTTACATCGAGTTCTATGACTAAAGGTCACTTTGTTAGCGTTAATAAGGTCGGTTCTACACACGTTCCTTTGCTTTTTTGTTTATAAGAGTATTTAAATGTTAGGTCCGTTTTAGTCTACCAGTGAGGGACCCAGAAGGTTCTTAAATCTTTTTAGGTACGAGGGTATAGCCAGAACACTGCTCGCAACCGGGCGCTTGTTTTGCTTAAGACGGGGCTGTTAAACGTTGTGTAAAATAAACAGTATTTCATTAACACCAAAATCCAGATGTAACTTTTGTAGCTACAGTAACTCTATGCTATTTCTGGTAATGAACACCTTCGTTTGCTTGTGTAACGTCGGTATTCTTGCATATAACGCAAAGCCGTGTGTATTAGCTTGTATAATAAAAACACAAAATTCCTCCGATAGAATAGGTACTCGCCTAACGACATTATAAATCCAATGGCATTACAAAAGTCACAGGTACTCAAATATACACGTATTTGATCTTTTCAAGTCTCAATCGAATTTCCACTTTGATATATCCCCTTGGAAGTGGGGTACAATGGCCCAGCTCTAAGGGTCGCCTAAATTGAAGACTCACTTTGAATCTAGTCAAAGCGAATGCGTAGTGGATGCCGGCTAACATGAAAAGTCGGTAAAGTATCAGCGAATAGTAAGGCCGTTGCTTTACTGCAAGCGATACGTACTAGAGGCTGAGCTAACGACATTTTGTTTTTGTTTAAACGAACATATATTTCTTTGTTGAATGTGTGTTGTACATTTTTATGACTTCTATTGTTTTATAATTGTTTCTGATTAATCGATTAATTTGTATTTATTTTTGTACGAATAAAAATCATAAAACAATTGAAATCTATTGAACATTTCATCGTTAACAATATTTATTAAGATTTTATTATAGATCTCGTAGAGTTAAATCACTTTTCTCAAAATTCAACTCTTCGTCTAGACACAGTAAATAAATAGAAAAAAAAAAAAAAAAACAAAAGCAAAAAAAATATATAGTCGAGAATAAAACGCCTTACAAAATATTGAGTTAAATTTTTATCAAACGATACGAAAATAACCTTATAATAGTGATGTAACTTTAACTATTCTAATAACGGGCGATATTGATATTTAATAACTAGTACATTAAGTCCATTTCGCTGTGGATACGGTCAATTGATTTCGTATTGAAGATTTGAATAATTGAGACTGGGATAGAAATTGTATAAACTCATTCAGCGCCTGCGCGGTAAGTAGCCTTACAAAACATCAGATAAATTACATTTTTTTGTTCGAATGAACAAATGTTATAATGAACTTTAAGCTAGAATTTATCTAGACTTTTTTTATTGCATCTAACATGTATAAAACTCACACGGTCTTAACTCTGGGTAAAACACAATTAGGTATATACCTACCATCATAGAAAAATATCTTAAATTTGTTATATAAAAGTTGAAACAATACATCTTGTTTCATATAGTTCATTGACCAACGCTTGCTAAAAACATTCGCAGTGCCGAAATAAAACAGTAACGACCTAAAGGGCCTGTACAGTCGACTGCAGAAAAACCTACACCGAAATATCATTTAACTCGGAACTAAAATGATAAATTATTCAAATGTAATATAGTATCTTAATTATCTGTCCACTGTACTCATATCAACATCAACAAATATAATGCATCACCAATCAAACGTCTTCTTTATCTCGCCGATCGCCGGCCCCTTTATGCGTTATCTGCCGGATCGAGTTACTACGGAATTTATAAAACGGGTTTCTAATTAGTATAATTAGCCGGCCATAGATCGTGTTGCGTGTAGATAATGCTAAATGCAAAATTTATATCATCATTCTAGGTGCTAGGTTATTGTTTAAGACTTACATTATCTAGAGTTGCCATTGGTTGGAAGTGAAATTAAAAAATGGTTGAACTTAGAACGTTTTTTTTTTTAAGAATTGGAATTCATAATAATATAATTATTATATGGCTTAGATGAAATAGCAAAGAGTATGTATAACAAAAATTAATTAAAATTAAATAATTTATTTTTTGAGAATTAGCTTTAATTTACCTATAAGATCCGATATTTTAAACACAAATATGATATTAAAAAAAAAAGACATTGGCCATATTGATAAATCAGCAACTTTTTTATGTATTGTTAGTAAGTGGTACAGTCATATAAAAAGCGTTTAAAAAATTACATCGCTGACTGTACTAATACCACACTACAAGAATCGAATTTTAAACTTTTTCAGAAAAGCTTTGTTAACATTTTAAATTTAATGGCTTTGCATCTGTTTTTTGTTTTAATTACTCTATGTTAAGCTGGTGGGTTCCTTGATAAAATTAATTTACGTAATGCGTTGGTAATTAATTACTTACAATATCACAGTTACAAAAAAATGACAGGTCACCTGCAAGAGAAAGCCCACGCCTTTTATTACAATGTTTATTTTTGAATAGCACGGATTTTTTCTAATATGCTTTTGATTTTGAATCTGTAATCGTTTATGACGTAATTGCGTGACTTTATTCTTGATAATGACATAATTAATAGAAGTTTTTTATTTTTATTAAATAAGTAAATTTTTAGTTACCCATTTGGATTTTATAAAATATTAATACATAATATTACAACAACCTTAGGAATTAAATCTTGTTTTATTTTTTTTTATCAATGAATGTTAAACGTCCGTTCCAATATAAAAATAAAAAATGTTTGAGTAATTTTTTTTTTTTTTTATATTTACGTCAAAGATCTTATACGGTAAATATCAACCTACCTCAATACACGTTGGCACTTTAAATAATATTAACTATTCTTTAACCATCAACCTTATATTATAAATTAAAACGTGTCTCATTTTCAATTCAGCAATATAAATATGTAATTAATTTTGGTGGTACTGGACCAGATTGCCCAGCTCTGCCTCTAGTTAAATAAAACCAATAAAGTAAATAATAACCATAGGCCTTCATAACAATTCAAGTTGCGTTTATGAATTTAAGAAAATTAGTTAAGTTGAATGTAATCAAACGATATGCAAAGTTACAGGAATTAAAGTTAAGAACTTTAAACACTCTCGAATAATTTAGTTAATTTTTTGTGTGATTTCATATAATAATGAATTAAGTTCCATAATACCTATATCATCCTTATAATATTTTAGTAAAGTTTTAGTAAAGAAAACAATAAAATTAAAATAAAAAAAAATTGTGAAAAAGGATTTGTATGTATAATATTTCAAGCAAATCTAATAAAAAAAGTGTAAACCACTCTGACGCCTTTAGAGTTTTGATTTCGCGGATTAAGTTACATGGGATAGCTTTTTTTTAATTAAGAGTTTATCTACCAATCCAATCCAAGCACTGCAATATTGTAGTAACAGGGTAATATTTTTTTTACGAAGAAATATATCGTCGGGTAACCTGCAAGTGAAAACTGAAATACTATCACTGTTGGGGTAACTACTCCTCTCCTTTAGAGTAAAAGGTCGGTTTGGAAACTCCACCATGCTGCTTAATTGTGGGTTGGTGGAAACTCATGTGACGCGTTTCCTTGCCATTTTCTTCTGCATTTATTTACTCTGTGGTAGAGCTTTATGCAAACCAGTCTGGGTAACTACCACCCTGTCATCATACATTCAACAGCCTAGCAGTTATACTTAGTATTGTTGTGTTTCAGTTTGAGGGGTAAGTGAAACAGTGTAACTACAAGAGACATAACATCTTAGTTATCAAGATTGGTGGCGCATTGTCGATGTTTGGAATGTTTAATATTTTTTACAGAGTCTATTGACGGTGACCATTTACCATCGAATAGCACATTCGCGTTTCCTCATAAATATTTTATATAAAAAGATAATTAAAACATCACCGGTGTTTACCCGGGTTTGAATCTCCGGACCGCTAATCATTGGGTCATCTCGGCTTAGTTATATCAGCGTAGTAGTGTCAAGTTCTAAGTCTTTTCTTTAAGACAGAGGCACAGATGAAATATATTAACTTTTTTAAATGAAATCTAAAAACGTAATCTTAGTTAAAGATGTATTAAATTAATATAATTAGCCTTAATGCATTTAAATCTAGAATCTATTCGCAGAACTAGTATAAAATGTTTGAAAAAGTGAGTTTCCTCGTAAGTGGCCGTCTGAGCACGTCAAAGGCTAAACTCCGGGCGGAATTTTAAATTTAACCAAGATAATGTTGGCTTGTCGATAACTTGTACGGTAATACGCTTTTTCAGTTAATTTTCTAGAAAACTGTATGCTAGGTAAAAATGGAAAAAAAAATGTAAGGTAAAACTTTCGCTGGTAAAATGTCGATTATTTAAAACTTCTAAAAAATCAACTTACTTATAAGAAGGTTTAACATAGATACACATATAAATTTATAACGTACTATAATATTCAAAATTAAAAAAAAGAATGGGTAATGTTTTTTTTATATGTTCGAAACTAAGCTAAGGTCCAACTTTTTTCGTTCCAACAGAAATCACATCTATACTAATAAAAGAGAGGTATGTTTTTGTAAGGCCTACTTGAAAAAACCTACTTAACCAACACACATAAATGTCTTACCAGAAGATGCAACGCGTATCGGAGAACATTATATAAGAAGCTGTGCCATTTGCTAAACAGGCATCAATTTCCTGTTCTTGGTTGTGTAGATACATCATTACTAAACACACATGTATTTCTAACAACGAACAAACACCCATCGCAGTACATCTAATAGCAAACAAATGAAACAATTTAAAAACGTCTCAAACACATTCCGAGTGTTAAACGCGAGATCTCTTAAGGATCGTATATCTCCTGGTCTCTCACACCTCATTAGTCGCCCGCTTTGATTCAGCGTCGTTAGTCCCAGGTGCCGCTAATGCGCTCTTAAGTGGAACAGATTCTATCGGATTCCTCGCGAGTTTCTTTTCGAATCTATGCAACCTCGTTTTTCGAAACTATTTCTTATATTTGTTTAATATATCATCTGCAATCTTTACGACCTCTTTGCTTAGAATATTTTTTTATTTATATGTGAGTCGATTTACCTTTTAAACTTAAGTTTTTTTAAAGTAAATGTGCAAAGAAAAATTCTTTGTAATATATTTTATTTATTATTTATCGAAAAGGCCTACGTATTAGGGCCGCTTTTATCAACTTGGAGGTGATTAAAAATTACTAAATATTAAAACAAATATAACATCGATTTCCTAGCAAATACAGAACGTAATTGATTAATTGCTCAATCAACATGGTTATACATATAATTTATCACATATAATATAATTATGATAAACTCCTTGGTAATATTTGTCACTACACACTAATAAAAAAACAATCAATTAAAAAAAAATCTAATAAGTAGTTGAATTAAGTACAATTGCTGTGAAAACTTTTTTAAATTTGCGCCTCCGTTTATTTCAAATTTACTATTCGCTCGACTAAGAACATTAACGATACAATCGTAAAGAAAATAAAAAGGGACTCATCGTACAGTCACACAGAAAATTACAGTAGGTTTTTATTTGATACATTTTATGCACAAATTTAAGCTGCGGTTTCATTGCCATCGACCATCATACCTCTTGTCTTTCATTCCGGCATCAAAGCACGCACGTGCGTCATACAAAACATATACCGTTGAGAGTACTCACATTAAGTTGCAAACGTCAAAGTCTCTTCCTTTTGACTGCGTTTAAAAAAATAATGTAGCTCGTTTCCAGTATATAATTAACAGTGTAGTTAAGGCTTTGAATTGTCGAGTGTCATAATGTTTCTTTGATGTTTTTTTTTCTTTTTGGCGCAATCTGATTATGGTCTTTGAAATATTTTTAAAATTCTTTTTTTCTATCGTGTGTTATGCTTTTGTGTTACGAGTGATATTGTACTATCTGTGTATTCTAACTTACATGGTTCTCAATCGTGATCATGTTGGTTATTTATGTACGTTTTAATAATTATAGTTTAATTGTTTCTTTTAAATATGGAATTTATTGTCATCTTAACTAAAGTTCAGTTCAATTTTGCCAGTGCCAAAGGTTTTTTTTTCGATGGCGTAGGTAATCGAAGTAAACTTTAAGTTCCATTTATAATTATAAAAATAAATCTTATATATTATATCTTTTGTGTTAATGTTTAAAAAATAATATTTTCAGAAATAATAATTGATGTAAAATCGGCAAACTATTTACATCGAATTAAAAATAAACTATATAATATTTGAACGATTAATAGGAATATCGACAATTACATATTATGTCAAAAATACAATATTACACAATTGTCTATGACATTTAATAACCTTTTGAAAACAATATTTTTACACGTATAAAAATATTAGAACTTTCTATACTTTTGTAATAAAGTTCAACTGTTTTTTTCCATTACTTTTATAACAGTATAAGATAACTACCTAAATCAACTTTATTCATAGACTAACATTGTAAAATATATTTCTATTTCGTAAATTGTCAATTCGAGGCTTAACCACCGTACCTTTTAACATGTTCCTCGTTCCTTTTATTTAAGAAATACATTAATTTAATTGTGCTTTTATGAGACATTATTGTGTGCATGTATATGTCATATGTGTGCGTAAACATATCTCTCTAGTTTTACTCTCGCATAACAATGAGATTGCAATTCAACGCCACAGGAAAGATCAAATCAGGACCAAAACGACATGTCTTCTTAGACTTGGGAATATACTCTACTGATAAATTATTGCACCGAAAACCCAATAACTTATTGCCTTGATCTGATATTCGTATTACGGACTATGGAATCCACAGCCGTCTGGTGACAAACCATTAGATCGGGGCATCGATGATAATAATGACTTAAACGGCAGATTCATTGACGCATACTCTTACTTTTTATTAATGTTGATATTTGGATTATAAGTGTGTGTACCAAGTGTAACAAGTGTGTATACAATAAATCAGTTTCGGTAGTCTCAAGTTTGAGTTTGATTGAAATTATGAAATATTCTTATCATATCTTAATTCTCGACGCCCTAAAAACTTAAAAAATCGTTTGTGATAATTAAAACATAAAATTACGATACTTTTTTCATCAAGTTGAATAATTAAAAAGGTGTTATATTTAATTTATATTTCAATATAATTTAATTGTCCGGTAGGAGACAACTTTACGTTTCTTGTAGGTAGAATCTACAATGAACTCTCCAACCAGTGATAGTTTTAAATATAATTTTATTTTGTAATATTACGATTCAACTGTGCTTGTACGTAAAAGGTTATATAAGGTTCTTGCTTTACTTACATTGCATGACGTTCTAGTCACTTACATTACAAATATGATAATTCATAATTTTAGAAACTGTTTGAAATTTTCAATGGGAATAATTATTTCAAATCGGAATATTAATAAAGAAAAACTAAATTTACAAATAAACTCTGAATCAATTTATTTTATTTTAGTTATTTAATAAGGTTCACATAGTAAGTAGGTACATTACACCGTTTTAAAAGAAGTGTTACATAGTGGTACTTAATTAATGAGAACTACAAAAAAAGGTATTCATAAATAAATAATGGCCATTAAAGACATCAAATTAATGAATTAAGTAATCGTAATACAAAGTATAAATTTAATAAAAAAAAATATTTCAAAAAACTCATCATATGTTTTTTACTTAGATAATTCTGAGTTATATAGCTATATCTAAATTAACGTGTCGTTTAGAAAGCGTATTATACTTTCAAGATTTGAATTAGTTGTAGAAATATAAAAATTATTGTAAACATTTCTACGCGTTAAACGAGAAGGTAAATTTAAGTTAATTTGTTTTAACAAATCGCTACAGTCAAATTGCGTGCATTATTTTATGTTGTATTAGTATATCGGATATTTTACTTTTAATTTTCGTGAAACACTTATTATTTTTAATTTATTTATATAAAAAGTTTGCATAGCTGTCATGATTTGGGCTAAAACGATCTTTTTTTTATTTTATTTTTTTAATAAACATTTCATTGATAAATAGTTCTAAATGTAGATATTAGTAAATCAAATCAAATCAAAATATACTTTATTCAAGTAGGCTTTTACAAGCACTTTTGAATCGTCATTTAACAAACTATTTAAAGTAAAGCTACCACCGTTTCGGAATGTAGATTCTACAGAGAAGAACCGGCAAGAAACACAGTAGTTACTCTTTTTCAACATCTAAAAATTCAGCAATGTCATGTTTATGATATATTATGTAGGCTTTATAATTGAATTTATTACGTTTTTTAAATAGGTATTTATATAATTTTAAGCCCAAAACACTTTAAAGTAGTAAAATAATCATAGGAGAAGTATATATTTTAAGTATATATAGATAGGTGCACAAATGAACCAGTATCGTTTTATTTTAATTTTGTCAGTAATATATTGACGAAATGATAACAATGTTGATATTTTTTCATACATATAAAAGGAAAGATATTTGTATACATCTTGTCGGTACGATTCAATTAATCACTCTTGTATTCACCTTTGAGCTATTAGAGGTTCGAAATTTAAAAAGTACAAAAACATACGATGAATCGTAATGATATCAGTGCTTGGGTTTACGAGTTGAGGCTGTATGGTGGAGCACTTTTGCATTCCTCTAAATGGGAAAATTAAAAATATAATCTTTTCTCTCTGCTCTTTGTTAGTTTCAAATTTAATTAACTTTACTTGACTATATTTTCTCTTTTAAAACATGTTTGTGGATACTAGATACTTGTATTTTTTATTATATTTAATTTTAAGTTGATTTCTTTTCATGTTACGTTTGTTAAAAAAAAAACATGTTAATATCCAACACATGAGTTTTAATAAATATACGTTAATATGACAAAAATGTTAATAAAAGTGATTTTATAAATAAATAATCAATTGAAATAAAACGGATATGCTACGTCGAAGACAAAAATAAAAATATCATAATCGAAATACATCAAAAGCTTTTTACTTTAAAAAGGCTCTATCTTAATCCTTATTAAGCCTCATCGTCAAGGGTGAGACGGCTATTGATTGAGACCAAAGAAGTGTTATTATGAATCCATAGAGGATTATATTACTTTTTTTTGTAATAAAAATCTTGTAACACTGGAGGCGGTTTTAATATCAAATTTAAGAAGATTAGAATATTTAAAAAGTGGTTTTATTTACTCGTACATAAATAATGAATCTTATATCTTTATTTTAACAAATTTATTAATGATTTGTAGCGTTTAGATTTCTATTTTCGCTTAAGATTTCAATTATAAATTTTAACACATTTTCCTTTATTTGGGTATTGAATTTGAAGATCAGATAGTTATATTAAAATATCTTAGGATTGATATTCCCAAAATAGATCGTTTTAATCAAGAATTCTGGTGTTAACGATTCTTATCAAATAGATATTATTTACTGGCCAGAAATAACAATGGCAAATCTCAAGCCATTGAGCATAAACCGTAGTTGCCATATATTTCAAACACATTTTACTTATCGAAGTTCAGCATATTGTCTCAATTCCATTAATAAAATTTATACAACGTTTAAAAAAATACGTCGAAATTTAAATATCACTGAACATATTTTTTGCATAACCTTTTTAAATATGGAACAACCGTCAAGCTATGTTCTAAACGATTGTACATTATTTAAAAAGGCTCCCTTGACATTTGCAGAATCGCTTTTAGCAGCGTGTAATGACAGTATGTGAGAACTGTCAATGGGTATGTCTCTTTTGTCAAAAATATGTCATTAATAGGTGAAAAAAACATCGTCACAAGCGCTGCAGGCACCCCTGAATGCTGGTGTCAACACTCAAGCACTGCTTTCAAGTATAAATAATAGTTCTTATGAATAGCGTTATGACTTTGTCGGCACGAATTGACTTACATTCGATTTATTGATTTTACGACTTTTTTTTTTTAAATATGTCTTTTGTCGTGTGTTACGTTGGTTTAATGATTGAAATAGATATAATGTGATTTGAAATTGGAATGGCATGTTTCTGTTTTGCATTTGAGAATTTTATCGGTGTTAAAAAATGTTTTTAACCCAAATTTATACTTAGTCAAAATTTTTAGATTATTTTTTTTCGGTCTCATATAAATCTTTTATACAATTTATATATATACGTTTATGATGTTTAGTAATAAAAATTACTTTGTATATTTTTGACCGAAACACGAAATTAAAAAAAAATGATAAAATACATTTTAAAAATAGAGTAGTTTGAAAATTATTCACATATCGCTCGCTAAAAAGGAACGAGTGTAGTGCAGGCACTTAAAAAAATCATTCAACCCGCGTCACTGTCAACTATTGTGTAGCGAGTATCGTTTACCGCAAAAATTATTTGCTCTACAATACACATCGAGATCTCTATTTAACGAAATTACAAATTTTTCGGACACAGACTCTACAATAGAGACCTTCGATACGTTCGGTACAGATCAAAGAGTATTGTATTTTTTTTTATTGCTACTCGAACTTTAGTATGTTTAATAACGCTACCTTTGAAATAAAATCGTTTCGCTTTGAATATATAAAAACCTATGATTTAAATGTACATTTAACCGAACGTTTCAATTTTTATTTTATGTAATTTTGATTTTTTCTTTTAATTTTTGTATTCATAATAATTAAGTTGTTCTCATAAAATATTTTAATTTGATTTTACTCATATTAAAAAAAAAATTAGGTACATAATATTTTTTTCAGATGCTTCTAAAATTAAATTTAAAATGCCCTATAGTTAAGTATCCACTTACAAATTGCGAAATAAAAAAAAATTTGAGATAAATGTTTACTATTACAAATTATCTAACAATGGTCGTGAGGTACAAGATTCGATTACAGTTGAAAACGTCCCGTATTATCCCAAACAAAAATATCATATTACTCCGTCACGAGAGTCAATAGAGAATAAAACAGGTAGAGATATTTAAACGACAAAATATATTTTAATATGAATATAACAATTAATCACAATTTATATTAAAACTTCTTACTGATCATTTGTATATTTTATTGTTTTTTTTTTCTAATATAAGACTACGAATCATTCTTTCAATTAGAATATCTATTTCGCAAATATCGTGAGAAAAGCTTAAGGGTAAATCTTTACAAAAAAACAATGAATTACACTTTGACATTTAAGTTTGTTTAAAAAATATTTAACGTTGATTTTATTTTAGGACACCTATAATTTATCGATAAATAAAATCTCCAACGTTATTTTTTTTAATTTCACTTTAGTTTTTACAATTTTTACCAATTGTAACACTTGTATAATTTAACATTACGTTATTAAATTTGCCTTTAAGTCTTACTACTTACTAAGGTTTACTTGTATTCAGTTATTTTTGATTGTAACTTAGATATATGTAGAATTATAAATTAAATAATAATAATATTTATATTTTAATTTACATAATTAATAAAGTTGAATTGTTTAGTCTGTAAAATGCCACTTGAATTTAATTATTAAATAATTTTATAGAACGTAGGTAAATATATTACTTAAATTGCAATGTTTATTTAAAAAAAATCTTTCACAACTAATATGCTATTTTTTTTCCAAATTCAGCCGGATATGATAATTTAATTTTAACTTGATTTGAAAATAATTGTCATATTTTACAACCCAATATCAAAATAAATTACAAGATTACAAGTAAATAAAACCAGTTCGTGCTGGTTTAATTTTTTTAAATTTCAAGAGATTCGTCAATTGAATATAATAAAGATCCTTTAGGGTTAACATACAAACGGACCAGCGGTCCGAAGTCCGGTAAACGTACCTAAATTGATGCGTCGGTAACGTAGTAACGTCGTTCACAATAAGTCCATAACACTTACACTGAAACTAACACAGTCCAAAACGTAACCGTTGAAGCGAATAGGTATTCTTAATTCGACAAGTTTCTGACCGGACCGGACCAGTGTAGCGTAATCATCGAATGCCCTAAGTATCGGAGGCAGTTCGAAAGCTACGAACCGTTTTCGATGTCACGGCTCGCTTACGACTGGCCGAGCCATCTGATTCCAAGTCAGCCGTGTGAGCATCGGAGGGGCGGGGCCTAGAGGGGCCGTGTATACTCAGCCTAGGGGGTGCGCACACAGACGCACCTCACCCATACATACGCTGTAACCATTCACGCCCACATCAAAGATTCGCAATGTGGCGAAGCATGCTGTATGATTCGGTGAAGTTTTTCCAAGTTCGTTCGGTTTTCGGCATAGGTTTATAGAATGAGCATAATGTGACGGCACTGAAGTTATAATATTCTTTAGTTTATAAACTTTTGAGTCACTTTATTGTACAATGTTTTAATATAGTTTTGTAACTTTTTTCTGAATTATAAAGTTTTTCTATATTATTTAACTTACAAAAAATATTAAATTGAAATTATTGAATTTTATAAACACACGTTAAAGGGAAGTAGGTATCTATATGCCGTAAGGTTATAAGTATGGTTAAAATGTTATAAAATAGCGACATAACTCCCAAACCGCTGGTAATAAACGGTTAGGTTTTATAACGGGGTCTAGTATTATGTGACATTAAAGGATGCTGGATAAGCAAAAAGGGTTGTTAAATTTTTAGTTCCGACTCTTGTTTGACTACTGCTGTTTCCAGGATGTTATTGTTTTAAGTATCGGCTAAGAAACTTTAAATTCGAGCGTCAATTGAAAAATATAGCGACAACCAATATAACGCTAGATATTTATTTATATCGTGGAATTATTATATTAAATATTTTTTAAAATAGGTTATTTCTTTTTAATAGGTAAGAACGACATTTTTCTCGTTAAAACAGCGTGAAACGTCTAGACAGACCATCCAATGAAATGCGGTCACCGTCGAGGGTCCTTTAAATTATATTAAAGTTTAGCTTTGCTGAGAAAAAAAACGCCTATTTTTAAAACACGGAAACAATTTAAGAAAGTCTAAAGTCAAATTCTCACATTAAACAAATAAAACATTTGTAATATAAATCGCGTCACAGATAATTAATTGTCTAATCATAGCGAGCGCCCGCCAAAACGTCGTGTAACCTAAAATCAACAAAAACGCATTCTACGCTGCGTCACAACAATGGCGGACACGCGGCCACCGTCACGCCGTTCAGCGCCGAATGACTTAGCCCTCATTTATACAGAACTAATTTCACGCTCGCTCTTAGTTATTGTGAGATTTCGCGATACCATGTCACGGTATTCGTCACGACTAGTTATCCCGCTTAGATTGACTCGTTACTTTTTTTTATAACTTTTTTTATCGGGTCAAACGTTTCGCGTTTTACAAATAAGGTTCTCCCCAAAGAGATCTGTTTACAATGAAGTTCGATACAAAGCGCACAATTTGAAAATTCGACTTAAGTCAACCATCAAAAATCGTTTTCCACAATGGGCTAAGGGACTAAAAAATAATTCTTTTTTGGTGTAAAGAAAGTGTTTGTGTAAGAACAAAGCCGCGTACCGCAGCGGGACATCTAGATACGCGGGGCCGAGTATTTTCTTTATATTTTTTTTTATTTGCACTTATGCCTTGGGTGAATAGCGTCGGATCCTTAATTTACGCATCGCTAGATGTATTCTGTAGTTTCGCATTTGTAAGGGATTGTTCTTGGCGCGTTTAGCAACATTGCGTAATGTTGCCATTGTACAAAAAGCTTTATTTAGTTTTACTGGCTTTATACTTGAGACTTGATTAAGACCTATTGTTTACTTTCCTTGTTATGAATAAAGTTATTAGTCTCATATGGTTCTCGGGCGCTTTTGTTTATAATATAATATAAAATAATATTTTTCTACGTGTTTCCAGCGAGGTAACAATAAATTTGGTATTCTTCTGTGTTCTATATTCAAGATTTAACATAAATAAAGACTAGACAGGACTATATATATATATATATAGGTAGATCTAAGTATATTTAGGTATATATTTCGGGAAAAAAAAACTATAAAGTATGACAACGGCCGGCGAATTTTCAAATAAATTAGTAAACGATATCTAGCCTAAAAGGCTATGCTTTCAATATTTATTGAATACAAAACAAAATTAAAGACTGTTGCCTCTTCTTTTTACGTCTATAACACGTCTTATACAGAAACGCTGCTGTTAATTTAAACCGTGCAACAAACTCTCATATTGGTCCAAGAGATGTTATTTACAAAAAAATTACATTGTAGGCACTGTATTCTAAATTTGAATTCTATAATCTAGTTTAGATTTACCATGAATTAAATTCCAAATTCGAATAAGACAGTGTTGATGTATAAATTCTTCCAGCCCCCAGCAGCTGCAGCGCCTTACACGCATCACTGACGGCTCACAACATACGCGAGTAACGAATACTTTGAGCACGCCGATAGACCACGAGTGATGAGTGGAAGCGAGATGAAGCGATCGAAATGCCGCGAAACTTACTCTCTTTTCACTAAAATGAACTTTTGATATTAACATTTCAAGGAATTCTTACAATTCGTTTATTTTATTACTTCCTACTGAAATCTATAAGAAGACTTGATTGCAAAACGAGAGATCACGAAATAATTGAGTGAACAATTAATTTACCTTAACAAATCTCCGACCGAAATAAAAGCGTAACGTTTTTTTTTTCCAATCTAAGGTTAATCTATTCGAACTTTATATAATATCAGTCAATATTTAGCATTAAATAATATTATTGTGATCTATTTTCTATAAAATCGTGTTATACGCCCACCAACCTGTAATGAAGCAGCGTGGTATAAGATCCAAACCTCCTTAATCTCCTTCTCCTAATTATTAAAAATGCGAATGTAAATCTGTCTGTTTGTTGCTCTTTCACGGCCAAACCACTGAACCCAATTTGGTATGAGGCCGGCTGAAACTCCATAGGCTATCTATCTTTTTGAAGCGATAACTTCCATAGAGAAGGTATACCGCTTCGTTACGTAACGCGTTACGGCGCCAGTCTGCCTGGCTTCCTTTTCTCTTACATATACGGCAGCGGTAGGCAGGCTCCTCTTCTCTCACTCTAACAGTAGCCCTATTTCGGACAGCTAAAGTAATAAGTAATCACCTTTGACAAGCGTCCCGAGAGGCATACATATTTTTTATGCTTTATAACTGACGTCCAAACCCTAAGACAACTAGTATAATAGACATATACATCGCAGTAATATCATCATCAGCATCCTCAGCAGCCTGTAAATTTTCCCACTGCTGGGATAAAGGCCTCCTCTCTCTTTGAGGAGAAGGCTTGGAGCATATTCCACCACGCTGCTCCAATGCGGGTTGAAATGAAATTAGACACATGCAGGTTTCCTCACGATGTTTTCCTTCACCGTCGAGCACGAGATGAATTATAAACACAAATTAAGCACATGAAAATTAAGTGGTGCCTGCCTGGGTTTGAACCCGAAATCATCATGAAATCATGAATTATATTATAATAAATCATAATATACTATATAACTAAAATAGCCAAACAAAAAATCTGTAACCGTTCATGACTTGTACCAGCGGTATAACATTAAAAAAGGATGAGAATCTTTTCACCGATAGATTACAGATTAGATCACATCGCGGCCAATTTGGCGTGTGGTGCGGTGCGATGCGTCGCGCTGCGGTCCGCTGTCGTCCGCAAAACGCGCGCTTTTTTGTTGTATTGTGTTACACTTACTGATCTACTTTTTTACTTTAATAGAGAAATCTTGTCTATTATTAGTTGATTTATTATAATATATAGATATACCTATATTCAACGATCTTCTGTAGGTACATCATTCACGTGTAGACTCAACTGAAAATTGTATCGATGCTGATTTTGTAGTAGGTACCTACACTATCTACTGATTTTATTGCGACTAAAATATTATTATCTCTTTCTCATATTAATTTTAAAAAGAATAGCTTAGTCGTAGAAAGAATGTTAAGCTATTCCACAATAAAACATCTTATAGATTAAAAATTAAAAAAAAAAAACGCCAAAATAAAGCTACTGTATTCATTTTTAAATTTATTACAGATACTAATAAAAATTGACAAGCTCTTCAAATGAAGATACGTTCAGATAAAACAAAAAATCTAGTTTAAATCTAGATAAACGTGTCGTAAAAACTCAGTACAGTTATTGGCTTTCAGTTATGCCGAGAGACCAGATTGTATTCATCAAAGTTACTGAGCAGTGAAGACGCGGAGTTAGGTACTTGACAGCTAAGCTTCGGCATAAACATCGAAAACACTTAAAAATTGATACCTATGCTTAACTATATTAATAAAAAAAAAACTATCACATTTTTTATCTGTTAAATAAAAGATGAAAAATTAACTAATTTCTCATCTTAATAATTTCACTCATGTATCAATATAATATATATACCTATAAGATATTGATATTTGAGCGATATATCTGCATCAAAATCTGAATATAGGAATGTATAAACAGGCCGAAACAAAACAACGGTTTAAATATTCGAATTAATGATATGTACCCTTAGCCGCCATTGCGATGAATTAAACAAAGAATTGAATATATAATCGTGTTGCATCTGATGAGTGACTAGGGGAATATTATAATGTAGGTAAAATATGAATAATATTATAATTATAGATTCCCATAGATATTTATTTTTTTTATAATCTGTAATTATTTTTTTTTAGGTACTAAGTATTAAATTAAGCCATAATCCTAAATTGAAATGAGAAATCACATCAACTATGGGTCTAGAAATTTAAACAGGCTAAGGCCCATGCTTGACTGTACCTTTAATGATCAAAATACAAAATACCATGAGCAAGGGAATCTTATTCCAGTGTACCCTAATTTCGTCGATATAAGCTAGCTTGACAACCTAAATATATCCTTAGGAAGGTTACGTACAGTATGACTTGAAAGTTAAAATTTATGAGTCAACTTATAATTAAGCGATGTTTTTTTATTGCAAGAGCCGTTAAGTTCTTTTATTCATCCAGTAGGTATGTCTTTTAGAAAAAAAAAAAAAAACAATTTATCTCGCAAAACGTGGCACATTTTTCTGATAGCATAAAATACCAAAAAAGTTCTTTTTATTTTGCGTAGGTACAATTTGATGTCAAGGTTTTTATTTAAAAGAACTAGTCATCATTCATGTATCTAATTACTTTACATGATATAACAAGATGTACTAATTATCAATTTCAAAGAAAAAACATTCTTTTGTAGCCATTGTTAGTTTTATCTAAAGAAAATCTTATAATTAACGTAAGTAACAACAATTGGCAATCAAGAAATTTATTGAAAAAATATACTTACAATAGTGTTGCCATTAAAGAAAAAAATTAATGAAATGAAAACTGTTTTTAAAAAGGCGTCGCTTTGAATATTTGAAAAGTTAAAAAGACATTCCATTTTCAAAATGTGCCCCGAAACGGACGCTTTCCCCATCAGCGTACGCACACAGACGCATCATTACATTTGTGTTTCTGTATTAATTTTAGCGCCATTCAGTTTCAGCTACGTACCTGCCAACATTACTTTTAATGTAACATCAAAGAATAAACTGATATTTTTATATCAAACTAGATATTTAGTATTACAATTATAATGGCAAACTTGCATTGTTATTTTTATTTCTAGACATAACACTAAACAAAACTGATGCTATAAAATGTAATGCACTCACAAACAATTCTATAAACTACTGCCTATAATTTCCCAACTCCTTACCTTTCAGAAAAAAAAAACATAAATAATCGAACAGTAACCGATATTAAAACAACACGATGCATCATATTTCCCCCGTCGATGTATAAACACGCACATTGTCTATCCTTTTCTAACGCAATGTTTTTCTCAATGTGGCTGTCCTTTCCTGCGTAGGGCGTGTTCTGTTCTCTGATTGGTGGAGGGGAGAATGGCGTTCGGTTACCCGTCGGCAACCGCCCGACGGCATTTTCCCGACGGTAGGCGTTTGAAAATCGAAAATTGCCGTCACGGATGGAATTCTCCAGTGTTTATTACAAGCGCGCCTTCTTTTATTCGCATCAGAGATGTACGTAATGTATAATTTGGTTTATTCAAGTAACGTTCCATATTTAAATGAAAGTTGTGTTACATGAAAAATTTTTTCAGTGTGTTTCTTTATAAATTAACATATATACAAATATATGTGAATTTTCCAACATTTCTGCCGAAACTTCACAAAAATTTCAATTAACTTTGAATCAAAGTCTTAAAGGAACATTTCAATAAAACATTCGCGATCTCTGTTTAAAGGTTTTATAAATAAAAACAAAAATATATCATATACGTTTTTCTAATGTAAGTTAAGTGTGTAAAGCTGATCGAACACAGTACGTACTCAATTACACTATTACACGAGTGAGTGCTCCCCACACTGCATGCGCAAGCGCCGATGACGCAAAACTATAGCCGTATTTTATGATAAAGATAACGGTGCTCTATTTATTTATACATCTAAGCTAAAGTAATTTGTCGGTTATAAATTGTTGTCCTTTTTATCCCCTAATATGAGAAAGGGATAGCCATATGTCACGTTATATAGCTTTAGTTTAGCGATTTTGTACCTTTGGCACTGATGTGGTTAATTAATATTTAATCAAATAGGTATATTTAAAAAAAAGAACCGTAACAAAAGTATTACTATTACAGAAGTGATAGCGTCAGAAATATTTAATTAATTTTAAGAAAAATAATGAGAAATAATTTGTTCAGGACAGACAAACATTGCAGACGTAATAGGTATTAACATTGTTCGGAAAAAAATAAATGACTGAAATTTGAATGTCATCAAAGAGTTTTACGTCAATAAGTCTCACAATCAAATATAAATACAAAAATGATAATATATCACATTATAGTTAGTGACTAATTATTTTTACTATTACTTATCCAGTGCCAAAACTCAACAATAATCAGTATTTGTCATTAAGAACTATGAATGCTCATTTCGATAATTTTTCTTTACCCTTATTTCCATTTTTTACTGACATCACTAATACGACAAGCATTAATTGCAAACCAACAAGAACAAATCTATTGACAAACAGCCTAAAAATAGTAACTGTATAACAACCTCTTTTAAAAACAAACTTTTATATACCGCTTATGAGTTCCATCGTCTGGACCAATGAGTGCAGAATCAGGTCATGGTCCCCATAATAATGCATGGTCATCGGAACTGAACAGGTTTATTTTCAACTCCGTAGGATAAGAGGAAGTAGTCCTAATTGTTTGCAAGATTTGACCTTAACAAACATTACAAGTTAAATAAAAGTTTGTAAAAAAGGTACCGACTTAACAGTTTTTTTTTTTTTTGCAGTTATTTTTACAAACATTTTGTGTAATTTCAATGTTTTATAATTTATACGATAAGCAAATAATCTTCATAATCGTGTAACTAAAAAACGCGGATTTTCAGTTGTGACACTTTTGTTTCCAACGTTTCACACGTTACATACTAAAGTTGAAGTATTATTCTATAAAGTCTAAGCTGTTGTTTGAAGACGTTTCATATCCAAAAGAGGCTTATATATAATTTCAAAATTATTTCAGCAGGAAGAAATATTATTTTATGATATTTCTTAGAGATTGACTAAATCAATGAAGTCTTCAATTATTTCAAGTTAATGTTAAACTAAGATTTTTATTATATTTTTATATGGTATTATTTAATTTTTTAGGTCATACCACCTTAAGCTAAGCATTAGTTATTGATCAAGTCAACCTTATAACACACAATGCGAATCAAATCACTGTTACACGTAAACGATCATGGATCAGGACCACCCTGATTTATTGCAATTTATAAAATATTTATTGTAATTAATTTATTGTCTCCTAATATATTATGGAAGATGATAGACGAAGCAAGGTGATTATCAATTATTCAATATTCACTTTAATTTATAATTCATCTCGTGTTCAGCGCCAAACGAAAAAATCGCAAAGAAAACTTACATGTGTATAATGAAACATGTGTTCGGATGAAAATCTGCCATTTATGGATATAAATAGGAACTAGCCGACCATTAGAACAGCGTAATTGAATAACTTCAAGTATTCCACTCAAACGGAGACCTTGACCCCAGCAGTGGGACATTTACCACTTTTTAAAGATCATAAGGTCAGGAATGAGATGAGGCAATAATGTACTTATTAAGTCTGGAGTTAAATTTGTTGTGAGTGAGTACACTCACGTATCTTGGAAAGGACGTAAAGCCGTTGGTCCTGCACCTGATCATTCGCCCATTGCATCGGATTGCCATCCCAGAGAGTGTATTTTTTGTACACTATAACATCTCTGCATACGTTAATAATTTTCGCTGAAAATGATAAAGGAGGACATTAGACCATGTACGAAGATAATGTAGGAACATAACATTTGTGCAAGTAAATACTTTTTTCAAATATTCCAAAATGTTAGTTAAACATAACCCTTAAATGTAATGAAAGAATTTTCATTGTATTATATGCAAAGATATAATGTAGTTTATCAAGTTATAACTTATCTTTGAAATCTTAAGAATCGAGGCAAAAATATTCGCTAAGAGCATTACCGTGAACATTTATAATCGGCTAAATATCGAATTGTTCCATCCATTGTTTGGAGCATTTAAACCTTCGTACCCTCGAGAATTGGTTTCGGGAGTATTAAGTCTACCGCCTTCGGAAAAACTCACAAAAAACAAACAATATTAAACTTTAAAACGAAACAATTAAGTCCAATTTCGATTGGAGATACATCTAAAATAATTCCTGAAAAGTGAAAGCTTTCCTACGCAAGGTATTTAGGTTTAAACTCCTATTGAAAGAGGTGAAAGTTTGAGGGTTGCATCGTTGGAGTATTGTGGACTTTAATGGTTTGTTTCAAGGGCTATTTTTGTTTGATGTTATCTGAGTGTTGAGAAGATTGTGTAGTAACGAGTCTACACACAGGGTGTAATTGTATCGGGGATCAGGATCGACCCGCGAGCATTTAGGGAGGGAAAGTGTCGATAAATTGAGGAAGGGGATGTAAAGGATTATGACCCTTAATTGTTTTATAGAATTGAAGTATGTTATTGTAATTGTTAAAACAATCATTTATTTTTTAAGGGTAATTGGTTTCGATAGTATTGCATGGTAAAATAATGCTGCATTTAGTTGCTGTGTATATTTTAAACAAATATTAGTGAGTAGCGTAAATAACTTGATATTTTTTTTCGAATATTAACAGTATTAAATAATCCCAACAACAATAATACAAAATTCAAGAACAAAAGCTTTAAATTGACATGTCTGTTTATTTATTATGAAAAATTAAAAAGTATTTCATTACTATATTTATAAATACAATACATTTTATATATGTATGTATAGGTACTTATAAATATCTAAATATCATTTTCCTTACTTTTACTGACATTGAAAAGTCTCTCAATCGACGAACTGACGCCACAAACCTCATCATTTTCTCACACTGTAACAAGTTACCATTAAATACGCCTCATCAACCGTCACTACATATGTATGCTATTAGTATATATATATAGTCTCCGAATCTGGAGTGCTCGTGCGGTGCTCGAAAGCAACATGAGTTCAATTATACACAGATTTTACTCGCATCCATTTCATAACGTTCACTGATTCAAATTTCGCTTGGACGTCGGAATTGGCCATTACGAGCACGCAATGAACGCCTTTATGTTCGCATAGAATGCTTTACCGACTGCGGACCAGCGGCACTCTAGCAACAAAAGGACAAATTAGTTTAAGAATATTGTGTATGACCATTTGAAGTCCTGTACTAGGGCTCTTGGCTAATATCAGCCTTAATTAGCAGCGATAAGGTATTTTTGCTGGAAGCAAGTCGAAGAGTCGGAGATTTACGGACTACGTGCTGTATTGGTTTTTATTTTCATCAAGATAAACTATTCATATAACATCGAGTCACAAATAAAAAATATATTGTAAGATTAATCAAATCTTAAAGGATAAATCTGTGGATATTTTTAAAAAATGTATATACTATAATTCTAATAGCTACACATATGAATGAATAGCTTATTAATAGATTTTTTCTATTATTTTACGATGTAAATACTATGATATCAATTATGAGCTATGAGGAAAACTCCTCGGAACTCGAACGAAGGTCAATATGTCATTATATAAATAACATTATTAGTGATTATTTATTAGGTATATATATATAATTATTCCTCATTGGGTTTACCTATGCAACTACATATCGTGTATTGCTATATGCTTTGCATATATTATTTATACGTTCAAATAAAATGAAAACGTAACTTATTCATGTTAGCACATGGTAACGTATAAATTATATATCAAGTTACTATATTACATACATAAGGTAAAGTTATAGCTTGTAAATGTCCCTCTGCTGAACAAGACCGCATTGTTTTTAAGGAGAATGTTTTGAGCTTATTCCATCGCGCTCCAAAACGGATTGGTGGATGTTTTCCTATCAACCAACACCAAATTATATACAACTAATCCTAGTTGTGCTCAACTAGATTGAATCCTCCACTTTTGGGTAATACTAGGTACTATACTCACTTAGACGTGTTAGCTTTTATTTAATTTTCTTATAAAATAATCTAAATTCATTCCGTTAATTCCATACACGTGTTACACCGTATACTGTATAAATATATTTATATATGGTTATTTATTTATCCATTCCAAACATATCAAAGTTTATATAAAACCAAGGTAATGCGATAAAGGTCAAATTCAAGTGCATCCATATTTATCGACAAGTTCAGAATAGTGTGTAGTAACATCACTATTTTTATAAAGGGGTCCGACCCCCTTGGTAAGCCAAGAGCGAGATAGGGCGGTTATTTATTGTTGTATTCGTTTTATTTTTATTTGTTTCGCCTTTTGTTATAATTGCTATTTGGTGCTTAATGATCGGTCTGTTAGTTTGGGTCCATTTGGTTTCAGCCTACGAATGCCCTACAGTTGGATTCAGATTTCTTGCAAAACATACGGAATCCCTTATTAATTTATGTTTCATCTATTTCGTTTCATTTCATCTAATGACAATACTTCTCGGCTGTTATTAAGATAGGACAGGTTTACTTGGTGCTGAGAATTTGTGCAAGGGTCTGGGTACTCACTCATCTCATACTTTGTATTGTTGTGTTCCGGATTGAAAGATGAGTGAGCCAGTGTAACAGGCACAAGTGACATAATACCTTCGTTCCCTAGGTTGATGGCACTTTGTCCATGGCATATTACTTCTTACAGTACCAACGATTATAAACGATTTTGACTTTGTACCATTAGGTGGCAAATTTTTCCGACCTACATATAAAATAAAACAAGGCTAAAAAAGGATTGGTTTTCACCGTCTCAAATTTTTCAGGAACAGCCTGGGGTAAGTTATGACAGTATCACACTCCCTTGGAAAGAACTTGACACCATGTTCTTGGCACTGCCAGATATTATTGAGAATTTAATTCAACAGACCTATGTACATATACTGGTTTCAATAATTTAATAATTAAGTTTTAATAGCACGATATCCATTACAAACATAATTGGGAGAGTTTTGTGCAGATATGTACCAGTTCGGCACAAATTTTTAGTGATTCTGCGAGTACTGCAATCTCTGCATATAAAAGTGCAGTTTAAACGAAATCTAAATAGTCTTATCCATTTGGGTTATTAAGGTATATTACTAAACTGGAACTAAAATAATTGAATTCGATTTTTATAAAAAATATAATTCAAATGTTTAACAAGTTTCATAGATTGGAACTCGTAACGACATCTGTTTTCAGAGGGCGTGATACTGAAGGGAGGCAAGAAGGATGGCTCTGAAACGAGAGAGGTTATTCTATTTTAGCTACCCTCCAAGAGGTGGCACTCATGATTTTTCTTGTAACCTTGTAAAGTTAATTGTTATGCCATTTTACACATAAAAAAAATCACTACGGATATATTTGTACAAATGAGTTTTCACCGGTACAATTGAATTGTTCTCATCATCATCTCATTACATGTATCTTATTCGTTTAAGCGATTCATCCTTAAAAACCTGAATTGCAAAAATATATAAATGTAATTAATGCTATTTCTTTATTCTTTAAAAAATTATAATTAATTTGACACAACAATTTATTAATTTTTATCTGTTCTCTTACTACTTAATTAAAAAAATCATATTTTATTTTAATTTCATAATATTTAATATATGTTTTGTCTACCTATAAACAGAAATATAATTATCAACGTGTTAATTTTATGTACCATTATTATTGAACTATTGTGATCTGTTGGTTATCGTAAGAATAAGTACCTAAATATAAAGTATAACACACATGTCTCGATTTTATTAATTGCCTAATCTAAAGATTAGCCTCTCGGGTTATCCGAGTTCTAACTCGGATTGGCGTGTTCACGGGATTTACACCAAAAATAGGATTTTTTTAACCATAACAAAACCTCATCATTGTCGGTACGCCTTTGATCGTGTCGGTGCGTTTTAGCTGTTACCGCGATTGTATGCGCTTGCGCAACAAAAGTGCAGGATGCTAATCTTTCCATTGTACACGTAACAAATATGTGTTTGGTTTGTAAACATATAATTTGAAAGGCTTTATACATTTTCTCATGTGGAATATTGTATTGAAGGATATTTTTTATCATTTAATTGATATCCTTATAATAACTATCACCTTGTTTTATTTGATAAATGAAGTTGGTGTACCGTTAGAAAGTAGAACCTAAATATATTCGACAATAGTAAATCCCTGACCTAACAAAATATCAATGTTTAAACATTTTGACTGATGACTGATACATTCACTAAAGCTAAGTCGTTTTGGAAAAATGGTAAATAAAATTAAGATTATATAATATTATAATGTTTGATACAAAAACTAAAATAAGAAAATATAAAAATGTGTAAATAATTAGTGTTCATTCTTTAAGAACATCGTCATAGAGCTGCAAATATTTTAATGATAAAAGCGTGGACGTAATATTCGTTTATTTTTAGGCAGGACATATAAAAATTAATTAACTTTACATTTAATTTAAGATTTATATTATATTATATTTATATTTTGATTATTGAGCTATTTGTTTCTTAACTTTGTTAGTACAGTTACTGCCGTTCGTCTATTGGCTAGCTTATAAATCTGCAGACTCCGAGGTTCTGGGTTCTATACCAGAGATAAAATGTTATTGAGTTTCTTTTTTTTATGTTATAGGGGGCAAACGAGCAGGAGGCTTACCTGATGGAAAGTGATTACCACCGCCCATGGACATCTGCAACACCAGGGGGGTTACAGGTGCGTTGCCGGCGTTCTGGTAGAGCACGTAAAGTCTTTGGTCCTGTGCGTGACGTCTCTCCGTGTTGGATTACATACGTTTGGTGATTGAGGGAAAATAATGCACTTATTATCTTTATGCACAAATTTGTGCACAATAACATGTACCGCACAATAACTAATGAGTAGTGTCCTCTGAGATTGTCCATAGAAACATCAGCAAAGTGACAGTTTGTACGTTCCACAAATGTACGAGCAATTACAATTTTTTTTATTAAATGTTTATCCGCAGTTACCATTAAGCTGAGATTTACTTTTTCTGAATAATAAAATCGCGATCACTTTTTATAATATATTTGGGCGGACAAATGAAACCGCTGGTGATAAGATGTCGGTAAAGCACATAGACAATGGCACCGCCAGATATATTAACCATTCCTTACATTGCCAATGCGCCACCAACCTTGGGAACTTATGTGCTAAGTCCCTTATGTCTGTTCACTCACTCTTCAAACCGGAAAACCGGAAAACGGTGTGTGGGTGGCACCTATCGAGACTGACTTGCACAAAACTTTACCACCAAAAAAACATGTCGTAACGGTTCTAAGTTAATATAATTAGAAAAGAATATTATACATTATACTTATTTTATTAAATAATTCATAAACTGTTATCCGATACGACTTACCTTTAAATATTCCACGTGCTCAAATGTATTCCGATTACCATCGGTTAGTGAAATAGGATTTGACGTGCTACAGCGCCATCTAGCGGCGAGCTACAACAAAGTATAACCTTCAAAAACCTTCTTCATGATAAAATATGTATATATATGCATACTTTTATTGTGGTTACTCAAACTAAATCACAAACATCGATTTTTATATATAAAATTTGGATTTTATCAATGGTCATATATTTTTTTTTTCTTTTTTACCGATTTTCGTTTCACTTTTGTCTTAGTTACGATCTGACTGGCCCTAAAATAGAAATATAATCGTTGCTTGGTAGAAGGGCTGTGGGTAGGCTCGTCTGGGTAGGTACCACCCACTTATCAGGCAAAGGATCTGTTGGCGCATTGGCGATGTAAGGAATGGTTAATATTTCTTACAGCGCCAATAGCTAAGGGCGGCTGTGACCTGTCAGTGGACAGGTGGCCCATTTGCCCGTCCACCAACCTAAACAATAAAAAAAAATCTCAATAGCTTATTAAATTTAAGACGCTTATAAAGCAATCAAATCATTTTAATTAATTTTCAACTCATAAATTAATTAAATCATTAATTATTCCACTCTTACTATTAAACCGACACGACTTCTCACGAATTAACTGGGTTTACTTATAAACCATAACTTACTGTTGACGCATTTCAAAATATAACAAAGTAATTAGCCATCTGCCGTGCTTGGGTATCGCTTCTTACAATCACCATAATCCTACCCCGTTACCTGAGGTATTATTAAAGTTGGGGGACGGGGAGGGTATAAAGAAATCCTATTTTCATAGTTCACTTCACCTACCGCTGTAATTTGGTTAGTACGCATCGATGCATTGGGCTCCCGTTTTAAAGTACGTGTTAATGATTTTGATATTTGTATTTTGTTCTTATAATATTTTAAAATAATATCTTCTTTATGAATTATCTTGCTTAAACAGTCAATAGATATTTCAACTTGAAAAAAAAAAACAAATAAAGATTTACTTTATTCAAGAAAACTCTTATTAGCACTATGAAATATTTTTCAAGATTATATCACATTTAAATTTGACTCCATTTCGGAATGTTGATACTGCAAAGAAAGACCCACAAAAATCTTATTACTTACTTACTTTAGATAATTAGGTACAATAATATCGTGACTATTCCTGTACAAAAATCAAAATACAAACGCTAACTGCAAACTGCTTCCAATTTTAAAGATATGTATCAAAACAATAAATAATAATTAAAAGCATTTCGCATCAGTAAGGTTTCACTCAATAATAAAACATAGATACGTTGTATTTAAACTATGAAATATACATTTTTATTAGAAGATAATGAAATAGAATGTTTAGTACAATGAAATCAAAAGATCTAAGATATATTTAAATGAGTTAAATTTTATCAAAAATCAAGATTGATCAATCCCACAACAAAACGTTAAGATGTTTACAAAGTTATTTCATATTTTCAATTCGTGCAGACGGCGCGGGCGCGGGCAGGCGCGGGTGTGGGAAGATTTGTTCCACCTATAATAGAGTTTCGGCTGTATTTGTGTATTTGGTCCAATATTTTAACGACTTGCGACTTCTGCCTGCAATTTTAGATTTTTGTCTCCCTACAAGTCTTTAAGTTTAAGCTCTGAGTATATAAAAATACTATAAAAAAATATTTGATTTACTTGTCTAAACATTCCAGCAGCCCAGAGCTTAGTGATAGTAGTGTTAACATTCACGAGCCTCGGAAAGCTGTTGGTCCTGCGCCGGAAATAATTTTAGTCGTGTTAGAATTTCTGTACAATCCATCAATCGCTTACAATCCAGAGTGGAGAAGCAACATATAAAATGCACCTATGTTTGCGTACACTTGTCCATTGTAATATATCCCGCATTGGCTGCTGTCTCAAGAGACTCAAGGAAAGACATGCTTCAGGGCTCAGTCAGGGGCCATCGTCGTTAACATTTTAACTTCCATATAAAAGACATCACAGAATAAAACATTGTAACTAAAAAAATCTTGTATGTCATACATTATATAAGTAAAAACACTGCCTTGTCGAAAAAATAGGCAAAGATGCTAATGTCGGTAAAAAGAAGAAACTAAGAAACGTATATATCATACCATATAAGTCATTTGGACTCAAAACTGTAGTACCCACAGCAAACATTATGAAATTAAAAAAAAAATGTCCTCAATATATCTTTACAAATCAACAATACAAAAATCGTGTACTCAATTATCCATGAATAATTATTTTGAAAATATAATTCGTGCTTCCCGTCCGTTTGTTGTCATTTTACAATAACTGGAAAATAAGTCTGTCCTATGGCCTTGTCTATTTGAGCATCCGAGCGAGAAATCGTTAATAATCAACATCGGATGCCAAGCTTTGGTTTTATCTTACATTGTGGTCGGGAAATTTTACGAAACGATTTAATTTATAGTAATACATCGATAGAACTCAAAATCTGAAAAGTAATGCTTATTTAAAAATAATAGCTCAATTCTGAAGAGTTAAATACAAAAATATCTTTATTTTCTTTGATTCGACTAAAAGTCTATACATTTAAGACAATACATGTAGGTTTAATATTTTTTTTACTATTGTATTTACACTTAAAAATATATCATCAATTACCAAAAACTAGTACTTTGATTTCGGCCAGTATTTAATTATGATTGCGATGTATACATCAATTCATTAAGTCTATGTACAAACATCTACACGAAGTTTTCAGGAGCGACTCATTTAAATAAATGAATAATTATTGTATGGCTCTCATAATCCGACACGAGCGGATACAATACAGTTGCATGACCAACTGCCTTACGTGCTTACCGAGGTATGAAATTGTATAACTCTGCCATTATGATACTCCGAAATTCTTGACGCAAAATCTAAGTCTATATAGGCATATACGTATATCGGTATGGCGATATATGAAGCAATATACTGCGAAGTGCAACGTCGAAGCGAAGTTGCAAACTTCTTTCAAAGATAGCCCAGGCGTCAGATAACAATGGGATGTTATAGGTGTGATGGGTGTGATCATGTCATGGCCGGCATTCTACGTTCAAATTAGTAAACGATAATAACGAGCGCCAAGCAAACCTTTAAATACTAAATATTAAATAGATTTTAAATTAAGTTTATTACTTTGAATACTGAATACAACACATACCTATGTACAATATACATTACAACAACAACAGTCATCGTAATAAAATTCATCTGTACCATCTCAACTGTCCCAAATTGTTTTTAATAAGCCAAATTAATTGCAAAACAACGTACAATTACGTATTAAGACAGATGATACTTCCAAGAAGACGGGAGCAACGCACGTACGCTACGGCATACCGCCTGCCCGCGCGGAAACTGTCACAATTTGACGTTTCACTTGACGTGACGCATTCTTTATTGAAACAGCCCGCCTTTTATTTTTGTTCGTTATCGTCGGCTTAATCTGAATGCCAGTATTTTTGAAACTGACACGTAAGCTTAAAGGGAAAAGGTTGGATATCTATTAAATTTAATTAAAACACATGGGTTATAATTTTAATCGGCCGCTATCTGGATAACCTGTTGTGGGGGATTTCGTTTCGTTTCGTGCATCGGACGCGATGAATGCATAATTAAGTGGAAGCCTTTTTTATAATTTCGTTAATCTGAGAAGGACGCGTTACGCCATAAAACTTGACGTAGGGGTTAAATTTTGCATTTGTTATGAGTTTTGCAATCGAAATAAAAAATTACTGTCTCATATTAATGTGTTTCTATAATACATACTATATTATATTTTAATATAAAAAAGTATAAGTAAGTAATGTCAGTTTATTAATTACTTGACGTCTGTATTTTGACAAAAAAAATTTGATTTGCATTAAAACTTACTAAACATAATATTACTGTCTTTGCACCTAAGTACCAGATAAGTAAATAATTAAAAAAAAAACTTAAAAATAAATCAAAATCGTATGCATACTAAATTAATATTATAATAGATTATGTTATCACCAGCACCAAAGTTGTGTCTAAAACTCTCCCAACCGTGTGAATTTCTACACTCTACACTCTGTTTAAGTCATGTTTCTGAATTATGACAGTCTTCTTGGAGACTTCTATCTTTAAAAAGTACACTTTGCATACAGGTATGAATGATATGAAAGTATTTGCTGCGGATGTTTTATTAACAGCACAGATCACGCTTAACCATGTCTCCTCTGAAAGTGAATCTGACATTTTAGATCCCGCTGACGTTACCCATCGTGTTCGAATTTTGAACACATGATGTTTTAAAAAAAAAAGATTATTTTTTTTCGTACAGGGCACCGCAACCCGATCCCCGAAATTCACTTGCTACCAAGTTTATTATTTGATACTCAGAGAGGATTATTTTTTTTTTCTTTTTTTCTTATAGTTTCTTCGGCTCGTCGGCATCTCTTTGGTATTTGTTGTGTATTTTAGGCTTACGTATTGTCGGTTAGATTATAATATGTTTGCTGAAAGCTATGCCGATAGAAACTCTATAGATATTGATATCCGCTAAAAAATATTATTGTATTATAAAAAAAGTTTACACTTCTGTCGATTGAAGTTACCGCTTCACCTGAAAACATAAAAATTATTGATATAATGACATTCCTTACAGGTTTCAGTATACTACGGTGTACATAACATAAAGGTACAAGTTAGACGAGCATTAGGTATTAATATCTACTTTACTTATATTTTTATGTCAACACACAAACAGCAAAACATTTCTTAACGAATCTTATTGGTATAACACTATTACATAAGCCCATAATAGGCATGTGTAGGTATGCAAAAATCCAAATTATTGTCTGGTTACTGCAGTAAATATACAAAATTTATTTTAATTATAATAACAGTTTAACGTGTGGTCAGTTCTCTAAAACTTTGCTATAACAGTAGACTCCTTGTCTGTGTACATAATTATCAAAAGTCATTACGATCGGTGGGAAATTATTGACGGTGATTGACAGCAAATTAGACAATATAAAAATAGAAATAATTTAACTAATTCAAATATAAATCTATAGAGATATTATTAGAGCGAATGTAACGCTGTCTAGTAACTCTTCACGTTAAAACCGCTGTAACGATTTAGTATAGAAATAATTTAAGTCCATGACAAGGCTACTTTTTATTCACTCAAGTTCAGCTAGTGCATTATATTATAAAGTGATAATAATGTATTTCTGACCTAATTACGGCAATATCGGCTTATCTCAAATTCGATGATAAGCGAAATTAACCATCTGTGCAAAATATATAGTTCACAGCTGTGTGCGCAAATAAATAGAAGATTTTAAATTGATAGGAACCTGTGCACATGCTTATACATTATAATATCACCTGAACAGATGGCTAGACATTAAGAATAGCCGCCACGTCTGAAAGTGTCTAACAGTAAAAGACACAGTTTTGGCGTTAATATTGTCCCTGATGGTGTTATAATGCTTATCTATATTAAATCAAACTGTCATATCAAATTGGGTAACAAAATGCTCTGGGAAGGATGAGTGAGCTAGTGTTAATAAAGACACAAGTGATGCAACAATAACCCGATCTCGGTGGCGCTTTGGCGATTTAAGGAATTATTAATATTTGTTGCGGCTCAAATCTTTATAGGCCACTTAGCAAATGTTTTATTTAAGAAATACTTATTTTTACTAAAGTAATGCTTAAATTCATATTTATCTTGTAACCGATAAGTAATTGTAAACGTGGAAGAGAATAGTCCAAGTGTTCAACATCGATGTTGACCTCTTGTACTTTCGTCTTTCCTGCGTTGTTAAAGTACAAATTATATTGTAAACCTCAAATGCGATGAATACCTATTAAATTAGTATATTACATAGGACAAATAAGTTTTTATGATTACCTACTGCAATAAGACTAAAAGAGGAGTAAAACTTGCTGTCTATATACGAAACAAAATTATAAATATCCTCTAAATTTAAGAGCAAGAGAAAATGATATTGTATTGAGTAAAAAAAATGTTATAGATAATATCTTTATATTAAAACATTGATACATAAAGACTTTTTACTTTTTTTAAAGTACAGAATACATATTTCTCACTAATTGTAATTTAAACTATTTTTATCGTCCTTAAAATCTTAGCGCGAGACGTCTCCCGGTGGTCCTCAAGCTGCCTGACACTTTCTTAAGGAACGAAATTGTCAAAATGTCGGCCGATCACGACAACCAGGCAAACTTATAATTGCACAGGAAACAAAGAAATATGACCTCTATTACAATGATATAAGATACTTGTTAATATGCATGTATAGAGTTGTGGAGTAACTTTGAAGATGAGTTACGACAAAAAGTCCGAGATTCAAAGATAAGGTTCTACATAAAAATATATTTACGAATTTACTGCGTGCTTTTAATTAATTTTTTTATAGTTATCTCTGTTTTGGCGTTTTATATATATTTTTTTTATTAATCAGACATATTAAGGTTGTATGTGGTGGATAGAAGTCGTGGATATATATTTTTTTATTATTTTGTGAATGCCCCCTCCATCGACCAAATATTGATGCAACAGTCTAGATTATGGTCACGGGCAAACCTATTGAAAAAGAAAATCATTCCTACCATCGTCAAAGCACCGTCAACGTTCCTTGTTGTAATGTCACTAGTTTTCTTAACTGAAACAAAATAATACAAGTTATTTATATTATGTGGTAGAAGTAAGGGATCAGCATTAACAGTCAAATAATCTGCCACCAAGCAGAAATCGGCAATACTTAGTGTTGTTATGTTCCGGTTTTAAGGGCGAGTGAGCTAATGTTTGGGCATAACATCTTAGCTTCCAAGGTTGGTGGCATCTAACGGCGGAGTTGACCACTTACCCATCACATGAACCATTTGTCCGTCCGCCTTAATTACGTAGATTATCAGTGGTACATAATTGTTTTATTCCTAAGTTCATGTTAAACACATTAAATTCAAATGTGTTATTGTATTTTACCAGTTCCAAATGATTATTATTCGTAATTAATTGTCAATTTAATCATAATAATGTATGTACAAACGCATTTTACATATTGTAAAACTGACCTAATGTAAATTGACGTAGGTACTTTAAATATTTTTCGTATATATTTTATTACCTAAAATAATTATAAACTTCGTATTAATAAATACGATTTTATAACACAATTATTATATCCCTTCACATATTTAATAATAAGATAAGATAAGATATTTAATAATAAGATGGCCCAGTTGTTAGAACGCGTGCATCTTAACCGATGATTTACATGTGCTTAATTTGTGTTTATAATTCATCTCGTGCTCGGCGGTGAAGGAAAACATCGTGAGGAAACCTGCATGTGTCTAATTTCAATGAAATTCTGCCACATGTGTATTCCACCAACCCGCATTGGAGCAGCGTGGTGGAATATGCTCCAAACCTTCTCCTCAAAGGGAGAGGAGGCCTTAGCCCAGCAGTGGGAAATTTACAGGCTGCTGATGTAATATTTAATAAATAATAATAAGAACTATTTCTTGAGTAATATCAGTATAAGATGATGTAATATATATTGTTAAAATCGGTAATTAACCAAGAGGCATAAAACTGTATGCATACCATATCAATCTATGTACGAGTGACTCGAGTGAGGTCGGTCTAATTATTCGGAATAATCGCCGTGTATCGATCTATCGATAATTAGCCGCGACGATGTCGCGCGACCGCCCACAAACCTACAGCTTCTCAAACTTCATGATATTATTAAACTCTACTACCGCCAAATTCATAGTCTTACAAAAAAAATATAATATAATTACACTGAGATCCCCGTAATTTCACGATTAATTAACTATTTTTAACAATAAGTTTTTGTATAATTTTACACATAATCCTTTTTTATCTATAAAGCTTTAACTTTAAATTAATCTTTAATAAGCCAACTTGTGACTTTCATGTTTCTATAACCAGCCTTACTGGCTTTAAGCTGTTTACGTTTATCTTATCTCATTATAAATAATAATTATTATACAATTATTTGCATGAAATATAGTTCGTTTTTAACAGATATTATATTAATTTTTACAACAAATATCACATATTAAAAGAAACAGAATAATTAATATTTAGTAATCATTGTAAAAAAAATTAACAATATGTATGATCATAATTGATTACAATGATGTTGATACTTGGTGGTAGGGCTTTGTGCAAGCCCGTCTGGGTAGGTACCACCCACTCATCAGATATTCTACCGCCAAATAACAGTACACTGTATTGTTGTGTTCCGGTTAGAAGGGTGAGTGAGCCAGTGTAATCACAGGCACAAGGGACATAACATCTTAGTTCCCAAGGTTGGTGACGCATAGGTGATGTAAGGAATGGTTAATATTTCTTACAGCGCCTTTGTCTATGGGCGGTGGTGACCACTTACCATCAGGTGGCCCATATGCTCGTCCGCCAACCAATGCCATAAAAAAAATTATAATTTTAAAAAATCTTGTAGTCAAAATAGTTATTTATACAAATTCAATTGTAATTGTCAATTTCTTAATAACAATATGATATTATTGATATTAATATTTGGAGGAATAGTGTAAAAACCTTTATTAAATTACCTATAACACCGCGTCTTGTTCATTTTACGTCTATAAGATCGGAATTCCGCTTCAACGGGGAAATGCTGCTAGTATTCTTGCCAAACATATCGGTCATCATTTGTACAGTGACTATTTTTATTTGTGTCATGTCAAAGCTTAATGTAAATAATGATATTATAACCGTGTAGGTATATTGCTTTCTTTTTTATAACATTTATTCGTATTATTTATTTATTTTCTTAAATATTTGCTTTTTATTTGTATAATATTAAACAACCAGTGTTAAGATATAATCAATAAAAATGATTAAAACTTTGAGAAGCGATTAATATTCCGAAATAAGATGGATCGTCAACCTCTCGATGAGGTGTCGGAGCGAAACGCGACCATTCTTGTAATCGAATAATAATCGTTATCGCATAATCGATGCATTTAACCCGAAGTGATTCGGGTATGTTGATATTATTGTTTTTTTTTTTAACACGAACAAAGCGAAGACGTTTACTAAAACTTCTGAAATTAAGAAATATGAAGTTAAACGGAATAAGTAATTCAATTATTAAATTAAGGTTGCCTGGAAGAGATCGCTGTTCAGCGATAAGACCGCCTCTTGTGCATCTTTCTTAAATGTGATTCAACTTTATGTCTACTGGTGTACAATAAAGAGTATTTTGATTTTGATTTGATTTGATTTATTATTTCATTACATTTAATTTGCATACTACAAATTATTGTACTTTTATTTGAATAAATTTTACTTTAAACATTAATCTAATCGAAAAAATATTTTTTTAAATACATAAACATACAAACCTAAGAAAAATAATATAAAGTTTTAGAAGCTTTGTCAATAGAGACATCGCTCCGGCGCCCGCGCAGTTCGAGCGTGCCAACCCACTTGTTCACTGACTGGACAATTACTATTATATTATGGGTCTGGTTAAAACACTTAGCAATTATCCAACGCATGCATGAAAATCCTACCTTATATATTCACTACAACTTTAACGGCCATATACAATACACCTGTGTTTGCACACACATTCTGTGCACATAATATCTCCTGCGTAGTTGGCTGCGTCTCTTTATGTATAATTATTCATTGTATGCTATTAAAACGCAATATCTCCAACACCGATCGCTTGGTGTACCTACATTGTAATTTTTATGTCAAGAAAACATAAAATTATTATTACACTTACTATTTATTTGATAAGGGCGATAGATGATTGAAAAATACACTCATTATTTTTTAAAGTTTTTACTTCATTAAAAGTATATCACCTCTCACTGCCTCCACTGGTGACAGAAGGTTTGTTTTGCCCAGACGATCGGTTTTGCGATTCAACGAGGAAATGCTACTAGCAGTTTCGCCACCAGTCCACACGGTCAAGATTTATACAGTAACTATTTATAATTCATATTTATGGACTTAATGTCACTAATTCTTATGTCTAGTGACATAAGAATACACTTGCATTCAAATGAAACTTACTTGTTTTTGGAAAGGGATGGTATTATATCCAATAAACTTGTTATACATGGGTCATATTTTAATTCCAGTCCACCTAATAGCAGTGCCATTCTGTGAGAAATGTTATAATTATTGTTCGTGTTCTGCGGTGAGTTTCGAGTTCGTTCTTACATACTGCTCTACAGATAGAGTCTCAAATATGTTTATTCATTCATATTCAGTAGCCTATATCCTATTCGGATACTATAAACTATCATAATATAAAAGTTACATATCAATGAGTCTATCAAAGCTTAGATCTATACATATAAATATTTGTATGATAAATTGAAATTATTACATAGTAGTTCATTTGTTTTCGAAGGATTGAACCTTAAGTAAAAAACATTGAACTTTCAAACTAATTAACCAATTCAATAGTTAAACAATCAACAAAATCCTCGTCAAGCATTGACAACAAATTCCAATGTTGATCACTAACAAGTTTTATGTTTTCAACGATCCGTCATTCGTTAACTAAATGTCAAAACTAATATTTCTATTTAATTTTTTGCGACCGCCCGCCCGCGCAGTAGCGCACTTAGGACGTCTCTTTTGTTAAAAATTATTGACCAAAAAAAAATTACTAATTTTAACTACTAAACGAAGTAACTACTTTCTTTTTCATCGATCACTGTGTCCTTTTAAAATCAGAGAAAGTAAATAATTTATTTAACACTGGTTCCGTACACTTGAAATAAGTAAAACCATACATCTATATTAATAATTTCGTGCAACACAACAATTATAGATCGTTAAAATTTAAAGCTTTTTTTACCGACGAGTAATATCAATAAATTCGTATAATATTTAATAATATATTTCGATAAGAAATTCATAAAATCCTATGACATGACAGTTCAACGGGCCGCCATGTTTGACGTTTACAGGTGCGTTCAGAAAGTGAGTACCAAATAATAATTTCGTGCTTGTGATACGGTAGACTCGATGGAAACTTATCAACAATAAATTATAGATCTATGTTTATGAAAAAATTATACATTATATGAAAAGTAGAGGAGTAACCGTATTTGTTTAGTTTTATTTATTTTACCCGAGCGACGCCGGGTTTTCACCTAGTATAGCAATAGTTTTTTAACAATGAATTTATGCGATATCATTTGTCGAGTTTTTGAATATTTTTTGGAAGTACCTATAATATTAATTAAAAATGGCACTTTGAATGTCGGCAAAGCTATTGAAGGAACTTTGGAAATAAAATTAAAGTATATAAGTAGGTAAATGTACTATAGCTGTATTAAATATATGTTAATCTAGATCTGTTTGTAGTGCATACCATAGCAGATCTACAAGCCAATCACATGGGATATTTTAATATAAAATTCGTTTATTGTAACTCTTGCGATTGGAATAGGCTGTACTAATATTATAAATGCGAAAGTAACTCTGTCCGTCTGAAACGTATGAAACAAGTTAAACTTTTATATGCCTAACACCTGAGGACTAGCCCCTAAAACGCACGCGAAGCCGTGGCCGCAACTCCGAGTAGTTTATATTAAAGGTTTTTGAAGAATTATCACGGAACCCATCCGTTGACAGTTAAATAATACGCACAGATTAAATATACAAAGGAATGTCATTACGATAATCCGTTTGGGCTCAGTAAGATGCTTGTTTGCATATTGTTTAATACAAACGTTTTCTAAGAATTAATATAATTTAAAAACATTATTTAATTTTTAATACGTATTTAGTTACAGATGTACTCGAAAAGGATACTGAGTTTTTTAATTTCTTTACCTACTTACAACGGTAGAAAGGTTTTAAATTTCGAACATTTTTAAACATCTCAATAGTTAATCTGTTAAACGGACACAAATTAACAATTTTATTGTTCGTTTTCATAATCAATCTATAACAAAAACTTGCAGAGCTGTTGTGTAAGAATCGTATTTCAATAGCAAAACGTTGAAAAAGGACTTAAGGTGATACCCGATTTTGATACGTGTGTCCTATAAATTTTATAATAATTATACCCAATATCGCTCATCACATTCTGACATTGTACGCTCATGTCCTGCGGTGAGTTTCGAGTGTCTTTTAACCAAATAGATCTACTATATGTGTAAATTAGGTAAAACTTTTCAGCAATAAAACAAAAATATATGTACATACGTGTATATGGATATATCTATATTATATAGTAAAAAATAGATAGAAAAGTATGTATTAAGACTAAAATTATAAAGTTATACTTTTGCTCTTAAATGCACTAGACAAACACTATGACTGTAATTTCATTTTCTAATAAGATGAATTGTCAAGAAGCCTAGTCTTAATCTTCATACCTTTATTTATAGATGTTGAAAAAGAGTAACTACTGAGTTTCTTGCCGGTTCTATCGGTAGAATCAACATTCTGAATCGGTGGTAGTATAGGTTTACTTAATATAGTTTGTTAAATGACGCTTCAAAAGTGCTTGTAAAAGCCTACTTGAATAAAGTATATTTTGATTTGATTTGATTTAAAAATGTGTCTAAACCGATTAAAATGATTTATATATCATAGGTATTGAAGTAGATTAGTTGGCTAATAGTAGCAGAATCAGAAAAAGCCTCTTCTCCCTTTTGAGGAGAAGGTTTGGAACTTACTTCACCACGCTGCTCCAATGCGGATTGATGAAACACGTGGCAATTCTCTTTCGCCACGTGAAGATTTCGTTACTATGTTTGCCTTCACGCCGAGCAAGATATAAACTATAAACACAAATTAAGTAAATTAATTCAGTGATACTTGCTCCGGGTTTGAAGACAAAATTATTTGTTAAGATTAATGTCTTGTAACCATTGGGCCATAACGAGTCTATCGCTATATATCTAGTAATGCAGAATAAAATAAATTTAATATGTAGGCAGACATAAGGTTCTCCTTATGAAAAGCCCATATACATGGCTTGCTATGTCTTGGGGCTTCTTCCACAACGCTGCTTCAATGCAAGTAGGTGGATACACGTATGACATAATTTCATTCGACACGTGCTGGTTCCGTCACGGTGGCTTCCTTCAGTACCGACCGCAAGATGAATTATACTCACAAATTAAGTAAATGAAAATTTGGATACGCTTGCCGAAGTTTGAATGTGGAATCTACGGGCTATTCACGCGGCTATATCGGTTCGTAACTTTTAAATATTATTATGAAGATGATACGAAAGAAATAATTCAAAATCTGGGCTGAATAAACTCTAAAAGTGACTATTTATGAAAATTTTATCTAATTAATAATCGCAATGAAGTAAAATATTACAAATTATACTTTGAAATACATATATTTATTTATTCAGTTAATACACGGAACTCTCTAAAAGAGACTACAATAATGGCAAAAATTTTGCAAAACATACTTTGTTTATACTACTACTACTACTACACTACCTATTCCTTTGGTTGCCCAACTCAACTGCATCTAAATGAGTACTTAGAACTGCTTGGCTCATATATGTAAACTAAAGCATTTAACATTAATAACGAAAACGAGTTTTAGATGATTTAAAGTAAAGCATTCTTAAAAATATATAAAAGAAAATCAATACACAAAAATAATTGAAACCAAGAAATAACAGTATGGTATAATAATATGGTCAGTGTATGGCAATATTGACGTCGTGAGGTCAATGACCTCTCGTATCACACCGGGGACCTATCGACACCACTGACGGTTGCAAACATCGATCATCGTTCTAAATGTATATTAATAAACCAAATACAAAATGTACAAAATATATATATTTTTTACATTTCTTTAGTTTCTTTTAAGATATGAATCTTTATTCAGTAAATTATATCAAAGCTGAGATGGTCCAGTAGTTAGAACACGTGATTTATAACCGATGATTGCGGATTTATTGCGCCCATTGCATGTTAATTTTCATGAACTTAACTTGTGTTACATACAGAATAGACGGTAATTATGTTCTCCAGACCGATTTCAGTACGGCTAATCACAAGTGAGACTTGTCAACTATGCAGAAAATATTATAGGAGGTGTGTGTGTCACTGATGATAAATTCAAATTCAGGACCAGGCGCAGGACCAACGCCTTTACGTGCTTTCCAAGGCACGGGAATTTACACACTTCCAACATCCAGAAGAAGAGTAGCGAGTAGTAGTGAAGTAAATATCATCAGTCGAAATATATATGAACGTTTTTAACGTTCTAATTTTGAAACATCCAGACTCCGGACTGGTTAAAACTTAACGTTTTAATCTAACACAGGACCTCGGGATCTCTGTGATATTTAGCAACTAGACTAACGAGGCAGTTTTATATGTATGTAACATAAAAGGTAAGGTAGATTCATAGTGTCAGTGTATCGTGTGACTAAGACCACACAACCATTTAATCACGAACTCATTTCATTCTCTCCCTCCCGCAGTCCGGTAGCAGAGGTCAAAATGTAATTTAATTAATCTATACGCAGGCGAACTTTTTGCCTTCTACATACAGGATGTGTGAAATTTAACGGACGTGATGTATTATTTAAATATAATAAAAGTAGTAATATGGTTTTTATAATTAATCTCGTGATTGGGGATGAACACCGTGACGAAACAAATGTGAATCGGATGAATTCAGCCACAAGTATGATTGTAGTAATTTTTTTTTTTGGGTGCAGGGGGCAAACGAGCTGGAGACTCACCTGATGGAAAGTGACAACCACCGGGGTGATTGCAGGTGCGTTGCCGGCCTCTGAAAAATGAGTAGGTTATTTTCTTGAAGAATCCTTAGCGTTATTGGTTCGGAAAATCTGCCGGCATATATACACCAGTATACACCAGCTGTATAGAACAGCGTTTTGGAATACGACACGAGCCATCTCCTGTTATGGCTGCTAATTTTTTACTTTTTTTTAGTATATATTTTTTAATTAAGTAACGCTAATTTCAATGACGAATTCGATTTGAAACGGTTCTGACACAATTTTATTTTATTCTCTCACGTGTAGTGAATTGTCACATTTTTATCAATGTTATACTAATAACAAGAAAATTAAGTAAATATCCGTTTATAAAATTGAATACAACTATTACTAAATATTAAAAAAATTGCTTTCACTATAAGTGGGAAGTAAATAATATTTATAATAAATATAACAGAACATACAACGGAAAAACCCTGTTGATGTGCTCGCCATCTTTTCACGCGGTCATAATTTGTACAGAAGCAATTATAATTATAATTATGTATATATGTAGTCTTATACACGTATATATATTAAAAAATACCTATATGAAATTAATAAAAATATGATAATTCCAGATAAGTTCGAACAGCCTCCTCCAAATATGTTTATAACTCCTGCGCCCCGCGGTGACACCTGATTGATGGTAACCATAGTTATTATATACTGAGAATTAAGTTTAAAACTTACGGGTCACTGACTGAAATCAATGAATCAGTCGAGATACATTAGAAACGTTTTTAATGTTCTAATTTTGAAACTAGTGATGAAATAACAATTCGTTCACACCTTTTATATATTGGATTATATAAATATCTATATAGAGTGTCGCACTGCAAAGGAACTAAAAGAAACGAGCCAATTGTACACGTATTATCCCTGTGTGCGTGACGGCTACGCTTGCATTAGCAGCCCGTAAATGTCCCACTGCTGGGATAAAGGCCTCCTCTCCCTTTGAGGAGAAGGTTTTGGAGCATATTCCACCACGCTGCTCCAATGCGGGTTGGCGGAATACACATGTGGCAGAATTTCGTTGAAATTAGACACATGCAGGTTTCCTCACGATGTTTTCCTTCACCGCCGAGCTCGAGATGAATTATAAACACAAATTAAGCACATGAAATTTCAGTGGTGCCTGCCTGGGTTTGAACCCGAAATCATCGGTTATGATGCACGCGTTCTAACCACTGGGCCATCTCGGCTCACTACTACGCTTGACACTCGACAAATGTCATACTAATTTACTAGTGTGCGTGTACTTTATAGTCAAGCAATGGCTACTTTTTTTTTTAATTTCTCATCTTTGACGGTCTATTTGGACATATAAATAATCAATATTTTATTATTTTCGCTTTGCACGTGAAGTGAGGTTTGTAGGGTTTTTGAATGTCAAAATATTTACAAAAACCAATGGTACGCGTAAGCTAGCTGTAGCCGGTTGGCCGCATTGTTGAGTTTCTGTGCCTTCTGGGTGTCTCATTATAGATAGAATACCTCAGTCGGTGTTAAATTTTTATGATGGTAGGAGGTAGGAGTTACGCGTAGTTTCGACGTCGACGAATTCCTTGCTGACTTTCCATTCTCCTTTAGGTATACACCAGACGTGGCTAGTAGAAAGTTTTTAATGTTGATGTAATATAGACATCGTATAAAAATACGTATACGTACGCAAATTGTACCCAGAATAATAATTTAAATAATAATAATATGCGTCACGATCTTCTCTGGAATTATCATATTTTTATTAATTTCAAATATTATAAAGTGTTTTTGTTTTTTTTTTTACAATTTTATTTTATTTGAGGAAAACAAACAATGAGATGACACTTATGGCATAATATACAATAGTACACACATCAGCTAAGTCTCTACCTACTCTACTGATACTAATTACACAATTATAAAAAAATAAACAAAACTTAACACACATTAAATCAAATATGTATCATTATACAATCAAATAAGATCAATAAACTAAAGGAAAGCTTATACAATTATGAATAAAATTAAATACAATATATAAAACAAAATACAAGGCATTATAGACTACATTGATAAATTTGTTACAGACTAAATATTTATACATGTCAGTACATATTTCTATAAATTGATTATTTTGTATTTTCTTTTCCGAACTGGTAAATTTAAAACACCATACAAGTTTTAAATTAAAATAGGAAATTATAACTGGCCCAGCGAATAGAATATTTGGATCTTGATCAAATTATGGATTCAAATCCGAGCAAGAACCGCTGAGTTATTTTATTAGCTTAATTATTGTTTATAAATTATGTGGTCTTCAAACTTTTTCATAATAAAAGTAACACATCAGACTTATTTTTAAGACAAATATGATATTTGAGAACGTAATTGAAAAATCTATTTGTCTTAAATTATTAATATAAACAAACCAATTATTTGCACCAACTTGATGATTGAAACCAATTTATATAACGAAATATACAAATTCGATTACAATCTAATCAATTCTCGATTGGAAATCGACGAGATCATCGATCATTCGATACGTAATAATCGGTAGCCATTCGAATGCATTCAGTTATCATGTGTAAAGCAAAGTGCAATGACCCCTGTATTGACCAAGGGGTTTTTTTTTAAATAATTAAGTTTGTGTAACGATGTTGAGAGAACAGCCAAGAGATTTTATTCACCTTAGACATTATTTTACTCTATGTATATAGTTCTTTTAGTATTTGAAATATGATAAATTGAAAACTATTTATCATATTTCAAATACTAAAGTTTTTATGTAATCCATGTATTCAACTCAAATTATAAAAATATACTTAAAGTAATAAATAATTTATTATTAGTATCGATTTTAATATTTATATGAAGATTATTATAAATCTCAAGATGTAAGTAATTTAAGTTCGAACATACGCATCATTTTATAATAATTTATTTAAATAGCAAAACACATAGCAGATATTATATAGTATTACGCTAAAATGGTATCTACTTTGGAAAAACGAAACTTATTGACTTAGCTTTAAAATTAATTTCCCAAAAGTACGATTCTAGCGCTTTAGCCTTTCTTTCTTCCCACTGACAATATGTACATATGTACCAAAAACCACGGCGATCAGTTGAACAGTATAGAGGTTGATATCATGCAGCGACAACTATAATAGCTAAATTACAATGTATTATTTTAATAATTTTCTACTTAAAAATAAAAATGTCTGCTACTTTGATACAGACAACTACTGCATTTATTTCTATCTATATATAATATATAACACAGAATCTTTCTTTTCGCTGTCCTGGATCTCTTATGAGACTACAAGAGTGAGGAAATATATTATTTATAGAGACATTAAGAGCAGTTGCCTCTCCTTTCGGAAAGTAACTACCACCGTCCATCTGCAAACCACTACATCTGCAACGTCTGAGAACTTCCAGGTGTATTACCACTCTTTAAGGGACGAATTGTCTCTTTTCTGCCAAGTTAGTCTAGTGGTTGAACGCGCGCGAATATTTTTCGTATATATTTTATTACCTAAAATAATTATGAACTTCGTATTAATAAATACGATTTTATAACACAATTATTATATCCCTTCACATATTTAACAATAAGATAAGATAAGACATTGAATACTAAGATGGCCCAGTTGTTAGAACGCGTGCATCTTAACCGATGATTACGGGTTCAAGCCCAGGCAAGCAACACTGAATTTTCTTGTGCTTAATTTTTGTTTATAATTCATCTCGGCTCGGGGGTGAGGGAAAACATCGTGAGGAAACCGGCATGTGTGTAATTTCAACGAAATTCCGCCACATTTGTATCCCAACCCGTCTTAGAGCAGCGTGGTGAAATAAACTCCTAACCTTCACCTCAAAGGGAGAGGAGGACTTAGCCTAGTAGTGGGAAATTTACAGACTGCTATTGTTGCAGCAACAGTAGTGATGGTTCTCAAGTCAAATCAGTACGGGAAAACCATTGGTGAACACTATTTCCTCAGACCGGTTGTGACGTACAAAATGTATTAAAAATCGATTTGTTTTGGATTGCCACACGTCGAGGTGATAAAAATGTTATGCATTGTTGGTCAGCATAATTGTTTCGATACTAAAAATGTACTTCTTACATATAACATATATATATAATTGTATTTAACTAACATAAGTGTATTTTTAGATGTTGAAAAAGAGTAACTACTGAGTTTCTTGCCGGTTCTTCTCGGTAGAATCTACATTCCGAACCGGTGGTAGCTTCACTTAATATAGTTTGTTAAATAACGATTCAAAAGTGCTTGTAAAAGTCTACTTGAATAAAGTATATTTTGATTGATTTTGTGATATTATAAAATCAGTCATTATTAAATATTTAATAATTAAATTAAATAAAGATAATAATCATTACATATTTCACATGTATTAAAATATTTTACGAGTATTTAGAATGTGCCAGTCTCGAGTAGGTACTTATTTGCCACGTACTGTACGTGGCAAGCGATTGGTTTTGCATCGCTGCGGTGCACTGAGATGTTATTTATGTAACACCTACGCATTATGTAAATGATAACTTATAAAAATATTAATATTGATATTAACCCGGATTGTAAAATAATTTAGATAGCCGGTTCCTCAGAATGGTTATGCCAGACAGATAATGCCTCAAAATCCAGGTGGTGCATACCTCAGGTAATACATACCAAATGGTATCCTAATAGGAATATTAATTTAACTAAGGTAAGTATTATTTTTGCTACTTTAATTTAAAACCTTTGCTACACCGCAATTTAAAAAAAAATAACACTTAATCCAGTAGTCAAACACATCAAAAAAACAAGTAATACTATTATCGTCGCTACTCTATACAGATCAAAGCCGGACGATGGTCATCCCGAAACGAAATAATACAAAAACATTATAACAATAAACTTTTTAAAGTCGGCTCCGCAAACAAACACGAACAATTTATGCTCTAGTGCATATCCATTACACGCAACAATGTTTAAATCCTGCTTAAAACCTCCTTGCAATATTGGCTGTTGAAAACGATGCTTTGCCGCCTTCACTGAAAAAAAATGGCGCCGAATTCTATAAAATTATAACATGGTCTGAGTATTCCGCCAATGCGTATTGTGGATGTGAAAATTTACAGAGATGCAAATGACTTAACGGTTAGTAAGTATGAATTGATATTGATTTTAAAACGGGATGAAACAACCTGAAATCGTGTTTTATCTTCTAAACATAAGGACGTTTGTCTGTTAAGAAAGTTAACGACACTTGCCAGACAGAGGCCTTCTCTTTCTTCTAAGAGAAGATAATGAGCATATCTCAATTGATGGTGGATAAACTTGGGACAGATTTTCGTCCGATACAAGCTGAAACATCTGCAGATGTCCGATATTAGCATAAATTAAACACATGATAGCCAAATTTCAACTTACAAATCGTTACGATTCAAATGTTGATACCTATTATGGACATCTTGGCATATTTTTCCATAACTCCAAGATATTTCTATTCCTTAGTTTTTTCATACATGCTGTAAACCAAACAAGATTTAATTAATTTTTACCTTCAATAACCTTCAATAAGCCTGTAATTTTCCCACTGCTGGTCTAAGAACTCCTCTCCCTTTGGGGAGAGGTTTGGACCATATTCCACCATGCTGCTCCAATGCGGGTCGGTGGAATACACATGTGGCAGAATTTCGTTGAAATTAGACACATGCAGGTTTCCTCACGATGTTTTCCTTCACCGCCGAGCACGAGATGAATTATAAATACAAATTAAGCACGTGAAAATTCAGTAGTGCCTGCCTGGGTTTGAACCCGATATCATCGGTTAAGATGCACGCGTTCTAACATCCAGGTTATCTCGGCCAGGCCATCTCGGCTCTTCAATAATACCTATATATAATATTCGAAAAAAATATAATTAACAAAGTTTTATCCAAATGTTGTATACAACGCGATGATTATACCTATATAATAAATGGGATGAAGAAAGATGCTTTCAGTACCGTTCAGTGATTTTGAATCGTTTTTGAGCGATGTCACTAAAACGCCTTCAGGTGACATGCCTTGCACTTATTTTGAAAGAAAAAGAATTCTATTGTCAGATATATGTATCTATTTTGTTTGTAAAGCGACGATGCGTTGAACACGATTACATGTTTTTGTTGACGCTACATTAAAATCTTTAGACTGACATTTTTTTTAGTTTATTGGTTATACAGTAAAATTTTTATATAACGCATCATTTCATTATACATAAAAGATATTATTTACATAAAAGTTAGAATATAGTATTACAGGAATTAAAAACAATCAGATCACTTAGGTATTATTTTCGTAATTTTTCCACCGATATTTCTTATTTCTTCGAGATAAAAATCATTATATTGCATTGTGATATTTAGTTTTGATATGAGTGAGCCAGTATAACAGAGATATAACATCTAGTACTTGCCGAAATAATAGTTACTAAATATTTTATCTGTAACGTTATTTGTATATAAGTTTTTAGTCGATATTTAACAACAAAACACTTTGTCCCGTCATCGGCGTGTATGACAAAATCAACAACAATACAAATGGAATTTGCCACTCGTCCTGGGAGGTTTCGGCGCTTTGACGGATAATCTATACATTATCCAGCCTTTGAGTTATCCGTACCGCCGGAGCTGTTGTCGCCAGTGTGCGCTAGAATGCACTGTTTGGGTTACCAAAATCGGTAACAGACCTTTACGCTTATTGATTCCGACCCAATACAAGCTTACTATATATATATTGTCCACTGGCAAATTAATAGGTAATTACTGATAAGGTGTTTTTACTTATTTAGGTATTTGAAATTCATCAGCAATTAAATCAATTTTTGCACGAAGCCCTACTACCAAGTGATACATACAAACAAAGGCAATTTCTAAGGAGTACTATTACAAGTGAAAATTTGCCATGATGAGGCATCAGCCTTAAATCAATGAGAGAATGTGAAGCAAGCGAACGACGATGACTATTATAACGATAACGGAAAATAAAACAAAATAGTTTGTGGAATATGTTTGTAATTACGTTCCAATCAACATTAAGTATGTAAAAGAACATACATCGGACAATTTCAAAGAAAAATCTACTCTCGAATCGCTACAAAACAAATGCTGTTGATTCACTTTTCACAATGAATCTCTTTCATCAGAGAAAGTAATGTGAAGTTAATTATTATCAATTGAAACTCATGTAATTAACTCTTAGGGTTGCCATTCATTTGAGATATCAATTATTAATCAATTATATGTTACGAATATATTTTAACCAAAGATTGTGGATTTATTACATTTCGATTTAATTTATTTTGCAAGACTAGCAAGGTAATTTACAAAAACATCTCTATGAATACAAAATGGAGTATCCATATTAACAGTGGCTACTTTTCTTAATGCTTTACATTCTTTCTGCTTTCATTAGATCATATCATGGTAAAATAAGTGGATTTCTTCCAATCATTTTCATAGTAAATAACTCGTGGTAGGTTTAGTTTTGACAAATATTCGTACCATATAAATGGTGAATACGTAGGAAATAAGCACAGGCACACAAACTTGACGAAGAAGACCCAGTGACGTTTTATTCGTATTCGAAAAATTTATCAAATCTTCAGAGTTTGGTATGAGTCAGCACGTGAACATTTTATTAATATTAAAATACCCAATACTAAGCAACCCTAAGGTTCTGAGTGCGTTCTGTAAAGCACTTTCGGCGTTATAAAAGAGGCGGTGCCTTTCATCGACACAAATACTTCGTACTAATAACTACTGTGAATGTTTACCTCGAACACATATTTATTCTTTACTTTTATTTAATAGTTTTCTTAGCTTTTAATGTGCCTAAAAAACAAAGTTAATTTTGGAGATAACTTATCTGCGATGCGATCGAAATTACCAAATCAAAGAGGAATATATTGTGAAGAATCAGACTAAGATACAAGTGAAGAAATGTATTTGCTTATTAACCTTAAACAGAATAATTCTATATTTGTACTTTTGTTATAAAGAAGGAAAATTTGTATGTTTTTATATAAGGGGTCATCTCTGGAACATGATCATATTCTAAATGTTTTTTACTCGTGGACAGTTCCTATAGTAGAGTATAATTTAGATTTTTGATATATTTTTCTTTTTTATTAATGAATGATGAATTATATTCTCACCCGTACATAGTAAGGCGAACAGCTAGTATCTAAATAAAAGAAAATATTGAATTTAATAACTGCTATGCATACTAGCTAATATTTTTGTAAACACTTAGTAAAGGTGCTATTTTCTTTAAATGTGGAAACATATTTATTTCATTTGGTATTTATATTCAACAGCCTTGTTGTCAACAACACCAGACTACATTACAATGACGCCTGATAACCTCACGAAATCGAAACGGCACTGAATCTCATTGAAGATTTTGCTAAGACCAGAGCACCAGAATTTATTAGGATTATAAGAATACGAATCAGATAATTATGGAGTCGGCTGTGCGTCTCCGACTATGACACCTTGAGTACGTTTAGCGAGAATCTGGACTGTTCTTTTTATTGTCTATGGAATAAAAAATAGACTCACGTCACAATAACAGAACTGGCCTAAAGGTTACATTGAGTGATATATCTTCTGAGTAGCCATAATTGGCTATATTAATGTAGGTATAAATATAAAATAAATTATGTTATATACCTCTAAATAGAGAAAATTGACATATATCTGATTTTCTTTTTAATGCGGAATTACCACAGCTATAAGAATATCCGCTAAGTTTAATGAAAGTAAGTTAACTAATTATAATTCAATTTGCTATATTAAATCATTCACAATCATTCAATAACGATAATCATTCGCTATGGATAACCATAGCGTGATTGTTATTGAAAATCTGTTAACATTAAAATAAATTAGGAAAACTAGGATTTCTAATCTACAAAATCGATACATAATATTTGATTTATTATACAGCGTGATCAATTAAAACTTTATACAATATAATATAGTTTGTTGATTTATTTCAAGCACATTCCTCATGGTCCGGACGAGACGGGACGGGTCGGTACACCGCTTCAGGTTTGGACCTCACTGTCACTAAGATCAGGGTACCGATGACAAAAAAATTAACAATAAGTATTGATTTTCTTTCCATTTTTTTTGTTTATATCTACAATGCGAATCAAAGTAACTTAAAGTTTATTTAATCTTCTAAAATAAGGATTCTGAAATGTTTGTAAGAGTTCCTTTGAATACAAAGCACATTTTAATTTCATACCATTGGAATACTAATATTAAATATTATTCAATTTGGAAACGCGTTGCATAAGTTACTTTACATAAATAAATTTGCAATTTAAAATAAACACTGACAGTGACGATTTTAATTAATGTTTAAGGTTAATTATCATTAATTTATAATTACATTATATTTAAATAATAACATATTCTGTTTTTGTTAACGGTACCGGCGCAAGCGCAACTGCAAGTGCCCAGAAGCCGCGTATGACGTGCGCAGCGTGGGGCCAATCTGTGAGATCTCACTGTCTTCCCTACAATCACTTCCCTGCAACTTGATCAACTAAATAAACTTCGTGATACCATCTATTAACTTTTGTTTTTTTATTATTTTCCTTGTATATTGGAACAAAATGTTATTTAATACCTTGTTTTATGGCACAAAATATTTAAAACTTATATGCACTAAATCAATCTATTCCAAACACTGTTCTCCCACTTAATCTAATTCCACTTTGCATGGGCATTAATTCACTGTTTAAAACGGACCATAAAACTTCAGAAGTGTTGATCTGTGGTCGTAACCATAGGTGGTCAAGTAAATACTTTGGTATGTCAGCAGTACCCACTCAGTCGAGTCAAATTTTTTGAAATACATATGCGTTGTAATGTCTGTAGTTATTTGAATGACAATGCTAAACAAATATACTTAATAATAATGGACTATCTAATACAAAAACTTTTATACTCATCGGATTAGTATATCCTGAGATTAACGCTATACCTGTACTTCCGAAAAGCGCATATTCTCACGAATATCGTAACGTAAATTGGCGCAAACGCTATTTTGAATACAAAAAACGAGAATAAATTTTCGTTCGGTGCATAATGGCGCATTCCTAACAGATCAAGACTATTCTAGCAGAGGTCAAACTACGTTATTATACCAAATTTCAGTTTCATCGGCGGTATGCGCTTTTCAGAAAATTATCCCAAAACACTCTGTTGAGCTTTGTATATTAGTATAAATTGTATTGGTTTAGAAAATATAGCCTGGTTTTAGGCTTGAGTTCCATCACATTACTGACTGAACACTGAATGTGAATAACAGCATTGTAAATTTGATCTGTTTATTTAAAATGAGCAACTATGCGATTTTCTTGTCGATTCTTCTCGCTGGAGTACGTTTCCCGAAACGGTCATAGTATTTAAGTATTGACGATTCAAAAACGCTTCATTAAGGATTTACATTTATCATAGAAAAAAGGCTTACAAACGAATAAAAGTTTGACTTTGGACTATCCAACAGATTTGAACACAATGAAAAAAATAACTTGAAATTTCTAAAAACTAATAATTACTTTAGTTTATTGATTTAACTTTTAAACAATATCACTTGCTGGCTATTTTTTACAGTAAAAAACTAATATATAATGTTTCCCGGTAAACATAATTATACTTCAATATAATTTGTTTCCGTTACTTGCATTAAAATTAATATTAGTAAATGAAGGTATGTACTGCTAAAGGGAGTGGCCCTGAGAGTCTAGTTCTTGTCACACAAAAACCACAAAGTACCACCGTTTGAACCATTGGACGGACCCTCACCGCCAATATTCGCTAAATATCAGATACGAGCATTACACTAATGAATGAGAATAACAGACTGCAACCTATGGTACAATTTGTCAGTGGACTACAGGCGAATGCTCAAAAACGAAACTCAGATTGTATATTTCAAACAAATGCTTCTGGAGAGGTAAAACTATTCATTGTATCTATTATTTATTATACTCCTTTTATATTTTTGTCAAACGAACCTCGATGACATAGAGGTTACATATAAATCTTAACCAAAGATTGAGGGCGTATATTAAACCCGAGCGAGTATCACTAAACTTTCACGATCTTAATTTCAGTTTATTATTTATGCAGTCCTTTGATAGGTATACTTTGTTGGTTATCTGAATACGTTTGAACAGAGATTAATGATAATATATTTCCGATTTGTATATTATAACTAAAAGCATTATTGATTTCACTCGTTTTTTTTATAATAATGGTTATTTCACTTTGTGAAGATAAATTTTTAGCCCGTTTAGATACCAATGTTTGATAATCAAATATGTCCAAACAGTTTCATTCGTCGACCCACTTTTCGTTTATTCTTTCCTTTCCGTGTTTTCTATCGCGGGTTTGTCCACTTTTTTCTTCAACTCCTCTAATTGCTGTTTTGCTTTCTGAGTAAAATGACCCTCCTCGTGTAACGTTTGCGGATGAACGAAACCGGGCATTTTAACTGAGCCTAGTTCTTCTTTAGATGGCTTTTTGCCTGAACCTTCTGGCAGTACTCTTGATAGTTAAAGGTCCTATAATGGAAATAATTTTTCCATAGTCTCGGACAATTGAATGTATATATCGAATTTGTTGAGCCATATTATTTGTTTTTATTAACCATTCTTCAAAAACTAATCAAATATACAAATTACAATCTACAAATTTTGTAATAAGATTCATTATGAAGATTAAATAATTAATTTACCAATTTTTGTTGACATTGTTACTATCTGACATGCTTTAAAATGTAGGTGACATCTTAAATGATGTACATTTTAAAAAGATTCTATATTTAATTTAAAAAAGGTGTTTCATGAATAGACAAATTGTTAAATCCAATGCAGTACATACTCTGAAAGCGACAATTCACGAGCTAAATAGCAATACTTGGTATTGTAGAATATATGTCCGGTTTATCTACAACTTAAGCTATATCTACCGGATTTCCATGTTATCAATTTGCGCTTACTATTATCTATCTAGTGCTTGGCGTATTCATCTAGTGCTTGGCGGTGAAGGAAAACATCGTGAACAAACCTCCATGTGTTGGATAAAATCCTGGCTCACAGAAATTAAAACCTTATCCCCAAGAGAGAAGTCCTGTGGGACCTATACAGGCTTTTATTTACTTCAAATGGGCTATGAAGAATTTGGATAATGATAGATAATGCGTATTGGCAACAATGCTAATTATATTCAAATAATTAAATTTATAAATAAGTTTACAATTTTTTTTTAATTTAAAATGTCAAACATTTTTATGTATATACAAGTATTGTACGTCATTGAACATTTATATATAAAATGAGCATTTTACTTTTCTTTCTTTTGTGATAATTCACCTGCTTTTTCTTCCTTCAGCTTCTTCTTAAGCTTCTCCAACTGCTCCCTTTGTTTGTTGAAGAAGAACTGTTCCTCTTGTGCAGCTCCATACCGTCCAAGACCTCCACCAGATTCTCTTACACTTCCTCCAGCCCCACCACCCCTCCCTGCTCCACTGCCGGGTGTTCCAGATGGGCTCGATAAACTCTTGTTCCTTAACATAGATTTTAGACCAGTTTCGTTCCACTTCCTTTGAAAAATTTTTGAAATTACACGATAAGACCTCATCTTAGCACTTTGGTTCGAAAAACTGCTAAATACATGGACGAACATTTTATTAATTTTGGTTTGATTGACTTTTTAAATGACAGGTATTTTTGATTCAAGAAACAACCAGTACTTAGTTTATTTATTTTTAATACTTTTATAAAAGAAGGTGATATTAGAAATTCAAAAGTTCTTCTTTGCAGTAGAATAATAAATAATCGATGATTTCTATTATATAGAATGTATGGCCCAGCGAAAGGATAATTATTATTATTTATTTGGACATGCAAAGCAGCTTAGCCGCGGATAGAGGTCACACGGTCCAACCATAAACGAAGTAAAGAGACTCAAGAACAACATGGAGGTAACTATGCATAGCAACAGAATAGCTATAGCTTCACGATAACGTTTTCCACGTAATCGTTACAATATATTAAGGCAGGAAAATATGTTTTTAATATACAGATATTTATTATGACGCAATCGTCCTACATCGGCCTAGACTGTTCCGAATGGAAGAATAAGAGTTATAACAAAAAAATCATACTATGCTTATTCTACAAAAAAGATCGACTTATATTTTACAATTCCATTTTTAAATATATATTTTTATATGAAGGGAATCTGATCCATGCATCACACGGCTTAATTAATTTTTTTTTTAATTAACACTAATATACTCTAGTCATTAAAATATTGTTTCACAAGTTTATTTAATTATATTAGTAAAACGTTCAGTAATTTCATTTGTCTCAGTTAATTGTTCATGTTGACTAATTGCAATTTTGCCATTATTATAAATATTTGTGAGGTGTTATTTAAGTCAGTTGGGTTGATAGTGTGGCTTAGGACTTTAAAATATGAAAACATTTAAGGTATCGTGTTTTACATATTTTTTGTCTTTAGGGTTATATTAAAATTTTAATCTCTATATATTACTTAACACAGATATTCAATTTACTACCATTATTTATTGATATATTATTTTACTAGATGTTGTCTGATTTTAGGAATATAAAATAAACCATTGTCCTTCTTTTACGTTCAAGTTTACTTAATACCAAATTTCATGAATTTTTTGTCGGTGGTTTGGCCATGAAAGACAGACAGAGTTACTTTCTCATTTATAATATTACTACAATACAATTTTTTATCAATTTCATTTTTCAGATATTTGAACTTTTATTGGCGCTTTTATTAGGATGCACGAGGTAATAAAATTTTGTTATTTCAATTGTATTTTCATGCTTTCAAATATTAACGTTAGAAAATCAATATAATGACTTTTTCAGAGAATCAAAATCGATCGGTTATGACCCAACGGACAGCATACAAATCAACTATGATAATTATGACAATGGTCAAACGGATGTATCCAATACTGAAGAATGTTTTTGTTTACCGAAAAGTCCTCAAGGAATTCATATTTCAGAACATCTTTCATTTGATGGTGAACAAGACAGATTGATCGTTTACTTGTACAAAAATAAAAATGACAAAGTTATTGTATACATCCCAAACAGAGAAAAACAAATTCGCTTACCAGATCTTACACTCGACGACGATGATGAACTAGATCAAATTGATACAGAAAAAATCGCGGATTTGTTTTATATTTATTCAAAATTGACCGTCCCCAATGCTGAACCAAAACCAGATTTGCAAAATGTTTTTGACAGCACTCAACCATCTAACATTAATCCTCCGTATAAGTCAATTATTTTTGGGAATCTAGAAGGTGTTATACCTGAAATGTATAATCCTTCCAATAATGAAATAACATTCTTGCCAGGAAAACGAATAACACCACTAATTAAATCAGGCAATAACATTCATATTAATTTAGAAAACAAATTTCCAAATTCAAACGATCGTATTTCATTTAATCCCGGTGTTGATAAAACATTCCCAGCAATATCTGACGCTCTTAGTTCACCAGATACAAGTGGAAACGGAATGATTTTTGGACTACCAGGCGTTACACCTGATATACCTAACGTATCTGAATATGTACCAAATCACAAATATTTTCCAAGTATAAATGGTCTAGTAGGAAATGTGAATCTGAACGCATATAAATTTCAACCCGCTGGAAAGAATGAGAATTTAGTAAAAGGGCTTCCATTTGATAATATGCCGAATATACGAAACCCACTTAATGAAAACAATATAAATCTAAACCCTGAAACTTCAGAAAATGATAGTAATTTTTTTTTAAAACTACCAGTCATATTTAAACCTAACAAAAAACTTCATCTGCCCTCAGAGCAGCACCAAAAAGACGATAAGATTTCCTTTTTTAATGATATTATCAATGTTCCGACCCCTGATGTAGTTGAAGAATATAAAGCTGATGTAAGTAATGCAGACAATTTTCGCTTTCGCCCCCAAAAAGATGCATTTTATACTCCCTATAAACAACATTCTTATCAGCTAAATACATTGCCTGGAAAAGGATTTGACATGTGGTTTCAGAAACAAATCGCATTAATACAACAAAATAGACATTCGAAATCACAAGCGATAAATAAAAACGAATTAAGATCGTTCATATTGAATGCGTTACATAAAAACGGAATAATGGTAAACAACGATGGCAATTTAGTTGATACAGATGGTAATTTTTTAGATTTAGCTAACCTTCAACTCCGTCCAATTTTATTAGGAGATCCTACAGAATACAATAAATTAGTAGCTACGCAAAAATGTGTCATACCGCACAAATTACCGTATTTAGAAGCAGTTCTTGTAACTCTAACGTATCCACCAAAAATTTTGGGTATAGTACCTTTGGGAAAGACTTTTAAACAAGTACTACATGAGACTAAACAACTTTGTAATATCGGAAAGGATCGTGGAAATAAACAAAATTGTCAGGGTAATCAATGTAACAAAGACAAAATAAATTTACTATTAGACAAAACCCGTACGTCAGTTTACTTGAAGCCAAAAACCAAAAATCTTCTTAATACATTTATAAAGGATGAGGTGAAAGACGTCTCGATCAAGAGTGGCATAATCAGCGAAAACACCCCGTCTATAGAGACCATTAAATTGCCTGATGATTTAGAAAATAATAAAATAGAAGACCAAGACGATTCACTGGATTTAAAGATTGTTGGAGGTAAACCGGCAGTAAGCAGTGGCGTAATTGTCCAAAACAAGGGACGATCTGCACAGGTTTTCGATTGATTCTAAAATTAAATTGAAATAAATATCTAATATCTTGTAATTTTATGGAAAATTTTATTAATAATAAAATGTTAGCAATTATACTTATATTTCATTCATAGTCGATTATCTGAAATTGGTCTAAGAGTATATAGGTTACACTTTTACTTTTCATGTTTGAATCTAAGTGATTTAATCTTAGTGTAATCTTTTGAGTACAACGAGCGCAATTAAATATAACTAATAATTAACATATTTGTAATCCCATCTGAAACCGCGGAAGAAGTTAGATTTTGCACCGTTTCGTTTCGATTTTGAATAGCTGTATCTAGTTTAATTATAAATCTAAATAAAACATTTTTCTGATAACAGGTCTTACGGTATTTTTATAAATTCTTCTTCTATTTTTAAAAACCTTAGGATTTATAGCCCCATATAACGAATATACTTATAAAAAGGAATAATGATTTCATTATGCTGGAGATTAAACATGTCAAGATAATAATTATAATGTGATTGATATAGCGCCATCTATTGGATATAAGCTATACTATAATCAAATGCTTTTTTATATTATGAATTAAGAACTCACGCCATCTATCGAAGGTAGTAGAAATTGTCGTGGTTCTCAAAAACATAACCTAGTTAAACAAATGAACACAAGATGACGCTCCTAGATTTAAGCCTTTAAACAAATATACTTATTAAGTATTTTAAAGATTATGTTTTTTTTCCATTTCAAATAATTAATTCTTACCTCGGTTACATTTAATTATTTATGAGTTAATTTAATAAATTATTTAGTACCTAAGTATTGTGACTATCACTCATTCAATTACATTCTACAGTTCAATCATTCCAAAAAAATCAAGTCAAACAAGTCAAGTGCCGACTCGAGTCTCGACTTCTCGAGTTCAGTCAGTCGCAACTCGCAGTCAGTGACCGAATCGAATTGTAGTTGGAGTGTCGCTCCTTTACGCTAAATATATCGTTATCGAAACTGTCGTTTTTAAAAAACAAAAGCTACTTGGATTTCTGTGACAAGAATGAAACAACTTTGAAATAAAATCGAGTTAGTCTGTGGTGCCTTGCGCGTCGGTTTAACAATTATGTTTTGTTAAATATAAGTTAATTTGCTAATTTGCTGTGATTTCGCGGTATTTACGTTGTCCTGTAGTTTGTGAATGGAACATCAACAACCCGTGTAGCTATGAAAGGATGTTGTTAGTGCTTAATGACAAAATATCCGTATTAATAGATATTTGAAAATTGATGGGATTGCACTTCTGGTAAGCAAATGTTTTACTTACTTAAAATAACTTAAGCTAAGTTGCTGTTAAGTTGGTCTGTTGATATTTGTCTATTTATATCGTGCATCCCTTGAGAATATCTTAATTGATCATATATTTAACATCATTGCAATCGATACATTTAGGTATTTCTACTGTGTGTATTTACGAATTTGTTTAATTTAAAAATATGTTTTAATATTATTTGGTTTTAAATACAAATATTAACCTAAAATAATATAAATTGTATTAAAATATATTTAATTTATAAATTTTAATACCCAACATTTGTTTTGTTTGAAACCGCAACTAACACCTTACACCATGTACGTAGTGATTATAAAATTGGTTTGTTTTGCAATATTTTTCGCCACAACAGCCTTGAACACTCGACTCGTTCGATCTGTATTTTAGAGATATAATTAATGATAAAAATATACAATGTTTTGACGTGAAATGTTTGTGATCTACTTAACGCTTACGTGAGCGAATTAAATTCTATTAAACATTGGTTAATTTGTTACCCTTACAATTTGCATTGAAACAAATTTTATTTTATTCTTTTATATTTAAGAAAAATATTTAGAGTGAGGTAATAATAAAAACAAGTTAGTACGAGTCTGGTTCTCGCCATATATCTCGTGGTACTGAACGATCAGTGCACGAAATTGACTCGTACTTGGCCCTTTTTTTGCTCGCCAACAGGGCTCCATATTCTTATGTGCCTTTATACAAATTATACATATAGTTTGATCGATATGAAACGGATTTTTTTAACACAAAACGTTTGCTTTAAGAAGTTTTTCTTCCTCGCTAAGCACAAGAGCAATTAATATATTTTTTTGGGAATTAAACTTGCGGAAACTCAAATGTACTGATTTAAAACTGTGATCTTCCAAACCATATTTACTACCAACTGAGTTTTTTAATTTCCCACAAAACGACTAAAATACATAAAAAAAATTGACTTATTAAATCTGTAAACAATTAAAATGAAAGTTTCAACTGCCCGAAGATCAGTCACCTCTTAACAATACAAATTACAACAAAGCTAAATGAACAATTATTTACTCACGATTTTTTTATACTTATACTTTCGAATAAGTATAATAAATTCACTATGGATGAATATTGTGACGTCAAATTCAAAATATTCTATTTAGCTCAAAAACATTTTTGAGTTAAGCTACCACCGGCTTGGAAAAAAAGTCTACCGAGAAGAATCAGCAAATAAATAAATACTGGACATACATTACTCTGATCCCAATGTAAGTAGCTAAAGCACTTGTGTTATGGAAAATCAGAAGTAACGACGGACCACAAACACCCAGACCCAAGACAACATAGAAAATTAATGAACTTTTTCTACATCGACTCGGTCAGGAATCGAACTCGGAGTGATGAGAAATGAGAACATCGGAGTTACGTACCTATCCGAGAAAACCGGTGTACACACTACTCGACCACAGAGGACGTCAAACAAACTCAGTAGTTACTAGTTACTCTTTCCCATCATTTTATTTACAAAGTTAATGTCAATAAATTATACATATATCAACAAATACTAAATACACGATTTTGTTTATTAAAAAAATATATGTTTAGTGTGGTTATTATTTTCGAATTAATCTTTATAATACTAATATTACTAATGATTATTTCATTTAATGAAATGTTAAGTTTTAATATCTAACATTAATTAATATTTGTTTTTATGTTGTTTGAAATTTGAATCACGAAAATAAATTTACAATAATAGGCACTTATACTGAATATTATGTACAAATATATACGAATCAAGTATTTCGTTAAGTTTCGTTAGTAAATACGTTTTACAGAAATTACAGAAAAATAGGCACTGAAGAAATTTGCCTCGAAAAAATTGACTATTAATAATCATTGTTGACAGATTATATAAATGTTTACGTTAATATTATACTAGTGGGTCTCCCGCGAAACTTCGCGTTTTTTCAAAAGATTTTTAGGAAGTTCGAAACTTATGACAGGTGTTGTTTTGATTTCATTTCATTGTAAACTGCAAGTCACTCATCTACATTCGGCGTCGAAATGATGATTAGTTCAGTTAGAATTGGAGTTTATCGAAAACAAATTACTTTAAATTTGTTTACGTTTTTAATTTTTTTCTTATAGATCCATAGCGCCACTCTTTGAACGCCCAATAACATATTTCAAAAGAAATTATTTGTTAATTCGTAACAATTCAATAAAATGCCATCGAGAATCCTCTTTAATTTTCTGCACATATACGGCTGTAGCTCTTTAAAATGTGACCAAAATCGATTTATTATTTATGCAGCTATCGCCCCATAATCACTGGGACAAAAATCGGCTTACGCTATCAATATATAAGATATCTAATTATGTATAATTGTATATATGTATATATATATAATACGACTGCACATTAGGTGGCGCACTTCACTCACCAGGTGCTCCTCCCTCTTCCCAAAATATACAAACTGAGAGTAAAAATAAATGTCTATTAATAAACTGTGATATCTTATTTACAATTGTTAATAATTTATTTCTGTAATAATAAATTTAGTGGATTACATCTAAATTATTATATATTAAAAAGTCATTTTTACATAAACTTAAACCTCACCGATTTTCAAGTAATTTTATTTAATTTATTACCTAGGTGAATGATTTTCTACTACTTTAACATACTAGCTTCTCAGTACGTTTGCCCTCGTTTAACACGTTCCTACTACCTACTCTTCCCCCGTGGATCATAGCGTTATGTAAAATAGCCTAAACCTCAAGATAGTACTACAAAATACTAAAATATAATTAAAACTAACTGACATAAAAATTATGTGACATGTATTTTATGACAGGTGATTTAGAAACAGCCGCTTCTTGACTTTATTCAAATCAAATCAGATATATTTTATTCAAGTTAACTTTACATGAAGCATTTTTGAACCAACACATAGGTAAACACCCGAACCCAAGACAATACAGACTACTAATGAACTTTTTCTACATCGAATCGAATCCGGGACCTCGAAGTGGCGTACCCAAGAAAACCGGTGTACACACTACGCGACCACGGAGGTCGTCGATGTTAAACCTGCGATTAGAATGAATCGGTAAATAAATCAAAGTCGAAATCGTTTATCTGTATTATTTTGTAAGTGTCATAATTACGACACTTTTGCATTATTGAAAAAAAAAACTCAAACAAGATAGCTGATGACGTCGGTTAACATAATTTGACCTTGACATTAGATTTTATTATTATAACAAACGTTAGTGAGACCATTTACGTGATATGACAAAAAAGAGCGCTACTTATGAAATAGGTTAACCCTTTGATTACCATTTTAATATTTCAAATAAAATTAACAACCTGTACAAGTTCTACTGCTGGTCTAATTCTTCCTATCCTTTTGATTTTATTCCATCATGCTGCTCCAATGCGGTTTGGTGGATATACATGCCAGATTTTCATGTTCGCATTAACCGCCAAGCACGATACCGCCAACATAAACTGACCACATGGAAATTCAGTGGCGCTTGTCTAATAGTTCGATCCTGAAACCATAGGTTAAGTTCGTGTTGTATCCACTGAACCATCTCGTCTCCAAACTCAATTCAATTAAATAAATGTTTACAACTAAAGATAGTTTTTTGTGCTTCCTAACTGATGATTTACTTGGTGGTAGGGCTTTGTGCAAGCCCAGATATTGTACCGCCAAAAAACAGTACTCTGTATGTGCTCCGGTTAGAAGGGTGAGTGAGCCAGTGTAATCACAAGCACAAGGGACATAACATCTTAGTTCCCAAGGTTGGGAAAAATAGGTGATGTAAGGAATGGTTAATGTTTCTTACAGTTCCTTTGTCTAAGGGCGGTGGTGACCACATACCATCAGGTGGCTAATATGCTCGTCCGCCAAACAATCCAATAAAAAAAAATGAAACTGGTAAACCAATATACTTAAAGCTCAAACTAGAAGATGAAGCGCGTTTCGGAGAAGTTCTTAGTATTATAATACAAGGCAAACAACGATTTTGCTTGTATATATGATATTTACTAGTTGCTAGGGCTTTGTGCACGCCCGCATAACAATAGTATTGTTGTATTCCAGTTTAAGGGTGAGTGAGTCAGTGTAACCCCAGACATAAGAACATAACATATTAGCTCCCAGGGTGCATTGGTGAAAAGGAATGATTACTTTTTCTCGAAGTACCTATGTCTATGAGCAGTGGTGACCACTTACCATCAGGTGGCCCATTTGCCAGTCCTTCTACCTATATATCATAATTCGTATGATCAAAATAAGAATATATTATTTAAATGCCCTGTGTTTTGTTAAAACAAAACCGAAATACTTCCTATAATACATTACGGTACGTATAAATATCAACGCGTATAATGTCAAGGATATTTGCTACTATTGCAATAAAATGATATGAAATTAAAGTATCATTTATTAAACTCTAAACTAACCTACATTAGCTAAGACTAACTATGTCATAACTTAAAATTGACCGAGTGTTTTTTCGCCACCAAACGGATTCATTGAAGCGCGACGACATTGTCTAGTCGATATTACATAATTTACTATGTAATAATCTTTCTTAGACTTATATACCAATCGAAGAAGTAAATAAACCATAGAATTAAATATTCCATGTGACTTGCTATCTCTGCTTTATAACACACCACAGATAGTTCTTGGTTAATATATCTTTGTTTAAAATATAACACTATCCATTGAACTAATTATAACTACTTTAGTTTTACTTCCAAAAGTGCCGATAACATTTCCGACATTAAATCGCCATTTTTATCACGATATATAATGAATATCATTGATTATTCTAGATCTCAACCAACGATATTCTGTCAATAAAATTGAGCCTGTAATTTTCGAAATAATCTGTGCACAAATAAAAACCAAAAAAAGTTTTTTTATTGCTTACTCCTATTTTGGTAGAAATATGCTATAGGTACTTATTATAATTTATTTGAAATTCAGATATTTATAACAAATTTAACTAGTAATGATTATGTTATGAACGATTTCGTATACGGTGGTTTTTCTTAACGGAAAATAGCCGACAACGCAAGAGAGAAACTTCATAAGTGTGTGCTCACACACAGGTGCATTCTCTATCCCCTCACTCGCACGTTTCGGCGGGAAGGCAATCTCACGACTGGAGACAGTTCAGGTACAAGGCCGAACGCTGTACGTGATTTCCGAGACACGGTTTATAAACATTGAAAATTTCCAAATATCGGAATGCTTCTGAGATTTTCACAGAAAAGCCCTATAACTTTATTGGTCTGACCTGGGGTTGTACCCAGAACCTCCTCTCCTCACATATATCCTCTAGATCAACGAGGCAGTTCAAATTTGTATATATCGTTGTATGCATGTATCATCTTGTAACCGGTGATAGTTCTTTGTGCAGCGCGTCTGGGTGAGTTTCACCCACTCATCAATTATTGTACCGTCTAACATCAATACTCTGTATTACTGTCTTCCTGTTCGAGGGTAAGTGAGCCAGTGTACTTACAAGCACAAAGGATATGACATCTTAGTCCATTGCTAGCAACGCATTGACGGCGCAGTAGTAGTGGGTGAGTAGTCTAATACTTCACCTGCTTTCTTTCTTTATAAGTTATAAACATCATGTAAATCAATTTGTACAAGGAGTAGGAAAGGCTGGTAGCCTGAGATAGTTTTGTAAATCTTCAGGATGTCCGATAACTTTGTAAACTGACTAAGCTACTATAAAAAATAATTTCAATAGCGTTCCTAATATAAACGAAAATCAAATATTTGTGTGTGTATTGTGTGTGTGAATGTTTTCAATCGAAATATAAAGGAAAACTATTTAAACTTGAGCCGAGATGGCCCGGTCATTTTAACGCGTGCATCCTAATCGACGATTGCGGGTTCAAAACCCAAGCATCGCTAAATTTTCATGTGGCTAATCTGTGTTTATAACTCATCTCGTACTCGGTGAAGGAAATCATCGCGAGGAAACATACATGTATATTATTTCAATGAAATTCTACCACATGTTGAAAAAGAACCTTAGCCTTAGCCCAGCGGGACAATTACAGGCTGTTACTTTAAAGTCTCTTTTTTAAAATGCGTGAATAAAGAAAATTTGTTACATCGTAGTAATTAATAATATTTAATAGCACTGATAGTAATAAGTTACTTAATAAGTCCATATTTCTTTCACGTAGCGTGATTTAATAATTTACAATTGTCAGTTTCACTTGAGATATTCCTAGAAATATTACAAATGTGAAAGTTTGTACGTTTCGATGTATGTTAGTCAATCACGCTAAAACGTCTGGACGGATTTGGTTGATATTTGGAATAATAACAGCTGATACCTACACACGCGGTCGCGGTTGATGATAGGTACTTGAAATTTAAATCAAAATTGAAATAAACTTAATACATCAATGGTGATGTGAGTATTATTTTTTTAATTTATTATATTTCTATTTCATCAATACCGCCAGCAATACTTAGTATTTCTATGTTCCGGTTTAAAGGCACGCTGCAAGCACAAGAAACAGTATAACGTAAACGTAACGTAACAGTATACCCAAGGTCGGTGGATTATTTTTTCTAACGGCGCCAATGTCTACCAGACAGTTGTGACCACTTACCATCAGGTGGCCCATTTACCCGTCCGCCTATCTACGCAATAAAAAAATTGACCCGTTGGGAGTATTGCTTAGTAACGTGACAAGATGACCCAGTGGTGCTCAATTATTTATAATTTATCTCTGCATGTGTTTGACAGACACTCAGTGACTGATTCTTTACTCGACTTAGTACCTGACACACACCTTGACACTTCCCTCATTTACAATTCATCTACACACCAAGGCGTTTATTTTAATTACTAAACTATTCACTTCTATTATTTATGGCACACGAAGCGATGTGACGTGACATTGTTCTAATATATTTTTTAAGTTTAGACAACTTAAAAAATAAAGTCTATGTAAATATTTCGAAGATGATAATATTTAGAAAAAAATATTGAATTTATTAAATATATGTCTTACTAACTTAATAATAAGGTGCATAATTAAAAACTTGTAAATTATCTTACACCTCTTTTCTCCTCAAATACACGACGTCTATATTGGACATCATTCAACTTGTATAGTAATAGCAGCTCTTCTTTACTTATTACTGTTAAAATTCATACAAAGATACCGCTCACACTAACACGACATCGCAATTCCGACCCGGGACTCAAACTATCTTCATATCAAATTTCATCCAAATCGGTTCAGCAGTTTAAGGGTGAAGAGGTAACAGAAATAGTTAATTTTGCATTTATAATATTAATAGCCATTGGGATGTTTTTTTTACAATATAAGAAGGTATACTGTCAACTTATTCAAATAGGAAAAATATTTGACTTCAATAATTCCCCAGTATAGTCTGTCTTCATCGGTCAATTCATTCACTGGGTATTATTTTAAGTTAAAATTCTGTGAGACAACTTTTAAGTATCAACAAATATTCAATAGTTTTAGTTTCATTTGTATGTGTATCACACAGAATTAAAAAAAAATTATATACCGAAAACCAGTTCCTTTTCCGTGATTTACCGTAGGTCGATGATGTTCATCATATCAACTGGTTTTCGACATCCTTGAGATAAAATGTCAATTCGATATCGAGTAACTTAATTATGAATATTTAATTATTATTTATCTGTATTACTCTACATAGGTTATTATAGTTATGGTAACCATAAGTCGAAAAGTTTACAATTTTTTTTTTCTAATATATTACCACAGATAATAAATTAGATGAATATAATGGGTATCTTAACCACCAACTGAACTAGCTGTGTTATGTAGAGCTATTAATTTTATTCTTCTTTAAAAAAAAACTTACTTAAATAAATACAATTAAATTATGTCCCAAATGTATATTTAAATACAAGTATAAACAATAAATTTTTATATAATAAAAATTAACATCAAGTATGGAAATTGTTTAGGAATAATATTTTTGACCTTTGAACTATCTGAAATTTATAAAAAACACACCAATATAACATAATATCGGAAACACTTAAGAAACGCTAAGTGGATTCACAAACACATGTTTGAACTTCGAAGAATTTAGCGACGGCTTCGTGTTTTATTTACGTCAGATTCTTTTTTACTATTGATAATTTCTCAAATTTTAAATTTGGAAACACGCTATGAATACTGGATCCATAATTTAAATAATGGAAAACCCCTTAATTATTATACGCACACACACACATTTTTCTTTTAAAGCTATACAGACACGTGAACAATGGCGGTACAAATAAAATTCTCTACAGTCTCTATTTCTATCACTTAAACTTTCTATATACTGGTGACAAGGGTCTCAAGGGAGCATCGTGTATACTTAATAAATACCAGTGTGAATATACATTATGAATTTATATATCCAAAGGTCCGTATAAAACTTCGTCGACGTTGAAAACTAAATTTTTCTCAAATGCTTAGAGAATATAATCGATGTCTTCTATTAAATTTTGTTTATTCGGTTTTAGTTATATTGTCTCTGGAATGCGCTATCGATCATTTTAGCTTTCTACCTTCGTTATGTGACTGCGACATTAAAAAAAATATATTCGTAAATCAATTAAATTCTGTGAAAAGTTATGTAACTCATGATTATGATAAGGTCCGACGCCTGTGTTTTTTATATTCATTTAGCAAAGCGAACTTGTTTTTTATGTATATACATTTTTTAAGAATAGTATTTTTTCATTAATTCCAATTAATATGCAACAAAAATCCCATACAAAATAACATACTAAAAACTCTTCTGTCATCTATTTTCAATGTTTAACGTAGAATCCTCTGAAAAAGAAATTGGGTGGTCTTGAGTATTAATAAAAATATTAAACTTTAACGATAAAAACGGCATACAAATCTAAAAATAAGAAAAAACACATAGTGACTTTTGCAGGCGCAACGACGATATATTGTTGTCATTGTAATCATACAGTATTTTCTTTGTTATTGTAACAGTTTAAAGCTATTGTCATTTATATCAATTGACTTCATTGAATTAAGGACAATCATCAATCATTATAATCTTACACATTACATGAATCGGTAAGCTATTTACGTCCGTCTTAGCCCAGCAATGGAACATTTACATTTACTTTTTTTAATAATAGTTGTCGCTCGTGGCGTGTTAGCCATAAAATGTCTATGTCTTTTCTTTGGGTGCAAATTTGCTGCACACAAAATTACATCAAATTCGATTCAGTTCGGTCGTGAAATAGCAACAGACATACAGAGAGAATTAACTGCACATTCAAATCAAATAAAATCAAAATATACTTTATTGAAGTAGGCTTTTACAAGCGCTTTTGAATCGTTATTTAACAAACTATATTAAGTGAAGCTACCACCGGTTCGGAGTGTAGATTCTACCGAGAAGAACCGGCAAGAAACTCAGTATGTAGTTACTCTTTTTAACATCTAAAAATACAGTCATGTTAGTTAAATACAATTATAGGTAATATATGTATGTAATATATCCTACCTGGAAATCAACAAGCATTAACTCCACGCTTTTTTTCATCATCTATATAATCTTATATCGAATAATATGTCTTCTTTACCAATGTATTTTTTACAAATGATTTGAATTTATGAAACGGCATATATAAAATGTCTGCGGAATTTTAATATTAGTATAAAAATTGTTATAAACCTAATTTCTGAACTTGAATGAAGTTACAAAGGACGTTCCAAAATTAATCTGACATCTTTAATCAACTGAATATCTAAGCAGATAAATGTACGGTTTAATAATGTTTAACTGACCCAAAGATACCGTGCAAAATCGCATTCCAAGGTGAAAAAGGTAAGGTTAAATTTCTTAAGCGCTTGCGCATCTCAAACAGGTTTTCTGCATTAAGACAACGTTTCTTAATATCCACGTGTGTCCGTTTGTTGAATTAGGCTGTGGACATACAAACGATTTAAAATTACTTATAACATAAAATATTTAAAATAGTTTTGTAATATTGTTGTTAATGCGAAATAATATATTTATGAATATCAACTTTATTAAAGACAACAAAAGGTTCTAAATAGGATAATAACAGCATAAAGTACTGACGTTTTCGTTGTATAAGAAAATATGGGTTGGTCTTATACTTTAGGGAGCTATACATCCTATACTTGACTATAACTCTTAAGATTTTATTGCAAGGTTGTGCGTGTGTTTATGTATGTTGGAAATCTTAGTAAACTTTTCTATGGAACAACGAAGTCTTCTTGTTAACAGGTAACGATACTTAATCTTAGTAACGATACTTAAAATGGAAATCTTAAAAGAACTGTTACATAAATATTTTTTTTATATTTGTCGATAAGTGTATGGTGGTGAGTCTTACCCTAATCCATAAAGCGATGTAATCATCCCATTGTTGGTGACCGAAGTATATATGTGGGTTAAAGGATCAACTACCAATATGGCTTTGTGGTACAGGCGAACAGACGGACGGGAAGCTGTAATTTACGACAGACCTGACCGTTCGGGGTCAATTGAACTGGATTGAGTTCGGGAATTGACGCTCATGTGGACTGCACACTTCCTAAACTCATTTGTTTGATCTCTTCTTAACCTGGCGCCGGCGTTTTGTAGTTATAATATTATGTATTTGTAACTCCTTAAACTAACCTACTACCTAAAATTAGACTATCATTGATAACATTTGAAAGAAAAATAATTAACACCCACAGATTTGGAGCTTTTTCCATAATACTGATCCTGATTGTGATTTGTGAATACGCATGTGTCGATAAGACAATTCAGTGACACTTGCGTGAGGTAAAACTCGTATTTCGATTAAGAATTCACTCGTTCTATTATCACTGTCATCTTGGTTCATAATATTTTATCGATAAGTTTGCACCTAATTACTTTTAAATCTACCCAACATCGGGAAATGCCGGCGTATATTAGACATGCAATTCAGAGAGTGCGGAGACCCATATTACGCAGTTAAAATTACGTAAATAGTTGATTATTATCGTTATTTTTTTACTGTTTTACATACGCAAACGTCTCGGCAGCCTCTCTTCGCCTAACATTACCGGTCGCTTTTATTTTTACGTATTACATGACAGCCTCGTTGTCGAGTGGCTGACTTATATTATCAGATACACATGTTCAAGGTTCAGACCCCAGTATCGGACTATTACAAAAGCTACACTGCAAGCTTTTGTAATAGTCCGATACTGGGGTCTGGATATTTTCGAGCCCTGGAAAGTATGTAGAGCCGTTGGTTCTGCGTCTCAAATCTTCACAGTCGGTTTCCAGAGTGTAAAAATAATATGAGTACACATGTGTCTGCGTACATATTTCTGAAATGCAATAAGTTCTATGTAGTTTCCTTGAGAATAGATGCCTTTACCGAAATCGGTCAAGAGGACATCATTATAGATTACGACACTAGTTCGTAATAGACAAAAATGTTATATGTAGACCAAATGTATCGAAGAACGATAAAGAATCATTGAGCCAATTATATGATTAAGACGCTTCGCGTCACGACCGCATATTGAATGACATTCAATATTGGTGGAATATTATTTGTGACAGCTCATTTTATATAAAAATATAAATACATTATAAAAAGTTGAGTAAGGTGAGTAAGTAAGACTTCTCCTTTTAAGGTTTGCTTGAACAAGTATTCTTCGGTGAAAACTTCACTTTTTAATAATAATAATCTTTATTTTGAAAAATATAAGCATTACAGTAATTACACCAAGTCGCTTATATCTACACTAATTACTTAACAATTTTTTTTCTTTTTTTTAAATATTCATACTAATTTGACTAAAACATACTAAAATTTAGTAAAAATAAAAATATAATTTATAAAAAAAGTAAACAAAAATAAGCTTAAATCTATTTAGGAACTACAAAACATCTTTAAAATTCTGGAATATATAGAATTGTTTGAATATAGTATAAAAGGGATCACAAAATATGTCTACATCTCGACAACAAAGTAGGAAGTTATTTAAAAGTTTAACAGCCCTAGCAGTGGGGCTGTTGCTAGCTTGGGGAGAATGCCACATAGGTGGGTAACAAAATAATCTATGTTGCCGTCTTCCAACACCACGCATATATTGGTCGGGAACATACAAATATATGGATTCACGTACAGCAATGCTATCCACTCTATTCATTAGAATTAAATAGTAAAATTTTATATGTGCGGATTCCCGCCTAAGCTGAAGTGTATCTAAACCAACCATACCTGACACAAACATAGAAGGATAGAGAAAAGGGTAGTATCCATATTTACGTTTAAATAAGTATCTACAGAATTTACGTTGAATTTTTTCTAGCATTATAGTGTACATGGCCTCACGCGGACTCCAAACTATTGAATTATATTCTAATTTACTACGGACATATGCATTATATAATTGTTCTATTACTTGGGTATTCTTAAATTGTGATGATATTCTAATAATGAAACCAAGGCTTTTGTTAGCATCTTTGCAAGTTTTAATTATATGGTCATGAAAATTTATTTTGCTATCCATTATAACTCCTAAATCCTTGATTTTGATTACATGTTCCATTGGTGTGTCAGACAGATTATATACATTTTTAATAAGCTTACGAGATCGAGAAAAGGTGATAGTTTTACATTTTGAATTATTAAATGATAATTTGTTTCTTATAGTCCAGTCAACTACTGCATCGATATCACGTTGTAACGCTACACAGTCTTTAGTCTCAGTTACAGATAGGTACAGTTTCAAATCATCAGCAAACATAAGGCATTTGGCATTAGAGATAACACTTGGTAAATCATTTATCATTATCAAAAATTGCATAGGACCCAAGGTACTACCCTGACTAACCCCTGATCGAGTATAATACTCTTTCGATTTATAACCGTCTAGCTTAACAAACTGTCTTCGATTTTTTAAGTAGTGAGCCATCAATTTTAAGAGAGAAGTTGAAAATCCTAATACAGAAAATTTGGTTAAAAGTACATCATTATCTACGAGATCGAATGCTTTCGTAAAATCAAAATAGGCGGCATCTACTTGACAGCCAGACTTAACTTGAGTACTTATATAATCTATAAATTCTATATGATTTGTCAATGTGGAGCGTCCAGGACGAAACCCATGTTGGCAATCACTCAATTGCCCCTTTATTTGTTTATAAATAATATTATTAAGGATCGATTCAAATATCTTTCCAAATACACATAGTACAGCTATAGGTCTATAATTTGTTATATCCGTGGACGAACTCGATTTTGGGATAGGTGTTACTCGCGACACTTTCCATTTGCTAGGGTATAAACATTGTTTAATTGAAAGATTATATACATGAAGTAAGGGCTCTTCCAAAGCCGACAAGCAATCTTTTACTAGAAAGGGAGGTATGTTGTCAGGACCACAAGCAGTTGAAGCTTTTAGTCGCCGTACTGCAATTCTGAGTTCAGCAACTGTCACTTGTTCAATGGTTACCGTAGATTGGCAACCAAAGCGATTAGCCTCTTCCTCAGCTATCTTCACGTCTAACAGAGGAGAAGTATCATGAAACACAGAACTGAAATATTTAGCAAATGAATCAATGGCTTTCTGCCCCTGTATGGTTTCATTGTTATAGGTGTATGTTTTTATCTGCTGTCTAGTTTTACGTTTTTCCTTTACAAATTGCCAAAAACTTGATGGTTCTATATTGATATTGTTTTCAACCCTAGATATATAATTTTTAAATTCTATATTTATGAGTTCCTTGACTTTAGTTCTATAGTATTTAAAAAGTTCTTTATTAAACTCTAAATCATAACACTTAAACTTTTTTAAATTAAAATATTTTAATTTTATATAATATATTATTTGTTTGGTATACCATTTTGGATATGTATATTTATTATTCAGGACTATTGTTCTTGTAGGAACGTGTGTACTAATAACACCATTAAGTTTACTATATAGTATATCTAAAGCTAAGTCTAAATTTAAATGATGTTTTTCAAGTAAGTCGGTCCAGTCAATATTCGCAATGTCAACGTACAAGCTGTGCAGATCTGCTTGCCGAAAGTTCCACTCCGTGATTAAATATTCTCCTGGTGCCAGAGATGCTGGATTTTTTGCTGTTCTAGGAAGTGTGAGCAGTATCTCTAAGGGAGGGTGGTATGCATCCATGGGAACTAGATGTTCCGTATCGGACGATATTTTAATATTATTGTGATCCAGAGTAGTTAGTACTAAATCTAAGATACATCCATATTTGTTGCTAATATTATTACATTGTTGTAACTTACTATATTCCATAAAATTATTAAATTGAGATCTAACACTATTATTGCACGAATTTAAGTTGAAATCACCAACTATCAGAAATGGATATTCAGTATACATATTAATTGCATTTTCTATACATGTTAAAACATCAAGATATTGTTTACTGCTGTAACTGGGTGGTAAATATACTACACATATCATTATCTTAATATTTTTCCAGGTAATAATAGCAAACAATAATTCTTTATCATCAGTTAAGTTATCTACATTTGTAATTCTTTTTATATTATAACAATTTTTAGCTGCCAATAGAACCCCACCCCACCCGACGTCGCCGGGCCGGACTTAAACATACATACTTATCGAATCATATAGATACCTATCGAAATTGTTTTGTATCTGTCAGCCTGTCTATCGATCTATTGATAAACGAATTTATTTAAAAAAAGAATTGTTTATATTATGAATGTACATAAGTTTATTCCGAACGCAAGACAACAAAAGCCAAATAAACAACATTTGACATCGATTTGACGCGATATCATTGGTCGAGAGCTTGAATAATCTACAATATTCACTATGGCAAACCAAGCGTTTTGAACGTCAACAAAACTAAAATTAAAGTGAATATAAGTAGTTCAGTGGAATAGTGTTGTATTATAAATAAAGACATTAATAAAGAACTGATATTAATAGAGAACCCTCAATATAGCTCAGCTAAATCGTTTTAAATTCCATCTTTGATTGGAATCGTTTAGGCTATTCTTACACATATATGGATTAGTAGTGTACTGACAAAGATGGCCGATCACCGTTCGTATTCATCTGCGGTAAAGGTCAAATGGTTTCGATATAATGATCCGATCATCGGCGTGCATCAACGTTACAAATTGCATTCGGATACTCGCTTATCAAGTTTATGATAAAATAATAGCGAACGCCGCTCAATATTTCTTTCAATATAATGATATATTTGTGAAATAAAATGTTTGAATTAATTTATTCGTTAATGTATATTTTAGTCAAAATAAATACATAATTTATTTACATTAAATTAACCGAATGCGTTATATTAATTGCATTATTCCATTCGACCTTGCAAGTTTTTTTCTTATGAGATGATATTTCGTAATAAAAAAAAGGGAATATATATTAAAACATATTTTATATTGTGTTCCAGTTGAAAGGGTGAGTGCCAGTGTAACTACAGCATAGCATAACTAAGCGTATTCGTGTTTCTAACATACATTCGCACCAACATTTTACAAGTTTATTTTTAACTTCACCTACACGTATTAGTATCTGTGGGTCAAATCTCGCAACTGAATTTAACAGTAACATTCAACGAATTTTGTTATTGTATACTATTTTTTTTACTGAATTCGATGTAGTTTGGAGCTAGAGCTTGGGTTCAAAAGTTTTTTTAATGTCTTCATCCGGTACTTATTTATTCCCAAAATCGATATGAACACACGACCCGTTACTAAAATCAGACTGATTAATGTAGGAATTTACCAAATACAGGATTTATACTTATATGATGCTTGTAATTTATCTCATGCTTGGCTGTGAAGGAAAACATCGTGAGAAAACCTGCATGTGTCTAATTTTTTATGAAATTCTGCCACATGTTTACCCACCAAACTGCATTGGAGCAGGGTGTTGGAATCAGCTCCAAACCTCAAAAAGAGGAGGCTATATGCCAATATTTATAGTCTATTAAAATGTATCGATGATTTAATACACGAATTTCGATCAATGTCTACTATACCATTTCGACATCGATCGATCGATTGATCTGTTCAATCCTAACTTATATCATTAATGCGAAAGTAAGCTTGTTTGTTTGTTTTTCCCCGTCTTAACTACTCGAGTTTTAATTTAGCAATTACATCTGAAGAACGGAAAATAATATAACGCAACTCTGTGACCGTCTCTCACACGAGACCGAAGCCACGGGCACAAACTAGTATCATATACAAGTGGTTGTAGATTCAGCAAACTATTGTCTAGTCCAACAACAAGAGGACTAAAGCGAAATGTACAACTTTGACATTGAATTGTCGTGATACCATTGATCGAGATTTCGAATAATAATCTATGGTGGTCGTTATACACGTCATGATTCGCGAAAATATTTAATGGCATTTTGAATGTCTAAGAAGTAGCTTTCGAATATTTTGAACTAAACTTAAAGTGGATACAAGTAGCTAAGCGAAATAATCTTGTATTATAAATAAAGATATATTTATCAAAAATGTACTACTGTTTGTAGTGTATATCGATGTATATAGAAGAATAATTAAGATGAAATATAATGTATATGTATTAACAAGTGAAGATGGAATATATATACAAATCTAAGATTTGTTTAGCCTTAACCTGTATAATAATGCCCTATTCAAATCGAAGAAAGGGTAGATATATAACTGTAAACCACATACTGCATATTATATAAATCATATGAATGTTGCTGTGAATAATCCGTTACAATAATGTTATATATGTATATATATTTGAGAAAACACTTCGGGTTTTATAATAAACAAATATATATATTTAAATTTAGAATATAATTTAAATATATAATTCAGTTCTACGAACAAATATAATCTTAGGTGACCGTGTGTCACGATTCACGACCTCTGCGTCTTAATCACGAGAAAATGATCTTAAAACGAGAATATTGGTTTAATAGAAAAATACAATCTAAATAACAATTAAAGTTATTCTACTTACACCTCGTAAGATGCAGATTTCGTATAGTTTTCGTACAAATATATATTCAGTCGGATAATTTACTTACAGTCCATTCGTATAGTTTTGTTTAAGGTTTTTTATAAGATCCTTCTTAGAGCAATCTCGGCTTCTTAGAAGAATAAATATTTTTTCAATTAATTTCTAAACGATCGAATAACGCAACACCTTCGTAATTATTTTTCCCCAAAATGATTTAAGTTTAAACGGAACACCAGTTTCTTGGTATTGAATATTTTAATACTTAAAATAAAGGTTATTGCAGGGTTTCTGAATATGTTGGACACGTGTTTACGAGGAACCGTTAACCCAATATAATCCTTATGCATTAGGACATAGATTTTAAAGTGTTCTACATATATATTTTATGTCATCACATCTTGAATACAAATCAGTTGAACCTTGCATCAAGTTTTACCGTATTCAATCCCAACTTTTGACGAGTGTTACTTAAAAGTGTCTGATTTACTATATTTGCCTTTTTTCTTAAGTTCTTAATGACTATATTTGCTTAAACATTTCATATTCTTTGTAAGGAAAACTAATACATTACAAAGCTAAAAGTGATAGCGACATGGTTCTAATAATGTTATTGTTGCTTATTGCAAAATAACAATTTCATGCTATTCTTCACGTTTTTATGACCAATTTTTTTTTTATGAACTAAATCAAATCCAGACAGCCTATATTTTGTCAGATTGATTGGTATTTCTGTTTACTTCTCAGATAATTCGTATTGTGAATTTACAAAGCATATACCTTCCTCGATCCATGTAGAAATACGCAAATAATTTTCAAATTATAATTTTTAATATTAATATTTAACTGTTTATTACAGAAACGTAGTTCAAAAAATTAGTAAACATATAATATTTCACAGTCTTGAAAAGTTTACGGCTAATTAAACTCCCAGACACAAAAATCCAAGAGATATTCATACAAAAAATCTGAGTAAACGGTACGAGATGGCAGGACACCATAAAATACATATAAAACCTTCTGAAAAAAAAACAAATTATGCTACCAATTTATAAAATTCACCATTTCTAACTGGAAGAAATATATACTCGTTCATTTGTCCTACAAAGTCAATAACAGTAGATCTATAATCAATGAATGACAATGAATGATCCAACGATTTGCAAATATCTGTTATTACGACATCCGATCAGTCAATAAGCACCTGCCGTTTAACCTTGCTCCACTCTCTATAACACAGACCTACATCTGTTCTGTCCATCCATCCGATAGCGAAAGGTGGCCTCGGTGATATTATTATAAAATTACTAGCTAATAGCTCTACGTCTTTGAATATGGGATTTCAATAAATAATAATTCCATCAGCCTTTAAAGATCCAATATTCAGTATATTGACACCATTTTCATCCGAATCCAGAGGTGTCCTGCTGTCATGTACAGGTCCTCAGTCCACCTGATCTCAGGGCGTTTTTGTCTTGTATTTTAGCATTAATCTGAAATAATTCTGTTACTTGTAGAAAAGACAGGAAATTTTATTGATAAAGGAATTGACTATTAATTTGCTTAACTATCATACTCTACTACTGATGCTGTTTAAGGGGTTTGCGGTTGTTTAAGCACAGCCAGACCGTCTTATTTACCATGGTTAGCTAAATTGGAATTAGCAGTTATAAGAGGGCGGTATGGCCATGAGGTGATCTGTTCGATGGTCTTTCTTCCTATATTAACTTATGTTTGCGAGTGATTTTGACAGTTAGTAGTATCCAATAGCTTTTAAAGTTTAAAGGTCAATATTTGTAAACGATGTTTGCAAATAATTAATTTGAGTGAGATTTACTCTACTAACATTTAGTCTAAGAATAAATATTTACTTAGGATGTTTTCCTAGATTTGCAATTTACATTGGTTGATTTTTAAACTTGTTAAATTAAATATTGACTGAAAATTAATGCTTTGTTAGATTAATTTATTTGCATTATAGCCGGTCGAAAAAAAATTGACCTTCAATTTTTTTTGACAATATTGTTTATCTGGCTGATATTTTTGTCTTACTTGTAACACGAATGAATATATAGGTAATAACAATATACTTCGAATTAAGAATTATTTATAATAATAAGAATTATTCCGAGGAAAATCCATGTCACCATATTTTCTTCAAAAGCCATAAATTCGAAACCAAATACCCGACAACCCATAATTCTGCTTTTTCGAAACAAATATATACTGTTACTTTTAATGTGTACCGTTTGCTTGAAAGAATGGGCATTGATAATGGAATCATTATTTTTTATCAATGCTGTTTCTTTTCTCCCTTTAATCTCTAGTCACTAATCAGTTTCTCACTTCTCACACAGTTCATCGTTTTCTAAATATTTTGCTAACCCTAAATTCATTTCATAATCCTGATTATAATGATGGTGATGTTTTGTCTCCCTTTGAAGTAAATAAATAAAAATATTAAATTCAAATGCTTATCTGTAATGGGACTTTATGATGAATGTAAATTCTAACCATTTCTTACACAACCAAACAAACAACCAACCTTTATATCATGAAGATTGTGATAAAGTTTTCTTGAAGCTCTTCTGTCACAAGAGTTACACACATCCATCATCCCCATGATATATTTTATAGATATAAAGTTAGCCTCGTTATTGACGCTACCAAAAAAGTTAAGTACAGCGAGAGAAAAAACAATCTACGTCATCAAGATCCGTTCATACCACGTATCAAGGTCAAAAATAAGTGCTTTCGGTGATTCTCATAATTTTGTTCTAACATAATCGCTTGTTTTTTTTTTTGGGTTCCGTGTTATGATACCTCTTGCTAATTCCATCACGCTTTACGTATGTTATTACGTGTACCGACATAAAAAAAATAAAAACTATTTTAATTTTATACTTTATAAAATGTAAGCTAAAAGGTACTACTTAGACGATGCAACCATATGACCTTTTACGTCAAGTTATTACAACAGAATATTTTTTTTTGTTGCTAATTTTAAATATGAGATTTGAATGATTAATTATAAAAAATAAATGTATTTAATATTTAAATAAAATTAATTTATTTATTTTAACTAATTTATTGGTACCTCTTCGCCGTTTCATTCTATTTGAAGTCATCTACCATAAAGTTGTTGCAGACAACCTTGCAACAAGAGATTGCTATTTAAATGGTATAATTTGGTAGTAGAATTTTCTACAAGCCTGTTCAACTAGGTAACAACATCACATTTCTACCGCTAAAGTATTGTTGAGTACCGAATTGAAGGGTGGGCAAGGCTACAGGCACAATTTAACATCCTAGTTTATAAGGTTGGTAGCATTAACGATGTATGAGATAATTAATATTTCTTATTATTAGTGCCAATGGTTATAGCCGGTGACCACTTACCATCAAGTGACCAATTTGCAACCTGTTTGAAATCCTAATGTAACATTATTAATAACCAAACATATTTCGTAACAGCTACTTTTTTATATGATATCGTATTATTTAATATACAATAAAGTATGTTTGTTTTTGTATTTTAAATTAAATAACTTATTATTTTCATTTGTAATATCCGTTTTTATTCCAGTTTTTAACTCTGATTAAATGACATTAGTCATCTTTAGCATTGTTCCAGGTAAATCTGATTCATTAATTAAGTTTTGACTTACATTTTAATTACATTAATTAACATAACCAAATTCGTAGTCATGATTTTTATAAATAATTAAATATCTCATTAGTATTATACTAAATTAATCATCATTTATAATTGTGCTATTATTTTAGTCCACAGATAACATACAAAGCATTTATTAATAAATTATTAGGGTTGTCAAAAATAAAATAAATTGTAAATAAAATTATGTAATAGTTATGACCGCAAGGTTGTTTAGTAAGTGTTAATGATGAGAAGTGCACCTTTCAAGGTTGACGCAATGTAAATTATATTTTAGTACCGGCAACACTATTTGTTTCCTATATCGTGCGATTATATGATGTGATTAGATTTGGACAAAATTGTCGCGAACTGAATAGAAAATTTATTTAAAAAAAATAAAACGTTTTGCTTTTTTTTATGTGATATGTGGCAAACGATCCGAAGGCTCATCTGATGGAAAGTGACTACCACCGCCCATGGACATCTGCAACACCGGGGGGCTTGCAGATGCGTTGCCGGCCTGTAAGGAGTACGCTCTTGGTGCGGTATTAAAGAAAAATAATAAAAATATCTGATATAAACATACAGTTTTGTTAATTATATATAGTTACAGTAACGGAGTGAATAGTATACACGCCATGCACACTCGCATAGAGAGCGAATAAGGACTGGGGGCACGATACCAGTGGTAAGTGTCAGGCCGTTTTCCGTCACGGCATACGTAACGCTCTCACCCCGAAGTGCGCCAATAGATGTATACAAATATTATATATCACATTCCAGGAAATCAAAAACATGTTTATTGTAATAGTGTTAAATTATTTTAATATTATTGCGTGTGTGTGTGTGTGTGCGTCAGTGAATTTGTGTGTCCGTTATACATTAAGGTGTTAAAAATATATGTTTGTTGAAATATTTAATATGATTTTTTTGTTATAAATGTAAATTTTATATATTTTTTAAATTAATTATCTTATTAATTCAAGGATTTACATTGCGATTGTAAAATATTGTTTTCGTTCATTATGTTTCAAGAAAGATAATGGGATTATTTTATATTAGGTTTTAATTATAATATTTTATATAAATAATAAATAAATAAATTTTGAACAACGTCACATACATTACTCTGATCCCAATGTAAGTAGCTAAAGCACTTGTGTTATGGAAATCAGAAGTAACGACGGTACCACAAACACCCAGACCCAAGACAATATAGAAAACTAATGAACTTTTTCTACATCGACTCGGCCGGGAATCGAACCCGGGACCCCTGAGTGCTAATCCAGCTGGTATCGCAGTTTTTATGTGCTTATAATTTATTTTATGCTCAAAATTTGAACATCATTTCGTGTCAAATGCTACATGTTAGTAAATAAAGCCTACTGGAACAAACTAATGGAATCAACTACAAGTTTATTTATACCGAAACAATACTTTAATAAGGTGAGGAAAATTTTTGTCAACAATTATTAACAGATAGACTGTTAAAATTTAAAAATAATAACCATTAATATTGAGAAATATATAAACAGAAATATATATTTTAATTGAATATTTAATAATAAAAATTAAATCATATTAACAAACCAACTTAAATCTCTTACGAAAATGCGTCATATAAAACGTAGCAATATTTGTTGTGAACGAGACATTGACCGCGTTACATTACATAATGTACTCGTAAGCATGTAGTAAATGCGTCTGACTCCATTTCACAACTAGTCTGCCTTATCTATCATTTAAAAGATGACAAAAATCAACAACATAATAATATCTATGTGTGTTTCATTATCTGTGTGGTTTCTACTAACTACTTTGTGTGGTATAGGATTTAACGTTACATAAAGTTAAAGTCACACACAGTCCCACTGCTGGGAAAGGGCATTCTCGAGAAACCATTTTGCACATGCACGTTTACCCGACATTTTGCAAGACATCTGCTTCAAACACGTATACGCGTGGAAATATTCACTTATGTAATTTGGTTTTCAAGTAATTGCAGTCCTTGATATTATTGCCTAATTAATAAGATAGTTTAGTTCTAACAATTGAATCAGAATATGACAATTATAGATCAAGTGGTACTTTTAAAAAGAACAAATAAACAAACACTTTATTTTAAATTGTATGTATTTATTCAATATTGTTATAATTGCAAAAAAGCTTATTTTAATTAAAGTATTTGTACTTTAAAGAAGGTAATAATATAATAAAAAATATTAAAGGAAATATAGAGACTATTAAAATACGTTATTTAAAACCTAATAATCAAAACATATTTATACATTTTATTATTACTTTATTAGGAAACGATATGACTAGTGACTATTTACTTGCATTTTAGAAATAGTTACCTATGTCATACATTCGCTATATATACGGCAAGGTCGCACAAATAGATATAAAATACACTAAACACGAGTTACATTAGACATAATCGAGCTTCTGTAATTGCTAATAGTTTGTTAACATTTTACAATTTTACCAGCAAACGATCAAATAATATAATGAAAATGGCAACACAATCTTTCCCCTGATGTTAGTCTATAAGGATTATATGGATCTCCTTCAGGGGATGATCTAAAAGACTAAAATATTTAAATTTAATTGTTTTAGTAACCACGTCATAATATCAAGTTTTGTGTTTCCAATTTCAAAACGCAGACTTTCATACAAACATGTGATTTATTTCCCCTTCTAGGGGGTAGACTTTCAAGACCAACCTCTGTGGCTTCTTCGGCGTATGCCCGTGAAGGCACAGTCGGAAAAATTTAATATGAATCATAATTTTAAAGGCGATTCGAATTCAAAATCGTTGAATTTTTCCGTAGACTTAACACATATTTAAATATATAAAATTTGTTTTTATTGAATCAAAAACAAATTAACGATTTAAAGATGTTAATTTATTAAAATAACGAAACGTGTTCATTTTATATTCTAATTATTATGTGCTATATCGGAAAAAAATTTTAAAAGAGTGTTTAACTCGCAAAATCAGATAAGATTGAAGAGAGACGACATAATGACGCCAATAAGGCCGTTCAATTCAAGGCAAACAAATTCATACCAGACTGTTTCTACGAGTAAATCTCGTACTTACTCGTAGAAACAGTCTCGTAAGATCTACCAGATCACAGGAATCGGCTATAATTTAAATCTTGCAAAGAACTAATAATATACAATTTAACATATACAATCATTAATAGTATGATTTATCAGACTGTAAAACACTAATAACTTTATTTATTCCCATATTGAAGTCACAGAATGTGTCTTGTCTGTATATTGTGTAAGCAATAAGTACAGAAACTTAAGACGGTCTTATATTTGAACTTACGTCAAAATTCAAATAATATTAATTTGTTGCATTTTTAATAAATTTATTTATACTTAGTTTCTTTTTTAATGCGAGTTACATTACAAAAGGATCGTGACATTGACAAAATTGCGCTGGCGCAATGTGACATAACATCGAGTGTCCTCATTCGTATAGGATTTACATTAACATGCAAAAACATGCATCTTAAATCATCAAAGAAGGACAAGGTTTTATTTGCTCAACTTGTTTTTCTGTTTATTTTAAGGATAAATTTCTCAGTGCCATTTCAATATTGTAATCAATATATGTATGTAAGCTTAAAGAAAAATAATTATAATTAGTTTCAGCAATTAGCAAACTTTACAATAGTTTCTACGGTATATAATAATTGTAAAATGTTAAAAAAATATTCGCGCGTGTGAGATTTTATTAAATTAGAGCTATAAAAGGAAACTTTATTTACATAATATTAATAAGTTTTATTACTCAAACTGTTCACTTTAGGTAAAATCAAGCTATTTTTCTATAAAAACACAAAGACTTTAAAAATTATCAAAATCAAAAAAACAAATGAAACACATGACAAATGTTACATATTTCATATTTATGAAATATTCTGTTTATTGCAATTTTTAACACACAAAATAACATTATAGGGAAATATTAGTATCATTTTTATACACAAATATTTTAAAATAATAATTTACTAACACTAGCAAAAATAAAGATACATTACTTAACTTACGTATCTCGTAGATGTTGACACTTCAGATCGCCACCAAAAGAGACCGGTAAAATACTTACAAGGGGTATTTATACAAAAATTAAGTGTCAAAGTTGTCATATTACGTTTTTTAATTATGTTATTAAAAACTTTTTATCTTAAATAAATACTACACTGAAAAATAATATAATTTTAATAATATTAAGTCACAATAATTAATTATATTGATAATTTTATACAACTATCTATCACGCGCAGATGTATAAACTGGGGACAAGATAATAAAAACGTATTACACATACATAGATCCCACGTATGCAACGAATTTCAAATTTAATAAATGTCTTCTGTCATGATTTATAGGCAAAGATGTAATTCTATTGTGCCTTAAGTTCTCAACCAAATAACAAAGTTCTTTAAATATATTATTTATTCTGTAAGTCACAATGAATATAAAATAATTATACACATAAAAAAAACAGTATATGACGTATAATGATTTTTAAACGTTATTTTAGCCGACTCCAAAAATAAGGCGGATATCAATTCGATCATATAATTTTAAAATAAAATTAAGGTAATAGTTAAATCTTTGTACTATTACTAGCTTCCGTCCGTGACTTCGCTGTCCTGTAAGGTCTAATCCTTTGTCCTATTCTGGACCCCTCACAAATATGAAAACTTTCATGATTATCGGAGTAGATATTTCTTTACATAAACGCCTTAATTGTTTACAAATACAAATGAAAATAGCTACTAAACAAAAAAGTTACGTAAGTAAGACTAAATTAATAAATTGATCTTATTGTTCATTGAAAGAAGACTTTTTAGAAAAAAACGCCTGGCTCGGGTTCCAACACAGGACAGTAATTATTGTAAAAAACAGTATTGTTAATCTGTTTATTTGAAAAGAGCAACCATGCAAGTTTCTTGCCGTTTCTTCTCGCTGGAAGCTGTCAAATCATTGGAATAATTGCAAGTGTGCAGTAGCAGTCCCCGTTGAAATGCAATTTCATTCAGCTCTCCTGTCACCAGTGGAGGATAAGTCCGTCACCGTCACATTTTATATTAAAATATCAAACTCTGAAACATCATATTAAAGTTACATTGAGTAGTAGTTAATTCAACTATTAAATATTCGTACCTGCACACTTTCAAGTTTCAATTCACAACAATGTAATGTCTACTTGTGTATCTGACGTAATTATTATCTGTCATAAAAACGCCATCTAACACGTTTCGCAAGCTTTAGTTCTTTTTGGTTTACAAATAAAATGCAATAAATTTCATTTTGTTAAAATTAAAAAGGAAGATTAAGTTTTATTTACCCACGAAAGATTAAAATCTTTATTAATGAAACGTATTCAAACACGCGATGAGAGTCGAGCTTCAAGGTTAAAAATGAAACGATTTCATATGTAACGTTTGAGTGAAATATGTCTGACGCAAAAATGACCACACATGTTCGTAATATTTTTTTTTGTAGAGGTGCTTTAAGATATAATTTTATTGGTGCAAAGGCTTAACTTGTGGGGTTAAATATTTTTTTTGTTATTTTTTTCTGCTTGGCAATGGCAATCTTTGGCAATCCACCTAATGGTAAGTAGACGCATTCATCAACAATGCACCACCAACTATTGAGAACTATGAAATTTTGTCCTTGCACTCACTGGCTCACTTACCCTTGAAATCAAAAACAGCAATAACAGTTTAGTTGTCGAATGAGTGAGAAATGGTCGGTGTCTACCCAAAGCTGGTTTGCACAAAGCCCTGCAAAAAGCCGGTCATCTTCCAGATCTATGCTCAGACGTTACACATTAACAGGCTCTTACTTTTACTTAAACGTTTTGTTCATGACTAACAGACGAATAGTTAAAATTATATCAATTAGAATATTTCACGTATCCTTGGCACATATCACCTTGGATGTATTTTAGTAGATCCGATGTTTAAAATTCCAAACCGTCGTCATAAATTTGAAATGCAATTAAAAATAAAAACTTAAAAAAAATAATTATGTAATGGTGAAAAAAATAATTATAAGGACTAATGAACTTTATTGTTAATACAATATATACAATAAAGTTGTAGTTGGTAGCAGTGAGATTTTTTTTTAATTGAATAATTATTAACCGTTCACTGCAACTGATATTATAAATACTACAAGGATTTGGTTAGTTACGCTTTCATATCTGACTAATCGATCGATCATCGCGCAATTGTGCTTACTCGTCAGGAGCACAGAAATAAAACAGGATACCTACCACCTGCCACCAAACAGGCATGTGAATTGTGGCGAAAACCAATAGTAAATAAACACAGTGTTATAATATAGCCATCACATATAGGCAATATATATACTCTTGATTGTAATATAATATGTATTTATATCAATAAAAAACCATGACATTTTAAGCGTGCGAACTGTTTCGTCTTTATTTATTTTAAAAAATAAATATATTTATAATATAATTTAATTTATGAGTCTCCAACAAAAGATACACTAGACTACATATTCTTAATATAATATCAACACGAGTTGTTTGTCCCTTCAATAACAGGAGCATGCACTATTAAGCAAAACTGTTTAAAAAGAGTAACGATAATAAGTGAAAAAATAATACATGGAAAAAAATATATATATATCTCCTTATAGTATGAAACAAAATCACTTCCCGTCGTCTGTGCGCTTGGATTTTAATGCAGTTTTCACCAGTAAACAGACAAAAGGAGCAAGTATCAACGGAATTCGAAAAATAATTGCACTACGTACGATTCCGCGTCGATTGGTCATGGAGTCATACCGATATCATATTCTACTACCGTTGCTTGTGATACTACCGTTCAGTAGTACACGTGATTGACGTACAAAGGAAAAAAAATGTATATTATATGTATATACAAATAGATATACTTATAATACGAAAATCAAGGTGAAGTACACGAGGAAGACTACGATGGTAATTGAGTGATCACGATTGTAGTTATTTTGTGGCATTGGGTACTAGACAAGGTTTTCTACATCTAGGAAGAAGCATCGTTACATCAATGATGGATTGACTTTGTCTATTAGTATGTATGTATTAAACTAGAAACTAGTTGATTTATATCAAACTGAAATATCAAACTGATCGATCTGTAGTTTCGTTCAAACTTTTGGTGTTGGTAACAATGTCATGTAGTTCATTGTCCCCAACAGTTACAAGAGTACATTTGGTACGACTTTTTTTTTAATTTATTTTATTGAAATAAAAGAAAAACCACAAGATTTATGATGTCATAATTTTTTCTCAACGTTGTGTGAGTGAACATAGTTGTTATAATGCTGTTAACTGCGGAATCTGTCAAGCATGGAGTATTCCCGTTTGTTAAGAAATATTTTTCATACAATACTCGTAAACTAAATGGCGCCTTATCATCTCGTCTCATGTGCCGTTTAATAGATTGCTATTTAATGACATGACTATTGGTATTTAATTGTATATGAAAGACGACTACTGGGTCATCTATAATAGTCTCACTAACATAATAAAAAGGTAAAATTTGTTTGTATGTAAAAATAATATCGGAAACTAATGATCCAGTTCTAGAAAAAAAATTACTTGTAGAAAGTTACTAATACTGAGTGCTATATTATATTTATAACATATAATTTTCTTTATTAAATAATTGCACACTTTGATTTTTCAATCTTGTTACACCTTTGTACTATTAAAAAGTACAATAACATTATTTTGTAAAACAAATAATTATTATTAAAAAATAAAATAATATAGTGTATAAAAGCCGATTACAATACACTATCGTTATAGATATAGACCGATAACATTGCGTGTCAACATAATAATAACATTAGGTGTAGTTTTCCCAGAGCGCTGCACTAATTCCGTTACCATTGTTGGATTTGTTACCGTTAAAATGTTGAATGCTGTACGTTGAAACAATGCCCAGATAATGTACAGTATATTTTTTGATGTGTAACACCTTCCTCTCGCTTTTCTGAGAGCTGTGGGAGCGATTTCGTGTTAAGGGACGGAAGTGTGTAACGGAGAAGCGCGCGCTATTTGATTTGACCATAGAACGCGCGCGGTGTATTGGCCATAATGGTACCGAACAAGAGGTTATGTTAATGTTGCTTATTACCACGGCTCGTTTGTTTTTTTTATACTATCGTATTTAAAGCTTCAATTGCTGAACCGATCTAGATGAAATTTGGCATAGAGATAGTTTTCATCGCAAAACCGATAAAAGTTTAAGGGTGTGAAAAGGGGGTGGAAGTTTGTATGTGAAATCAAACATATAAAACTCATTATAATTTTTATATTCATTAACTTTTGTTAACTGAAATAATGTTTTTACAATCAGATTAATGTAATGCAAAGTTTACATTTCTAGCAAGTAAAGTCGCGGGTCCAGCTAGTTTTACAATATATTACTGGTTCTAATATTATTATTATAAATTAAAGGTTTATCTGCTACATTGAATGTAATAGTTTACCAAGTGAAGTGGGATATGTTCTTCATTGCAAACACTAAACAATTTACCCACGCTCTTAACTCCTATCTGTTGCTAAATAACTTCAATGAGACTTATCAATACGGACTTTAACAACATATAATTATGTCATAACCTAGATTTAACTACAAAAGGTAAGGATTTTCATAAATTCGCTTTGTTTTACTTTAACGGTAATAAGAACTTAAAGGTAAATCATTAGTAGTTTGTTTGTTTGTTACAGGTATCTCTTGAAATAATTATATTGACACGTATGATATTAGAATTGTACGTCGAGATTTCAGTGAAATAAATAAATCCTAATCATAAGTTATATTATAAATGGGAAAGTGAGTTTGTTTCTTTGTTACGCTTTCTTATCTAACTATTTCACATAACTGTGTGTGCTGTGCTATTTGAATTTCGATTAGGATCACACTATTATTATATTATGAAATGTGAATGAGTGTTTGTCGGTTGGTCTCCATTTAATCAATAAAAGAGTAACGGATTTACGGAACGACATGTGTCGAATAATAAATTATATACTGGCTTTTGTATGTGCAAAAGCATATATAGTCCATTACAATGGACGAAGTAACGAAGATAAACATACCTTATATTTACTTATTTCATGCGATTTGCCAATAGCTCGGCTATATTGTGCACTACTAACATGTGCTTGATTGTTGTGTCATTATTTATAAAACAACAGTATTCCGACACGACACACACTTCATTGGGTGACAAATCTAACAGGACCGTAAAGAGTTCAGGCACCAACCAACGGTTTTCATGCTTTTCGAGGCACCAAGTGTGCACACACACAGTGTACACCCTCCCATCTTCCAGATATACAGATGTATGACTCCGGAGTATTACCGATAATTTTTCGACACTAAAATTCAATAACTTTCATCGCCCATCCCCTGACCTGAAGCCGCGGCCTTATATCTAGTCACTAGACCAATGAGGCATTAAACTTGATTTATACATATTATATGAATGCAATTGTCAATCGTTGATGAGATTTTGTGTTATATGAACCGAATTCACAACTCAAGTGTAGGTATTATTGCCCTCGTCAAATGCAACCGTCAAAGTTACGAGTTTAGAAACTGCTCCCGTTCCGAATGATATTGATTTCTTCCTTTCACTAATATGTTGCCCAACGCTTTAACAGTAAGGACAAATTAATTTTAATAATAGAGATATTTACTAATTTTATTGTTTGCTTTAATAACAGTTTTGTCATAATATCACACAGTTTTATGATTATAAGCGCATTGTTTAAGCTTTAACATATAGTTATACTATTAGTGTAAAGAACAAGCTTAAGCTTATTACAAATATTACTCGACTTCAAAAGATTTGCTTGACACGCTACCGCGTGTCAAGCAAATCTTTTGAAGTCGAGTAATTATGCCCTACGATCGATCCTAATCCTAACGATACGATCCTAATAGTACGATTATGCCCTTTGTATGCAATTATACTGGCTTACTCACCCTTCAAACTGGAATACAGCAATACAAGTACTGCTGTTTGTCAGTAAATTATCTGATGAGTTGGTAATACTTACCTAGACGGTCTTGCACAACGCTCTACCATCAAGTGAAGGCATCAATATAGGATACATATTTTCTAATTATCATCCGTGATGGAATAGTGATAAAGCTTCTCTGTCCTTTATCCAACAGTATGTCATTTACGAGCTGTATGCCTAATCTAATATTATAAGGCTGCATCAGGAGCCCCATAATATTAGGCTTGCAAATATTATTTATATCCCGCAGCTAAAATGTAATTCTCCCTTCTCTTTTTATCAGGACACCTGAAGTTAGAAGTTATCAATACCCATAGTCTGATTGATATACGGCGTGCTTTCTATACAAACTATACAATTGCGGTTTGATTCGACAAACGTCACCGTAACTAGACCTAGAGAACGATTCTACTTTGTTTTTCAAGTCTTTGGCCTTACTGACCATGACAGCGTCACCAAGAGTGAGGTTGAGTACTTACTTACTATGACTCAAACCGGATGTTGAAAACTCACTAAGAATACGCAAATCCTGACAGTGCCTCCTGTATGGTGTTCGGCTTATGACGTCACCAATTTTGGTAAAGCGGACACATGAAATATTACACAACTTAATTGAAATATTTGTTTATATAGCAACTGCCACAGAATATATTGATAGCGTGATTCAGGTTTGTCAGCCTAACATGAGAATATATTTAAACAATTATCACTAACTTAGTCCATTCAATAATTAATTGTACTAAATGATTAATACACAATCTAGAATCGTTTTGCTTTTGAGACAACTTATGTATATCGTACACCTGTTCCATGTTACCATTATGTAGGCCTTTAACTGATCGGTTTCATACAGCCTTTCACTATTTCGATACAACGGTCTAGTCAAAAAACATAATAGAATCGAATACTAGCTTGCATATTGTTAGATAAAATATATTTATAGCGACTATGGGGATTCCTGAATATAGAGAGAGGTATATTAACCACTACACTGCACAACGCGATACGAAAACGATATTAAATAAATGTATTTATGGACCATCTCATGGTAAGTAGTCACCATCGACCACAGACAATGGCGCTGTTATTTACCATTCCTTACATCGCCACTACCTTGGGAACTAAGATGTTATGTCCCTTGTACCTGTAGTTACTGACTCATTCACCCTTCAAACCGAAACACAACAATACTGAGCACTGCTGTTTGGCGGTAGAATATCTGATGAATAACACCCACCTATCCAAATCCGACTTGCACAAAGCCATAACAAGCAAAGTGTATGTAAATACATCCCTACTTTTTTTTTAAATAGTATACGGATTCAGTACTAAATATGTGTACAAAATTTCACCTCAATCGATTGCAACTGTTTAAAAATTCAGACACAAGATTTGTCCCACTCATACTAAAGTATAACGTTACAGTATTTAATGTTTGTGATTGTGACTGATGCTGAAATATATTTCTGCCAAATAGTTCTTCTATTTCGTAGTTTCAAGTAATGAATGAATATTTGATTTCTTGTTACTCAATCTCACTCGAACAATGAGACGGATTTCAAAGATTTTTTTTTATAATAATTCATGTTTATATTATTGATCATTTTAAGCATTACAAGATTAAAAAACAAAACTAAAATTTGTATTTTTCAATGCCTCGTTTTATTTATTAAAAGCCTGGATCTTGTATAAATATCATAATTTAAAATGTATTAAAATTCATTAACACAATAAGCAATAAATAAACACATTAAAAGGTTACTAGAAATACCTTGAAAATAAAACGGAACTCGTTATGAATCTCGACGACTATTTCCGACATATTAATTTAGAAACGAATAACTTACGTTAATTTAAACATACATGTTTTAGTATCCGTCTATCTATATATATATACATATATATGTCCGAATTTTAATCAAACATTTTTATATTTATTTGTTTATATTTATTTGTATATACAAACTACAGTGATAGTAATGATTTGCAAACAACGCCATCTATTATTACGGCTACACAACTACATTAGTTAATATTTTAAGCATTATGAATCACGTTTACAGATATTGACATAATTATCATAAGATACAATATTTTATAATACATAATTGTAGACAATAACTAGTGCAATACGATATTCGTAATATTAACAGTTAACAGTATATAAGTTATTGACAAAAAACAAATCACTAAATAAATAATTCACAGCTGAATACGAGAATAAAATTATTATTATTAAGCGTTTGGGAGGTAGTTTATTAAGTACCTACTATCAGACACTACAAATATAATTATATGAAGTGCTTAAATTGTTTAGATTACATATATAGCCGGGACTAATAGATAGTTATTTTTTAATAATGAGTGAATGTTTTTTTACCTTGCCAAGGTAAAAAAATACCCATACCTATATAGAATATACCTATATCTATATAGATTAAATATATATATTTTCCAACTGAAGATGCAGTAAAAATAAACCAACCTTATATTTACGTATTATGTTCTTTGTCAATTACCTATATCCACTATAATGTTACTTCCGAAATTCCGATAACAGTTCGTCGATGTTCAAAATTCTATTTTTTCTGAATCCCATAATGAATAACCAAGCTAAGCTCTCGACCAATGATATCACGTCAACTCGATGTGAAATGTTATTTATTTGGCTTTTGTCCTCTTGTGGTTGAAATTGACTATATTATAAGAATACCTGTGTAATGAACCACGCTACGAGTGAAATGTTTAATTAAAACCATTACAAATTTATCTGTATTTGATTAATCGAAATAATACGTAACACACATACACAACTTTTATTAACACACATAAACATTGCATTATATTTCACTGTGACATAAGATACGTGACAAAAAGTCTATAGGAGCAGTTTTCAAGGTCCTACGTGACTTCCTCTATAGAATTCGTTTTGTTGTCAACGAAAATATTGAATAAAACAAAAGATGTTTCTTATTTACGAACATCTAACATTTACGTAAGTTATTTTCATAATAAACATTTCATATGTTAATATAATTATAATAATGTTGTTGGTTCTGCAACAATAGATGGAATAATTGTTGTATTAAGATCTGTAATACTCATGAGTAGTACTTATTTAACTAAATTGTTGAGAATGTAACATTCATTATATTATACATCCTTCTCAGCTCAGCGTCGCGTTAAATAGTAATGTCGTAGTAAGTCGTAGTGATTCTTTATAGCATACAGCCTTTCAATCCTGAGGTAAGCGTGTTTAAACATACAAACAAACACTTTAGTTTTAATTATTATTTACTTGGTGGTAGGGCTTTGTGCAAGCCCGTCTGGGTAGGTACCACCCACTCATCAGATATTCTACCGCCAAATAACAGTACTCTGTATTGTTGTGTTCCGGCTAGAAGGGTGAGTGAGCCAGTGTAATCACAGGCACAAGACATAACATCTTAGTTCCCGAGGTTGGTTGCGCATAGGTGATGTAAGGAATGGTTAATATTTCTTACAGCGCCTTTGTCTATGGGCGGTGGTGACCACTTACCATCAGGTGGCCCATATGCTAATAATGCTAATAAAAAAAAAATTAAATAGATAGATATTTAATACTTCATTGTTCATATAGTTTTCATACTTCATAGTGTTCATTTAATAAAATCGAATTTCTTTTTGAAATTATTGTAAAAATCATTATATACAGGCTTAAGTGAATATATTTTCATCAAAAAAATAAATGGTCATCGATCACGCAATCCAGTTACAAATTCAGCTTTCGATAAATTTGTATAGTATTATAGCACATTTGGCAATACCTAACCGTAGCAATTATCCAACCAGCTACTTTCACTAACGCTAGCACACCATGAACCAAATTAAGCAACAATTTTAACTTGAAACTCTATTTTGAAACTAGACTTCAAAAATTATCATTTAAAATATCATACTGTATAAACCCTTATATAATGTAAGGTAAAGTAATTATATTTAAAAAAACTGCTAGTATTCTTGCCACCGTTGTATGCAGTGTATCTGTAGTAATAACAAAAATTGCAAAAGTTCCTGTCTGGTTATCTGTTACGTTTCATTGCTAAACCGCTTTTGATAAAATTTGGTACGAAGCAAGCTTGAGCTCCTAGAACGGACATAGGCTAATATCCTTTAAGGGTTAACGTGTCAGATTATGGCTTGTAAATAAGTTCTTTAAGCGGTTTCGTTATAAACTAAATTTCAAGCGGACAAAACTGTGGTTGCATCTTGTTCAATGTAAAATAAACAATGTATAAACATTTATACACTTTTATCGCTATGAAATGAAGTACTTAGGTTTAATACTTGATTAATCGTTATCTTTACAAATTTATTTATTAGGAACACTCCTAACACTTTAATAAAAAAAAAACATTTTATAATTATAATATCATTCTCAACTAAGTATTATTAAATAAAAAAATAGTCCTGTCTTACAAAATATTTACTAATATGTATTAGTAAATATTTTGTAAGACAGGACTAATAGTATTCAAAACAACGAAATTCTGCCACATGTGTATTCCGCCAACCCGCATTGGAGCAGCGTGGTGGAATATGCTTCAAACCTTCTCCTCAAAGGGAGAGGAGGCCTTTAGCCCAGCAGTGGGAAAATTTACAGGCTGCTAATGCTAAAAATGCTAATGTATAATACGAAAACGGAGGTTACAAGATTATTTATTTTATAAACGCCAACAATTTCTATAGACTATATTTGAAGAAAAAAAAAAAAAAAACATTTTTTTTGGCCAGTTGCTTTAAAATGGTGACTCATAAAAACTATTTTAGTCTCAATTCGAACTTAAATTCTTAAAAAAAAGCTTAATATAGCTCCATAGCATACTAAGGGACTCCAAACATTCTTGAACTGAGCTAAATACCTCAACACAGTTATTTCGTATTTAACATTAAATATCCGTTACATTTCAACTACTTGTTATTCCCTTCTTTGCATCCTTTAACCTCTAAGCAGAACATCTAACTGTTAGTGTATTCACGGCCTTACTCTTCAAACGTATCTCATGTTACAATGGATCGTCTGTCACGATCACGATACACGACTAAAGGGCATTATGAACGTGATGATACTAGGAATATTTGCCATATACTGCAGTGTCAAGTGTAACCGAGCTTTATTAGTTAACGTGTTATTCGTCCCGACTTCGGTTACATCGTAACTAATGTATGCCTAATCAGTATGCAGCCAAGCACTGCGTTAATACACCATATTGAATATAAACAACATAAAATGGACGACAAATAATACCTCGAGAAAATAAATTATGAATCAAATTTGATATACTCATAAAAATTCAATCTGTATTTTTCATCAGTTGGGGTTGTATTTTTACTATAGAGTATACTTCCCGATTGATCCCATTCGCATTTTGAAGCAACGACCAAACTAAACAAAAAAATATAAATTGTTCATAAATGTCAGAGTTCTGAGGCAAATGTAAAAAAAAACCTATTTTTTATGAATTCGGTTATGTATTTATAACCGAATTCATAAAAATTAAGCCCTCATATTTTTCTTATTATAAAATATCGTATTACAAACTTATTGCAGACCCTTTTATGGTTTAGGTAGGTGGACTGTCAAATGGGCCACTTGTTAGTAACTGTTCATCACCACCCATAAACATTGGCACTGTAGTCTTATATAGTGTGTAAGCAATCGGACCAGCAGTTTCTGAGATAAGCGTGTTTAACCAAAGAAACAAGCAAAATCTTCAGCTGATAATATTAGTATAAAAGTGAAATACTGACTGACCCATCACGAGATCTCCAAAACCATAGATCTGATTGGCTTGAATTTTAGCATAATTACTCATATCGAATAATGGACGCAAAGTAGAATCGCACTGTAAGAATTTTTGGAAATTTTAATTTCAAAGGAAATTGGGAGAGGTAACTGAATGAATTTTATCCGTACAAAGTCGGTACGAAACAACTAGTAATTATTTATTATAGTCAATGTTATAGTGTCAAATGTCACTTTCTGACATTCGACGGTCGTGTTCTGCGGCTGGTTTCGAGTTTTTTTGATATTGAATATCTCTATTGGTTTCTATTGTTAACTGTATTCGGAAATTTAAATTACACTTAAACTTTAATGGACATGATATTTCATTTTTATACTAAAAAATACCTACTATGTGTGACGAATCTGATTACATTTTCTGATGCACAGACAGATAGAAACTGTCAATAATAATGTCGACAATTTACAAAATAAAAGCATGACAGACGACTCACATACGTTAAGTAATAACTTATTCTTTTTTAAAAAAAAAAGTCCATCGTCTTGTCATCTTGTATAATATTTATTTGAGTTTTAACAGCGATAATGAGGAGCTCGTCGCTACTGCAAATGTAACTCTGTTGCAACATCAGGCGACATAAAAATGAAATGGAAATTAACCATTGTAAGGCAAAACAGGCTATTGTGACGATCTGAGCACTCTCCATTAATTCCGTCAACTGTCGGAAATCCCAGAATATACGACATAAGTTTTCTATTAAGTATGTAAATGTTTAACAAATGTCTACATTTATCTGCATAAGTAGGCTGGAGTTTTCACGTGCCTTATGCCGTTTATAATTCATCTGCTGGTTGGCGGTAATGGATGAAATCGTGAGAAAATCATGCGCAATGCATGTATGTAAATCCTTATTCTCTTCCATCATTGTAGACGAAATCTTAATTCAACAATGCGATATTTAACGATTCACATATTCGTGTCTTATGTCAAATTATTTTCTTAGTCCCATATGCTGTCGAAACACTTGTCACTTGGAGTAGTAGTGCAAATGGCTTCATTAATAAGTATACACCTTACTGCCTTCACTGGTGATAGGAGGAATTCAACGGGGAAATGCTGCTAGCATTCTTGCCACCATTCCACGCGGTCAAGATTTATACAGTAACTAAACCCATATTTGTATATATTTAAGGGCTTCATGTTAATAGTTCTCATGTAAATAAATAAATGTATAACAATGTGGTATATACATGGTGTTACTGCTTGCTTGCTTACTAATATATCAGGGATATGATAAGTTTCCGATACTGTTATGATTCAACTTGGATTATACCTCAGGATTGCAACTTGATCGTTAGATCGTTGTATGAAAGTAGAGAAACAGTTGAACGGCAAATATTAGGTTTCGATTCGATGACGATTAAGTGTTAGTAGAATTGCTGCCATGTTTTTTTTTTACTTTATTTTTTATACTATTGTCAATAGTTCCTGTTCATTTTGTCAGATTAAACTCGATGTCATTTTGATTTTAATTGATGCACTTTTAATTTTACTTCTTATAAGCAAAAACTTTGCCATGGAACACACTGAATAGTTTCGACTACTAGGCTTCCATGGGCTTTCAAACGAAGACTAAAGGATGGGTGAGCCAGTGTGACTACAGGCATAAGCGACATAACATCTTGGTTCCCAAGGTTGGTGGCACATTGGCGATGTAAGGAAAGGTTAATATTTCTTATAGCGCCATTGTCCATGGGCAGTGGTGACCACTTCAGGTGGCCCATGTGCTCTTCTAGCGACTATTGTACAAAACATCAAACGCAATATAGTTATGAACTATGATATTATTTCTATAGCTCCGAGCTTCGCACTTCTACTCAGCGATAATCGACGACCGCCAAAAAACTAATGACTACGAGATACCTTAATTTAACTACCATTATGCAACCACAACTATTCAACAGTCATGACACAAATTACAGTTAATTTTATATTACTTTGTATTTTACACCAAACCTTGGTGCTAAGATTGATGAGATTTAATCTTCTTTTTTGGAGACTTTTAGTATATTTTCAAGGCATAAAAGACATCGTAAGATACATTTTAATTCAAAAAAATTGGCGCATTTATGGGATGACAATGTGATACTCTTGGAAAAGGATCAGGCGCAGGACAAGCTTTACGTGTTTCACGTGTCCCAAACCTGCATGCAAATTGTGTAAACATAAATATAGACGTAATATATGAAAAAGTATTTATGAATATTGTCTAACTATAAAAGGACCTGATCAATAAAATCTTGGTTTATCCATCAGTTTTTATTAATATTCAAATAAGCGTATTTGCGTCATTTCCATCTTAAATCCATAAAATTTACGTCAGTTGATTAACCGGTAACAATATCACTAAATCGATTTCTGTTGCCGTTTTATTGGTTAATATTTTAAATTTAAAAAAATATGTTTGGTCGAATTAATTTTACACGCGACGTATACTTACAAGTATTGCGTCACGAACGTGCAGTCGTAGGTAAATACTTAACACCTTTAACACCGACTCCAGATAAAATCGATATAAATAAAATATTTTTTTTTATATTTATTTATTTAAATACTAAAAGTAAGCAAAAATTAAAAATTTGACGTTCTACTTACTTTGAAATTCCATAGATAAATATCAAATAGAGACACGCACGCAAAATGTCAAGTGATTATATGTAACAAAGGTTCGGCGAGCAATAAAGGTCGCCTTTGTTGAGAATATCGGATGCGGTTTCAATGAAATACGTCTTATTTATGTTCCAATGTTTCGGTGAACTATGTTATTAGCAAAGCCCTTATGCCTTATTTGGTACTCAAATATAACAAACAATATGACTACCAGATTGGTGTAGTAATTATAGGGCCAACACCATTTTTTTTTTTTTTTGTTTAACGAGGAGGAAATGCATTTACGCATGCCGCCCGGTCGGGGGACCGGGACGGGTATGTGGGACTCAACCGGGAACTAATGCCCCGTTCCAGGGCACGCTAGTGCTAATGCCCTGTCCTACCCACTAAAACCATCCTCGGGTTTCCACCATGCCGCCGAGTGGTGAGGCCACGGGATCGCCAAGGGCATGCAACCGCGACCCCACCAGCGGCAGCCGCCGTAAGGCGGCTGAATATTCATGGAAAGCGCGCCTAGTGCGCGCCTTCCCCCTCATCCTCCACGCGGGAATGTGGCGAACTCCCCCGAGTCCGCCACTGGAGGCTGGGCGTCAACGAAGCTGACGCCCTACGGCGGACAAGATGGTAGGCTCCGCCGCTGACCGCCGGTGTAAAACACCTGGGAGGCTCGAGTAGCGAGCCCTCCCACTCCCTCCTAGCCAACGAGGCCACTCACATGGTCCGCCCTGACGCCGATCAGGGACGTACCAGGAGCAGCCCCGCGGCATCCCTCCCGCCAGTCTTAGCCGTGGCCGACGAGCAAGCTCAAGCCGGTCCCGTTGCCCAGGGTACACCACGAGGAGGTGACTGACATGTACCCCATAGGGCCAACACCAAGGCCAAGTCCTGGTTGGGACCAACAAAAAAATTATAAGATTTTTTTCAATTAAAAAGATTTCAGTAGCAACCAACAGTGACAATTTAGGCAAGGTATCCCGTGCCACGCTAAGCATGTAAAATTATTGGTCTTTTCGAAAGTGTCGGATTGCTTTTACGTCTTTTATTCTCACATTAAAAGTAGACTTATTCTATTTTTAAAAATAATTTTATAATATCAAACTTTTAAATCAATAACGACAAAAAATGTCCAAGGCCTGCTCTGAAATGTTTACAATTGTTTTCATAAACATATAATTTTATTCAAATATATATAAAGCAAACGTATAAATGATTGTTAGATATGTCACTAACGATTTGGTTTGATTGCTAGTGACAGAACATAGAAATGTTAATTGCGTGAATAATAAATATCGGAAATAAATTTATTTAATAAAATAAAACCAAGGCGGCCATGTGTTGAACGTTATTATACAATATCTAATAAGTAATAACTAATGATTGCGTTGCAATGACTATTTTTTTTTAAATAATTAGACTTTAACCCGTCACGCAAGATCAAACATAATCAATGAATACAAATAAAAACAATCATTCATGAATAGAAATCGAAGATGCTATGATCCCTCCCGTGTCCTCGGTGCAATACCATCCCGGCTGATATTTACGATAATAAGATCTGAAACAGAACACGGAAGGTCGATACCTCACACGTTCACCGCCGGAGAAAATGCTCGGTGTGCTCGGGGGTCTGAACTGTGCAAGGGTCGAGACGACGTTTTCGTCGCTCGTCGTCTCAGTCTTCAATTGGAATTGTTGCTTCCTCTAGTGAAAGAGCAAGACTAGAACAAGGCTGCCATAAAGCTGATTGTATGGCAAATAGCGTCACTAAATTTTCAATAATATATAATGATAAAGTACAAAGTTTCAACTCACCTACCTTAATGGTTTAGGAATGCATTCGACACAAACAAAGAAACGTTCACTATTACACATCTTACAGATATTATAAATGCCAAAGTAATTCTATCAGCCCGTAATGCTTACACGACTAAGGCAATGGACCAAAAATGAAATTTCATATGAAAAAAGTTTGAACACCAAGGAAGGACATGGCTACTTTTTATATCTACAGCGGCTGCCCTTATAGGAGAAGCTGTAAGCAAAAACTAGTATCAAATGAATAAAGAGCAGAAAAAGCCATAGATCTAATAATTAATTGTTAATTCAATTAATTGATTACAATGGGATCTTACGGCTAATTAGCCTATTCACAGTATTTTTTTAACACACAATGAGATTACATCATTACCATTAAGAAATTCTAAATAAATTTACAGTCACAATTCCGAACCAAAGCGCCTCAATACTTATAACCAATATATAATTTCCCAAAAGATTATATATTGGTTTATAAACATCACTTGGTGGTAAGGCTTTGTGCAAGCCCGGATAGGTCTTTCGGCTTGAAGTGACATTGTAACTATTAGCACAAGGGGCATGTCTAAGTTCCCAAGGTATTGCAGTGAATTGGTATGATGTAGGTTATTATTTCTTTCGAATTTCTATTGGCGGAAGAGACTTACCATCAGGTGTACCGTTTTCTCGTCCGCCTACCTATCACATAAAAAAAGATTTCTTGGTAAATATGCAAGTTCAAGTACAAGGTACGTCTCGTCACGCTTACTGTTATCCGATTATCCATCACCATTTCTTAACAGTTTAATAAATCGATTTAATTAAGTATCGAATTAAGAATTCGCTATCGAATCGTCTCGGTTGATATTGTTAATGAAACGCTTGTTTAACCTTGGCACTATGGTAATGCTAATAATACATCTATTTATATATTCAAATGTTCATGCCATGTCAATTCTCTATGGCTATTAATTCCTCTGAACCGGTCGACTCACGTGTATGAATAACTACCTATTGGTCGCGATTTAAGTGACTAAGAGGTAAATATAATATATAAATAACAAACAAAATACCTTTGTTGTTGTATTTTTTAAAATGGTAGGTGGACTGTTAAATGGGCCACCTGGTGGAAAGTGATCATCTTGCATGTTTATATTTGATATCCAAAAAATATAAATCATTCCTCACATCGTCTAGCGCCACAAACTTCTAACTAAGAAGTAATGTCTCTTGTGCCTATAATTACCGTACTCTCCTATAGCAAACACCATATTACTGCAAGTTAGCGGCTGAATATTTAATGAGCGAATTTTATTTGAATACAAGTGACAATATGTCGTGACTTTCGGTAAATAGATAAAAATTTATCAGGCGAAAAACCCAATGATACAGGCACCTTCTGATTCCAGCTTAACGAATAGTGATTGTACTATTCGCCGAATATGAAGACTTTATTATGTTTCCAAACATGACACGTTTTCACATTTATTTCACAACAAGGTTCAATTATAACGCAAGCATAACAGTACGTCAGATACTAATAAAGAAAATCTTAGATAAATCACGACACAATACCAACCGACGAGTTGTTATTCGGTTCAATTCGAGTTGAGAGTTATGTTCAGTTAATTCAAGATAAACTTCAACAAGATTCGAACAAATTAAACCAAATTTAGAATACTTACAAACGTATTCCCATTTTCTCGAAAGATTTTATTCGATTAAAATATAATTATTCATCGAATATATTCGTTATCTATGCTATACTCATTAATCTAATTGTAATGAAACCTTGGTAACTTATTGCCTACTCAAAGGTATGTTACGCACAAAAATATAAAGATTTTTCAATTTGTTTAATACGTTGTACGACTACGGGACGGGTTGCTCATATAAAATAAAACTAACAGAAACGTATATCGAGAAGCGTAATTATAACCAATAAACTATCAGCGGTGAAACGTTTAAAGTGATCGTGAATCACATTTATGTCAACACAGTAAAGATCGCTGACATACGTGTTCTGATCACAATAGGAGTACAAAATCTCGTTAGTTTTAGAAGTCGGCTGACATTTGACATATCTCAAAAGATAAGAATGCGTAGCATTTATTTAGTGCGTGTATTAGCGTACTACAAAAGAGAAGAAATATTTTTATATAAGAATATTATACTAGTTTCCACACGCGGGGGGGGGGGGGTCCAGGTTTAAGGTAACCTTTTTAGTACGTCTTTCTCGGTATCCCTCGGTCAATATGTATGTAAAAAAATCAGTGAAGTATTTCACTTTTGCATTTATATTGTTAAGTGAAAATACTATACTCTCAAGTAGTCTCTTAAGTGCTCGACACTTTTGAATCGCTATTCTGAAAGATTAATTGCACAGCGTACAGCGAATAACCGGTAAGAAATCATCAATACAGAATTATATAACTATGTCCTATTGACCGATTTCGACCACGGCGTTCTCAACGGAGACAAATTAGAGTATTATAATGCGCAACTTTGCAAAGAAATTTACGATATATTGTTATGAATTTACTTTATTAACTTGATGGTAGGACGTTCTGGGACATCACATATTCTATCGCCAAACAGCAATACTTAGTTCTGTTGTGTTCCGATTTAAAGAGTAAGTGAGCCAGTGTACACTACACCAGTGTATTACAGTCACAAAGGATATTACATTTTAGTTTTCAAGGTTAGTAGCGCATTAAGAATGAGAGTAGAGAATATTTAATAACTCTTACAGCACCAATGTCTGGGTAGTGCATACCACGTGACCCGGTGTCCGTTTACTATAAAAAAGCGACTCAATATCAGCCGTGATGATGCAAACTTGTATTCGAAAATACCTATTGAGATAAAGACTAAAACGCGATGTGGTTTTCTTAAATCCTCTTCATGGCTAAACAACCTAGTTATTAGCCATTCATGATAGAGTTCTGATATGTTTAGTCTGCCCGTGACCACGAACACTGTGCTCGAAACGTCGGGATGTTAAAATAATTAATATACGCGATTAAATCCGTTAAAAACTAGTTTTATTTCAATGTTTAGTTTGTGTTTATTAATCTTGTAGTGATAAAGGTAAACATCGCGAGAGACGCATGTGTCGCGTAAAATTCTGTTACAAGAGTATTCACCAAACCAGATGGAACTGCGTAGTGAAATAAAATCCAAACCCACTAGGTGTGGGACCCACTAGGGTGGACTTAAGCCCTCCAGCAAGTCAGTCCCATTCTATTACGTACTTTACTTTCTTTTTATAAAAACTAACAATAAAAATTGTATCGTGTTTTTATGATATTCGAACACGACGCTTTGTGGCAATGAAGGGCAGCAATATGAACAATTTTTATTGCGTGTATCCTTTAATTAATGTTAAGCCGTGTGGTTCAGCCAGAGTAGAATTAATAGAGATACCCTATCTTAAACCGTAAGTGTCGTGAGAGCTGATGAGTCAAAGCATTCTTAAAAGGGGGTGGCGTGGCCTTCCTCAAATGTCTGCCAAATACTTACATGCAGTCTACATATTGCGTTGACTTTTATTAGTACTATTGTAATTGTTGTAGTAAATGCTCAATGTCGCCTGTCAAGCTCTGACATCACGATCGAGTTCTATATCTAGTTTCGCTTAATTCTTGCATAATACACATAGATAGCTACGGTCCAGCGTGAAAATAATTCTTAATCTTCATAAACATTTACCGTTAGCTGATAAAACGTGAAGATAAACAAGTATTTCGAGTAATCGAGTGCGCACACGCACCCCACATGCCTAGGATAGATTAAACAAGTTTAGGCCTAGCTCACCGCAATAGGACTACCCGATATGTCGTGCAGGGTTGTCAAAACCCGAATGAACATCCCTTTCACTAAAACTACAGTGATCCCTAACAATCTGAATAAAAAAAATCCGTATTCCGATATAATATTAGAGATTCACTCTTTTTTAACAAGTTTTGATAGTTTTATTAAAATCGAAATAATTATATTTTATTTTCAATTTTGATATTTAGCTAAATTGTGTTTATTAGTTTTCCGTGCTTGGCAGTGCTGCAATAAATAATTAGGTAACCTGCACGTGTTGGAATTCATTTTAACACGTACATACCTTTTTGTAAATCTGAGCAGTGTGCTTGAATAAGCTATAAATTATCCTCTAAAACGAGTAATTGTTCTTTAAATCTTAATAACTTTTATTAGTTTCTCTATGGGTTGGAACATTTCAGCAGAACACGATTTGTTTCCCTGTACGATTTTGATGTTCGTAATTTGAACATATTTACGCAACAATTTGTATTAACGGAATCGAGTAATAGTGAAAGAGGCGTAAAGATCCAGAAAATTTATTATATTTTTTATAAGTAGCAACCCTGATTAAGCAGGATATCGGTGATCGAGCTAGACGGGGCATTGACCTCTAAGTACTGTTATTCATTACTACTAGGGCTTATATACCGTAGTAATACTACTTAATCTTCAATAATATTGACATTTAAGTTTTTACTAGTTGTAAATTATGCTTTTATTTAACTTACATATTACATATCGTTTAAGATTTATGTGTATTCCAACTAAACATAAAGTTAAATGTTTACAAATTTGTGTCATAACTAAATAAACTTACTTAACTTTCCCATTGATAATATTAGTATTGATTTTATGTATATGTCGCTATTTCATTACCGTGTAATATCGTACTAAACTAATTTGAAATACAAAGCGACTAGCTATCCTTTATAATAAATAAGGTAGTTCAGTTTTGAGATTGTGAACTACGGAATCAGTATTTGTCAGCGTTGGTGGTCCCTACTCGATTTGGTAGCTGGATTGTACTCCACAGTAGCAAATATAGCACAAGAACTTATATACTATATACTATAATATAACTTATATACTATATATATACTTTATTATTTTTGCAGCATTTGTTGCATAAGATTATGAGATTTTAATTAATTTGTTCTTCTTGCTTAAAGTATCTGTTTTGTTGCAAATGGAATTATTTTTCTTGGCCAATTACTGTTTTTTTTCCTGATATAAGTAAAGGTGTAACAGCATACTAATGTATTTTGGATAAAGTCCTTTTGTGGAATAGCTTAAGAGCTACCAGTATGCACCAACGCGGGTTGGTTGGAAATTTTGAGTTTAATTTCTAGTTGTCATCCGTGACTCACATATTGAGTGTTGCTCATCAGTTGTTTCCTTGAAGTTCGAGCTCGCTTCATACCAAATTTTATCAAGTTCGGTTCAGTGGCTTAGCCGTGAAAGAGCAACATATAATTATAATTATCATTTGATAAAAATATCAATTAATGTAGATTGTAGACTTCTTTCCTGTGAGAAACGTCATAAAAACCGTGGCATTGTTTCGTTCAGAAATAAAAATAATTTATCAAAATCTTTGGGGAAAACACATTTTTTTGTCGGCTTTTTTGTTAAACAAAGCTTTAATTCATTTTTATGTTACTGTAATTTATTTTATTATATAATTATGTTTCTTTATTTGAAATAGTTTTAATTCTTTTGTTCTTATATTATATACTTTTTTATATAACCTTTACCTCAACTATTTTTATCAGGGAGGGACTTAGAGCTGACCTAAATAGGTGATTGGAAATAATTCTCTGTGTCCCTCTGTATTTTTTATTGTCTTGAACTATTTTTTCCTAAACCTCATCATCATCCTTAGATTTTTATTTCTATCAATCTTTCCTTTCCACAAAGGAATTATAGGAAAAATACTCGTGTATCTTGTTTCGTTTATCGCATACTTCTCCATAGCTTTTTAGATATATTTTTCTAAATTAGTTCTCGTCAATTTATCCGTTACAGTGTTCGTGTTTTTTTAACCCTAACATGCAACTTTCGTGATGATTTTTCTTATCCTAGGTCACCACTATAGGAAATTTAATCTATCAGTTCATTGGTTTAGTAATAATGAGGTAACGTTTAAGCATCGTAATCGAATCGAAACGTTATCTGTTAAAATTGGTCTTCGGATCCCTATCGCAATAGAATCGGAGACGTATCTTAATCATTATAAATTAGTAGAATTGGTCCCCAGTCTTTTTATTTAAATATTTCGTATATATTATTGTTTTTGTATCTCTTAAATATGGCCACATCTCTATAATTTTTTGATTAAGTAGTGTCTACATAATTTGTTAGTATCAAACGTATGAGCAACTTCTGTGCATAATATCTTACTGTAAATATAATACCTATGTATTCTATTAAGATATAATACACTAACACGAATACTATTACGAATTGTAATACAAAATATAACTATGGTTATATAAATATATATCACGGGTAAAAAAAATCTGTCTGAAATTATTCAATAATTTTAAATCAAATTTCCAATATTCAACCAGAGCCCATTACAATATAATATGCAAAAAAGCACCATAATGCTTACGACACACCTGTTGCCATTTCGAATTCTATAGTCCTCAAAGCAATCATCTATTCTCGCATTGACATTAATATAATTGCAAATTATAGTCAGGTTCTGCCGCATTTCATTAAGACATTCACCTCTACATAGGAACTGACTCATCTATATCTATACATATAAAAAAATTGGAGTGTCTGTTTGTAATATTAAAATAACTACGTTTTACTAAAATCAAATGTATGTATACAAGGTATATACATACATATACCTAAACAACATTTTTTATAATTTTTGTTTGTCTGTATGTCTGTCTGTTTGTTCCGCCTAATCTCTGGAACGGCTGGACCGATTTTGACGGAACTTTCACTGGCAGATAGCTGATGTAATAAGAAGTAACTTAGGCTACTGTTATTTTAGAATTATGAATAGAATAATAATAAAGTCACCCTTTTTTATTAAATTCAAACGCGCACGAAGTCGCGGGCACAGCTAGTACATAATAAAACCTTAACAGAGCTGTCTGTGCGTATAATCATTTAAATATATTTATTTTACGTAGCCTTAAGTCGTAATGTGTTATCAGAATTAGTTTACTAGGTGGTAAGTCTTTGTGCAAGCTCGTCTGGGTAGGTATCACCGACTCATCAGATTAAATAGCAGTAATTAGTATGTTAGTGTTGTTGAGTTGAGATTGAAGGTTTAGTGAACCAGAGAGAACAGGCACAATCGACCTTACATCGTAGTTCCCAAATTTGGTGGCACACTGGCGTTGTGACGAATGAATCGTATTGGCAATATAAGGCTATCTAAGTCTGGGTAGTGGTGACCACTTACCATCATTTGGCCCTTATTCACCTTCAATTTTATAAAAAAATCTAAGCTCAATATGTTAATAAAAAAATATGCGTATCAATTGAATTATTTAAAATAAGTTTACTAGGTAAACAGAACATATCTATTGTCAAGGTATTATCGAGGTAAGGATTAAAAGGTCTGACCCAAATACATAAAGTTGATATTTAAAACTACTCAAAGTATATTTATATGACGTCATTAATATTAAACAATTAATAAGCTTATTCTTCTATGACTACATATTATAAAACAAAGTCGTCGTCCCCCACCGCGTCCGTCTGTGTATCACAAAACACAAAAACTACCAAACGGATTTTCATACGTATCACCGATGGACGGAGTAATTCATGAGGCATAAGTGCATGTGATGATGATGGTTGAAGAAAAAATCATGCCAACTGGGCGGAGCTATACTGGCGTGCGACGCGTCTATTTCGATATTTATAAACTTTTAATGGGTCTACCATATTATTCTACCAGTGCGAAGCGGGGCGGGTAGCTAGTATCTAAATAAACCAAAGTTAGCATGCGGTAACTGGATGAATTGCTTTATTCCCTACCAAAGATTATGGATTGGAATTGTAGAGCCATCAATTTTTTTTTTCACACCGTCCCATAGAACTCCGTCAATTATGAACCGATTTGGAAAATAATTTATTTTGAATGGTTGAATTATATTCAAATTTTGTTGTTTAAATTTTATATTATTCGAAGATAATTGTTAGTGCACGCAATGCCCGGTATTTCCCTTCCCTTGACCTTTTAATAGAGGTCGCCTGGAAGAGATCACTATAAGAGATAAGGCATGCCTTTGCCTTCTTTATATTTCACTTGTTGCATACTCCACACCGTGTACAATAGAGAATAAACAATTAAAAAATCAATAGATGTTAGGTATAATTCCAAAGATAAAAAGTCCGATAAAGTATCCGAAATTTCATTAAAATCCGTTCAGCCATTCTAGAGTTATTTTGTAACAAACATCCATTCGTCCTGAACAAACTTTAATATCTATAATATTATTAAGGTTGATCAAAAATATTTATAAAGATAAATGCAAAGACTGATACTACAATTATAACGACCATGAACCCTATTTAATAACAAGTATATAAACACATACATATGTACATAATTATATTACGTAATTACTTATGTATTTCTGTTATTCAATTATCACAATTATGTCTGTGATGCATAAATTAAATGAATTTGTAATTTACTATTTAATTATTTATGTTACATTTTATGTTTACAAAGTTACACGTGATAATACGAATGTAATGTTTATTGTTATTTCTGTATACAATATATGTTATATATAATGATTTTGTCAAACATTGATGATAGGGTTAGTTTTGGAAAATTTATTTCAGATGACAATTAAGTGTTTCATTTACAATGATTAACGTTACATTTATAAATAACATTGTTACTTTTGGTATACAATCAAAGAAATTACGATTTAAAATTAATTGAATTGCGATATTTAATTTCAGTTTATAAAACAAATGCAATTGGAAAGAGAAAAAGAAGACTGATTAAAATTACAAAACAAGACGAGCACAATCTTTTTACTTAGAGCTTGTAATTTTTTTTTTTATGTAACTAATCAGCCGTGCACTGAAGATTTGACCGCCTGCACTGCTACATAGTATGTATTTTTATCTAATTTGCGAGTCCAAAAAGTTCGTTCCATTTCTCTCAATAAATATTTAAATATATAGATTAAATCTATATTTGGACTCACTACAATAGAGAATAATACATATATTGTATATTATTATTATACAATATATGTATTATTATTATTATTATTATATTATTATACATATATATTATTATTATTTTTTTAATTTACAAATCTTTTTTATTTGTGCTTAAATAATATCTTATACTCAAGTGGTTAAATATAACACACTTAAAATGTTTACGTTAAATGAAAAGATTTTTATTTATTATGTAAAACCAGCTTTTTTATTTTTAAATCAATTAGATGAGTAATTTATACCTGTTTCGTTAACGTTTGTCGGTTAACTTAACTTTGTAGTTATTTTAACAAGGAAAACATCTCATGTTTACATGAGATTCAATTAGGAGGTAAACGCTAATGCGCCGAATATATTGATGTAAAGTACTAATGACAAAACAAAATTGAATTTAAAAAAAAAATCATCAAAAAACATGGCTAAAAGTTCAAATATATTTTCATCAATTGTTTTATTTACTTATATTTATTATATAGTTTATATTAATTATATGGAAATATAAAAAACAATAACTATAACACATAGTGACATAGTTCTACATTACTATTCCGTATGAAATCATTTCATATTTCAAACGTGAAGTGTTGTAAGCCGACTTAATATGATACGATAATTGATATGCGTGCATCAATTATTATTACTAGAGGAAAACCCGGCTTCGCTCGGGTAAAATAAATATAACTAAAGGTTTATTCATTACTTTTCATAAAATATATACTTTGTCATAAACTTTGATCTAAAATTTATTTTGGATAAGTTTCCATCGAGTCTACCGTAACTCTCTTGACGCACGAAATTATTATTTTGAACACACATTCTGAACGCACCCGTAAACGTCAAACATGGCCGCCCCGTTTTTGAAGTTGAACTGTCATGTCATTGAATTTTATGGATTAATTATCGAAATATCTCGTTCATACGAATTTTGCGGATATGTGTTGTCGAATAAGAAATCATTATTTTTTAACGGTCTACAATTGTAGATACGTTTCGATCGGGTCTATCGTAGACCTGCACGAAATTATTAATATAGAAGAAAATTAGTCAAATTCGCGTATCAATTTTTGACCTTTCACGATGTCACGTGTTCTGCCGCGAGTTCCGAGTTTTAATGTTTAAGGTAATCAACGTAATATCGAATAGATGTAGAAATTTGTTATCGGTTGTATTCGGAAACACGAAGATTGCCGAGAGGCATTCATATTACAAACATACAATGCAAAATTACTATTTCATAATAAAGACATTGAGACGTCACTGTTTCACTAATCTAGATTCTGGAGGCGTTGCGGAAGACAAGACTGTGCCAGTGAAACAGAAACTAAACGTGACTAATTACCAATTTTGTAAGTGATGGTGCAATTCACACTTTATGAGAACGAAATCGTTTGTAAAATACTAGATGCCTGTCCGGACTTCGTACGGATGAAATAAAATATTTATTTTTCGAACGCCTTTCCTATATAAACCACCCACACACATACAGAAGAATTATGTTTTAGAAGAATTGAATAATAAAATAACACATATATATCTCATTTCGTCAGGCTGCTTAACCGTTTTAAGATAATTGCTATTATTAATGAATTTGTCAACTACTATATATAAATACTGTTCTTGCAACTAGTCTTAGTGTGAAGTTGGTTTGTACCTGTATTATAAATAAAAATACTAACTAAGGACAAATATATCTAACAAGGATTACATAAGTTATATTAAGTTTATAAAAAAATATAGATTAATAATCGCCACTTATAAACGGGCTTGATAACAAAAACACATGTGAATTCGATCGTCCAGCAATAATGAAATAAATATGATACTTTTATAAATTACAATGTTTTTAATAAAAAATTATACTAAATAATAAAAAATTGCCTAATCTATCGTAACACAATATATGTTTAGAAGTTTCCAGAATAACAGCGACCGTGTTTCATCTATAATATATAATCTTCTACCAAGTTGATTTTTATCATCAAATAAAGTTATTTACGTTGCTTTTTTTAAATCAAGCTAAAGATATGTTTTCTATTTACCGAAAATAAGTACCAATCTTTTGTTTCATGGCACACTGTTATTGACATAAGATTGTAATGAAGTATTTTATAAATTTGATCGGTTTTAACATGAAAAATTAATATATGTTCTCAAGTATGTAAAGGGTCTTCTACTGTATGTAAAAAAACTGCTAGAGTTCATACAAATGCATGCCGAGTAAGAGATCAATTATAAAAACAAATTAAATCCATGAAAATTCTTAACTATTAACCGAAAATCTTCGTCTAATGCCACGTGTTATCACCACAACATTTTATCACAAATTATTTCGGAAATCATTTAAATTTATCTTTATATGTATTATTCAAAATCATTAGAACGAATATGACGTTACAACATTATTTTGCAATGTGATATATGACATTTTATTATAATTTCAATGTTTCACATACCTAAATAATCATAGGATTTCAAACGACACCTTCACAATTTTATTCCTTGAACTCTTGACATAATGAAGTTGAAATCGGTCATTAATTTTATTGCAGCGTAGTAAAAAGTGTTGTTAATAATCATTTTACAAATTATTAATATTTGTAAATAGAATTATTTATGTTTTTTTTTCTGTAATGAATAACTGAACACAGAAATATATACATAGAACTTAATAATTAAAAGCTTAATTTGATAATGAATAAAAAAGAAAACAAATAAATATACAGTTAATTGGGAAAAAAATTCTGAAAATTGTCCCGAGGCATTGCATTCATGATGCGAGCGCTAATGGATATTATTATGAGCGCTTTAGCAAAGCAAAATAATTGAGGATTAGATTTTTTTTTTTTTTTCGGAAAACAAACTGTACAATAGAACAGTAATATAAAAAAAACAATAAAATAATACATAAACCAATCAAGTTTCCACTGATATCTATTACAAATTAGAAGCAGAAAGTAATAAGGACTAGAATAATTATTTCAACATATAAAAAAAAATTACAAAAACATAAATCAATTAATATTAGTAATTAAAAAAAAATTAAAACATTCAAAAAAGTAAATATTAATTACATAAGACAAAATTAACATTCATTGATTTAACAATTCATTAATATTATTCTTTTTACTAATACTAGTTACGAATATAATATATAATACCTACGAATTTTATATACTTCCCGATCGCATCGCCACCTCCGCGAGCAAAGAAATATATTAGAATATTCTAAAATCACAGTATCGTAACAAAAAAATTTACACACAGAGAATCGAAATCAAAATCTTATCCAATTATTCTCGACTTTATTTACATTACATTTTTTTTTTGTTCAAAAACAACAACCTATTTTCATAAACATAGCAATAAATTAACGAATTAATTAAAAAGTGAACATAATATGTTTTGCTGTCGGTACAACAGATGCGTGGCGTTGTTGTTATAGCGTAAGTTATAAATACCCACAAGAAAATATTTACCCAAGGGGTATTAACTTGACAAGGGATACTTAACTTGAATGTTTTCGAATCGTTTTAAAAATAATTTTAACAAATGACGCTCGGTGTAAATATAGGTAAGTATTAGGAATAATATTAATATTATCGTATGATGATAACTCAACGATTTATCTTGGAGTATAGGAAATCCTAAGCCGGAGCAAATAGTGTGCAAGTGTGATTTCTTATATTTATGTGATTCATTATTCATTGTTTTGAAGCTTGGAGGCTTCTTCGCAATGTCCTCGACATTACTCACTAAAAAAAATAAAAAGAACAGGTAATTTTTTTTTTAATTTGAATACAAATTTTTGGCTGGAAGAACTTGTCTTCAATCAACAATCTTCATAAATTATAAACATATGTGTGTGTTAATTTGATGTATAAGATAATAAATAATTTATTAAAATCCATTCAGTAGTTTTTGCGTGAAAGAGTAACAAACATCCATACATACAAACTTTCGCCTTTTTATTATTTAAAAAAAAAAAAACACATATAAACATAACGTACTATACTATATAATATATACAGTTGCTACTAATTGTTGAAGCACTCGTATGTATTTTGGTAACATTAGATGGCTTGCATCATTGCAAGAGTGGATTCAAGTGCCTGCGTATCACGATTAATTAGTACATACGAATCATAATTGCTCCGGAATTATTACGTGCAGGTTGTATGCATATGGAATGCATTTTTACTCGACTGCTTAAAAAAGGTGTGTTATGTATTTAGGGTTCATATCTGAGTTTATTCCACCATAACTTTTAAATGACTGAACAGATTTAGATGTATGGGCTATCATTACAATCCTTAGATCATCCCGAGTGACCCTGGCTATAAATGATGAATTGATTAATTCGTTCATTCAAGACAGTCTTGAATGAACGAATTTGTGAACGAAGTTAACACAGCCCTCTCCCTCCCAATTCCCACTACAGGAATTAAAAAATAATCAACTCGTGACATTGAATTGACGAAATATCTGTCGAGTACTTGAATAATCTATAATTATTATGTACTATCGAAAAATAAATAAGTTTCGAATGTCGGCGATGTTGTCATCGGAAATAAAATTAAAATTAAATAACTAAAATGTAGTAGTTATAACATATAAAGATATATTGATCAAGTAGTGTATTATATAGCAGAACTATTAGCGAATCGCAAATACGGAATATGTAAATCTATGGTTTGTTTATCTTTACTCCTTGGAATAGGTTATAATACTCGTTAGATACTAAGTGTTATTAAATTAAGTAAATACTATGTTCGCAAGACTAGGATTTAACTAACGTTTACGTCATCAGATACCAAATAAAACTAAAAAAAAATATCCAATAAACTAGTGGAAACATTTGTGATCCAAAATCAATATCTTAACTTTTTCGTTGATTAAATAAATTTAATCGCATGCAATATAAATAAATATTTATATTTCTATAAAGAAACAGATAATTTCGAAAATAGTTTGAAACGATAAACTTGTTTTTTTATATCGCATGTATAAAACGTAGTTATTTTAATGAATAAACTAGCGACATCTGCTATTGAGATGCGGGACTGCTTAGTTATTTAAAAAAAAAAACTTAAAAAATAAAACACATAATTTAACCTATAATTCGAATTAAGAATAATATAATTCATTATCTGGTCCTCACGAACTACGAAACAGATTAAACAAACTAATTTATCTATGCCGAAATCTTATGAAATATTTAATATATACTAACGACATCTATTATTGAGTAATAAAATCAACTTTATTTGTTGCGTGCTATGACCAAAACAAAGAGATTTAAGACATAGTAGTATTTAATTTCTTTGGACCGAAGTTTACTTATGAAATATTAAAAAGCAATCAGCAACTTAATTAGAATCGATTAGTCTATTCCAAATAAATCGAATAAGAAATCAATTTAAGTTATAATGCTTGCTTACAGTGGCGTGACGTCTTCAATGAATTACGATTGAATGCAATTTGTAGAATACAATTGCTTTAATTCGGCGGGAACCGGGTCAAGGGTTAGTTACAAGTGTGAACAATTTGTGTTTTATTGCATCTAATCTCTGACAAATTATTTTATTGGGTCACTCTGTTAATAAAATATTTTTCAACTCTGGGAGACATGACGTATACTTTATTGACCATAAGTTTGAAGTAAGTTATAAGTTTTGGTAATACCTAATTCATTTTAATCAATAAAAAAAATTATTAAATAATCCAACCTAGATCGATGTATATGCAACGCCATCTAGCGATCGAAAGATTAAACAATCTCAAACTATACATTCCATATTCAATTTTGTTAAATTTAATACTAAGCAAGTCTAAAAATTAATTGTTCTTATTACATTACTTTCAGTTGAAATATTAACCATTTCTTAAATCACCTATGCGCATCCTTGGAAACTAAGATGTTCTGTCCCTTTTGCCTGTGATTACACTGGCTCAGTCACCCTTCTAACCGGAACACAACAATACTGAGTACTGTTATTTGGCGGTAGAATATCTGATGAATGGGTGGTACCTAGCCAGACGGGCTTGCACAAAGCCCTACCACCAAGAATTATTTGAAACTAATTTGAAAATTAGAAACAATGATACACCTCGCGATCTGGACACCACGTACCTACTTAGAGGTCTTCTGGATAAGCTATTACGAGGTAAAAAAGAGTAACTGCAAAGAGTAACGGGCATCCTGGGTGAGGAAGACGGATTCTTACCCTCTAAACCCACGGCCGAGCTCGAAGGGGTTTCCGGATCGTATTGACATACATCCGATCTTTGCAATGTATTCGGCAGAACATTTCCTTGAGAGCAGAATAATCTTGAACGCCGCATCAGATCGACGATGCATCCTAATCATCCGGGGTCATTCTGGCTGCTGACCTCCCTTAATCGGCATTTAACAAGATTATATTAAATGCAAGCTTACTACTAATATAATATATATTCATTCATAAAGATGCGCCCTTCCACTCGATTTTTGCGTTAAATTTTACTATAGACGTGCATTAGAATGAGTGAGTGAGTGTGTGTACAAGACAAAATCTTGGTGTATGTGCAACGATTAAGAGCAAAGACGTCAAAAAAATACAAATTACAATTATAAAAATAGAAAATTTTATTACAGATTAATTATTTATTTAATTTAGAGCGTGCCTTCGTGAGTGAATAGATATATATATATATATTACTAGATAGGTTTAATATATATGCACAATAAATATTAAATTTAAAAAACTGTACTACTATTTGAAAAGCTGCCTTCGTTTATGTTAGTAGGTATGAAATAGCATGCAACTTTAAATACTATACGTAGTCGTTTGAATTGTGTCAAGTATATCACCATGACGATGGCACCATTTAAAAAATATAAAAATCACATAAAATGCTATCGATAGCTGAACGTCACGGCGGTCAATAAACAATCGTGACCAAAGTCAATGAAATAGAAAAGTTAAAACCTTTTAATCATCAACCTTATCGAATAACAACATCACACAATAGTTTGTTTGTTTTTTTAATTTTATTACTCACTAAATTTCAGGATAATTAATATTGTATACTAAAATAAATAGCTGAAGTCAAGTCAATGTAATTGACATAAGATAAGAAAAAAATTATTCAAAGTAATATACACGTAATAGTTTAAAAAAAAAACGAAAACACCACGCGAAAGAATACCACTTGCTGGAACTAATCTCCTAGTGTAGTTATTTACCGTATGTGTACGTAATTTTCCTGTAATACTAGTCTTGGTTCGTTTGTTTGTCATGGAATTCCTGGCCAGGATACTAGAAGAAATTATTATTGTATTGTCATTGGTCATTACCATCAATTGTAGGTGGGCCAATTTTCAAGGTCATCGGACAACTTGAAAACGGTGAAATTAACATTGAAAGATTCCGTAACTCAAACGTAACGAACTCCGTATCATCAAGTTAAAAAGCGTGTTGAAATACTAGCTTCTGTCTTTTGTTTGGCAATACAGACTAATTACTCTTATACAATAGCTCATAAAATAAAAAATAGGGGTCGGGGTCCTACCGTGTTTAAACGTCAGTCGAAATAAATATGTTTTGTTATTTGAAAGATTTTTTGTAAAGATTGTACCTTTTATTTTCACGGTCTAAGATTTTAGTATCTTCTTCCTGTATTTATAAAAAAAATTATCACTGCTTTTTGTTTTTTTTTATATTATGAACGAAATTACTAATCAGCCGATTAAAAATTAATTTTCGCATTATACCTTTTTTTCAAAACCGCCCAAGTAAATGACTACAAAAACTTATTAAAAAATTATAATAATTGACTTAATTCATTCGTACGTATCGCCGTTTTTCGGACACACATATGTACCTACATGTTGACTGAACCTATTCCATAATTCTATATCGATGGAAGCGTATAAAATTGCGTAATTACTAATAAATTTAATCACTGCAAACATTTACATTATTATCATTTATTACTCTACAGAAAATGGAAACGAAAAATTTAATATAAGTGTGCTAGCCCTCAAAAATCAGGTTGATATTAAAATGTAGTAAGTAACAATAAGTCAAAATACACAATAAATTCGTATTTACTTATAAATATATATATATATATACCTGATTACCTTAAAAAAATACAGTATTTTTAATATCCTTATTGTGTATGTTACACTGATTGTGTAGTACAAAAAACTTTTTTATTATTTATATAAAAATATATTTAAAAATTGCGTTGTTTGTTACAGGTGTTTAGAGTCGGTGTGATGGTGCGGTTGCCAGTGCTCCTGCTGGCGGTTGCACTGTGCCGCGCCGCCACACTCGACTCGGAGCTGGGCGTGGGCAAATCCATCAACATATTTATGAGGTACGAGTCTCGTTCTATGTAATAATTACTATTAACGAAACATAATCATAGAAGAATCACCCAGGAATCTATGATAATGGGGGTATTCCTCACTTTCAGCTTCTTTTATGTTCCTGAGCCGGGGCAAATGCTCGATACTGCCCCTTCCCTCCACAATTTGAACGATTAAAGTAATGACTTAACACGACAAAATTATCGTATCTATCTGCTAGGATTTTTGTTGACTTTTTTTTAAACATTAAATTATTTAAAATAAAATTAAAAAAAAATACTTTATTCAAATAGGCTTATGGTTTTACTAGCACTTTTGAATTGTCACTTACAGAATTATATTAAATCTAAAGTTATCACGAGTAGAACCGGCAAGAGACTCAATAAATTTAAGAGTTCGAGATTTTATTATTTCCCGATGATTTAGTGACTTTTGCGTCAAACATATTCCAGCCATCTAATACTTTATAATATATATATATAAAGTATTAGATGGCTTGTCACATCTGGAGCTCTACCACATATGATTCAGGATATTATAGGTGATATTTACAAAATAAGACTTTCATGAAATCACTTTTGTTTTACACAAATACACTGCCCATCAGGCCCGTCTTTACCCCAGTTCAGCGCGTTGGGGTGCAGTTTAAATCGTCATTTTTTAAAAGGAAAGATATTATTCACTTAGAAAATCAATTATACGAGAATGTATTTGCCGTACGTTATGTTTCAATCGACTGTTCATATGTTCCACGTGTGTAGATGTGTGGCTTCTCATCCCTCCTACTGTTAAACTTGTACTCGGATTGGGTAAAAATATAGCCAAACGACTCAAGTCTGCGTCCGGTACTCTAATGGTATGCCTGTTATATGTAGCTTCTGTATCACTGTAGTTAGTCGTTTGGTGATTTCTTATTCAAAATCATTCACTGCAGCCATACTTAACGGATAATAGCGAGCATTGGATATATTATAGTTGTCAAATATAAGACTGAACATAGGTATATACAGCCTGTAATCCCTTCTAGTATACTCTCATAATCCAGTGGCTGGTCCAGCACGCCCTTAAGGCTTAAAGAGTTCAAGTTCAGGACCAGTTTATTTGCTTTCCAAGGTACTGAGGGCAAATTCTACTAATGTATAACGGTTATACGATATACGTTCCAGATTTTATTTTAACCCAACTTCAACTATTCCTGACAAAAAATAATTTCAGCTTAATCGTAACTATGGACCAATTCTACCTGGAGTTACGAAACGCAACGACTATATTTCGATTCGATTGCGATAAACTGACAATTTATTAGTAGAACTACTTTTCGCCCGCTGCTTCGTTCGCGTTTCAGAGATTGGTTCTCAGGTATTATTCACACAATATCTTTTCAATTTGAGCTATATTATTGTAAAGTTTCATTAAAATCCATTCAGCAGTGTTTGCGTGAAAGAGTCACAAACATGCACATAAAACATGCGCATTTATAATATTAGTAAAGATTGGGCCCCTGTAAATACTACCCAAATTTTAAATTCAGATTGATGGTGAAGAAATCTTGACAAAAAAAAACAAAAGTATCCATTGGCCTGTAAAATAAAATTATGACGTATAATAACTAATTAATTTATCCATAAATATATTGTTGCGTTTATATATATTATAACGTAACGTTCAGGAAGGCTTAATTCGCTTCACTAACGAAAAAGGAACACCTGAGAATTTTTATAGTTCTTTGTCAGCAATCATAAAGTGATAACTTCTCAACTCTTATGAGTTCCTAGTACTTGCCAAAGATCATATTTATGTTTATAAATAATATTGTCAAGTATGTGTTGCTCTATATATAATTTAATTCACCTTCATTTATTCTATAAATAGTACCCAAAATCTCAGGGCAATAAAATATTTACAAATTATGCTTATTATTCGATAAAATACAATATAGATGATAAAAAGGCATGAGGATGGGAAAAAATAAGTACTGTTTTGAATCTACGTTTAGGACAAGCGACCGAAACATTATAAAGGCATTTGTAACAATATGTGCATGGAATTTAATCGGGTTAAGCGCCAATTATAAAAAGAGCTTATAATGCCTTTTAAGGCTAATAGCTACAAACTATTTAATGTTATTGTAATTCTAACAATGCAATACTAGGTATTCATATTTCATAGCAACTATTTATTATTTTATTACCATATTCGTTTGTATGTACTTTGGAAATAAACTAGTTTAAAAATCAATCGAAACACGCTCTTATTACTAAGAGACTTAAGGGCTCATTTGGGTTAATTTTTTATCATACTTTTATACATTATAGTCAGTTTATAAGTATTTAAACAAAATAATTCTAAGCTCGTCGAGAATGAGACCAGAAACCACTCCAAAATGTTGAGTACGTTATATTGTTGGAATTTAAGTCGTTATATTGAAATTGTTTCCTAAAAACTATTGGATTTTTTAATGCATACTAAACGATAATACAGGAAATATTTAGAAAAAAACATACGAGAAGTTATTCCATATCTTATATGTTTTTCTAGCGACAACAAATGTTTTGTTATGATGTAATATTTCACAAATATTTATTATAAAACAATTATCAACGTGGAAAAATATGGATTTTTAATTACAGCGATAAAGCCGCGTCCACATGACATATCTATCGGAAATATTATCAAAATCGCAATCACTATGACATAGGTCTGAAGTCAATTATGGAAATTAAAAAAAATAATCTCTGCCCTTAGCATGTAGTTATGGATATTGATGGCCCGGTAGATAAAACATCTGAATTGTTATTAAATAATGCGAGTTTGAGTTCTAGTAACTCCAACTGATGGTGATGATCTCATGCTTAATTTGAGTTTATGACGGTAAATATTGTGAAGAAATCGTGGGTCGATTATCATCAATCGACCCACGATTAAATAAACAAATTAAATGTTACACCGGACTTAAATAAACAAATTAAATGTTACTTTACCTAAATGATTTTTTATTTTCATTGGTACTGAATTCAAATGTGATTTGCTCGTGTAAATTTTACTAATTGTCTAATTTCATTATTTTTTTTGTACCTACCAACCCCTAACGGAGCAGTGTGAAGTAAGCTCCAAACCTTCTCCTTAATGGGAGTGGAGTGGTCATCTACTACCAGTTACTTTTTTAACCTTCTGAATATTCATATTTAAAGTTAATAATATCTGACAATTATAAATACATATGTTATTTTTCAGATATGGCTACCTCAGTATTTGCATGCGGGTGGTTCCGCGGAATGACACGGACGGGTGGGTTTTCCGTGAGCCGACGGTCAGCGTGTTCCAGGACACGGAACGCTTTGTGGTCGCGCCAAAACCGCGTCAAGCCAAGACGCTGTTCGATGGAGACTTTCATATGGAATTTTGCGATAACTTGAAGCAACTACTTCAAGCATATTTTAGGGATTTTAGTTTTGAAAGGTAAAAAAACACCCGATCCACAGTTTTTTGTAATTCAATAACAAACGTTCAAATACTTACTTGATGCAGTTTTAACGATAGTAAGATACTTTTGTTTTACTGTTACAATAGCGATGTCAAGTTTGAACATAATATGAAGCCATGTAGAGATGGATACAAGATTCCTTTGACATCTAAAAGTCAGCCAAATTATATTTAAAAAAAAAAAGTATTTACACATTTCAGAATAGAACGGTCATATGCCGTTGTTTAATAAACGCATATTCCAATAGTTTACATGAGGAACGTTCTTTATTAATACTTAAGCGTTGATTAATTGAATTTTACGTTAAATTTCAATAATATCCTTTCAGATTAGAGCGTCCATGGCGAGCGTTCACCGCTGGCTGGCCCACGGATATCATGGCCCGTAATCTTGGTATCAATTCTTCATTCATCAATGGTGACCATTGCTACGTCCTCGTAAGGGTTTCTAGGTGATACACATTGTGAAATCATTTAACTTATTTTATTTCCATATGATCATGATTGCTTTGATGACATTTTATATTTTTTTGAAACCGTTAGTTACAGTAAAAAATCGTATCTTTTTTTTAATACCTCTCGTGCTTTAGGAATAATTTTAACAGCATAAAAATCACATTTAATTATCATAGCAGAGTTTTCGTAATTAGAAAATATTACGACGTCAATTCGTTTCAATAAAAAACCTTATTGTTTGACTAATTTAATTAGCTGTCCTCGATTACAATATAACACGAAATAATACGTGCCTTATTCTACAAACCTTCTTACTACTACCGAATGGAAATTAAATACCAATAATTACCGTAATACTATTCATTGTTCTCAATTCTCAACATTAACAAGTCGCAGTATCTTTTGTGATGACGTGATTGTCATCCTTACTAATAATACAAAAAAATAATTATATAAATACGATTATCATAATACAATAATGCTAAAAATATAACTTACTCTAAAAAAAAGTATTAATGCTGACTGAAATTGTGTATTGACCAATACATTTTTGCATTTTAATGAAAAATAAAAATTAATGCGTTGCATCTGTATCTATAATGTTATCATAATCGCACCTAAAGACACATCTCAACTCAAAATAATCCTATCATACCCAGTGCGGGATTAAGCAAGCGCGGTGCCCGTAGCAAATTCTCTCAAAGTTCATGATCTGGTATAGGTTCTTAAGTATAAAAATGGTAAAAAAAAAACAATTCAATACTCAATACGTTACGTATACGCCATCTATGGGTTACATTTTTGTGGATAGTTAATAGCCTAGACTATAGGACATGCTAGGCTCTGAAAAGTAAAAAATTCAAAGACGAGAATTACTGGCAATTTAGAATAATTTTAATAAGAAACTAATAATTGTATATTGATAACGTTGCACAAATTATTTAAAATATTACTTAGGCAGAGATCATTGGGCTAAAATATGCGGGACCAGTTTTCGGGGGGGGGGGGGGGCTGTCTTAGTTATTGCTACTCTTGCTACGTGGTTAATCTGACACTGATCATACCTCTCTCAATTTCAGGTTCCGTGAAACAGCTAAACTCAAAGATCTACCTCCAAACATCGTAGTCGAGGACGTGGTGAACGAAGCCATAGAAGAAATTAAAATTGGAGACACGGTGTCCGTAGCGGACTTTATCAGGAAATATGGATCGCACTACATTGCGTCATATATCACGGGTAACTCCTTGTATCAGGTGAGACTATGTTACCTATTATATCATTTTAATAAAAATACACTCGCAATATTTTTTTGTTTATTCCTAAAGCTTGATATCTAAAGTTTTTATGTGATTGATTTGTGGTTTTAATCCGCGTTGAGCTCGGCGGTGATGGAAACCTACATGTGGCGAATAAAATTTTACTAGTACACCAAACCGTATTTCAGTAACTTAGTCAAGTTCTAAAGTTGCCAAGTCTCCTCCCCAAGAGAAAACAAAGAAAGGTCTTTGATGAGCAGTGGAACATTGCGATGTTTTATTAATGGAAGGCAAATGGGCAAAAGAGCGACTTCGTCGTTATGGGGTGACCATACACTGCCCATAGACACCTTAAGACTTACTAGCTGTCCCTCGCGACTTAATCTGCATCAATTTTATATTTTACTTTAATCTCATATTTTCTAATCATCGGCTACCTAAATATAAAATTTCTATACTGTCAGGCTAGTGTTTTAATCGTAATGAGGTAAGAAATAGACTTACTCAATACTCATACAGCCTTTGTACTTGTTACACTGACTCACTGACTTTAAACAGCAACACCGAAATTAGAAGTGTATATTTGGCGGTAGAATAGCAGACGTTTAGGTGGAACCTACCCAGACAGGATGCACAGAGAATGTCGTTGATAAGGAATTATTTGGTAAAACAATTTCCTGTGTATAGCTAGGATTTGGATTCAAAAATTGTCAGTAAAGAATTAAATATGATATTATTTCTAAGATGATACAGCTCATGCGTGTGCCAAAAAAAAACTATTTCGTATTTTATCTTAAGCTACTATAAATTGCGGTTTAAATGCTATAACGATTAAGTCGTTTATAAACGGATAGAATCACGTGTAACGCAACGCGCTCAACAACGTAATAGTGTTTATAAGCAAACGCAGAAGTTCCCTATATATTGAGGAATATATAAGTAAGATAAAAACAGTTGACATTTTTCTGGACTTGTATTATTTATAATCACAATAGATATGTCATATTTCATATATTAGAAATCTATGGATTTCGAGTTCGAAACCTTCGAATAGAAAACGCTATTAAATAGTTCGGTTATATAGGGAATTCTTATTACAACAAGGAGTTAGGGTGTTGGTAGTATTTACACCTGTAGATTATCCAGTGAACGGAATAGAGAGTGCACCTCTGTTTGCTGTTAGTATGATATATCTTGCGTGGTGACGAGAAACGATTCATTCAGAACTCGCCTTGCCCGAAATCCAACGTATCCACGCGTTGATTAACACCTGCCTGTGAAAATATTACTAAGAATCAGGTCAATAATATAAATTTATTATCGCGGAACACTATCTATGAATTTAGCTATTAATGAATTATTATTTTTTTAGAACTAAATTCTTTTACGCGTCTTACGGTAGAGTGAACTGGTAGATATCGTCACGTAAGGAATTTAGACGTTAGGACGTTAGACGTTTTCCAGGCGACTTTTTCCTCTTTGATAGTATATACGGATTTATAAACGAAAATTAAACTTATTTTTTGTTATTGTTTTTAGTCAAACGTAGTTATTTCTCTTATATAAGAGCCGAGATGGCCCAGTGGTTAGAACGCGTGTATCTTAACCGATGATTTTGGATTCAAACCCAGGCAGGCACACTGAATTTTCATGTGCCTAATTTGTGTTTATAATTCATCTCGTGCTCGGTGGTGAAGGAAAACATCGTGAGGAAACCTGCATGTGTCTAATTTCAACGAAATTCTGCCACACGTGTATTCCACCAACCCGCATTGGAGCAGTGTCGTGAAATATGCTCCAAACCTTCTCCTCAAAGGGAGAGGAGGCCTTTAGCCCAGCAGTGGGAAATTTACAGGCTGCTAATTCTAATGCTATTTTTTCTTATCTTTTAATTATTCTCAAGAGTTGTTAATTAATTTAATTGTATCTGTTACTTCATACATAAACGTTTTTCTTTCCTATGTAATATATGAACCGAGAAACAGTGACCGATGTAAATGTTGTCATTTAAGAAACGCTTCAAGTAACGTGACATTGTTTTCAAATTATGCGGATATTTTGCTTAGCGGTAGCACGTTTCCATGATCCTTACGTTATATGTTTATGTTCAGATATAAACCAAAGTTAAATAATTCTCGTCGGATTATCGTTTTTCAATGATAATAACTAATCGTTGAGTTGATCTTCTTTACATTGTAAAAATCCAAATCATATAATTACTATTTTTGTTATTCATCTTAAACATCATACGAATATAAATATTTATGTATTTACATATAGCGAAAGAGAGATTTTTATTTTTGTTTGTTTGTAACGCTCGAATATCTCATATGTTAATTGTTGTATTTTTTTGTGAACATTTATTACGATACGATACGATTCACTAGCATTAGCATTAGCAGCCCGTAAATGTCCCACTGCTGGGATAAAGGCCTCCTCTCCCTTTGAGGAGAAGGTTTTGGAGCATATTTCACCACGCTGCTCCAAAGCGGGTTGGCGGAATACACATGTGGCAGAATTTCGTTGAAATTAGACACATGCAGGTTTCCTCACGATGTTTTCCTTCACCGCCGAGCACGAGATGAATTATAAACACAAATTAAGCACATGAAAATTCAGTGGTGCCTGCCTGGGTTTGAACCCGAAATCATCGGTTAAGATGTACGCGTTCTAACCACTGGGCCATCTCGGCTCGATTGAATATCGATTCGATTCACTATCATTATATAAAAAAAGTTAGTATATAATGATCGAATTTATGAATTTCTAATTTGAATAGGTACCACTTTACCGATTATTCTACCGCCAAATATTAATTCTTGAGCTGTTCAAGGTTAAGAGATTAAACACAACAAAATTTTCAAGTTGGCAACACTGACTAAACGTCTCAGTCTTGCAATGCAACAAACAATACTTATGCACAAAGGCCGACAGATTTCATAATACCTCGATTGAATTTTTATAGACTCTGATTGAATATCAAAGGAATCCAGACACAGACACATATTTTTTTTCATAATAAATATTGTTTAGGTATTCGTGTTTTCTCGTGGCGTGTACTCGCGGATCAAAGAGCGAGTGAAGTCACGAGGCGTGTCGGATATACCGACCAGTGAAATGAGCAACTACTTCTCGCCTTTGTTCGCTGAGCACGTCGGAACTATCAAGGTTTGAATCGAACGGCTTGGCTCTGTTTGCTAAAGTACTATCAAATCAAAATACATAAACAATAATTATTCTAATTAACAATTAAAGGTTATATAAATTCATCAAGAACAGATTAAAAAACTTAATTGTTACATTTAATGTTTTTTTCTAATACTTTACTTATCAAAGAGTTTTTAATAATGGTAATATTATCAAACAGAACCGAGCTATTGAACGAGTTGCATCCATTTCGTCTTTTCTATATTTATGCTTGACATGGATGACGCTTTACTTCAAGGAAGACTCAATACCAGTCTTCCTGTAAACCTTTTTCTATTTCTTTCTTATCATTACATTTCATGTGAGCGTGTCTTGTGATCATCACATATTGATCTTCATTAAATGCTTTCACATACACATCCATCAAATATATACTTCTAGAAGAACAAAGAAAGTATGCTTAATTATTTAAAAATCAATAATAAATAACGTGATCGAAATAGAAAATAGGTTTGCGTTCGATTGAAAACCTCGACAGAATGCCGCGAGTGCACGCCCTTCGAAACGAATTCACTGACATCTGTCAAACAGTGACCTTATAAAAACGTGAATCTTGTCTATGCTCTCACTCCAGGTGTTTGTGTTCTCTAGAACCGCATACTCTATGATCAAAGAAAGACTTAAAAGCAAGGGCGTTGCGGATATAACGGCTAAGGAGTTGGAAGGTTACTTCTCACCTTGGCAGGCCAAACACATTGGCCAGATTAAGGTAAAATTAACATTATAGCATTCGCAAAAAAGTGAACGCATTACAAACTGAACTAAAAAATATATTTTAATTTATTTATTTTAATTCTTGACTTTGATTTAAAGGTATAATGTATATGTAGTTTTTTTTTATTGGGCATACATACTTACTTTTTTAATTATATTCTTGCATGAGCAATGAGCATGACGTAAAACTTGAAAGCCATTCTCATCATTTATCCATAATTCATTTAACCATTGATCATTCTATCTTAATTTATATTATCTTAAATATATTCTAATGATAAACAATAATGATAAATTTAACTTATATTTCGTCTTAACACCTGTATTATTATTTTCAAGTGACGTATTTTTTTAAATATTTTTTAATATGAAACAAATAAGCATAGCAACATTATAACTTAAAGTATGATTCACAAACATTTTCAGGTCGCAAGCGGTAACAAAACAGTGGAAAGCTGGGCTATGAAGCGTCTAAGAGTACATTACTACATATTCTCCTATCCCAGTTTATTGAAACTACACGGAGAGCCGACCCTACTGAGAAACTTAGACACGTTACTGGGAAACGAAGCTTTATTACAATTAGAATTAAAGACACTATCGCCTGCATTCAAAGATACAAAGAAAAGAAAATGGTTCGAAGAAGTAATAGACAATTATTTGAAATTGTGGGAAAGTAATATGTGATGATAGATAGATAAATTAGTTAATTTAAGTAATATAGTCGCTTTACAAAGTTCGAAGGACGACAAATGACAATAAACATCATGCAAGATTAATATGTCGAAGTGACATTTAAAATTTCCTTTGTATTTTATTTATTAACTGTTTTAAATGAGAAAGAGTATTAATAAGTACATTCTTACCGTAAATTTCATTCCAATGTAGACGAAAAAATATATTTTTTGAATATCACTTTTATTAAATTCTCCTGTTATATCTGTGCAAATAAATATTTTTGAAACTAGCAACAAAATAGTTTTAAAAAAGTCGACGTTAAACAACATTTGCTCGTATGTGATAAAAATAAGAAAAGGGTGTATAAATTTTACAAAATAATTATAATTCATTTGTTTAAATAATAGTTTATAAGTATTTAATTATTCTCAGCTCGGATTCTGCATCATCATGCGAAGTGATGAGTTATTCCAATTTAATTATTTAGTATTCAGTATGTGATGTTAAATGTCAGTTAAAATTAACACGTGGTTATTTATATTGTATAGAAAATTATTCTCTTACATAAAAGTGCCTATAAAATATATTTTAAAAATTACATAAATTTCTATATATTATAATTAAAAAAAAATACTATTTTATATAATAAATTAATATTAAAACTTTGGAACAAATAAAAACAAAACTTTTTAATCTTTGATTTATTAAAAAAGTGACATGTCAGTGTAATACTATTTTTATATAATCTATGTGCAATAATATTTAGTTTAATTTCCAAGTATGTACAAATAAGAAAGCGGGATCAAAACATGAATGCATTTACAGAAACTAAATGCGATGTAAATATTACCTGAGATATATAAGATAGACAGAATAAAAACGATTTATGACTGAATTTACTTGTTTTTTTTTTTTTTTAATTATAATTATGTAAAGTTTATCTTCTAAATCTGTACTACACAGATTATTTATACATATATTTAGATAGAGTGTCGCAATACGGATTAGTAAGCTGAAGTGGCAGTGGCCCATATTTGTCGTTGAACCGATAACCGTTGGGGAAAACGTGTTCTAGACAAACGTAGTGTAGGACGTCCTCAGGCACGGTGGAGTGACGATTTGCGCAAGACGGCTGGCAGGAGCTGGGTGCGAGTTGCCGAAGAAAGACCACAGTGGCGTGCATTTGGAGAGGCCTATGTTCAGCAGTGGACGAATGTGAGCTGATGATGATCGCAATACAAAATAAATTAAACGAGCCAACTTTATTATCTTGGTATGTGTGGCAGCTACGCTTGACTCTCGCCATACGTCATACTACTTTACTAGTGCGTGTGTTATTGGCCATCTGTTGGTCAATTTTTTTTCGACGCGTTTACAGCTTTTGCAGTCTATCTAGACATATAAATCATAGCTAAACACACACAGACATAAAATAATCAAAGCTCAAACTGTTAGTTGAGTTAATATTACAAAGTTATAATCCTATGCTTTGTTCATTTGTGTGACAGAAAAAATAATTAATCAAAGCCAAGTTAAAATTGTATGTCGAAACTGGATCAAACCAGTATTATGACTATAAATATTTATTCATTATTTTTCTTTTATGTGAAATCTGTATGCAGACTGGCCAATGCCACTGCCACCTGATGGTAAAGGGCCACTGCCCATTAAAATTAGTACTGTACGTAATATTACCCATTTCTCATATCACCTGATACTTATAGAACTGATTGTTATGTCCCTTGTGCATGAAGTTACACTGGTTCACCCTTCAAACGTAACTAACCAGACGGGTTTGTCCTAAGCCCTACCTCTGAATAAATACAAACATGAACTTAATTCATGCCTAATTTGATTTTTTTTCTATGTCGTATATAATTTTTTGATATATCTACAACGATAATAAGAAACAGTATATAGGTAATTATTTTTTTTTTTTTTTTTTTATGTCATAAGGTGGCAAACGGGCAGGAGGCTCACCTGATGGAAAGTGACTACCACCGCCCATGGACATCTGCAACACCGGGGGGCTTGCAGGTGCGTTGCCGGCCTTTCAGGAAAGAGTACGCTCTTTTCTTGAAGGTTCCCAAGTCGTATCGGTTCGGAAAAATCGCCGGCGAAAGCTGGTTCCACAGAGTGGTTGTGCGAGGCAGAAAATGTCTTAAAAATCGCGCTGTTGTGGATTTTCGGACATCTAGGTGGTGCGGGTGATATTTGGAATTTTGACGAGATGTCCGAAGGTGAAATTCAGCAGCCGGGATTAATCCGAACAATTCCTCGGAACATTCCCCGTGATAAATTCTGTAGAAGATGCAGAGCGATCCAACATCTCTACGCAAAGCCAAAGGATCAAGCAGATCGGAAAGGGCTTGATCGTCGATAATTCGAGCCGCTCTACGTTGGATACGGTCAAATGGAAGGAGCTGGTACTGGGGAGCACCCGCCCAGAGGTGAGAGCAGTATTCCATGTGAGGCCGAATTTGCGCCTTGTATAGTCTTAGACGATGGGCCGACGTGAAATACTGTCTTGCCTTGCTGAGCACACCAAGCTTTTTTGATGCCAATTTGGCTTTGCCTTCCAATTGACCGCGGAACTGAACGAGACTCGAAACATCAACGCCAAGTATTCCGATACTAGCTGTAGCGGCTAACGGAATGTTCTCGAATCGTGGAGATACGACAAATGGTGTTTTTTTAGCAGTTAACGCGCAAACTTGCGTCTTTTTGGGGTTGAAGTGAACTAGGTTTAGCCGACCCCAGTTCGAGACTTTGTTTAACGAAGACTCGATTTCAGATACAAGTTTGTTCCGGTTTTCTTCGACGTTTTCCCGAGAAATATTAGCACGGCCGGTGTATAAGGTGTCTACGGTGCTGTCGTCTGCATAGCAATGAATGTTACTGATTTGCAACAAGTCATTGATATGCAGAAGAAACAGAGTGGGTGATAGAACGCAGCCTTGTGGAACACCAGCATTGACGAATTTTAAGTCAGAGCATGCACCGTCGACAACGACCTTGATGCTCCGATCTGCCAAAAAACTGGTAATCCAATTGCATAATTTCCCGGGAAGCCCATAGGAAGGAAGCTTCGAAAGAAGCGCTTTGTGCCATACGCGATCGAAGGCCTTCGCTATGTCCAGACTGGCTGCTAATGCCTCCCCTTTGCTCTCAACTGCTTCCGCCCATCTATGAGTAAGGTAAACTAGAAGATCACCGGCTGAGCGACCCCGACGGAAACCGTACTGGCGGTCGCTAATCAGCTGGTACTCCTCTAGGTACCGCAGGAGCTGGCAGTTTATAATGGACTCCATTACCTTGGAGAACAAGGAGGTGATGGCTATAGGCCTATAATTGGACGGGTCTGAGCGGTTGCCCTTTTTAGGGATCGGATGCACCAAAGCAGTCTTCCAGGAGTTCGGGACGACGCCGAATGCATAGGATTGCCGGAAAAGACGCGTTAAGACCGGCGCCAACTCGGGAGCACAAGTCCGTAGCACGATTGGAGGGATGCCATCGGGTCCACTCGACTTATGAATATCCAAGAAAAGAAGTGCTTTACGAACTGCACTTTGCCGGAATTTAACCTCCGGCATCGTGGTATCACACCGCGGGATTGTTGGTGGTCACTTTCCTCGGTCATCCAGAGTCGAGTTCGCTGCGAAGAGAGAGCCTAAAAGATCAGCCTTCTCCTTCGCTGTATGGGCCAATGACTCACCGTCCTTGTGCAGAGATGGTAAGGAAGGCTGACAGAAATTCCCTAAGACAGCCTTGGCGAGAGACCAGAACGCACGTGTTCCTGAAGGGAGGCGCACCAGCCTCTCGCCAATTCTGCCAATGTACTCCGTCTTCGCCTTAGCAATCACGTTTTTGAAGGACCTAGAGGCAGAGTTATATTCCTTTCTGATTGCGCTGGTATTTACATCACGAGACGCTGATGCGTTAGCCCAGTCTTGGTAGCGTTCCCATTTTCTGCGTGAAGCCGTTTTGCAGAAACGACCAAACCAGGGCTGGGACTTGCCACCAATGGGGACCGCAGAATACGGAATGAATAGTTCCATACCCTGAAGTACCACATCGGTAACAGAGTCAGCAACAACACTCGGATCATCCGGCGAGAAACAAACCTGCCCCCATGGGTAGGATGCAAAGAAGGACCGCATCCCATCCCAATCTGCTGACCTGTAGTGCCACACGCGGCGGCAGCCCACGAAACGAGGTCGTGAGTAACGCGCAACCGGCACTGTACTTCGGACGAGACAGTGGTCCGACGAGCCCAGAGGGGGTTCGACGATAACCTGGTAGCCATCCGGATGGGAAGTCAGCAGAAGGTCCAACAGGGAAGGTGTATGATCCTCCACGTCTGGTATTCGCGTTGGCGAGGGGACTAGTTGTGTCAAATCATATGCTAAAGCGAAGTCGAGAACAGATCTACCCGCATGATCGGTAGTGCGCGATCCAAGCCATTCGGCATGGTGGGCATTAAAATCGCCAAGAATAACGATCTCTGCGGATGGGATCTGCTGCAGTACGGAATCTGTAGCCATTTGGACGTGCTCAACCAGTCGGTCGGTTTCGGCATTACCGCTATGGGACCTATAAAGGCAAGCGTAGATTCGCGGATGGTCGTCACAATCTACACGCAGCCAGATAATTGATAGGTCCTGTCCTTCAAGGCTGCCGAGGCGTCGAGAGCAGATATTATCTCTGACGTAAACGCACACCCCAGCTCGTGGTACAAAGGAATGTTCCAATTTATACCCGGGGTAGGAAAGAAAAGTCGTATCGGCAGGAGAAGATATCTGAGTCTCGGTAAGAAAGAGCAAGGCCGGCTTCGCCGTCTCAAGGTGAAAGTGGACGGCGTTCAAGTTCGAGTTGAGTCCCCTTATGTTGCAGAAGTCCACAGTGAGGGTGGTAGGGGTTGCCTTATGATGCCTGCTCCGCTTGCCCCGAACAGTGGCGAGCGCAAAATTGCCCCCCCCAGAATTCGGAGGGCAGCCTGGGCATCCCTGCTCAGGTGGTGTATGTCCTGAGCATGGATGCCCAGAGAGGGATTCTCCACCGCAGTCGCTGATGGTACCCTCCTGGGGTAATGTAACCAAATTCTGCACAACCATCATGTTTAAGGGGGGGGGGGGGGTATCGGGCCTCCGGGACTCTCACATACCAGACGAAACGCGGTAACATAGCTACCACTTCACGCCGATTTTAAGTGAGAGAGTGGTACTTCCCCGGGCGTGCCGGCCCATTCGGCTGCAACCCGAAGGTATGCAGTGTGGCACTACCACTTACTTTCTTATATAATCGGTTTGAACTTCTTTAATGGAATAGGTAGCAAACAAGCAGCAGAACCTTATAGAAAATGACTACGACGTTCATGGACATCTGTAACACCGGGGGATTTGCATATGCGTCGCCAGCCTTTAAGAAGTTTGTAGGCTCTTTTTTTTAAAGTTTCCAAGTCGTATCTGTTCGGAAAAGCCGCCGGCCAAAGCTGGTTGGACAGACTGGTTTTGCGAAGTTGAAAATTTCTTAAAAATCGCGCGTATTTTCAAACATCTACGTAGTGGGGATACAGACCCTATCATCAATGTTATAAAAATTATCATTCACCCTGATGTGTCCCACTGCTGGGCAATTCTGGTGTATATTTGAAAGGAACAAAGTATTAAAATTAATAAAAAGATTTAATTAAACAAATTCACCAATAGTTAGAAATATAGACACTAACAAGAAGGAGTTCCCCTAACATTTGGTACTTATTAGGTAATTTCCTATTATAATGTGCATTTATGTTCTCCAGTCAAATCAAATGTATGTTCTCCAGTACATAAAAAGTTCTATAAAACATCTTATACAAAATTATCTTGCAAATAAAATATATAATTTGACTTTGAACGCTAAAAAAATTAAAAATTAAAGTGTCTTTGATTATTTATTTTCAAAAATACAAATTAATATCTAATCAGAGAGTTTAAATACTGTTTACAACATATTTATATCTAGTGACATTGTTGTTTTAGATCCGATGCTTTGTGGTTTCTTATGGACTGATTGACTCTGGAATACGTACTTACAAAAGTTATCAAAGTAATTAATACCATCACTTGTGATTCACGACATATCCTTTTAATTCCTTGTCGGTTTTTTCTGGTATGATATACCGTCCATATGAGCTTTACACTAATTTAATCTATGTAAAAATATCATTTAAAATTCTAATGAAAATACTTTAACATTTTGACGTATGGCCGACGAGACGAGAGGAACAAGTTACCTTAATTATAAATAATTCCCAGAGAAACTTTACATTGCATGCTATCCACAGATAAGCCCCCTGTTAGCTTGGCCCAATTAATGTCTACATCCGTCCTGATCCATGGTTTATGATGAAATGAGGTTATTATCTAAATCACGGGCTTATCAAAAGCAAACCTATGCGTGACTGATAATATGTCATTCAACTCTTTTATTTAGAATAATTTGCCATTCATACCTATTGTCTAGGCGCTGGAACGATGTGCTCAAAAAACAATACAACGTCAAACTGGTTTTTTATTGTTTATATAGATAACAATTTTCTGAAACGCTGATCAAAGTGAGATTACTCAACTAATTCAATTCAACCTTCAACCCTTAGGTCATTGGTCGATGGCAGCCGATAATGATGATGATGAGTTTGGGCGCTGCGACTATCTTCAAGAGACACTAATCAGCCAACAAGAGAGACTTTACATATGGCAGTGCACAAGTGTGTTGAGTGCACAAGTGGCTCTTGCTTTCCTCGTCCTCATAATGAAATAGGTCGACAAAGCTGACATGATCAAAGAGTGTTTATATTTTATTCGGCGCCATCAACTTCAAATTACCATATTCCATCACTTTGGATAGACTTTATTGAGATAATAATAACTGTGTACCCTTTAAACAAAAATATAATTAATTTTATTAATGCGACCTTTATTTATTTTACACAATAAAACAATCGAACTAGACGACTATTATTCAATATAAATTGTCAGAATATTTATAAAAACCATATTCCATTGCGATAAATGTTAATTCACGCGAAAAGATCGTCGGGTTATCGGTAAACGTGTCAGAAGAGTTTATGTTAGACCTTGATTTTTGTGCGTTTGTTCACTAGTAATACAATTTAAATGGGACAAATTATTAATAGATGTCGTATTGGAGATAAGTGATATATCATACAGTCAAATACTATTAGGTTAAGTATCAACTAGCACAAAAATTAAGGTCACGGTGACGTTTGGTATCGTCGAGGGTTTGGAAACGAACAAAATGTGATCAAATTCGTCCGCTAACATGGTTCCTAATAAATATTTAAACATTCCGGCCAGAATCATATACAGAACCTTAGTTTAAAGGGTCCAATTTTTGTATTTATAATACAAATCGTATTCGAAAGATATAGAAAACAATGAGAAGAATCGGCAATGCGTCTGAAGAAAATTTCACACTGTTACTACTTCCATAACGAGCTATTTTCTCAGTTATCGAATCATAATAGCTTTACATCCTTTATTTTTCGTTCTCGTCTTAGGAGATGCTCGTCAGCTATGAGGCATCAAAATTAGCCTCTGTCTTCCCTTCAAGCTTGCATCCTACCAAATCTCATCAAATTCGAGTGATTTGGCCATGAGACATTAACAGAGTTATTTTCGCATTTATAATATTAGTATATATAACAGTATACAAAATCAAATATATATTAAGACGGCAGACGAGCAAATAGAAAATAATATTGATGAAGTTTGGCAGAGCATTGTCTTTAAAAAATGCGCAAAAGGCTGCGACTAAAGCAATTCCTTAAATTCAACAAGAAATTATACATTACTTGTACAAATAAATAGACTATTCAAACCATGTCGGGTGCTTTATGCTCTAATCTCCTTGCTTATTTATTTGGAGTGGTTTCTTCGAAAATGCTTTCTAGTTGAGATCTATACGTATAACGTAACTCGGTTGGTTCATGCGATAACCAAAAATTATTTAAGTCTACCCTTACGATGGCTATTGGTTGAAATTAATGGCTCTATTGTAGCCAGAACCTTCGTTAATCCGCAAATTTATAATTCTTCTTTATTTTCAGATAATATTATAATTACACTTTTAATTATTCTTGCTTTTTCTTATACTTACTGTATTAAAATGAGTCTATATATGTATTTTATAACATAATTAACCAAAATATGAAAAAAAAGTATTGTAAATCTTTATTATTTTAATTTTAATAACTTTGGCTGTGGGTGTGAATCCAAAATTATTTCACCAATGCTTAGAATTAAAATATGCTTGAAATATACTCTAAATGATAACATATAAGTAAAGTATCACGCCAGCTAATGATGATTTTATTAGAAACCATCCTATACTCTTCAGAAGACTTTATAGAGCTTATTCGATATAATATGTACAATGTACATGTGGCAGAAGTCCTTTAGGGCGTGCATGTTTCGCGATGTTTTCCTTTATTGTCGAGTACAAGATAAATTATAAACACAAGTTAAACAAGTGAAAATTCAGTGTTAATTTGAACCCAGATTATTACCATAGGATTTTAAGAATTTTATCCAAGAGCAAAAAGAGGGCGTTCTCTTTTGAATTTTGAGATATAAATGAATATCAATGAATATATGTTACACGTTTAATTAAGAGAAATAATAGTAGTTATTATGCAAATCTAGATATATCTCATAGACTTTTCACTCCATTCCTTTGGCTGCTAATAGATAATATCGACGTCACTGCTCTGAAGTTTGTTTAAATTTTCACGGATGGTCGGAATGATATCGTATAAAAACATAAGTTTAATTTAATTTATAATACTGCCAATTAACTATAACAATGCTTAGACTAATAATTTCAAACGCTTACATATATGACGGCTTGTATCATTAATATATAACTAATCTCTTGGGTCAAGTTCACACTGTTTACTCATCAACATTAGCAAAATATTAAAAAAATCTCAGTTAGAACGCCGCCTCCACGCGGCGAGTATCGTACTATGTGCACAATCTGAAACTACCTTTACACGACTGTGTTGCGTCTGAAGATGTTTTTGTGGTTTTTGGCTGTTTTCTTCTGTTGTGGCTTGTGTGAGAGCGAGGAAGGAGACCTTAGTTACAGTTTGAATATAGGAAACGCGATTGATGTATTTGCAAAGTAAGTTTTATACAATTCGATATTATATTTCGTTCGTGATATTATTGTTTCCAAACCAGTCGGTTTGTTTTGATTATTAGATAACAATTTTATAGTTTTGCAATGAGATAGATAATGTGTGTATTTTCGGAGATTCTGCTACAATTTATTTAACTATTTTGCATTAAATTATTTAGTAGAAATTTCATCGGGTTTCACTTGAGTTAAATTTGTTAATATTCAGTTCGGCTTTGACATTTTATCAATAAGTTTGTAGCATTTAGCGCAACATTTTTAATGATAATTTTATAACAATGATGTGACTAATTCATAGCACTAAGAATGTTACTTGAAAGTACCTACAGTTGTACCGTCTAGTCTTAAGTATATTCTTGACTAAACTATAAATAAAAATTCACTGGCAATTTCGGGATTTCCCAACAAAGTAAAACATATCCTCCTCCTCCTCTGAGGTATTATAAACGACTTAAGAACAAATGTTCTAATATGGATACAAGAATTAATGAGGATCCATGCTAATTATTAAACTATTAACTGTTTGCCTTCTTCCCGACTGTTTTTGCTATAGTGCCATAGCCAACTATGCAAGACAGTGTAGAACAAGTGTAATACTTTCTGCACCGTCGCTCTCTTAATCCAATAGGAGGGCAAATCTGACACGTTTGGGTCAGGCAACATGATCCTCCGGCTTAATTCTAGGCTGCTATTGGGCATTTTTCGACCCAAGGTGAACATTGAACTTTAGATTATAGGCCGCTAAACTAATGAGGCCGATATAGTCTATTTGTAATATGTTTTAGAAATGGTAAAAAAAACCATAGGTTTTCTGTGAACCGCCATTCTTTAAAATATTTGTTGATCTACTTGACATTTTGGATTTCGTATTTTTATGATAACACTAACACTTTCGAATTTCTAATAAAGCTTCAAAAAGTTAATTTACTATAATTAGAATATAATTATATGTATAAATTTTATATTTATCATTAAAACAGCTATGGCGATCTATCACAAGTAACACAAGTCGTGTCTGCCAATTACGAAGAAGGTGATAATGTTGTGGAAACAGAACTTTTCCACGAGAAGAACATCAGGGTTTTCGAGAATGTCACCAGCAAGGAGACTCCGGGCGACCCGGGGATTGATATGAACATACTCCTTTGTGAATCTTTTGAGGATCTACTCGCCAAGTACTTCCAGAACTTCAAAATCGAAGGGTAATCAACAAGTAACTTATTTAAATAATACATAGTAATGTAAGTATTATACTTATACATAACACATTTGTTCCCAAGGTGGGTGGCGTATTGATGAGGTAAGGGATGGTTTTATAAGTTTTACAGTTTCAATTTCAACGGCCGGAAGTGCCCACTCACCATCAGACCTACGTCCTAATATGCCTACCGATTTTAAATAAAATAAAAATGCACATTGGTGTAAGGCCACCTTTCCATTTGGCAAGAAGATTCAAGCTTATTCTACACCCAGTTTCAATACGTGTCAGTTTCAAATGTGGCAGCATCAATTGACTAATGCTAGTGTCCTTACGAAATTTTCAATTATTAACATATTCAGCACATGAAAAGTCAGTTGCTTGTCTGGGATTGAACCTGCCGTTTTCAGTTAATGGTTGATTTAGCCATTGGGCTGTCTCAGCTCTTCATATAAGTATTTGATGTATTTTATCGAAAGACTTTCTTCATAACTTATTAATACGTTATCTTTACAATAAAATTAAATATACCTATATATTTACAATTCAAAAATAACCACTGATCTGCTTTTAGTACAGAAATACCATGGAAGGCGTTCTTAGGAGATTGGATACAAGATGAAATCATGAGGACCTTCGGCATGGAGTTCGACTTAGAACGGGACAACTGTTGCTATGTCCTCGTCAAACTGTCTAAGACCCACAAAACAGTCAAAATGGACGTCGATAACAATATTCGTTCGAAGGAATATGTTCGAAGAGAAATAAATAGTTTGAACGCCAGTGACTCAACAGCTGTTAGGCGTTTCATGAAGAGCTATGGGACTCATTACATAGATTCGTTCGTTACTGGAAACTTTATTTACCAGGTTAGGAGACTTTATATACCATTAATATTTTCTTCGTTAATTACGAAGTATGTTTCTTTTGGTATATGTGCTATATATCATTATTAATAAAATGTACTTCCATTTTTGACGGACTTTCTTACTATTTATATTAATGAGAATCTATGAGATAACCGATGTCAATACATTAGAGAATTTTTTGGCGGTAAATACTTGTATTAATAACCTCACCCGGACAGACCTGCACAGAACCACTCAGTTTTTGGAAATAATTATTTACCATCGATGTTTCTGTTCCCATATGCCGGAGAACTTAACATCTACGGGCATAATACATATAACTAACTGATGGATTTAGCTAAAACATTGACTTCGTTTCGTTTCATGAATTAGCCGATTCAATAATCCTGACGACAAATATATTTGAACAGGTCAAGTAAAAATGTATATATGCCACAGCAAGCAAGCAGCAACACTGTATCGCTGCTTGCTTGCTGTGGCGCCAGTGTTATTACACCCACAAGGGATGCACATATGTTTCTCCTAGTTCTACCAGTATTGCATTCATATTTTTAGCGGCGTAAAGTATAATTAATATCTCTATAAGTGCCAATGGTATTATTATTACACATATTTATTTTAATCCAAATAGTTAGAGAAACGGTTTTAATATTTTGATTGTAATGCTATTATGTTTTGTAAAGTGAATTAAAAAATATACGATATGTCAAAAAATATGTATTAGTGCTATTATCAAAATTTCCAGGTATTCAAGTACAAGAGGCCCGGATATAATCTTCTAAAAGCATATATCAAAGTTCGTGAGCAACGCAAATCTAACTTTGGCAACTTAAGATTTTACTTTTCGTCATATTTTCTTAAGCAAGTTGGAGAAATAAGGGTTAGTATGATGTTATTATATTTTAAATTTTAACTTCGCAATGCCGAAAATCTTACTACATAATGAAGTTTTACGGTAACCAGAAAACTGTATTCTAGAAATCCTCATAACTTAGGATCCTTTTTAAGGCACTGGTATATACTTGTCAGGTCTGGTTGCTCTGTACTACAACCTAAAAATGGTGGTCCATAGTACAGATGATCTTATAATAAACAGACGAGCCAAATACCATCCAGATTGGCTAACTAATCCAGAATCCCAAAAAGACAAACAAAACCTCTTCAAGGACACATACCGAAAAAAAGTGATAAAACAAGCATACAGTGGTAGTTATTTTTTGGTAGAATCAATTTGTAATCTTTATTAACAATTTTCCAAGTCGTTGAGAATAAAACGCTGAGCTATTCAGTGTAACAAGTTATTTTAAAATGACAGAAATTTCTCTGACAGATATTTTCTCACGATGTTTTCATTCTCCGATAAAAACAAATTTAGTACTTTAACACTCAGTGCTCAGTCAATAGAAGGATATTTATTTATATATATTGATTAATAGTATGTTCAAAAAAAATTCCTCAGATTGCCAGTGGAAATAAAAGGATAGAACGATGGGCCCGGAACAATCTCTTAGATAGTCAATATCTATATTCAAGACCTAGCCTTCTGAGGGTCCATTACAATCCCATTCTAGCGTATAAACTCAACGAAATGCTAGACAACGAAGCGCTTTTGGGATTGAATTTGAAAATCTTAGGACCTTTGTTTAAAGACCGATACAAGAGAGAAAAATACAGGGAAATCGTGGAGAATGACATGAAACTTTGGGAAGTCAATGCTTGAGAATATAAATGAATATATCAGCTGTGGTCTAGTGCTGAAAGGGCCAATATTAATAACCCTTGTTTGTGGTTATCAAAATAGAAACAATGAACATATTATGTGGGTTGTTTTATATCACATATACCTTTTTGCATAATATCGGTATAAGTAATGTAAGTTTATGCCATTTATTACCAAGATTATTTTTAATAATTTTTCAAATGTTGAATTGGCGTTTATAAATATTTTATTCAAGCAATAAATTTAGCCCTTTTAGTACCAGACCACAGATAAAAAATTAATATGACATTGTTTTGGTACCGAAGATTGGTGAAAAGGAACGTTATGGCACTGATTAAGATCGTAGCAGGAATAGTTTTTAATACAAAATAATAAAACCTCAACATAATAAATACCAGTATTTTAAAAAATAAAACTAAGTAAGTGTACATACAATTTTTTATTTCATTTAGAAGTATTGACACAATTGGTTACATTTTGATATTACATATTATTAGTGTTTGAAAGCATTGTGTAATTTATATAAGTTACAAATTAGTGACAAAATTATTAAACGTTTTATACTAAATTATTATAAAAATGTTTTTATTCAGCTATTTTTTTTTTAAATTTCGACTTTAAAAATTAAACTCCAAATGTTTATACCTTTGCTTAGTTCATAGTATATCATAACGTCAAAGTGAAAAAATGCTTTAAATTACATTTTATTTACACAGATCTTCAAATCCAATTCTTTGCTTTCATTCATACGAGTATTTCACTTGAAGTAAATTCCCTTGATATTTCCTAATATAAAAATATGTATACATCGGCATGTATAAAATAATTATCCTTTTTAAAGGTTCTTTAGCAGGTTTTAATAAAAATACTGGCCTCTCTTTTTGTCATCATTGACATTGAATTCGTAAGAAGAAGACAGCAATAACTAATAACCCCATGTACAACATTTATAGGTAAAGCTGAGATAGCAACACGATTCTAACAATACTTTGAGATCTTATATCAACTTAAATATCTCTGGACTAAACTAATTTGACGGACATATATATTGCAATATACAATATTGCTATCTCTTTCTTGTGCCAAGTAGTTAATTTAGTTCAGGCATAGTGTACAACATAACACCAACTGCTACTCTTACAGAAAAGGTTGTATGTGAAAATTCAATTCGAATTACAAATTAAAAAGGCTTATTTACGACATTTTTTATTGTAGAACAAATAAACATGTACTTCAAGTTATTAATATTATTAATAAGAATACAAATATTTACATTTGTATTTTTTTCTCATTTTGAATAATAATTCGGACAAAAATGATGATTGACTCTTTGAATATAGTGATTATTTTGAAACTATAGACCGATATTTCAACTATAATCATTTAAACGAATAGAGAATTGAATTCATTGACTACCATGGAAATAGTAAAAGATTAATCTCTTACTTTTTTTATATTTATCAAAATGAATCAGTTTAATAATAAATTTCACATACGACCTTTTTTACTAACAATAACGAAACATCATAAGGCATTTTTTTCTCGGAGAGCGAAATAAGTCCAATTCTTCTAGTGCATTGTACAAATTACAAGCATCCCGAATCAGCCTCAGGGCATATACATCCCGCACCCTGTCTCCGACATTAATTACGCAATTAGTTAGATGACATCGTATATAATTACGAATTTTATACTAATTTATACATTAGACAATATTTAGGTAGTTATTACAAAGATAATATTTTTATGGAATCTTTAGACTCACGTAAAAAATTACATATATCATGTTAAATATCTAAATAATATTGGGACATATAATTTTGGCCGCTTCTAATTAGTTTCACACAAGCTTCTAATCTAAACAAATTCATACGAAAATACTTTTTTTTTTTGAGGAAAACGCTTCATAAAATACTTTTTTTTAAAGTGAATAGTAGGTAAATCTAACTAAACATGTGCACGCTTATATAACAGTCAAAAAGAGGGGGTCCTGTCATTTGATAAAAATCTAATGAAAAATTCTCATATCACAATAAAATTTAGCAAAATAAAGATTTTTATCTTTAAACTAACAACTGGCACATAAAATATCATTTGATAAACACTTCATTTAATAATTATATATGTTTGAGCATAAATATTTGATTAATTGAAATTTAACGTTAAGTACGTACGCACGCACGTAAATAAATAAGTACCCGCGCAAAACACGCCCGGTATATTTGAAATAATAACAATAAATAAATTAAGAGTAAAATAAACAAAAACCGAATAATTATATTTTCAGACAGACTCAACACTAGATGTGCAAGATTTTTTTTCAAATGATATTTTATAAAAAAAAAATGTTTCCCCAGTAAAAGGTTTGTCACCAGAATATTTTTTACTATAAAACGATAATATTTCATACGTTTTTTATCAAACATTAGAGACCCGAAAACAGTTTTAATTCTAATGTTATATATTTAATAATTTTACAAAATTTATGAATATTAGCCATAATATAATTATATCTTATAGTAACAATTTATAAGGCGTTGATTACATCTACTTTAGAAAAATTAGTCAAAGCAAAGATAAATCAAAATCAAGTTATTAAGTTTTAACATATACGACATATTTACAACTGAGTATGTATGTATATATTTTAATTTCTAGTAGCCTTTTGGTTTCCCAGTGCATGTCAAGGCCTCGCACACCCCCTTATCTTCCTATTAAATATTTCTTAAGACCAGTCTTCATAGTACGTGGTCCAATAAATAATTGACCAACAAAATTAAGTTATCCAATTCACAGGCAATTAAATCGACTCTATACAAGCACATATAAATAATTTTTGTTTAGCAAACGGACATATTATATTAAAATTTTAAATGTTAAAATAGACAGCAGTAAGAAATTTACAAGTTATTAGGTAGTCCTTTTGACTAATCTTGATACTTTAAAAATTGTACTATACATACATGTAACGTTATCGAGCATAATTTCGCATTTTAGTACGTCTGCTTTGTTATAATTTTAAATATATCATATATATTGGAATGGACGCTAATAAAATATTAATATAAATATATTTAAAAAAAAACTCAAACGCTAATAATATTAGGATATAACATTTATACTATCAATTACGTAGGTATGTACTATAATTGACCACACAAACATTCGTTAAACTCACACCCAATGTTTGACAAAATATTTGGACAATGTTGGGTCTAGCTCTCGTGAGCAAACTGAAATTTCTACAAAATTAAACATAAATTATAAAAGTGGTCCAACATTTTTCCAACAATTTGGTCGAGTACACCGACATCGGACGTACGAATTGAAGAGTCCCGCCCGCCCAGCGCACGCGTCGCCGAGCTCCTAATAAAACCGCACGTAGCGCCGCGAGCCGCTCCGTCAGTGTATCTCGTACGTGCTCGTGACGCGCGTGCTCGCGAACTGGTGGCGCCCGACGCGCTTGCCGTTCACCAACAGGAACATGGGATTGTTGACGCGGATCGACTTAAACTCGAAATGCTGAAAGAGAAATCGATAAACGTTCTTGTAATGAGAAATCGATAAATGTAAAATTATGAGCGAAACTCTTGATTTTCGAATGCAGTAGGAAAATTAGTCAGCTGAATGTATCAGTTGCAAGATTTGTTTCTTTGCTACCATAAAAAGGCTACATATGGGCTCTGTAAGTAATTTTATTCATTTCTTACGAAGATTTTAATTATTTGTATGACAGTCAAAGCTGAGAAAAAATTGTTGCCAAAAGTTGGCCATTAAGTACACACACGTAAAGTAGTATGACGTTTGGCGAGTATCAAGCGTAGCTGTCACGCACACTGATATAGTAAATTTTTTAAAATTATTTTGCAGTGCGACTCTCTATGTAGATAATATAATAATAATAATAAGTTTATCCATTCATTTCTCATAACTCATAGAAAGTCTGGAGCATGAGTCCTCGCTCTTCCATAACTAACATCAGTTCTATATGTGAAAAATTGATATAAACATCAACTCACACAAATAAAAAGAAAACATCAATGACAACAAAAATGAAATAAAAGAAATATCGATATTATTTTACAAACATGCATTGTAAGGTATATATGTTATGTAGTGTGTGCGCCTGCGTGTGTGCGTGCGCGCCCAATGCGTGTGATGTACAGTGAGTGTGCGTGCGTCTGTGGGGGCGAGTGGGGCGAGTGGGGCGAGTGGGGCGTGTGTGGGGGTGTGCGTGCGTGCGCGCCCACCTGGTGGCGGTGCGCGGCGAGGCCGGGCTCGGGCACGGCCACGGCGTCGCCGATGAGCGCGCCGCGCCCGTCCGCCCAGTTGTACACCGTGACGCACACGCACTGCATGCTCTCGTCGATCAGCGCGAACGTGCTGCAATCACGGGCGTGCTGTACGCTGGCCAAACGGCACTCGACCTCACGGTCGAGACCTCGAATGATGGTCTATTCCAACCACGAGGACAAAAGCCTATGTCGACGAAGCTATTATCGGAACTTTTAAAGTACAATTATAGTGGATATAAGTAGTTAAGTGGAATGGCGTTGTATTATTAATATATATTAATCAAGAGCTGTTAACGGAGGACATAACTGTGTAGTATCAAATCGTAAATCTAAGGTTTGTTTATCTTCATCTTCGATTGGAATAGACTTACTTGCGAAAAAATACCAGTTTCAACGTCGACTAATCTTTCAGAACTTTGAGAGTAAAATTTAAGTGGACATAAGTAATAGATTTGTTTTATAAATAAATATTTATTTTTATTAGCGAATCTCATGGAATACGTAAAAGGTTTGTTAATCTTTACTCTTTCGTTGATTGGAATAAGCTACTATTATACGCGGGAACGCGACTCGCTCTCTATTCCGTATTGTTCGAGAAGCGACAGTGAACACTGTTTCACCGACCCTTTCTGTTTTTTCTTGGCAATGAATCAGTTACCTTTTACTGACCCTACCCAGGATTTGAACCCTTCGGAACAAAACTGGGTTTTGTCAGCCTTGAACACTATTCACTAGATCAATAAACTATAAAAAAAACCATGTTAATATAATATAATTGTTAAAGTGTTCAACGAATGTACCTTTACAATTAATGATAAAGACTTTTTTAGGTAAAAATAGAATTACTTACAAGGGTACAGCGTTTTCGTTATGTATGGATCCAACGACCCTCCCAAGTATGACTTTCCCCTCATTGGGGCCCTCTTGCAACTGATCTATCCTCACGTGCTCCAACACCACGTCCCGCCGGGGTCCGAAATTGTGGAACGCGCCCGAGCCGTAATCGCCCAACATCGTTTTCTTATCGATTGACTGAAAGAAATAATGTATACATTTAGTTAGTTTTTCTTCTAAATGATTATTTTTAGTTTAAAAAGGCTAACCAGTAAATGGGCCTCCAGATGATAAATGGTTACCTTAACATAAACTTTAGCACTGTAAAAATTTCAATAACTCCTTACAATAAGATGTAATGTCTCTTGCGTCTGTAATAATGTAATTACTCTAAGTCGGAAGTGAATGCCCTGCCAAAATATCTGTCATTTCTCATCCAAACATTTATGCATAATTTTTTAGTCTATATGAATCATCGTAAGATCAAATAATCAATTGGTCATAAACAGCATCGAATGCGGCGGTGTGTGCGGAGCACGCACGCACGCACGCACGCACACACTCACACACGCACACACCTGTATCATGTTGGCGAGGCGCTTGGCCTTGAGCTTGCCGCGCGTGCGCACGAGCGCGGTGGCGGCGGCGAGGAAGGCGGCGAGTGCGGAGCGCTCCACGCGCGGCGGCACCCACGCGGGGTCGAGGCGGCACGCGTGCTCGAACATCTGCAGCGCCTCCCCGTAGCACTCTTCATACTTCAGCGCCTGTACGGTAAAAACGAATAAGGACCCGAAACCATCTCCATTTGAGAAGGCACGGAGCTTATTAAGTTTTATTTCATCACCCAACATGAGATGAATTACAAAGAGATATTAGACACATAAATGTCACGGTTGATTAGTAATATTTCAAAACTATATTTCACGGCTTAGCTTGAACATTGTTTATTTGTGTATGTATACTGAATTCCAGAAGTAATTATTGTTATCAAATTTCAGCAAAGAAGTATAAAATCTTATGTTAACTTACCACACCCTTATTGTAAAATAAATCCGGCTGTCCCTTAGCCACAGGATCCGTCCACGCCTGCTTGTAAGCGCTCATGCACAGCTTTAACGTAGAAGGATCTTGAGCTACCATGAAGAATTGACATAAGTAAGCATTTCCTAGCACTGTCCATGATATACCATCCTTGATATCTTGCGCAACCGCTTCCTTTGCGAGATCAACGCTTTTCAATATTATTGGTGTTGACTCACTCCGTTTCATGTCTCCAATTTCATGTCGTAGAATTATAGAAAGGCATCTTAATGATAGCCGATTACGTTCCTGTAATTATTACATATCTATTTACTTTCAATGCAAATTAAATTTGCTTTTTTTATTTATATTGGCTATGGTGTACTATTTTCAGCATAAGCACAATGCACAGGGAATATTGCAACATTTATTCTTTCAGTGATAATCCAATGTGACAGTAACCCTGAAAGATATCAGGTGCAATACTGATTTTACCTGCTTTTCCGTTGCAAAGGAGTGTTACTACTAGCTTCTACATGTATGTAAACCATGGATATTGAAATCTGCAGTTTTTCAAGCAACAAGGTCTTATTTAGTCAAATTTAGATCACAAGATTACACTTATTTGCATTCTAAATTAAATATTTAAAAGATTTTTATCATTATAATAATAAATATTATTATAAAAATAAGTATAGTTTATTTTTTGTTAGGTAAGAACAACAATAAAGAATTTAATAAAAAATAACCATTTTTTTTTTTTAACCATTTTTCATGTACAATGATGATTATATTTTAGTTATTTGAAACAGCCTGGAGGCGATCATTTCATTCCCAAGGTGTGCAGTCAACTAAAAAGTCATTAGTGTTGTAATATCCTTTAGCACACAAACGCTCTTTAACGACTCTTTTGAATTTTATAATTGAATAATTTTGAACGTTTTCCGGGATCCTGTTGTAAAAAAGTATACATTGCCCCAAAAAAGAGTTACTAACCCTGTGTAATCGGGTACTTGGAGTAACAAGTTTATTCTTGTTCCTAGTGTTAATAGAATGTATGTCACAATTTCTGGGAAAATCATTTATGTTTTTGCATACATACATAATATTATCAAAAACAAATTAAGAAGCGACAGTCATTATTTTAATTTCTTTAAATTTACCTCTTAACAAATATTTTGGGCCCAGGTTATAAATTGCACGAATAGCCCTCTTCTGCAGTACAAAAATAGTTTATTTTTTATGCCTAATACTCAGGTTGGTCATTAGTGACCAGCCTCTAAAATGCAATTAAAAGTCACAAGTCCCAACTAGTTATTAATGTATTGTAACATATGAAACATCATGACAAAAAAGATTTCTAAAAACTAAAATCAACTCACATGTTTAAGTGCTCCCTCAAAACTAGCCTTAGCTTCCTTTACATTGAGATTTTTCAAATAACATTCACCAAGCTCATTCCATGCCGCGACCAAGTGTGGGTTCAACTTTATTGCCTTGCTTAGGCATTGGGTTGCTCTTGGATCATAGGTAGGGCTGACATTATAGCATCTACCTTTCATGTAGAGGAATTCAGCTCTTAATGAAAACGGTATTTGAGTTTCCACTGAAATTGTTTATTCACACAATATTTAGTGCACAAAATCTTAATTAATTATGTTTTTGTGAAGATAAAGTTTGTTTTTAATTATTTTGTGCCATTAAAGACGATTGAAAGTCAAGCGTCTATACGTAATTAATATATAACGAGAAAATTTTCAGCTAAAGTCGAATTTTATAAAAATTAAATATGAACTGACCATCAATTGCTTCAAATTTTTCAACCAAGAGTTCTTTTTTTTCTTCTACGCATTTATTCTTCTTATATGCCATGTCTAATGGATGATTTTCAAAAAATAAATCTCTATACTTGTACAGCTCTTTCAGTTCCTCCTAGAAAATAAAAAATAGATGCATATTTTTAACTAATAACTATCGTGATTAATATCGTTGTGGTAGTACACAGTTCAATAACGACAATTAAGCGAAAGTTTTAAATTAAGAAATAAAGAATAAAAAAAGCTATAACCATCTGTGATTTCCTTTTATTATTAAGACGAAGTTGATCAACATCAACTGTTTACTCACCGTTAACTTTTCCATGATTTCTTCAAGATTTTCTAATAATTGAACTTGATCTTCTGTATCGGCCGACATGATTATTTATTAATGAATGTATCGATTACTTATTTTGTAATCAGTTTATTTTAAGACCAAACAATACATGTATATTTCAAGCATTTCACAGCGATATGTCAAATTGTCAATGTCAAGTTCAATATGATCAAAACAAAATGACCAGAAGCTAAGTGATATTATTTTCTTACAAAAAATATTAGATAAATAAACATATAATTGATATTATTCTTAATAAGCCAAAATATAATATAAATAAAAAATTAAATAAAACTTAATTTAAAGAATTATCGTAAATCAGTGTTGTGATCTTTTAATATTATGAAATATATGCTATAGAATAGAAAATTGATACCAAGGCAAAATTGTTTTCTTATTTTAGTAATTTTTTTGAATCCCCACGTTTTCGATAAATATTACTATAACTTGAATGCATAGATCAAATGACGGAGAGAAAGAAAACTAGGTATATTGTGTACACAAACTGTTCCTAAAATGTATAGAATTTAAATGGCGCTGCTGGAGCTAGAAGGATTGAAAGCAATAAGCGCTTAAGGCTGGGGCACTTTTTCGGTTTTTATTTAGTTTTCATAGTTATAATGATTTTTGCTCATATTTTAAAAATAAATGTTAGTTCTTAAAGTTGCCAGGGGGAGGTCAATTAGTTTTGCATTTCTACTTTCAGAAAATATCTGTTTTTAATCGAATAACGAATGGAAAAAGTTGATCAAAATTTTTTATTAACCGTTTTTAGTTTATTTTTACAAAATAAAACCTGTAATTAGCACCAACTATATATATTTTTTCTGTTTTGATTAATTGATTGATGTAAAAAAAAAACTTTTAAAATCGAATACTGAATTTTACTCACAAAAACACTAATCAGAAAGAATAAAATAAAATAAGAAAAAATTTTAATTAAAAAAAAAATAATCAAATTTTTGTAATTTAAATTTTTTTTAATTGTAAGTTAAAATAATAATAAGTAAATATCAACAGAAAATAAATTAGAACAAATGAAAACAGTTTTCAAATCTGAGTTTATTTAATAAAGATGTTATAATTAACATATTTTTAATTTTATTTTGGTATAATTATGGTCCTTAATTTTGTCATACACTTATATCATAATGGGACTTCCCCAAAAGACTATTTTCTTTTCGATCCATTCTTCAGTTTTTCCATTTCTGTTAGTGACTGGTGTTGTATAAACAAGGCGTAAAATATGCCTTTATAATAAGCATTAAAAATAAATAATTTTAAGCAAGTTTACAGAGGTGCTCTAGTTTTATTTTTGTGTTCAATAAATGGCATATTACGAAGATATTGTAATTGGTGACGATGGCAGAACTATGTGTGACCTATGTGAAACACATTTAATAGATGACGGAATAATTGATAATCACCTTAATAGCAAAAGTCACAAAAAGATATACATAGACAGATTAATGACACAGAATAATATTATGATTCGTGATAACAAAGCAATATGCTTAATTTGTAAAGTGACTTTTGAAGATTTAATAACTCACTTACAAAGTTCCCAACACAAAGATTTAGTTTACCAGATAAATACTGTAGTGGAAAGGGATGGAGCATTTCTTGATTTACCCCATAATATAAGTGGAACTGGATCAAGTGTACATTGTTCAATATGTGACGATTATATAGATTTCAGTCTTCAGACTATAAAAGACCATATTAAAAGTTCAAAACACAAAAGAGCTCGAGCTATGGCTGTACAACCGTATAATGGAATATTCTCTGTCGAAGGAAGCGATGATGACTTGTGGTGTAAAATATGCCAAATTTATTTCGAAAATTACATTGAAATAATTTTTCAGCATGTTGATGAAGATAAAGAACATAACACTAGATTAACAAAGATATTAGGATTGATTGAAGGTCAAAATATCACAATTGATAAATATTTAACGAATGTACGAGAAGATAAGGCTACTTGTAATAAGTGTAATATTGAGGTTTCCTGTAATGCAGATAATCTTGAAAGACATATAAAAGGGAAAAGGCATATTACTGCATAAATTAACAATAAGACAAAGCTAATCGCTATAACTTTACATTCTTATTTAGTTATCTTAAACTTATTTTTAAAGTAAATAATATTAGAACAATTTCTTAATATAATGTTATCTTCATCTATCTTAATATTAATCTTGTTTTTAATGATAATTTATTTAAAAAATAACTTTATTATATATATGTACTTATTTGTTTATTATATACTTCATTACATTAATTGTTTGACAATATTATTTTTTTAATTCATCACAAACATTTGAAGTAAGTATTATGTAGTTTTTAAGAAAACTAGTACTTTAGATTCATTCAATAATTTTTTTTGTTTACTTTAGCTGACAAAGATATAAAAATAACATTAAAAATTAATAAAAATATTATTTTTATGGATACCATTATTAGAATCTACTCATTCCTTATTAGACATAAGCATTGAATATCAATTGGAGAGTGACTCGTAATTTCTCAAGAATTACTTTTCTTTTCTAAAAGAAAGTGATTATTCCAATAATCAGTCATAGCTATTGTGTACTTGTACATTCTACAGTGTTGTAGAATGTACAAAAAAAACCTTCGATTATTAGCTGTCCATGAATGCACCATATCCAATAGCCAACAAACATTCAAAATATTATTAATCCATCTGTATTTTTTTTACTGATGGAATAGAAACTACATATTTGCTATTTAAATTTTAATATATATTTTTTAAATAGCTAGGTAATGTATAAATTACAATTTTAGACTTGCGCGTCCCTGCATTTGTCAAGTGTCAACGTCACTTGTCAACTTCGTCAAGTTCACATTCTTGATTCTACCATTTAAAACAAATTAGTTGCTAGAAATTACGAAGAGGAAATTTTTTGTTAGAAAATTATCAACAATTATAGTACATAAGAGTCTCTGCGTAACAAGAATTGAATAGACAATAATGAAAACGGGACCCTTGTACGGCATCGTTGCGAATTCGAAATCGCGAATGCGATGTGTTTTTTGTGGAGTTTACATACCGAAGGCTAACAAATGTATTGAAGAGCACACAAATGGTACGAAACATAAAGAGAATATAGATCAAATGGTCGAACATGGAATGATATATAACAACGAGGAGTTATATTGTAAGCCTTGTAACGTAAATCTCACTGAAGAAGAATCTGTTGCGTCTCATATTGAAAGTGATGATCACGCCAATTGGATGGCGGCTGTGGACAATTTAATAGAGGGCGAGTTCATCAACGTTGATTCATACCTAGCTAGCGAAAGTGAAGAAGTATTTTGTGAAGTGTGCAATTGCAACGTAAATTGTACTTTACAAAATATAGAAATTCACGTTAACGACATCGTCCACCGTAGCAATGTAGCTGAGAAATTGAAACCGTTAAATGGAATATTTCGCGTTGATAACGATGATGAGTTATGGTGCAAACTTTGTGATGAGTACATTGAGAATACGGCAAGAAGTGTCCTTGAGCATATTGATGATTCCCCCGAGCATGTAGAGTGGTTTATTGAGATTGAAGACCTAATAGAGGGTCAGGAAGTATCTATTCAAGATTTTCTTAAAGATGAGCATGAGAAAAATGCATATTGCAATAAATGTCAGATAGAAATATTTTGCAATGCTCAAAGTATTGAAGAACACGTCCACAGTGAAGCACACCTTAATCAATTTAGTTAATGTTTCACGCTAAGTGTATTCACTCAAAAAAACATTACGAATTAGCTAATTCAATCAGATAACAATTACAATGGAATCAATAATTATTTTTAAAAGCTTTTATTTCATTGCACATGTGTGGAATAAATGAACTTTTAAGCACATTCATACAAACAATTCGGCTAAAATTTTGCACACACACTTGCCACTGAGGAATGATATGATATGACATAAATAAATCCTCATATTAATAGTTTTTTTTTTTAATATATATATTTTTAATTTGATGTATAAATTACAAAGTTTGAACATTTTCCTACAAAAAAGCTTGTAATTCATTCTATTTATATAAATGTGTATTTAATAATCCTGATATGCTTTAAAACACCTTCAAATGTTTTGTTATTATTTTATTGCTTGGACAAGAATAATGACATACTTTCAAATATAATTTAAATAATTTCACATTATTATTTTTACTTATATTTATTTACCCCAAGTAATAACTAGAACATTCCATATGATTTTTTGACATTTTGTTTCTTTGGAATTTATCATTGAAATAAAGGTTTTACTATCTGCCTTATAAATATCATTTAGTAGGTTTGATTAAAGCAGGGTCAGATTTTCCATTAGGCAGTGCAGGTTAATGCATTGTCTAGAGGTCCCTAGGCAGGTAAAAATTGATGGATAAGTATTAAAAACATTTTTAATGAAATTGTTGAAGTCATATATCTATTTGATCAGGATGAGTGTATAACTGGGTCACATAATAAAAAAAGAACATTATTATAAATGAAATTGCAATATTTTCAAATAAGTATATAATAAGCTAGAAAAGGGTAAAGGAATTTAAAAAAAGCATTGACTGGGTGCTCCAATTTGGTTAATCTGACTCCAAGTTATAACACTAATTTCTCTCATTTTGTCATCATTGAATTGGCATTTAAATGAAGAAGTTTGCATTGACATTGTTTCACAAATTATCTAAATGAAATCTGTTTAATTTTACATAATTGAACATAAATATTTTATTTATAAATAAAACATAAGAAATCTAAAAATTACTTTTTTGAATATTTAACATAAAATGTTTAAGCTGGTAAATTTTAATGTGATCTAATGTGTCTTATGTCAACAGGAATTAAATTAAAAATATTGTCACCAACAATAATTATAATAATTAAAATTTGTGTATTTTTTTAAATGTGTTATAATACTTTTCAGAGGCTCTTAGGACTGAGGTGATTGATTGAAGTTATGTTTTGGAAAATAAATAAAATTGAATACAGCTTTTATTTTTAACGCAAATATTAAGAATAATTTAATAAAATAAAAAAAAAACAAAACATTAATTAAATGTAACTTTAATAAATAATATATAAAAATGGTATTAGTACCTTTTTTTATCTGGATCAGGAAGAAGTTATTGGCTAATAAAAAAAATACTATAAAGTAAGTGCCAAATACTTATGAACTTTAACTTAAATCAATAGTTTAATGGATATTCTTCGTCTTCTTCTTGAATGACACTTAGCCGATTCTCTTGTACATGAGAATGATCTTTCAAAGTTGAAATGGTAGGTAAAGATGGAATTGCTGAAGTATCGCTTTGCTCTCCTTGACGGCCCTTAACACGTTGTTCATCTAAATTGATTACTTGTACTAGATCCTCTGCACAGCCATCTATATGAGCTATTGCCTTGCATAACTCATTTTGTAAATTTCTGAAAGCCGTAATTACGTATTTGAGTCAGTGACAGAAGATGCCAAGTGAATGGTTAACTTTGAATTTTGATATTAATAAATAATGGTCGTTTATAATCGTCATTTATGGTCGTTGGAACGTAAACCTCATACGATGGATTAAATAACAAATTCGTTAATTGCAGGTTACAAAAGATTATTTTACGAAGATTGCTATGTTCTAGTAGATTTTATCGATTGGTAAAAATTAATTCGGCGCTAAAGTAGGTATATTGTCATACTGATCTCTGGGGCCTTATATAATATTTAATAATAAATGGCATAAAAATAATACTTGATTATTCTATATTTATGAAAATATTTTTAAATAGGCGATACACAACCAGAGAAACTGCAAAGAATCCGATTTTTTATAATATTACAAATGTTTTTGAATTTTCTGTTATTATTTCCAGATATGTTATTATTATTTTACGCATTTCGATCGATAATTTTGTCTGAAATCACAATGCTTTTCTTTTTCAGAATTAACTATCTATACACTGCAATTACAGTTATCTGATATACGCGGTAACGATGTTTTTTTTTCTAGCGTTTAAAAAAATACATAAAAAAATAGATATTATGTACATAATTCTCTCAAGATTATTTCTCAATACTTTTCCATTTTTTTTTAGTTGAGTTTGTTCGTCTCTTAACTTTCTGTTGACGTCGTCTTTTATAAGTTCCTGATTTGGTCTTTTTGTACGTTCGTTCAATCTGCCCTCGACGATATGTTCATGATCCATAGTCGCTATAAGAGTTTTTTCTGCTGATACTAATTCTTCCTCTAGCAATGTATAATCACGTATTGCCTAAAATATTTAATAATTTACAATAAAGCTTATGAATGCTATGTTCGGTTAAATAGGGTAGCGATGCAAAGCCAAACCAATCTAAGTTGCATGTTGAATTAAGGATAAAATTTCACTTGTTTTAACATTACAACACGAGGAACATGGGAATATGACACCTTGGGTGCACGTTTTAATTTAGCTTATATATCTGTTTGTCTAAGTTTATATTAATAATAATGTTGCTTAAAAGTAGTTAACGTCGTTTTTACTTTGTAAATGTGCCATAAATTTTGCATTCAGCATTCGCTTGGATAAGAATTATTATCTAATGAAACTTGCGTATAATTCGTGCTCATAGAGAGCATTGTAAGAGTATAAACATTACTTTTGAAAATAGAAAACTGAACAAAGAACAAAATTTAATGTTCAACAATATAATTATGTTTTGAGTTTTCATTCGGTTTTTAGATAAAATTAAATAAATAAAAAAATAAATCCAAATAAAAATAAATATTAGGTATATCCCAATCTGTTTTACATAACATTTTTAATTTGGTTATGGTGAGATTGTTTTTTCAACTGAGTCGAATTTAATAAAGAACATCCTGGATGTTGCTGTTGTTTTGGAATTTTTTAACCGACTAATTTTTTCCTCTTACATTATGAGATCTATTCATTTACCTCTTCTCTTTGCCATATGAGATCTTGCAGCTTGATTTTATTTGAACACAATCTTCTTCTCAGAACAGCATCTACTTTTGAAGCGTATGCTTGTGCTGCAATCGACAGCTGTACTCTAGCTTGTCGAACCTGAAACATCATCGCAAAATTTAATTAAAACTGACAAAGTGTTTTGATGTCACGATATTAGTACATGCTAGGTGCACTGTTATTATATAATATTAGAGACTGTTGATGTAATTCAAGAGATGAGATATGGTGCAATAGTATGGTTATTAGAAATATTATTATTTCTTGTATTTTTTTTAATTGATTGAGATGTGATTAATAATAATATATTAGCCGATTCACCTGATGTCGGGTTATGACAGCGTTGCAAAGGGCGTTAAGACCAGCTCTTTTTAAAGCAGCGCATCGTTTTAACCAACGTGCCACAGGAAAACCTCTGTGTAAGACATAATTATATTAAGTTCTTAAGGAAGAAGTTTGAAGCTAATTTAAACATGATACTCCAGCCAGTGTCTAAACATGTGCCAGAATTCATTTAATTTAACAGAAATGGAGAAAAATTTTAATCATTGCTAACTCGTGTTCCATACACTTGGCCTGGTGAGACTAATTTTAATATCTTTTAAGGAGGTAGACTCACAAAATAGTCTTCTAATGTAGGTCATTATTTAGGTCCACGACACTATGAAATTACTTCTTTGCACATTACACCGGAAATGTGCTATAATGCCTCGTGTGCAATAATTACAATGGTTCATTTGGTACCATGGTACCTACTACCTTTACTACTTTTTGACGACTTAATAAGTAATTATCGGGTAGTAAACATCTAGACGGTCTAGACGCCCAAAACCTTACGGTTATGGATATTTGATAAAAAGTAAAGTAAGTATTATTGCAAGTTAATATAATAGATTACTTCTTTCGTTTTTTCTTCTTTGTTTGAACAACTTCATTCTTGTAATCTTTGTTCGCGCACGTTTCGTCTATGAATAAAGATTGTGATTTATTGAGAATATCATTTTCTATTTTCTTCTTAGTTTTCTCTATTGAACACGTTTGTTTATCTAATTCTATAATAAGTTTTTGAAAATTGTTCTCTTGGCTACGGAGGTATTCAAACTCCTACAAGAATAAAGGGCGTTACACGATAAATATACTATATATACAATGTGCCAGTGACGTCAACGAATTAATTGATATATAATATTATATATATAACAATCAAATACATTCAATAACTTAGCCACAGAATACTTTTTTCATTTAATTAATTTATAACAACCTTTAACACTATCGGAGATTTTCGATAGTTTTATCAGCCTTATATTAAATATAATTATATAATCTTCGTTTCATTATTATTGTGATAACGTTAGTGCTGACTCTGTATAGCTTGAATTTAATTATCGCTGTTAATAAATGAAGCACACAATGTGAATTAAGACTTTATATTTTTATCTTAAAAAGCGACACGAAATTATATACGACGATACCAAATACATCGTCAACGCGAAAAATGTCGGCAGTTCAGTCCATGGTACCACTAGTTAATTTATTCTACCATTCACATTCGTTCTTTGTTTAATTGTGTGTCGATGTGAATTTACAGACATAACGATAAGAATGTAAGGAATATAACAATTTATAAAAAGTAGTCAAATTGTCTATGTCGAAATCTCATTGTCTTTGACTGGTTATTTCTATAACATTTGACAATAAACCAGAAGGCTGTTAGAGCAAGGTCTATGCCTGAAGTCTGTAGTAATAATCAATATATAGTCTTATTAGTAGCTAAAGAAGGCAAGCAATAATTAGTGATAACAATATTAAAATCTACACCTAATTTTAAAGTACCATCTCGTGAATTTGAACTCGTTCATAATTCGACAGTTTCTTTACCTCAACTATGGCTTTTTCTACTTTATCTGTTAGAGGACACATAGCTCCTGGCCGTGACGCTTCTCTAGAATGACAATTTAATTCATCCCGAATCCTCTGTACTACTGTATGCAATGCGTTTTGTTCGTATCTTAAAGATCCAATCGCTTCGACTAAACGCTTAAGCAAATCTTCTAAGACCCATCGCCACGAAGCTACATCAGATATTCTAATCGAGTAAATTTTTATAAGAACATTATTCACTTTACGTTCATATCATTTGTGCTTTTTATTATAAGACCTCGAAAATAAAAAAAAAAACTATAAATGGTATAAGTGCTTGAAGGTTTTACTATGACAAAATAAGGATAATGACAAAAAACATTGCTTGGAAAAATAACATAAATATTAATATGTATTAATATTTGCAACTGAACGTAGACATAAATTTTACGTATTGTGTCTAAGAAACCGATTGGAACAATCAAAACGAGAGCCGAAATAACTTTAGTGGATATAATATGGATTTTACCGGAAATTTTGGTGCCAAAACCGCTCAAGCAACTTTAATTTTTGGTGGACTTATTTAGGTTTATAATTCATATCGTTTTCGGCAGTTAAAAGAAACATCTTGAAGTAACCTACATATTGTGTCAAATGAAATATGCCACATATAATGTTGCAGTGTGGTAGAATATGATACAAAATCTTAAGAGTAGATGAGATTTTTCCAAAAGTTGGAACTATATGGGCTATTACTCGTTTCATACCTATCTTGAAGAGACTTTTTGAACTGATACTCGTTGGACTCTCTCGCGAAACTCGTAAGCATCAATAACTCTTGTGAACCGTTAATCTCGTCGACAACTCTTGCATTGAGCGCATCATTGACACTCCTTAATTTATTTATTCCACATGAACTTCCAAGGCAAGCGTCTGCACTGAACATTATCTTATTTACTTAAATAGACTAATTACTTTTGTAAAATTAAATAAGAAACTTTTATTTTAAGCTAAGATTTTGTTACGTCATTGACGTCAACTAAATATAACTAAATAATAAAAGTCAAAATGATTTGACAAAGCAGGTTCGTTTATATTAACTAAATTATTTTACTATAAGATAAGATATACTATATACTAGATATACTATATTATAAGAATCACTTTATTTCATCAGAAAGCTGTAGTCCCTAGTTTAGAATATCATTCAATGAAACCTCATAAGATGTAAACTAAAATAACATGACGTAATACACGAGCTGGTTGATGTGCTTCTCCTTTACGTTAAATCTAACAAGTTTTTCAACTTTATAATATTATTATAATAATACACTATAAATAAAAAGGCTTTATTTTAATAATTTTATATTGCTACGAATAATAAATATTACAGTTCAATAAATAAAATAGAAGATATTTTAATATTATTAAAAAAAAACATATTATATTATCATTTTTTATAATAACTATCTTTGAAAGCAATATGTATTGGTTTTAACATGACGAAGTAAACCAGTTCAGCAACCGATATGATGCTGAATCCCAAGAACAGGCTGAGGAGACCGCCAATGGCCCCTGGAAAAATAAATTCGAATTCAAGTAGTTTGCTTACAAAATATTTAACATGCCTTCAGGCAAAGAATTATATATGCACGCATGCAAATCTGTCACGAACTATTGACGTCGCTCAAATGATTCGTGTGGTAACACCCTAACTAGAAAGCAACCCGGTAAAGCCTAGTGAACCTCTATTAAAAATAACAAAGATGCATAAAAATGTGATAAACTGTTCCGTGAATTGAACATTTGATTAAAACAAAAGGAAGTCACATTTATTACGTCTGAAGAATCTACGACTTTATTAAAGGGAAGTCCCTTTCCTAAAATAATAAACGGTCACACTTTACAAAATGCCCTGTAGGGATAAATTCCGAAGACATAGAAGGCAATTCCGTTGTTATGAATTGAATATTTTTGACCCATTTATCAGCAGCGATACATTTGTTCTTGGCTAATTTTATCTGCGTGGAAAATAACGCTTTTAGCATTTTAACTTAATTTAATTTTGTCGAGCTACTGTTTCGATTCTATTTTTGCAAAAGTGATTTATAAAATTTTCTTAAAAATGACTTAATTGGTTCTGCGGTGTTATTCTGTACGGTACGAACTCACTTATTATCGAAATAGTGAAATGTTGACTTATTTTGATACGTGTGTCGTGTATCTTAAAATGTTTTAAATTTTAGTATTTTTACAAATCGCTTAACACTTAAGACTTTACTCGCTCGTGTTATATATAAAAAAAAAAAAACTGATACCGTTGATTACAAAAATTTCAGACTACAAACCTGCGAAATAATAGTCATCGTACTGAGCGTGACGATGTTGACCCAGGAACATGTCATCGTAGAAGTGTATATTTATGTGTGTCTTTTCTCCTCTGAAAATTATAATATTGAAAGATATTCATCGGTTTTTTTATATATTAATTATATATCATATAGTGCATCAGAGTGAAATCTTTATTCACTTTTGTAATCCGATAGGAGGGCGAATCCGAAGCGACCGGAAATAGTTAAGGTTTGTCATGCTTTCCGAGGCCCGGATTTTACACACTCTCTTTTCTTTCTTTCAACTTCTATATTCCGGCCTCTTACTGAGAATTTATTGATTCTAAAATCTAATAAGTTTTTTCGGCCCGACTTGGGTCTATAGCTCTGGATCACGGGAACTGAGGCCTTACATCTAGCCATTAGATCGACGAGGTAGTCGAGGCAAATATACATAATATATGAATATACACAGACGAATTCAGAATATCCTCCATCTTTAAGTCATTAAAAAAATTCCAAAACTCACTTATCTGATTTGCCCACGTTTGCTTTACCACTATTATGATCTCTAATGAGGTCGGAATAGTAGACCTGCGTGGAGTACAGAATATCATTACAGGCTGGGTAGCAAGAAGTTGCACCCTCGTGTGGCTGCCTTTGTTCTTCACTGTCTGCATAATACGCATAAATTAGCTGTTCCCCCACTTTAACTGCAATAAATAATATAGTTTTAAAGCAAAACCCGGCAGAGCTTCTGTCTGTATATATAGGTACCTATTTTGTTGGCTATATATAGGTTGAGCAGAATAGAACTTGATATATAACAGCGTCATCTAGTGGCAAGTTACAAGAACTAAAACCTTCAGGAAAATATATTTTCATGGTAATCGATCAATCAGCGTTGAAGAACAAACATCTGTTTTTATATATAAGATTCAAGTAAACTCTGGAAAGCACTTTTTAATCATGATGTCACAAGAATTATCGTAAATGGTAGCTTTAAATTTAGCTATTACCGTTTCGGGGTGTAATTTAACAAGTATACTAATTCTAATATTCAATTTAAAATATTTTTATATATAAGATTCAAACAAGCTCTGATAAGCACTTTTGAATCATCATTTCACAAGGTAAGTTGTAGCAAAAAGGTAAGTAGGTAAAGGTAATAAGTGGTAGCTTAAAATTTAGTTACCACCGTTTTAGGATGTAGATTTTATTTAAAATAACTTACTAGAAAGTCTGTAGTTACTCCTTGTACGTGATGTTGATTCCAATATTAAATAAAAATCTGAGGATAGTATCCCTTACCTTTAACTTCTGCAACGCATTGGAAATCCAATTTAGTTGAACATATCGGATTCCATACGTATTTTCCTAAAAACAAGACAATGTTATAGTTAATTTGACAATGAAAGCATTAAAAACTATCGCATGTTTTTAAGCATTTAATTTCTATTGTTAAAAAGTTACTGTTTAATAATATATATGTAGATATAAAGATCAGATGTGTAAAAATAAATGATGGGATTTCGTTAAAAAAAGGCAGTTTCAACATATACTCTGTTCCAATCATAAGAGGAGTAAACCCAAACAAACAACAATTGACACCAAATTGATGCGATATCATTCCATGTCGAGTGCATGATTAATCTATGATATTCAATATGGATTTGAGAAAAAATGTCGTTTTGAACTCGACAAAACTGTGTTTGGAATTTTGGAAATAAAATAAAGCGGATATAAGTAGTTAAGTGTAATAGTATTGTATTATAAATAACTATATATTAATCATTAACTCTTAGTGCTGCACAATATAGCTAAGTTACAAATCGCAGGAAATACGTGAATCTAAGGTCTGTTTATCTTTATTCCTACTTCGATTGGAATAGGTTATATAATAACGCCATATTAATTCTAACCAATAGGTCGTTTTTTTTTAACTTCGGTGTCTAATAGATAACTGACTTGGTGATAAGGCCCACGTGGGTAGGTATCATTTCATACATATATACAAGGAACATAACTTCTTAGTTTCCAAGGATGGTAGTATATTTGCAAGATTGGGGTGAATGTAGGAGATTTTGACTGGCAAATTCCAACATTTGAATTTGCCAGTCTTGTCTACCTATGAATAATAATTAAATTAATCGATTGTATACTTGGCCAATTATACAGTACGCATCTACAGTGTTTCATAGTTTCTCGAATTCTCAGATCTAATTTACAATTCGTATCCGTATAAAATTCATAATATTGAAGTTTTCTTTCGTTCTGGAAAAAACATTGCCTCTGATCTGGAGACAGTGCTCTTAAGGACGTGTCTGTCTTGTATGTTATTGGTGAAACTTCTATAGTCGTCATCCTGTCCATGGGTAGGCGTAATATGGTACTAGTATAAACGTGATCTGTTGGTGAGCTGATCAAAACCTGTAAATGAACTTCACTATTACTTTACTTTAAATTAAATATATATAGATCCTTTATGGTTGCAATACTGTTGCTATGTAATATTTAATGAATTTCATCTATGTATATAAATATTACTGAGTGTATTTTATTTCTTTGTAGAGTTTTGTGCCAGCCCGTCTGGTCAGGTACTACCCATTTATCATAATATATTCTAGTGACAAGCAGTAATACTTAGTATAGTCGTATTTCGATTGAAGGATGAGTAAGCCAGTGTAACTACAAGGAATTCAATATTCATCTCAGTTCCCATTTTTAGTGGAGCATTGGTTATATACGAAATGGTTCACATTTTATACGGCGTCAATGTCTATGGGTCTATGGGTAATGGTGGCTACTTACCAAGGAGTAGCTCATTCACAATCGTTTCTTGAATATTTCATAAGACGTTTAATCACTAGTTCTAGTTTTAAAAGCACCTCTTGCCTTAAATTTGGTAAATTAGCTAATGTAAACATAGTAGATTAATTACTTACATTGAATCCAACATTATTTCCATCACAATCATATTGATGTTCACTTGTGTTTAAATATAGTTCAATACTTAATCCATTGACTTCTCCCGACGCCATAACCCTGAGGGGTAATGTACCAGGTTTTGGAGGAAAAACCTTTGGATAACCGCTGTCGAGATCCCATTCCAGAGGATCGGTAGAAGAGATTCGATTGAAGGTTTTCTGCCAAGCTATTGTTTCATTTGTCCTGAACAAAAAAAAATATTACTCAACGAAGCTATTATTATCTTGGCCCTTTCTTGTATAACGAGCTAAATATAGATTTAATTTGTCACAGGACCATTGTTAAAGAGTATTTTCATTTCAGTTATTAAAAACGTACAATGAATTGTTTTTATAATTTAATCTCAACTGGTTTACAACACGCACAAAGAATACACAGAATTACATTTAAGTACTTAAAAATATAATTAAATATTATTTATAATATATTTAATTTAGCGAGGTAATATTTCTGGTATGAGGTTCTTTTAATCATGTTATTGAACTAGACAAGCGGCGAAAGCCTTTGTTTGATAATTTGATAGTCATATTATTAATACTATTATTATTACGAGACTAAATAAATTAACTATTGTAACCAAAATATCTTATATTATATATTACAGTAATTGATACTTTTAACCGTATAACTTCAATGAACAAGTATTGTTGATCAAAGTCTACCCATAATAAAAATTAGGATTAATGTTTTAATGACGTGAAGTTTTATAAAAAAATATGAATTTTAAATTAATATAATAATATTACATTCCGTTCAATGGTAGGCTGTTGAATGTGTAACAGAGTCCGTACTCAGTGAAGATAGGCTTCAACAGTTTCTCACAACAGTCATTTCTAAACCAAGCCGTATCGTATCCAGAGCGCCAATGACATACTTTCACTAAGTCTGAACATGTTGGCGATCCCTGAAATTAATAAAAATTGATATGAAAAGGCGAGATTATGTCCTTCTTTTTCATTGGGTGCCTGCTCGACTAGCAAAAGTTGGCAGTCAGTTTTGTATATTCCTCCCTATTTCTGGAGAGGCAAAACAGCTCAGCGTTACTTGCGATTCACGCGCACTCCCTGGTCTATATCTAGATATGTCCAGTTCCTATATTCGAATAGTTATCGAACATGAGTAACCAATATAATCAGATGGTTTGAATTACGAATAGCAAATTGTTACAGTCTTTCTTCAAGTACCAGTTTCTCTCCTGCTCGAACGCAATTCACATATACGCGACCTCAAAACAAATTTAACAGGAAGTTTATGAATTACTCCTTACAGCCAATTCTACTATCCGTAATAAAAGCGAATCGTTTCTTGAATATAATAACCGAATATAAGTGGCATTGCAACGTACGCCGGTTATTCGCTATTTTTTACCAGTTATGAAATGGTCTCACCTTTAATATGAAATCTTGTAACATTTTGTTTTCTACGACACTGAGGCGTTCCTCTCTTTCGAATTTTCTTTCATCCATTTGAGGGCATACTAAAGATGCGAAAAAACTTTCCATACTGAAAAATATAATATTACGATACTTACATATTTTTATTTATTGTGTGAGTTATTTGTCTCATACTCAGCCAAAAGTGAACATAACCAGACCAGAAGTGCTTTCACAGTATATTAATTATAAGTTTTAAATTTCTTTTTCTAATTACGTAAAGGTTAACCTATTTAGTTTTTAGTGTCGTTTTAGTCTTTTCAATCTAAAAAACATTTTATTACGGTACTATTAGACTGTCAAGTGTCTTTTAAAAACATAAATCTTTGTAAAAAACTTAGTAAAACGAAAACAAAGATGTCAAATTAAAGTACTTTTTACTGTTTCCCTGAACAATTGGCCTAAAGCCATTGGCAACTTTCTATATTATCACGGGCTCATTTCAATGCCGTAGTACTTAGCTTGTCAATAACCTATAGCATTCAAGGGCTGGGCGGACCGATGGCTGAAATGATGCGCTATTTTTTTTTTTAAATAAAAGGGAAAAAAGAATGCTTGTAATGATAATTTGTGAAAAAAATAACCAACTCACTCATTTAACTTGGAGACGTTTGCAAACGACAACTTGATATGCAAGTGAGGACATAAAACCACACTCGGAAAGGGAACAGCCCATATCGGTGTTGGCAAAGAGTCAATAACGTTGACGAAGGGAGTGGATGTCCATTTGCTAACCAGCTGTATGATGTTCATGGCGCAGATGCTGATACTAATAACAACGATGATAATCCAAGTTACTCGCTCGTTGTGGCTAAACGAAGGTTCGAAGATGTACCTATATTTTTTCAAAGGGTTAAAATAAATACTAAATTATAGAATTATAAATCTTAAAATTAAAATTTTAAGATCTATTGGAACTTCCTAAATATAAATATACTACAATGGATTTGGAGAAACAACATTTTTAATATTTATTCTACAATTGCAGCTCTATGTGGATAAATAACACGCTGAACAAAATTGTTAAGACTAAAAAAGAAAAGTTAAGAGGGGATCTCATTCTTTAGAGTAGACTATTTAATATAATCTTCTGGTGTGGGTTTAAAAATAACAAGTAATATATAGGAATATAAAAAAAGACATGCATCGATTTATCTTTGTCAACTAAATAACAAAGAGCCATAAATACCACACCCACAAAGAATTTCTTACCATGGTATGATTATCATAAATTTTATTTCATGCCGTTTTCAACTATGGGTTCATTTGAGTTAAAAATATACAGACATCATATGTAAAAAAATAGTACATAAAGAAAGAAAATAAAATTTATATAAATATTTTTTTCCCGCATCGATGTAGACTAGACCAAAGTTTTAGGTAGGACCTGTAGGTCCTCGCCGATAGCAGCTTAAATAGAAAAAGTACTGGATCTGTCTTTGCCTGAAGCCGTTGTTGCTGAGATATTGGAGAAGAATTCAGAGAAACAACTGTAGCGCTACAGAAATGCGACTACTTCATGAGAAATAGTATTAAACTTTATTTTTACAGCATTGTAGCTGCGTTTGGTGAACCTTACCCACACTTGCGAAGTGTAACAGTGCTGGCAAAAAGTTTTAAATGAGGTCACAGGTGAAATAGATGCATTACAATTATATATAGTTAAAGGAAACTTATATTTGACTGAAAGCGTTTTCATTAAAATATTTTTTTTATTAAAATCTCGACGTTACCAGAACTTAAATAATATAACTCAATTGTCTAACTATTTCCTGAGAGGTAATTCCAAGTATTTGCAACAAATTAAGCGATATCTGACACAAGAAACCATTTTACGGGCGTTTGGTTCCGTATTATGTAACTCACTTTACACCGTGGAGGGATCCTTCATAGAGGAATTGTTTGAACCCTCTCAATACCTCCCTTAACCACAGTTTCACGAACAATGTGCAAGCTTCAGTTCTACCAGATGATTTAGTATCATTTTTCTTATTCCTTAACACTTCAGGACTTATGTATTTAAAGTCCTTTATGTAGAAATCTCTTAGATATTGACTGCTCGTTATGTAGTCCTTTCTTTTCATAGTGAAATGGACTTTATTTTTATTATTAACTTTCGGCATCTTCGTTTTAAGTTATAATTCGTTTTGCGAAAGCTATTATTACGCGCATAGAGAACACTTGTAGCTCTTGAGTGAGCTTCGAAACTAAATAAAAGGCACTTCCGCTAATAGCAAGTTGTTTTGCAATTTCCCATTAAATACACTCAAACGATAAATACTTGTCTCTTCATGAGAATTTATAGAATTTTTTTTTATCGTAGATTGTTTTCTTGAAAACCAAACATAATACTTTTAAATTTCAACTCATATACAATCAATATATATTTTACATTCAGTATGAAATTAAATATGTAAAAAGGTTAAATTCAATGACGTAAATGTAGTTATTTCGAGAACAAAAAAGCGATTTCATTATCGATAGAAAAGCTGCATTTGATAGAATCATCTCTAAAAAAAAAGCGGACCTAACGACTTCAGTCCTAATATTATAAATTCTACGGGTTATTCTTTCACTAAGCCGAATTTGATAAAATTTGTTGAATATAAAGCAAGCATTAACCATTTTTATACCTAACGCGAGCGAAGCCACGATCGAAAACTAGTGTTTAGTAAAATAACAAACTGAAGTGACAGTGGGTGGATCATGTATAACGTACGCCAACACTCCGCAGGATGCCTTCCAATTAATAAAAAATATCTAATAACTATATTAAATAACTTGTTAGTCGTGATTTTATAATTGAAAACGACGTGTGTTTAGTAATGATATTACTTGGTGCAAGCCCGTCACGTAGGTATCACCCACTCATCATATATTCAATCGCCAAACAACAATACTTCGTATTGTTATGTTCTGGTTTGAAGGGTGAGTGAGTCAGTGTAACTCGAGGCACAAGGGACGTAAAATATTAGTTGGAGCGCAATGACAATGTAAAGAATAGTTATATTATTGTTAATTTTTCTTGCAGCGCCAATGTCTATTGGCGTTATGACTATGACTAAAAAAAGTATATTGGTTTGTATCTAATTCTTGAAGTGGGCTACAAAGATTTATTGGAAGAAGAAGATGGCTTAATATGCATATATGGAAACCTAGAGAAGCGAAGACGCGGACAAAACTGTGTCCTATGTTAAGCGCAGTTTCGTATTAAAGTGCAATTGACAAGTAATACATTTGAATGCACTTAACACTATTGTGGTTATTTAAACACCCTTACATTAAACAGTTTAATGTACTATAAAACCGCCCACCGACCCACCAACCCACTGACTTTTCCTAATGACACAATTGCTACAATTATATTAAACACTTGAGGGTCAGTAATGAAATGAAAATGTGTTTTTTTAATAATGTATTAGAAACGTAAAACGATTGATGAAGCCTTGTTTTGTCTTAATAAATATAAAATTAAATAAAAACAATTAAAGTTTTGGTTAATGTCTAACTCCTCCTCTCAAGAAACTACTGAATTCATTTTATCTAAAAACGTTGTTTCGTTTAGGGAAAAGGAGTTCGCTTTGAGCTAAATCCAAGACGCGGCTCCAATCTAACCCGTAGATTATTAGGCAGAATATTCGTTGACATATGTACATAGGTTTTCTTAATAAGTTTACTTTCGCCTTCGAATTATAATCTGGATTTACTCTTCCGTTAAAAAGTCACATGTACGCCATCTCGACTTTTGGAAAAAGATTAATTTACTTATTCATATTTTATGTTTGCAAAATTTATTTATAAAGTACATCCGTTAAAAAAGTATCAAAACTATACTGTTCTCTATAGAGACCTGAAACCGTAGGAAGTCAAATGCTCATATTACAGGAAGAAAGGATTAAACACATATTGAAAGACAACATTTTTTACATTTCCATTAACTTAATAAAAAAAATTCTAGTCATCTCATTTTTCGTTACACGTTTGTTAATGATGATGATATATTTTAAAATGACGCACTTACGCCTGAAATACATAATTTTGAATGAAAATGAAACAACAATATATTATCTATACTAATATTATAAATGCGAAAGTAACTCTGTCTGTATGTCTGTTGCTCTTTCACAGCCAAATCTAACTATATGAATTTCGTAAAATTTGGTACAAAGCAAGTCTGAACCGCAAAGAAGGATATAGGCTACTTTTTTTTATTAACACCTGTCAATTAAAACGTGAGAAAAGTCGCGGGCGAAGAGTAGTTAGACATAAAAGACTATACAATTCATAAACATGACACTTTCAAAAGTTTAATTGACATAAACAAAATTGCGCATATTAAATTCTATCAAGATGGCTTTCCCAACTTCGTACGGCTGTAATAAGGATTGAATATATATTTTTTTAAAACACAAGTAATAAATGTTCGCTAATGGATTTATTCGCCTTTAATAAATCGTAAAACAAACTTATACTATGCACGGTTTCTTTAAATATTTCACTATATATGCTTTAAATGGGCTTTGTTCAAACCCCTTTGGAAAGGTTACACTCATCAAGTATTCTACCGCCAAACAGCAGTACTTAGTACTGTTGTGTTCGGTACAAGGGACATGACATCTTCGTTCCCAAGGTTGGTGGCAATGTAGGGAATAGTTAATGTTTTAGATTTTTTGGCGATTTACAAACCTATCATATATAAAGTTTTTGGTTTTTATACTTAAAGCAGCATTCGTTCCAAAACGCCTGAGACGATAATTTCCTCTTGGAATACTTTAGCATACATCATACAACTCACAAAATATGTAATAAATTGAGATACTATATAGTTTATATCAGAATGTACATATATATAATTTTAATCAAGGTTTTTTTTATGACATTTGTAGGCGGACGAGCAAATGGGCCACCTGATGGTAAGTGGTCACCACCACCCATAGACAATAGCTATGTAAGAAATATTTACCATTCCTTACATCACCAATGCACCACCAACCTTGGTAACTAAGATGTTACGTCCCTTGTGTCTGTAGTTACACTGGCTCACTCACTCTTCAAACCGGAACACAACGATATTGAGTACTGCTGTTTGGCGGTAGAATATCTGATGAGTGTGTTGTACCTACCCAAACGGGCTTGCACAAAGCCCTACGACCACGTGTAAGTTGCATATAAATCGGATCAATAGTTTTATGTGAATTGGGAATAAATAATTAATGTTTTTAATTCGTTCCTCATATGTTTTAACGATATATTACGTATCGTTCTAATAAGTTGCCTTACGTAATTTGTTAATATAATATGTTGATGTCATCTCGGGTCATTGACAGATGATAACGATAAAACTTTTGGGGATCAAATAACACTTGAGAGTTAGAATAGTTTAAAGAAAACATTTCTTTAAAAAAAAATACTCGTTTTTTTTTAAATCAATAATAAAACAATTGAATAATTAATATCATAAAAATTATATTAATTATTGTATAGAATTATTTGATGTAACAATTTTTAATAAATAAAATAAAAACTAAATGAATAATTGTACTTTAACAATAATTATATTTATGCTATCACCAATCAACTGAAATAAGATATAATTTACAAACTTTAATAGAAATCTTTAATTAATGGTAATTTTAAGTACACGAGTAATCCTTCTACAAATTGAGATAGACACTGTATTCGATTATCATAACAAAATCCAACTCAAAAGAATAACTTGTACTTTTTTTTATAAAGTATCAAGATTTCAACGTCGCTGTACATTCTAATAGCATCACATGTAAACATACACTCTATTATATGTAACTTTTATATACCAGTTGTCCAGTTACTAACAAATTACGTTCAATTTACTCGTGCTATTGTTTGTGTAATTATTAGGTAAAGTAATTTTTCTTTAATTATTTCATCTTTACTAGTTTCGTTCTTAATTTTATACATACATATGTGTGTACTAAATATATTTAATGTGTATGTTTGCGTAATTAAATTTGGAGATAACTTTTCAATGATTGTTTTTTTTTTAATAAATTGGTACCTATACATAGCGTCTGCTATTTTTATTGCCACAGATAATAAAGTTTGAGGCAAATAATATTGTTTTTTTTAATTCGAAATATAAACTCGCTTTATATCTGATGTTCCAATTTTAAATAGTTTTAATTAATTGAAAATAATACATTTTGTGTACTTTTAATTCCAGATATGGCGTCTTCGGGTAGAATATTGTGTTCCTTAGTGATACTGTTATCATTAGTGTACAAATGTAAGTGTGTTTTAACCTGTATAATATTTAGTTAATCATGTATTTATTCACTATAAGAATCATATACGGACTACATTTTGTAGTTCATAAAAGTTTTGGGGCTGTTCTTGACAACGAAATATCTTATCAATTGCCGATGTGAAAAAGTTCTTCATTAATTAAATATTTGTGAAGACCATAGAAAGATCTTCTTCCTTATAAATACTACGAATGGTTAATGGGATTAAGATAGGTAGACTGAGCAAATAGATCAACGACGTTGCATATATACTCGCAAATACTGCATCAATTTTCCTCTTGTGTCGAAAAAGTTTATCAAACTTTATACTAATCTTTAATGTATGTTAAACATACATTCATAAATCTAAGTAACCTGAACTTTTCGTAAAGATTTTTTTATGGATAGTTGCTGGTTTAAACCCGGGCAAGCAGCACTGGGTTGTTATGTGTTTAATTTGTGTCATCACATGCTCGCGGTAAAGGAAAACGTCTCAAGGAAACCTGTATGTTTCGGATGAAATGTGTATTCACCAATCCACGTTAGAGCAGTGTGTTGGAATAAAGTCTAGCAGTAGGCAATTATCAGATTTTACATTTATATTTTATTCATAGTTAAAATTTATTTTAACCTCTTATTATTGTTGTGTGAAAAACTTTTTATAAATTTAAGCTGAGTAATTACGACACCGAATTTACCGTTCCTAGCTTTTTTAATTTCAAATAATTTATCATATGTTTTGAAAGTCATACTGTGTAACTTAAAAGTATTCTCATATTTTAATTTTAATAATAAAATACAATTGATACTAATTATAAATATTTTTTTGCCAAATAAGGACTAGATCTTATCCTTAAAACATAATTATATTATTAATGAATTTCCAGCCACGTGTATCAGCTGTTATTATTGCAACAGCGCCAATAATACCGCCTGTTTGGACGTCAACATGTACGAAGAAGAGATCAGGTCACGACTCATTCCGATCGTTGTATGTGATAGTGCTATACCTAGTCCCATAGCCCCCAGTTTCTTTTGCAGGAAAATTGTTCAAACTAGTAAGTACATTTATTAATTTTTTGTTCGAATTATGATATCTATCTGATTTCGATTGCAGCCATTCTCAAATAAGTCTCACGTGTAGGATGTATTGTCGTGCAGGCGTGTGTTACGTTGCTTTACGATATGTAACACCACTAAAAATATATCTTAGTAGGATACGGAAAATAGAGTACATTCTAGACACGATGGTGCCATATAATGGCAACTTCCCTTATGAGAACTGCTATTAAATTTCGATTTGTTGTGTAGTGAATGGTCATTGGAGTCGGTTTTGCAATTAGTGCAAGTTTATTTTATTTAATATTATTTATTTTCAAGATAAATTACAGTAACATAAAAATATATTCAAAATAGAATCCTAAAACTATTCTTACAAAAAAACTTTTAAAAATGAGTAGAATTTTCGGTGCGAGACCCCATCGCAACTCTTGGTTGTAAGAATTTTTTAATAATCACTCAAGGACGCAGCATCTCAACAACCTATGTAGTAAAACAAGTAGGATATGCGTCAAATATGTAGCCTTCCGTAAGAGTCCGTTAATACATTTGACACAAAAATTAAAATCCCAAATAATAAGCATAAGTGCTCCTAAAAAAATACTATAATTCTTTCAGTTTTCCATCCTCACCGTGATTCTGAAGTACGCGTAACCCGAGGATGTGGATGGGTGCGAGATGAACGAGATTGCTACAAGGACGACAACAGTGACCACCTGGGCACCGTTTGTCAATGCTTCAACGATCTCTGCAACAGTAGCGATACCGTGGATCCCGCTGGCATGACCATTTTATTTATGATATTAGCGGTAACTTTACATTTCTGGCGTTAATAACTGTTTTGTTGAAAATAGAAGATAAATAAGCTGATTGAATGAAATGATACAATCAGATGAGCCATTCACATAAATCCAATTCACAGCTATACTGATTTAATTAAGGTAGAGATTTCTTTGATACTCTGTTCTAAGCGTGTAATACATCATCCTCCTGCCCTTATCCCAATTTAACTTGGGGTCGGCGCATGTCTTCTTCTTCAATACTTCTCTGTTGGACGTAATCTCACAAGTAACATTCTTTGTAACCATATCGTCTTTTACACAATCCATCCATCGTTCTTTGGTCGTCCCCTACCTCTATATCCAACCACATTCATTCTCAAACCTTTCTCACAACATGGTCCTCATTCCTCCGCATAACATGCCCATACCAAGACAGCCGGTTTCCAGATAGCTTCTCGGTTACCGGTGCCACTTTCAAACTTCCTCTTATGTACTCATTCCTTACTCTATCCATTCGCGTAACACCACACATTCCTCTGAACATTCTCATCTCCGCCACATGCAATTGTCTTTCAGACATCATCATGTAATACGTCCATTTAATTTATGTATCTTTTTTGGACTTGTAAATTGTATCAACTAAATATGACTACTCTATTAGAATGTTAACAAGAACAGTAGAAAATAAGTATTTTCAAGGTTTTGTATTGGTTAAAATGAATAAGTTTTACAGGTATTATAAATACGAAAACGTACTTTTCCCATAATATGAAGATAGACTGAATGAAAATATTTGAGCACTATTTCACCGCTCATTATAAAAATAGGCATTTATACTTATGTATGTAATTTTTCATTGATTTTTTCGTAATCTTCTTTGTCGTAACTCGCCTCTAGATGGCGCTTTAGCACTGTATTTTCTCCTTGTATAAAGTTCAATCTATTTCCATGACAAATAGTCTATATGCGAAGGCATGATAAATGTCTGCTAGATTTTACTAGAGTTAAAATGTTAAGTATGTCAGTTAAATTAGGATAAGTGATTAATTTTAATTACCCAATTTCTTTGAATATCTGTAATCTTAAATGATTATAGAATCACATTTTAATGAGTCCTCCCAGAGTCGGATTTAAAGTCTTGCAGCCCCGACAGCAACAGAGGAGTGGAAGCCCTATTGTGTTACAATTTAAATTGAACATTTTTATTTCTGTCAGATTTGTTAATTATATGTTTACTTTTTGTTTCGATAACTTTTAAAACATCAAATAATAATATTATTATAATTTGACTATATCTAAACATATATTATATTAAAATTGTTAACACGCCGGAATCTCTATTGTAAGAGCCCCTCTCTTGTGGAAGCCTCAGGGCAGTTACCTCGGTTGCCCTCCCCTAAATCCGGCCCTGACTACTGAACAGAATAAGCAAACTTATTCAAGTGATAGATAGATACGTCTTCAATAGACAATTAAATATCTAAAGACAGCACTATAAGTGTTAACAAGAGAATTTCGAAGTGGCTAAGTGAATTATTCTGTGTCTAGACTCTAACAATTTAAAGTGTATTTTAGTTTATCTGACGATTTAATATATAAAAATGAATACTGTATTTGTATATTCAAATATACGAGTATTATGTTATTAATAACGATTTATTATTTATTACATAAATCTTTGTATCATTTACTTAAATGTATTTAAATATCATTCAAACGTAAATAAACCAATAGACCCAAAATAGTTTTCACACGAAATAGGGATTCGACGTCACACCCAATTCTGTTGATACCCCAAATTAAGAGTGGATAAACAGGGCAGTACAAGCAGTTATGCCAATTTGAAATGAAACGAAAGCTTAATCCATTTAAACTAGGTCTTCAGGCTTAACCCTAAAATACAGTGATCAGTAACGGTGGTCATGGAAAGCCCTTTTAGGGTCCCGTGCACACGGCGCTGTATTTGCACTTTACGTATTTAATTAAACTAGAGATACGGTCGTAGTGTTGACGAAAGATTAAATTGATTTCCTGAGGGTCTCCTTTTTTATATTATAAGTTCCCTTAATTTAAGTAATATTTGCAACGTCTAAAGGTGCATTTTTTATATTTACGCATCGCCCAGCTAATCATTTCGCTGATCATGTTATAAAATAAATATTGGTAAAACTATAGCAACGAAGACTTGTAGTATTTATCGCTCGACATTAAAATAAAATTTCTAATAAATTTCGGTTTTTATTTTTAAACAATTATTTGTTTGTACCGAATTGAAACTCTTTGATAGAGAATAGATCTCACAAATAAAACTTTTTAACTTGATTGATTATAGTTAAAAAAAAAAACGAATTGACATTTATTCTCCCGCTTGCAGTGGGACCACTCAAGCATATAGAGACATATTTAAGCGAGGCAACTGTGCAAATTACAATTCGTTTTATTTAAATCCATCCCATCCGATGCAAAAGATGTAAATTATTTTTATAGCTTATTTGAATAAAGTCTTAAATAAAAAGTAGTGGTATTCCATGACTTTATCAACTTTTACATTTAATATATTACCATACATTAATCCGCGGTTTATCAGCGTGCCCGAAAATTCACAACTTAACATTAAGGTAAGAGTACAGAGGTAGACTTAGCCCTAGGTTTGCATCGCTATGGCGGGGACACCAGTTACACGTAGTGCCTTTTTTTGTTTAACTTTAGAGACTAGCTGCCTTCATTGTAACCAAGCCTGTAAGAGAGCCCCAGATCCGCAGTTCTCCTGATCTTAACACCTCACAGAATAGCGTAGACAAACGCCGTTTTCGCGTATCCTTGTTTAGCGAGTCCCTCTGAATAAAGCTCCAAGGATCACTCACGAGAATCGTCCAATCTAATTAAATCTTTATTTTTTAACTACATATCTAAAATAATATATATTTATTTAATAAAATACCTAGTTAACAAACACAAAAGGACGCTAATCTTCAGCTAAATAGTTAAAAACTTTTTAAAATTAGAACATAAAGATTAAACAAAGAACCCTTGTGCTGTATAACTTTGTAATTGAAGCAATATTCAATCAAGAAGTTTTAAAATTATATTAAATGTCGCAACATAGACTTTAAACTCGGGTTTCGTGTATAAGACCGAAGGCACGTGCAAGTCTCTAGGGCAAAATGGTCGATACGTGTTACGTGCACTTTTAACGGGATAGATTCTCAAAATAGATTTTTTTTTACTAAATTCTAATATATATTATAAACATTTTTTTTACTGCAGATTTTTATTAAGAATCATAATAAATTAAATATTAATAATGAATAATGTACCTATAATTGAAAGCTTATTTAAAAAAAACCGCATGAACGCTTCGGTTTTCCGTTGAAATATTTTCGTATCGTAAGACATTGCCATTGCCACAGGTAGGAAATTGCAAAGTAAAAAGCTTCGTAGAAGGTGTTCTAGTTCGCAAGTATGGGCCCAAATATTGGTTAATACCCCACTTGGTCAATTCTTGTATACTTGAAATTTGGAAACCGATTCGGGGACCTCAGATTCTGCCACCCTAATAATTCGCCACTTGAATCTTGTGACTCTTAATAAGGTAATAGTTTGTAGGCGATGGTGATGTTTTCACCATAGACTCTGAAAAACTTCGTCGTTAATCATGAGAAAATTCTTTGTATCTGTAAGTATATACGTATATATGTACTTTAAATTAAAGTATATACATAAATGTATAGTAAGTCTGTAAATTGTTCTGAATCACTACTCACCGATAGGCCGATTTGCAATTCACCTAACTATTTTATAGAAATAGAAAAAAGTTTACACGTGGTTCGAAAGTCATGATTCCTTTTTATATGTTCCTTATTGTGTCAGACAACCGCGCACTTGTGTTGGTATGTGTAAGTATATATACCAACAAAAGTGCATTCCTATTCCCTCACTCTGATGCATAATTATGTATATCAATATTTCCTGTGCTTTGGAATTGGTAATATTTCTCGAGATTAGCCGATGCCAATTGCTGTCGAAATCGGTCTGGAAGACCTCGTCAACACAAAATAATGTATTAGTATCTCAACGATAAATGGAACACCATATCTCTTTTCATTAAACCAAAGTTGCGGCGAAAATAGAATTGTGGACATTTATAAGTTATAATAAGACAACAGATTTTTTTCTTTATAACAATACAAAACAGCACCACTTTCAGTAGTTCCGTTTTTACTGTTCTTATTTAAACGTTCAAAAAATGTACAGAGTCGCGACGAAGGCATCACGTTAATGAAATGAAAAAAAAATTGTCCTGTAGCTAAGTTAATGATTGCATTTGATTGTTTTTTGTGTTTGGTCTTAGAACACCTTGTATTAGGGGAATCATTTAATGCGTTGACTTCACAGGCATATTATATATTTAAAATAAAATACCTACATTATGTAGATAGAAACAGTTTTTAATATTTTTTTTCTGGAAAAACACTGCAAACACCCTATTTTACCGTTCTTAGTATTTAGTATGTATATATCTTTGTCCGTTGTTGAAACCTACGTTTAAATTAATTTAATTTCATCTCTATCCTCAGGCGAGATAATCCTCTATCGTTGTTGTACTAAAAATAACGTAAGTGAAGGTAAATATTTGAGTTATATATAATAAACTATTCTCTTATATTAATTGAGCAAAGCACCTATATGTTTATTGAATTGGTAAAAACTTTTTTGTCTTTTGGCATTATAAGGAACGATCTGAAACATAATTTTTTTTTTAAATCCTAAATGTCCTTAAATACTAAATTAAAACAAAGCTGTAAGTATCGTTGCATAAATTTATTTAATTTATTTATAATATTATAAACAATCACTTTATAATTTTAGCATAATTTTGCAATGCGAAAATAATTTCAAGGATTTAAATATCATAAATCCAACCAGCCATGGAAAAGATTGACGCATTGTTAAAAAAAATTACATTGATTATTAATAATTACAACACTTATTAACAAAATATACCTAATCTAAGTACGGTTAATTACTTGGCGGTATTTACGATTTCATTTACTTAAAGAGAATTTAAAAAAAAAATTGACATATTTAAACTTATGTTACCTGTATTGATTGGTTATACAGTATATCGGGTGGGTGTAACTATATGTGTAAGATGAATTGATGACCTAAGAAATAATACTCTTATTTCTTATAATCATTTTAGTTATATGTTTTATATAATGTTTTTGTAATACAATAACCATATAAGACGAAATAAAAATTTATTTATGGCGATTGATATTACTACAAATAATTACTTAACTAAATTATTATTGCTAAAATTGTTTGAAAATGAATGTTTTGTTGAGACTAAGTGGAAGTAATTTCAAATGTTATTTTTAAAGGGAGATGCTGTGGTGGGAAGTGGGCGTCCGTTATTGCAAAATTACGTCCGCGATGTTTGCCTTTTTTCGCGAGTTTGGTCTTCGAACTGTTCTGGTTCACTTTGGTCCGTATATTTCAGAGTGACATCTGGAAAGATTGAGATCATACATTAAATATGTGCTCTTAATTATAATATCATATTAAATATGATAAAGCATTTAAACAGTGACAATTTCACGAGAAGATTTTTTGAAAGTAATTTTTTATTTACGTCTAATTATATTATTATATATTAATATTTGGTCGCTTATGACGAACACTTTTGAAACTTGTGTTTATTTTTGCTTAAATAATTATGTACCACATACGATAAACATAGCCATATTGTGTTTTAATTATATAACGTAGCTATACAAACATGTGTTACGTAAGAATAATTTCCAAGATACAAAAAAAAATACTCATTGTAATAACCGCTCGATATGTTAGTAAGAATTCTAACACGAGATCATAATTGACCCAAGCTAATTACTTCCAGTATTTCTACCCTGCCAGAGATCTACGATATGTTATACGATTATACATACAGCTATAGTTCCTATGTTTAAACTTAATTAAGATAATCCATTCAACCAATTAACTCGGTAGTCCTTCACAGGAAATGCCAAAGAGAGCAACATATGTATAGTTTTTATTATAATTTTGAAATTCCAATTTCAAACTCGAATAGATTTTTTTTTATTAAAAAGGATTTATTAAAAAGGAAGGATTTAAAAAGGTCTAATTATGAACATGCAAATTCTCTTTTTAAATAAGTTCGTTATACCAAACTTCAATCACTAACTTACTTAAACCAAATTTCCGTATTACCTAGTATTTATAGAATTTGCGTGTATAGTGAGGAAAGCAAACATTATAAGTGAAAATTGTTTGGTAATTGACTTTGAAAGGCTTAAAGTGGAAGCGCCACAGATAATTGAAACATAATTGAAGACTAAAAATTTAAAAAAATATTGTAACTTTTATAATTTTAAACAGGTTATGTGTATATTCTTATCGTTTCCTCTACATTTTGCATATATCATCAACATCGATATATTAAATGTATGAAGTTATCATTTCGTTGAGAACTAGTCAACAAAGTATAAAGAGACTCGAAATACCTCCAAAAAAAGCCGAACTTTGACCTAAGTGCGATAACCAACTAAACTCACAAACCGTTGCTTTGTAAACATTTTAATATAAAACTATTTCAGTCATTAATGTTCATAATTTTGACAATAAATTTAAAGATTGAAATACGAACGTAATAATAATAATACACAAATACCTAACATAATTATTTAAGTTTCGTTCGTACAAACAAACATAAACATTACAAATAAAATCAATATAATGTTATAAAAATTATTTATAACTATGAAAATTTAATTCTTAGTGCAGTTAGTGTGCACGTGGGCCAACATTGCTCCTCCACTTAGACTACAGAAGACTATATACGAGCACCAATGAAACTTAAGTGAAGCTTTTAATACACAAAGCTTACAATATTGATTGGCCTTTAGCTTTTAATAGGGCTTTCGTAGCAGAAGGTAATGGTTATTACCAAGATGCATACTTGGCACTTTCGTGATAATTTTCAAAATTTAGTTATTTATTTTTAATTTAAACTTAGCTAGATTGGGTAAGTGTTTTTTTTACGTTAGCTCAATTTATTGTGCCGTTCTGGTTTGTAAATTAACTAGGAAGTTTTGATCCACAGATATTAACAAATGTAAATATATTTTTTAGCATTGGCTAAACTGATTTATTCTGAACACAATGCAAATATGATCATCAAATCCACATATTAAAAAAAAATACGTATTATAATGACATATTAAAAGTTTTTTTTCTTTTAGAGTTATTTAAATACGTGATTTTTCTATTATAAAGGAATTTTGGTCGTATCCTAGTAATTATTGTAATACTGTCAAGACCGAAGAAATCTGAAATACCAATTAAATAATCATATAGTCATATTTTACCGTCCTCTTCCCTCTTGTATGCTCTTCCTAGTCTTGGACCAAACCACATCGCCGTGCTGTCCGTCTCTGCTTGAGGTTCGGAGAAAATCTGCCGCTTGACAAACGGGTTTCGTCGACCAAGCAGCATGTTTTCAAGTGGGGATAATTGGACCTCTGAACGAAGTGGATCGATTCTGCCGACTCGTGGGAAAGCGTATAGCTGTCGTTTTATTTGATCACCATCTGTTGTGTGTAAGTATAATTTAGAATGGTTATTTTTAGGTTTACCTTAAGTTTCCCATTAACGGCTTTACCTACAAATTGTGTTGTTAAGGAATGATTAGTTAAACAATGCTGCATCTCATTTTTTTCTAGTGGCACATCAATTGTGGCAAAAAGAGAGAAGCGAGTATGGCTAAGAGAAATGTCCGATCGCTTTCAGACAGATTCTAGATTCTTTGGCAAAGAATTTACAAATGATAATTAAAATAATTAAAAACTCTACCACTATGCCAACTTATAATAAATATTAAATTTATAACATGTAAGAAAATATTTGAAGCTGTGTTAAAAATCTAAAACAGATTTAAATTTGAAAATACTTACCTAACAAGTCGTTGGTCGGAACTTGCCAAGTGCGATGCGACGCACGACCCACCCTTGGAAAGGGATATAGGTTCAGGACGCCATCACGACGTAGCTTCGCACTGCTGTCTGCAAAATAAAAACAAATTATACCTTACATATTCCTTAACCTAAAAAATTAAGAGCAGTTAACTTAGAACACGTGATGGTTATAATATTTTTGCGTTCGAAACGTTCCACGTTCAGCGTTATTTACAATCAAATCTATTTTATTCATAGTAAACTTTATTATGAAGCATTCTTGAGATACCTTCAAAAATGTTCAAAAAAAATTTCAAAAACGTCCTTTATTTAAATTGTCTTTTTTAAGTACGTTTCTTAGTAACGTTCCTGTTGTATCTCTATTACGTGTATAAGAAAAGACGGTGAAAAACCTGAACCCAAGAATCTTGAATGCAGTACCGGCAGCTTATTACATCTTTAATTGAATCTCGTTAATAGAAAATTTAAGTATCGAACTAGTTAACAAACATAATCAAATACCAAGATTTTTTTTGTAATATAAAAAAATTACATATCGAGCCAAGGTAGGTTCAAATTTTAGACCAACAACCCACAGTAACAATTATAATCACAAAATTAAAACTATAAACTTTTTAACCAATCGTGGAATATCGATACACTATGTATCTATCTATATCCACCAAATCACCAAAACAGCCCCTAATAGCAATGTGACTCCCAACTTACCTGTTGTTTTTATATTCATACTACGAACTTTTTATTTTCAATCATTCGTAAAGAAAAGTTTTATGAGACCTTTGCCTGATATTATGTATATTACTAGAAAAGAAAATCCGAAACTAGTAAAAGCAAACTATATATAAATATTTATGTTCTGTGCATGTTTGTTTTGTCTTTCAATGAGTTCGATCTGTTAATTCTTTTAAATAATCAAAATGTTTTTTTTTTTTTAAAGTAAGTTTAGCGTATTATTTAATACATTGTACCTACATGTATTACTTATTAAGTGAATCATCATACATGATACACAGATGTATAAAAAAATATTATTATTATTTTTAGGTGGTAATTGGAAATACCAAAAAATCCATATGGTGGTAATTCCACTAATTAAATTTACTTTAAGCAAAACCGAAAGAAAGAGTTTCTAGTTAGTCTTTTAATAAAATTAAATAAATCGTTTTTTTTTTATTATTTTAGGATGACATACGAGCCTATGAACTATCTGGGTAAGTGGTTTACCGCCCTAACACTACCTGTGATAATTGCACGACGCAGATATAACGACTTCTTAATATGTGGTACCACTCTGATTTCGTGACCCTTATGTATTTGATTGATCGCATCAATGTTATCCAAAGCCAGTTCAGTCCAGTGCCAATTCCGATTTGAGCTATCAAAATAACAGATGAGTGGGTGGTACACCCCCTCCAAAAATGATTGTACAAAGCCAATATAAAATATGGTATTAAACACAAAGTACTCGCTAAATGTAGCTATATTTAGTAAGTAGCCTTGGATGAACTTTTTTTTAACTGAATTGCTGTTGAGCTTTAAGATTTATCTATATTATTCTTTATTATGTAACATTAACTTCTAATACTTAAGATATGTTGATTCATTTATAAAGTAGGTTATTCATGAATTACTAAAAAATATCTTTATGCATGCTCTATGTTAATTCATTTTTAAACCAAATTCAATTAGAATTGGATATAATATACTCATCAAACATACATGTATACAAACATTAGTAATTATTCACTTTTCATAATTTTATTTTTTATCTGTTGACAAAATCAATACGAGCTGTTTAATGTTGCCGCTTTTAAAAATAATTTGACGTTAATTTATAACAAAAGTAATTGATATTAACAGTATTAAAAATATATTTATTTATTAAACTTAGTTTTATCAATTAAAGATCAATTTAAATATATAACAGCGGTCTAAACTTGTACAATATAATAATACTACAACGTAATAGTTTGATAACTATATAAATTTGATTCCATATTCCCGTGCGTCGGTCCATTGAACATTTCATTTATGAAAGTTCCAACAATTCTAATAAACTAAGTTTTAGTGTGAACGTAATCAATAATTAAGTTTAGGAAACTTTATTCATTTCGTGATTCGTCTTTAAGTTTCTTGGAAGATACAATTCACAGATCAACTTAAGTTAATTGATAGTATAGTAGTTAAAATTATACGTTCTTTGTGTTATGTTCACGTGAGGCCTGTGACCTTCTGTTAAACATCTTATGGTGCGTCTTGTGGGCCAGGCAGACTCGAGTCATGTTTGACTCGTTACAGCAAACGGCATGACGCGCCTTATGCTATATTTACCGCAGCTTTATAGTAAAATTACGCAGACATTTTTAACCTTGCCGTTTCATAAATTTAAATAATTTGTAAAAATCACATTGGTAACCAAGGCATATTATTCGATAGAAGATTATATAGATGATAAAAAAGCGAGAGTTGGAGTTAATGATATATATAACATACATATATAATTGTAATTAACTAACATGACTGTATTTTTAGATGTAGAAAATGAGTAACTACTGTGTTTCTTGCCGATTCCTCTCGGTAGATTATACATTCTGAACCGGTGGTAGCTTTACTCTAAATAGTAAGTTAAATGACGATTCAAAAGTGCTTGTTCAAAAGAATTAAGTATATTTTGATATTGATTTCATTGGTTTTTGTACATCTTTGTGTACGCGAGGTCTATGCTATATGGTACATTTCGGAGTTATACTTTATACTTCATTGTACACTACGAAGAGAAAATAAGAAAATACAACATGGAGCCTTAATAAAAGAGGCAACCAACGGTGTAGGTTAGGATAGTTTATAGAATACTAGTTGTCGCCCGCGGCTTCGCTCGCGTTTTAGGGGTTGGTTGTCATGTGCTATGCAAAAAAGTAGCCTATGTCCTTCCTTTGAGTTCAAGTTTGCTTCATATCAAATTTAATCAAATTCGGTTCATTGGTTTGGCAGTGAAAGAGCGACAGACAGACTGACAGACAGAGTTACTTTCACATTTATAATATTAGTATATTAGTATAGATGAGGTGGGTGCTGCAGTAATAATAAATAAAATAACATTAATCTATATAACTAAAACTAATAAATAAATGTAAATACATAATACGCATTTTATATATCAATAAATAAATTACAATCAATACGTACAAAATTACAATAAGTACGAATATATATTATAGGTCCTCAAACATAACGAGAAATAGAAAAAGAAAAAAAAAACAAAAAAAAAGAAATTATTGATGATAAGACATTTGAGACAAAAGTAATCTTTTACAAGATTTAAAAAAAATAATATATATATATTTCAAAATAAATACATTATTAAAAGAACAAGAATATTTATATTAGTAGTAGGGCTGGGCTGGTAGGGCTTTGTGCACGCCCGCCTGGGTAGGTACCACCCATTCATCAGATATTCTACCGCCAAACAGCAGTACTCAGTATTGTTGTGTTCCGGTTTGAAGGGAGCTAGTGTAACTACAGGCACAAGGGACATAACATCTTAGTTCCCGAGGTTAGTAGCTCATTGGTGATGTAAGGAATGGTTAATATTTCTTACAGCGCCATTGTCTATGGGCGGTAGTGACCACTTACCATCAGGTGACCTATTTGCACGTCCACCTACCGATATTATATAAAAAAAAATTAATTTTAGCGAAACTTTGCTTGCTTTTGTTTATAAAAAATATAGGATAAACCTGGCGTTGCAAAAAACGCAGTCGCTGCGCATTAGCAATTATGTTCAAGTCTTGGATCGGTAAGGCATTCGACGCATTGCTCTAAGGGATTCTCGCCAGCAAAGTTACTGATGAGACGAAAACCTTTTTCAATATCGTTAACGTCCAAAACCCACTATGATAATAGCATGTGTTCCAAACAGATATCACACCGAAAGATACATTCATAACTAACTAAATAAGCTTGGAAATTAAAATTACTAAATTATAATTACCAATGGGTTCAAGGAACCCCATATCAAGTTATCAGCCCATACTATACTTACGGACGTAGCACTGTATGAATAAAATCCACGTTATATACAAAGTATATCTCTAAAAATCTACTAACGATTACACTTGCGTAAAATTTGTTCGTATAACCTATTCCAATGAAAGTAGGAAAAAAGTGAAAAAAACCATAGATTTACGTATTTCATGCGATTTGCTAATAACTCAGCTTTATTGTGCACTACTAAGAGTTTATGATTAATATATCTTTATTTATAATACAACACTATTACACTTAACTACTTATTTCCACTTTAAACTTACTTCCAAAATTCCGACTACAGTTTCGTTGACATTAAAACGCCATTTTTCGCAAATCCATAGTTAATATCATAGATTAATCAAGCTCTCGACGAATTATATCACGTCAATTTGCTGTCAAATGTTGTTTATTTGGTTTTTTTCCTGTTGCGGTTGGAATATAGTATAAAAAATTGTATATGAATTCGCTGTGCGAAGAAATCTACATGCTGACATATATTTTAACAGTAATTATGTCTTAAATTAAATTCAGTTAAAGAATTCATTGTCAATATTTGTCAAACGGCACCTGATAAAAATAAATTGGAACATCGACGTGGGTAAGCCCACGGTGATACCTACACAATAAAAACCGAGATTTAAATCCTGTTGCTTCGCAGCTTTTCATTTTGTATCCATTATTACGCCCATATTAAAGCGAAATCATTAAAATTGTTATGACTAGAAGCCTAGAGACTATACTGAGGGTTCAGTGGATGCATGATTCTTAATCGGAGACTGCCAGGAGCGTCCTTTCATGCAGGTGGTCTACTTTACTGCAGATATGTTGAAGCGTAAAAAATCTAAATATTCTTCATTCAAGTAAGCTCATAAAAACACTTTTAAATCATCGTGTTACAGTTAATTAAATAAAGCAATAACCGGTTCGGAAAGTAAATTCTACCGAGAAGAACCGACAAGAAGATCAGTAGTTTCTCTTTTCCACCATATAAAGCAGCCGTATATGGGAATCGAATATGACGCATGTTTTCATAGTGCAGTAGTCGGTGATAACATTGCTATTATTATTAAGGAAACACATCCTGAGAAATCCTGCATGCATCCTGGAAGAAGCTTTACCACATTCTTATTCACCCATACTGAATCGGCCTACATTCAAAGTTTAAAGGATTTGCTCAGTTAGTAGGACTTCGAAAATAAACTATATCAGTTTTTTTTTTAATATATTTATAATAATTAACCATTCATTTCCTACAAAATACATTCGTGTTTTAAGAAAAAATTAATATTATCATAATATTGGCACCGCTGTAGCTAAAAGGCTCTTGTCTCATTTGTTTTCTTAAATTTAAATAATCCTGCGCCTTAATTTTAAACACAAATAGCATTAATTCAAATCTTTGATAAGAGCCTTACTGCACATAAGTATTCTCTTATGATATGATTTTAAATGTAATTAATTTGAACGAGTATATCAGATACTAGTGTAGTATTAGTATTCGAATGTCTAGACGAATTTCATTAGCATTAGCAGCCCGTAAATGTCCCACTGCTGGGATAAAGGCCTCCTCTCCCTTTGAGGAGAAGGTTTGGAGCATATTCCACCACGCTGCTCCAATGCGGGTTGGCGGAATACACATGTGGCAGAATTGTACACATATGGCAGAATTTATACACATGTGGCAGAATTTGTACACATGTGGCAGAATTTTTACACATGAGAGACGAATTGATCATGTTATTATTGGTAATCAGCTTCTATGCCTGTTTTTTGGTTTAGATTTTTTTTATTTGACAGATTTTTTTATGCTGGTCACCATCGTCAAAAGACAGTTAGTACTATAAAACATTCTGTACTCAACAAATACGTCTCCATAACTGGTATATGCCTAGTTTGCCCCTCCTGGTTGTAAATTGTAACGACACCAGTACTCTCCTTTATATTAATACAAAGTATGTTTATTAATTTTTGTATTTGTAAATTTTGAATATGGCAACATTATATTACTTAATATACTACAGTACAATCTAATTGCCGTTATCTTTTTAGTTAGAGAGACATATGTATCTTTCGTCTTCATACATATATCCTACTTCTGATTCGTAGGTAGCAAGCTAACGGTACCTTCTGAATTGCGTCTCTTAGTTATTTCTACTATTCGTAAGTAAAACGAATCATTTCTTTATTTAATCGCCTATATATATTTTAGCACATTATGCCGAAACGACCGCGTGTTGGTAACATAAAAGTTTTCAATATAAATTTATTGGAAAAGCAGCTATAACTGGTTTAGATCTTGAAAATAATTATTGACAATATATCATTACAAAAAAAATATTAAAATATAAAGTACTTACGATATGAGCTGGCAACAACTGATGCTAGCAGTAATACCGAGAAACACAATCTGGCTACGGACTGCATTTTTTCTGTGGACAACAAATTCTTTTAAAATAATAATCATCTACATATATCTATGTATATAATAACATAGGTCAATGTGGTTCAATTTACAGAACAGCGTAACTTAAGCTCCTTAGATACCGCGTAAAGATGCAGGCTTAACGATAGAAGTCAGAAGACATGTTTATCGACAAATAAGCGATAACTGGAAGGCTTACTGGCAAACATCCACCTCATAATAATTGTTAATTTCGAAATACAGAAGTATAATGCTTCCGACTTCTAAACTCCAAGCAGCTATTGAATTTTTCTCGACGAAAAGCAAAACAACTTTTACCGTACTGACCAAACATTTAGGAACAAAAGCTATTAACAACTTGTCACTTTATCGCCATCGAATCGAAAAGTAATCGTTGCCATTCAGACGTTATCTTTTTTTTTTATATTGGACAACATTACATACGTTACTCTGATCTCAATGTAAGTAGCTAAAACACTTGTGTTATGGAAAATCAGAAGTAACGACGGTACTACGGTTATCTATTCTCCTAACAAATTACACGTACGTACCATTACAAAATACTACATTCGATCCCCAATTGCTTAAATATGAATCGATAACGAATTGTTTACACAAGATATATTCCAAATATCTAAACGATCAAGAGAAATGCCCAAAAAAATATAAACCGTCTTTTGTTTTCGTACGATCTGATGATACATTATTTTGGATATTTTATCAACATAACGTAACCGCACTTACAATGTATGAAAGGCGAATCTATTATAAGAAAAGAACCGTTATTTGAAATTGGAACAATTCATAAAACATAAGACAAGATTAAGTCTTGTTATGAATTACGCCTACAATAACTTAAGGAACGTAATTAGTTAGTAAGAATAGCTTTAAATAATTAATGAAAAACGTATATTATTTTGTTTATAAATAAAAGATGCAATAAATATCGTAAATTTTATTATGCGAAATGAATTTAATTGTTAATACGTGGTCAAATGACGAAAATATCAATTAAAAAATAAATAAATACGGAAGCAAGTTATCAGTCTGTGCTTATTAGAATTAAACGATTGAACCGATTTTAACGTAATTATACATAAATGTAAACATGAGCAATGAGGCCCATGTTGTGAGAAAGGTCTTGGAGCATAGATGTGGATGGACATAGAGGTAGGGGGGTTAAAAAGAATGTTACTTGTGAGATGACGTCGACAGAGAAGTATTGAAGAAAAAGACATACTGCCCCGACCTCAAGTAAAAATTGGGATGAGGTCAGGAGGATTTTTAGTAATGTAATGTAACCTGAATTTGGATAAACAGATAGTCAAATAAGTTACAAAGAGAATACGTGGACAGTTTTGTGTGGACCAGGTTACTAATATACTGATTATTTTAAATACACTCACTCACTCGTTCGCTCTGGGAGATTTCTTTCGGCTCACGAGAGTTTGATGAGCCTGCAAGAGTACAATTTGGTATTCGTTTAACTAATTACGTCGGGCTTACACATATTAAAAAAAAAGTAAAGTTAATATCAAATTGTATATGTTAAAAACAAAAAAAACTTTTGATACAATTTAAAGGGCTGTTCCCACTATCGACGTTTTTGCTTTTATTGGCTCCCGTGGAAGTCGAAGAAGAAGAAAGTGATGATCGTAAGAGACCCGATGGACTGACATTCCCTAGGAACGAGAACGGGCCCTAGTGTGGGTTTCTATATGCGTTGACACGATACGCCCGTTTCATTTTTTGCCCAGAGAATCGGAATTCAACGGGAATTATAATTTGTTATGTAACTATTTTGAATAATACTATATACCTACATTTTTGGATGCATGATCCAACTGCATGTGTTTTAACGCCAAATACGAAAAGGAATTTAAACTGTGTTTTGAATCCGCAAACTTTGCTTAAAATTTGTTCAAACCACTGGGCCATGTCATCTCAAAAAGATCATAGCGGGATTTAATTGTATACCGCTGTTAGTTTATGAATTACATGACAATCTCGTTCCGGCAAACAATCTGGATGAAAAATAAAATACGTAAAAAAATTCACTCGCTAAATTAACTTAGCCAGGAATATTTCTTTGAATTGTAACAGGACTTAATAATAATTTTTATTTAAACGTCAAAGATTGTGTAACATCAAATTATTTTAGTTTTAAAGACGGAATATTTTTACAATTTCTCGTTTAGCTTAATCTAAAGTACGTGTGTACTAAATTTGGTGCTAAATTTGAAGCCATTGCCAAACGGTGTGCAAAATTTTGGACACATGTTGGTATTTGTTTGCAAACTAACATTCTCTATTTTTCTAATCGGCTTGTTGTTAACAACATTTTCTATAATTTCCCGCGTAAAAGTTTATCATATTTCATAGGATATAACAATTTCCAGGTTTAAATTGTTGATATAGCCCTTATAATAGTAGGTTGTAATTGCATAAAGTCCATTATCAAAAGACATATATATTTTTTTATATTTATACCTAAAAGGACCAACGTCAATTCTGGTAAAACAGGTTTAAATAAGGGCTCAAAATGAAGACTGCTTAATACATTTAGTTATATAAAATATATAATTAGCTTGACTGGCTAGATATTATAAATATTTAAGGAGTGATTTACTTTGATTTTCACTTGATGCAATTAAATATGTCATTTTTGTAGTGGCTACCACTACCCATAGACATTAGTGCCTTATGAAGTTGTAACTGTCTTTAAATAACCTATACGCCACCAACCTTGCGAACTGGTGTGTTATGTCACTTGTTACTGTAGTTACGCTGGCTCACTCAACCTTCATACCGAAACACAACAATACTAAATATTGCTGGGTAGGTGGGTAGTACCTAACCAGACGGGCTTGCATAAAGCCCTACCACTAAGTTAAGTGTAAAATAGTTGATTTTTAAATTTAATCTTAGAAGAGGATTCCTATTATTCCTTGATTATTTTTTGTCATTTGTTTATCATTGGAATATATTTGTGTAAATTAATTTAAGATATTACACTTTTGATTCTAATAATTGGAGCGCGTAAAATATAGATATTAACGATGGGACCTCGTCATATAAACTCAAGTACTAACTCGCTCACTAAAATGTTACACTTAAAAACATCGACCCTAACATTTTACTTTCGTTATAAATAATTAATATAAAATAATATAAAAAACACGTATGATAATTAATATATTTACGTATTTTTAGCCGATTCCAAAAAGAAGGATGTTAGTAATTCGACACTGTTTTTTTTTTAAATAAATTTTGGAACAATAAATTGTTTACGAGTCAGTAAAGTAGCTTTCAACTATACAATAACAATTTAATAATACTATTGTCAAAATAAAATTTGATTAATTCCATTTTCAAAATTAGAATTAAGATGTTTTTTGTGTGTAAAACCTACGTGCAAAAATAATTTAATTTATTGTGGTCTTTTAAATTCTAAAGTCATTTTTTAATATTTTCTTTTTTTTTTATATTTTAAATAATACAAATATTAGACAAAAACAAATACCGTTTATGTGTGCTAACACAATTGCTAATATATATAATTATAATATATATTTTCATAGATTTTTACTAAAAAAATAGTTTAATAAACTTGAATTAGTTGCCTTCTTATTTTTTTAACTGAAATATATCGATGAAGGATATATATATATAAAAGTGTAACGTGTAAGTTGTACTCACCTCAACGTCCACCACCTGTTGCCTGAATGCTGAAAAGCGCTTTGAAACCCAGTTTATATAGAACGCGACGCCCGCGCGAAAGCGTTTCCCAAACTTCCTTACGTAACTTTCTTATGATTGGTTAAGATACATACAACATCTATTTATATAGTATTTTAGCGTCCGTTTTAATTTACTTTATATTTTGAGTTATAAATATCATTCTGAATTTTTTTAGGTAGGTTAAGAAACTTGGCTTGTACATTCTATAAGTTTTTTATAATTACATTGCACAGTGGTTTTTTTTAATATTATATCCGATTACCTTCGTAAGTTTGTGACATCATTTCGATTTAACAGTTCTTCATAAAATAATAAACACATACATATAATTAATGATAATAATTATAAGAACTCTGATATCTTATTTATGATAATGTTTTATAATTCTGATTGTAAGATGTCCTTTTGGATTTGCTGCAGTGACCATTCTCAAATGCGACTAGTCAACAGCATAAGTAAAGGTAAATACAATCGTACTTTCTAATTTTTCAAACCCCGTAGGGATCGTTTACATATATACATAAAACATAAGAAAAATCTAATTAAAGGTTCATTTATTCAAGTTAAGAATCATCGAACACACTTTTTAAATATATATTTTTTATCAAAGTATAAAAAATCTTGAAATCAATTTTGGTTATTAATTGTTTACAGTTTGAGCATCACTGTTCCATGCGGTGAGGAATCACGTCGCAGTGCTTACAGATAATTCATTTACATCCCGGGGTAACTATTTCCAGGACCTGACCGACGATGACCCATCTCTTAACACAATATCTGGCTAATATGAATTGTATAGCTATGGCCATTTAACTAAACTCGAAGCTGGTAATTTATATTTAATAATAAATATAATTATATTCTTCATTTAAAAATAAATATATATATTATTAAGAATTACTATTTTCTCTCTTCAACTAGGCTAGGCTAGGCTAGTTTTTCCTAGGATCAATAGAAATCAGAATCGAACTAGCGACCATCGTATCCTTGCTTATACATAATTAGGTACATTATATTCTTTTAATTATTATATTAATTTTTAATTATTATAAATTGGTTCATCAAGTGACAACATACCATCGCATGTGGTCACCATTGTCGTTAACAACCTAATAACCATTCCTTACATCGCATTGCGTAAGATCTTGTATGTGATACTAACATCACGGTTTTTATCATAGACAACATCTGATGATACATATCCAGACGGCCTTCCATAAGTCCTACAATTAAGTACCATCAAGTTATAAATATAGATTCTACTGAGGATTATTGACAATAAAATCAATAATTACTTTCTTAATTCATTAATATATATGTACATGTTCTATCTACATAACCATTTCGGTTCAAAGATTAACTTTAAGGAATATTTTTTTACTATCTGTGGAAAAATAAAAGTGAATATTTTCCTTGTACTGTATTTAGACAACCAAAACAAAGTGTATCTTTAATTTCCCCATTTTCAAACTTCATTCTTTATTGTGATTATATTATTTCATTATCCGTTACGACTGTTACTACACTGGCTTACCGTTGGCATGGTATCGCATTGAGATGTCCATGTAATGTTAGTTATTGCAATTTGTTTAACACGTAACGGAATGTGATGTCTTCACTGCCAATGTCCAATGTCTTACTCGCATAAGTAGTAAATTAAAATAAAACAAAGCTGTTTAATATTAACTGCGCCAAGGTATAAGGGGGTACCTCTTCAAACTTTCGGATGAATTCTTACGGGAATAAGTGTATTAATAAGATCCATTAGAGAGATTGTGTCTGCTTAAATTTAATTACCTAATTGTTAGTACACTTTTATAAATGTATAAAATAAGAGTTTTATTTTACACTAGACGAGAATAATATAGTTCTTTAAATATATATATATTTTGTATCAAGCTATCCGATAGTTTGTTCGCCATATTTTATATATTTCAGAAACCTTTACGCGAGAGCTGTCACTGGCGCCCAATGTGGGGCAGTGTAACGGGAAAGATAAAAATACTAATAAATTGAAAATGAAAGGTTTCCAAATTACATTTGTTGAACAAAGTAGGTTAATAAAATAAAGATGTGTTAAGGTACTACTACGTAAAGTAGAAGATCATACTTGTACATACCTATTTTTACTTTGCCAAAATGTGCAGCTATGCAGAGATACTCTGCTAACTCAATTCTGGTTGGGTACAGTTTGACTTGTTGATTGATTTCGATAAGAAAAAAAGCATGCAGTAGTTTATCCTCATATAATTTGACAATGAAGGAACCATGACTTAATAAATATCCCACCGTGCCGAGACCCAAGTGATAGGGATTCTAATGAAACCTTATATAAACACAAAACAAACTTTTACTCCTTTCAGTCATTAAATCTTTTGTGACACAATGTATACATACAGTTCTACAACAAGATCCCAGAAAGCGTTCAAAATGCCTCTGTTGCCTAATAAAAAAAAAGATGTTAAGGAACGCTTGTGTGCGAAAGGTTAGTATACAATTAGTGAGTTTATGATTGACACAAACCTTGGGAATGAAACGATCGCTATTTCTCTTCATATTTAATATATGAAAATAATAAAATTAACAAAAAAAAAAACGTGACAATAAATAAGTAAGTGTAATGCTTCTACTTTGAAAAAAAGAATTTGAGTTTGAGTTCGACTTTATACTAGCTAAACTTCGCTTCGCTGACGTGGAAAGTATATGAAGAAAATGCTTCCTAAACTTGTACACAGTCCCTTATCCCCAACATTACTGAAAAAGTTTCCTATGTGAGCAAATTTAATCACAATCAACTCCTTGATTTAACCGTAAAAGCGTAATAGACAGACAGAGTCAGTTTCGCATTTTTAATAGCAGTAAACATACTGTACAAAAGCTAACAATAATGAATCTTTATGTTAAAATCATTTTATTCAATACATCTTTACAGTACAGGAAATAGTGATAGGTAAAGATAAAAAAATATATAAAAAATACGTTTATATAATGATTATTGAATATATTAAGTTAATAAACTTGATTTTCTATAAAGAATATTTATTACAGTATTCTTTAATCCAGTATTGTGTATTTTTTCTACGATATTGACCATCATGAATTTATTCTTAAGTAAATAGTAAGATATAATTTGTTTATTTTTTTTACGTAACACAAAAACTGGCTCCATTAATTTCCATAAATAACAGAACAGGGTTTCTGTTTCATAAATATACGTCGAATGAAACCGATCCCACGTTGATGTTTTCTCTGTTCGTTATATGAAAACAAAAAAATAGACGACGAATGTACAGCGAATGACAGTACGTGTGTGTGTACAGTACGTCCAGAAGTACAATAAATTTCGACTCTAGGATTTACAAATAAATTTTCGAAAACTTATAGACAACTAGCTGATAACGCGTCTTTACCCGTGTAAAATTTATAAAACTTCATAGTACATTATACATATACAGTCTGTTTGGTAAAAATTGCATAAATATTATTTAAGTTACCAATTAGTGAAATTATAATGAGTTTTATAATCCTTATTCGAAAAATGTTTGACTCCCCATACAAACTTCCATCCTTTTTACACACCCTTAAGGAATGATTTTCGTAATATAAACTATGTTCTTTCCCGGCCTCAAACTATCTCCATGCAAAATCTCATCTAAATCGATTCAGTGGTTTAAGCGTGAAAAGGAAACATACAAGACAACAGACAGACAAGGTTACTTTTGCTTTTTTTATATTAGTAAGTATTCACCGACATCTCTATTCCAGCTCTATTCTTCAGACAACATACTAAAATAAATGTACAACATTATGATAATTTTATGATAGAAAATGTTGGTTTAAGTAATTTAATGAATTTTATTTTAATACGTAGGGTTGATCTCGCTATAGAGTTAGTAGTACTGGGTATATAATAACTTAAATAGTTTGGTTATGAATACCGATTTTTAGACATTTTAAAATCGACTTTCCGGAGACCGTAATAAAACGAATACCACGAATTATCATTCGGTTACCTTGCCCTTGAATTTGGGGTGAATGTACTGTGTGAAAACAAGAAAAATAGGTTTCGTGCCTGATACAATTACTCTTCGGTGCATCCCCTTGGTTTCGTGTTCGATTGATAGAAGTGCTTAACAATAAATACCTTTGTAGTTACGTCTATTCTATTATCCTGAAACCATGGCACCTGAATACTGGTACTCAAAAAGACTTAAAATAACGCATGTGCGAATTTTTATTGATTATTATTTTTTTTTAATAATGGGATCGTTTTTCCGGAATGCAGTGTTGTGTTGACCCACTCTGACTCAACTATCTATACAGTAAAATATTATATTAAGCAATTTAATGGAATGAGTAAACATTATTTTTATTTTTACTAAAAATAAAATCATTAAAATTAAATTTAAAATAAACCATTCGTGATATGTCTTCATGATTTCGCTAATAATATTGCTTGATATTTGCAGTTCCGAATATCAATAATGGTCGTCACATCACTGTCATAGTTCACTACAGTTGCGCTTGTACGCTTTGTTTGAATATAGTGTAATTAATTTATCCCGTGGGCGACAGGAAACTGAATTAGCTGGCATTTCCGTTTTCAGTTAACTTAGAAGGGGTGTTAGATGTAACCAGTGCGGTCCTTACTAACGGTTTGATTTACCAAAAACAAATAATAATAAAATATAGTCAGTTTAAGTAAAAAAGAAAATATATTTTCAAACTCTCACTACTATAAATATATAAACATTTATATATTAATTTTTGGTTATCCTATAATGAATTTAAGCAGCAAGCAATATAAGCTTTCATTTCATCTCAATTTTGACCAATCCTTTCATAGTGATATAGTATATAGTAACAGCCTGTAAATTTCCCATTGCTGGGCTAAGGGCTCCCCTCCCTTTGAGGAGAAGATTAGGAGCTCATTCCACTACGCTGCACCAATACGGGTTGGTGGATACAAATGTGGAAGAATTTCATTGAAATTAGACACAGACACAGCCGAGCACGAGATAAATTATAAACACAAATTAAGCTCATGAAAATTCAGTGGTGCTTGAACCCATAAACCCATCACACACATCTTTAATATATAGCAAAACTTTAAAAAAAGCGTAAATGTATGAAAGTAAAGACATGGATTTTTATATTATTTCTACAGTTGTTTTTAGAATATCTATAATATTATCGTATGTTATATATGATTATTGCAATACATATTTTTATTTATATTAAAGACATTTTTTTATTAATTTCATTATATAAGCTGACTTGCGAATTGGCTACCTGGGAGTAAATAGTGGTGACCATTATCACCTATAGACATAAGTACTGTAAGAAGTATTAACATCCCTTACTTCGTAAATACGCTACTAACTTAAGGAAGATATTTTGTCCTATGTATATGCTGGCTCAATCATCCTCCAAACTGGAACTCGACGATATACCGCATTTGGCGGTAAAATTTGTTAAGTCCAACCACGAAGGAAATCGATTAACGAGTTATTATTATATTATCTATTTATTAATTGGTTCCTTTTTTTTTAATATATTCAATCGAGTTTACAACCAATAGTAAGATTTCGTTTCTATGTATAAGCGTTGCATCGCTTTGTGGCGATACGATAACTTATTTACAAACATCTATCTTGTGAAATGTGCCCTTAGTATATACATACATATAAAAAAAAAATTTGATCTGTTCATTCATGAACTTTAGTGTTGTTACACACGACAGTTTATTTTTTTTAATTTATTTAAAAATTAAAACTTTTAAAGTATTATAAGGAATCAATATATTACTTTCGTAGAGTATTCATCTCAAATACTCCATGACTTGATAATTGTGTTCTTAATGTACTATGACTATGCCTACAATTAAATTTAAAAAAATTATAGATTTAAATTGATAACAAGAAAACATTTCCCAGTGGATGGGACACGAGGCTTTCGACTGAATACCACATTCTCGTTTTTGCACATCGAACCTGCGACCTTCACTAGACGACCGACAGCTACGCTATTGACGCTTAAATTACTGATGGCCATGTCGTGCGATGCCACAATCTATGTCACATAGACCTCGTCACATTATAGGGGAAATACGTTAAGGGTAGAAGTCGGGGCTGAAAAAGCTTTAAGCGGCCAGCTGGCCGTTTTCAGTTGAAATGCTTGGATCTTTGATTTTTACAGAAGATACGTTTCATATTAATGTTAAGAGGACACATTATTTTGTAGATTCATTATTTTTATTTTTATTCATATTCAAACGTGAACAGATAATTATATTATTAAGAGAATAAGGGACATGTCGTCAGCGTTTTTATAGATTTTTTGTTAAATAATTTATCATTAGAGTGGTCTCGATTTTTAACAGCTAGAACTCGACCTTCGTCCAAGCTTCCACATAATATTTTCGAGGCTAATCAGCATCAAGACCTAACAGAACCGGCATATCAATACGAGTGAAGACCATTCCGGAGATTAAACTTAAAAATTATTAAGTTATTTTCAATTCGTAACCTTACCTTTTTTTATACTTCCTTATTTAAACAAATTTTCATGAACAACTCTTTTTGAATACCTGAATATCCTTACATTATAATGAGGCGACTTTATAAATTGTCAAAAAAAATATGAATTGTTCATAATCTATAAATCTCCTTAGATTAATTATAAAGTAACGGTTCTAAAAATTACCCAATGCATACTTTAATAAGTTATATATATAAATAATACTTATATAGAATTGATATCATTAATGTTAAAAATAAATTGCCCTCCTCGCGTTTCCCTCCGACAAGAAGGATTGCGTGGTATTGTGTAAATATTTCAATATATCAAATTATATTTTACGTAAGACGCTCATGTTAAAATATTGACTATTCTCACGTGTACTTTATCCTTGATACATTGCAAATATTCCCAAAATTGTGTTTGTATGTCTGATGACAATCGCCCGTAATAAAATTTCTTACATTGAAAATATTTGTTCAATCTTTTCCTTATTAGGTTAAATATTTAGAAATTATCTCACTAATCATCATCTAAATTTATCTCTAATTAAATAAGAAGGATTGTCATTTATATTTTATTTAAATAGAAAGTGGACAACTGATATTAATTAATTATATCTAATACAGTTTTAATGAAAAAAAAGGGAACGGAAACTTGTGGTAAGTATAAGAGCCAGTGCAACAGGAACAGGAGACATAACATCTTAGTTCCCAAGGTTGGTGGCGCATTGGCGACGTAAGGAATGGTTAATATATTTTACAGCGCCATTGTCTATGGGCGGTGGTGATCACTTGGCCCATATGCTCGTCAACCAACCTATGCCATAAAAATATAAAAATAATATATTGTAACATTTGTATATCATTATTACAATCAGCTCTCATTCGTCCACTGCTGGACATCATTGGATTCAATCATTAGAGAGCTCAAACCTGAACCCAACCTTCGTCTCTTATCTTCCAAACGCCACCATCCATTTTGCTTATGTCGTCATTCTATCTAGCCTGATGCTTTTTCTCACCAGGCAAAACGTCTGTCACCCTTCGCCTTCGGAACTGGTAAAAATGGAACTGGTTTTATGGTGGTTACTTTAATTATTAATCTCATAAACTTATTACCAATGTGATCTTTAAAAAAATGTTCAAGCATCACTGTTATTACTATTGTGTTCAGTGTTCTTTAATTCGTGTCCTAAGTTGTTGCAACTAAGTGCAACCAGGTCACCATATTAGGTTGCAAGGTTGTTGTTGGTCCGCGTCATAGCTCTGTCATTACGAGATAAGCGTAAGATTCAAAATGTTATCTTAAGCATTATGGAAAGGGCGGTAAAACATTCAACGTAATTTTACAAATGCTACACAAAAAATAGTTAAAAGCATTCAGAAAGATGTAGAATTCGTAGAAGTATCTTGTTTTATATATTATGAAATATAACAGATTTTTATGTCTAGCCTTTATATTTCGGTGGAAATGTAAATCTTACATCGTAATGAATAATTTATATTGTGTCTTGTAAATTGAGAATGAGTGCCGAGATCGTCCGTGCGTGGTCATATTAAATGGATCAAGATTATTTATTTTTATTTGCCTATATTTGCGCGTGCGGACATTTATTATTAGTAAAGGGACTGATGAATTATAAGATTTTTTAAAATTTTCTTAACAGAATTTTAAACAAGGGGGTTTTATATGCTTCAACATTTTATTTAGGATTTTTTTTTAATAAAAAGTAATGTTATTTATGGTGACATCGTTGACTTGATTTGTTACAAAATAATACTTCACCGTAGTTTTGCTTCGGTAATATCCATATTGTAATTTTAATATTTTTTTAGAATTTTTCAATTTTATACCAAACCATATTAGATAATTAATATTGGCTGAATAGCGCCTTATCTGTACTTTATTAAGCGATGGAGCAGAATGAGACATAGTCTGTGAGACGCAATGGGGTGATTTTCATTAACTTTGCATATATTATAAATTCATTGACACAATTACTTTCCTTGTAAAACAAGTTACGATGCAGTATTAAATTATATCGCTTTGTACATTTTTAATTTTTTTTAATAATATAGCGATATTTTTATACTATGAAGACTTTATGAAAGTTTATCCGGATATGTGCCCCATGATTGCTGATTGGTATCAGTAATATTACCGTTAAACATTAATAATTTGTATTGAGCTAAAAATAACAACTACTGAGTTTCTTACTGTTACTCTTTAGTATAATTTACTTTCCGAACTCTTGGTAGCTTAACACATACTGTAACATGACGATTCAAAATTACTTTTATGAGCCAATTTGATTAAAGATTAGTTTGAACTTGATTTATGATAAAGTCGACGAGATTTAGTGAAAGAATGTTGGACTCGTCTCGAAAACAGGCACCTTCTTATTTCATCGTCGAGGGGCGTCTAATAGACGGCGATTAAGGTGCAGGCCAGATGAGGTATCTGGGCCCGATCTTTGATGGAAGACGGAGCTTCGGTCAGCACTTTGTCCAACTGTGCCCGAAGCACATCGGAATGGGCGCCGCTAGTTTTTTAGTGGGTATACCGATAAGTTGGTGCGCACCAGGCGTTCTCAGCATCGGTGAATCTCACATACCCTCCCACTACGGCTGGGGGAATCGTTTTTCCGGCGAAAAAAAAGATAAAAATGCATTATATTTGGTCACTGAAAATAAAAGGGACAAACACACAACCAAATTCTACGTTAATGCAAAATTTTATGGCATTTATTTTAATTGTGTACATACTCATTTTGTTATTGAATTTATTTAAAAAGCATAGAAAAAGGTTTCAGGAAAAATATTCGTGCACCTTACAATCCGATAAATTGAAGATCATCAAATATCAAAAAACTACTTTTACTTGGAAATGAAGAGATTTAAAACACGATCAGTTTACTGGGAATTCATTCACCTACACCCCCTTCACGACCTTGTTTGACAAATATGAACAAAAATAAAAAAAAAATCGCAATTAAAATCATTTTAGAAGGCGAGTCTAGACGCACCTAATTATCGTAATCAATCTTAATTTTATTAAGACATTCGTTTTTATTAAATGTTAAAATATTTAATTAAAACCGAAAAACAATAAATAAGAAATTAATTCAAATTTTAGTTTCTATGCCTTGAAGTAAAAGATCATGATAATATACTAATATAACCCAGCGGGTATAGAAAAACGCAGGATAGCCCGTTTTTATATGCAAATTGTTACGGCAATCGATCGAACGGTACAGAAGTTGATTTGGTGTAGCGCAATAGAACGCGTGCATCTTAACCGATCATTTCGGATTCAAACCCAGGCAAGCACCACTGAATTTTCATGTGCTTAATTTATATTAATATTTTTTGTTTTTTGTTTTAGATATACGTAGGCTGACCAGCAAATCATCCATATTATGTTAAGTAGTCAACGCAAATATTAGCAATTTCTTACATCGTGAATGGGAACCTTGGGAACTAAGATGTTATGTCCCTTGTGCCTGTAGTTACACTGGTTACTTCAAACCGGATACTTAGTAGGTATTGCTGTTTGGTGGCAGAATACCTAATGAGTGGGTGATATACCAAAACGGATTAATTAACTCCAATCATTTCCACCAAGTAGTATTTATGTTTTATTTAATTTATTCTAAATATAGTTTATATTTATTTATTTATTTATTTATTTATTTAAAAAAAAAAACATTTTTACTATTGTATAAATTTCATTGGAGATTCTTTGTTACATATTAGGTAATGTACCTTTCCGATATCTATTTTAAATTCTATTCTCACCTCTGCGCCATTCTGCCTTTGTATGTAACACCAATTATTCTGTACTTATTTTCCTTCACGGTCACAAGTGGGTTTTTCCTTGCATTTAAATGTTTAAAGGTATCGATTGATACCCACGGTATGTGTGGACTGACATTAGGATCGTGTTGGCTGAATTTTATTTATAGATTTTTAAGGAAGAAATGATTTTGTATTAGCCATCCGTATTGTCGTTTATGAAACGTTAGAGTTTTATAATTGGACTGAAATTCAAAGAAAGCTATATGTTGCGGTTCACAGCTTACAGAGTCGCGAGATTGTTTTTTTTTTATTGTATAGTTGTCAAACAAGCTGGAGGTTCATCTGAGGGAAAGTGACCACCGCCCATGGACAACTGGAACACCGGGGGTATTGTTTTCTATGGACATATATAACTAATGGATAACAAAATCAAAATAATGACTCTATACAAATATGATTAGTTTAAATAATAGTCATGTAATAGGATTAGTTTGATATGACAACGGCTCAGAATGAAGATCCTACGGAGAAACCGACTAAACATTTCGTAGTTTCTCTTACTCAAATACTGCCTGAAATAATAATAATAATAGCACATGATCTATGGTCACAACTCAAATGAGAATATATTATCTACATAATATTCCAATAGACTCTATGCTCCAACGGGGCCCCCATATAAATATATTGGCGAACAAACACAGCTATGCAGCCTTCGTGATAAAAAAATTAGAGTTGACGTTGACACGGCTCGCCTAGTATGTTTTAATTTTATTTCCACAGTATAATGTCTTATACCCTTATACTCTAGGGATGCAGCAGCAACTAGTGCAGCTGATATTAATAACATTTTTGTATTGCAGAGGAAGGCTATTCGTGCAATCTATAAAATGGGCTCAAATGATTGGTTAAGATGTAAATTTAAAGAAATTAATATAGTGACCGTCGCTTCTCAATTTGTTTAAATATTATAATTAATATAATGATTGTCGCTTCTAAATTTGTTTTGATAATGTGATGTATTTATGTCATAAAAACATAAATGATTTGTCCAGAAATTGTGACGTACTACTATTAATACTAGGAACAAGCATAAACTTGTTATTCCAAGTATCATTTAGACAGGATTAGTAATTCTTTTGGACAATGTCTACGTTTTTACAATAGGATCCCAGAAAACTTTCAAAAATATTCAATTGTAAAATTTAAAGGAATCTTTAAAGAGCATCTTTGACCTAAAGGATACACTAATGACTTAGTTAATTTCACATCTTGGGAATGAGATGATCGCCACCAGGCTAATTCAAATAACTAAAATATATTTATTGTTATGTATGAATACAATAGCTGTAAAAAATGCCATTAAAAAACCCGCTGAGATTCTTCACCGGTTCTTATAAGGTCCGAGGTGTTAATTTCCGAACCGGTGGTAGATTCTTGACTAGTAATAAGCAAATCAGTACTATGTTATGTTCTATAATAAATAAAAAAAAATGTTTTTGACTAACAAGGGGTTATAGGATAAAAACCAAACAAACAACTTTGAATCGATGCCATGTCATCGGTCGATATCTTGAATAATTTATGATTCGCAATTCAATATTGCGTTTTGAATGTCGTCGATGTTGAAATCATAGCTTTGGAAGGAAAATTTAAGTGGACTTTACTATCACTTTTCTACTTATAGAAGTGAAGTGGAACAGTGTTGCATTATTAAATATAGTCAAAAATGGTCGTTGTGTATAATACAGCAGAGTTACAAGTAGATCGTATGGAATTTGTAAATCAACGTTTCCTTAATCTTCTCTTTGTTCAATTGAATTCATTTCAATCATTTTACAATTGACTGAAAACTCTTCATTAACAACCATACAAAAAAATAAAGAAAATCGGTTTGGTTTTTTTAGGAGATTTACAATATCACATAGCGCCCTCTACATAAAAGCAATATCACTAAGGTGTCAACAAGGAATCGACAAAAACTCCATCTAACGTAAACACGAAAACTGCGATGGCACTGGTAATACAACTAGCGCCATCTATTGGGGGGTGTTTAATAAACAAATCAGCTAGAAAATAACTAGATGGCAGTAGATGCAACGTGTCACATAATTACTAGACACGTAAAGTTTGTAGTTACAAATCTAAATATATTATGAATATTAAAATACACAATTAAATTGAACCCATTAAATTATAAATAAAAAATTATTTTATTTAAATTTGCTTAATAAATTATTTTTAATTAATATTTCTTAACCTTTTATATAAATAAAAAAAAATCGTTAAGTGAAATTGTATAGTCAAAAAAGTCAAAAGTCAAAAGTCAAAAATCTTTATTCAATATAGAAGTGTTTACACTTGCTTATTGATTGTCAAAAATCTACCACCGGTTCGGAATTTAGCACCTCAGACCTGAGAAGAACCGGCGAAAGAAACTCAGCGGGATATATTTTTTCAATTTTTTTTTTTTTTTTAACCATTTTCCATGTACAATGATAATTATATTTTAGTTATTTGAAACAGCCTGTCAACCATTGTTTAGTCAACTAAACAATGTAATTTCACTTTAGGAAAACCAACGAATAAGTTTCTGGCAAGCTAGACTGGAACCTACTTGAATAATGTATAATTTATCAAAATAACTAACAAATAAATGAAAAATGGAATGTATTTGTTAATTTTAATGAATATTGGAGGAGCGTGAGTAAGGAAACTTAAACTAAAACAATTACCCATCGGAAGTCTTCTGGCCAAAATTTTGCCCAAAACTTTGTCTGCCTTTTGGCAAGGCAATCGAGTTTATGGTTTCATCATACAATAAGAAACTTCAAAATATATAAACGAACACAGTTAATATGCCACCACCCTTGAAATCTAACAACTTATAAAAAAAAGTGTCCCAAGGTTTCAAAACTACAACTTACCCAAAATACTACCAATACCACTTGCTTGAATCTAGCAACATTTGTCTGGGTTATACATCCGCTACTAAATAACGATTCAGTGACCAGAGAATTCTTTTGTTCTACTTTTATTTGTTGCATGTTTGGTTTATAGTTTTATAAACTAGTTTAATGATGAAGAATTTATCTCTATGGCAATCTTAGTTACTCACGTGTCCTGTTTCAGACGACCTCAAATCCTTATGCCGAAGAGGTGTAGGCGCGGGGTGGAGTATCAAGATCATTTTTTCACCCCCTGAAAAGATTTCTACAAAGATACAAGCTGTACGTAGCACGAGGAGAGCTGAAGAGACGTTATATTGTAACTCCGGTTCGTGCCGGACATGGCCATCATAGGGTTTTGGTATATATTAATTTCCCATGACCCCTTTTCAGACCTCAGATATTTTTCTGACTAAAAGCTCAGTTTTTACACAGTTCATTTTTTTAACATCAATAACATATATTTAATAAATACTAAATCAAAGATATTAAGGTGATCCTATTGACAATTGTTAATGTACTTTTTAATTAGTCAGACATATTCCTCAGAATCTCTATGATGAATCTGACTTCAACCCTTCTTTATTGCTGAAAAATGCGTTTATGTATTCCTCCCACCCTAAGCGTCGATGTATATGGGAATCTCAGTAATGAGACTAACCACTACAAAACCGCGACACATTCTCAATTATGGTATGACGCAAGGGTACTGCTGGCGCCGTATTAATACCAACCCCATTTTGCTATTGCTAATTGCTGGTGCTAAGGTTATCTATATGCATATATAAAGCGTCACAATATAAGTAACTAAAACAAACAACAAGTGTGACGACTACGCTTGACACTTGCTAAAAGTAATATTATTTTTTATGGCATAGATTGGCGAACAAGCATATGGGCCACCTGATGGTAAATGGTCACTACCGGCCGTAGACAATGGCGCTGTAAGAAATATTAACAAATTCTTACGTCGCCAATGCGCCACCGAAGTTGGTAACTAAGATGTTATGTCTGTAGTTACACTGGCTCACTCACCCTTCTTACCAGAGCAAAACACACGTTGACCTACAAAGAAGGGCTTGCACAAAGTACGTGTAGTGTACGTGTTCTCAGCTTCGACATATATATAAAAAAATCATCAAAGTACTGGTATAAATTAACCAATTTTGGGATGTATTAACTAACTCATATAGTACGTAAATTTATCAACTAAATGTCTTTTCGCTTCTTCTCGGTAGAATCAAAATTCCAATTGGTGCCAGTTTTTTATTTAATTGAATACTGTAACGATTAAAAGGGAATATGAGAGTGTACTTGAATAAAGAATATTTTTATTATGCGTCATTAACATTCTTTTTTTTTAAGAATATTTATTCTATATTTAAATCTATATCTGATTTCCGAAACGGTGATAGTATTTAATTATTGACGATTCAATAAAGCTTCATTGTGAAGTTTACTTGAATAAAATTGATTTGATTTGATTAAAAAAAGTGTCTTTATATAGAAAACTATAAAGGATATAAAATAGGCAAATAGGCATTTCGGCATATAACGAGCAATAAGGCAATCAAAAAATAAATAATCAAATACGGTAGGAAAAAAATCGGAAACAAACAAATTCGTATTAGTTTAATTCATATTCGTCGAATTTCGACCGAATATATTGAATATATTGAACAACTATAAAAATTGATTCCACAGATAATTTACGGATTAACAACAAAAAAAAAAAATACAAAAGAATTAAGAGTAATGATTTTTTTTACATCAAGATATATTCTCTTATTATATTATCAAGGTTTCACATGTTTTCTAAATTCAAATTATTCAGCAATTATGTAGTAATTAAAATTTATCTCATTTTATCAATAAATGATAATGTAAAACTAAGAATGTTTCCTCCGTTCGTTGCTGTTAATAATATGCTATCTGTGCATCGAAATTGTCTATAAAAGTAAAAATCATGCATTTACCTTGATACGCTATTTAATTCTCATTAAAATATGACGGGCATAAATTTTAATATTGAATATAATCATGTTACATTAAATATGTATGTAGATAAGAACATCTGACGATATCATGTATTCTTGCAGCAAGTTTTTTTTTATTTAAAATAGGTAGGCAGACTGACAAATGGGCCATCTGGTTGTATGGGGTCAAAGGCACATCGGTACTGAAACAATTTTCAATGTTTACATATACATACGTTTGTATATATTCGTATACGTGGTGTAGAACTTTACTAAACAACATCTCTTCGTCTTTCGTCGTTCATATTTTATGTAACAGCCTGTAATATCCTAGATATTTCAGGTCTCCTAAAAATAAAACTTAGCAAAAATCATTCTTTGTTAGCTTGGTCAATAACGCTTCACGTAGTGATTTTTTTTTCACTCTTTTCTATTTATTGTCTTAAGAGTATCTAAATCTCTTCAAGTCCATCTTATCTTTAATTTGTAGTACTTCTACGCCATTCATGACCTACTCTGCCTGTTATATGAATTATTTCTCATAACTTATCCACCTTGATAATAATAGACTTTGATTAAATAAAAAAACGAAAAAAACCTAATATCAAAATATTTCATACAAAAAGCGAATCATTAAACGATACTGATGCCGATGATGTCAAAAGAATATTCGTTTCGATGAAGATGTCACTAAAAACCATGCTCAGTAACAAATCGGTCTGGTCTGGTTTTGTAGCCTCTTTTCGCGTAGCAGTAATTGCAACAAAAATAGGCAGTCGAGCGTGAATGGTAGAAAAAGATTTCACTAAGCCGTTTCGCAAAAGATGAGCGGTGGAAAGCAGATGACGCGCCTTCACTCACTACTAGAGAGAAACCCAGCCAGGGAAAGGAAGATATCGAGAACATTGAGACGGCGGTGATGATGATTAAGGCAATTCTGGTGTCAAAAATGTACCGCCATAGCACGGTAGCATGCGCTATCTACCTCGTGACGTATTTAGTGAGTTGGTGGAAGGTGAGCAGCTGGATTTAGTGGGTACTAGCTATTCTACTGACAATCAACCTGTTATATTTTATACTGTGTACTGTGTTCTGTTTTAGGTGTGAGTGAGTGACATTTTTTGTTTTAGCAAAAGGAAAAACGAACATCCGTGCTATCAAGTGAGATGAATGCCAAAAGGTTCTATTTATTATTATATGTTTTAAAATAATCATGTTGCGTAAAATTTTAGTGATTTTCTGAAGAATTGCAACAGAGGGCAAATAATTATTAACAAAAGCTTATGTCCCTTCATTTTTGATCTCAGGGTTGTCAGTGCATTGAAAATGCGAGAAATTGTGAACATTTTTTACAATACCTATCAGGAGAGTAGTCTCTACTTACCATTAGGTAGCCCATATTGGCTTGCGTAATAAAAAAACATTTACGCAGATAGAGCATTAGGTTTAACTGTAGGTATAATATTTTATAACTACTAAAACCTTATTAAATACCGGGAAAATGCAAGAATTTATATCTGATTCAGATAAACAGGAAGTGTGCTCAGTGAACCTCTGCTATTGTTTTTCCACTGAATAGCCGTGTAAAACATATGACCTAGGTATGCTAATTTAATTGTCTAGCTTTAACTATGCAATTTTATTATCTAGGAAAGCCTGTGACTTCGTGCGAGTCTCTGAACCTTTATATGAGTATACAGGTTTGAAACAATCTTCTGAAAAAATCTTAAAAGTATGGTGTACACTTATGCCATTGATTCTTTTGTTCAAACACTATAAAGTAATTAGACAGAATGTGGCTTATTTGTGTATCGAGGGTTAAAAGGATAGAACTATTTTTTAGTGATTGTCAAAATTATGTTAACAGGACGGACATTGTTGCTGTGTTATAACTTTATAACCTTTATGCAGGAGAATTATTTGTAAAGTACCCTACTCGACTCCTTAATTTTAAGCTCCTAGGCGTCAAGGCGTAGGAAGGATAAGGCAAATGACTCTGCTCCACCTGGTGGTAATCAGGTGGAGCAGAGTCATTTGCCCTCCCGGGCTATAAAAAAAAAAAAAAAAGGCGAGCTCTTCATCGTCCGTGCTGGAAGAGATCAAACCTTTACCATTCCATTGTTTTCTCTCTGAAAAATATGTACAAATTTTATAATACATATATGTTTTCGCACGATCTGATGTTTCTTTTCTCTAGACTGTGTCTTATATTAGTATGCTTAATTTTTATTCACACAAAATGCTTAAAATTAATACCTAAAATAAAAAAAATTGAACACTGAAAATTATACAGAGACCGAAAAAATAAACATAAAAGTGCCTTTGCATACTGAGGCTTGAGTTCATGAATATGAGTGTTGTGTTGAGGGAATGTCAGATATTAATAACCCTAAGTATGACATAGGCGCTCGTGTAGTGCTCTCACACCCTGTGCATCAACTCGTTTGCATATGACTGTGTAAATATATATAATAAAAATAATATTTTATTTCAAATAGATAGGCCAACTGACAAATGGGCTATTTTATGCAACAATACTGTTTTGCATACTGGTGGTAGAAAATATAATAAAATATGGCTGCTTCTACCCATACGACCTTAAACAAATCCCAACTACTGCATTTTATTACACTCTAACGACATTGTAAGTTTGTGAATAGTTGACCTATAAGCCACTGGTGTAAATTGTCTGATAGGTTACTTTAAAAACGAATGCATTTATTTCCAATGAAGTGCCTTCGTCATGCGAACCTACTAAACAAAATATTGCATCGATTTGCTTTACCTCTCTTCTCACTGCATATCTCGGTCATCCTTCATTCTCATTCTCAATCATCAGCTACGACGTGTCCACAGTATTCGAATTTTGACACTATTTAAAGAGTGACCGCGTCAATTTCCACCTGGTATGGTATTGTATAGATGCAGACTGAAAATCAGCTACTAGCTAAATCTACGACCTTTTAAATTCATATTTTTATGCTTGGTTAACTAACAACATTCTTCTCGGAAGACATGCACCCAAAGTATGTGGTGGAAGGAATTATCTTTGCGTAGCCTTCACATATAACCAGTAGCTCCTATTTGCACTAAATTACGGATCAATATCATCGTATTAAAGCTGTGTCTCGTTAGAAAACACACTAATTGACGGGATCTGATTGATTATATAGTCCAACGAATAAAGATCTACATTTGAACTCGTATTGTTTAATTTACACCATATATCATACCTTGCCTGGACAAATGCTTTCGAGATGGTAAGTAAGCAGTTACAGCTACATTGGTATACTTGACGGTATGTTTGAGTGCCATTATTTTGACGAAATACCAATTATAAATAAAATGTGTAGCATGTCTTCAAATTTTACACACGAACAAGTACTTTGACTGAGGTGAAAGGATGTACCTATCAGTAATATCACCGGTTTTATTTTTTAGCAATAAGAATGATAAGATTATTAACTCATCTGGTAGATAAGAGTGTCTGATATAAGTATAAGGTGAGCTAGGAGTCGGAATACGATCCAGCTATTGTCCAACATGTCATCACAGAGACTGGTTAACTGTCTATCCATACACCTAACCGGCTCTACCAATATTAATCTTATAAATCGAGCTTGCGTGAATAAGAAAAAAAATCAAACAGATATAATTTTATATAAATATTTATACTACATTACGTACGCAATTATTTTATAATAGGCCGAAGAAATTTGTTTTGTCTGTTACATTTTTACCGTAAAACCGATGTTTTCTTCAAAATCCTAGTGGTACCTAAGCCAAAATTTTTAATAAATAGCAAATATAATTTATATATATAATAAAAGCGAAAAAGTACCATACACTTATTAATCACGAAATCTCAGAAATTATAATACCTACAAACTCGAAATTTGGTAGGTAAGTTCCTTATAGGGTGTCATCAGCTAAGTACGGATTTTACGAAACTGCACCCTAAGGGGGTAAAACAGGGGTTAGATGTTTGTATTTTATAAATTTCGCGCGGGCAAAGCCGCAGGTTCAGCTAGTGTAGTTAGTAGTAGGTATATTAGAACGAATTTGCACAAGATATTTTGAAGTGCATAAGCTTGTGTCCAAACTTGCACTCTATTACCTCTCCCTCTTAGTACGGTGAGACATCAATCTGACACGACGATAGAGATCAGGTGTGGGACTCTAAGTGCACTTTGAAAAAATTAACTCTGTCAACTTACTAACTCAGAACTGTTAGTGAGAAATTATAGGTAAACCGCCTTTTAGTGACTCTATTTTCGATTCGAGATCTCGAGCCATATAAGCTAGCAAATGGAACGAGATAGTAAATTTCTAAAAAATAAAATAAAAAAAAGTCGGTTACTTAAATAAAAATAATGCTTTATATTATAATTACATGCCCAGTCTCTTTGTAATAAAATGAAATTAAAAATTTACAAAAAAAAAATTGCGTAACGTTTAATGTTGCTACTGTACATTAATTTACTAAACTAGCTTATTTAATAAATCCTGCAAAATGCAAAAATCTACAGCACTCATTAAAACGAAACAAAAAAGTATTAAGGGAGCGGTGTTAAAACGAACAATTCAATTTTTAAAACAAAGAAACATCAAAAGGACGCGCGACACCGAAACGTTTCGAGCACTCGATTGGCTGAAAATGGCTGACGCTCACGTGCTATTGGTCAAAGATAATGTTTGTGGACTATCAGTTTTGCGGGGGAGATAAACCAAAACTTAACCGCAAATGTTGACAGAAGCTTTTAAACAACAATGCACACAAAATACAACTCTATATCATTGTGATAAAATACAAATTCATTTAATCGCTTATATTGCGTCTGGATGAAATCTGGATGATGAAGCGAGATGGAAAATCAATCGTCGAGTTTTTAATGGGTGTGAAAAAGAGAGATATCCTCTAAAGGGTTGCGTTACACTTTATAAGTAAAATGTTATGTTAATGTTTGCATACATTAAGCCTACGTTTTCTTTCTAATGAATATTAATTTAACATTCGAATATAATTATCATGTCTGATAATTTAATAAAAAATGAGAAAAAAGTTATTAAGGAGTTTATACTGTTTATTTTATTTGCTTCATTTTATATATTTCAAGTAAAAGGTTTGAATTAAAATAACTAAACTGTAAACTAAATATATCGATATCATTTATTTAATAAAGTTACAATCCTTATAACGCTACAATAATTGTATCTTCATAATACAAAAAAGACACTTTAAAATATCGAAACAAATGAAACACGTCATTACCAAAACCAACTCCTTATTTTACGAAATAATTTTATTACAATAGATAATTTAAAACTGTCCAACTTCACCCCACCACTCGGGGATAAAAGAGGAATGGGCGGGGCAGAAATTAAAACTGAAACACGGATAAAAAGCTAGACGTCTCTCTCCCGCAAATGAGCAGTCCAAAGTGCAGTAAGCGGCTTACAATGGGAGTTGACACTCGATGTTATGGCTGTCTCTTTCTGTTTTTACTCCGTCAAATAGAGCTATCTCGTTAGCAGCCCTTCGTAGATATAAAGGTATAAGCGGAGTACAGTCAGTTCCACGTGAGACTGTATTTTGTAATCAGTGAAGTGGCGCCTTTATTCTGAAGCGCAGGCACAATGTTCGCGCGTTTGACAATTTGACATTTAGTTTGGCGGGAACACCGTTTCATGTTTTCAGATACGCAAAGGCTTAATCTTATACGGTTCGGTATTCTATAAGTGAGCTCTTTTGATATAATAGTTTTTAAAGTGATGTTAGAAGCCAGTTGAAGATTGTTATAGTTATTGCATTTGCAATAACTTGGATCCTAGTTTATTTTAAAGCAATAATAAGGTAAGATAAAATTAATTTATTATTAAAAAAAAATTATTTCCTATTTCCCATAAAAACTAGTGGTCGCTGAAAAAAATAATGAAAAATGATTACACTAGAAATCAAATTTAAAATATGAATATACCCATAATGACATTAAGATTTATAAATGTATGTATTAAAAATATGTGTTGGTTTAAGCAAATCGATTTAAGAAAATACATACGCCTAAAGTACTTCTCTTTACTTGTTTTAGTATTTTTTTGGATTGTTGGAAAACTTCGGATAGTTTTACAGTCGTCTTTCGCCTTGGCTTCTCTATAGCTGAAGTCAATTGTACTATATTAGGTTTTCCTTTACTTTCATTGCTTATAACTTCATTGAATTCTGTGATATTTTTGTCAGTAATTTTTCGAGTATTATTTATTTCCGTCGTGAAATAAATTCGGTTTGTTACATTTTCAAAAGTTATTTTTTCTAATTGCTCTTCAGTATCATGTGTATAATCTTCTACTCTAAGAATACTTTTGTTTGTAGTTGTATCATAAACGCTCATGCCGTCCGTCGTCGCTAGATCGTTGTCTAAGGACTCATGATTGTCTGAATATATTTCATGCAACTGTTTTTTAGTTTTATTAATTGTTTTTTCTATTTTTATATCATCATTATTGCTTATTGTCGATATAGGTTTTATCGTGGAAGTATTAAATTCAGAAATAGTTGGTTGAACAGCGACTGTTTCTGAAACTGATTCCATTTCAGTAGTTTTAATATCTTCCGCATCGTGTACCTTTATTGTTACTTTCATAGATTTTAGTTTATTACTTATATTATAAGTATCTAATTTAGTAATCGTTGATTTAAAATTGATTGTATTCAAAACTGGTATTATTTCTCTTACAGGTGCCTTTTCTTTTATTTTATTATACTTAGCAGTTTTAACATTATTTGTAATGATTACTTTGGTATATTTTATTTTACTATCTGATGTTGACGTCGTCCTTTTTGGATGAATATTTCTAGTAGATTTTATTTTTAACAACTTAATCTTTTGTTTCGTGGTCAATTTATTCCTCTGTGACATCACTCGGTTAATTAAAACATTTTTAAATTCATCCAACGATAGGTAAGCTTTTGGAATTTTTGATTCAACTGGATTATTTATGTATATCAAAGGGTCGGAAGCCGTTCTTAAATTTTCCTTAATCATAAGATTGTGCACTTTAAATCCATTAACATCTTTTAGTTTTTTAACATGTATCTCGTATTGCCTGTTATTCTTAAACAACCGACGCGATGATATGTTATATTTATCTAAAAAAAACAAACCTTTATGATTTTGGCAAGCAACATACACAAATTATTAAAAGAAAAAACAGAAAAAGAGATTTTATATCAGTATTTTCTTATATTTTTCATAATTAATATATAATTAATTCGTAATTTAAAAATATACTATCTGTAATTGCGTCTTTATATTTTAAATAAAGATCCGAAATAACATCTTCAGGCACTGAATTAATTTTGTATTTATCACAGGATACATAAAAAAACAAAAACGTTGAAAATATAATCGATTTGAAATTAAAAATCTCACGACAATGAAACATCTTTCGCATTACTTGGCATGTTTATAAAACAAACAAGAAATGAACGATTTTACACTCTAATTGGCTTATGCATGCATGTGTGCGTTTTCATTTTATTGTTTGGAAATGCTTTTTCGTCCGTTTGATTACAAAAGTAATTGAAAGATTTTTAAATATAGAAAATTGTGTTTAAAAATCGATTCACTGAAAATTTTAAAATGAGTTGAATACAGTATACGAACTAAATGGTTTCATTACGTGATATTATATAGGAATCTATGAATAAGACTAACCGTCGGTTTTTCATTTAAATTAAATATTTAAAAAAGGTATAATAAGATCAAATCGTCTTTTCGAATAAAATTCATTCATCAAAAGAAGTTGATTAACATTTATATAGATGTTAATTTTACGGCCTTTGTCAGAAAATTTCATTAAAAAAATACGCTCTTACTATATTATTATCAAATAAATATAATTTGGCTCTCATTATATGTTTCCATGCAATTTGTTTTTTTAAATATGAAGATACCACAGTATATTTTTACGTTTAATAGTTTATTTGGAAGCCATTGTGTAATGCAAAAAAGTGTACCAATAATTAAAAAAAACTTTGGCAAAACATGTCAAAGGTCATTATTTTCTGAAAAAACAAATAAGTCAAAATTTTCTATTGATTTTAAATGACGTTAATACGTTTGCTGTAATGACAAACATGAATACATAATACTTACATAATAAAATAATCTATATAAACGTGTTGCTACTTAATTTCTTAACGGTTCTTCTCCTTATGTACTACATTTCAAAAAATTTAATTAAACTTGTAAATTCAATAGAGCCAATAACCCAAACTCATTTTGACCCTTGACCACTTTGATTAAAAAAAAAAGATGACTATTGGTACTTTTCATTTTACTGGGTAGTGTATTTTATTGGTTACATAATATTATAAATTTCGATTTTCTTTTATATTTGAACTCGAAGTCTTATGTCTTACGAGGAACTGTTATAATATGCTATATAACCTTAATTTAACATCCTAAATATAACCAGTTGTAACTTATTTGTTAAAATTTATTTATTTTGTTATTTCTCTTCGTTATGTTTTCATTGGGAGAATGAAACAGATGAATAATCATAAGTTTTATATTACAAATAAAAAATAAAATTAAACTTATTTTTTTATTTAAAAAAAAAAAAAACAGATTATTCTTACAGCAGACTATTATTCGAAATTATGTATTTAAATACGTATATGTATATATCAAGTTTATACATCCTTGCTCATTAATAATCTGATTTTTATATAATCTTGCACAGAACAACTTTTTTTTAACATAAACATTTAATGCAAATTTTGTATTCAAATTAAAAAAATATCCAACAAAACTATATACAGAGTACATTTCCAAATATATATCAAAATATAATTACAGACCATTTTAGACTATTGGTAACCTTTAAGTAGTCGGTTAATAAAAAACTCGACTACATTTAACCAATGAATAACAACCGTACCCAAGCACCGTGACAACCCATTAATAGGGTTCAGTGGTTACCAGGAACTCACGTAAATTCCGATCTCGTTTGTCCGTCCGTCACTTTTAAACATTTTCATTTCATGTCATTTGAACATTCAAAGGTTTTAATTAATAGAATTGGCTATTGGTAAGTATATTTCGTCATGATCACGTTAATATTCAATCAAAACATTTTGTCGCAGTAGTACTTTTAAATGACTACAATACGGAGAAAGAAATTAATGCACTTAATCTTTAGAAAAAAGCTATGTTGTTCTAATTCGTAGTAGAGGTTGATGACGGATTGGGGATGTAAGAGATGAAATATGTACGGTGCAAATATCTATTGGCGTTGGACTTTCGATCAAGAATCAATTTCCAGTCCGTCTATTTAAAAAAAAAACACACTCACACATAGCCAGCGATCGGCTTTTCTTTTAGGATTTGTTTTTTTTTATTCATTCCGATCATTGATGTTAGTGGTTGAGAACACTGTAAACTATTTCGCTTGAATTAATTTTTAATTGCGTTGGTCTAGCGACTATAAATGGATACAGAATTTAGTCGGATTATGAGTGCAAAGGGATAGATAGAAGACCACCGTTTATTTATATGTCTCCACTACTTTTTAACTGCGCAGTCTAGCCGCTGTTACCTCAACCGGTCAGAGGGACATCATTCGAAGGACATCATCCTTTAAGAGTTATTAATATCTTGTATCTTGATACGGTGGCTATTGCCCTTAATTAGTGGTAATTCAGAGTACCTAATTGTAAATTTTGATAAGTGAACAACTACATAAATACACATATCAAACATTAAAAATTGGTAGCAATAATTGTTTTGTCTATATAAAATCGGCAAAAGTGAATTTAGATTATATACTTTAAAGGTAATTGCAAGTTTCTTCAAATTTAGTCGACTGTTGCTGTTTAGGTGTGACTTTTCTTTACTTCATACTCGACGGCCGGGGGCGATATTTTTGCAATAGAACCTCTGCATCAGTTATGTGTTAGCGCCTAACTGTCAATACAAACAACTAATTATCGTCTAAACACATAAAACCTACATAATTTCCAAGAAAAGAGAGACTTTGCTAGCGGAAAAATTCTTCATCTTTCCGTGTTTAAAAAAATATACCACAGATATTCAAACTATTGTTTTTGATTATATAGTAGTAACTGGTCACTGCCACAGATATTGGAGATGTATAAAATGTGAACCTCTTCTTATATCTAATAAGGAGCTAAGATAGTATTATGTCTATTATGCCTGTAGTTACACTGGCTCGCTCAATCTTTAAACTGGTACACAACAATATTAAGAACTGCTGTTTGGGTATATAATGAGTGGGTGGTGACTACCCATGCTGGTAAATTAAGTATTTAAATATGGGCTACTGATAGGCCACTCTATGGCTGGGCACCAAGTTATACCGTGGAGGGTCACTCGGTTTACAGCTTTATGATTTCAAATTATAATTTTCTAGATTCCAGTTTTCCAACCAGCGTAAAAAGCCTTTTTAGGTTTTCTGTTCAAGCTCGCAGAAAACAAAACCAAGCGTTATTAGTCCTACCTCTCCGTTAATCTTGTTTTCAAAAGTATTTTTTTAACTCTGCTAAAATTTTTTGAAATAAGATTCAAATCGTAATTTTCCAAAATTAAACATGTTTCAATTAAGGGTTATGTCCTGTGTCCGTGATTTCTAGGAAAAGGTAACCTTACGAGTCGTTAATTAATTTTTACTAACGGAACTTTTCGGGCAAATACATTGCAAAAAAATGCATCGACATCATCTGCGTTAAAGTAGTTGGTTCTTACTCAACTGCAACCTTGTTTTCCCAAAGGAGAGGGAGTTTCTTTGGCTATTGTCACCACTCTGCTAGGTAAAACTTTGCATTTTGAGTATTTCTTTCGGCACATAGTTTCACCCGAGATAAACTACATTATGAATAATAATCGTAATCGTAATCTCCGGTGACTTCTCTAGTTCTTAATTTGTGTTCATATATTTCATCTCATATTCTACCGTGAAGGAAACCTCGAGTGGGAGTAGTGTGGTGGAATAAGCTTTTTCTAGTTTTTGTTCTCCTCTTTAGTCCAAGTGACATTCTTCCAGGTGTGGAAGTTTAAGTACCAAATTCACCTTTAACATCTTCTTCGGGCATCACCCAAATTTACAAAATTAGACATTTATAATAATTTTATCGAAAACAATTATTGCAGATTTCAGTTGAATGTCAAAAGAGGAATTTAATTGTAATCAAAAAATCTAAAATTAAAACGACTCTTTTATTTGGAAATTTTAAACATCTACTTTGCGATCAACATTTGAGAAGTTCACAGAATTTCTACGCTATTACGGTTTGGTAATCTTATATTCAAAATAATACAAATCTTCAAGTATTAGAGATAATAAACGTGGAAATCAATAACATTTTAATGTATTATTAAAAATAGATATTGATTACTACAGTTATATACAAAATATAAACAGAGGACAAGCATAAAATTTGGTGTGATGTGCATTATCTTATTTTGTTATATACAACCGAACCACTAACATTTCTTAAATTATACTATAATTGAGTTTATAAACTACCTTTGTAAAAAAGGACGTTGATGTATATTTTTGAGAAAAATAAACTTTGTCATTATTTAATACGAAAGACGCATTGTAATTGGTCATTGTGCTATAAAAGTTGCAAATACGTGTTTTTATATGGAGAAGGTTTTACTCGTATAATATCCACTTCGATCAGGCTATCATATCGGTCAATGGATACACAGCTATCAGCCGATTTTTTCCAGGAGAATTATATCCGTTCAATTAAATTGTAATTAATAGAGGAAACGATTTTTAGTTGAGTTGATTTCTTGTTTAAAATACTTATGTATATAGTTCAGCTTAAGTTCACGTTCAAGCTTAAATAACAGCCATCCTATCACCCATATTACAAGTTTAAGTATACTTTTACAAGCTCTTTTGAAACGTCATTTTAATTCTATAAAATGTAAGCTTCTAGAAAGTATGTAGTTTACCTCTTTGTGGTGTTTGTTAGATTTTCCGTCCCATAAGATAATGTAAAGGAAGGTACAGAGTGATCTATACACACAAGTGCAATATCTCCCACCCAATTTACTAATCCTCGTAGAGAATGGCCGACGTTGTTGTAATCGACCAGGATGAAATCCACATCATCATCTTGAGACGTGTTGCAAGTCAAAACTAGTTTGACCGGTGAAGAGTTCCGTACTTCACTTTTAATACATAACAATTCTTCATTTGTTTATTTGTGTTTCAATGTTATTTTATTTTGTATTCGATATTTTTCGAGTTTCAAGTTGTTCCAAGATTTTGGTAATGTGAGACCGACGCTCTACCCAAGTGCAACAGTTTTATTAATATATCTGTGTAAGCAATTCTCCCAATACATAGTAAACGCTTCGTCCCTTGTTACACGGAACGGTTACTGCTGCAAAAGTGCTAATCACAATAAAAATCATCTTTACCAAGAGACATAACATTTTAACGACTTGTAACGTCAGTGCCGAAATTATTAAATTGAATCCGCTACACATATAGCGTTGTATGTGGTCCGCTTAGCGATGTGTTTGTCGCTGGTTCAGTCCTGACCCCTTTGACTATTGTCGTACTCCTAACACAGGTTTTACGGCTAATTAGAGCGATAAAAGGCATTACTAATAATTGGAAATATGAGAAACGTTAATGAGCAAGCTAAATTGAGTTTTGTTGACTTCGTTTGGATTAAATAATTTAATGATTACATAGGAAAAGTAAAAAATAACGAGACATGTGATTCTTAATTGGAGTTAACCTTTACATCGTTTACTGCCATTGGTCTAGTGCCATCAGATGCCAAGTTTCTGGGTTCAAAATATCAGATCGGCCGAAAAGTTATTGGATTTTATGTCGATATATTCTCGTTAACAGCCCAGAATCTGGAAGTTGGAAGTGTTTACACTGCCGTGCCTGGAAGCGCGTAAAATCGACGGTGCTGTGCCTGAACTGTTTCCGGACGAGTCAGATTTGCTATCTCGTCTCATTATGAGATTATGGGAATAGAAAGCGCACCTGTGCTTGCACACACACTATAATATGAACTGTTAGGTTAGATTGCTTGCAGTGACCGAAATTGTTCAGGATGACATCATCATCGCACCATATACATGAACCTATATAATTCCCACGTCTAATAAACTATTCCTTATTAGTACATTTTTTTTTCTAAATATTTAATACTTTATAATTATGATAAGATTGATAAGTTATGTATATACAACACACATTGCCACAAAATTCACCACGTATCTTTACAACTTAAAATTGAGTAGGTGATGAAATTGGATTAAGATATATCTCGTAAATATACTTAAAATATAAACCTATTTTTTATAAATAACCTATATAGATTTATATATTTACATTAAATATAAAGCTTCCACAAATTCAAGATATAGATTATACAGAAAAGATCGGTAAAAACTGACTCACTTGCCGTTAGGAATCGACTGTATCTTTATTACTATAATGGTAAATAATTAATGGCATTGTAATTTTAGGTCACCACCATAGAAGAGTACGGGGTGTACACGATGCTGCCGGCGCAGCAACTAGCGCCGATAAGCCCGTGGCCACCCGACGCGATGCTGGACCGCATGGACGACCTGGCGCACAAAGGTAAAGGTAATGGTGACCACCATTTACATTATCGTTTTAACTTATTTATCTGTTCTAATTGAGAAAGAAATCCGCTTTTATATATCAAAATTTTCATATTGAAATCTACAGTTTAACGTCTCTAATGATTGATACTTTTTTTTAATTCAATTGAATACATTTTTTTAATATAATACGTTCGACATTTGACTACTGAGTTGATTTCGTTATCATTTACATTTTAACGAAAACAAGAACTCGTTTCAAAATAATGGGGAGAAATTCGGACTTTGTTTAATAAACATAACTTCAGGATATATTGACTTATTATAAAAAGCGTCAAAATATAATTTTAATAATTATTCTATATATAATGTTTGTACATTATATATAGTCACTATGAATTTACTCCATTTATTTTATTCAGTACACCTGCACCACAAGCATCTTGTGTTGTCTAAAGCTTCCATAAAATCCCTGTGACGTTTCACCTGTACTAGTCTGTCATACGTATAAACGTGATTAATTGGAGTAAGCAGGCTTGTGGTGAACAGGGCACAGCGGTGTTAACCAGCTCGGCGGCGTGTTTGTAGGAGGCAGACCATTGCCCGACTCCACGAGGCAGAAGATCGTGGAGCTCGCACACTCGGGAGCAAGGCCCTGCGACATTAGCCGTATCCTGCAGGTCTCCAACGGCTGCGTGTCGAAGATACTTGGCAGGTTTGTTCGAATTCAAATCTTAGTTTATGGTAAAGGATATTAAAAATTGTTCGTGTGAAATCATAGTTGTGTCTATTGCTGAGTTACAATCTTCAAAAATAAAGTAGGAGCCCGTAACCCAATTTTTGGCAAGGATAGTAGAACTTAGTCTACCATACTACTGTAGTATGATTTATTACGCACACAAGCCATTTACTCTTAATGTTTTACTCCACAGCTGAGCATTACATGAGATTATAAACACCATTTAAGTACATCTTATTTTGTTAAACTCTGCGGATTCTATCCCTGGGCAGTATCAAAACATTTCAACAGTCTTTACAATATCCATGATATTACAACTGCTAAATACAATTACAATTTTTGGATGAATAATATAGAAGTCGACTAACTTTCTTGATATATAAATATAAATCTAAAATTTTATTTTAAGATATTAAGGAATCATAGAAAATCTATTTTTAGATTTTTTTATAAAAAATGAAAAAATCCAATTACATAATAAACTAAATACTAAAAAAATTATAATGAGATGCTACGATCTTCTAAAAGGCCATACTCAAATTAACGCCTTTTTTATTCAGTTTTCAAGAAATAAGAAAAATACGAAGATAAATTTTCCTATAAAATATATAAGAAAAATAAATGTGACTTAGATACCTATCATCCCATATTCTCGTCTGTATTAGACCCCACACATTGTCAGAGATTCCAATAAAGCCAAAGTTATGATAAAATTATTCAGAAAAAAAAGAATAGCGGATTTGAACGTATATTTTTTTCGTCTATAAACGAACGTCACGTCTCTTTGTAATAAGAGAATAATAAATAACTTGACTTGTTTGGAACATAATCAACGTCTCATAACGTAGTTATAGTATTCTCATTATGTACAAAATACATAATGCCTCGTTTAGAATTGTAATGCCCAGTGTATAAAACAAGTAAGGAAATAGATCACATTGTAAATCTTACAGTGTTAGATAAAAAAAAATTGCTGGTAATAAATTTGGACTTTATACCAACACTATTCCGTAGTGGTATGCGCTGGTGGAATATATATTTGTCACAATACATGTAGCAAAAATTTATCCAATCGATGCAGGTTCTAAACGTAGCACCTACTGAAGAAACCCGACAATAACCTAACAGAATTTGTCCTTAACCGTCGAATATAAAATAAATATCAAAAACATTTTAGTTTGTTTATAAAATAATTAAGCAATCAGAAAATATTTAACCTTACGTTCATGGTTCAATAAGAAGCAGCGAAGTATTGATCTAGTCCAAGCCGCAATTGTCATAATACATAACCAACTATGGCATTATGTTACATGAAACCATCCCAAAAATGCCGTTGAAACGAACACCATATCTAACTGGCTGTGACCACAGAAATGTACTTGTGACCACACCTAGCACTAGTGAAATAACCTTGCCAAATTAAAAAGACCTCAGATTGGATGGAAGTGGTTAAACAAATACGGGCTTCTAATATTGGTAATGCTATTAACAGCCAAGGTGACTGCGAAGGTTGGTTAAGAGATGTAATTTGAGAAATACTATTTCACGTGCATTGAATGTAGATTGTTTTTTGTTTGTTTTACTTGAGGTTAGATGTTTTTATGACAATACACGTATTATAATAATAATACAGAAATAAATTGAAATAAAAAAAACATACATATATTTCTTATGTTTGCGTTATTTACTGTAAATATTTAATGTAATATATCCTTTATATTAAACGTAACAAAATATATTTTAACATCACTTGAATTCAATTATTATTGATTATTTTTCATAGTTAATTTAATAAGAAGAGTCGACAAATAATGTTCATAGAAGTTTATCAATACAAGAAAATTGTAAATTATTGTAAAAAAAATGTTATAAATTTTAAATAGTTAGATAGAATTTGTGGATCCTATCAAAGATCGTGTGTTCGAATTCAAACAAGCACCCCTTAATTATCATATTTTTAATTCGTGTTTATAATTATAAATTTAAATACGAAAAGTTTTTCGTCTCGTCTTCAGCGGTGATCAAGCCCCGAATGAGTCGTATGAAATTCTGGAATACTACTCTCTAGGAGAGAATATATTTGTCCAACAGTGTGGCATCTACGGGCGGTTACTTTACAAATTTTACTAGATAATTTATTAGAAAAATAAACCTAATATAATATGACACATGAACTTGGGATTAGTGTTAGATAATATTACTATATTATTAGTTAGAAGTAGTATAAAATGCCTGACAGCTGGCCGGCAAGGCGAATAAAAGTACAAACCAGGTATCGAACCTGATACCCGGGAACTTGACACCACGGTGCCCCACCGGCGATGGTATCACCGTAGGTGACAGTTTGTGCAAGAAGGTTTAGAATTCGTTTTAATTAATTTACAAAAAAAATACTTAATTAATTTTAAGATAAAATAAAATATAATATGATACAGATTTTTACTGGAATTTTCTTTTGTATAATTGTATGTGGCTAGTTACCTCTTGTCTATGTATAGTATTTTTTCCTTCTTGGGCTGCTGGAAGAAATCTTCGAGGAAAAAGCATGCTTAGTTTTCTTATGTCGTCTCCTCATCTAACTTGCTTCTGGTATTGCATATTGTTCAAAAATAAATGAAGATGAAAGAAAAAATAACTTGAAATTTATTGAAATTCACATTAAGTGCCAATTATATACAGAAATGATAATTTTAATCAATTATGTTTTAAAATTATTATTATATCTTTATTATCATATCTATGAGTGACTTGCGTGGATGTTCGTTCTATTCGTAGTTTGTCATCTTCGAAGAGGAGCTGAGACCGAGGTCTTATACGTATATTATAATCGAAAATAACAAGTAACGTTATCTACTCTTTTAATTATAACCACAGACTTTAAATTTCGTAAAAGGTACACGAATGGCGAGAGAAGATTCGTATAAACTACCCTGATAAATTTATTAGTTTCTTTAACTTTGTATGACACTAATAGACAAGACTAAATTAATAAATAAATCTAATTATTTATTATAATAACATTTTAGAAAAAAAAACGCCTGTATTTAGGCTCGGGTTCCATCACAGGATGCTAGTTATTGTGTAAAACAGCATTGTATATCTGCTTATTTGAAAAGAGCAACTATACGAGTTTCTTGCCGTTTCTTCTCGCTAGAGGCTGCTTTCGGAAACGGTAGTAGTGTTTCAATATGGACGATTCAAAAACGCTTCATTGTAAAGTTGACTTGAATAAAATTGATTTTATTTGATTTGATTTATATGTATGTCCTTTGAAAAAATTATTATATTGCAATTTATTTTTGAAATATGATTTTCTAGTGTTCAACCAATTTGGTTTTCTAATAATATTAATTTGATTGTACGTATTAGGTATTATGAAACGGGTTCGATTCGACCTCGGGCAATAGGCGGCTCGAAGCCACGAGTGGCCACAGCGGAGGTGGTGAGCAAGATAGCCCAATACAAGCGAGAGTGCCCGTCTATCTTCGCGTGGGAGATCAGAGACCGTCTTCTAAGCGAAGGAGTCTGCACTTCGGATAACATTCCAAGCGTGAGTACACTTATATGTTTTTAAATTGTTACAATGACCTCGACCTTTGACGTATAAAGAGTAACAGTTGGCAAACCCTGTTAAATTTAAGACTCGACGGAAAACTCGATAACTTTTTTTATTGGTCCACGACTTGAACTAAATCTAAACCAATATTAAAAATGCATATAAGGCATATGGTGAGCTAAGTATAACAGTAACTAAGTTCACGTTAGATATTCATAATTACTCTATAATTAATAGTGTTGGTATTGTCACAGTGTTTTGTTAGTACTGATTTGATTCATAGTATTATTACGTCATTGTCTTTCGATTGAATACAAAATGAATTAAGATTAATCTATTTCGCGAACATAACGTCAATGTTGTACACATTTTTACTAATATAATATAAAGTAGTAAAAAATATTCCAGATAAAAAAAACACAGTTAATAAAAAAATAGATATCTTTCCTTGTCTTAAAATTTTCACGAAATATGAACCCGAAGATTTTACGGCAACGCCTTTCTTGAGTACTAAAAACGAAAGGGCATCAAAAAACACAATGGTGTCGTATAACGGTAGCTATAGTTCGATTATATACAGGGTGCTATAACGCCTTATCTTCCCCAGCACTATACAGGACTCCCCTTTCCTTTCCCCTTCTCCTCCCCCTACCGTGGCAAAACAATATGACGTTATAGCTTTTTTCTTCATCTTTCCTTTTTTTTTGAATACGAAGCCGCTCCCTTCTGGGACTTGGACGATATGACGTACTCGTATATAGGATGCTTTTACACACATTTTAAAGATAAACATACTTCTTTTCTTCCGTAAAGGTATTATACATTAATAATCAAAGTTATAGAGTATGCATTCAATTAATTTTATATACCTCGTAACATAATTAAAAATAAGTACGAAAATAAACATTTTATTCGTTTTTTACAGTATTTAAGATAAAAAAAAACTTTAGTATCCGTCTTTATGATTCAACTCTTTAACGTAATGTGTAATGTAGCGAAAAAACTCCTAAAAAGCTATGAATACGAAAATATCATTGTGCTAATGTCTACTTTTAACGACTAGAGAATTCTTAAACATCCTTTACGACAAAAATGTTCCCTCCGGTACTTAACATAAATTAATTAAGGATTTTGCGCCATCACCCTGTTGCTGACGGCTTAGAAAAAGAACCGACTTTGAATAGCACCAAGATCGAGAAAAACATAATATAGATGGTATGTCGAAAAAAAGGACAAAGATATGATTTTTTAATGAGTGCGAAAGAGTTGGTTGTCTATCTCTTTTCCACCGTCTGAGAGGGAGCGATTTTGACACGGTATGAATAAAGAAAATATGAAGGTTTTGTTGCCGTAAAAATTCCAGTACAGGGGATAAAGTCTTTAAGTTATCTGCGAGGGAACCGTTAAGGGTGGTTCCGGAGACAGGTACAGTCGGAAACAAAAGATTACGTAGTACTACGATCAGTTTTTTTTAATATAGAAATCTTAATAGTAATTCTTAATATTTATTCTTAATTGATGTGTTTATTTTATAATACGACGTAAAATAAAATTATGAAAATATGGATACATCCTTGGATCTCAAAAAAGATAATATATTAAATACTTTTTACATAGTACATATATATTTTTTGTGTATAACCGGAAACGTCAGTACAACAATGGGATTTAACTTACGAGATGTTAGTTGGCGAAATTATTTTGGGCTGAATGTGCCTTTACCGAAAGCCACGAAAGGAAAAAAGTTAGTGTTAGAAAAATTCACACATCATCACAAAAAAAAAGAGTTTTCGTATCTTTTTCATACATTTAGATTATTAGATATATGAGATATTGAAAATCATATATGACAGAAAAATCCATGTTTTCTTGACACATTTGAAATAGGTACTAAGGTACAGTAAGAAAATCTTTACTAATAATAATATTACTAAAGCGAAAGTGATTCTGTTTGTTACCTCTCATCGCTTAAACCGCTGAACAGATTTAGATGAAATTTCGCATGGAGATAGTTTGAGACCAGGGGAAAGACATAGACTTATAAGACTCCTCAGATAAAATGGGGGTCAAAAGTTTCTGTGCCGAAGGTAAAATTTTATAAATTACGCGCGGGTAAAGCCTTGGGTTCAATTTGTAACGGAATAAAACTGTTAGGATATAAAGAAAAACCTTGACTTTTGTTAGTCGACTAAGTCTGAAAAAAACATACATTTTTAATTCCACCTGTACACTTTCACATAGAGAATATATATACATATTATATAAAGTAATCCGTTGTTTAGGTACTTCAGTTCGAGAGTGCTTAAAGGTGGAATATATTAACCATCGATCCGATTCGAGTTCACGTCGAATTTTGTTAAGTTACCGTAAATAATATTTGATGTTTAAATTTATGTATACCGTCATTCGCTTATGCACATCGGAAAATTATTTCATACGACAAGGATTATCTAAAGGAGATCGTACATTTGTTAGGCGATACGCACTTGTGTCGTTACGAAATAATTCTTTAAAAATATTAAAATGAACCATTGTTGACTTATAGGTCTTCAATATTTTGCTGAACTTTGAGCAGGACTTGGTGTAAAGGTAAAGGAGATATCTGTTTTTATATACTTAATTTTATCGAACAGAGTTAAGAACATTTCGTTTTTAAAACAAACTCTTGTATATACAAATGATAATTATTTGTTATCATCAACATATATTTAAATTTTAATATTTCTGTTTGATGTTAGAAAAACAAAATAAAATTTTAAATAATAAAATTTGAAATGTAGATTTATTTTTTTATTGTTTGACAAAAAAAAACTGTCATCAGTCAAACAGTATCTCTGTTGTATTTTGATCCTTGTCGGTCGATCCATTATTCCAGGCTCACGCAAACTAATCGCATTCGTTTTGTTTGCCAAAGTGTATACTATAGTCTTAATAATTTCTAAATATTAAAGGATAACTTAAGATGACGACGAAAAATTCATATGAATTATTAAGCTTTTATAAATTGTTTTTATATATTTATATATTATACAATAATAATGGACGTTCTTAATAACGTCAATTTAATTGAAGGCAATCCCGTCTTGGTAAGGGCTCATCATATATTCTACCGCCAGCAATAAGTATTGTTGTGTTCAAGCTTAAAGGCTCAGTGAGCCAGTGTAACTACAACACAAGGGACTTAATCACATCTCAGTTCCCAGGGTTGGTTATGATGAATATTCTTTTCAGTACCAGTGTCTATTTGCAGTGCTATTTGCAGTCCGCTTAACGGTTCCATAAAAAAATTTATAAGCCATATTCATTATTATTAAGAATGAAAAAAACAACAATAATTCCACAATTACAAAATAAAATAACACTTCAAATCACTCCGTTTGATCTTCAAACAATGTAAGTATTTAGTTTATGAAGTAGAAATTAATTTGCGTTAAATCTCCCTCGAATAATAAAATATATATATTATAACTGAATTAAATATAACAATAATTATTTTAATAGCAATTTTCTCTATCTTACATTCTGATTATTACTAAAATTAATCAACAAATAATATATATCTCAAATTAGACAAATAAGGACATTACCGATTTGAATTCTCCCAATTCCGGTCCAATTATGTTTGTTAGAGAATAACACAAAAATAGCCGAACCAATTTCGTTTTCAACGACTCAAAAATCGACATTCCAATAATCTGACAGTTCAGTTGAACATTTTTCTATATTACTTCCTTTTAGTTTTAGATTTTGCCATCCATACTTAAAATATTCACCGGGAACCATAATACAATCAGTAGTTTAACAGCAAACATGATGTCACTAAGCCTTTAGTAAAGGCCCTTCGCTCTAACGAAGCCAAAAAAATCGGCCCCGTTTAAACTCAATTTTCAGCCAATGAAAAATGTGATTAACGGTCATAATTATAGGGTTCCATTTTAATTGATATAGTCATGGACTAGGGTTGTCACATGGTATCGCATGTTCCCGTAGCAAATCACTTCCGGGCCACTAAATGCAGGCCAAATTAATGCGTTTAGCACGCTCCCGGCATGGGGATGACAACTTTATTTTATTATATAGCTATATTTTCTTGTCACTTCGCCATCAGCCGTTGCAATTTTTTGTTTGTTATATTGTAACCCTTATCGGCAATTTATTTCAATAGCACTCGTGATATTGATATGTGGATATATTATTAGAAATTTATAATATGGTTTACATATTTATAATGACAGTTATATTGATTCATTTGGAAAATATGTAAAGTGTAATTGATATTTCAAAATGCAAAATTATTGAAAAGGAAAACAGAGTGGACTTAGGGTTTTTTATCATTCTTATCAACAAAATCAATATCAAAATCAAAATATAATTTATTCAAGTACGCTTTTACAAGCACTTTCGAATCGTCATTTAACAAACTATTTAAAGTAAAGCTACCACCGGTTCGGAATGTAGATTCTACCGAGAAGAACCGGCAAGAGACTCGGTATGTCGTTACTCTTTTTCAACATCTAAAAATACAGTCATGTTAGTTAAATACAATAATATATGTATGTTATGTCTCCTGCGTGGAAGTTAACAAGCATTAACTCCACGCTTTTTTATCATCAATATAATCTTGAACATTCATACAAAACAGAACGTGCAGTTTGTAGAAATATAAAGAGTTTAAATGGTTTGTTATAGAATAATAAGGTTTTCAAAATATGCCAGTTGGAACCTAGACATTATAAATACATACCCCTATAATATGCTATTCATGTTTCATGGATCAAAAAAGTCAAGTAATTTTCGTAGCGTACACACAAATACTATGTTGTTTACAATAACACATGGTGTATCCAATTATTATGTTGAGAACAACTACAAAATTTGACTAAAATAACCCGCTGAGTTTCTTACGCCGGTTCTACTCACTTCAGAGTATTTTCTTCATCGAACCGGTTTTTTACTTTTTCTATCAAATAAATTAATTTCTTTATTAATAAAAAAAATAATTAAATTTAATTTTTCTATAAAAAAAATTAAGCAATAGTATTTGAAGCGTGTGTATATACATAAACATGCGTAACTCGAAGTTAAAGTCAAACATTTATTTTTTTAATATAAAAACAAATTCACTTTACATTTGACTAAGAAAATCTCATGAAGTTGTTTCTTGAGAAATTCCTGTGAGATTTGTTTTTACGGGATGTTTATTAAGTCAAAAACAAACAAATATATTTTTCATACCGTTTATTTTTTCCATACTCATCCTGCTAAAATTAATTAAATTTTCTATTTTATTGACACTAACAGAAATTGCATCCTGCATTAGATTTTCTCGAGAAAAACTACCGAATATTGTAGGAAAACCACAAAATTTTAACTTAACGCTTATATCATGTAAATAATCCACTCACTAACGATTTATTAAAAGAGTTTTTAATTTAATAATTAGAAAAAATATCTACAGGTTTTTTATAAAATTAAATGTGGTCTAGTAGGATATATTATCAAATAATTATTAAAGATAATGGATTTATTTAGTGGTAAATATCAAATCATCACCAACCAACCATATTTCACCTAAATATCCCTTACATCCCACGTTATTGCCTATCATCGGTCCAATGAATATCTCATACAGAACACTGATTTAAAATATCATTAAAGCATATCTAAGATCTCACAGGGCTATCGCAACAAATTGTAACAAAGGCCTCAGAAAAGGAGATTATCGAAAATGGCACGTGGCTGGCACGCGACTGGCTCGCGTCCGATGTATGGACCTAATATTGTCATACATTCAAAATTTAACTACACCGCACCGTGATATGATTGCTTTTAGTTTAACACATCGGATAAAGATTTATTGATTTTAACTGAAGCTAAAATAGATTTTATTTTAAATGCAATAAAGTTCAATTCGTATTCAAAAAAATATAGTTAAAGTTAGTTAAAACTAAGAAGTGTCGGAGGGAAATTAATACCACAATCGCTGGATTTAAAGCTTATAGTGGAGTTGAGTACGTAATGACATGAACAAATAAATATGTATTGCTACAGTTGTCTTGTCACGTTTGTTTGTTGGGATGTCACACGCAAGTATCGCTGCGGGGCAAGCGGCGGTGACTTTGTTATAACATCACGAGTTTATGACGATTATGTGCCTTTTTGAATAAGAAAACACAATCAAACTTTTTTGAATTGTTTATCTGCGAAAATTCTGACCATTTTGAAGTTAATCGATACAGACTTTTTTCTATATTTTAGTAATAAGTATAAAGTTTGTATAATCATAAAAAAAAAATTGGTATAGAAGGCGATTATTACAATTTCCTTCACAGCTATTCTACCGATGTCGTTATTCGAAAATCGATTTTTTTATTAATTGTAGTGTTCCCCAATGCTTTTCTGTCAAAAGCAAAACTTGACAATATTCAAAATGACTTAATGATACGCAATTGTTAAGCAAATATCCTTAAATATGTCGTCCATTGAAGTCAATGTCGCATAAAATTTTCATACATTTAACGACCAAAATCTCCATCGAGTTTCAATAGTTCCACTGCAATTTATTTTCAAACATAATAATATAAACGCTAACCATAAAGCATTAATTACAACACAATAATTTCTGTCTTATTTTCCAAAAATATATATTTATATCTTTTATTTTATAGATATATCTTATAAAAGATAGATCTCTTCAAGTATATTATCGTAAAGGTCGGATGCCAACAATCTGCGGTTTTATCTAGGCAAATTGTTTGTGGCCTTTTGCGGACAACCCTACATTACAAACTCTTTATATATTATATAAACGTAAATGCGTATAAAATGTTTATATCACAACTTTTTACATGTGAACTATCACATTTTATTGTATTTAATATAATTACATATTGTCTCAAGTTCACAATTATACAAAACATTATATAACATAAAAAAATATTTATCCAACTCATCTTACACATATTACAATTATATTCATATTCTAGAAATTTCTAATATTTTCAATAATATTTAATCTTTTAAAATCATACATAACTGTATATTAAATATCACTTTATAAACAGGTTAACTCAACGCTAATGTCATCCGATCAACTTGCAACAGCTAGAGTACTCTAGCAAGCAAGTATCAACTTAAATAAAAAAGTGTACTTAATAAGTGAGACTAAAAATTAATTATTTCCTTCTGAATAATTAGTGTAATATTAACAATAGCTAGTGTATAAATATAACGATCTAAGACATTAATGTTATTTAATTAAAAATTATCTTGACATACAACACTACGCATCTCAGTCGTGTTATGCAAACGTTAAATAAAATATAAATCACTTTATTTTAATAAAATATTTAAGCATCATTTCGTTTACATCATTTTATTATTATTTACTGAGACTGTTTCATTACGGAATATGTAATTTGACGGTATTAACTGTATCTACAGTTCTAAATGGCTTTTATGAGTTAACTCGAATAAAGAGTATTTTGATTTTAATATTATATACCAGTAATATTTTCACCAGTGAACTCTAATAAACCTCGTCTAACAATAAAATTTAATATGATCTAAATTCCCCACACATAATAAGTTAATTACAAGGTAAGATGCAATAGGGGCTGGCGACACGTGTACTAACCGTCGGACGCTCCGCCCACAATACTTATAACTATAATTATCTATTTTATTAGATATCAGACAACATGATATCCCAACGTGTAAATAAAGGGAAAAGTAAAAAAAAAAAACAACTTTATAATTTTTTTTTTAAGAATATTTTGATCGAATGAAACGAATAACATTGTATACTTATTATAGATTGTATTGTTACCAGAACTAAAAATATCTTTGCAAAATTTTAGGTCAATCAAGTTGGAACGGCAATAAACATACCACATACATTTAGTTGGATGTTATTTATATACATATATGTATATATAATGTATATATAATGTATATATATGTGCGAGTGATTTTCTTTTTTCCAATAAAAATATTTATTGGAAATTTAATACTAAATAGCTGTATAAAACTTTAATTGTACCTTCTGAGATTCCAAAATAATTTATTTATTAAAAATTAATATTGTTTTAAATAAACTCTTTGAATACAAATTGTAAACCATCTCTCTTATACTCAAGTCTATGAAAAAGATTTATAAAAAAGTACTTAAATAAGCCTCGCAATTCACTTATCAATCACTTAAGGTCAAGGAACTCAATAACTAAATCTCCATTTAAAAATATTATCACTAACTAGCAGCTCTACATTATTGATACTGCAAAATGATTCCTAATACTAATAGGTTTAGGATCGAATATTTCTTAAAATAATGGCTAATCCTTATTGAACTTAGATCGCACTCAATGTTATTCTAAAATGATATTTATTGTTACGTATATAAGAGCTAATATAAGCGAGAAGTTGTCGGTACGTATTGCGTTGCTTTTAAAGGCGAGAATGCAATATACACTTTTGGATGATCGGATGAGGGGATGAAACGATGCGAGATAAGTATGGCACAGGCACGTGCGAGTTAGAAACATGCAATTTTTGTATTCTACCCCCTTATTATTATTGACTTGAGCATGTTTTAACATTTCTCAAGTGTTTTATTGGCATTTTGATACTTTTTATTGTGTCTCTAATATAAATGCCGTTTGAACAAATTTGCTTGTATATTATAAATTTTATATGGATTTTAGAGTTATTTTTGACTAATTTCATAACGTTATATATATTTTGTTTGTCTTTTTGTTTCTATATATAATAATACATATAATGAACACTGATAATAGAGATGATTTGACTGTGTTATCTGTTAAATTTCACAACAAAAAAATCTCCTTACTGTTTAATTACACTTTTCAGTATAATTTATTTATTTATTTATTTGAAACACCATCGGCATATACACAAAGACAATTCAATCAATAGTACACGGACCAATGCAATGTGATACACCACTACAGGTATTTACAGCACTATTGAATTACAATAAAAAGTAATACACTCTTAAATTAATAATAATAATAATAATAATAAAAGAAACTAAACAAGCATAAACTTAGGCAAAAGATACGGCTTAATGCTTAATAAAAAGATAACAATTATAAACCTCTAAAAATAAAAATACAGTTACAATAAAAACAATGGTAATGTTACCCACTTATAGTGTGTAATATTGATTTCTTAAAGCTAAAGAGATTTTGATAGTGGATATCTATTTCAAGTCTGTTTATAGAATTGTAATAATCAATGAGTATTGAGATTGTATTTTTTTTTTATTTCTCAATAATGTTTGAGTCAATAGTTCCGTTGTCAATTTTTCAATTAACTAGACTTTTCTGTCAAAATCATATATAAAGTGTCACAAAGAAGTTAATGTACTTTATGTCATCTAACACAGCTTACGACTTTATATTTGTTCCTTGTATTAATATAACAGCGTCATAAAATTTAGATAATAAAACTAAACTAAACTTACTTTTAATATTAAAGATATAATATTGTATAAACAAACAAATATTTTATATTAAATAAAATTATATAGACATCCGTAGCCAGTGAAGGGATTGTGTATATTAACGCTTAATCCTACCGTTCTGCCCACTCCTCTTCAAATAATGCCACTCGAATCTGATCCCACACGTACAGACAGCACAAAAATATTGTGGTCAGAATCCATGAACGAATATATTTTAATAAAATTCTGTTTGAGGCTTAAAATATTTGTTATGTATATTTCAAAAGCCAAGACATGCGTAGAGATGCTTAAAAATCTATATGTAGGTATCTACATATATATATTTTAAATATATTTCTAAATATCAAAATAAAAAGGTTTAAATATCTACTGTAATTAAATACATATGTGAAGTAACAATGAAGAAAAAATATAAATAAATACGATTTAATTCCATTTATTTCATGTGCCGTAATTACTACACGCAATTAATTCCTTATAAAATATATATATTTGTCTGGAGACAGATTTATTTTAATTATACTTTTTTTGCCGATCATACGAACACGAGAGGAGAGTAATAGAACTTCAACAGATACTTGATAAGATAAAATACGAGATAAGAATCAACTTGCAACATATTGGGGTACACGAAATTAAACGTATTTGTTTGGAAGCATTATGTTTCAAATAACCGGAATGGAATCAAATAAGCTTATGAGCGTCAACAGTTTTAACGAAAATGCATTGTTTTTAAAAACTTATTAGTATCATAATGTACGAAGCATCACAGAGTGAGAATTCCTTATTATTATTAGAGAGAGTAGTGTACAAGTTTATTGAAGAAACAAGCTGAAAATTTTACCTATAGCACACAAACGCCACCCCCAATTGTACCTATAGTATAGTCCTTTCTCGGGGATTCAAACTACTTCCATAAGAAATTTTATCTAAGTCGGTTTAGCAGGTTAAGTGCGAAAAGGTAACAGACAGAGTTGCATTCGAATTCGTTTTAACAATATTAGAATAGATACTATGGTAATATTATTTTGGTATAAAATATATATTGGGGGGAAAAACGATTCGTGTGCCTTGACGGCAAACGGTAAGACGCTCTATATATTATATTATCACTTCCACTCTCCTCCGCCGTTCTCGGTATATATCGCTGTATATATATGTATGTAGAAAATTATATTTATTTTACAAACAAAACTTTATGTTTTTATACATTGGTTTTCTTAAATTATAATTTTTTTCGATAACCGTTAATTTTGACATTTTATATGAACTGCCCGCGATGGTAAAATTTTTTATTTTAATTATTTTGCCAACCAGCACACAGATCAACTATGTGACTTCTCAGAAGTCATCTGAAAATGATAAATCAACTTTTCAACCAACAATTTAATCAAAACTAAAGTAGTTTACGTATATAAGATTAATTGCTAGTTTAGTAAAAAATTGTGTATAAAATAAATTCTTAAAAATTGTTAATAATATATTTTAAACTGTTAAACATTCAATAACTTGTTTACTATTGTATACTTGTTGTGTTGTGTTCTATGAACACGAAGATCTTAAACGAAAGTATAACAGTCCTTAATCCCACTTCTGGGCAAAGTCTTCTTTTTAAGCGGTTGGTTCGGCTTCTTCCATCCCAGTGATTCACAGCTGGTTGATGGAACACATATCGCAGAATTAAAATGGACGTAATCAGGTTTTTTCGCAATATTGCATTTCACCGCAAACTACGAGATGATTTATGATAAGCTTAAAATGAATGCTCTTCTCAGCTATCTTTGCTTAAGGTTTAGATATATAGAATATCTACATATATAATATCCACTGGAAATCTAAGTTTTGGCTTACAAATAGTGCTGTTGTCATCTCTATGAATTATTTGTGAAGTTTTTTTTTTGTAGTGGAACTATACAAAACTGTTATACCTCAATTTGTTCAATAAAGTCTTTATGCAAGCCCGTCTAAGTAGGTACCACAAACTCATCACGTGGTCTACCGCCGAACAGAAATACTTAGTTGTGTCGTGTTCCGGTTTTAAGGGTGGGTGAGACATAAAATCTTCGTTTCCAAGGTTGGTGGGAAATTGACCATGTAATCGTATGTCTAGAAGCGCTGGTGATATTTAAAACCCAAAAACATACTTTCGAAAAGACTATTTTTCTATTTTTATTACAGATAAAAGGTAGTGAAGCTTGTAACTAAATTATTTAAGTTAAATTATAACATAAACGCAAATTAAATTCCCTTAAATACGTAAATGTTGTTTATCAAAGAAAGCCTAAACGCCTGATTATGACTGTAGAAGTTTGATCGTTTGATGTTCAGTCAGGCGGGAGGGCCCAAAGAATGCCTTGTGGGGACCCCGGACTGTCTTAAACTGGCTTAAGATATAAACAAATGTTTACTAGAAACGCTACCCGTTTACCGTAATAGAATTTTCTTTAGGTATAGATTATTTTATTTATAGAATGAATATTTAATTTTTATTAAAATTTACTAACTTCTATAGCTAGTTATAAACGTTCTAAAAAAAATCATATTTACTAAAAAATGGATTTATATTCTTTTTTTTTTTAATAAATTAGGATTTTATATTTTTCAAAGTTTACACAATGCCTTTTTTATTTTTTAAGAAATGTCATCGTTATGAATTATTAGTATTTTTCTAAAAAAATATACTATTGAAATATATATATAAATTATATTATTACATATAATAAAATTTATAAAAAAAAACACATATTGTATTTTTAAAGTAATTCTATGTATTTAAAAACGAGTCTTTAATCATGTAAAAGACATGAATTAAAAACATACAATTCAATATTTAACCGTATAATACTGATTCTTTCCGTTTTTTATAACGCTACACCACCGCTACCACTAACAAAAAAAGCTCAAAATACTTGGAACCTACAACGAGTCGAATGTGTAATAAAAATCTAATAACATATGTATTTTTTTATCATATTTGTCAACTTTGTCTTTAAGGCATAGCTAATCGATTATATATTTATCTTGATATTGTCAATTCAATTTAATAACAACATTACTAAAATATATAATTTAAGTGATGAACGAAATTTGAACATTCGATATATTTTTGAAAATGGAATCGAAAAAAAAAAAAAGTTAAATATCAGTCTATGAATCTGAGTTATTTGTTTTTTAAATAAAATCTTATTTAGTCGTTAGGGTGCGTCCCTCGGCGCGGCACTCAAATATCGACATATGTTATGAGTTTTACGCGAGCTTAATTTTAATCCACTTCGCTCTCAGTAGTTACGTAATATGGTTTATAGTGAGATAGAAATACATTTTAAAATATATTATAAAAATGAACTCGGTTTAATATACCAATGTTTAAACTTAACCTTACCTTTAATCGATTTATTTTGTTGTATCAGTTTTAGCGTTGTGATGATTCGGAAGACGACGCCTTATAACCGATTGATTTGATAAAATCGTTTGACAATAAGCAATAACGTATACATTTTTTTTGTTTAAGCAGCAAACAATCCAATGAAGTGATAAAAAATATACGAAACGGTCGAACAGTATACGGGCTATTCTGTAACAAGAAACTTGAATCTCGCACAAAACGAGCTTGAAATGTCAGAGTGTTATATATGACATGTTAAAAAATAATTATAAAATGTATAGAATACGTATCAAAATGGCGTATCACTGTAAAACGATTGTCAATATTTCACGAGTGTGATACGAAGTGAATTCTTATCGATATGGATATGTAGAGGTTGAATTTAATAGTGTTTATATTGCCTATGCCTATATATAATACAACAATACCTTATAGTACTAACAGTCACGTGACTCGTGTATTGATCTGGTCGCATATAAAAACAGTGTGTGTTTTATCATCATAGAAAGAGTATGGATCTAACTGTTAACTAACTAACTTTAGCAGACGAAATTTAATGTCTATCATTATTTTTGTAGTAAATTTAATTTATTAATTAGAACTTGTTATAAGTTAGTTAAATAGCTTCAATAATTAACAATCTTATTTATCTTGTTTAATTAATAAACAAAAGTGTTTTGAGCTAATCAAAAGTAAATAAAGGTACTACAAACTAATAAAATAATATTTATTAAAATTGTACACATTAAAGTACTATAAGTATTCATATATAATCGAATTAATATATAATGGTAATACAATGTTTTTCTATTTACGTAGATGATTGAGTTCATATCTTATATATACGAAAATACATAATTTATTTAATCGAAATTAAATATTTAAAATGTATGATTAATATAATCCAATGCTCTGAACAGAATTAACATCGTTGCTGTATCTGGAGATCCCAATCAAAAACGATATTCCCACTAACGCTAGTCAAATTAAACTCGAAAACTGAAAACAATGAATCGATAAGCCTTTTGTGGCGAGCATAACGTATGTATCAAAGCGAGCGATATTGGCTGCATGTGACTAATGTTAGCTACGGCTCAAACGAGTAAGCTATTCATTAGCCAATCTGGGATTAGCGTTCCTGGGATACCATTGAATAGTCATATTATACTCGGTCGGGATGAATACTCGAATTACGATTGTAGAACTTCAATAACTAGTGGCTTAACTAAACACAAATATACTTATTCGCTTAAACGTAAATTGTATGACATATTCCAATGGCATATAGAATTGCTATATACAATCATATGAAATGAACAAAAATATATATAGTCATCTTCCGTTCCTACGGTAACTAATGAATGGCGTACGTCTTCAAGAACCAAATCGATAATTTAAAAAATAGCTTACTAAAGTCAAATGACTTTTGGAAGTTTTAAATTAATTATTTCCTCGGCGTAACATTTTATTATGACACAATTATACAAATATAAAAAACTATACAATAAAATAAGTAGATAACTATAGAATTAACTATATGAGCACAAACAATATTTGAAAATATTAACCAAGTTTAATATAACAGTTAATTGGTATCTTTAAGAATAGTATTCAATATAAAGATCTACGAATAAGCTACGCCGTAGCCATTTGCTACGTTAAAACTGAAAGTATTTTATTCATTTTTTTTGTTAAATTTATTTAAATTAAAATGTCATTTTGTAAGTTTATGAATTTTATTTAAATCTATATAGGGTGTCCGAGAACAGTGCGTCGTGGTCCCTTGTGCGGTATTGACGAGATTTAGAGCCATTTTACAATAATTTCACAGATGACACTGCACCCTAAAAAGAAATTCTACGTTGACAGCGAGATCATCCAACAATAGATCTCATCTGAATCAGAGTTCACAGTCATTACGATGCCCTTCGAGTTAACATGAGTTATGACTTATTACCGTACCTACCCCAGAACGAATGTCCCTATAGTCCATGTCACTGCATTGTCACCTACTAAATTTACGAATGTGGTAACACAGAAGTCATACTAGGGATGACCGGTGTTTCTATCTCACTCACACGTACAGAAAATTAATACCGTCTTGCTCTATCGATATTTATTATAATTTTATGCGGCGGACGCTATGCAGTGTCGCTTTTGTACTTAAACGATGTCCTCTCGGGGTTTTTGTTGTTCAAGGGTGGGTATTAAATGTAATAACACTATCGAGATGGGTAACTGTTGAATATTTATGAGTTTTTTTTTTCGATTGTACGCGAGATTTAATTCGGCGATTATGGATCGTCAGTTGTCCACAATTAAGGGAGATGCCACAAGTGTTACGTTAGTTCGACTTAAACGCTACTTGGTTTGTTCAATGTTTTTGAATTAATTTGAATATGAAATGTTTTATTTAATATGAATCATCATTATAAATAAAATAAATAGGATAGTTTTTAATATTAAGTTATATTTAATTTGGGACTTTATACTATTTGTAATATTTTATAGAATAATAGCAAATAATTATTAAAGAAAACATTTCTGATTAACTCAACGTTTATGTCAATTGTACACTAACGGGAATGACGAAATAAAATCATTTTGAGGAATACAAGAAACAACACCATACAAACTTTAATGTAATATAAATTTTATACAGTATATTATTAATTGATATTAAATATCTTGAAAAGTTATTAGTAATATTTTTTATGCGAAATTTAACTGGACCAATGTAATCTTGAGCATTGACAACGGGAAACATTCTAAGCACCATAAAGAACTGTTATAAACGCAGCAACAATTAAATAGATACAATATCGTTGTATGTAACCTATGCGGTTTTTTTTAGACTATATTCGATACCCTTGCTACAATAATGTGTAATCTCTAATAGCATAATTAAAAAAAAAAGGAAATGTTATTTATTAATAATTTTGTTATTTTTTTTTCAATGGGTAAAAAGTACTGTGCAATATGTTTTTTAGAATATATCTCACCACATATAATAATTAATATATATATAATATAATAACAATCGTAAAACAATTAATAACATAAAAAGACCACCTACTAAGAATCTGATCGTTAAAGGAATTTCCAAATTTATTCGGAACAAAAAAAATACGTTTCTTTCAATAAGAACGATGTATACGTATATAACACGCGTTAAACCGAAAATTTTTCGCCCCAAACAAAAGTAACGAATATTTGAACAAAACATAAACGGCTCTAAAATAATGTCCCGGTCTATCATTCTTAACCATTCATGCGTTCATCCCCGCGTAGAACGCAATAATACACTATTATACTATATTATTATTAATAATAGTGACGTTTATTGTCATTAAAATAAAATCATCGAGTATCGACGGTTCGCGACGTTAACACAATCAACTTTTGCAATTCGGTTGACTCTCAAAGACGAACGCATAATTGTATTGACCCTTCAATTGTTCCACTTCATTATGGGAGTTTTAAAGAACTAATAAATATTTTAATAATACGCTAAGTATTACTATAGTTTATTTGGTGTATAGATTGTTTATGTTAATAAAAATTTCGAAATTTGTTTGATTAAATAAATTAAAATAATTATTTTTCTATGAATGACTTACTTTTATAATATTAGTTGTTAAATTAAAAATTTGTTGCAACGTCCTGTTGCTATAATTATTTATGCTTATTATTAATAAATTTAATGGGCTTAATTAAAACTATATCCGTAAATTTTGTACAAATAATTTTTAAAATTACTCAATAATGTTTTAAACGTATATATGATATTTTACATTCTTAATTAAATTAACGACAAAAATATATATATGTGCTTAGTAATAATTTCAAATTAAACTAATTAAACTGATTAAAAAGAATAGATAAAGCAATTATGACGGTAAAAATAAATAAATAAAATAAACTAAACTTATTTACATAAAATATACTTATTTGAAAAGTAACTTAGTGTTAGTTTATAATGTTTCCCTATTTTTTTATGATCTGAGAAACCGTTTTCGATTCTATATTTATTTTATATATATATCAAAAGCCTGTTTAAGCGATATGTATGTTTACTTTGAAAAAAAAAAACCAACTAACAACGCTAATATGATTTATAAAAAATGAGATGAAGAATTGATAGAGTCATTAATGAGTTAGAAAATATTGACATATCGATTGTCAATATTTTACGAGTGAGATACGAAGTGAATTCTTATCGATATGGATATTCAACATATCTGGAATTGGAATTCAGGTTGAATTTAATAGTGTTTATATTGCCTATGCCTGTATATAATATAACAATACTTTATAGTACTAGCAGTCACGTAATGAATGAGTTAGAAAATATTGACATAAATATAAAAGACAAATCGTAACTACGCTTATCACTTCGATAATCGATAAACATAAATTTTCATTAATTGATATCAAAACCGTCATCGATTACACTCGATCACATGTTTACGTCCGGAACAATTATTCTCTACGCATCCTTTCATCCCTCGGATACCCTTATCCGTGTCATAAAATAATATGAAACAAATCAATAATCAATTTTCCGCCAGCTCGGCCGTGTGCTATTTTTGTCGGATTTTATTATTCTGGCAACACTCTTAAGTCTAGCGGAAAATGTGACAACTGGAAAGAGGAGTAAATCGTCAAAATTTATTATACGTTTGTAATTTTATTTAGTTGTACATATAAAATAAAATATGTCATTTTTTTTGATAATTTACTTGTAAGTTTAATATTTATTTGTACTGGCAATTATTACACGAAATATATTAAATAAAAATATAACGATTTGGCTCTGTGACGTCAAACTCCCTTTACTTCAGAAGATAAACTGTAGAGCTTAGAAGGCGAAACTAAAGTGCGTAATTTACAAATTCGGGTATAATAATATTACCATAAGCCAGTTTATTAAGACAACGACTTCTATTTGTTCAACATTTTTGTTCAAATTTAATAATACTCCTGGTATAGCAATACCAGTTAAAAGGAAAATTGTGGAGGATAAATGTATGTAAATAAACTATATACCTTAGATTATTATTTGTATAGCTCGATATAATAAACGGGCCAATTTGACGTGTGTGACAGCCACGCTTGACACTTGCCAAACGTCATAATACTTTACTAGTGTGCTTGTGCTTCAAAAATAGTGCCCATCAGTTGGCCACTATTTTTTTCAACGCGTTCACAGCTTTGAAAGTATATCTAGACATAATAATCAAATATACATACATATAAAAAACATAGTACATATGAAAATAAAATAATTTAAAGTAAAGATGTTCATTGTACGGATAGTAAAATCATTAAACGTATAGACTTGTTTTTTTTTTTTATTTTAAATAAAAAAATATAATATTTAAATATGGAAGTAACTTTAATATTTTTTAAGTTTGCATAAATAAATACTAACGCCATAAACGTACGGTCATAAATTTAAATTAATCCGAGTTGCTTAAACGTGTTTTGAATATAAAATAAATTACATTACAACGTGCACCTACCGTCAAACGGAAAAGTAAAAAGTATGAAAGGTGCCCCCTAAATACCGGGTGAGGTGAAGCGGTAAAATTATCTTATATTTGCTCAGACTCCGTGAACGTAGGGCGAGAATACTTTTCAATAAGCTTAAACAGCGATTTTTTTTTTTATTTTCGCGACCCATCTTGTAAAGAACGTTTTGTAAAACGGAACGCGCAAATAGAGGGTCTGTATTGATCGATTCGATTTTGTAATATTCAAAGGAATTATTAATTTTGTTTCGTTGTCGCCTGATATTAATTCGTTATTTATATTTAATAAATATATATGTATATATATTTTTAATATTATAAGTATATAATATATTTGAACTGCATATATTTTTTTATTTTATATATTAAAATTCGAGTAAACATTTATTCTTTATCAAGATTAATTAAGTCAGTTTTACAAACACAAGAAGTTTTTTAATAATAAGAATATACAAATAAATATTATAAATTTATTACTATGCATATTAAAACAATAAAAGAAAAACAAAGTATTTTTCCTACAAAATAACAACGAAATATTTAAAAATGGAATTTACAATTACTGGAATCACTAAAATGACTACAGCACAGCACCGAATACAACGCTCGCCTACTTAGTTTAGTATTTTGATCCGAGTCGAAAAAAGCAGTGCATTACCGTCATTGTTGGGAACAGGGGTCGTCAACAATGGGCAACCTGCTGGGCGTATTGTGTGCCAAGTCGGCACTTTGCGAGTCAATATTTTGGGTGACTTTTACTCTCTTCAGATGTTCTCAACCTTTGCAACGTAAGCGAACAACTGCGCACCTTTCCGCGCTTTGCATTTCATTGATTACGCTTTTGTTTTATTATTTTTTTGTATTTTGAATTTCGAATTCATCCGAGAAATCGAAGTATGTTTTGAATCAGCCTTTGTTTATTGTTATGTGAGATTGAGAGTATTGGAATGTGAATATGATTCATACAGATGATCATTTTTTTTAATATGCATTTGTTCCTGAACGTACTACACAATGTAAAAATTAAACTCAAATTAAAAGCTTAACTTTAAAAATAGTATAATTTGTATAGGTAACTTTAACGAAGACCAAATTACTTCTGGAATTGGAATCTTAACAGATCTCAAGTCGGGCTTCTCTTGAACAATATGCATATTTCTTTTATTCACATTTTTTTCAAATAGATATTGTGAATTCACTACTTAAATTTTAATTTATTTCCCATAATAAAATTATAATACACAAACTTCTTCATATAATTGAAATAATGGTAACCGCACTACGCCCCATGTTAAAGACTTACGCCTCCTGAAAAAAAAAAACCCGCCCATCTCAAGATGACAGCGCGAGTCAACACTTAATTCGCGCCATTCCCACGATTCGAAATTTAAATTTAATTGTCGTAACTATTGTGTGCAATCAAAGAAATGGGTCAATACTTAAGCTCATAAATCGTATTGTTTGATTGAGACTTATAGGCAGTTTGTCAATACGCGGTGCATTGCGCCCCGGCGGGGGTCTTCCAGTGCCGTATTATTGTATATTGACTAGTCTAAGGTGTTTTGGGGCACAATTGGTATTCGGTCTTTTGAGTGAAATGATATGCAACCGTTTATTAGGCGATTTCTCATGGGTGTTTATTGAAGTATGAATGTTGAATTGGATTAATTAAGTCTCGCCGTCTGCAATATTTTAATCCTGTTAACGATATTAGTATACAAAACGTTTATTCCATAATTATAGTGACCATTTTAAATTAAATTTTAAACAATGCCGCGACGATAGTGAAATAATTTGTTATTAACTTTTCTAGTTAGTTTTTAGAACATTTTTTATTTTTTAAAATCTTTTACGGATCTATCTATCTATCTAGTATCCGCTAAGAAACTCAATAATTACACTTTAACTCAAATTAAATATATCAACTAACTACAATTAAATTTATTTGTTTCTTGTATACATATTTTATGTTGTATAATTATCCTCAATTTTATATTTTTTTTTTATTTGTTTGCTAATGTTAACATAGAAACAGAACCGTGCCCCATGAAGGATGTATTGACTTTACGGAGTGTTAAAAATAATAATAACTATTATTTTGCTTATCTTTACGTATGGTGATTATACGATTACTATTATCTATACTGAATCTATCAATCATCTATATTATTGTGACACAACTATAATCTTTATTTGAATGGAATGTATTTAACATTCCGAAGGAAAGTCCAAAAGTATAATACTATAAATTGGTATTATTTTCAAATCAACCAACACTAATAATTATTACATTTTACGAAATTAAATTATTGACATATATGAAATATATATTTATAATATGTACGGCCATTAAATAAATATAAATTTATTTTTGTAACGTAAAGTAGTCATTTATATGACTCATATAAAAAATTGTTTTAATGTGAATCTTTTTTTTTTCTTAAATTTTTCATTGCTACTTACAAGGTAAATCACATAAAGTAGTAAAAAAATAAACTTTATTTACTTGAAATCAGTATTAAGTACTGTGGGTATCATTGAATTTCTTTAATCTTAAATCAAAGACTTATTCTTATTTTCAAAGATTAATAAAAAAAAGCTCCACGTTATCCTTTAGAATCCTTTCCAAATTCATAAAAAGTACATTTAAAACCGCTACTAGTATTTATTAAGGTTGAACCTTTTGTGCCTTATTTGAGTTCAACTGCGTAAAACCGCCTATTAAAAAAAATAATTCGCGTGTACATAAGAGTACATAAACAAATATTAAAGGGTTATTTATTAATTGGTGAATTAAGCGAGTACAATCGTGGAAACAAATCATTGGGCGTGTAAATCGAATTAGGACCTTTTACATGTATGCAAGACTTTTTATGCAAACGTTTTTCACACATGGTCACACTTGCACGGATCGCTTGGTTATGTCTATGGTTTTTTTTAAAAAGCTTTGCTTACAAAACATTATAATGCAATTGCAAATATATTTATCAATTAACTTGGATTTTAACTAAAAGAATTAAAAAATTATTAAAAACTATGTTAATATTTTTTTCGTTATTTACTAATTCATTCAACGTAATTGAGTTGTTGTTTCTAATACAAAAGATAAATTTAGTCAATAATGGCTTTATTTTCTTTAGCCAATAAATTAAATGTCCGTGATTAAGGTAAACAAAACAATTGCAAATAATATTTAATTATCGCAACCGATTGGCCGTCAACTTTGCTGTTTCGTTCAGTAGCTTGTTAAAAATTTCCATTTCATTTTGTTTTTAAACTTGTAACATCTCAACCCTTCTGAGGAATCATTTTTCTAGTTGAATAATCGAAACTTCGATCAGAGAATTTTAATTAGACAGCTTGTTAAAATGTTCTCATTGAACAATTTTTATCGTCATAACGAGTAGTTTACCGGTAAATTTAATGGAATAAATATTTCTATTTTGTAAGGATTGAAGATAAAGTTTATTTTGATAAATCTAACAATTAGTGCTAAATGTTCTGTAAGAACTCATTTTATCTGAAATATTGACTATTTAATCAATTGAATATATTTTTTAAAATATGATATCAATAATAAAATTAATCATATATATTATTATTGCCATATATATTTAAAATAAAAGAATTACCTTTTTAGTCTATCAATACGTTAATAAAAAAAATATTATCAATACTAAAAAACTGTCTACTTCGATCATAGAAAAAAAAAAACGTTCGTTTTTCGAACGTGCCGCGCTTTCTCGGTCCATCGGGCATCTCGGCAGCTGCCAGTCAGCGAGCGGCGCGGACCACCGCGGCTGTATATCGAGTTACCATCTATCGTCTTACGGACTTCGCCTTCCTGTCCTACGTCTAAGTTACGCGCTACGTCCGTTTCGCGCGCTGTCACATGACAGTGACAGTTGGTAGGCCCGCGGACATTTTTGGTTTTCCTTTATCGCAAGGCTGGGTGGGCTATCGGTTAACACTCGTTTAGTATTGAATTTCATATTTAATTAAATTTATTTTGACATTGTGATGAAATTATTAGATGTTATTATTACGTAACTATGAAATGCGAAAGTACTATGAATAGAAAAGTAACGGGCCTTTATTGAGATGTTTTGTCATTTTGTGTAGAGCAGATAGTTCAGATATTATCTGTATTATTAATTTACCTCTAACTATTGTAGTAAAACGACAAAATATTGACATAGGTACAAAAAATAATGGAGTAAAGTAAAGTAAAAAATATACAATCTATTGCCATAGTACTAATTCATAATACTTAATACAAGACAATATATTTCATAAATTATTATTTTATCTTATATTTATTAGTTTTTTTTTTTATATTACTCGTGTGTTAATCATGCCTTGGTATATTCAATTGGTACATATACATTAGTTCATGTAATGATTTAAATAAAAGTATAAACGACTGTATTTTATGGAATCGCATATATGATACCTAAGGCGTAGTTATCAACCCGTTGCACGCCTCTCTGATCGCATGTCGTCACTACGCTTTATCGAACATCGATACAGTGTCGTGACTCGATAACGATGTTTGGTTATTCTATAATAATAAAAAATATATTTTTATCTGTAACTAGAAAGTTTAAATTATGATAAAAAAATATATTTAAACGAACTATTCGATTTTTAAAAACGAATTCTGGTAGACTGTAAACTGTAAACGTACGAACACGCCTGCACCCAAGCATCATATCTTAAGAATTCCTAACAAACCATATCCCCATTGCAGATTTTATGTCTGAAACGATTATCTAAGAAAATTTTCTTAATTCTCCAGGTTTCATCAATCAACCGGGTACTTCGCAACCTCGCGGCTCAGAAAGAAAAGTCAAATAATCAGCAAACTAACGACTGTTCGACTCCTGTCTACGAACGGCTTCGGCTGCTAGGCACGCCAGGGTCTGCTCCGGCTTGGCCGAGAAGCCCCTGGCCTTCGCAGATCGATACCAGAACGCCGCCATATCAGCTCCATAGTTTGAGTCCTGGACCTCAGGCTATGTGTAATGGGACAGAGTTGCCTGTGTTAAAAAAAGGTAAGCAAACATTAGCATATAAAAGTAGGGAGAACAGTCTCATATTTATTCAAAGTATATATATATAATAGGCATATATGCGTATGTAATGTTACTTGCACAAAAAAAATGAAAACTCATAACCACTGGCCGCAGACACGAATAATTAAAAAAAGCCAGCAAAAAGGGCAGAGCATCCGCAACGGTCACACTGTCTGCGTTGAAACACAACTTTTTCACAACTCGCCGGCATTTTGATAGTCGATTTGCGGCTCCCCCCTAGTGGGGGGCGACCCGCCTCCGGTACCGTCAAAAACATTACTCTGTTCATCCACTTGGAAGATTTAATTTTCATTTTTATCTCAAACATCCCCCTTTGTAGTGGTCTGTAGTCAGTATCCAATTAGGTGGCTTTGAACATTTTTCTCGAACTCGCTAAATTCGGCTTGATGTTATGGAATTTTTTAATTTTCGATACTCACAATTGGTGATTACTTTATTAATAATCCAAAAGGGTGTAGAAGTTTGGCGTAAGGTTGAGAAACTTTTAAAAAATTGAACTGTCAAAAAGACAAGATGAAAAATCGCAATGCGTAATTGCGTACCGAATAATTCGAACTAAAGTCACAATTGAAAAAAAAAGGAATAATCCCAGATAACAAATTACCTTATATGCTTAACATCCAAAACTATTTTTTTTTTTTCAATACCATCAACGGACAAAAATGTAACGCAAACGAACATATGAATTTATTCTATAATTACATATGTATAAAACCTTAACTGATGACATAAACAGTTAAAACTTAATGCTACAAAATCTGAGTTGCTTTAGTTAGGGTAAAGGTCACGAAAACGGTCAGCTCGGAACATATCACAAACAGTAGTTCATACTCATATTAGGTAATACCGCAATACCTGTTTACCGTGAAAGTGACCGGCTTTGTAATATGATATGGTCTATGTCTCGGTTGTTAACAACTTGAGTGGTCAATTCATACAAATAATAATAAGAAGTATCATATTAGAACTAAGAGTGAGAAAATAATTATAATTCCGTATTATTTTTTAAATTGAAAACAAAAGAAAATAAAAAAAAAAACTTAAAAATGACATTGAAGAATTAACGTCTTAGTCCTTATATATTATACGAGAAGAGTAATGAACCTTATATTTAATCAAGACGCTACCAGGCTATAGATATGCACAAAAAAAATGGTGGGATTTCGCGCCAAAAAACTTGGTGATTTCGACCAGAGGCGATACTAGTATAGGTATTTGTTAAACCTTGAAAGGAGTTATCGCTTGATTTTATCATTCTAAAATTTTTAATTTTTTTTTCATCATCTTCAGACATCTATTTTTACATCCAATAATTTTTCAATAGAACCTATTTACAGCATTATATTTTAATAATGGAAATTACAATTAATACTAATTATACGTGTGTTTTATACAAGTAGATCCCAGGAGGTACTGAGGTTGACTTCAAAGTGTATCCTCCGGCGTTTAATGTTACAAGACATAGACTATACTATACTATGTTTATTATTATTTGGGATTTCATTTGAATTACCTTTGTTTGTTTCAACTTTTTTTATAAGTTAAAGTGATATTTTATGTTCCTTGCGTTTTTTTGCTGGCCGTTTTGAAAATTGATCTTATTTTTGACAAGAAATGACATGGGTGTTTTAAAAAAGAAGAAATGATTTTATAATTATAAGAATATATTGTTCTGAATATCAACTTACTGTTTTCATATTGTGTACATTATCATAAATACTTAAAAATTTATAATCGTTTAATCTCATATTGTATGATCTTTTTAACATACTATTGGCTTAACTAGCACAGACGCATATCAGAAAACAAAAATCTATTTACATGTTGGCTCACAACAATTAAAAAAATTACAAATTATAGATAAAAAAAAATACCTTAAAACATTCTTTATTCAAACGAGATTTCCAAGTTTTCAATAACGGTCACCATAAAATCGTTAAGTCAATAAAATTCTACACCTTATACAGACAAACGGACAAGGTCAAAGAACGGCAGTTAAAGATAAATACATTAAGGAGACAAAACTAAATAAACCGTTTCGAATAAAAGGGAGGCTGGGCACTGATAAATTCTGAAGAAGGGAGATAGACATTCGCGAAATTACCAAAGCCAGAAAAAGATGCAAAATCGTCTGGTCTCTTAAGATAAGGCGAAGAAAAATGTCGCGAGATATTTATTCGCAGGGTCTCTAGATAAATGGTTATTATGGGGTTCCGTAGTAGTAAATTAGTGAGATGTATTGTTTGTTGAATATTTATTATTGCGGTTGACCGCTGGGGCGCGGAAAATGGACAAAAATAGGAACAAATCTACTAAACTTTAAGTTTCGGGTTACTGAGAGTCCCTCGAAAGTAGAACTTGTAGCTTAACTAGCTAATTATGTTTACTGTGATTCTGATGATAAAAAACAAAATAGTTTTAATATTATCTAAAGACTTTTTGGTTCCGGATAAAATAAACTTTAATATTCACTCCTTATGGCCTGATTAGGAACAAAACAAATTATTTATATCCTTTTATCGCTGTATATCTTACATCAACAACATTACATTAACAGCCTGTAAATTTCCCACTGCTGGGCTAAGGCTTCCTCTCCCTTTGAGGAGAAGGTGAGGATTATAATATATATTCCACCACGCTGCTCCAATGCGGTTTGGTGGAATAGCATAGGGCAGAATTTCGTTGAAATTAGAAACTTGCAGGTTACCGCACGAGATGAATTATAAACACAAATTAAGCACATGAAAATTCATTGATGCTTGCCTTGGATTGAACCCGCAATCATCGGTTAAGATGCACGTGGTTTAACCACTGGGCCATCTCTGCTCTTTTGGGCCTTCTCGGCTCTTATCTTATCTTACATCATTCCTTTCTAAATGCCTTAACACTACTTACTTCTAACATCCCTATTTTCTAAATCTTATAATAATTATTTAAACGGGATCACTGCGACCATCAGCTTCGAAGACAGACAACTCTACCATTAAGTCATTAAAAATCCCTGATCGAACCATTAACTGTTATAATAAATAGTTTTTAATCAATTGAATACAATTTTCACATAAGGCGAGGAACAAAAAATTAACACCATAGAGTTAGTGAATCGATACCTACAGTTCACGATTGACACCGACTTGAATACAAAACACAAAACGCACCAGTATGTAACTGTTACTCGTAATATGAAATCACATTTTATATGCTTTATTAGAAATCTTTACAGTATCTGTCTGTATAAAATCTTTATATCTAAATATTTATATACCGTACAATATTTTTACCTAATTAAATTTTTGGTATACAGTTCTTTAATACCTATTCCACACATGATTGCTGCTTTTTAAGCAACATGTATCAGGCCAGGTTCAAAAGTGCAATTTATTTGCATTAAAAATAAACATCACTTCGCTTATGAGACCCTGTTATGAGTACATACAAATTAGAATGAAGTTTTTTTATGTATTTAAGCGGAGATGAAAATTATAGTAAGTGTTCACCACCGCGCAGACATTCTCTCTGTAAGAAACAACAACCATTCACCAAAGTTAGGTCACCCAGATGTTTAGTACCCTGTGCCTGTAGTTACTCTGTTACTCTCACTCTTCAATCCGGAACAAAACATTGGAAAGTATTGTTGTTTTGCGGTTAAATGATGAGTGTATGGTACCTAACCAGACGGGCCCTACACCCTACCACTGAGTTTTAGATTATATTTACGGTTGAAAGATCTTTCGATGACCGCAAATTATTCTATGCAGGTGAGAAAACATATATAACGAATAATGAATTACGAATAATCATTTATTTCCATTAGTTATGTGTATATTGTTATATGTATTTAAAACATGGGGCACGTTTTTGCCTTTATAGACAAGAAAATATATAGAGGAAAGTCACCAAATATGGAATACCATTTTGTTTTTGGGATATAAAAAAAAAACTTCATATAAATTAAATCAGTTTAATGTTTTTACTAATCAGTCATACATCTATATGTAGTAATTAACAGCCTTTAATCAAATATGTTACTTATCAAATTAAAATCTAACACAAAAAACAATATCACAAATGAGTAACCAAATATGGAATAGGTACCCATATATGGAATATAATCATAAATCAACATAACAATAACGAAAATAAACGTTAATATCTTTGAGATCAATTAAATGAATATAACATCTTGTGATCAATGAAAGAAGTTACATATTACTTGCAAAAGTCACAGATCCAAGTATCAAACTCTGGACCAGCACAATCATAATGTGCCCAGAGTCCACACATCAAGCATTTAATCCAGCTTTCTCCACTTTTATCCATGGAAAAAAGTCTTGAACAGAACATACATTCTGCATCAGCAGAGTCAGGAGGTACTTGGTCCATCAACTCATCATGTTCACTATCTTCATCAAACTGGATAACGTCTAGTTCCTCAGAGTCTTCTTCTTCACTATCATCCTTATTTTTCTTCGTTTGTTTGTTTCTCTTCGCAGTTTTCTTCTTATTCTTTGTCTTGACTAGTTTACTTTCTTTTTCTTGTCTCTTCATATTTTTATTTTCTAAATCATTTTTGTAGGGAGAAGATGTTATGACTGCTGCTACAGCAGCTTTTCTTCCTCTGTTAGATACTTTTCTTCGTTTCTCTGGCACTGGACTTATGGCATGCGGAGACACCAGACCCAAACTGCTGCGATTAAGCCCAGAAGTCGAAGGTGCAGGTTCAGGTTGTAAATTAGCAGTTGTTTGTGGTGCAGGTATTTTTACCAGAACTTGACCAGTTTCAGATCTTGATTCCAGCGGAGGGATATTGGTTGTACAACCGTCTATTACAGCCTTTTGTTGCGCAGCAATAAAGTCCACATCACTGAAGACATTTTTATTTAAAGGCCACAATCCAGTGGCTTTGAACCCGTTGGCTGCAATTTCGCCTGTTTGTACTTTCAAATAGGATTTGCCAAACAGCTCCCCAATATCATATGGACTTAGAGGTCTGTTGTTGTCTCTAATCCACATGCGTATTTCCTCACTATAATATGTTTTTAGAGGCCCCATGAAAGTCTTATCTAACGGCTGCAATTTATGAGTCGTATGAGGAGGTAAAGAAACTATGTCCACGTTATTTTCCCTAGCAATATCTATTATATCGATATTGTGAGTATGACTATAGTGCCCATCTAGTATCAGTAAAACCCTCGATTCAGTAGTCGGGTTGGTGTGTTGAATAAAGTGCTTGAACCAGTCTGTAAAGATGTTCATTTGTATCCACCCTGATGGATGTGCAACTCCGACTGATCCTGGAGGACAGCCTCTCATTAGCTGAGCACTCATATTTTTTCTAGGAAAAATAATGAACGGTGGCACAAAATGACCAGTAGCATTCATGCAAACAACTATTGTCATCAGAGATCCTCTTTCTGCTGAAGTCAGTGCAGCTATCTGGCGTTTACCTTTGTGGCCGATGATTTGTGGTATCTTACTTTGTACTATTGTGAGGCCTGATTCATCCACGTTATAAATACGATTTGGTGGATAGTTATTTTTAGTGTAAAGCTCGTCAAGGAGGTTGAAAAAGGCTTCCACTTTTTCTTGATCAAATCCAAATGCTCTGGCAAATGATGTACCAGTTGGTCTTCTTATTGAAAGTTTATCTTTATGTCTAGTTAAAAATAACTTTAACCATTTTTTTCCAGCCATACCTGATTCACTGAAGGGATTCTGAAAATTGTTTCGCTTTGCTAGCATGAACGCCATACGGCGAAGTTCAGTTCTTGTTAAACCGTGAAACTTGCTCTCCATTATTAGTATGTATTCTACTAGCTGACGTTCAAGTTCGGAGCCCAAGATAGTTTTTCGTCCTAATGTAGTAGCTGCTGCCACTTCGGGAGACTGTTCATCTTTTTGGCAGAGACGAAATAACGTTGTCCTAGGCACTTGAAAATACTGTGCCGCTTTCAAATACCCCATTTTCTTTTCCCGGACGAATTTTATAGCTTGTGCCATTTTTTCTTCATCCCAGGTTTTTCGTTTGGTTGATTGTGAACCGGACATTCCGAAAACAAACATTACATAAATATTTTTAAAGAAATAATAGCAAATATCTATCATATGAAATATTAAGACCTAATTATGGAATATTCCATAATTAGACACCGACGACTGTCCATATTTGGATTTTTATACTAGTTCATACTCTTCTAAATATTTTTTCAAGTCACAATATTTTAATAACAAAAGATTACAAAATGGTGAAATAAACATAATACCGATATACTTAACAGTATAATACTTATGTATACAAACATAACAGCTGGTAATACTCATTTATTACTTACCTTTAAAATTTTTCTGCACGACAACAAAACAAAACACGCCTGCCACACGTGAAGCGTTCGCGCAACTGACTCGATGGTGTGAGTGCGATAGTTAGTAGACCGAATGAAACAGAAGATGGTCGAGTATTGCGTTTCAAACTTATAGTCTTAGAGAAATGAAGGTATTCCATATTAGGATACTATTTCATATTTGGTGACTTTCCTCTACTCTTCACACATTCTTCTGGTTGAGAATGAATTAAAAAATCAACAAAGAGAACTTCAAATGTGATTCTATATCATTAAACAGCTGTATTTAACTTAGGTGCAAATAATGTCCTCCTAATCAAACTTCGACATTGACAAGCAATCTCAAAGACCAGCCAAGTATGACGTAGCCCATTACGTTGGAGACGTTACAGTGCAGGCGTGTGTGCAATCACAGACAATATATATTCCCTCAGTTTCATAGTCCGATATAGCAGCAATCCAAAACGTGAGATCGGACCTGTGTCCATCTGTGACTGTATCTGTGAAATACTTGACTGATAAACACATTTTTATTCGATGTGCCAAGTGGCGTTTGTTTTAGTCATGCTCTAAATTTATTTAAAGTCATGTAATGTTAATATCCCATAGCTGGGCTAAGGCCTCTCCCTTTCAGCAAAAGGCTTTGGAGCTCATTCCAGCACGCTGCTCCAATGCGGGTTGGTGGATACACAAGTGGCAGAATTTCATTGAAATTAGACACATGAAGATTTCCTCTCGATGTTTTCCTTCGCCGTTGTGCACGAGATTAATTAAACAGATAAATTAAGAACGTATATGTTTTTTATATTATAAGCAAGAACGCGACACGACAAAATTTAAAGCATCTGAAATTGCGAAACGCTACTTGTCTAATATTATATACACTTAAACCTTTTCCGAAACGTACTGTATCTTCTGGTATGTGTTTTATGTATATGGGCTTGGTAAATTATTGAGTTAGACATTAAAACTTTTTTTTATCTATTTAATATCTCTACAATAGTATAAAACAAAATCGCTTCCCGCCGTCTATACGCTAAGACCTTTTAAGCTACGGAACGGATTTAAATGCGGTTTCCATAAATAAACATAGTGATTCTAGGAGAAGGATTATATGTTAATGTTGTATAATATCATCTTACCTCGCCGGAAAAAAAATCAAGATTTTTTGGTTGTTTTTCAGTCTATAAGTTGTATATGAAACCTTATTGTACTCGTGTGAACTGTTACTATTTAAACCAGAAATGTAATCAATCAAATTATAAAATTAAAAAAAAAAATACTGTTAATGATAGGTACTAACGACAATACACTTATAAAGCCTTCTAAATCTCCCCCCTCGTTACTAGATTGTCAGATAAAGAATACTTCACAAAAGTATTTTTTTTTCTTTCTAATAAATAAACATTTCATTACGTTTTTTTTTTAAATAAACTAGGTATTCCTTTGTATATACTTCAATACTTAAGCGAGTTCTATCATCTCAAATTGTGGGATCATTTGAAAACCTTCATTAAAAATTCCCATAGTTATTAATACTAAATATACCACACGACATATTACAGATTTCTAATCCAAACATACAATACTACATAATGTTTATATATGAATACAAGGCCAGAATCCTATGTGCACATACGTCGGCGAGCTCAAAGTGCGGCGGGCGGTTCCAACCCTTTGATCTGCCGCTCGTATGGAATGGCTATATACTGGCAGCCCTTCTATTTCGGTATACCGTCTTAGAGCTATATCTGTTTCAAGGTATGTTTAATATGAATGCTTTTTATGGGATTAGAATAATGTCACTTAGTTTCAGCAAAGGAATTTATGGTAGACATATCAAATAAGAATGTCAGTTAACCTTATATTTATTTTAGTAACTACGTATTAAAATTACGTCGAGAGTTAAAATCACGCTATGGTTTTTTAAGAAAAACTTATAAAAAATTACTATCTATAGAATAAGGTTTGTCTTGTTTGTTTGGAGGATTAAGTCAGTTTTTTTTTCTATTTTAATTACATTTGTGATAACTTTTTCTATTCCAATATACTCTGTTATCAGCTATTAGATATTCTATTTGGACAAAAATATATCATAGAGTTGTAACATGAAATATTTTTTATAATAAAAACACATTTAAAATACATTAAATAATCTATGGTTTACCAAAGACTACTTAAGTAGAAGAGTAGTGTATATAACAAATAAGATATAAAACCTGTTAGCTTAATATTTATGTAAGGAAATTTTACAGTAAACATATTAAGAATATTATGAGAAAATGAGGAAAATAAGTTACGCCTGTTATTATGCATATTCATAAAAAGCGTACTTAGTTGCATTCATATTGTTTATATATGTATACTTACACACATAGCCAAATGGAATAAATTCCAACGGAAGTAGGAAAAAATATAAACAAACCGTTGATATAGATATTTCATGCGATTCGCTAATAAGTCGGTTATATTGTGCTGTTGAGAGTTGATTAATATATATTTATTCATAACACAACACTATTTTACTTAACTATATACTTTACTATGTTGGTTTTTAGTATTTAAAAGAAAAAAAATAATGAACCAGAGACTGCCATATCAACAGTAAAATAGGTAATAAATTTAGATTCTTAATTTAAAATTAAAAAATGGTACTACAATGAAGTATTTGAGTACATTAACAATTACGTCATTTGGCTTTGCTCAAATAACCTGTATCAGAACCGCATTAATGACATATCCAATAGAACAAAACACCGGACAGCCACTTCCCTATCCCAATCCTCTGAAACAAGATGAAAGCCCGTACGAATCGCACACGCATAATAGCAATTAAATCTGCCTTCATTACCTATCACCCCTTTCGGGATAACCGTACGACGAAACATTGTGCGTCTCGCGTTTTATATTTAATTAAATTTTCAAAGAATAAACCGTTGTGGTGTTACCTTCATTGTAGTCATTTAATTTTATTTAAACGATAGCAACATTTTTTGAACACAATAAAAGAAATATGAAAGATAATTTTTTGATATTCATTACGTACCTATATATATGGCAGATGCTTATATTTCTTAACAAAAAAAAAAAAAACTACCTGACATTTTTATTTTTAAGGAACAGATAATAAACAAATATTGTCTATTACCACAAAATCATTCATACGAATGGTCAAATAAACAAGTTGAAATGATGCGAACGGTTAAAAGCGCACGGTGGTTAGACGAGCGGGAGTTACAAAGGGTTTGTGGGGGGCAATAACGCATGAAACAGGATTAAAACATGGAAATATTCGTTAAAGGGCTGTTTTCAACCCCTCGCTTACATGTAATTATAGCTGTTAATTTGAGAGAGAAACGGAGTATGAGAGGATTCATAAATGTTACTATTTAGTAAATTATTATTGTTTTCGAATTAAGTGTTTTTAGAGTTACCGAAGGATATAACATCACCTTACTTGCCTTAACGTGTTAGTAATTTGTATGTCAATGAACCAGTCAGCATAATATGCAAAATGTTTGCACTTTCAGCAATATTCTGTATGATAGTTTGAATAGTAATTAAAAAACTGTGTAATCACACACACACAATCAATAGTAACATAACATCTTAGTGCATAGTTGGTTGGCATGATGCATTGGCATAGTGAAGAGATGTTTATAATTCTCGTAGTGCCAGTGTCTATATGAGGTGACCTGTTATGTCCATTAACTCGTCTGCGACCTCAAAATAAAGTCGTCGCTAGTACAAATGAAGCTTTATTTATTATATTTTTTTTCTACATTTGTTCCATAATAATTAGATACTACGTTCGTTCTCTGTGCATGCTTATTTAATCTAGTTTTCCATACGTCAGTCAGGTCAAATTACATTTAAAGTATGAATATGAAACGAGACTACGTAAATCAAAAATTTTTTAATTTTTATTAGTAAAAACTGAAATTTTAGTTCGTAAAGAGATAACCATAAATACCGTGAAAAAATCATTCCACGTTCAGTAAAGGTCAAATTTACGTTTCATTTTCGTTAAATTTTCATTCTGCTTTGTCTTTCATATGATGAATGTTCAAATAAAAAATCTGAGCTCATATAATAACTTTTCGACTTAGTCAATAACAAAATAAAACTGCAAAATTTAAAATAAAATCAAACGCTAATAACACCACAGAACCTGTAACGAATATAACGTAGGTACAAATGATTACATAAATAAACATCAGAAACGAAAACAATATCATCCGACAGAATTGTCAAATATTAAAATTGATCAAATTCTATATAAATTAATATTCCACCATCAATTTCATAGAACAACGTTGGCAAGGTAAAATAATGCGGTAAAAAGCGAACGTGGGCGGAGCCACATTATTGCCGCCCCGTTGCGCGCCGCGCGTAAACAACTCGTATAATTATACTATACAAGTATACACTATACCTACTGTACACGTATACACGTCACATATGTCTTGTACCTACTGCTTACGCTAACGTTAGCGATTGGAAACTGTTTCAATAAATAATATGTAGGTAAGTGGTAAATATTACTTTTATTCAGTCAAAGCTCTACATAGTTTAAGTTTGGTATATCCATTGTCATGCGCGCCCGAATGCAGCTCTTAGTTTATATGACAATTGTTCTCTAAAATAAATCTTACTAGTGAATAGTTGTATCAAATTATAATAGTTGAGACCTCGATAGCTCAAAGGTATTCAGGGCTCCTAGTGTTCTGAAAATCGCAGGTTGATCTTGATACCTTGTACTCCTAAAACCATTATTGGCAAAAGCGTTACGCTTCATTGGTGAGAAAAAGTAGCAGCTTTAGTTTAAAAAAAACTTGAATAAGGCAAAGAAATTCTTTAATATTTTTTTTATTCTATATGACTAAATTCGAAAAATGGATTCGAAAAATACCAGTTCCCATAATTTTATAAGGAAATAGATAAATACCTACATTCCAATGATGGGAGGCGTTCATATACACATATAAATCTTAGACTAACAAATTGCATGCTTTTTGCTAATATTCGCTATAAACAGGTATTTAAAAATACAATATGCCATTACACTACTGATATCCAATTTAATTTAACTTCTAAAGTTCCTATAATAATTTCGCCGTCATTAAAAACGTTTTTTTTTTTAAATACAATATTATTTTATTTCTTGACTAATGATGATATGACAATTTCAAAGTGTGATATGTTTCTTTAAATTTACTCTTCCTTCGATTGGATAGATTGTATTTTATTTAAAAAAAAAAATCAATTCAAGTATCATTCGAGCTATCATTATATCAGGTTTTATTTAATTCTATCTATGGGCTTTCAAGTGGCTTGTACATATAATTTACGTATAGTAACCCTAAAGAAACTACGTATTTTATCTGAATAAAAAAATATGCGCTTGCAAGTTAAATCCTTACTACATAAGAAACGTTTTACTGTAATTCTACTACACTCTACAATTTCTTTCTTTACGAAAAGTCGATAATAAATTGTGAGTTCCTCTTAATGGAAACTAAATATTTCAGCAACTGTAGTATTAACATTTTATAGTAATGTTTGATGAAATGCATTTAATTAAGAATGACATTTTTTATCAGGTATTCATTTGAAACAAAAAAACGTGGTAGTCAGTACGTATTTTTAAATTCTGCCAATTGTGTATCCACTGTCCGCATGCATGCCAGAGCAAACTTGGTGAACTCAACTCTAAATCTCCTGAACTCTCTAAATCTTCTCCTGAAGAAAGAGGAGATAGCTTGTCTTTGACCAGCAGTGGAACGATTACAAGCTGTTACTTCATAATGTGCTTTCAATTCTATTGTAGAAATTACGTAACATCTATATATAGCTTATAGCTTGCTTTTGCTTATTGCAATAGAACCTATGAAATATAAATAATTTTAAAATAAAAAATCGAAATATCATATTGAATAAATTTGAAATTCACATCGCGTTCGTATCGGTTACAAAACACCTGCGCGCTCGAGCGGCGGCTTTTCCCGCCGTTTGCACAAAATGGCCGACGCGTGACTGGACTGTTAAATATCAAATTCATACGGTTATAAATGATAAACATATCTTATTTTTATCTGTTTCGTCCCATTTTATAAGTATATTTCACTCCCTCGTATTTAATATTCAGTTTCATTGCAAATATATTTTCTACTACCTAATTGATATAAACTAATAAATATAAACTATTTATAGAAATTAAATAAAATATATCAACTAATAATCAAATACAACGGTTAAAATACAGCCATATTATATCGAGAAATCATGGACGAAGCAAATGAATCGTATCGCGTCCTATATAACCCCAATCTTATCTCCGAGATTGACAGTAATACCTACATTTCATCATAAATACAGATATAATAGGGAACAAAACATAACTCCCTGAAGGGAACGCACAGGGGAATCGCGAAATGAAACACGACACTGTGACGACATTTTTTGCGATAAGGCAACACCGAGCGTTTTGTTTATTACTGAGACGCCATCTTTTCTTCGTTGGCGGAAAATAGATTAATAATAAAAAATAAAAATATATTTACCCTACATAAAATCAGAAATGTATTGTACATTTGTGATTTTATGTAATAATTAATGTCATTTAAAAATATTATTAAAATAATACTAGTTTGGTAAGAGATGATATATATACTTCAAGTATTAGTACGAATGTTCCGTTCCACCCCGTCCGTACTAATTTTGAGTGCCGTCAAATAGAGACACATCTATTATCTGATACGGATCTCGTACACTGCCTTCATGAAACATTAATGTTTTCCCGCGACGCCTGACAGATGGGCTTCTGATACACCGAATGACATTTCGCCACCGATGTATTAATGTCAGGGGAATGACGCCTCTATGTTGTAGATGCGACGGTGTAAATAATAACACGGCTTATGTTGAAATGAGTGTTTCGAGGTGTCACATTCGTGTGATGAGAAGTGGGTGGGACTATAATTAAGAAACGAACTGTCGCTATGTTATCATGTTACACTAGAAGAAAAAAACCATATACAGATAAATAATTACTATAATTAAAAAGAGATAAATTGATATAAAAATACATTTATTTTTTATTTAGATTTTTGTAAAAATTTAGGTAGGTAGTTATGTAATTAATATATTACATATAATGATTATAAATCGTGTAACCAATTAATTTGTAACTATAGGCAATTATTTGGTCGTAACAAACAAATGATTACAACAATATTGTAACGCAATGTACTTATAAGTATATAAATCCTTCGGTAGGTACCAACCACTCATCAGATATTTTACCACCAAACAGCAGTACTTGGTATTGTTGTGTTCCGGTTTAAAACTAGTAAGACAGTGTAAGTATAAGCACAAGGAACAACATATTAGCTCCCAACATTGCTGGTACATTGGCGATGTAAGGAATTGTTAATTTTTCTTTCAGCACTAATGTCTATGGACGGTGATGACTTACCACCGGGTAGCCCATTTGCCTGTCCACCTACACATATCATTTAAAAATATAATTGTAACTATGAACAATTATTGCCTAATATTTTAATAGTTTAAAAATAAAATGAATCATTATTATTGAACAAATCATAGATTTAGATTACGTACGATGGAAAATGAAATACCTGCTCACCATAAAAGAAAAATTAACCATTTCTTTAAGCATCTGACGGTGTCGCTAACGACGGTAACTAAACTAAGATGTTAATCCCTCGTGCTCGTAATTACACTGGCTCACTCAACCTTCACGTGAACAGATGAGTGAATGGAACCTATTTAGACGAGCTTGCACAAAGCCATACAGCCGGTAAAACTTTATCATCTTTTCCCATTTTGATTGTTATATTAATACTTTACTGCGCATAAATATATCTACCGAAATAATGCACCAACGCTTAAAATACTTCACAAGTAACGCTGTACAATTTAATTCCTTGAATATATATTCATAACCGGTTTATACCTTGAATTTAAAAAAAAACATTATTTAAATGTCATAGTGCTTCAAGATAGAGTAAGCTAGTGAATCGAACGTTGTGAAAACACTCCGGTCCGAGCCAACAGCGCTACCAATGTAACTCTACAGGAACAAAACTCGCAGATAAAATAAAAAAAAAATCATATTTTCTATGCATAAATAAATATTAATACTATCAATTATATTATTGCATTTTCAAGTAAATCAGATTAAAAAACCGTCCAACAATGCGTACACTTAAATATAATTGTCTTTATAATAATGTTCTAATTACTTAAATGTCTCTACATGTTACAAAAATCAATGACATGATATGTCCAATCAAAATCCTGTATGTTTTGTCTCTTTGGATCCCTTTTTCATATACAGAATTATTAAAAAGTTAGCAAATCGACTCCATTATTGGGCATACATTTTTAAACGATAATGCTATCGTAGGCAGGGTTACGTGGTAGGCCGGGCCGTTATCGTCTCCTTCCGCATGAACGCCCACGTTACGGTGCCCCCGGCCTCCGCCCCCCAAACCCCGGCACCCTCGCGCGACGCTTCTTGACACTTGAATTTAATTTATTTGTTAGATAGTTTACTTTAAATTAAGTACCTAGATATATTTATAGTCTAACAGAGGCGTGGACAAGTTTATCGCAACAGGATAAGTTGAACAAACAAAACAGTATATATGTATGTATTTTAAACCTTTATTATATACCTAAGTTATAAGGACCTATGTAATATACTGGGTTATAATTATGTAATGTGTCGAAGAAAATAAATACATCAAGAATTAAATTATGGTCAAACTTAATTGAGTAAGTAAATGTTATATTTTTTGTAAATATAAAATTAAAATTAATCTGAGAATTTATAAGTTTAGTAAATACTAATAAATGTATCTACGTAATAGATCATGAACATCTTAAATAGTCGTAATGTTTTTAATAATAATTACAAAATAAAATTTATACAACTAGTATGACACGATACTATACTACACCTAATATCATATACAAAGAAATTTTAAAATACCGAACTAGGCGATGATAATTACATATAAAAGAAACATATAAATAAAAATACATTATACTAGAGTTTACAAAGAGTTTTTATATTAAAATTAAAAAACAACTAATATTAACTGTAACAAAAAATATTATACAAATTTTATATCAAGACGATTCGGCTGCAGTGCTCGTCCCCTGTCTGCGCGGTGCGGCGCGACTCCTCAGCGGATTACGAAAGCGGACTCACCGCAGAATTACTCGCTAAATATAAAACTTACATTTTTTCTCTTCAACTCAACTACCTCTCAAGTCTAATCAAGTTTAAAATATCTGTCATCCTTTAGAATAAAACGACGACTGACGACTACTGTGAATGTAGATTAGGTATTAAAATTTTAATTATGGCTCTAAAGACTACACGTGTGTGTTTGGGGGATAGTGAAAAAGACCTCATCTCATCCTCGGGCCACGTAACAGCCGCTTTTTTAAATACGTTGGCAAACCTTATATAGGTTAGCTTAGCGTATAAAAACATCACTAAAGCCTAAACAAACTGTTTGGTATTGGGAGACCGACACTCCAGTAAATACATTCCCAAGAAGGGATGGCCGGCAGATGGGTGACTATAAAAATCTGCCAATTCGATTTCAGGCAGCTTAGTAACTGCGCTGATCCCAAATAAATGGAATAAGAGCTTACGAAGAGGATGATGATGTTTGCGAGAAAAAGATCGATTTATCAAACTAGCATATGCAAGATTTATCTTTAATAGAAATTTAATTTTAATGTAGGTACCTATTTAAAAAATAAATAGTTTTAAAGGTTTTAAAAAACCATATTTACTGCGTAATATTTCCATTTATATTAAAGTAATAAAAAATGAAAAATATATATGAATATATTATATGCTTATCTATGAATTTTGAAGAAAGTCAAATTAAAGTTCATGTAGAATCTTATTAAAATCTAACCTTAATTGCAGATGAAGTGAAATTTAATTATCACCAAATACGAGTTGTGCACATAAATTACCTATGATAGGTAAAATTTTGATTTAAATAAGTTGTTTAAGCTTTACCTTTAATTTCAATCGACTTCATTATCACTACATAGCATAAAACAAAGTCCCTTATCGCTGTCTGTCCCTATGTATGCTTAGATCTTTATAATTACACAAAGGATTTTGATGCGGTTTTTTTAGTATATAGATTGATTCAAGAGAAAGGTTTATATGTATAATACATGCACAATATAGTAGAGAAACACTGATAATTTTAGAGGTTTTGAAAGTGATGTCGTAAATAAACACATTTTTTTGCGCAAACACTGGCCCTACGAAATTACGAAATAGATTAAAATAATGTACACCTTAAAAAAGTCTTCAAAAATCTGCAATAGTATGAATCAATATCTTAGGAATAGCCCGAAATAACCATTTTTTATCCTTTACTTTACTTTTTTAATCCTTGTCCAATTAAGTACCTTGAATACATTGTGCATTTAATATAGATCAATATGTCCCTTTACAGCATGTTATTGAAATGAATATTTTCGAAGATTTAAAACGCAGGGACATATGGTCAATGATAAAGGCTGATCCCAATAATTATATCTTATATGTTATTTTTTTATACATTTACCCTATTTTTACTTTCGTGTAGTGTGCGACGGGAAGTATCTAAGTAGATACATAACATTGAGCATTGATATTAAATTAACGATATAATACAGCTTTAAAGCCTCAACGCGAAACCATTTGTATTGAAATGGAAAAAATAAACCCTGCTGAATAAGTATTAAGTAAATATTCAGGATCTAAAATCTTAGCAAAATTTCTTTAAATTTAAATGCGTATTGTTTTAAAGAGTATTCGTATAAATCACAGAACGGTCCTATGATTAAAATCTTAAGTCGAATAAATCCGGCGTTATCGAATTGTTTGGGAAATTAATTATTACTTGTTCACTTCGCGGCCGCCAAGTTTCTCGAGGGGGGACTGTTACAGATTCTTAGACACAAAGTAGATAACTGCGTCTACACGGTTAGATTGGATTATGGTTATTTTAAACAGTCATCAAATTAAATCCCCGTGTATTTTAAAATTAATAATATACAAGCTGAACTCGGGACTATACCAGCGACCAATTTATATAACGTTACTTATAGCACAACGCCGATTTGCCGTCTCGAGAGGTGAATTAAAAAAGTAGTATATGTCCTTTCCCGGGACTCATACCAAAATTCATCTAAATCGGTTCAACGGTTAAGGCGTGAAGAGTTAACACATAGACTTACTTTCGCATTAATTATATTAGTATGGATTTTAATAGGTAGTTTAGAGATAGATGTGTCTGATCTGAACATAATAACTTGGTAAATAAGTAAACCTTTGTTATATGTTCACCTAATTGTAAAGATTAGAATCAGAGTGCAATACGTTTTCCTATAATTGTAATAATATGATAATTTTGTTTAACGTCATTATATGTTTGCAAAATATTATCTGCCTTCGTTTGTATTAAACTTGCAGGAATATGATAACCTACCCAGACGGGCTTACACAATACCCTACCACATTATATATATAATACTAACAGAAAAAAATTTACTATCACAGGAGAAGATCAAATAGAAGGCTTAGAAGGCCTCCACTCAGATGAGACGGGCTCTGGTGACAATTCGAACGCGGGTTCCAGTGGAGCTGATGAAGACGCTGCCAGGCTGCGTCTGAAACGGAAGCTTCAGCGCAACCGCACTAGTTTCACCAACGAGCAGATAGATAGCCTTGAAAGAGGTCTGTAGAATAATCTCAACCTTAATTAATGTACCAAGTTTCAAGAAGGTTTGAGCATGTATACAAAGCTCCAGCAGGTTGCCTCATGATTTTCATCTCCAACATGAAATATAAACCCTCATTGGGGACGTGAGAGAGTTGGCCTGTATTTAAGTTCGCAACTTTCAATAAATTTTTTTATCGATTCGTCAATACCATGGTATAGTATCTTTTCTCCCTTTTGAGGAGAAGGTTTGGAGCTTATTTCACCACGGTGCTCCAATGTAACCCACATTGGATAAGTAGACATGTGGCAGAATCTCATTGAAATCATCTTCACCGCCAAGTACGAAATAAATTATAAACTCAAATTAAGCACATGAAAATGCAGTGGTGCTTCTCTCGAACCCGCAATGATCGGTTAAGATGCATGTGTTCTAACCACTGAGCAATCTTGGCTGTGTATGTTATAATATGTCGCCATGGTATATTGCAAAAACAAAAAAGTTTTACTGTACCCCCACATAGATAATTGTTGATTTAAGAAATTAATAAAAATTTTGATTATGATTACAGAATTTGAACGAACTCATTATCCAGATGTGTTCGCGAGAGAACGACTCGCGGCTAAGATAGGTCTACCGGAAGCCAGGATACAGGTAAGCTCAAACTGTTTGCTTGCCCTTTTAGTGTTTATTATATAATGTTTGCCGATTCTTAAATTTTTTTTATTTCGATTTTATATTGCATTGATATACATATGGCACTCAAGTTAATATCTGATTTCATACTCATTAAGCAAACTTAAATTTACAAAAAAATTGCGAATTAAAATTTAAAAATTGCACGTAAACATTTTGGACCAGAAAAGGCAATAAACAAAATATCAAAAAGCATGAACGTAAGCGTAACGCGTAGCGCGCGCTTCGCGTTAACCTGACCCGACCTTAAGGTGTGGTTCTCGAATCGACGCGCGAAGTGGCGTCGCGAGGAGAAGATTCGCAGCCAACGTCGCAGCCCCGACTGCTTCACGAGCGCGCAGCCCGCCCACGCGCCGCTAGCGCACCCGCACGCGCACGCGCACCCGCACGCGCACGCGCACGCCGCGCCCGCGCTCCCCGCGCCGCCCGCCCCGCACGCGCCGCACGCGCAGCACGCGCAGCACGCGCCGTACCAGTCGCCGCTCAACGTCGACACTTACAGGTAGCTTCAGCATTCCCATTCGATCCTTCTTGTTCTTTTCTATCCTTCCTTCCAATAGATTACTGTATTTTCGAACATTCTTTAAATATTATTTGTTTACTCCAAAGATTATTTTAGTCAATGAAACATTGTAATAAAAAGATTGAGAATTTCGTATCACATTCATATATTTCATAGTATTACTTGCCGTGGTCACGATCTGACTGAGCACCGTAACTTGTAACCACTTCAGAATATGCTACTCTTACAGAACGTTGTTTGTGTATTTAAAAAGATTTTGCGATAATGATAAAATAAGGAAAATTAAAAAAAAATGGATAATATTTAAAGTTTTAATATTTTCAGTCCCCTCACTCCCATGGGCTACAGCACAAGCGGTATGGTGGGTGACACACCTGTATGTGAGAGTGGCGAGTCTGATCTATGCAAAAGCGGTTTCCTGGGTTATCCTCGGTACGAGCTGCCATACCGGCAGCCTAACCCATACGTCAACCACAGCTACCATCATGAACCATCATCGCCTCCTCCAGGTACATTTTCTATTATGTACAGCCTTATGTCATGATATCTCTATAAAACGTTTTTACTAATATTGTTAATGTGGCTTTCTTTTAGAACTTGGCGGTCTACTTGGTGCGGGCGTATCTGTCCCATTAGCTGTACCGGGACAGGACTCTCAGCAGTACTGGTCGCGCCTCCAGTGACCCTGGTGGAGCTAGGCACCTAACATAATACCCAAGGCACATCAAACACACCTTAGACAAAATTGAAACCCAAAAACTTTATTTTACTGGTGGTACTGAGACAGTGGTATATGTTCCCATGTGTTTAATATTACAACAAAAGTAGTATCATAAATATTATTAATTAACTAATTAATACTTGACGTTAACTATCTAAATTATAAATTACATGAACTATTATTAAAGAAACGCAAAAGAAAATTTGGGATTGAATAAACATTATGAACAATTGAAAAATATATTTTATTTAAATAATTTCAAATTAAGCTAAACCTTAACCTAGAAGTCCATTTAAATACCTTAGCAATCTTGGTATTGTCAACAATGAAGCACAATTAATATCTCGCACAACCGACTTAAGTATTTTATGAATATTATTTATATTTTATTATACGGAATAGTATAAAGAATTAACATATCTACAAAATCCACAAACAGGAAAATGAGCACAAAATAAGGCTCAAATGTACTTGTAATTTTGTAAATTAGACTATTTCATTCAAGTAAAATATAAATGCAAGAGAGCCGAGTGGCAATCCAACACGCGCAAAAAAAATGTGTTAGCAAAATTAACATATTAAAAAAAAATGTTTGATCGTAAAGTTAAATGGAATTGTCTACAAGATTTTAAATTCCTTTTGATTACTTTGTTAGAAGTTTTGTATGGGAGTTAACTTTTAAGTCAAACATGATTATCTCTTTTTACTAGAATTATATTTTTGAATGAAATAATTTAATAGAAAGCATATGTATAAGTGTTACATTTATTTTATAATATTCTTTTTGTAGTCTTACATAAGTTAGATATAAGTCGATATGTATATTTGTTGTAAATCTTTAAATGCAAAATTAATATTACGATTATTCGAGTAGTGACCCTGACATGACTAAATCTATTGAAACATTAAATATTTGGCATTAAATAACATATTTTAACACTGGCAACATTTTAGTGTTGAATGAATAGAGATTAATGAACTTGGTTTAAGTTAAAAAAAAAAACAAAAACAGAATTGGTTTATGTATCAGCATATAATATATTTTTTCATAAATTCCTCCCAAATCCCAATAAATCTAAATGTAAATAATGTTCTTAGGTGTGACTGTTATTTGTGATGATTTCTTAGACGTAATATTCCATTTTTTCTACATACATGTAATTGCAAGTCCACTACACTTAAGAACAAATAAATTAAAGACGCTAAATTTCAATTATTTAGGGTATTCGTTTCGAATTTATTAATATTAGTTGTAAACTGTATAGGAATTATAAAATTGTGAATAACTGTGTGATGTCGATAATGCATTTTATTGGTTGGATTGTAATTATAACATGAAATACATTTTTGGATCAAATCATAATCATTATTTTATTTCAAACTACCTTTTTTATAATTTGTAAAACGAAGAGCAATTAGCTCCATTAATGACTGTAGATCTACCTAAACTCTAATAAAACTATATGAAGAGAAAAGCCAAATAAACAACATTTGACAGCAAATTGACGCGATATCATTGGTCGAGAGCTTGAATAATCTATGATAGTCACTTTGATTTGCGAAAAAAAAAAATCGTTTTGAACGTAGTCGAAACTGATATCGGAATTTTGGAAGAAAAATTAAAGTGTATATAAGTAATTAAGTGTAACAGTGTTATATTGTAAATAAAGATATATAAATCATAACGTCTTAGTAGTGCACTAAATAACTAAATTATTAGCGCATCGCATGTAAAACGTAAATAAAATGTTTGTTTATCTTTCTTCCTACTTCGATTTTAATAGGCTACATTCATGTCTTCATTTCGAGTTTATCCTGTCCTGAAATTAAATATTCTCCTATACTTCGGTTACTCTCCTTGGAAAGCCTGTATAACTGCTAGTCCTGGGCCTAAATGGGTCTCCGGACGTTTCGGCCTGTCACATCATGACTAGCACTATCTCCTACATTCTTGCCTAGTTTTTAAATTAGATTCCCGGGCTAAAAGTCAGTCAGAACTTTTAATTTGATCACTACAAAACTCAAGGCTTTATATTACACGTGGTATTCTGAGATAAAATCAAAGTAACTTTTATTAATTTTCAATATATATTTACCATTACAGTTGGCAGAACAATACTTTCAGATTACTTATGGCAGATGTGATCTGCCGTATAAATCAATACTAAAATATATAAATAAAATAAATAAATAATATTGATTGAATTCTTAAATATTAAATACGATTTTATATATAGTGTTCTAAAAAAAACAACTTTGGTATCAAAATTATTATAATTAAAGCTTTCAATATTTCACACCGAAGTGATTTGAAAATGTAATATAGCTTCTATCTGAACAGACATCATAAGATCACACAATAATAAAGTCATATATTAAAATTAATTTAATTCAATCTCTTCTGAAACACAATACAATATTCCTACCTAAAGGTATGGCTACACATTTTGGTCTTACTTAATAATTGAACGAATCACTTATTTTGAGCTTATATAATTGAAAATTCCTATTCAGAAACATTTAATTTAGTTAAAATTTCCTACATGCAAAAAAACTAAAGGTAAATTTAAATACACTAATATTTTTATTTATTTTGTACTTTGAATACCAACTAGCATTCTAACATTCGATATAATCAATTGGTTCGATTTTATTATCTATATAATTTAATTGACAATCTAAATAACAACTTTGATCATAATTTCTCATTCAAAAAAGCATCTATATCATTGAGCAAATCGTTATCTGTGCTGTCATTCCTCTTTAAATTTTTATGACAGCTCGCTACAACATCTGGCACATTTTTAACTAAATCTAAATCAAGATCTGATACAGTAATTTCATTATCTTCGTTTTCATCACATAAGTCCACAATATCTACGGGTTCGGCAATTCTAGTAGTTTCTACATCTATGACGTCATCATCAGTCATTATTGCCAAATCTGAGTTACCTACTTCTATACTTATAAATTGTACTTCCGTGTCCGAGTCATTGTTTTTACTAGCGGTATCGTATTCATCATCTCTACTCTCGCTAAACGATTTAGTCGCGCTCCTATTTCTAACTAACCTAGGTTTTGGTATTTGTTCAGCTATTTTAATCCTCTTAAACTCGTAACAATTATCGACAAGTTCATTTTGTATCTCGTACAAGTCACTGTGTTCCGATAATGTTCGCTTCCTATTGATTTCCTCGCTTCGTTTTGGTCCCGTTTTAGCTTGGCAGGTTTGTGCTGGCGCATTCTTGTCAAGTTTCTTATAAACAATGGAATTACTTCTGACAACTTTGATTATTTTATTTCCAGACGTTGTGATTGTTTCGTGGGTTGACAATTTTCTTTTCCTACTTAAATTAAGAGTAATGGGTGTTTGGTGTATAATTGTTTCTGAAACTTTTTTTCTCGCTCTGATTTCGTCTAACGATAGAACTTTAAAATCTAACGAGTTTCTCCTTTCTGTCGCTTGCTGTTTACCTGAAATCTCGTCGAGAGACAACTTGTCGTATTTAGTCGTCAGGTTAGTTCGGACAATTTTCCGCTCTTTTGGTGGCTCGGCTTGAGGGAGGGAATCGTAGCTGTAGAAGGCTGCAGCTTCAGCCTGTATTTTCTCCAAGAGGAGGAGTTCCTGGGACTTCGTGCGCGCAATTTTCTGCGCGTCGTCCGCCGACAGAGTTTTAGTAGGCGTCGAGGATGGGGCACTTTCGTTATCAGACTCTGCAAGAACACACCAAGTAATCGCTGAGTAAATTGATTTAAACGCGAATGATTTTCGTAATTAATTTTGATACGACCACGATTACTAGCGATGTGTCCTTGTAAGTCTAATCTGAAAGCGTCCCGAGGGTGGGCGGTCAAAAATAATTACAAAAATCATATTATGAAACGAAATTTATTTGCTCGTTGATAAATTAACACAATTTCATTAAAAACAAAGCCAAACTACATTCTTTTCCAATACCGGTTCCTATATCAGATAAAGAGTTTATTAGCTTAAATGAACCGCCTTAAACACACTCAGTTCTACTATTAAACATATCTTGAAATTCTTATACAACCGTAAGTCTAAGATTAACATAACAACAACCCCGTATGCAAACAAGAATCGGTACTAGCACAATCAATTCATTAACAATTCATTTTCTAATGAAAGATCTTTTATATAAAAACAAATCCAACTTTCCGTATAAACGATAAAAGATATCCCATTAAACTACTGTTGTAAACTTCAAGCGCTCGTCCGGCACAGTTCTCCATACAGCTAGGATACGGCACTCTTTTATATTTCAATGGATATAAACAAAATAAATATTATATTTATCAAAAGTGCATCTCAAAACTACATTCTACATCAATTCAATGCATGACTCAAGTCCTTTGACTTTATAAACGAATTCCAAGATCTTAATTCTCATCTGCGTTAAATGAATTAAAACATTCAAACACTATACTTTAAAATTATATTAAGTATCAACTAAAATAACACTTGTTAATAAAAAAAATATTATGCAGTAATAAAACTAAATGTTATAATCTATTGATTAAAGAGTGAAATAAAAATTGTAAACTTTATGGGGAATTATCAAAATAATCTTTTCATGATGCTCTATATAATTCATTGTCTATACATTTCATTTCCACAGATTATAATCGAAGTTGAATGCCTTCGATATTTTTGTTATATAACTATATAATATGTTTTTTTACTTCACTCTTTAATATAAAATATAACGAAAATAATAATGTTTCTTTAAAACTAAGTGGGATAAATAATTTTTCAAATAATTCAAGAATTAACCTTATATAAAACCTGTAATATACATAAACACTTAAAAGGTACGAGCGAAACCAATAATTAAAAAAAAAAATAGTTGCCAATATTTAAAGCAACCATATTTTGTACTAACAATTTTACTGAACGTAATATTTCATGAGTGAATTTAAAAACTTGTTTCTTTATAAATATTTATATAAATTAAGGTAGAAAAAAATCACGCTTATCTAAATCTATCCCCCACCAGTATTTTTTTTTTCATTAAATATGGATAAATTCATTCCATACATAAATAATAATGACTAGGCGTACCATGGACCCTAAACAAATACATTTCATCAACCTGTCCCGTCTTATTGCAGTTCTTTAGTATAGGAACTTTGCTATCAGTGCGAAATTATTATAAGAATCATCAGAAGTTAGTCGCCACACATACCAAAGTACTATCATATTGGTAATTGGAAGCATTATCAGATAATTCCATGAACCGCTAAGCTATCAGTTTTTCGATTATTTATTTTATTATATAACTTTCCTAAATTGTTATTACAATCTTAAGCGCGATAATTTTACATAATCGTTTATGCAGAAAGGCTCATTGCGGTTTCATTTATAACAAACGTCACATTTATTACAATTAGCCGTTCTACATAATCTGTGACACGTCTAAACATTTTTTTTTTTTAATTTTATCGTAACTATCTATTCACGGTGCGAAATGTAATACGAGGGAGACCCACAGTGTGTATATACTAGAGCCCCTCTAAAAAATCCTATACTAACATACAAACAATTTAAAGGCATAAAGCTTTTTTTTCTTTTTTTTTTTTCTTCACTTACAATAATGAGTTATAGTAATCGTGTATATATATTTTTATTTGTATTTTCACATATTATTTAAACCTATTTATATGTACTTTACTATTAAAGACAAGGATTATATCAACATCTATTAAAAAAGGTTTGGTTTCACATAGACATTCCCGTCCATCAAGACTCGAAAGTCTTGAACACCAAATTGTTATATAATTTTATTAATATCGTAAATCTACAAAACAAAAAAGCCACAGACATCAATGAAGTATAATTAGCTAAGATATGAAAGAGAAGTACACTATAATTTATTGCACATACAAAAATACCGACTTCACATTTCACATTTTGAGTCGGGAGAGAGCTAGAATATATGACTCTACGACTCATGACACAGAAAGTTGTTAACGAATTCAACTTTACCCTTAAAATGTCACTAAGTATAAATGAAACAAAAGGCCGCCTCCTCCGGCAACACAAATATTGCAATAAATATTTTCGATTCAGTCAACACTAGCTAGCTTAAAAACTCCATATAAACCAACTGAATCCTGCACTAGCTCTATAAATACTATTTAATTGACTAACCAATAATATAAGAGAAAATAACTAATTACCTTCAATAATAATAATAATCAGGCTCTTAGTGGCAGACTGGGTAATTCAATAAATCTACATACTCGGAAAGTAAATTCTCATTAAATGTCTAGTATTATTATTCCAGTCTGCATTCAAACGAAAAAGATAAATAGTACATTCTTAGTGAGTAAAATAAATAATATTTCTAATACAATGTTCACACTTGTGGTTTTTAAGCGTAAATTGCTTGTGACTGAATTTCCTTCTAACAAAAATATCACAAGTATGAACAGTGCTGAAAATAGCTACTCGTTACAATAGTGTTTCTGTTAATTGCATTGGCACACGCTACTATTACTGAATTCTGTTCATATTTCATGTCATCTCATCCGCGGATCATTTTAAAGACACATCATGACAGAATCTATATATTAGTGCCAAATTCAGCATTTTCTAAAGCACAGTGTTAGTTTAAAAGTGAGCGTTCATTAATTTAACAATAGTTACATCTTAATACTACATGCGCTCACTGTGGGGTTGGAGTTCTCAAAAAACATTACATAGTTTAATTCCATTAATATGATTAGTGGATATTTTGTCTATACATCACTCCTTCATGTTTTATTGTTTGAATGAAAACTCTAGACCCCACAATTTATGTTCGATCTCAACTTCACTGAATGTTAAATCCATGTGTCACAATAATGTCTGTTAACTCACTTCAATGGTTTTCAATATAGTCCGCAGTGAACAGAGACCATAAGCCCAGTCAGACGACTCGAGAATTAAATATAGACGCTTCTTATTCTTTCACTTTTAATCATACAATTTCCATCCAAAATATAAGTATCTTCGTATTTGTATTGAAAATAATATATATCATTTAGCTGTATATCCATATATATTCGTATTTTCGACTCTCCAACGCCACTGACGTCAATCTTACCCTTCATACATTATTCATTGTATTATGATTAAAATTAACTCACAATAAATTTCACAACATTTTGTATTATAAATTTATCAAACAACCTAAGATGATATAATGCAAGGGGTACATACAAGGTCAGAATCGTCAACGATCGGAGAAGCGTCCCTCGAATCGTCCGCGCGGGGCTTAGTACATGTAGTTTCAGTAGAGTCGCATACCTTCCTCGAAGTTGACGACAAGGGGGTCGACGGGCAGCGGCGCGTATGGACTGGGCTGCGGCTCGTGTGCGTGCGCGTGTGAGTGCGCGTGCGCATGCGCGTGTGCGTGGGCGTGCGCGTGCGCCGCCACTACGCGGCGCGGCAGCAGATCACTCGTGCCCGGCAGTACACCTAGGATTGCGGAATCCAGCACCACTGCAAAGTTTATACACGTGAATGAGCAACAAATCTTGTGTAGTTATGCCAGTAATAAATCATTTCAGTATATATTCATTAACTTATGAAACGATACACATAAAATAATCAGTGAATCATTATATAACATTAGTGCAATTGAGAATGTATATAGTATAAAAACAGTAAAGTTAATAGATACCTTGTTGTCTCTGCTGTGGCCAAAGTAGGGGCACGGGTGCAGGAGCGGGAGCGGGCACTGCGGCGACAGCGGCTACACTTGCACTCATAGGTCCACTTTCCACTAAGGAATCTGGCACATTGCTAGTCGCTTGAGCCTGAAATGTATTATAAAAAAATGACATATTATTTGAAATAAACCTTTAGAATTTTAGTCAAAGTCAAAAATCTTTATTCAATATAGAATTGTTTACACTTGCTTATTGATTGTCAAAAATCTACCACCGGTTCGGAATTTAGCACCTCGGACCTGAGAAGAACCGGCTAAAGAAACTCAGCGGGATATATATATATATATATATAATTTAATATCTGCTAATGCTACTTAAATAAAAGAAAGAATATTTCTAACTACCTTTCTGTACCTGTTGCTGTTGGAAACGATGTTAACTTAAAGGCATAACATACATTATATGATTTCTTGAAATATTATTAAATTACTTCATATGAAATAAAATGTTATAAAAAGCTTGAAATTTTTATAAAAAGCTTTAGAATATACTTGGTTGTACTAATATAAAATCATAAGCTAATTAGAAAATGTTTTGTATTAAAAAGCCTGTTTATTGAGAAATGTTATTAGCTACATATAAATTACATTACAACCCTCAAACATGGAGCAGTAACAATAAGACACACTTAATTGTTTCCTTTCTATTCTATCTAGGTTAAATACAGTTATCTTATTAATAAGTTGTATTTTGTTATATATTTTAAGTATATGAAAAGGGTATAAATCATATAAATACTGGTGCAATAATAGGGCCTATATATTTTTTTTATATATAACATAAAAAATGAAGTAACATCCTGCCAATGGCCATGTGGAGCGCTAAGGACTTCTCCCCTTTTGAGGAGAATGTGGAGCTAATTCCACCATGCTGCCCCAAATCAGGTTGGTAGATATACATGTAGCTTGCTTGCTGATATATAAAAATGATACTTTGTGATCATATCATATACCAAGTACAACTGTATAACTATTAAACATGGCATTTCCAATGTACAAGCAACTAATAATATATTGTCACTTAACTTTACTGTCCTTATTGTAAGAATAAACAAGTTTACATACATTGATCATAGGCGCTGGTTGGCTTGGTGCTATACCATCAGTACGAGCATCGGGATTCTTATGCATGAAAGGGCAGTGCTTCTTGCGGCAGCCTCCAGGCTGATTTTCCCAGTAACAAGGGATCTGCTTACGGTTTTTCTAGAAAAATACAACAACCATAGTAATATTTTAGGTTAGTAAATATGAGAGAATAAATTAATATTTATTACATTCAATGAAATTGGATGTACTGAATTATATTTGTAATTTACTTACCCTAAGTTCCATATGGCGTAATTTACAGCCTTTATCAAGACATTTGCCTTGTTGCCAAGCAGTGCACATTGTTTCACAGCCTAGAGCTGACGGCTCATGACGGAATACGCAATTATCTCCCTATAACAAAAACCAAATATATTATTGTATCCTGTATGGGTATAATTTTAAAAGTAAAGTTAAATAATTACAAATTCGAATAATCCTAGGAGATGTATTAAATTGTTTCGGTTTAAGAGCTTAAATTGCACAGTTCGATTGTTACACAATTGAAGAACCTTCGAAACATAAACAAAATAATATACAAATGTTATGTAAAATACAGTTGATTTGATTTTTTATTTATATTGTTAAAACATATACTTAAATTAAACCAAAATGAGAATACCTTAGTGCACGTGGAATAATAATAGAAATAGCAATCGTTAAATTTTCTCGGCGACTCCATCGTTTGATCGGTAACCCGGGTTCTGCAAAAATTTTTTGTACACTTAGATTTACAATCACAACACTTTTCACTGCGGCTGCGAAGTATCAAATAATTGTTCTATACAACCATTCAACAATAATTGGAATATCAATAGATGTGAGGGACAAAACTAAATTTTCATTTTGACAATACGTGAAGCATGTCGCGGTTATAAATTCTTAATATAATTATGTTAATTCTAATTTTTATAACACTTATTACTCACCGTATAATTGGTAAACAAAAACTAATTAAAACAACACGAAATATCTACACAACACCCCTATCTAACATAAAATAATAAGAATGTCACTATTAGAAAGAAAATGTAGTAGATATGGCGGACATGTGGCGGAAGGCGAACTTTCATTTCATTTCACTCAACTCTCAAGAATCAAGTTGTTAAAACGTTGTCTATAACAAGGTAAACCATAGAGAACTTTATTATGAATACCTTTTCTAATATATTATTATATTCTTATTAAACAAGGAAACACATATTTTTAATTTATAAAATATATATACTCTAATTTCATATATTGATACAAAAAAATATATTTGGCAAATTATAAATTTTGAACAAACAAAACGCTTATAATATTTTATTTATAGTTGATCATTGATGTCAGTTTTACGTTCAAACTTCAAACTACGAAACAAAGTTTTTTATGTTAAACGTCGACGGTCATTTATATTGTTGGATACTTACAAATAACAGTTTTTTTTTGTTTAAATAACAATCCATAGCCCCATACGTATAATGTATAATATAAGTAATGGGAACTTACAGTGCAATGCATAGTCATACGCAGTTCTTTCCTTTCGGGTTTCTCGTCTAACTGAGAAGTCAGGCGTAAAATACAAAAAATGTGCCTTATCGCTCTTTATCAAACTACATATATGTATAAAAAAATAGAGAGAATTTAGCCGATGTGAATATGCATATATGCCGAGCCAAAATATACTAAAATAGCTTCTAATAGTATAACAGCAGTTAAGAAACAATTCTAATTTTCTATGCAATATCATAATATAAATGTCAGTCGACAATTTGTCTTTTTAATGCTACTCCTAAATTTAATTAATTTAAATTATTTTCTACGCCGGCGTGAAACTTGGCAAGAGTCTTTAAATGCGCAACAGTATTCGATTTTAGATTTCTCTAAAGAATACGAGTCTCTACTCTCTAGTATGAGACGGAACGTGGGGAACGAGGTAGCATTCCTGGTTATAGTTGGTCTATGCCACTTAATGCAATTGGTCAGTCATGCTCATGACTCATAAGTTCTTTTGTCTCGTAATGCGTCTACGTTGATACGTTCCATTAGCTGCCGAGTTGCGTGCACTAAAATTGTACCATTTATTACAATTGTTATTGCTTGATTAAATCTTTATGTTACAAATGAATACAATTTTACGTCAGGTATAATATTTTGTTTTATTGTTCTCGTTTTTATTAAATATATATAAATAAATAATAATAAAATAATAAATATTCTTTATTCTAGGCAATTTCAAACCCATAAGATACACAAAACATACAATAAAATTAAAAAATAATAAAAAGAAAATAACAATAAAATCAAAATAAAACATTTAAAAAACTTAACCTAAATGTAATTAGAAATAAAGAGTAACTATAAGTCTTTTCTCTCTCTTTTTAGATGGATGGATGGATTTATTGTATATGATGCTCATAATATAATTTACGAATTATTCCATTTTAATTCTAGGCTTACATTTTTTATAATCTTGCAATAACTATCGTGTAATGTATGCACATGCACCTAAAACTCATAATAAACTCTTTTTTTGGTGCACTCAATGTATGTACAATCTCAACCACTCATATCGGCATTGTTAGCTTTACATTATTATGTAGTAGAATTTATTACGACAATTTAATAACGGCCCAATTACTTATAGATGGCATAGTAAAAATTAGAAATTTTATACTTAAATTCGACTTGAAACTTGAAAGATACTAGCATTGGGACACCTACAAGCTCTTATTTGATTTGATACCATGAATTTAGATTATTGTTTGGTTTTTAGTAATTATTTTGTTAGTAATGTTAAAAATACATACTCCAATACTGCGTTTTATACTTTTAAATAGTTTATAAAATATTTATCTAATAATTCAATATTTTGATATATTCAGCATTGCAGGTAACAGAAAATAATGAACAAAAGCTGTGTTGTATGAACTTTATTTATCAATATTACATCATGATTTAATACATTATTTTTAAAATAAATAAATGCTCAAGTTATAAGTCGTTTCATGTAAAGCAATACTAGAGGATATTCGTAATAATTATCGTTAATAATAAAATATATCGAGACAGTGACAGTTAATAACATCAGACCGTCGTTTAAAAAAAATATTTTAAACAATATTTTTTTTTCAAGTAACAAATCGGAAAAACAACAGTTTTAAAACATAATTTACAGTTCTTTCCTTTTCAACATTTTTAATAGTTTTACCAATTCAACATATTTCCGAATCTTCGTCATTTTAACAATATCAATATAACAGGCGTAGAAATAACGGAAACATCTGCGTAAGATACAAATTATGTAGACGAAAGAGACGAGCGTATACAACACAAGTAGCAATAGTTTAAACAATGGACGAATATGATATAAAATCAGTCATAATTATTTCATAATACTCATTTACATTGAATTTTCATTCCAAGAGACATGATAACCAGATTTAAATTGTTTAATTACTTAACTTAAGAATTAAATTTACATTTTATAATTTGACTAAAAGACAAAATTAATATTTTGAATTTAATAACCAATATAAGTAAACTTTTAGTTACTGAAGCAAATTTACTCAAATTTCGAGATATGAATATGTACAATTCATTTTTGAAGTAAAAAAAAGTATGCTATGCAAATTCAATGCACATGAGCATTTACAGAAAATAAATATTAAGAAAAAAAATGTCAATGTCAACAAAAATCCAAAAAAAAATGTAAAATTGAATAAAATTTGTACACATACCAATACTGTGGGAATGTTTATATAATTTAGTAAGTTAGTGTGGGGTTAAGATGGGGTTTAAATAATTATATAAAGTTAACGGCCTCATCGCAGCTATAAAAGTTTTCTACAAACCTACTGGATGATTGCAAACAGTTTCAAACACAATATAACACCGAGTATTCCTCGCAAGACTCAACCTGAGAACAGTCTTTAAACTCATTAAAACAAACCAATACAAATTACATAATCAATAATTACAAGCATTTCTAAAGACTGCACATTTATTCAACTTTAACATTTAGGCGTTTCGACTTCAAGTCGACTTTTAATTGCTATCTTTAGAAATACATATACACAAACATTTACATACTAAACGAAATACAACAAAATGTGATTATATATCAATTGTAGTTTTCAATTACAATGAAGACTACATTGATTACATACAATGAGAAAAATTTATTTCACTACTGGACTATTTATATATCTTTAGGTATTTTTGCCTCTAGAATCGTAGTGTAGTTTTCTAAGATACACAATATTAAAATATTTATCTTGTTTTATTTTTTAAGATCACTGGCTGAATGAAGTACTTTATTTATACAGCGTCTATCTAAAATGGGAACGTATTATTAAGCCTGGCAACAAAAGCATGTAAACTTTTAACAGTCTGATTCTATAACTAATGGGACAGTTTAATTTTACAACAAACAATTGCCACACGTGCATTCTATTTAAAACTCCGTGTCAAATAGTTATACGTTACATAGTATACACTCATTCTTCAAATGGCAAGACAGTCATATTCTCATGAAACCTATACATTCCCATTACATGACGGTCCCTCGCTAAGTCACAAAAATTTCATATGTATACCCTGCTTAAACTATACTGTTTACCTATTGTCATGTTAATTGTACAAAACAAGGGACCAAGGACGCTTTAATCTCACAAAACAGTAACACAGTGATTCACTAGTACTAGACTTACTAGACCAAACAATTCTAGGAACTAAATGAATGGTGAAAAGCGTTGAAATGAATTGGGGGATCCCTCCAACATTGACTTCTTATCACAAGGTTAAAGGAGCGCGAGGTTCACGCTTTATATAATGGTAATAAAGTTTAGTATTATATCGTGGACCGCACGTCATGACCGAATGAGGGCGATGGAGTTGCTTTCCGAACGGAAGAGCGAGTAGGTCTATCTCTTCGAGGAGCTTTTGATCTGTTGCAGTTTAAGGCGTAAGGCGTCCACGGCGGCCTCGTTTTTCTGAGAAATTGCTTGTGTCGTGTGAAGCTAGAAAAAATTAAATAGTTTATACTTAAACGTATTTATGATATATACTCCATTTCAAAGACATCAAAAATAAATATCTTTGACCTAGAATTGGCATTATATTCATTATGGATAAAAAATGCGTTACAACTATTGAATGTCGAAGTTGCTATCGGAACTTTAGATATAGAAGTTAAATTATAGTTAATATAAACAGTACAGAGGAATAGTATTTTATTATGACCAAAAATATATTAATGGAGAACTTTTTTAAATCAACATTAACTAAAATGTGTCGAACATGTTTTTATATATTTGTCAAATTGAACAAGTTACCTCTAGCTGTGGGTCGATGCTGTGTGCGCGGGACAGCGTGTTTTCGTTGATAGATTCCGCGAGCGCCCTATTGTCACTGATGGGTGTTCGCGGCTGTGACGATGGGTTAGACTCAGTTTTTAAGCCGGCTTTAGCCTGGTGAGAAATAAAACATAAATTATATTAAACGTAAAAAAATAATATATAGATACATCAAAATATTTTTTGACAAAAAATCCTCATCATTTTAATGCATCAAATTTACGCTTTTATTATTTGAACGATAAAAACGTCATTTTAAAATAACAAACCTACCTGTAATGCTCTTAGCTTTTCTAAGAAAATAACATGTGACTTTTCATCATTTTCATTGCTAATATCTGAAACAAAAGGAATCATTTTAATTGTTTCATATCTATACATAGCATAAACATAAGCAGCCCGTAAATGTCCCACTGCTGGGATAAAGGCCTCCTCTCCCTTTGAGGAGAAGGTTTGGAGCATATTCCACCACGCTGCTCCAATGCGGGTTGGCGGAATACACATGTGGCTGAATTTCGTTGAAATTAGACACATGCAGGTTTCCTCACGATGTTTTCCTTCACCGCCGAGCACGAGATGAATTATAAACACAAATTAAGCACATGAAATTTCAGTGGTGCCTGCCTGGGTTTGAACCCGAAATCATCGGTTAAGATGCACGCGTTCTAACCACTGGGCCATCTCGGCTCATATCATATCTATGGTTTCTAGGAAAGGTATAATTAACTCTAAACATAAATCAATATTTATAAATTATTAATATTTAGTCAATATTCCTTCTCTATAAAAAATATGTTAAAAAAAATAAAAATTATACCAACTCTTTTTTTTAAATAAACTGTCTATATGACATAGTTTTAACTGCACCACAAAAATGAAAAAAATAAAACTTTGTCAATATATCGATGACGCTAGTTAGTACATTAAGGCTGCTAAGATTAATGATTGAAATGTATGAGTAAACATGTATATATTTAATTTTTTTAACAGTGATAAATTTACCAATATTTTCTGCTTTGTAATCGCTTTTGTACATGGGCATAGATGCCATTTTGCGTTGTTCGGCGACTTCCTTTAGTCCTCGTTCTACGTAGTTGCGGAAATAGAACGACGAGCCTTGCATAAAGGTCCAAATATCCACTTCTGGGTGACGCTCCTGAAATTTTATAATGGTTTTAAGTTCTACTGGAGTTAAAACTTGATGCACACAGTAGGTAGAAACTACTTATCATACATTAAATATTATGGTATGTTTTAATTTTTTGGAAGTCTATCTGTTCTTTTTTTTATGAATAAATTTAAATTCAAAGATTACAAACCAAATATAAGGTTCAAATCAATAAATTACATTGGTACAATATGTTTTAAAATTGTAGAATAACAATAGTATACAGTCTTTACTTTTACTGAGAATTATTACAAGTATATAGTATAAAACAAAGTTGCTTATTGTTAGATATTGCTTGTTGTTAGTTAGATCTTTAAAATTACACAATGGATTTTGAAGCGACAGTTTTATATGTATAATACATGCACAATATAGTAGAGAAACACTAATAGTTTTAGAGGTTTCTGAAGTGATGTCGTAAACGCTGGCTGAAACCTACGAGATAGATCAAAATAATGTACTACAATATTGTACACCTTAAATGGTCTTCAAAATAGTCCGGAATGGTATGTCTATCTCTTAGGGATAACCCACAATAACCATTTTTATCCTTTATTTTTTCAAGAAATTTTATTTTCGAAGCGATTTTAAGCAATAAAGCTTTAATCCTTATCTAATTAAGTACCTTAAATACATTGTGAATTTAATATATATCAATATGACCATTTACAGCATGTCATTTTAATGAATATTTCGAAGATATTACAGATTTAAAGCTCAGGGACATAGCGGTTTGTATTGTCTGAAAAACTGTGAACGTTGTAAGACATTCTGTAGTATATTCAGTATCAGCATTGTACCCGTGCGAAGCCGGGGCGGGTCGCTATTCAAGGCATATATCGTTACCCGCAAGTCATACAGCTGCGACAGCGCGTCCCGGTTGTGCTCCTTGGAGCCGATGCGCTTGAGGATGAGCGCGAGCTCCTCGTGCACGGCGCGCGGCAGGCGGCCGGCCGACAGCGCCGCGTTCACGCTGCCCACCGCGCTCGGGAGGCCGCCGTTCATGTTGTCCGACGGGTTGTCTTTTCGTTCGTCTAGTTTCAATTGCTATAAAGAATAGTAACGTCTAAATAAATAAATGTTTGAATTATATTAAAATATATTTATAATACGAATGCATATTTTTTAAAACTAACAGTTTTGTTATCTATGTTTCGGCTTTAACGTATATATTAAGAAATGGATAATTTTACGTAAAAAAATTATTAATTTGTCGCTTTCGTCGACAAAATTATTGAGATACTTTATGTTAATAATTATATAAAAATATTTTATAAATAAAATACCTTGAGAACTTTATGTAAATAAGGATAGAGATCGGATTCGTTAACGTCGGGTATTTGTGTTAAATGGTTTGTGATGGATGCCCCTTTCATCTTGACTAATGTGTGGACTAGTGTTTTGACGGTTCTGTAAAAAAAAATGGAAATTTCTTATCTTAAAATCAAATCTTAATAGCTTAACATATTTAGATATTACAATATGGTATCTAATGGGTGGGTTTTAACATGTATAATAACCTTAATTAACAACATATATTTTTTACCCAAAAAAAGGGTTGCAGTGCTCAACGCAAAAGCTACAATTCCAATATCAAGTACAAAACGAAGATAAGTTTTTAATTGATATCTTTATTATTAATTTCAATAATTTTAATATGGGTAATTAATGAAAATATTGTGATGGTGACATTATACACATTATTAATAAGCAAGCAAATTCTTTTGTTTTCTAAAATTACTTATATAATTCATAATTACTTTTCATTCTTCATGATTATCACACACAATATAAATAGCTTACCTATAAGGTGTATCACTTATTTCCGGATTTTTCTTCCAGTAGCTATTAGGATAAGCCTTATAAAATAGATGTATCTTGTATAGTACTGCATCATAGTCTATAGAATTGACGTCCCATGTTGAAATCATTTTCAATGTCTTCCAGAAGCATTTAAGTAACAGATCCTGGTAGCGAGGATAGGCTGGATCCGATTCGACTATGGAGTCATGGAGAAGAGATACTATTGCACTGTTGAAGTGAATATATTGTTAAGTGTATTTATAATAATAAAAATATTGACATAAATGAATTTATGACGACTTAAATTATTCATAGGCTACAAGAAAATATATGGATAAGAAGAGTTATGAGAATAACTTACCATAATAATGCCGTGCGCGGGGAGTGCTCTAATACACGTACACACACGTTGTTCAGTATGCGCACAAGGCGCTCCGCGTCTGCTGCTGGTGGAGGGGTGGTCGGTGCGGCTCCCAGTACGAGTAACAGTTCACCAAGTAACGAACGTAATGCACTTTCGCCCACTTGTCTACCGCAACCAGCTGTTTCATAGAACTGTGTAAAAAGAATTAAATTCATTAAAATCAGTCCAAGCACTGAAGCGATAATAAAGCAATTTCGCAACAATCAAAATGTAAGTGTTGAAGACAAAGGTAATGTGTGCGTAAAATGAGAACTGACGGTGGTGAGCGCCCCCGCGAGGTACTTGTAGGCGGGCAGCGTCTGGTGCGCAGGCGCAGGAGCGGTGCGCAGGCGCCGCAGCTGCGCCGCCACGGCCGACACCAGGCGCGCCTCGTGCGCACCCAGCGCCGCGCCGCGCCCCGACACCAGCGCGCCCGAGATCAGCGACAGCGCGCGGATAGCGGCCTGCAATATAAGCCTTACATTGTAGACAACAGAGGATTTATAGAGGAACTAGTATTGATCGAATCGTTTTTCAATAGTTATGATAAACGGCAAAAACATAATTCTAACCTTGCTGCTCAGTGCGAATTTCGTGAGTACCTTAAAATTGTAATCTGGACATCATGTGCAAACTTAGGTAAAATAATATATTTTATATACCATTAATAATAACAATTACTCATTTATCGAATACTTATTGACATCTGTTTTATTTATTCTTAAACGATCAACCTGGATCTATGATAACAATGATAACTAGACGCCTAGTTATCATACTTTAATCCTGGATAAATTTTCCTCATTTATATTTAAATAATCTTTTACCACAATCTTCAAACAAATCTAGCTTACATTGAGGTCAGGACTAGAGATAGAGTGTATGGTGTCTGCGAGCTGCGAGTCGTCGACGGAGGGCTTGTGCGCGGGCGGCGCCGACAGCGCGTGCGGGGACACGTGGCGCGGGGGGGACATCGTCACCATACTGCGAACAAGTATGATAATGACATAAATATACCTTATATGAATTAACATGTTTCACTAGCTGTGTTTATATTACTTTTTTTTTATAGCATGATAGCTATATAGTCTATATATTCCAACTCGAACTAAAATCATATTTGCTCATAGACATGCAATAAGCATAAACCACTCTTTATAATGTCAGTCAATTAAATACCTTCGGTTTTTAGGTCACATTACCTGGGTCTAACAGGTGCAGTCACATTTCTGACAGTAGATGCTGGCACAGGTTCATCCAAAAACTTGAGGTCTAGTTCAGGTAGATCAGGTTTACGTAATATGGGTACAGCTGCATCTAATTTCGCTATGAGTTCCGGATCTAATCCAAACGGACCAGTTATTACTCTGGGTTCTGGCACTACTCTGTAAAAGACAAAAACAACAATTTATAAACTCAGTGGTTATTTTAAATAACACAAATGGCATTGTTATTGTGTAATATGTCAATGTTTCAATCAACTATCTTAGCTTAGAATAATTGTTTTGTCAAAAAGTATATTCATGTTTATAGCAGAATCAGCTGCTTCATTATGTGTCAGTTCTAATCAGTAAGAGAGGTGACTTTAGTTAAAGATTTAAATAATTTAAATTATTGATGAAATATATAATATAATTTGACAGACCAATGTTTAAGATGTAAATAATACACTTACGGCTGTGGCGGTGGTGGTGGTTCATCAATTTCCTCTTCCTCATACTCCGCCGGCGGTGCTTGATCTTCTGCGATGTCTTGTTCCTCCTGCTAAATATTTGCAATCATTATAGTTTATTATTATTATAATCTGCAAATAACCCGTTGCTTGGGAATCGTCGTAATGTGTTAACACTGCAACAAATAGGTTAGGTCGACTCCTAGAGCCAGCGACTGCCTGAATGCGACCTTCGTTGGAAATGTTTTGGTTGGAATCGAAACCAGTTCGATTCGTGGTGGTATCTGGGTATCCTAATTCTATCAACATATGTTTAACACGATACATTTTTAGTCGGCTTTGCAACACTTCGTTTGAAATAGTTCTTTACCGGACACCACGCGACTTAATTTTTAAACGAATTAAAACTGTGATATCTATAAATTTAAAGCAATATTTCTACATTTCTTCACAAATTTTAATTTATATTTAAAATAAAATTACAATGTGTTTTACCATATTGCATAATCTTTGTTGTTATAGATTGTCGAATGATAAATTATTACAATTTATTTGTTATCAAAAATTATCAGTAAATTTAATGACTTATATCCACAAATATTTATGTTCTCTCGATCCTAATGATATCACATTGTAAATTACATTAAAACATTAAATTCATTCAACATTACATACACACATAAAATTGTAATACCGTTTTGACTTATTTTAATACTAATTTAATATAATATTTAATATTTTATAGGTGAACAAAATGTGACTAATGAATTAGCATTGGTATTATACCTAACTCTTTTGTTCTTTTAAATTTTTCATCTTAGAAAAACTGATTAATGGTTTATACATCTGATATGTTGGTCAATGGATTTGATCATATCTACTTAATACGCAAAAGTGCTTATTTATTACCTCAGGTACAAGCTGTATAGGTCTTCCATCAGCGGACAACGGAACTACCATCGACCTGCGCTCTTCTGCACTTCGACTCTTGCTCGCGCGCTTGATGCGCTCTTCCAGCAAAGATAAATCTTTATCCGAAATCTAAGAAAGATTGGAACTTTTAAAATTTATTTAACAATAGTTCAATTGATGTTCCGACTAACAGCTAAATAATTATGTCGCACTCTTACTAAAACATCGCTAGAACTAAAAATTTAAAAAATAATGGCTCAATTCGTAAGAATTACATCTAAAAACACTTTAAATGAATGAACGAACCTTTGTTTTCTTTACGAGAACTAAAAGATTATACATTTAAGACAATATGTGTCGATTTTAATTATTATCACAAACTTGGTATTTACCCTAAAAAATATAACATCGATTATCAAAAGTTAGTGATTTCGGTAAGTGGTTAATTAAGAGTGCGACGTATCGAAATGGAATAAGACCGCCACGGACCTGGCCGATCATCTTGTAGACGCGCTCGCCGTCGAGGAAGTAGGCGGTGGCGACGCAGTTGAGCGCGGCGGAGCGCACGGCGTTGTCGCGGTCGCCGATGTGGCGCGCCAGCTCGCGCAGCGTGGCGCCGCCCGCCAGCACCGACGAGCCGTACGTCTCCAGCAGGTGGTTGATGCACTCCAGGCACTCTGCGGACGCGCCGCCCTCCGAGTTATCGTATCGTATCGTTCGGGTATCGACCATATACACGAATATTTAGTACCACCGTCGCATACTTTATTTTGATATTCTACATTTAAAAATAGTTTTTGCGATCTAGTAATATGGTCACTGCTTAAAAATATTCGAAACTTATAAACATTTCTTACAGCATCGAGTACTGCCCGTACCCAGAAAAGATTTTACATAAAATAATATTAGTTACATAAAATATCGTAATTTTTACCAGTTCTTTGTCGTGCATTTTTCGATTTTAATCCCTCCATCAGATATCCAAACAGCTTTGTAACAGAATAGACCACGCAGATCTGTTTAAATAGAGCTTTGACACCATTGCGTACTGTATCTTTCGGATCACCAACCTGAAATAATACAGATTATTTATATCCCCACTAAGGCCATATTCATTTATTTATCATTACTCATCCAGCCATTAGAATCAGCTTTTATATACTCACACCCAACACTGGTAATAATTATATGTTCGTTTTGGAACTCCATAATATAAGAAATACTAACCTTCAAAACCAAATATGGTATGAAACAGTTCGCCTCATACTCTGCCATAGTATAATCACATTCAGTTAAATATTGAAACACCATGGTCAGGTACTCCAGTCCCTTGAGGATTACAGATGGGTTTGTATCAAAGAACCTCAGTGTTAGCCATTTTAGCACTAAGTCCAGATTCGCTACAAGTGCAGAACCATTGTCATGTAAATCTTCTGATAGGGCTTCAATAGCTTTCAAATGATACCTAAAATAAAAATATATATGAGGTACATAATTTAAAATTATCGTCTATTAAGAATTGCAACCCATTTTTACAATATATTATGTTTCTATGCACTAATATATCAACTATTTTTGGTTATATTTTTTTACATTTGAGATTGTTAGTAACTGATTTTTATAGATCAATTTATTGAACAAATCTAATATCGGAAATCAATGGATATATAAATAGTTATACAAATTTTTGTAGATATCATTTTTAGTAGATAAATTGAGCAAGTTTTATAATACTTACCTAAAATCACTGTGAAACATGTTTGCCACTAGTTGTTTGTTAAGACCTGCGCTATTCATTTGTTCTTTAAGCAGTTCAAAGAATTCTTCACGAGGTGTCGTAAAGTTCCATTTGAGAACTGAACAAAAAAATAATAATGTCAGATAAATAAAATTTGATTTTGATTGGTCTATAGATTACATGCTGATCGACGACCCAGTCGACAAAACACGTAAATATATTCTATTCTGTACAGGATAGAATGGACTCGTCCAACGTCTTAGTAGAAGATGCGATAGTTAGAAAAAGTAAATACATTTATACAACTTTACCTTTCAATTTTTGATCATCAATAATCCGTTGATTCTTAGCATTGTTATTTGGTAGCAATGGTGTACAATCTTCATCCTCTTTTTTGCCGCGACTCGAGGCGGACGATGGTTTGACAACCTGTATAAATTCGTTACGTTATTCATTACGGTGACAACTCATATCCACTTTTAAGTATAAGCATTTTGTAACGTTCATTGCGTAAAATTTATTCAACGATCATAATATAAAACATAACAGATAAATTTTCTTATTTAGAAATAATAATTAATTTTTGTATTGTGTAATTTTGTGTTATTAGTTAGTATTCATAGAATGCGTAGCGTGACCTATTTTTACACATATTTTTTACGATGATGATCAATTTACAACTTAAAATATGTTCTTGTAAATCATAGTTATATATGTAACATCTTATACCTTAGATTTGGTGGCTGGTCCACTTTTTTTTTCGGCTTCTTTTTTAAGAGCACCCGCTGACTTGACAGCTTTAGGTTCTTCCTTCTTGCTTTTAGTGGGTAACGGCTGTACGGGCAGATTCGGTCGGGCTTTATCTAGCACAGCTTGTACCACGGATTTGGAGCCCGGCTATGATGAAATACATAATTTATTAATCTTATTTTACAAAATATATTGATAATGATTCATTAGAAACATTTGAAGAAGCAAATTCTAAGGTCAACAATATATTTTTGTCTATTGGAATAAGTGATAGACATTATAATAGGCTTGTTTCCACTAATAATAAATCGGATGGCTTTGAGTTTCTAATGATTAACCATGATAATTAGTAAATAAAAAAACAACTTTTCTACAAAAATAATAAAAGATTAATTATATTTTTGGAAAATAAAATCGACAAAATGAGGCATTTAATCACGTGACATTAAACACCAATCAGAGTTGCGTGACGTCACACCTCGCGAAACAAGCGCGGAACGCTACGTTGTTGCTATCAATTATCATTATGGCAGATAAACTGGGGGTACTACTTGGTTCTGGATCTTTCAAACACTCTGCGATTATTGACAAACTTTGTTTTTTCAACATATATCTTCTTGGCATTCGAACTTCGTTGGTATACAACCTGGTTTCATGCGCACTTGTGTCTTTACCCATAATATGATACTCTGTTTAATTAGTCATATCATTTGGCAACTAAAAAAATAAGAAGAGTTTGAATTATTACATTTTATAAAACGAAAATAATATTTTAACTCAAACAAATCATAAAATCCTATTCTAGTCCTAACATTTTATAGGTTATGTGTGATATATTATATTTGCTAAATTCATTTCTTTTACTATACATTTATAAATAGATATATCAAGTTGTATTTAATACTTACATCGAAATGATCTTCACAGAAATAAATTGTGGAATTAGTAGTTGACAAAATAAGAGCATCTTGCCTCCATGCCATTTTTAACCACTTAATTCGTATTTATTTATTGTTTGGTACGTATATGAATAATTTGTCTGGCGTTTTTATCGTTGTACTTTCACATTAGGGCACCATACAGTATTTATAATACGAGGAATTCATTATTTATTAAAAAACACAATTGACTGTCATACACAAACACGGCTGTTTCGCGAGGTGTGACGTCATTCAAGACGCCATGACAGTCTTGGCCTTTTTCGCGGTCAATTTCAAGTTCATTTCTAAAAACTCAAAATACTAACATAAAAAACCTATTTTTCTTAAAATAGTATATTTTTGGGGTGAAATAGATGCTAAGCTATAGTTTTAAACTAATTTCCAAATTTTGTCAACTAGCCTATAGTTGATCTCTGATAAATTTTATAATTAATATAATGCTGAAATTATTGACTGGTGGGAATTAGATGCCACCTTCTATTGAGGAACAAGATTTATGAAAAGTAGATATAAACTTTTACAGGAGACCCACCTTGAGCTTGTCGAGCTGCTTGTGCATGGGCTCGTAGCCGAGGTGCAGCATGAAGGGTAGCACGCAGTCGGACGCCGCCTTGCGCACGTCGGCCGCACGGTCCTCCACGCACGCGAACAGCAGCGGCACGCACGACGACAGCTCCTCGCGCGGGAACGACTTCGGCGGCACTGCAAAGTTTTTAGCAGAATGAGTAAACGAGGCGTTTACGTATTCAATGATGGATGAAATAGTAGCAACTGTGTTAGTTTTTTGATAATAAACAAGTGCAATAATTATCGCCCTACCGCTGGGCAGCTTGTCGGCCAGCCACTGCAGCAGCGCGGCGCGCAGCACGGGCGAGCCGGCCCGCAGCGCGTCCAGCACCATCTCCCCCTCCAGCGCCACGTGCGGGCCGGCCGCTCGGCACCACGCCTCCACGCACGACACGGCGCCCGCACGGATCCACTGCTTGCTGTCGCCGAACGCTGTCGGGGAGAATGTGAAAAATATCTGTCTTCCGATTCATTAAAATTAGCAGAGCAATATATATATATTTTGGATAAAAAATATATTCCGAAAGCTTAGTAAATTTAAAGTGATATCTTTATACGAGTAAACAAAATTTTACCTTGGAAAAATGCTGGGAAAAAGGTCCTCACGTGCTGCTTGCACTTCGATCCCATCGACGTAGCTAACAGTTCACATATTTGTAATGCACTTTGAGCTAGTTTCGAATTCGAGTCGAGAAGTCGCGCAACGAGCGCGGCCGGCAATTCACCGAGCGTTGATTTGATCGGAGACGAATTAGTAATAATTGCCTTCACCTTATCTAGTGCTTCGTTGCGAACCTGAAATAAAACAAGAGAAGTTGTTCAATATGTTTGTCTAAGTTTGCAAAGACAAATGAATTAAAAAATTACCAAATATATATTTAATTTAAACAATCAAGTGAAATAGTCATTTCAATTACATAAACCACCATACAGCAATACTTAGTATAGTTGTGTTCAGATTTGGAGATCGAATGAGCCAGGGTAACAAGCACATGGGACATAACATCTTAGTTTCCAAGGTATTGTCGGTATAAGGAATGTTTAATATTTTTTACAGCGCCAATATCTTTGAGTGCTAGTGACGACTTACCCCACCAGGTGGCCCCTTTAATAATCTACCAATCATCACATTATAAAAAAAATCTACTCATTTTACACATGTCTAATAAATCGATTCTATGTACCTTCCAGTTCTTGTCGTTGATCTCTGCGACCAGAGAATCGGTGATAAGTGGTGCGATATCGGTCCTGGGTCGGTTGTCCTCTAAGGCGACCGGCTCATCCTCTGCTCCTTCATCGAACGCGTCTTCAATTTCATCTCCCACCGAGGCTTTGCTTGCTGACTGAAATTTAATAATGTTCTAATATATTTTTATTTAAAATTGATCGTTATAGTGCAGTAACTAATAATAAACGTAAAGAAAAAAACGTATGAGAAAATATTAGTAAAATTATCCAAATACCTTACTGACTCTGCCCATTTGTCTAGTTGGAGTTGGGGGTGTACTGTTGGCATATTTATCGATTTCCAAGCTTATTAATTGCTTTGTGGCAGGTTTTTCGCTGTCGAAATTGTTTATTAGCGACGGTCCGACATAAAGCGAAAGGATACCCAGGAAGTTAATTGTTGACGTCCGGACATTCGGATTTGTGGCTGACAGAGCCTTCTTTGAGTGAACAACAATCGATTTGACATTCATCCTGTAATCAAAGATCAGTAAAGTTATTTACGAATCTTAATAGTTACTAAAGAATTTACAATTTTTCATAACGCATTTGGACATTAAAAATGTGTCCTTTTTACTTTGTGGAGCGTAATAAGTAGTGCATTATTAACAATAAAACATAAAACCGTAGCATATAAGACAATTAATTTTTATATGTGTATTTATTATGAAATTAGCAGTATAGGGTATATAGCACTTACGTAAAACCAAACTCCTTAATGGCAATTGACATCCAGTTAAACAACTCAGCCTGGACTTTCGGATTCTTTTGCGAGTCCATTGCGAATGTTAAGCTTTCATTGATTATATGTTCCAAGCCACAGCTTTCCGATAACGAAGTGAGACATTCAGCGCAGATTGCTGAGCAAGAAGTTTCGCCAAGCTTTGTGACAATATCTTGCAGGACGAAATCTGCAGCTGTCCTGAGTAATTAAAACAATTATTACAAATAACGTTAACAGAATTGTGACTTATTTATACTAAGCAACAAAAAAGATGAATGACAGCAGGGTAAAATAACATCTGAGGTCGAGCGTACACATGTGGTATGTATATAATACGAGTTGTCTTCGCAAGGCAAAATTTTATCCAATGTAATAAAATCGTTAATAGTTTTATTAATGCTTGTTGCATTTATAATCATTTTTGCTCTCTTATGTAATCCTGCCACTGCTCTAAATAAAAGTTAATACATAAGATTTTATAATATATTCAATATAGGTACGATAATTCAATTCCAATAACAAACCGAAACAATACGTTTAGTCCGTTACCTTCTACAAACGCGGGCGAGAGAAACGTATAACTACTATATATCGGGGGGCTTACGTGGAGACGGGGTAGTTGTCGGTGATGTACTTGCAGGCCTCGAGGCGCGCCCGCAGCACCTGCACGTTGGTGTCGCGCAGGCCGGGCTTGCGCGCCAGCACGCGGAACAGCAGCTGCGCGCCCGCCGCGCCGCCCTCGCCCGCCGCGCGCGCCGTCGCCGTGAAGCTCTGCACGGCCGCCAGCCGGCTCTTCCAGTTCGTGTCCGCCAGCCCTGCAGCGGTCGGTGCGACACGTCACTATCGTGACTACGGCTTTTTTTTCGTTAAATTAAAAATCGAAAACTACTTTTCGCCGTAGGAAGTCACAGGGGGCCCGAGGTTGAGTTATGTACCTCTGACTTTGGATTTAGATTTCAAATTGCTAGTATATAACTGATAAAGTAAGACACTAGTCATTGTCATTACAAAAGTTAACAAAATAACTATAAAATTATATACTCTACTGATTTAAAGTTTCATGGAATATATTTTAAATAAATGAAGAGAATGTATATCTCTTTCGGTCACCATTGATAACATCGGGGGGAAACAGCTGCTCAGCTTTAGCGTCGACCTCCTCGGGAGTCATCTCCTGTTCACGCGGAGGACTCGGTTGACCTCTCGCCGCAACCTTCTTGGTTCCGCCCGCTGGTTTCTTAGCTGCTGTAATTTTATTTAACAATCAACGAAAATTTTTACAATGACACGTATGAATTATGACATTATAACATGAGTCTTTAATGTATAAGCTAATTTAACCAAATACAATTTTATAAGAATACCTAAGTACTTACCAGACGCAGGTCTCTTGACGGGTTTGGGTTGGGCTGAACCAGCGGCGGGTTTTGTGTCCCCTTTTCCGGAAGTGGGGGCTGCAGCTTTCGGTTTGGCTTCTTTCTTTGGAGCTGCTACTTTTACTTTTATTTCCGCCTGTAACAATTTGTTTAGATTTTCAAATATTTTTATATACTTTTTTTATAAATATAGTATTATTTAATAGTAGTTAAATATTTTTCTTCTACTAAAAGTATGCTATTTAAGTATAATTAAAACAAGATTGCATAACAATATTTTTAGGGTAATACAGGTTTTTAATAAACACATTATTTATACCTTTTCTGCAAATTCTTTTATCTTTTGCTCTTTCAAATTGTCCAATTTTCCAATGTGTGGTGCAATGTTCTTTTCGCCGACTAATTTTGTGGCTGTGCCTAGAGCTTCCGCAGCTGCATCACGGACGACAGGATCTAATAAAAAAAGAAGTACTTTACAATCATAACTTCTTACAAGCATACATTACACGATTATTTATTACCTACATAACAAAAATAAAATGTAAACAATTTAAAAAAAAAAAAAAACAATAAAACAATTATGACATTTTATTTATTAATTTCTTAAGTACTGAGACAAGCTAATTGTAATGCTTCTGTGTGAATAATAAATAAGCCAGTGTAATTTGAACAACATAGTGTATAGCAACTTAAATTATATGTATGGCACAAACTTTTACGGATAAAATTGTGAGCCTATCTGTGCGGATATGACCCTCAATCACAAGTTATACCGCCAAACCGCAATACTTATTATTGTTCTGTTCTAGTTTAAAGAGTAAATGAGCCTGTGTAGCACGAGGGACATAACATATTGGAAATGTAAGGGATGGTTAATATTTCTTACACTTCCAATGTCTATGGGCATTGTTGACCATTGACTATTAAGTGGCCCATTTGCATATCAGAACAATGTTTAAAACAAACATATATTAATATACGCGCTATTAAATTTCTTATTGTTTTAATAAATCTTACCGGCACTTTCTAATAGTTTCAACAGCCCAGCAACATACGCTTTAATCAGCTTCTTGTTGAAAGCGGCGGGCTGAGTGACACACAAAGCGCGAGCCAGGAACATAGCACTCTCTGCTTTTATTGACGGATTCTTGTTATCGAAAGCTGCGAGCATATCTTCCATGATTGTTTCTAGGTTTGTCTAGAATGTTAATTACAATGTTAACTTAATCAATAATTTACAAATCACGAGAAAAAATTGCAATGTTATACACAAAGAAGCTACACTCGTTAAGTTATTTAATTTTAGTTGCATTCTTTACTTAAGCAACAGCAACACAAAATTACAAGTACAGCTAAAACTTTTGACACAAAATTGTGTTTACAGTAAGCCCATTAGTTGTTTTGCCAATATTGAGTAAAATACCAAAAACGTAAAGTTTCCAAAGTCATTATTATTAATTATGAATTTAACTTATATAATTATATGTCTAGGTTTGATTTATAAAGTAATATCAAGTTATTTAATAGGTATTAGGGCAATCCCTAATGGGATAAGGTTCCTTATGACCACAAATCTTGTTGTGATTATTGGAAGTAATGTGTCGTACAAAGTAATCTCATTGATATAATGATATTAACTATGTTTTAACATGAAATACTATTACGAGATACATAAGAACTACTTATTATTGTGATGGAAGCTTTATGTTCAAGTAATTTGTAAAATGAAGATTTTAAAGTGCTCAAGAGAGAATTCTCCGATAAAGTATAATAATAACAAATAATACTTTAAAGCACATAAAAAAATGGAATGCAGGCTCTCCAATTACTTCTTTTTACCTCTAAAAATACCATAAAGTTTTATATTTTCTAATTTTGTAGGAAAGATATTTTTTCCTGACCTCAGTGATCGGATAATCGGATATTCAGTGTTTTTTTTTTTAAATATATAATTTAGAAAAATACAGCGCAGCGCGTAAGGTATCGACGACACTCACGCTGGGGTAGATGGCGTCGACGGCGTCCCGCAGCGCCGACACGACGGCGGGCTTGCGCTCCTTGAACTTGTCGAGCGCGGCCTGCACGCACACGGCGGCGTACGGCGAGAAGCGCGCGCGCAGGCCGGCCGCCAGCGCGCCCAGCAGCCGCCCGCCCAGCGCCACCAGCATCACGTTCGCGTCCTTCGTGATCACCTGCCGCACGCGCTCCGTTACACTTCCGTCTCTTTCGCACTCGGACGAATTGAACCTTCGATCTACTTTCGAAATCCACGTGTAATATTATTTCGGTCTTTTAACACGGAATCCATGAGGACGACAGACATTCACGACGTCAAATCTCATCCCAAATATTGCGTTTTTTTTCTGTTACAGTGGACGAAACTAATATCGTTAGTAGATCATATATTTACGTGACAAATGTTTTCAATTGATGTCTTTAATTGTGTATGCAAAACAATACGCCGTCAGTTCTTGTCTCAAGGTCAATAAAACCATTGTTAAACTTATTTCTAATGTCTGGGTGTGGTAGCCTCATATCCTATTCATTACTACAGTGTGAGGCTCCGCTACCGTGGCTTTTTCTAAGATATTAAAAATATAATTTATCTTAATATACAAAAAAAGCTATGTCGATCAGTTACTGTGTTTATAATAATCTGAGTATAAGATAAGATACACATCTAAATTAATTTAATGCAGACTATTATTTCATAAAGACTGACATAAAAAAATTATGTCAACAAATAAAATTAATATGGTAACATAAGAAATATTCGAATGATAACAATACTTTAGTCAAATAATTTCTAGGGTTTTCGTCACCCTGTCTACAAAAAAAGGCATATGGCAATATGTCTTACTAGCAAAACCTTATGTAAGTTTATAAATCTTAATATTAACTCTAAAACCTGTTTCTATTATTAATACTTATAATATTTTTAAATCTAATTTACTAGTAAAATTTTTTGTCAGAACATGACTCTTTTCTTTAGAATGTAAATCAACCAATTAAATTTTGCACAGATTTATCTAAACTAACTTATGAATTATGTCTTTCCTTTCCATTCTCTTAAACAAATATTTTTTATAAAGATATGTACTTACTAAAATATAGAAATAACTTACTTAAAATACAACATTTAAGTCCATACTTTACCTTTTTCAATGCTCTGACTAAGTCAGCATAGTCTCCGGGTTCCAATTTCGGAGCATTTTTCAATAAATTGTCCAATGAATCTAACGCTTCCTTCCTTTCCTGCCATTTCTTGGCTTCAAGCTTGTCATAGAAATCTTTGGGTAGCTTGGACAATATTTCCACCGGATCGAGCAAGTCATACGTGTCCACTTCGGCTGAATCTCCGCCGCCAGTCTCAGCGTCTTCATCGTCAGCACCACCTGTAGAAAGGAAGAGAATAATTATAATATCTTTAGAAGTTCCATTCGAGTACACAGGAGGAAAACCATTTTTTTTTTAAATAGTGTTGGTATGGTAACACTGAATACATTGCAAAAATAATCACAATATTGATTCATAAACAAAAAGTTATTCCTAAATATATTTTTAAACTACATTTTTAAAGCATTCATATTCATGAGTATATGTTATTTATAAAAATCTTCAGGGATAGTGATTCAAGTCAATTGAGAACCTCCTCCATTTTCGAAGTTGCTTAATAATATTTATTAAACTGTGACTGGTTACATATCTAACCTCCCCACCATTTAAAAATATTTTAAAAATCGTTAAGCTCTTATCCCCGAGCTTTTCATTCTAAAGCAAAGTTACATTCTCAATTTACAGTTCATTCATATACTAAATCATTGTTCAATTTATTTGTGAAACTTTTTTTCTCTAAAAGCATGACTTGCATTTGCTTTGTCTGAATTAGTATGTATAAATCAAACTATCTTTCTTTCCATAGATGTTTCCACTGGCAGCAAGATTAAATCAACTCAACATCAACATTTAATCGTCATGACCTCGTTAGTTGAGATTTAATAATCTATTTGTGGAGTCGTGAAATTGCCGAAGATGTTATCGGAACTTCGAAAGTAAAAGTTGAACGAATAGAAGTAGTTAAGTGGAAATATATTATAGCCCCGTCTCTGATGTATAATTTAATAGAACTGCTAGAAAATTTTTTGAGATACATAAGGCTAAAGTTCGTCAATGTTAACTCGTCCTGCCATCGAAATGCACTGTATTCACCGTCGGGCTGGTCGGGCGCGGCGTCGCGCGCGCGGTGCTGCTGCGAGCGCAGGTAGCGCGAGGGCGCGGCCCCGCCGGCGCCGAACGACTCGCGCAGCTCCTGCTGCACCACCGCCTGCAGCGGCGCGATGTGCGGCTCGATGGCGGCCCCTATCCATCTGCGGACCCACGACGGCCAATGTCTTACTACTTGCTATGGGTCATCTCTGTTATTGTACTCCACTTAATACATTTGACTCTACTACCAAATAAGCATTCTCGATTTATAATGCAGTGTATTATAGTTTGAAGAATGAGTGAGCCGGTGTTATTACAAGTACAAGAAATTTAAAATCATAGAACCCTTGGTAGGCGATGCATAGAGAGTGTAATTAATGATTTACAATTCTATCAGTGCCAATGTCTAAAGCAATAAATATAAATAAAAAATCAAAACAAGAAAATGCATTGACATCAGTAACACATTATCTAACGACCATAATCAGTCATTTGCTATTGCTTGCTATTAATTGACCAATTTGATAAATTCTTATTCAAGTTCATCTTGGGTAGGTACCAGAACCTCATCACATATTCTACAATCAAACAGAAACACTCAGTATTGTGTTCCAGTTTGAAGGGTCAGTGGAACTACAGGCACAAGGGACATGACATCATAGTTCCCAAGATTGGTGGTGCATTGGTGTTGTGATGAATGGTAAATATTTTTTAAGACACAAATATCTATGGGCAATGATGACTACTTCCCATCAGATGTCTCATTTGACTATTGATTTAAAAAATAAATTAATCTCATTAGTAATAATTTGTTAACTTAGCTAGAATCAGGATACAAAAGGTACAAAATCAAATTGATGTGGTATAATAAAACCTCTATTAACCTTTATTAAATAATAATAATCGAATATATCTACTATCTATCTATCTATATAATATATTTACTATTATAAGATTACATACCTGTGCATTTCAACTACAAGAGCCTTCATCTCATCTCTGACGCCCTTATCTCTGTCAGCTAGTAAGATGGGTATTTTTTTAACCATAGGTTTAATGGCTATCACTTTATTGCCGAACTGCTTGAGGGCAGTGTTCAAAGCTGACACACAAGCTGCCACAACTTTAGGATTCTTTTGTTCCATGCCTTTAAGGAGTTCTTCTTCCACAACTTCATGTTTTTCAATTTCAATATACATTAAAGTAACCTGGAAAAAAAAGTAAATTTAGCTAATTTATTTGATTAAAATTGTAAAAAAAAACAAAAAACGATATCAAAAACCTATTTAAATTTCATATGATTTTTTTAATTAATTTAAGTTGTTAATTAATTACCTGCAGAGCAAGATCTTTTGTCTTTGTTTTGGGTGCAGCTATACATTTGGCTACAATGCCAGACATCACCTCACCGGTTGTTTTGCCCGCATGACCACAATTTTCCACAAATACCAGAGCTGCTTCCAAACCTAGGCATTACAAGAATAAGTTAATATGACTTATAAATAATAAAGTATTAGTCATAGTAGTCACATAACATAGTAATAGTTACACAACAGCAAACAAAATCATTTAAATAATATGACAACATCAAAATATAAGATATATTATTGGCTCTATTTGGTAACTATTTTATAAAAAATATACATCTTTAACAAACAGAATTATAATTTTTCTTTTTTTTAATACTATTTTAATGTATTCACTATCTTTCAGAGTTCCTCTCGGCCTATAGGGAAATCTGCCCCTGACCTTAACCCGAATGATTTTCATAGATAACACACATATTACATAGCTATACTTTAGGATAGTTTAAATACTATCCCTATTACAAATTTCATTAACATACAGCTATTATTGTATGTTTGAGTAACAAGCAACCAGACTTTTAAATTTGTTAAATTATAGTACAATTCTTAAGATGACAAATATCCTGTGACTGTTTGAGGAAATTAGGATGCAGACATGTTAAATAAATAAATATATTAATCATCATAATGCACCAATTGGTTTCAATTTCATTAGCATTTCGTGAAAAATAAAATGATTCATGATTATAAACTTTTATTGAATCCAATACAAATATTAGTCAGTAACTTGAGGTCAATAAGTAAATTGTTCCTAATGAAAAGTGGAAGAAATTAAGTGATTCACAAATATGATGCAGTAGGAAGCTAAAAGGAAGAGAAATAAAATTTAGTCTTATTCAGATATTCAGTCAAAAACTTTGAAATCCCAAGAAACACTTTCACTTACTTAAATTTACAATAGCAGGAAAACTATTGTGAATTTGTACCTATCTTGATTCTATGTTGCTTTTAAGTTTTAATTATTTTCAATGAAATAAAAATGTACTAAAATATTTTTTAATATGTAAATTTAGTGGTTAGAATACCTTTTTCTTGTGCAACAGCATTGCTGTCAGTCACGAATTTCTTTATAAGTCCCAAAAACTTATTCCATTCCGGTGCTTTTTCATCATCAATCTGGTTGAATAGCTTTATTGCTTCCTCATAGCCAGCAACTCTGGCTTTCCATAGTTTGTGAACACATTTTTCTTCTGTCGGTAATTTTTTATATTCATTCTCATCCTCCATTTTCAATATTTAATCTTTACTGAAATTGTAAATAAAAAGTTGTAAAAATACACCCATTTGGTAGACATAGAAAAAATATTTCATTAAATAATATTTTTAATAATAAGTTAAAAAAATATGGACAAATTAAAGATAAAGTAAAAACATAATTATTATAATATTATTATAACATTAATATATTACATTGTTTGTAACAAAAATAACACATTAGTATCTGACAACGGGTTTTAAAGCCAAGTAAAACAAGATAAAAGGAATTCATTTTACAAATAACTATCACACTTATACTAAAATAAAAAAATAAATATATTAATAAAAATATTTTAAATTCCCTTTACGAACAATTATAATAAATTGTTATGAAACTTTTAAAGTACAGACTATTTCCCTATTACCACTCAAGGACTGTCTTTATAAGGAATTTCTTGATCAACACATTAATGGGACCAGGTTTTATATTTATATGGATTCCAGTTTACCATGAGAACAATTTTGTATACTAAATATGCATCTTGTATGACCTTTAATGTGTTTCCCTTACAAGGTCAAGGATTGCAGGCATTTAATGCAGTATGCATGTAAATTGCAGCAAGATGGACATATGTATATATTAATGAGTAAACAATCCATTTGCACAAGTATTTAGAGAATAAAGAAACTTTAGTAGCATCAATAGACAATAACAGTATAATATTTTAACCAAAACTTTGATTCAATATTTTAGTTCCGGTAAAATTATTGAATCTTTTTGATTTAATAGGTCCTATTAATTATATTGCGATTGGTGTATGCGTAGTTGGCACTGTATTGTGGAATATGGATAGGAAGACGTATATTACTCGAAGATGATTCAGCCAACCAACGGTCTCTTTCTTTATTTGTCACAATGGCTACCTGGCAAATTTTATGAAACGGTTCAATAATAGACCGGTTCATTAATAAACGCATCAAATTTAAAGCGAGATGTGAAACTGGATCACATACAAATTAAGCAAACGCCCGACAACGGTCACTTTCTACAATACAAACAAAATGTAGAGAAACTTACCGTTATATTGCTGTTATTATTATGTCAAGGTGTTTTAAGAAGAAAAATATAAAATCGAAACACGTATAAATATTTCACATTATCTAAGCTGAGCTAATCTTCCAACCGACAAAAAGAAATTCTTTTTAGACGTCGTTTTTTTTTGAGTTTGCAAATTGATAGAAAATGGACGTATAATAAATGTTGCCATGCCACATACGAATTGGTCTTTGAAATATTCTTGACTCTTGTAAACAGCTGTCAAAAATATCGATATATTTAAAAAATATATATGTATAATATTAGCATATTAATGTAATGCTTAGAAATTAAAAGACTATAAATATACACAGAAATAATGATATATAGTGGTATATTAAAACAATTTGATATTATTCAATTATAATATTATTCGTATCGTTCATTTTTCTTTAGTCTATGGTGAAAATACATTAACTTGTTTTGTTTACAAATCATTCATTCACTCTTGACGGAACATGAACGGTCGGAACACGGGCCACTTTGTATTCATTCGTTACTTCATTCAAACAATTAAATGGTTTTGAGAACGTCCGGGGACGAGACGTGTGTTGCGGTTATGTCGTAACTACTGTGCGTTCGCAGATCTTACAGCCAATATTATTAGTTACATTTATTTACAAGTTTATGTTTATTTTTGATTGTGCACTTTAAGTTTATATTTTGTTAACTGATATATTGCGGAAAAGTGAATATAATTAAATAAACAAACGGTAATGTTGTGTTTTCGTTTGGTATTGGGGTAAGATTACGTTACAACTAGCTGCAAAGAGAATTTTTAACAGCTGTTCGTGCATAGTATGCTTCATATTGTAAGTAAATAAATATTTCTTTGCTATATATCTCTATTTAGTTAAGTACTATAATTTAAAATGTATTAAAAATGTGTCACGTCTTGAACGCTTTGTCAATCGGCGGGATTTTTAAATGACCATCAGGCGAATTTTCCAATAGAACACTTAAGTTACAAAAAATAGTTCAAAATTATGTTGTTAATTCTTGAAGTTTACAATGTTAGGATTAAACGAAATTAATTAGGGCCATCAATTTTGAAATACTTAAAGCTTACTTTGTGTTTGTCTAATTAACCATTCTTTATCTCTAACGTGTGAGAACAATAAGTTCGAAGTTCGTTAATTGTCACGTACAGAAATTAATCTTGCCGATATTATTTGTTCTAAATTTTAATTACATACATACTTCTTTGTTGTTTGTTATTTAATAAAAAATTAATGTCAGCAACTTTGTGTTGTAATAAACTTATAATAAAAATTACATGCCTACTTCCTTTTTTATTATTTGCAGTATTTATCTATACTTAATATATAATATAATGGTAATACCTATAAAGCGTACAACTGAATAAGTATAAGTACTTGAATTTAATGTATAAATTACATGTGTATATTTTTAAAAAATCAACACCAACGTGTGTATTTCACAAAAAAGTTCGCTTATTTTTTGTTTAATCTCGCGGCGGGTTTGTTGTTTACGAATTTTAATAATGACTTTTTGACCTTGTTTAAATGAGTACCAATATCATACAAATAAGAAAAGTATAGCTAAAATGTGATCGCAAAACGGACGGGACTCGTATTAGATAACCCTAATTGGTAAAAAGTTTAGCTCAACCGACATCACACAAAGCATGGATAAAAACAAAATCTCTAAAAGTTGGTAAACAATATTTGTAAGTAGTGAAAACGAACTATAAAATACGCAATAATATCAAAATAACTAAACAATTTAATAAAAGCAACAAATAAACACTATAAGATAGTCAATCAATCAAGTCAATAATCTTAATTATTATGATAACAATACACTTTAAAGCCACTTATTATTAATAAATATTCAAGTAAAAGAACGTTATAACGTCATATATTTTAAATGTATACAGAGTCATTTGCCTATTTAGAAATTATTTCAGTTAAAAATTTAATAATCGGAACTCAAAATCATGTATGTACTATATAAGTTTAAATAAAAATCGGCCTAGTGCGAGTCGGACACGCGCACGAAGAGTTCCGTACTATTATAAAAAAAAAAAATCATGTCTATTGTAAGGGAGGCCCACTTAAATATTTATTTTATTCTTTTTAGTATTTGTTGTTATAGTGGCAACAGAAATACATCATCTGTAAAAAATTCATGTCTCTAACTATCACGGTTAATGAGATGAAATCTGTTGACAGGCGGACGGACGGACAGCGGAGTCTTAATAATAGGGTCCCGTTTTACCCTTTGGGTATGGAAACCTAAAAATAAGTACTTCAAGAAGCTGAAGTAGAGCATAAATGAAAAACTTAACAAATTGCGTTTATCATGTGGTCAAATCTCAGAACTCAAAAAATATTGACTGACGTACTTGTTAAAATATAATATGCAATCTAAAGTTAGTGGGGTTTTATTTTTATATCACTACATTAACATAGGTATTATACAAACTGAATTATGAACATGCTTAAAATGAGACAGGTCTTAATATCTATTCACTCACAAAGGCGCGCCCCTCCACGTTGAATTAAGAGTGGTCGACGCTCGTGCTTACAAGATATCTTAGTGTGCGTGAGACGGCTAAGAGTAAAGATAGCAAAAAAAAAATACAAAATTAGGTATATTTATTTAGTTTAAAAATGTATTTATCATAAACCCCTCCATCGTGAGTAAATAAATCTATAACCCTTATTAATAGTGTTGAAATTTGTATGTAGATTGTAGACATCTTTAATTTTTATTGTAGTACAGTTTGCTACTATTGCGACATCGTTAGAAAATTATTAGGCTACCCTCCTCTTGATTTGATCTGATGTAAATAATCTGATCATCGGTAACATATGATTACGTTATTCTACAAAAAACGAAACAAATTTATAACGCATTATCTCTATATCGCGAAAATAACCGTGCGTCTCGTCACGTAGCGGCAAGCGTGCGGATATGGGTGCAATCCCCGGCCGCCATATTTGCAGTCGCCATCTTTGGGAGTGAATCACATGCGCATGCGATCACTAGGCGCTTGATGAAGACAGTTTGAGTTTTCATTTACGACGTTTCGTTTTATTCTTTCCGTGTCAGTAAATTGCGTGAATCACAATATCCGTTACGTGTCGGCTTTGTTATTTATTTTAAGTCAAATACCTATAGAATTATTTTTACATGCGAGACTTACTAGTTTTACTAGTGAATATGTAAGAATCGTACATTGTTCGTGTTTTATGCTTCTGCTTGAGTTATTAAGGAAATCAATAAATAAGAGCGTCAGTATTGACACTTGAGTCTACTCTAAAACAACAACAGCTAAACCTAGATAACGTTTTGTTTAAAGTGGTTAGATTAGATGAGAGGAACACATTTATGAAAATCCAAGACGTAAATATATATATAAAAATAGTCTCAAGGGTGTTTGTTTTACGTGTTCTTATTAATTAAAGAACATATGATTTTTTCTTTTTCCACAAAAAATATGTTTCGGCAAAAAATCACGCTTTTTTCCGGTAAAATTAAATTAAATTTACCCACAAAAAAGCTGTCAGTCAAGTATTGTCAACCCATATGCGTATACATTAATCCGCCCCAGCTATCTAGGCTGGCTAAAAGAGATCCCTTTTCGGGATAAGTCCGCTTTTGTAAACGTTTAATTGAAAATACGTAAATAAAACTTTTTGTTTGTCATATTATAATTGTATAGAAGTAAATAACTCATTTGACTTGATATGTCTTAAGTTTTTGCATAGCCCTAGCCAGTTCGTTCTCGACCGGCTTCGCGTTAACATGTAAGGTAAAAATACAAAAAATACCTCTTACCATATTTGTTTAAAGTTATAGTTTAAATGCGAAAGAGACTTTACTACGGAAATTGCTTTTTTTTATTGAAATCATGGACTTTATTTTAAAATTATTTATATTTCCGTTGAATTCGTCGTCTAATGCGGGTTTTCTTCAACGCAATAAACGTGATTTGCTGATTATACGCAATGATAATTAAGCAATTGATTATATCGTGTGGCGAATATGTTAACATAATGATAGTGATGTTTACTGTGAAGGCTGATGGTTGCGCTTTCGATTATCTTACACGTATGAGTAGATCGTATGTGAAAGAGAAGCAGAGTGATGATTTTCTGTCTGCTTAAGTTTCGTCAATTCCATCGAGATTTTGTGATCTAACATTAAGTTTGCGTTGGAAAAATCTTGAAATTTTGCAACTTTTCCAAATGATCTTTATCTCAAGGACGAAAACAAACGAACGAGACCCAACGAGCTATTACATAATCGCTCGATTTATTCAACTTAGTTGATATAGAATAGTCAGTGACGTTTGACATACGTGTGCTTTCAGCCATAATGTACTCCAGTGACGTAGATAGTAAAGAGATAGGGGTATGCTTGGATCTCAAAAAATTTTGTCGGCTTGCGGTCTGTACCGTGATTATTCGACTGTGGACAGTACCATAAAGTTTTGTATGTACATTTACAAATCCATGCACTGTGTTCTACTACATATTGTTTAAAAAAAGTTCTTTTCTAAACTTAAAATATTGTAATATTACTTGATATATTCACTGAATGTTGTTATGCAAAAGAAGTCTCAACTCGCCAATAATTAAGTCATTCATTTCCGAGAGAACGATAAACGAATCGTCTTCAATGAATAATTTATCTACCTATATTTTGCTATAAGTAACTTTATCGGTATTATTCAGATCGAATGAAGAAAGTCGGCTATCGATTTGACGTTTCAGGCAGTAGACGTCATAACAATTACAAGTTCAATTAATAAGTATATAATAGCTTAAAATCGGCATACAAAAATATCCAAATAACCATTCATTTCCAGAGACAAAAATGAACGACATTGTTGGGTACCATTCTTTCATTCGTTTATGTGTCAAACAAAAATTACATTATTTAAATAGTATAACAATTTGTTACGAAGCCTAAGAAAGCATATTTTAAAGTGTTATTAATAGGTTCCACAGTAATTAGATTGTTGGCTTCGACATGTGACAGCACTGCTTGGGTTTCGACTCTGATTCAATTATTCTAAATCCACATGTTTTTACACGCATGCACATAATTGTATTTGTTTGAAGTTGAAGAGCTTGTTAATTTATGAATTTACAGCTGCTCGATATTGGATTACATAAACTTTTCACTTTTCCGTCTTAACTGTAGGGTTTCGTAATGAGCGTTAATATCAATTTAAATATACACGAGGATTTACAAAAGTTGCAAGAGTTGCATGCGTTGGAACAGACGGAATTATCGCTAGAGCTCCGATCTGTTCCGGACAACTTTTGAGCAAAAAACTTATTATAAAATAGCAATTAATTAGTTAATGACTGATAAAGAACGAAAAGAATTATTTTTCATTTGTTTTTTTTTATTATCTCTATTATTCAATGAGATAAAACATAGCTATAATACAGGCTTTTCGGTTTTAGAGTTGCTTTGTCAAATACAGATTTCGTATAATTTCGTTAGCTACAATGTATATGTTCTACAATGTCATTTAAAAATGTGGTGAAAGGGCCGTTAAATATGCCATTCGTCATAGTCGTGGAACCCTGACGCTTCACACGCACTTGACATACACTTATTATATAATTTTGTTATTTTTATCGGATGAATATTTGATGAATATGAATGATTCCAATTCATGGGTGTCGTTAACCACTGATGAAGTGAAGGGTTTTTTTTATATAAAAATTAATTTATCAACCAAGAACGTAAGGATCTCATTTATTAACTCCTGAATGGTAGCGAGAAGCCGAGAGTCATTCCTAAGAAGTTGGTTGGTCAGTATTCTCTAAGAAGAAACTCACTTCAGAACTCGGGCGAGAAAGCGATATGCGACATTGACTAAAATAACTATAAATAATAATAACTATAAAATTTATAGCATTCACGTATCAAATGGCGTATCACTGTAAGTCAACATTTCACGAGTGAGATAGGAAGTGTAATCTCATAGAATCGCACAGCAGGCAGAGTACTTTTTCGTGTAGCTTACACAACGCCAAATAGGATAATAGTAAGCGAATGAAAATGATGAACAATGATTCATGGTCAAGTCACCAACATAAACGCAGATGTGTTGCCTAACATTATAATAAAGCTTTAAACACACGCGCAATATAATCAAATATAATTTTTTTTTAATGCATATAAATAAGCATATTTATACGCGCCCAAACTAAGAAGGTAAGAAATATTAAACATCACTTACATCGCCAATATGCCACCAACCGTGACGAAAAACCAAGGCACTCGCACCCAGGTGAGCTTGCACAAAATTTATCAAGTAAAAACCAAATAATTTCACAGTCAAATTATCTAAATTCAACCGATTATTTTTTCTCTAAGAACCTTAAAAAATGAAATATTTTGTTTTGCAATGTATTTATACGTTTATTATATTTTAAAAAATTTAAAAGGGTATAACTTTACAAATGACGTAGCAAATTTTGTCATACCGTATACTACCGCTACTGACTTTATGAACCGGTGAGTTTGTTTTGAGGTGACGTTTACAGTTGAAATTGGGTGACGATGAATCATAACCTGTAAACCGGTTCTCGAACATAATGGAACGGATAGGTATTGCATAAAATTAAACATAATATGTTGTATTCAGCGATAAGATATATTATAATGAAAACACTTAGTCACTGAAAATTATATAGGTTATTTAAATAAGAATTATTCACATTGAGGATTTAAGTGGGTGTACATAAAATTTAAAATTATTACCGTACAAGTCATGTCCCGTGAAACGATGGCAATGCTAGTAGTATTTGCCGGTTCAATCACAAATGTTAATAAGCAGCACATAGGCGCCCAGCTGTTGTGGCATATAATAACTACTCCCAATGATATGTATCCTAGAGATTTATTTACATATACCTTATTATGACTAGAATTCATTATTAATAATTTTGTTAATCATTATTATTATAATATATTATTAAATTACGCTGTAAACAATAATTTAATAATACTAGTTCGTAAACTGACTTCCGATTATTTTTATATAAAGAAGGTAGGACGCGGCAAACGAGGGACATTCGGTTATTTAAACAATTCCTCGCACTATGTTACGCTGTCCGAATATCATTAATTGAAGTGTACTAATTATTGGACTGTATTTTATCTTCCTAAAACCTACAAGTGTTAACACTATTTTCATTCTCTAGGCGAAAAATTAACCAGCTGTAGATGGTTTTAAGTTTGGAATTAGATGCAAGTATTTGAGCCTTTTATCCGCTTCTTACATTGTGAACAGACCTAAGATAAAAAAAAAAAAAACAAAAAACTAATGATTGACATGACGTGCAAAGCTTTATTCAGACTAATGTGGTATCTGTGATGCATTTTATATTGCTAGTGTGTAACTAGCCTAACTGGTGCGTTTTTTTTTAATTTAGGTCGCTCATATCTATATTCGATTTCCTCGTAATGCAAGTTGAGTGGCAGATAACGTGCCAATAAACGGTTGTATTAAACCCATTTCTTGCATTTATCTCGCACAGGTCATTGGTTTCTGTTAACTGGGTTAATGACTCTACAAAAATAGTTGATATTGTTTTTTTTTTAATTGATATTTCCAGATTCCATGTTTATCTGACGCGTTTCAATAATCTATTCGTATCGAATTTGAATCCTGTATTTATTTCGGGCTAGTGAATCGTGATTTACAGTATTTTTACGTAATCGCGCAAAGCTGAAGAAGAAATCTCTCAGCCGTTACAATCTTGCAAAATTATCACTTCCCAAAACACTGTTTTTTTATTGAAGATCATTCATGTTCGTTTCGTGGCGTGTGAGTGAGAGTGCAATACGAAAATAACACACATGTAAAAACCAAGGGTACTAAACGAAATCATTCATGAATGGTGTTAGTTATATTTATTTACATTATACAGTATACTATAATGTTAATGTATGTTTTAAACTAACCTGCCCCAGCTTTGCATAGGTTCAATTTATTGATATTAAAATGAGAAATGCGTTAATTAATATTAAATACCGAACCCAAGTTTTAACTTGCTTTTATAAAGCGAAAATTTTGTATATAATTATATTTATTATCTATTCGATTGTATCGATACCAGTACTTTGCATAAAGTTAGAGGGTTAGTTGATTTAGTTTAAGGCAGGCAATTAGAGTAACAAACAATCATACATACAAACTTTCGCCTTTATAATATCATTAAGCATTGAAGATTTTTAATGCTTCATACGCAAGGTATATAATACCTGGTATTTAAACAACCTTGTTAAAGATAATGCAAGAACCGCTTAAATACATAAACGAAAGATTAAATTTTACATACAAACATACAGTTAAACAAAACATTGGCTAATAAAGAAAACAACATGACTATATTTATTGTGATAAATGTAATCAAATATTTCGATAGCGAAATATCACACTTTCTTGAATAAGTCTTAGTACTTTAGTCTTTGTTTCTTGTGGGCGTTACTCGAACAAATAAAACAATTTCCTTATTACCCGTAGCTATCTTTAAAACAATGATAGAAACAAAGGAAGTGAAACCGAAGGTGAAATATTGGTCGCGTTCAAAATTAAGAAACAGCCTTTTGACTTCCTTCGATCACAGACTATAAATAAACTGGTATGGTTTTGCGGAAGCTATACGACCTTCATGATGAAAACTTTTCCCTATTAGCTGTTTGATGTAGGCGTTAGGTTTCGATGCGTACTATTATGGAAGTTAATTAGTTAAGCAAACATCGAAGATGCACTTCAGGGAAACTTGATGATATAATGCAAACGACTTAAGCAATTAGTAGAGCCAATACAATATAGATTAGTACTTCATTAGAAAATTAGCTCCTTTTAATCCCATTAGGCTTTATCTTGCCTAATATAGATTATAATATGTAGACATACTCCCGTTATAGACTAACATCCATAACGCCTTTTGATTAAATTTTTACGATATTTTAATCGTCTATTTCACTGTCAAAGGGTTTATGTCAAAGTCAACGTGATTATGCATTTGTGTGTAAAAATTTTCCATCGTATTTATATATGTAAAATACAAAAAGATAAAGTTTCTAAAAAAAATTAAATTTTTAATAATATAGGTATACAAGTAATACTTATTTATAGAACAACACTATATAAATAGTTGTTATATGGTAGGTATAAGTCTATTGATCTTACACTAACTGTTATTGAAGAAAATACAAAACAAAAACATAATCAATATAAGTTTAACAATCACGTTTGAATAATTAGTTTAAAAATATCCTAAACTTACAAATATATGAAACTTTATCTTCCGAGAAAAACCCAATAAACAACTCAGCAGCTACTTTTATACTTACATTAAATTTATATATCACGGTTTGAAAAACCAATGAACAATGTCTCCAAGCTTCATATCAATAAATTATTTATAATGTTTTTAATATGAACTTTAAAATCACTGAATCCATATGTTGTGACTGTGACCGCATTTAGAAAAAAATTATGATATTATTAGCCTACTCTGCATGTGGTATATGTGTCGCTGGATTTAATCATAATAAACGTATAGGTACTAAATTTTTAATAGCACCATGTGGGATGTTATAAATATACAAATACCCCTGGTGACAATGTTTTTAATTATAATATTTAAACGGTTATTTTTCAATAGTTAACAAAGATGTTTGTCTTATTATATTAGCTAAGATGTTGTCCCCCGTGTCTGTAGTGATACTGGCTTACTCACTCTTATAACTGCAACACAATATTATCTGACGTGTGTATGGTAGTTATCCAGACGGGCTTGCAAAAAAAACCCTATCAATATAATTTAAAAGGGTCTTTTTCAAACATAAGCAAAGTTTTAACTCATATTACTACCTGAGTACCGCACTTCCCATTATCAATGTTAAATATTAATCAGACGGAATATGCTCCAGACTTATGATTAATTTGATTACATAGTATAATAATGTTTGACATTCATGCTTACTGTTCCGCTCTTAAGATACACAGTCTTAAGTTTAGCCTATAACCTGTTTCAATAGCTTTAAAAAAATAATATTTCATATCTGTAGGTCAAAACCTCTTTAGAGGTAAAGTTTGTTTGTTTGTATGTGGAGGGTAATCTCCGGAACTAATAATAAAACAATTTAAAAAAAACACCAGTAGCGATCTAGATTATTCCTAAGTACTAAAGGGGGTTTAAATTATATTTATATTATAATGTCATTTTACTTATAATAACACATTGAACCCAATATAAAATAAGTTATCCATAAAAAGTCAGAACTCCTAATGATATAAATGAATAATTTTCAATGAAGATGAGGGTGACGATAACAATGCACATTTTAATTCATCATCCATTTAACAGAATCAAATGAAAGTTAATTAATTACGAGTTGAGAATGAGAAGAATCGTTAAAAAATCAGTACCTAGATACAATTTTTAGCAAATGAAACCGTAGATTGATTTTGCAAAAGCATTCGATAACCTTGTGCGAGACATATCTGGTAAACCGTTTTGTTTATGCTCACTGGCCCCGATACTTCTCTTTTTCATCAGTCGTGATTCGCTTAGCGCGTGATCTGGGGGACAATTCCACTAACATATAACGGTTTTGATACCTTCCTCAAATACATGATAAATATAAGCTAAATTGGTTCGCAGTTACGATTAATCGTATTATATCGGCTACGATACTATCTCGATTCTATTCCGATTCACCTTCAACTATCGTATACGTATCGTTGTTAGTAGAATAAGAAAACGGTTGAACGATTTTGATTCGATTGCGATAGTGTCAACTTGTTACTAACTTGTTAGTAGAATTGTACAACACTTGTACAACATTATTTAACAAATTCTAATTTCTTTATTGTGTCTTTTATACGAATGTCACTGGTCTTTAAACTATTGCGCGATTTAAGGTCAGCTTTCAAAGTCTAAGTAGAAATCAAGGGCGTAATGTTGTGGTGAAAGATACTAGCGAAATATGTTGGTAAAATAACTATTATTCTTATTTTAAGCCCTATTTGGAAATAAATATACACTCATATACTATGATAGGTTATTTACATAACTAGACATTCTTGTTGCTATATTTTAAATACTTTATTATGGTATATTTATAGTTTAGCGTAATTGTCTCCATTGAAGTCAGGAGCTGCAACTAATACAGCCACCATTCCCAAGTCATAATTTATACATTTATTAGTATTACATGACAGTTTCTGTAATGTTTATCTTTATACAAAAAGAAACCTATTTACATATATTAATAAGGCTTAAATTTCAAAAATGTATAATAATAATGAAACGCTCGTAACATTCTTCAAGTTTAAGGTCAATAAATGATCATACTTTGAGCATTTCTGTAATTCTAGGATTTATTTGAAAAAAAATTGTGAAGGCATTAAGCTATATAACTCCAAGTGAAAACTAACCAACTCCGAGTTAGATACATATAACAGACATATGGTATATAATATATTTGCACATACAGTTCAAACAAAGATATATTTGCTCACTTTCATAGAACGGAGTTTCCCAATCCGAAACGACCGCAGCGAACTTAGGCGCAGTACAAACGGTCAAACGTTCCCAGGCATTAAATTGTAACATTGCCAATTTACTAACTTCAGACTACTGATACTTTATCGATAGAAAGCCCACTAACCTATATTTGGCCGACTCTGGATTTGAACCTGATACCTCATTGTTGCCGTACAAACTATCCGCTAATTACTAGACCAACAAATAAGGTAATTTGTATTACCATTTTTAAACATAAAAAAAAATTATATAAATGCTTATTAATTAATAAATCGTTCTACATTGTTTTTGGTAAGGAATTTTGCAAACTATACAAGACTCTCTGGCGTCATATTAAGGCACCGTTGCAATCGTGCGTAGAATACCTCGCCTTTTAAATTAACTAGCAACTTACGAAAAAGGAAATCTTTAGTCGATTGGCGTATACTGCGTAATAGCTAACGTTATTACATGATTGTACAATTGAACCTTAAAAAACGAATGTAGTTAACAATAACAGTGTTAAAGCAAGTATCAAAATCGTTATTGAACTACAGAATTTTTCAATAACAAAGGAGTTCATATATATTTTTTATTGTAGTTATGCTTCTTTTGGCTCACTATGCTTATTGAGAGTAATGTTGTTCAAAATAGACAATTTCACACCTTACCTTATTTAAAATGTTTATTTTATTACATATTTAAATTGTGAATGTTTAATTTTTTGATAGGATTTGATGTAGTAATTTTGTTATTTATAAGTAGATTCTTATTATTTTACTGTAGGTAATTACTTATTTGCATGCAATTAAAAGCTATTTTTAATTATCTTCTCACGCGCATACATAAGTCCACGCAATTTTTTATATATATTTATGTAGGTACTTAATGTAGACGGATGAAAAAGCCACCAATTGGTAAGTGGTCTCAAACGCTCACTTATATTGATACTGTAGGAAATATCACCATTCCTCAGGTCATCAATGCACCGCGAACTAAAAAGCTATGTCGCTTGTGTCTTTAATTACCCTTAAACCGGAAGCAATTTAGTAATACTGTTTGGCGGCAGAATATTTTATGAGTGGGTAGCAAGAACAAAATACCTATCACCATGTATAAAACCATTATACTTCCTTAATAATAGGCAATGCAAATATAACCTGAGAACTGATGAAAGAAACTAATTTTTATTTTGTATATTTTATAGATATAACTTAAATTAAAGTTCATTTGATTGTCTTGAATTCAGAATAAAGTTTTGTTATAGGAATGTGATTGGCTCGAATATTAAATATGTATCGTCTTATATTGTTGCCAAATTCCCATTTCGTACAACGTAACATCTTCTATAGTACATGCATCTCAATGCCGTTGAATGTCTACTATGAAGATACAATAAGCGTGTGTAATGTTTTGTACTTGTACATAATAATTGAACAAGCCGGTCAAAGAAGCCTTGAAACGACAATACAAGTTTTACAAAATAAGAACTGTATCGATAAAGAAAATCGAGTTGCATATATGAATGGCACAAAGATATTTAAGAATTATTTAAAATGTCTGCCGAATGACAATTGACCCTAATTTTAGTACAATAAGGTTTTATTTTAATTGTTATAGTTTTTAAATCTTACGTATTTATGTTATGTCAAAAAATTTACTTCTAAATAAATTGGAAGCTTTAAATATTGATAATTAAAATTTTACAAATATATTGTAAAGGTTATAATCGATAAATATATGTACGTACCTATTTTCTGAATAATTATTAATCGACTTATACGAATTAGTCAATAATAAAAGTATAATAAAAGATATACTACTGAGCTTCTTGTCGGATGATCTTGATAGTTTGCGAGCCGGTTGGTGATTCAAAAATGATTCTAGGTATTTTTAATTTGGTCAAAACTTTATATTTTTAAGCATACAGATTAAAAATTATTTGTGTTTTTTTTTGGTTTTTTTAGTAGCTGGAGGTAAATGTGAATTTTATTTCTTAGTATGACGTCACAACCTTTTTCCGTGCACGATTGATACGAAGGTTATACAGGTCCTTAATGGTTTTGTTATCAATATTTGTTATTTTAGTTTTTGACATGCAAGGTTAACTGTAACTATGTAAGCTTTTAACTTCCATGTATAAATTACCAGTAAACTTAAACTACGATTTTACTATAAGTACCTAACTTGACCTCAACCCTTAACTAGTCAGTTGACAATACATTATTGATGACGTGACATGACGTCACCGATTGACGTTTGGGAATCCGTACTATATATAGATACCTATAGTAACTTAAATCTTAAATACATAATTGATTGGGATAGATATTAGCAATAGGGGTTTTTAAAACGAATAAATCCAGTAGCACCTACTACCTAAGTACCTTTTGTAATTTATTATGAAATCATTTTTTATTTCGTATTTTCCACTAACACAGGGTTACTATGACTTATCTATAAAAATAAATGTATGCCATTGCGAATGAATCGACGTTACTTGTATGTTACGTAAAAGAACCTACTTCTACTGCTCATTTTATATTATACTAGCAACCTGCCCGGCTTCGCACGGGTGCATTATATGAATAAAGAAAATGATCTGATATAAATATAATTTATACTCTATAACACACAGGAACAATATATCTATCTATTGGTTATTATATTTTTTAATTGTACCATTATTTCCGAAGGTTACCTCCTACGTACAAACAAAAAAATTTTTTATTAAATTATATTTTATAAATTTTACCTCTTTATAATATTAATAATAATATACATAAAAAATCAAACAACGATTAAATTGAAATTACAGTAAAAGTATTTAAAAGAGTTAGTATAATTAAATGCGTCAATGTCAAATTTGACATAGAAACAGACTTGTTTATAAAATTAACTTTTTATGAATGGCCATTTGAGGAAAATATTTTCAAAAAGTAGAATTTAATTAAAAGTTATTTAGTATTTATTTTGATTTAATTGCTACAATATACTTTTATTATTACAAATATTACGTTTCGTCGCACAATAAAACCAAGACGACTATACTTTAGTGGCCCATAATTCACCCGTATTTTAAGTGAAATGATTATTTTTGCTTCGTGATGTTTCTTCGTTGCAGTAAAGACGGTTTGTATGTTAAAATGCCGCGCAGATGATCGCCCCTTAATACGGGTTGACCTTTAAACTAAGATTTTAAGAACAAAACAAATAATACAATTTGTATTATAAAAAATAAAGGTCAGATATTATAACATTCACAAAAATATTAAGCCACTAGATGAAAACTGAAGCCGAGTTTCGGCTCGAGTGAAATAAATAAAACTCGGATGAAATAAATAAAACTAAACAAATACGGTTTATCATTTACTTTTCATACAACTTTTTTTATAAACGTTGTGGTCAAACATTTATATTTTCTATTTAGGTGGTAAAAATTAATAAAAAAACATTCTTAACACAGCTTACTGAACGCACCCGTGTCGTCAAACATGGCCGCCCGTTGAGCTGTCATGTCATTGAATTTTATGCATTTAATATCGAAATATTTCGATTAAACGAATTTTGCGGATATATGTTACCGACTACAAAATCATCATTTTTTAACGATCTATAATTATTGTGAATATTGTCAGAAGTTCACAAATAATAATGTATTTATTTTATTCTTTGATATAATACGTCTTTGTTATACGTACGATAGCTAAACATTTGTTTATGCAGCTGACGACACGGCCCGTACCTACCACAAATGGTCGCGCTCGATCGCCTTAACGGCAGTTCATTCGTCCCTTGTGCCAATTCACGTTGGCAGACCTACAACGTCTGACCATATTTCTTCACAGTCATCTGTCTTAAATGTAGGTGAATGTACCTTGTTCTTGATACAGATTAAATAAATACATTTATTATTATTATAATATAAAAAAATAATATAATAAATATAATGTTATAAATATTATCAATGCTAATTTAAATATAGAATGTTTTTTTTTTTAATTATAAATTAAATGTAAAAAAGACTTGCAATAAACGGTTTCGGATTGTCCATCAAATGCCACTAACCTGTTCTGTAGGTCATATTTATCGTAAATCATTTTATATAATAAATAATATTAAAATGTCAATTAATATTATATAAAATCGATCTTGTGTTAATTTAGAATTCTAAAGTATTGAATTTAATAAAATTCGAACAATTTTATTTGTTTTGACGTCGCCACCCTCACCACAACAATCAATCTCCTTCGTGTCTCCATTCTACGTGACATTGGTGAAATAATATGTTCTTGGCACAAGTGAATGTCATTACGAAGAGTTATTAAATAATATGTACGACGTACGTTCCAAATTTAAAATGTATAATGTTTAAAATGCGTTTAAAGACTGAAGGGTTCTAAAATTATTTATGAACACCTTTGAAGAATTAATAATATTATTATTAAACGACTAAATGTAACCCCCGTTTTACCCCCTTAGAAACTCCACCCGAGTTTCGTAAAATCCGTTATTAGTTGGTAGGTGTTATAGTTTTTGAAATTTCGTGAATAATCAGTGACTGCTATTTCGTTTTTATATATGAATAGATAAAGTTTATTAATATATAGTGACAAAAATGCGTAGATTGAATGATTGTTGGATCTCGTATAGAAATTAACTGTCATAATTTTTACAGAGTTTTATTATTTTTTAATCTACAAAATTTCTAATTGCTCTCGGTAGAATACGAATTCCGCTTCGGCCGTTACGCTTGTCGATTAAAAAGTACTATTTAAACAAAGATATTTTTATTTCATTTGAAATCATTTCATTTCAATCAACATAGAATGGTGGAATAAAATATGACGTAGGATAAAGAATATATTCTTAAAAAGAGTTATCAACATGTAGTGATCTCATGTAGAGTTAATAACTGCAGTCACGGACAACCGGAGACCATCGCCAAAGGGCAAGGCTGACCACAATCGGCCAAACAATGGTAATTCAATTATTTACATAAAGCGTCGTAATTGGCTATCTGAAACAATATAGTATATTAATAGCACATGATAATGAGTTTATAATCGTATGAACTCTAGCGGTTGTGAGGTAAAAAATATTTGTTTATTTATAAATACTTTATTGCACAGATTATACAAACAGTTACGGTACAAAGAAAAAAATGGCTAAAGTATACAACTTAATTGAGCTTTAATAAAAACTTTATAAATTTAATTAAATTCAAACCTATATTTTATGATTACTTCGTTTAGTCCGAGTTAGTATATTTTTTAATTTAAATATTTAGCCCTATATGTTGAATAGGATTAACAATTGTGATTCTTATAGGAATTTATGGAGTCAGATTAAAATTGGATGAACTATCTTAGACGTTAAATTCCATTATTTTAAGAGAAATGTACTCTGTTATTCCCATTGAAAAATTTTAGACCCTAAATGTCTGGAATACTGGTTCTTATGTTAAAAACAAATCGGTAACACTACTCAGTAAACTTACTTGCAATTACAATAATAGTGATTAAAAAAAAAACTTTTTGTTTTTATTTGTTTCCAACAATACATTTTCTTTATTGTTGTCAAACCTGTGTTTTGTTGATCTTGAACGAAACCCCGAAAATTACGCTCAGAATTCGCAAACTCCGTGACATTGCATTCAAAAGAAAATACGTGATATTATTTACGTTTAGCGTGACATAGCAATTTGCTCGGCACATTATGTAATACTAGGCTGCGATATTGTGCTTACGACCTTCCCTGACCTCGTGTTTGAACTTGCCGAGGGTTGCAATTTGATGTTATTCATTACAAATAACTAAGTCCAATTGCAAGCGAGAATGTTTCTTTTGTCTGCGGTATTCATTTAAGATATGCTAAAAAAAGTCGTTTTTAGGGTTCCGTACTCAAAGGGTAAAACGGACACTATTACTAAGACACTGTCCGTCCGTCTGTCCGTCTGTCACAAGGGTTATCTCATGAACCGTGACAGTTAGTGGAAATATTCACATGATGTACTTCTGTAACTAAAAACTAACTAAAAACTGAATAAAATATGTAAGGGGACTCCCGAACAAGAAACATGATATTTTTGCTCGGTTTTACTCGATATTGACAACGCTTGAAAAAACAGCAGAACATTTAGTTTTATATGCACTTTAAAAATAAATAAGTCAATTAAAATAAAACAAATATTTAAGTTGGCTCCTTTACAACGGAAGTGATTTTTTTTTTTAATTTTGTGAATATTATTTTGATTGTACTGTGTACGCAAGTAATTAATGATTATTATTATATCCCATCAAAAACATAAATGTAAAAATGAGAGCCAAGTTAAATATTATGATATATACCTTGGTTGTTGACTTCAACGACAAAAGAAGTGAGATCTAAATTTTTGCCAAGTTAAATAGCCCTTCTGAAATTTATTTATAACTACATAAAATGGCATTTCTTCTTATAACTTGGGATAATATATTGTTGCCTAAGGTCTGACTTGGCTAGTTCTCATATAAGAATTATATTATAGCCTTCGTAAGTTCTAAGCTTTTACAAATGAATTATAAACACAAATTAAGCACGCAAATATTCAATGGTACTTGTCTAGATATGAACTCGCAATATCTGGTTAAGATTAATGTTTTCTAGTGACTGGACCATCGCAGCTCTTAATGTACGTATATACTAACTAAGCAATACTGAGCTGTCCTCCATTCTTCTTAGATGTTCTGAGTTATAATTTGTTATTCTAAACACAAACTACAAGTTGTGTTTATAAACATATAAGAACTAGCCAAATCAGACCTTAGGCAAAAATATATTATCCCAAGTTATAAGAAGAAATGCCATTTTATGTAGTTATAAATAAATTTCAGAAGGGCTATTTAACTTGGCAAAAATTTAGATCTCACTTCTTTTGTCGTTGAAGTCAACAACCAAGGTATATATCATAATATTTAACTTGGCTCTCATTTTTACATTTATGTTTTTGATGGGATATCACTACTTTTTGTATATAAATTATTAATAGGTACTTATTAATAACAAAATTAATACCAAATGGTTTTTGTTAAGCTATTCTATTTTCCTACGTTTACGGGGTATAATTGTCTTTTTTTTGATACGTTCTTATTTTTCTTGTAGGTACCTCTGAAATGTTCGAGTGAATTGCCCATTCAGTGTCCGGATGTTTTTTTACGCGTTTTCTGTTTATACTTAATTTGGCCAAGTAGGGGTGGTATAACGTGCGCAGACGGTTGTACTCTACAATAGAGCTCTCTTGTGTCTTGATTTGAATTGGACCTAAATTGATAAGATGTACTCCATCTAAAGTTTTAACTCTAGAGAGGCCAACGTAAGCCTGCTCTTTACTTAATATAGAGGAGCCTATGTCGAAAAGAGCACCGTCAAGGCGAAAGCCTTGTAATTTGTGTATAATAGTAGAATATGCTAAGCAAATAGAGAATTATTTCCTTTGAACATATATGTACATTACTTAATATCTGTAACTTGGTTTTGACTTCTAGTTCGCAAATTAAATTATGTTTAAATTGAATTGTTATTTTACGTGCGCTATTGCTGTTATCGACGTCCCCAATGTACCTTCTCTATTTTTCCATTGGACCCATTCATCAGTCCTTTGCTGACATCAGCATGCTTGCTCGATACTGTTCTTCCAAGCAATAAGGATCCCCGTTTGTAGCGCTAGAGTACAAACTTAAATCATTCCAGTTACGATATACATACTCTACTACAATCTCACGAAACCTTTTTTATTGTTGTATACTAGTATACTCAAACAAAAAATATGCAGTCGAATAGACTAGGCAGTTTCCATCGGAAGGGATTGAAATAATTCTTATGAGCGCGGTTGCCACTCGCTCAGACACGTCCGCGTTAAGGTTTAATCGCAACGCTCCTAACCCGCTGCTCCGGCGTCGCGTCGCGCGCCGTGTACCGAAATGCCTATTATTATTATTTTTTTAAGTATAATTATTTGGCACCATTGATGTGCGCTAAATGCTAGTTAATAACGTAATAAATACGAAAGTCGGCTATACTCATAAGTACTAAAACGGAAATATTTGGATTTAAAAAACTTAAGGGTGGTATTCAACTTGTTATATATTCATGTGAAGACCTCAAAATCCACTTGAAGACCGGCTGTCATAAGTTTTGATTGCTGGTTCTTACATCATTTTTTTATTATTACAGTTATTACAGGAACTATAAGTATATAAGTGTTCCTATAGACCCAATAAAATGAAAAATTATAATAAAATGATAAAAAATTACCAGTTTCAGATTTTTTTCTTTATATTGGCCTAATTATCTACCTGCATGCCAAATTTGAACTTTCTAGGTCACCTGGAAGTAGGATATAGTTTTGATCTATAGGTCAGTCAGTGATAAAAATGACGATTTTTAGACGTTAATAACTGAATAACCATTTGAGATGCGTTTATGAAATTTGGAACACATATGTATCTCGCGAGTCTCAATATATGAGCCAAATTTGACACATCTATGTCAAATAGTTTTTGAGTTATGAGGAGGTTAAAAGTGGCTCCAAATGGTTCGTGTAATATTACACACGGTGCTACTAGCCAGTTCTGTTACTAGAACTTGGCTGACACGCTACCGCGTGTCTAGATATAACATCGTTTCTTAAATAATTTGAAAATATTTTTTACTTTTATATATGAAATCTTAACATTGTATTTATTCTAAATAAATTAATTTGATTTTTTTATTTTAATTATAGATTTAATTCATTGCTTTAAGTTATTAAATGAACTCAATTACTCTCACTGTCCATGAAATCCAATTCAATAATTATTTTTGTTAGAATGTTTTTATTATTATTAATTATCTTGTATATTGTTTGCTAAAGTGTTTGTTAATTATTATCTGTATTGCTCAAAATAAAATCTTATTATTATAATACGTAAGTCAAATTAAGATATATAATAAAAAAAAAAATAATATGTTTGGATTCTTTATCGGAGCGTTTTTGAACTACGTTAAAAAAGGGGAAAAATCTATATTTTTAAAGAAAATAAATTTAATTATTTCATATAAATTTCGTTGTTTATGCCTTTTTATGAATAAATATATATATACAAATATATATAATAAATATATATTACATACTATTGGATGCAAATGCGTTATCTATCTATACAGCGTTCCTTAGAGTGCCTTAGTTAGGTGAACTCATTTATCTAATTACAGTATTTCACAATCTTAAAATGTCGTGAACAACAAGTTTGTTTTAATTAATCGGCTTCATTAATATTCATTAAATCAATAACATCGACAACTCTGTGAAAGCCTTTTCTTTCATGTTTATTAACAAATAAACTTTTTCTCCTATAAAAGTAACACTCTCTAAATGTTCTACTACAGGGCAAAGGCCTTGTTTCCTTTTGAGAAGTTTCGGAGTTTCCCGCCACGCTGTAACAATAAGAGTTGATGTTCTTAAATTGTTTCTTTGAACATAGAATAGGACATAAATAACCATTATTATTCGGGCTATTAAGTAAGTCGAAATTCAACGCAGAATATGATGTAAAATGACACAGAAATTGATACGCGAAATTGACTCTAATAATTATAAAATTTAAACAATATACGCTTTAATATAGCTTATGACCGTAAGTTCGTTATCACCATTTTACAACTGTGATACGAAGTCCTTAAGAGAAGTACTGCAGCTGTCGATATGACACAGATGTATTTTTTCGATCTGTGACCCCATTTAAAAAATAACAATTAAACTGATACAGCCGTGGTTATAGTTTTGTCCTAACCTAGCACAATTTTTTAATTAAAGGCAATACGAAAGAGTCGTGAAATTCGGTCAAGGTGGATGATTTCGAGTAATTAGAATCTTAATTATGTAGGTATTACGTTTTCTTTTCGCATGAATTTCCCAAGGTAACTTAAGGTTTTATGACATTTGACGATTCAAATTATCGTACTGCAGTATTTTCATATTTTGAGTATTTCCGCTGCTGTACCAAAGTGCGTGATGAAGCAAAATAACAAAGAAAGCGTAATGATAAATATATAAATCCTACAGGGCACCAGACCGGCGTTGTGACATAGTCTCACGTCCGTATCATTGTATACTTGCCTGACCTATGACCACTGTAACACAATCTCGTAGATAGAAGTGCGATGTGACAACAATATTGCCAGCTCTATAAAATGTAGTGTAAACTTTCACAAAAAACGCTTATGGTACAATTTAGTAGGTTTAGTTACCATCGACTTGCACAACATGGCTTATTGTTAATACAACAACAATGGTATATCGTGATAATGCTACTATCTACCTACGGCTTCCTATTTAATAATACTCCACTGTTGTGCGTTTTAAACTTTCTCGATGTATATCAACCAGTAGCCGTTCCGTACTATACTGTTCCGCCCGCAGGTGATCATAGCGTAGTATAATATAATAGTATATAATCCTTAAAAATTTTTAATAAATGGGCTATTCAACTAAAAGTAATTTTTCCATTGATAGATAGTCGAGCTCAAATGTTTTGGTATCGGTACTTAAAGTACGGTCTGCACGATAATGTCCCACAAATTTTACTTCAAACAAAATATAAAGTCACGTTGCAGCTGTTTCATTATATTCATGGGTTTAAAATACATTTTATCCTCTTGTAGCCCTTTGTTTGCGAAATAACAACCGATCTTTACGATGTAAATATTTATCCAGGAAGATCCTTGCTTACGAGGAAGTTATCATGTCATACGATGTACGTTGAACCGCTGGCTTGTGAATTTATGGAAATAGCCTACACAAGGACGTGTCGTGTCAGAATCGATGAGTTTAATATCCTGTTTACTTCCCAATTGATAGGAAATGTTTTTGGATTCGACTTGTATTTTTGCATTAAGAATATTATTAGTTTTTTTTTGTTATCAATTGAAGAATATGTTGTATGAATATGTTTACGATGAACTAATAATAAATTCCTTTTACAAAATTTTAATTAATTAAATTAATAATATTAAATAGATATTTATACTATGTTGACCAGATATTGTGCAGTATTGGCCGTGTAATTTGCGATATTCCTGGCAACGAACAAGGTATTTGTTTTTTTTTCAATTGTTTATTATATTATTTAAACGTAATTCAGCTTTATTCCTAATTTGAATAAAATGGGATATGATCTAAGGAGATCTATGTTTATCTTCGCGGTAATTGCGGTTAATTTTGAGCAAATACTAGTGTGTTCTCAAGCACTTAATTTAAAAGCTGGTACCCTGTAGTCGATATATATTTACGGACAATCGCTACGCTGTTATAGTATGTACCTATTTATTAATTCAGTAAGCTGTTCAGACATTTGTGAAAATAAACGTGCAAATTGATTCTACTGACGAATATGGCTATTATTGGCTGGTTTATTGGCCAAGTCAAACATAACACACATGCATTGGTCGACCAACTTTGGACAATAGATTTAATTTGCGACACTTGCGTCGATTTGCTCTTTATATATTTGCAATGCATTGACGTATGTCAAGATAAACCTTTCGTGACTTCCTATATTAGCTCGAAACTTTAATAGTAGCAATAAATAATATAATATATTCCTTTAGCCGTGCGTGAGACATATAACTTATCAATCGTGTAGAGTAGGAACTTCCAACCTGCCGCAATATAATAAACGGCTTGAACTCTTAGTGTCTTAATTAGATAATCTATTCGTTTATTTATCATATATATATGGACACCGCTTGAACAATCATCATGAACGATTACACGTATATATTTTATAATATTCAATGTTCAATAATATTGCGCATAAAATCTAAAAAAATAACGCATCTTTTAAAAGCCTCCACTGATCTCGGGACTGAACTGACTCGGGTTGATTTTCACGTAGAGAATCGGAATTGCGATTCAACGGGAAAATGCTGCTAGCATTCTTGCCACGGTTTCAGGCGGCCGTGATATTATGTAGTACTTAATTTTTATTTAAATAATTTCTTCATTCAATTAAATATTTTTTTTTATATCAATATACAATAATTAAATTTTATTTTAATGTTATATATAATTAAAATTAATTAGTTCAAAGTATGTTATTATTTAAACAAAATGTCCTTAAACTCGAATTTGAACTCTACACAAATTAGTTGATCGTCAGCATTATTTATAAATGGCGCCAAATATTTTTTTTTCATCAAATAGACAGCTCATTATTTTTGATATTCTGCCAAGAAGATTATTTTCATCGCCTGATACCAATAAATCAATGGTCCATTTATGCCTTGTGAAACAATACGGGTAAACTAAAAACAATCTTTACTCAATTAAAATTGTGTATAATGTACGTGCTAATTAATCTTAAATAGACTAAAGAGTATTTAGTCTACTACTTATTATAATTACATTGATCATTGTCATGAATAAAGTTGCAAAACATTAATCTGTAATCTATTCCAACCACAAGAGGACAAAACCAAAATAAACAACAATAGACGTCGAATTGAGGCGATATCATTGGTCGAACACTCGAATAATTTGTGATATTCATTGTTTTCGAAAAATGGCGTTTTGAACTACGACGAAACTGTTATCGGAACTTTGGAGTTAAATTAAAGTATATATAATAGTTAGTGGAATAGTGTTGTATTATAAATAAAGGCAAATTAATTAAGAAACAGTTCTTAGTAGCGCACAATATAGCTGTGCTATTAGCAAATCGCATGGAATACGTAAATCAAAGGTTTGTTTGTATTCATTCCTTCTTTGGTTGGAATAGGCTATATGTGAAAGTAAATTTCTCAGATCTAGCAAGCATCCGGCACTGAGGGTATTAATTTAAGTTGTTTTTTTTTTTACAAAAATTACAGTGAGGCAAGTGGCCTCGGGTTGAGGGTTCGGGACGGGAAATATATTAGTAAAGTATATTATGAATGTATCCTTGGTGAACATTTAAATAGCAGAATAGAAAACAGAAAGACATGTCGAAAGAAATTTTCCGGCGAATACATTTGCGGTTGAATAAAAAAATAATAATATACATACAATGTAAGGTCAAAATTATGACACACCGTGTTTTGTTTAACGAATATTAACTTATGCTAATATCTTGTCAATCGATTACAATAACTTCATTAGAATATATTCCATTGAAATATTATAGGCTATGTTCAGTTTTCTTGAATCCAAGTACATAAATAAAACAAAATATTTAATACTTGGTGTAACGGCCCGGATATTAATTCCCATTCAATCCCAAACAACTACGACTTATGACATGACATGACATGACATGACAAACAAATTTTTTAATTGCAAATTTTAAGCAACTAATAGACCCCGCAAACATTCTGATCCTGTGAAGCGTGCATGGACCCTGAATCATTTTTATTTGTACCGTTTTTAACTTTAATAGATCAACGTTAAACCACCTATTGATGTGTAAGTTACTGTTGGATTTCTTGGGATATTTAAGCTCTTATCATTCTAAAGGAGAGATAAAGTAGCACAAAACTATTCAGTAGATTTTATTTTTTTAAATTTTTTATACTTTTGTCAAACAAAGTTGTATAGTTGGTAATGCATTGTTTTGTAAAATATGTTTACATAATACCCCTTACAGCAAGTGGGGTAGAAACCATAGAAGCACATTTAAGCACTACATTTGTATGGTATCTAATTTGTCTGTATTGTATTTGAATTTGTGTCTTCTGCTTGCACTAGTAAAAAACCATCCAACGAACCATTCTCCAAAAAAACTGCACGTGTATACAAAAATAGTTTATAATTTAACCATATATAAACTTAACCAGGTTTGCCGGAAATCCTTCATAAATATACTTATAGTTTGTTTCCTCATATTGTTAAAGGACCGTAATAGATTTGTATGCAACTCAATTATACAAAACAAAAGCAGATCATAAGACTCATCAAAGTTATATAATGAAGAATGTATGTTTTCACCTTAACATAATATTGCTAACTTCTGCGAACTATCATACGCTATCATGATACCAAATTGCCTGCAATTTGCAATCACAGTCGTTTTCAAATAGTAATGAGTCCTGATTCAAATAATAATATCTTTTTTTCCTTTAAATTACAAAGCTTTATATATAGATATGTTGCCTGCGCCTTTAAATTGTTTATTGAGTTCAATTTGATTGCCCGCCTTTTTTATTTCCAGTCAGCATCGTTATCAAATTTACAGTTTGTTTTTTTTTTTTATGAAAATAAATAAATTTTATTTGCTGTCTTTACTCGAACACACACTAAGACATCTTATAAGCATGAGTTTCACTCACACATACTGTGCATGTCGATAAATAATTTAATCTGGAGTGAGTGAATCGATTTATAATAGTTGCCTTCTGTCTTCTCTGCGACTTATTTACTGCACCCACTGTTGCTGTTATAGTTTTAGTAGAAATATGATCTGTGTGACGTTTAAATTAGCGGAACAATATCAAAAGATTTGGGGGATAATTGTACGTTAAATATATAACAAAAGAGTCTCGTTAACTTTAATTGGTTATTTCTTTTCTTAAACAGCAATTGTTTTGTAGAATTTTGTTATAATAATATATGCAACTTTTAAAGAGGTAATATAATTTAGGTTCTTGAGTTTAGAAAACTTGAATCTTAACTGATATATTATGGGAATATGATTCAAACACGGACAAGCGGCAAGTCTGAATATTCATGTGTCTAATCTGTCCTCATAATTCAACTCCCGCTCAGCGATTGATGAATTTTGCTTCCATCACTGAGGATCATGAGGAAACCTGGGTGTGTTGAAAGGCATGTATCACCAACCCACATCAGACGAGCTTGTTGGCATAATCTGTTGTTTCCTCAAAAACCTACTGGCTGCTACTTAACTTTTGTACCGATTGGATTTAATATTTCTTCCAAATCGTATAGAGATAAAGTTTTCTTCTGTATTCGTTAATATAATGGAATATAATATGAATAACAGTACAAAGGACAAAGGGAGTGACTTGGCCCATTTCTATTGTACTGTTGAAACTTTATACTCAGCTTTCTCGCTACCACGCTTTCTTTGCGAAGCATTGTTCTGGTAACTAAATACGACTGATAATGGTTACTAACTGTCCTTTATTAACCAAGAATTTTTTAATAAAGTTTGCTTGGACTGAACCGATTTCCGCAGAGTCAAACCATATCGGGCAAATTTCAACACTAGTATGTCTACAATAAGATATATTATAGTATGGACTGTGATTAATACAGCTCACAGGCTCACTTTTGCATTACGTCTCTCGTAGTCCCAAAGGATGGCAATACGATACGACCAAAGAGGAATAAGGCGCAAGACTAACGAATCTTTATATTTAGAGGCACAGAAATGTGACACAGCTGATTTCATTAATCCGAGCTTTTTGTCTAGTAATGGCCTGACCGGATATGCAAGACACTCAACCAACGAGGTAGTTCAATGACCTATTAGATCAGAATTAGTTAAAATTTGAGCTAAAACTTGGTAGACTAAAATTGTCTTTATCAGATAAGTCTATTATATTCTAGATTTTATAAATTGTCTTATTGTAAAATATTACGGCAACGTCGATACTATAAAGGAAGTCAATAAACTATCTATTTGCATTGTATGATAGAACAATGATAATAAATAAATTATGTAATGCAGTCGTCAGTTCATTGTATTGAAGATTGTTTCGAAATTATCCTTGAAAATCATATTTCCTGAATTGAGAAACTAGGTAATAACACTTCTTGTGTACGATTGCTAGTATTACATCACAACCATTATGTCGGTATAGGCTGTTCTCGCCACGGAATAAAAACGATTGTTATTTTATGATAAAAAAAAATAGATTACAAGAAAGACATTTTTCACAAATACAAGGTTGCATGTTCTTTGAAATTCTATCGATTTTTTTATAACTGACAATGGATGGCTGCCAAGTGGTTCACCTGATGATAACTGTTCATCTACACCCCTAGACATTGTCACTGAAACAAATATTAACTATCCCTTATATCGTCTTAAGTTGTCCTTGTGCCTTTAGTAACACTTTTACTCAACATTTACTGGAACATAAATGTTCCTGTTGGTAGATGATGTGATGAGTGGGTGAGCAGACGGGCGCGCACTAAGCCCAAGCACCAAGTAATATATTTTAATATTATTATTATAATTAGAGTCGTTATTCAAGCTCTGTCATACCATATGTGCACATGTTTATGAATGAGTAATTGCTGAGATGCACTGTACTTATTCTTAGAATCCACATTCCACACTTGGAATACCTTCTTAATAGTTTGACATGACATATATTTAATATAAAGTAACGAAAAATTGTTTCGATTAATCCTGGCGGATGAATTTTACCATCCGACATCGCATCAGAATTTCATCCACATCACTTCGATGTTCTGAAATTAAATTTTTAAGACATTTTATTTCGTACAACCACTCTAATAAACCAACTCTTAGCGGCGGTCATTCCGAACCTTCACGAAAACAGCTTACGTATTCCTCAAAGGCCGGAAACGCACCTACAAGGTGTTGCAGTTATCCATGGGCGGTAGTAGTCAATTTCCACCAGGTGAGCCTCCTGGTCGTTCGCTGCTGTTGAGCAAAGAGTATTTCTCCTCTTGAGGTAAAGGTTGGGTGCTGCTATAATTGGTTGGACACATGGCAGAATTTAATTCATCTAACATTTATGTGCACATCCCTTTACCGCTGAGCCAAGACACGAATTAAGACCTGTTACTCATTTCATATTTTATACATTCACGACACTTTGGCACGCTCATATAAATATTATAAGGCAAGCAAAATAATCGTAATTCAAGTAGGCTCTCATAAGAACATATCAATAATGACGTTACAGATTTGAAATGAATGTTTGTTACCTCCAATGAAATACATAGCCAAATATACACAATTATTATATGTAAATACGATCTGTATAGAAATGAACAAATACCATTTCAGACTTTCAGACATCTATACTAATATTATCAAAGCGAAAGTAAATGACTGAATATCTGACTGTCTGTCTATTGGTATGTCACTGGTTATTACTGTATCGAATTTGATGAAATTTGGTATGAAAAAAAGAACCCCAATGAAGGACATAGTTGACAGACATATTTTTTATGTCTAATAACCAACAACAAAAACGCGAGCAAAGCCGCAGGTAACAACTAGTCGTCTATATAATCCGTGACATTAATAGTCGCTTTTTAAGAGCAATCCTCAATTTTCGAAAATTGTTATATACTAGTATATATTTGGATTAGACAAATGTGTCTTGCTGAAAATAAATCTTCTCTTTTATCTACCCGCAAACGAAACAGAGTCTATTATAATATAAAATTATATTTCCACAGTTATTGGTCTTGATAATGACATTTACAAGTCGTCAGTAACGTAGCAAACCTCATTCGCCTCGAAGTTAATTGATATAATACTTCACACACTCTCGATAGTGACCTTGTTTCTACATAACACTAGAGAGAATGAATTATACCTACTTCGGATGATTCTGGTCTGTGTGTTTACGTTTGTTTGTTTAGTGTAGTAGCAATATTAGTTTCGACTTAAAAAGCCTATATTTGATAATAATATCATCTCAAATGTGTATTTTCTTTATACATACTTTCATTAAAAGTATAACACCTCGCCTTATTACCAGCACTGGTGACAGGAGGGCTGGTTTATTTTTTGCCCAGTTTCGGAATAGCGATTCAACAACAGGGAAATGCTACCATTCCGCGCGGTCACGATTTTCACTGTAACTATTTTTAATTTGAATGCTAATATTAATAATTCTTATATAAATAAATGATTTAGTTTATAAAAATATTTATATATTAACACTATTTATATTATTTTCCCAAATTAAAAAAAAATTAACTAGCTGGTTGGTTGGTTTGGTTAACTGTACTCTCTTATAGATTTTTACTTTAAATTAACTAAATAAATAAAAAAAGAATTAAAATTACTTAAAATATTTTGAATGGTATCATTAAATATTTCATCTGAGAAATCCGTTACTTGACCAGCTGGTCTAGAAAGAGCCGTTATCGTTTTAGATACGTAAGATCTCATAATCTAAGCGCACAATGTAGACAAATAGACCAATAAATTACTTCAGCTTATTGGTGTGAAAAACTCTGAAACAAATGATTTCACTGGCGTTGTACCTATTGTAAGCACTTTACTATCCAGTGTGAGGATTGATTAACTTCGTTTGGTGAGTATTACTACATTTTTAAATGTTGTTTAGTTTATTAAATTATTGATACAATTCTAAGTTTTTACAATCTTATTTAATATAACGTATGTTTCTATCCTTTATAATTATTATCGTATGGTTTCAGAATGGTTAAATATCTCCTTGTATTTCGGAGTTTAAAGATGAATTAACCTCATTCTCAAAAAATCCTTTGTTTTAGTACTGACTTTCATATTGTAGATATTAGTGAAAGGTTAGTGTGTCAGTGCAATTAACTTAACAGTACATTGGAAATTTAATATATCCCTGTCGTTGGCCAAGTATCAAAATCTATTTACAGTATTTCGTACATTGTTATAAACGACGATTACAAAAGAAAAGGTGGATGGAGTGTATTTTTATTAATTCTTAATAAAAGTGACAGTTTTTATGTATAGCAAAAAGACACTTCGTTTCGCACTAACGGGAATCTGTATTCGCGTTTGTTGCTACTATTATGATCCGCGCGTACCATTTGCCTTTTGTCTTCTAATCTGAGGTTCTAAAGCGCAAACATACTTTAAAAAATCGCAATCATTAAGTTGCACTATAACAGAAACTGTAAGTACAGTTGACAGATGTCAAATCGTAAAACTTTAATCGCATCATAACGAGTTTTAAATTCACATTTTTACACATATATCGTATTGGCTCTTTACAAAAGTTTTAAAATTGAGCAACCATTGATAATCTAAATAAATAAATTATTATTATTATTTTTTTAAGTTATATAAATATATTTTTTTGAATAGATAAAAATAAGTCAACCATTGATACCAAACCATAATTGAATAAACGAAGAGTCAATCTATATCTATATATAGCCGTTCAGTGGACTAAAAATCGACACTGTGCTCCTGCTTTTATTACGTGTGAAAATTCGCATGTTGAATAGTAAACAGTATAAAAACCTGCTTTATTTTCAGGTAACAATGTAGTTGTAATAATTGTTATATCGGACTTTTAGATACAAACTAGGCAATACCAGCACGCGAAAGTCGGTTACATATCGAAAAGATTACGATAGACAAATTATCATATATTTCTTTCCGTATGTTAATCGAGGCTTACCTAATTTTAAAAATCGTTAATATACTAGACATATTTATATATACAAGATTACATAATTACATAGACGAAAAAAGTATTGATTTATGTTTTGTGCGAATAATTAATAAATTAAAACACATGCTTGCTTGATTGGTGTAACCACTTCTGACACTCTACTACTACCATTAGATCTAAGATGTTATATGATATATCCGTCGTGTCTATACACTGGCTCACTCACCCTAAACACTGGAACACAGCAAAATAAGACTTTCGAGGGCTCATAGTAGAACAGCTAAGGTCAACGTCAGCATAAGGCATAAAATGCGAGGGAGAATCCTACAAATAATTGTCCAATACTTATTAAATAAAAAAAGAGTGCCGAGGAAATGTTACAGTTTTGTTATCTCGTAACATACTTGTATCATAATTTACAATATACTTTGAGTCAGCGTGAAGTGGAAATAATAAAAAAAAAACTATAAAACTTATGACTTCCTTGGTATTAGGATCGATAAGACTTAACCGATTTCAACCATAAATCGACAAAATAACGTCACTGAATTTTAATTGTATCGCTCTTAATTTCTCAAGTATATAATAATAAGACGAGTACTCTTTTAAACTAAGTACTTTATATTTTCAGCTTTATTTGAATTTAAACAATTTAATTTCCAGTTTTGTATTATTAATCGTAATTAAAAAACAATAACATTTCTAAAAATATTTTAATTAGTATATTATTCTGCATTCTAGTGAATTACGATGGGAATTTTTAAGAAACACCGCGGAGTTTGTCATTGCTTACACTCCAGAGAGCCGATTCTACTAATATATGATTATTATGCTACTTTCTCGATCACATTCCGCTTATATTTCGACGAATGCAATCGTTGTGCTAGTTGAATAGGAAAATAGTTAAACGGGATTATGTTTCATGTTTCAACGTCCTTCGTCCGATAACCACTAAAAAAGGTAAGTGGAAAAAAGAGTTTATTTGTACGTAGGGGATAATCTACGGAACTAATGGTTAAATTAAAAATATATGTCACTGGTAGACAGCTACATTATATATATTTATATCAAGCATATTAACCGATCTACCACAATTTTTGTCTAACAAGTCGAGAAGAAATACCTCTTAAATAATTATGGAAGACATGACCGTATATATCTCATATACCCAAACTTAATGTGCAACTAAAAAATCGTTTGCTGTGAAATGGGAGATTGGATAACTGTTTTTAACTATGTATAACATTTTTTTATATCACAGTTTTTGCGATAATCCTGTAAAAAAAAATCTTTATCAAAATAAGCTTGTCTACTGCTAAACGCGATATATTTATAATTGTATTGATTTTATTAATCATAAAATTGCAAACGACAATAACGATATAACAGTTTTGATTCTGGGTATTTTTCGAAGGTCGTTCCATATCCGCTTAAATTCCCTTTGGAGATCACACGTCATTCGTAATCAATTTTATCTTAAACAATCCGAGAAATCTTTTATCCATTGTTCGAATTTTAAATGCAACAATAATGATATGAAATAATTCATTATAATATTTCAATGTTGTAATTAAATTTATTTAAAAAAAAAATATTAAAGCAAAGAAACCTTCGCTTAAAGGTTGAAGTGCAAACTGCTTACACCGTCACCTCGCCGCTAATAATGGGGTAAGGGTATATGTATGCAATTACGCTGACCATGAGTCAGTAACACAAAGTATTGACGTTTGTTAATAGAATAACTAAATAAGATTGATTACCCTGAAAATATGTATCAATGAAAACACCGACATTGCATTTTTTTTTTTATAAAGTTTTTTTACATCGGAAGTGGTCTCATGATTGCATGGGACAAAAACTGATCAATTAAAAGTGCCGCGCTCCATTTAGCGAGTTGATTGACGGCTACAAAAACCAGGCCAGGAAGTATCTTCGTTCTGACTGAGTGATGGTGGAAATTATGAGAAAAAGTCAGTTCAATTGTCGTAATGGTTTTTGGTAAAAGATTTATTTTCTTAACACTTTTTATATCAAATCGGATTAATGCAAATAATCTATTTAATGTATCTAATAATAAATGAAATATTAAGGTTAGTTAATTTCTAGAATATATTTCTTCTGTCGATCAAATTATTATTTTGACAGAAGAAAAAAAAACAAAAAAGAAATATATATCTATAAATATAGTCAAACATTTATGTTGCTTAACCTTTTTTGGGTTCCGTAGTCAAGGAACTGTTATTATTTCGGTATTTGGGCGCCCGAGCTTCGCTTGAATCTAATATATACCAATGTTATAACGGTAAAAGTAACTTTTCTGTCTGTTGTTCTTTCACGGTCATACCACTGAATTGATGGTATGAAGCAAGCTGTAACTCCAAGAAAGGACTAACACTTGGGCAACAACTAATATAATAATTAGTTGTCAAAAATACCTTTTTATTAAAAGATCTTTTATTCTTTTTATTAAGAGATCTTTTAAAATGTTGATCTAAAATATGTTAAAAAAATCTTACCTAATAAATCAATAAAACTTTATTTTGTGTTAACTTGTACCCAAATTCTCATTATCCGAGTATATTCACGCATATTTCGTTTATTACTGTTCTTTACTACACTCACTACACTTTTCTATATTGTTTTCTATGACATTAGTTATAATTTAATTTAATCTCAACTGACCAATCAGGAAAGCGAAAATCGTGCGTCATGACTATTAAATAACGCTGAATTGTATAAAATACCTTGAAGCTGCCAAGGTATTTTCAATTTAGTAATTTAATGTATAAGACGTACTCAGGTAACTGCCTATTTTACATTAAACTTAAACTTATGCTAAAAGCGGGAACAACATTACCCCAATGAATTTCGATCATACTAACATCCTCAGGATTTCCCATATTGTACTATTCAATTATAATATAAACCTAGTTGAAATGAGCTGATATGGCACAGTTGAATGAGCATTTCGCATTCAAATCCGTGGAAGAACCTCTGAGTTTTCATATGTTCATGTCCGATGAAAGTCTGCCACATGTGTATCCAATTCACATCGGAGTAGCGTGAAAAGTTTTAATCCTTAAAAGAGCTATCAATGCCCAAAATTGGAACATAGATTTTCTGTTAATTTTTAACTTAGGTCTTTGCTCCAAGAACTACTTAGTACATATTCATGACTATTTAATATTACCCGTTGTTAGCACGTCCTTTTTGTAATTAGTTAACTTTCTTACTACCTTACAATTTATTTTTGAATTAACATCATTAAATGTTGTTTTTAAACCTTTATCTATAATGAAAACTATAAGATCTTGATCGATAATAGACGCTTTCAAAAGACTTCTATTATCATAAAACGTAATCTATTTTCACGGTCATTACCTTTGTTATTTAAGGTTTAAAGATATGTCGATTCATTGTCAATGACATTCCAAAACGTTCCAAGTTCGTAGCCTTCAGCTTATAGCGTTGCCTTCAGCCTGAAGTTCACGATCCAGTCACGCGAGGGAAACGCCCAAAGAGCGACTCTTTGAACCGAGAATGAGGATTCGTATTATCGATGTTTGTAGTTTATTTTCATTATTTATATACATCGAGTAAAATTATAAACTGAACATATTCGGAATTCAAAATAAAACATGTTCTTATTAATACAATGAATGGTCTATGAGGGTACCAGTATCAGTAAATCAAAGGAAAGTATAGCCTATAACCTGTTAGATAAATAACAACTAACAAAAATGAGCACTGTATAATATTTGGGTATTAAACTGCAAATAAATATTAATTATAAATCTTATCAGTAAATGTTACATTTGAAGTTCATAGTAATTTGCAAGTAAGAAAGAAGTAACAAAAAGTCTAAGTCCAATGTCGATAACGTGCATGTCACATCACTAAAGCAACGAAAGACCATTAAAGCCCGCGAAGGACAGGCCTCGCTCAGTCATGGTCGTAAAGTAACCTTCGACAAAGCAAAACAAATATACATTATTTCCTATTATAACAAAGTCATTTTAAGTGAAAGTTCACTTTAACATTTAATGTGTACTGAGTCACGCACTTTAAGTATGCAATGGTTACTATCTTATTGCCTAAATTTATTTTAATAGTATTATCATTATCTTAGTTTAGTTGTACCACTTTCTACCAAAAATTTTAATGATTTTTTTACGTTGAATTACATCAAAGACTCGAACTGGATAATGTATAGGTAAACTTGAATTTGCGGATCAAAATACAAATTATATTTCTCATCGAAGTAGGCTTTTACAAGAACTTACAACGTAATTTTACAGGATTATAATTAACTAGCTGAGTTTGCGGGTTTACCCGCGCGAAATTTACTAAAGTTTACCTATGGACCTGCACCCTTTTTTGCTCTTTCAAAGGATGACTTACAAAAAGCCTATATCCTTCTCAAAACCTCAAACTATCTCTGTATTAAATTTCATCTAAATCTGTTCAGCGGTTTATGCCTAAAGATGTAACAGACAGAGCTACTTTCATTTTGTATAAGAAGAACAAGAAATTAAGTTACTTCTCCTTTCTGCAGTGCTGGACTTACCAAGATCAACCAATATTACGGACGATATTTTTTTTCAGTGACACATCATATGTTGAATCCGGCACTGCTTTTCCGCCTCATCATTAACAAAATATCCTTAAAATAGGATTATGTTGAATTTTAACACTTTCCAAAGTAGAATCATTGCAGGAGTTTTCGCAATGCCCTTGTGTTATTAAGTCCTCATTGTATTTCTGACACATAGTAGTAGTAGTAATTAGTATTTAAATAAAATCTATTTTGATTTTTAACATTGTCCTTTTAACAAACTGATTTCTTCATAGAATAATAGCTGAATGAGCGTATGCACCAAATCGAACAAAAAACAACTGTAAATTTATACGAAGGGGAAGCCCGGCTGTGTCTATCTAAAACAGTATTAACTCAATACAAGATCTGTACTACATACAATAACATAAAAAAAAAAACTAATATTTATATTGAGTAATAGTATGCGGTACACTATTTCGATGCAAAATATATAAGCTTATAATAGCTGTTCTTTGATCGGATTTATCAAATAGATAAACTTTACAACAGATTAAAAACCCATTACATAGTTTATGATATAATCATTTGCATGTAAATATTTAATCAGAAGAGCGATGGAAGTACATACTAGTGAACCGCAAAATAAAACCACGAAATATTCTAAAAGTCATATGCGACATTCGACTATAACAATTGTAAAAAGAGATATCAAAAGGAATCAAAATTGTGTATCACCGTAATTCGGCTTGCTGCATTTCATAAGTAAGATTGAAGTCTTACAGAATACCTCTGCTGAAATACCTAGAATAATAGAACAAATATGAGAATTTCTTGCCGTTTCTTGAAAAGGTGGTAGAGTTAAAATATTGACGATTCAAAAATTATTTATTATAAAGTTCACTTCAATCAAATAAATAGAACATTGTAACTAACATAACTGTATTTTTAGATGTTGAAAAAGAGTAACTACTGAGTTTCTTGCCGGTTTTTCTCGGTAGAATCTACATTCCGAACCGGTGGTAGCTTCACTTAATATAGTTTGTTAAATGACGATTCAAAAGTGCTTGTAATAGCCTACTTGAATAAAGTATTTTTTGATTTGATAACTTATTATTATATCTAACTTGTATTTATTTGGTTAGAATAGATAATATATTTCTATAGAAGGCATGTAAGAATTCTAACGTACAGTACTTAATATAGTTGTAAAATTACTACTCAAAAGTGCATGTAAAAGCCTACTTGAATAAAGTATATTTTGATTAAAAAAATATTTGATATTTTTAATCGAAATTCGCCCATAAAAAATAATCTCTAAGAATCGTGCCTGAAAAAAAAAAATGTTATATATAAAAATACTAAAAAATAGGACAATAGAAATAACTTAAATATTTTATAATATTAGAAACTCAAAATTATGTAAGTATTTGATCAAGAAATTAAAAAAATATATATATATACATATATTATCACATATAAATGATAATATAAACCATGTTATGAGGGCAACTAAGCCATATTATCTAGAGTTTGCCTCACAAATAAGGAATGCAGATAAAGAAATATATCATTCCTTGGAATTCCGCATGTTCTACTACAAAACCGTAAAGCAGAGACACTCCATATTGTAAATTATCTAGGGAAACCAATCATATTCATTTATATTAAAAATGACCTATCCGTTATTTCACCGCTAAGCCTAAATACCCATATATATATATATATATATATATATATATATTGTTGTGTTTAAATTTAAACGGCGAATAAGTAGGTGTTTCTACAGGCCGTAACATCTTAGACCATCCACCCCGTCTTTGCATTTCTTGAGGATGATGTTCACAAGACCAATTTTAGACAAGGTGGAAATTTCCAACAGAGACTTAGTTGTGGGTGCAGTAATTAACAATCTGTTAATATCTCAATACAATTAAAGTGACAGCCCTTAACGTATTAACAAAACCACGCGTCGTGGTACACTGCAGGGAATTTGCATTCGTTTGTTATTTACTTAATAATATTGTGTTCGCTTTTGTTGCTTTCCTATAATGTTCCGAGTTCCATCTGCCTTTTTTTTTATCTGAGGTCTATATAAATATATGTTCGGGTTGGCAAAGATGCATTTTCCAACCTCTCACTTTCCTCGGGGCGATCTTACTTGCCCGTAGAAATTTTAAGACTTTTATACTTTTTCCAAGACACGATGTCAGATCAGTCTTAGGTATAAAATCTGTGTCCTTCCTTGGGTCCTTGCTTTATTTATGTTAAATCTAATCAAATTCGGTTTAGTGGTTTGGTCGTGAAAACGTAACAGACAGTCAGTCAGTCAGACAGTTCCTTTAGCATTTATATTATTAGTATAGATAAATAAATTATAATATTAAAAGCATACAGTTCTAGGAACTTTATTTCCTTACAATTAAAATCAATGCTATCTAGAACAATTAGTGCATGCATGTATCACTGTAGCGATAGGTATTAATTACAAAAGCTATTCGTTTTACAGAAATAAATTTGCGGTTTTCACGAGAATAACATGCGGGACATTTTACATTTATATTATTTGTTATTCGGTCTTGTATTGTTTTAAGAGTATTATAATTTTTTATAGGAATTTAAAAATAATAATAAAACATATCTATAACAAAAGACGGTCTTGGCCATATTTCTATCAGACAACCCATGGATTCGAATATTTTTAAATTGAAATTTATTAGGGTTGTGGTTTTATTTATACATACAACAATACATCAAAATTAATGACTATGTAGCTGTAGGTTAGTACTGTCAACTTAATGCGGACACTTGGTTGTTACTGAAGGATTTCTGATAAAAACCCATTAATTGGGTGTGTAAACCTCGAGGGCGCTACTGTTGATTCAATAAAGATTTTTCACTGCCGTTTTAATTATACATATATCATTTATTTCTTTCTGCTTCATAAATAAATTCGATATTAATTCGTGTATATCTACGGAACCAATACATTTAATTAAATTGCACGCTCTAGTGCCTTATCAGTTATATAATGATCTTTATGTACACATCCCAGTGTGCGCGGAAGTGTCGTGAACACGACATTGCTAACGAATTAATTTCGTAATCACGTTACAAGGAATGGGTACATCGAATTTCCTTGGTTAATTACGAAGCTGATAAAATATCATATAAGTTCAGATAAACCTGTGCCGTGATCTGGTGTGGACTGTATTTAAAGTGATCTATATATCTTAGTTCTTCCAGTTAGCGTACGACTCTTTAGGTATTGTTTTGATATCATTAATAAGAGGTAACGTTGCTTTATAATAAACATTTGTAGACATTTTGTGCCAATCGTTATATTGAAATTTGTTACGTTTTGTTTTCGTACAATGAAGTTCAGTGACCTTTGCTATTAAAATATTTAAATATATGAACATTTTAACTATTTTGTTTTAAAATTACGATGCATAAACCTTGTATAATATGTTTATACAGTTGGATTTTTTGTGTTAGTGTTTAAGCCAAACCCTGCGAACGTCTTGTCTGTGTATTAATACTAATAAGTCATAACTATAATAATAATAGCGATCAGCTGTACGGAAGAGACTTATGGTTCGACAGCGCCATCTATCGACGAAATTATGTTTATACCAACTTTCATAGTGATCCGTCAATGTGTCAAAGATAATTAATCTCAGATATTTTACTTGGTGATATGGCTTTGTGCAAGCCTGGGTAGAACAAGCCACTCATCATTCTCCCGCCAAACAAATGTACTTATTATCGATGTGTTCCGGTTTGAAGTGAGTGAACCAGTGTAATTACAGGCACGAGGAACATAAAATCTTTGTTACCAAGGTGTAAGGATTAGTTAATATTTCTAACAGTGCAGATGTTTACGGACGGTGGTGAGTTGTTCAACCACCTATCTGTACCTACCTACCTATATTTATACCATAAATATATATTATAAAAATAAAACCAGATAAACCGACATCCATTGTATAAATTTAACGGGTTTAATACATTCGGTAAAAATATAAATTAATAATAAAAAATGGTAAATAAAACGATTGTACATGTTTAAATAAATATGTATATTTTTTCAATCGTGTGTTATCATTACGTTTCAGATTTCATTTGTTTTCTTTATCATTCGCGATAAGTAACATAAAAATGTATTTAGACGAATGGTAAACAAGGTCTCATGGTAATATTTTTAATCTGTAATTATTGATATCTAATCGAAATACTTATTTTTAATTAATAAGATGAATTTATAATAATGAATATATTCGTTTCAATTATACTCATACCATATAGAATATAATATTAAGTATCCATAAATAAATCAAAAGTAAAAAAAAGTAAAGAACGGCAAAGAGTTTTTTTTTTTAAATTATGAATTTTAAAAAAATACCATGGTATTTCGACTTTCGACGATTATTTCATTTTTTTTTAAACATAGTCGTGTTTCTTTACCATGCACGAAAGTAATACATTAAAAAATGTTTCAATTGTCTATTAGGTACGATTGAAATAAAACGGAAGACTGGCGTATTTCGCTTTATTCGCAAATGGATACTATTTAAAATATTGATTGAACTGATGACCGGAAATGTAAACGATGTAAAAAAAAAGTTATTTGTAAATTTTGATACTTTTTTTTATGGTTTTTATTTGTGCCAAAAAAGGCACAGATTATTTCGCCAATGTCACGTGCGAAATTTTGATAACATTCTTTTTCCAAGTTTTGTTCGAATAATATTTCTATTTAATAAAAAAAAGGTTATTATCGTTGAAGGTTGGAGTAATTCTACTGTTTTTTTTTAATTCTAGAATCGTGACATTTCGTAGTCTGCCAGCTAAGATCGTGATGTCTAATGTTTTTCAAACATGTAGCAAGCGAATTACAACATATGATATACGTAACTATTCACTACGAAAATTTATTTTTATAAATGCAATTTACATTTTTATATATAAAATCATACCTTACGTGTGTCGCATAGCTTCAAAACTGCTTAAGAGATTTTTTTGGAATAATTTTATTGTAATTTTGTTTTAATTTTAAATTTTAAATAGACAGACGGCAAACAGGCCAACGGATGGTAAGTGGTCATCACTGCCCATATGCAGTGTATTGCAAATTGGCGGTAAAATATATGATAAGTGGGTGGTACCTACACAGACAGGCTTGCACAAAGCTCTACCAACAAGAAGTTCTTATCGAACCGATAGATAGCGTTGTTTGGATATATATATACATATATTTCAAATAGTATATTTGTCTAAATATAATATGTGTTTTTCTCTTAAATAAAATATTTATTTACGAAGTAAGGTAATTTAAAGTATTTATCGACTTATTAACAATAACTCTAACTAATTTACTTTATTTATCGAGGAATGCTCGATATGTTTCGGAATGACTCGGCTCTTATCACGTCACTGACTTTGATCCGCATTAGTAATAATAATATTAAAACACTCACGGTTCATTAGTAGCATTGCTCATAAAGTCTTCAATTGTTTAAATGAAAAAGTAATAATGGTGCTTTTGTGTCAGGTCACACGGGTTCCTTGGTCATGCAAATAACAGACACCAAATATTTCTGCGGTCATTTAGATGATGTACAATTTAATTTTTTATTTTTTATTTAGTTTGAGCTATGTACTTTATTTTGCGCAAATCTTAATCGAACGACCAACTAGAAAAAATAGTGGCTAGCTTATACGGCTACTGATTTGAGGTTCCGATTGCAAATCCCCAAGTCACGTGAGTTTTATGTCAAGAAATACTGGAAGTTTAGTACGTTGACGGTATTGCCTTGCTCTAGAAAATTTATGAACCGTTTGAGAAAAGTACAGATTTTTCTGTGTGCACGCACACATGTTTGCCGGCACGATAGTAACTGTCTTTGTATTATATATTAGCCGCCGTAACCAAATAAATGTATTTTGGTTACGATCACAAAATTAAATACCGTGATACGATCTAGACTGCTTTGTCTCGATTTGAGTCATAAAATTGTAAAAAAAAAAACAAAATCTAAGTTGAAATGTGAAAATCTTTCGTTATCGCTAGTCGTGAACGGAGGCGTTATCACAATTTCATGATTCACAATATTATTAAGAATTTTTATAGAACTGCGGTCGATGGCCGGAAGTCAACGACCTTAAGTTTATTTAGGTATGGACTATACGCATTCATATTACGTATGACCTAGTTCTTTTTTTTTCAGATATTTCTTATAGTGTATTTGCTCGTCGATTTTATAGTTTATTGTATTGTGATATTTTGAAACACTTTTACGGTGTTCTATTTAAAACATGTATGTATGTATTTATAATACATCTCGTGATCGATGTTAAACCTACACGTGGTAGATGAGAATTGCTACGTGTATCTACCAAACCGCATTAGGGCAACGTGGTGGTAAACTCCTAAACCTTCTCAAAAGGGAAAGGCGGGAACCCCAACGTGGGGCGTTAAAAAATTGTTATTTTACTTTTTATATAATATGTAACATACAAACCTGTGTTATTGAAGCCATTTAATGTATATTTGTTTACTATTCCTATAAATACTATAATATATTTAAATTGATTGATTTATTTACAATAAACATTATCAGCCTTACTTATAATATAGATTTTTCTGTTTGTCTTATTTTGACCTTTATTAAAACAGTTAAACCGATCACCCCATTAATAAAATTTATATGTAAAGACGTAAACTTTGTATTTCAGAGTTACTGAATATCGATTGTAATTGTTATTTGTATACGAGTTAGCGACATTATCTCAATAGTATTTACGAGATGAGCAGTCATAAACGTGCTCATAGATACTATTTACTACTGTTTAGCGTTTACGTCAGCTGTTTTGATGTTGTCGTGTTTGAATTTGAACCAACATTAAAAAAGGAGAAGTTCTTAATCCGTCTATATATAAAATGTATGGTGTATAATATTTTTGTTTATGAACTAATTTCGATGATATTTTATGCGCTGGGTTATAATTTCGTCCCAAATTAGTGTAATTTGACATTGTTTAATTTTTATTAGAAGCGTAAATTCGGGCAAATATAATTTACAAGTTATTAAAATAAAGGTGAATATTCGCTGTCCGTATCTGGTTTTATATACCTTCGCTAATTGTGATTATTTTTCATACCATCGAACTTTACCACGAAAATCCTTTAAAATTTTAAAACCAAACATTATTATTTTTTAATTTTATTTATTTTTAAATGTATGTTTAGAAAACAAAAGAAAGATGTGTAGTCTCTTTGAAGTGGCACGATTGTATAAGTCTTTATGTAAACATCACATTTGGCATGGGGCACGGAAAAAAAGCACTAAACATCGTTCAACATTTAAGTACGGCATCGATTTTGTTATGATTGAACATATGCTACTGAGAATTTCGTCGGCCCGACACGATGTTCGAACCCAGGACCATAATCTGCGGCTTTATTAGCTAAAATCAATCGTTGCTATAAGGGTAGAGAACTGGAGGCCCCGGTTGAAAACCTCAGTGGTTCTATTGGATTTTTCTATTGACACCGATACTAGCTTATTAAATGTAAATATTTTATATGTATTTTAAATTCAAAGTGGGCTAATGCGTTATCGTGAGAAGTTTAGCATGTTGGAAAGATTTTAACAATTTAGTATTTATATTAGACACGATAAATACAGATATACGCTTATCGCTTAAAGAGAGTCCTTTGAGTATAAATTAAAAGAAACACGTGTATATAATGTAAAGGAAAAGCCCATAAATGTCCCAATGCGGTTCGTTAAAAGGTTAAGAGAGTATCCCACTATGCCGCTCCAAAGCCGGTTCGTTGAGCGTCGTACACAGATGATTTGCTTCACTACGGAATACGAATTGAAACACTTGATAACTTTCATTTATATAACGATTGGGGATTTTCTTTTTATTATAAATTAAAAAAAAAACCTCGTATTAGAAATATTCTCATAATTTATTTTATAATATATTCTTGCGTTACTAATAAATTGCGCAAGGTGATGCAATTAATACAATGTCCGTATTCTTTGTTACAGTTACCGGCAGCAGCAAAGTACCTCGCTGGGTATGGAGCGGCAGTCGACTTCAAAACTAATGATCTGATCATATAGCGAAGATAAATGCGGGAGGCTGCGTCGCATATGATATTATGACGATAACTCTCGCATACATAATATAACAGTTAAAACAAGCTGGAGTCATCAAAAATTTTATTTTTGTTGCGAGCCGGTTTTGTTAAATTTCGCGAGTGATAACGATAACACGTCACGTTCTTAACTAAATCCGTTGCGTCTGTTTTCGTTAAACGATAGCGAAAGATAAAGTTGCTTTCGTTTTAGTTTCATACGGTAGAAGATCACGTTCGAACGACGACGTGCTTAACGCGCTTATCATCCGAATACATCGCCGGAGTGACTACGAGTGTAGTGTTTATTATTTTCAATATTCGAATGTGCGATTTTGTTTATTAAAATGCGCGTAGGAGATTTCTGGTCAAGACTGGCAACACTCGGCTGGTTTGTCAGCTTCGTGGGATGTCACACACCGGGCAGCGAGCTCGAGTCTGTCAGATACGGACCGACTGACGACAGATTTGGAGGCGATATATACACAGTCGCTAAAATTAATATTACTTATGAGGACGAACATGGAGAGCTATACACAGACACATCAGAGGTAAGAATTAAAATAATTTATTTTCTATATCTTTAGCCTAATGTAGAATTTGAGTACAGCAAGTGTTGCTATATTTTAATCAATGAGATCATTTGCATTACGATACGTTCTACAATAATTAAATTATTTATTCTTATTGAATTCATTTTACTTAAATATAAGAATGAAAAATTAATAATAGAGTAATTGCTTTTGTGAAAGTATCTTCAACTACAAAAGGGAAACAAAGAAGTAGTATTTTTCTAGAAAAAAAATTAAAGTGTTGTCAATGGTAACAATTTTGAATCAAAAACTATTCAATCAATATTACATAATTATATAAAAGTTTATCTTAAATTCGACCCTAGAATTTTACTACTTAGGTAATAATAGTAGAGTTTCTACCAAACAAGTTTCATTCTAAAATATCTACCGACCGATCTAGAAGTAATTTCAAGTGATAAATTTCTTTAGTAATAACTTTGTCACAATATAAACAAAGTTTGAGTAATACCAATTACTCCATTGTTTGTAATAATGACTCAACCTGTTACAAATTACTAAACAAATACATATATCTATAAAAATATTAAAAATGCGAAAGTAACTGTTCATCTGTTGCTCTTATCGCCAAACCACTGAATCGATTTTGATGAAATTCAGCAAGCAGGCTTGAACCCCATAGACTTATTTTATGCCTAATGTCTACGACATACCTCTAAAACGTAAGCGAAACCGCACAAAAAGTAGTAACAACATACAATTTATTAACATAGTGATATTCTTTACGACGTCGTAAGCGGAAAGTTAAAATGGTTATTTATTGACGTTACTCCGATCGACGTCGCTTACAAAATGACCAGTTGGCGGGCGGGAATTTCAGTAATCAGTACGAATGTGTATCCCCACTCTAATTAAGCCTGTATATTTGTAGCGATCACCTACGATGTTTTATAAGCCTAGAATTGTGTTTTTCTTTTATTTACATTAAAAAAAAAATCTATGCTTATTTATGTCTAACCCTTCTAGGCGACGCCTAATATACGGACAATACGTCTTTGAAGAATCGATAGAAATATAGATATGGATAATATTAATTACAGAGCGACTCATCTGTGTTATATTAAATATGTGTGCAAATAAAGTAGTGCTTCTGTCATAATGTAATTCACTTCGTATCTCACCCGTGATAAAATGTTGACAATATATTTAAGGTGTTACGCTATTTTGATACGTGTAAGTTACTATAGTCAGTGTCGCATTTTGAAATTTCACGCACGTGTTCTGCGGTGAGTTCCGAGTTTCTTATTACAGAATAGCTCAAAAGATAACATGTAAGACTTTATCTACATGTATTTTTGCAAGAACGATATTTTGTCAGGTTGAAATGTATAAGTTTGGTATAGCGATCATAATTCATCAGTCCTTGCTTAATGCGTTTAATAATAAAAAAAAGATCTTCCAATTTCAAATCCCGATTAGATGAGTTTTGTGAGCGTAAACGTGAAGTTTCGCGGGCGACCCACTAGTCAATGATGCAAAATATATGCGTAGTCCGATCTCACAAACTTTTAACTACTTGAACGAATATGGCGGCTTAACATAATAAAGCGTAATAACAACATATGAAGACAAGACAAACTTGTCACTTAAAATCAGGTTTTAATTACACATAACTATAATAATAATAATAACTTATTAATAACTTACGATATACATACATACATGAATTACATTTTTTTATTTGAATTTTTTTATTAATATTTTTAATTACGTATTATCTATAAATAGTTTTAAAACTAATATTCATTCTGAAATCATTTTAATTGTGTCCGAGCTCTTTATATAAATTATGAACTCGTCGGAGTTTGTTCGAACTCGAACCTACTATGACGGATTAAAAACGACATCCACTGGGATATCTTGGACTTCTAATTCTTTAATAGAAAAACACATCGAATATTAAATACTGAAAATGATAACACAACCTGTTTCACGACCTTGATGAATGGGAACTTAGCTGGTAATATTATCTTATACGTATGTAGGTTTTGAGTGTATATGTTAGAATTAACAATTTAAAACATACATACATACAGTCTTAGATAAAGCGACATTGTACTTTATTTAAACATAGTAATCAATAAAAGGTCGTATGTGCGACTTCAATTCAAATTCAATATACTAATGTCTAAAATGATAAGTTTTTTTTGGTAGGTTTGGTAGTGGTAGGGGTTTGTGTAAGCCGGTATACTTACTTCGTATTTTTGTGTTTCTATTTGAATGGTGAGAGAGACTATGGCAAAAGGGAAATAACATCTTAGTTTCAAGTTTATTCTTAAATAATTATTCTACAAAAAAAAAACTATTATTTTGAAGGTAAACCGTAATACGTCATGTATTTGGAAAAATAATTTACAAAAGTAATTTAATGTATAGTATACATTGTTATTTTAATATAAACAAAATAATTAATAGGTAAAATATTTATAGGTATTTCTACGTCATGTAGTAATAGAAAAATCATTTACAAAATTTGATCTTGTACAATGCATATTGTTACTGTGTAAACGATTAATAAATTACTTAAAATGATTACATTTTTCTAATCGAATTAAACCGAACTATTTATTAAAATTTCTCGAATATATATATAATTATTATTAATAGCACAATTTATTATAACGCAAACAATTAACACATTTTTCTTTCTTTCAACTTTCTCTCGTTTCGTACAAATTGTTAATTGAAACATTGTTGTAAGATTTGAGCGACTGCCTAAGATTTTAATTTCATCTTTCTAATATATAATAGAAATAAATAGCTAAAACAAATATAATAAAAAAGTACATTAAAATTTAAACTTTTGTTATATATATATATGTATATATTAATAATATAAATGCAAAAGTATGTCTGTCTGTCTGTTACGCTTTTACTGAAACGAATTTGGTATAAAGTTTGAACGAAACCCAAGGTAAGACATAGATTACTTTTTTATACCTAACACCAGACGATAAACACCTCAAAAGCTAGCGATGTACAGGCGACCTGAATATATATAATATTTACATGTAAGTTACAAGCTTTGTATGATTCTGAATTATGATTATAGTCACTAAGACAGACCAAGCAATTGTTTTATTAATTAAGTTCGACACTGGAAATCTCTATCAAGAGTTAATTAATAATAAAATAACTGAAACGGACATATAAGTGTTATATGCTATGAGTGATATCTAAATTCGTACAACAGGTTTTGAAATAACATTTCTGGTGTATACATGGTGATAATTATTAGTCATACCCAATTTAAAATGCTATAACCGGTTTTATTGTTATAGTCCCTTAGCAAAATACAAATAAAGAAATAATAAATAATTATATTAAAATAATAATAATAGAATACGAAGAAAATAGTTTAAATCAACTCTTAGAACGTTACTATATAATTAAGTATTACATTGGGCACAGGACGAGTTACTAGGGGAACAGTTTACATAAGGGGGTAAGGGTAATACGATTATTTTTTAATGCCTATTTTATTTAAAGAATTATTTTTGTATTGACACAAATGTAACTTCGAAACTTACCCTTTACCCCTTTAAAAGAAGTCTTCATAGACAATTCTACCGCCCAAACAAACACCAATCGTTTCTTGAATACAGTAATCGGTAAGTAAGTAATTTGGAGTCTTCATAGTAATTTTCGATAGGTTTGTTTTTGTTCAACTACTCTATTTGATCTGTTCTTAGTAAAGTGTATATAATTTACAATTTTCCCTTAAAATAATGTTTTCGGAATCGAATGGTATTTTATTGTAATTCATATTACACAACTAGGAAGAGACACGGTATCCTAAATTGAGGATTCAGGTCAATTTATGAATATGCACTATATATATTTTTTTAAAATAATTTATTGACCACCACAAAGTAAACGGAACAAAAGGCGGACTTAATGCCTGAAGGCATACTCCGCCAGGCCACCTTTAGGTTAAACAGAAAACCATGAAGTCGTGCGTATTTTTTGTTTGGGTCAAATAAATATATTTTTAATTTATTACTAGAAGACACCATATTTATTTATCAATCCTTATATCAGCTGTAGATGGTAGATGGCTACCGGCAGTATATAAAAAAATAATTGTAAAAATAATTTATAGCACTCAAAAATAATGTACCTTTGTACCAGTGAAATCATTCTTAGAATTGGATTATTAGTTATGTAGATTACCGCCTACATACAAACAAATTTTACGTCTTTATAATATTAGTATAGATTAACAATATTTATAGTACTAAAGCAACAAACAAGGTAGAACTAAAAATATATATAATAAATACATATTTGTATAGAATTTTGTTTACTAAAATTTTCGATATCTCGTCCCGAAGTCAACGATCCTCGTGTGCGACTTTGGCAAATTTCCAACCGCGCGTAAGCGAGCAACTATGGCACTCGTTAATAACAATAAAACATAATTTAAACTTCAAACTAACTGACAATTTCCGATTATTTAATATCTGTATCTTATAGTGCTTGCTGATTTTAATCATTATAGCGCGTCGAGACACTGAAAATGTTTAGCTAGAAAAATGGGAAAAACCGTTAAAAAGTTTTTTTCGAAGAGGTTTACTACATAAAAACATTTTTTTATACTAACGATTTACTAACGAAGATGTCCCAGCAGATTCCGACTACGGATTTCATTCTCAAGGGAACCTAGATAATTGTGTGTGACCAACCACAAATGTATTATTTATCACCTCTCTCATAAACTATTATGACGGCAAATCCGACACGACCGGGAAGCGTCAAGACGCAGGACTAACAGCTTTTCTAGGCATGTATTTGCATACACTGCCAACTTGCTAACCCAATAAGTATTTATTGGCCTGACCCAGGCAATAAAGGGCTTTGGAAACTACAGCCTTATAGACACTAGACTAACGAGGCGACTACTAATAAACTTTTTGAATCGGAATAGTAATACACTGAATCTATGAGTCAGTATATCTTTAGTACACCTTCGGATGTATACAAGGTATTATGTATATATATAATCAACAGCTATACAACGTCTTCGTCTCAACGAAGATAGTTTTCAATTGTTGTGAATGTTTTGTCCGTATTGTTTATAGGTGTCATTTTATTTTTACAGTATTATATGTTATATATATATGTATATTAATCATATATAAATAATATTAGATTAATATTGCCAATGGACAAAATGTTTAGGTAGATTAATGAAAAGGTAGGTGATTAGTGCCGAGATGGCCCAGTGGTTAGAACGCGTACATCTTAACCGATGATTGCAGGTTCAAACCCAGGCAAGCACCTCATTTCAGTCATTTCATGTGCTCAATTTTGTGTTTATACATCTTGTGCTCGGCGGTGAAGCAAAACATCGTGAGAAAACATGTATGTGTCTATTGTATGTGTAAATTCTGCCACTTGTTAATCCGCCAACCCGCATTGGAGCAGCGTGGTGGAATATTATAACCTTCCCCACAAAGAGAGAGGAGTACTTAAACCAGCAGTGAGAAACCAGCAGGAGGACTAAAACCAGGAGTGGGAAATTTACAGGCTATCGTGTGAGTGCCAGACGTATTTGCATAAAGCCTTACGTCTCTCTTAAAATTAAGAATTAAGTAAATTAACCTAAAATTTTTGACATTCGCTTGACTATAATATTAACAGATCGACTGTTAATATTATTTTCTCAATTCTGATAAACTTATAGTTGATTGATTGACAGGTATATGAATGATAATTGTATAACCGGAATACAGATATGTTAATGATAACCATAATTAATAAACGACCAACTGAAGTTCGTTATTTAGCTTTACAATACGAAATTAAGAATAAATCGATAATATTGTTATTGGTGTTTACTATGGTCTATAGTGAAGTAAGGTGGGCTCGCCTAGCAGGTTTCTCCTTCCGATTATACGTACTGCGCCTGTCCTCCACTTCAAGTTTATTGACCCCCGTATCAGAATCAAAGCAATGGCTACATGAAGCTTGGATAGTTGTTCCAAACAGACAAAACTTCAAAATTGAGTTTATTGTCGATCACTTAATCAAATCAAATTAGGTGATAGACGGTCGCACTGCAAAATAATTGAAAAAAAAAAGGGCCAACTTTATTATCTTGGTATACGTGACAGCTACGCTTGACGCTCGACGAACGTCATACTAATTTACTAGTGTGCGTGTACTTAGTGGCTAAATCTTGGGCACTATTTGTTTCGACGTGTTCTCAGCTTTGACAGTCTATGTAGACATAAGAATAATCAAAGCAATTCATTTGTTTAAACAATTGAAGATCTTAAATCGTGAAACCCAATTATGAATGCATTAGTGTTTTCTGTATCGCTGTTATTGGTTTTTTGTAGTAGGTTTTTCTTATCATCTCCTAGTAGGATAGTGAGAGGGTGGAATAATAATATGCGATTTAATAGTAAGTGGTACTTAAGTTCGTAAACATTATCGTATCGTACTATTTGCGAAACATCAATAACCATATTGTTAACATCGTAGGCAACTTTTGTTCTATAATATATATTTTTTATACATACTAAGGATATTCTTATATAACTATCATTAAAATACAAAGAAGGGAAAAGTGTAAATACTATATATATATAGTAAGGGATCTTTTTAAAAGTTTGGTTTACCTATATGAATGTTCCTTAATTTGTTGTGGAATTCAAATACAGTTGTGATTTAGACTGGCGTGAAGGTATCGGTATAATATTATCACCGGACAGGGTTACATGACTGCCACTGGTCCTAAAAGGGTCTAATCTTAAAGGTCAGACATGAGACCCAGTAGCCGCATCTACCGATTGCAGCAATGGGAAAACCGAGGCCAGTACCCAGACTGACTATAGGGCAGTAGCATTAAACCACTTTCTTTGTACATAAAAAGGTAGACATAGAAAGAAAATATATGAATTAAAATTCAAGCATTATCTTATTAATGAAATGCCTATGACGTCAGTTGTATACGCCTTTTACATAAAAACGATTGTCCATTTTTAGATGGGAATGTTAAACAATAATTTCTTTGTTTAGTTTAGGCCCTTTTCACACAGCGCGATAAAATAAAAGCCATCGAGTTACCTGCTTTCACATGTTATTTTGTTTGGGGGAAAGTATGCGAGTTTTAACCATTTACGAATACAATATCCAAAAATATAAAATCTATTTCTTTTTTGTCGTAAATTTACTACTAGTGTACGTAAGCATTTCGCGAATACGTGTAGGTACGCATGCGCTATCGGTTATTAACGCTTTGGTGATTAGTGTACTACTTTCGTTTTTTTAATCGCGTTATATGTCAATAAATAATCTAGAAAATACAATGAAACATTATCGAGGTCAAGTTATTAAAAACATATAAAATTATCTATTATATTTTTGAGTGCACGTCACACAGAAAATAGATTATTTTAATAAAGCTCATCATAAAATCGTACGCGTACAATAAAGTACCTTTGTATATAAAAAAAAAAGTTTTTGTTCTTAAGAATGATAATTATACAAAGGGGTCTAAAAATTAACATATATTATCTATCTGACTTATAAACTCTGACTATATAAAAGATATATTGATAGGCATTAAGACCCAAAAAAAAATCCATCAGTTCAATCATGATAAGAAGATATGCCTACTAACGGACAACCTGCGTACAAATATTTTTAAATACTTTTTTTTATAACATACTTCACTAAAAGAAAAAAAAAATACACTAACTTTATAATTTAATTTTTTTTATGTATTGTAACATTGTCACATAGCGACCTATTCAGAGTAGAGCACACCTCACACACTCAGACGCGTCGCGAGGCGTGCAAAACATGTTGTTAATTAACACTATTATAAATTAAATAAATAATATTTATATAATGTATAATTAGTTATTGTAATATTAGTATTATTTAATAAGTTGCTAATTGTAGGTTCAATGATTATATAATAATATAAAATTAAAGGTGATTTTACACATAACACTTCACACGTGACCTTGCTTAGTCAGAGATCGGAGTCGGCATTCGATTTAATGAATAATTATTTTGTAACAATTACTCATTGTTTTAAACATTCAATTGTTACTGAACATTGAAACTTTAAACAATTGTAGTGCTGTATAGTGATAATCTTATACTTTTTATCAGAAAGATGTTTCGCCTTGACATAAACTTCTAAACGAGATGTTGAAATGTAACTACCCTCCGACATCATCGAGGCGGATGGTTGCCAAGGTCACAATTAAAATAAACTTGTATCTAATTAGGATACAAGATCGATTTTATTTAAATTGATTACATTTAAAAATGTATTGTGTCGTTTTTCTTTCTTGAATATAAGTATTTTGTGCTAGTGTTTTGCTAGAGGCGCTCGTGAACGAAAAACTTATCGTTGCAGTTCAGTATAGAGAAACGGATGATGATGAATGAACGAACGAGTACGTATAATGAAGTTTTAATTAAATTTAAATTAATCATCACTTCGAATTGTTTTTACTGAAAATAACCGGCAAGAAACTCAGTAGTAACTTTTTTAAAACAATAAAAATATAGGTTGTAGTTTTTTTAAAAAATGCCTGTCAATTTCATACCTAAGTTCGATGTTTATTACTTAGCTCGATGTGTCACGTTTCGTTCGTGATAAATGATTGTGAGAATAAAAGTGTTACTTTACCTTTAAACTAAATAAGCTTCGTACGGAATAAAAAATACTCTGTATAATATATAACCCAATTAAAAAAAAAACATAAATACCAACCTTTTTGAAAGACATATCAGTAGAATACAACTATCCAACAAATGTCGCCCTAATAATTATAAAATTCTAAGCCAAGTACAGTTGTAAGTAAATAAAAACTTAAATGGAACTCTAACATAACCACTTAAGGGCATCGTAACTTGATGTTAATGTTAAGCAATAATTTAATCCCAGTGAAAGGTGAATAACATATATTATGTCAGTTTGCCCTTCAAGGGAACTTGCGCTTAAGTTGATAACTTACGCAATAGATTATGTGAGAAAATTATGAAATTAAAAGATTGGTGTGAAAATCTATGTATACAACATACATCTATGTCTTTATATGTATATTAAAGTTTGTTTAGTATATACCATTCATTGCTCCGTGAAAAGTAAGAGAGAATTCATTCTATTCAGATCCGTTGAAAGTCCGGTTATGACATTAATAAACGATTCGTTTCTATTTGAACAACTTCTAATTGACGCATCCACCACAGTATTTGTTACATTTACCCTCGAAGTCAATTTTACTATCGGCAAAAACGAATCCTTTCTAGAACATCGTATAGTAACAGCTTGTAAACGTCTTACTGTTGGGATAACGCCTCCTCTCCTCGAGACGAGAATGTTTGAGTTTATTCCATCATGCACATTGAGGCATATTTCATAATATGACGTGAGATGAGTCACATACGTGTGTGAATACTAGTAGTGTTTGTCGGTACTGTAACCATTAGTGGAAGAGACTCGAACCAATGGTTGAGATGGCTTTATCCCGTCTATTTAATGGTTGTCTTTTGATCCGAGGAAATAAAGAAAATAACAACATTCGCCAATCGAGTACCGCCTCAAGAAGAGAGTTGACATGGTGCCTCAGGCTTAAATAATTATCATGCACTCAATGAACCCAAATCAATGGCAAGCGAATGATGAGGATTCGTATTGATATTTTTTATGAAATTTAAAATATAATTTTGATCTTGACCGCAATCTAAACGGATACGTTAAGATGTGGTCGATGGAACGAGCTAACCTATAAATGCCGATTCATAAGTAGGTTTATAAGTACCCCGAAGGCGGAAATACAGAAGCCGGCACGGAATTTCATAACTTGTGCTGTGTGCGTTATCAAGCTGTTGGCAAAGCGCTTGGTTTGTTGGATGATATCCTGCAGCGCGTCTAGTACTCCGGTTATAGAAATAGATAAGTTCAAAGAGCTCTTTTGCAGTGTGCATATATAATTACTAAAAATTATCTCATACGTCAGTCAGTCTTATACGTCATTATATTATTAATTTTATCTTTTTAAATTTCTGTATTTTTTTTTTATTTACAGCACAGTTTTTATCTATATGTATCAGATATTATACATCAGATTATTTGAAACAATAATTTTTATGCCGTGAAGAAAATTCTTTATCTTTTTTTATCGGTATTGTATTAATTTTTTATGTATTAAATTGAGATTTTTGTTGATATCTTAAATATTTCTTATTCGTATCATAGCATAGTCTGTCTTATTACCAAAGTAATTAAAAATAAAACAGCCTGATATTGATAATGCACAAGATTTATAAACCGAAACCAACAGCTGCTGTTACCGATTCTATTTTAAGTCGAGAACAATTTTAAACTGTACTTTTAATTAACTTTATTGGTCGTCGGTTAACTGAGCTGGTCTGTAATTGATAATCTAAATTTAGCCCAGGGAATACCACCCTGATACTTATTTAAGGTTTGCTTCAATTTTAGTTGGTGTTTGTTAGAGACTAAATCTGAGAGCATTGGGCGTACATGAATAATTTATTTTGACCTGCATTCATTAAGGTTTAACTAAGCCTTAATAATAATAACAGATAATAATATAAGTATCAAAATAAAATAAAGTAAAGGTTATGACGGTGTAGCCATTTTGGTATGAGTACTATAACTAATGTAAACGTAAAAATATGGATTATTACTTCGGGACAACAAATACACTGTTGGGTTATTTTCAACAATAGAGCTCTTTTGGACGTTTTTTTAATAAAAATGTAATTCTTACAATGTCATCTCAGTTCGAGCAACAAATATGTAATTTATTAAGAAGAATTTTAATATAGAAGAAGATTAATTTTGTTATTTTAAATAAGAGCCAACATTGAAATGAATCACTGGCGTTTTTGTAATAAAAAGTAATTGAATAGAAATTGTAGTCTAATACGTGATATAATCTACTTCTATGCCAAATTTATTTTTGAATTCGTTCAACCATTTGGGCACGATGGTTTGACACACATCCAAACGTAGAAATATTTTCAATTATTTAATTCTTCAGAGATTTTTTCCGATATTTAAATATGTTTGAGTATATCATTTAAAAGGAGAGTTCTTAGCCCAGCTGTGGACATTTACAGGCTTTTCCTTTACACAGGTATACTTTTATTATTTGCAATTAAAGTCAGTTTATTATATAGAAAACGTTTTCATAATTTTTGTATCAATCATATATAATACCTAGTTAGCTGAACCTGCGGCTTTACCTGCACGAACTTTTACCCCCCTTAGGGGATGGGTTTCGTAACCTGCCAAATATAAAGTTGGTATGTGTTATACTTTCTGAGATTTCATGATTAATCAGTGAGTGGTATTTCACTTTTATAATATGTATATATATATATAGTTAAGGTATGCCTTCACCTCATAGCCTATTAATAAAATTTACGACAAAAATAAGTAATGTAGGTTTACCGACTACGGATAGTCGGTCAAATGTTTCGTAAAAAATTTAAATATTTCACCTTATACGAATGCTTGGCAAATAACCAACAAAATTTAAATTTTCGTCGTGTTTAAATATGACTGAATTATTTTTGGTATTTCAAAGTTCTTCAATAAGCCAAAGTAATGGTTCTAATTTTAAATTATCCATTAAATATTACGAGGATTTGTGCCAATGCTAGCACCTGAATATAACCACTATAAAAAACCACAATCGCGACGACTACCGTTCCCGCCTCCAAAGACAAAAACTTTACTAATTCTGAGTTGATAACAATTATTTTCATAACAAATATATTTCGTAAAATCTATTTCTATGTACACATACAAAACAAGACTCACAAAAATACTGCGGTAAGTACCTACTGAGTCAAATAGTAATTGTGACTGGACTTTAACTTTTGAGCTGATTTGTGTAATAATAAGTTTTATATGATTTTATTCCTATATTTTTTCCATTGGCTCACAGTTGCTCGTACCTTTTTAATTTATGCACAATTCAAGAAGAGACAATCAAATAGACCACCTGATGGTAAGCGGTAGTTGTATTCGCCTGTAATCACAGCAGTACATATAATTGATGTTTAGCGGTAGAAAATTTGTTGTTACTATATAGACGAGTACCCAGACGCACAAATTACTACCAACTATAAGAAAACACTCTATAATTTGTACGTTACTATCAAGCAATGAAGGTCTGTCTACAGTAAAGACTTATCGCTCCCTACCGTTTTAATTGAATTGTTTGCGTTCACAATAACAAATGAAAACGTCTACACTCTAGATGCTGCTAATAATAAAATGCCATACTTATTTACACAAATACAAACCGTAATGTGAACGTATAACGTCTGTAATTGCTTGTTATATTTATTTCACGGTTCGATTGCGTGATATTAGGTATGGTGTACACCGCGTATCGGTTCGCGAATAATACCGTTTTCACATTATACGATTGTAATTGACATCTCTAAACTGTTATATAATTATGTAGGGTAATTAAGATGTTTTACTTAAATTGAATATGAGATATTTTGTAAATTATGATAAGGCTGTTTTGTAACAAAATCGTTTTTTGTTTGTCTGGTATTTTATTAAAATTTATTGGTTAAGTTTCGGAAAAACGGATGATACATATTGTCCTTAGGTTTTTAAAATTGTTCAGAATTGTAAACATTATTCGAACGGAGCTTATCATTTTGCAAATTTATTCTTGTAATTGGATAAAGGGTTTCTTGATTTTCATGGAAAATAATTATTTAGTTTTTAAATATTATTATTTTAGTATATAATATTATTTTTACCGTCATTGTAAATTTCAAAAATGTAATTAAGTAAGCTATTATTACTACGTATTATTGATATAATAATTACCCAATCCATTTCACAGCATAGGTGTCGTTTCTTACAATATTGGATTTACGGATATATAGTTAAATGCATTAAACGATTGAACATGCCTCTGACCCAATCACGTGGTGTCTTAGCCACAATACGATTGGTTTCGCCAATATTAACTCACAAGGAAAAAAATATTTAGTGCTTAGTTCTTCCACGTAGTCAATGCAAAAAAAACAAAATAATCAGTTAAGGGTAAGGGAAAAATTTGCTTGATGCCCATGGTGATGATTAGTATACAGGATATTTTCGCTTACGGGAACATTGTCTGATGTTATCCTTCATATTTGTCGTGTCGGTACCGTCTCGTCGTCGCCTTGTTTAAAAACTTATATTACCCGGTTCCTTCGTACGTACGTAAGTGAGTCAGCACGCATTTTCATATGTCACCGAAGTTCACGTTGTTATTACGATTACGCTGTAGTTGAATATTAAAAGATTTGGATTTGGTTCAACAAAAACATTTACACACACACATATATATATATATATATATATATAAATATATTGTTAAAATTATATTCCATCTGATACAGTACAGTCGAAGTCTTGGTGACATTTGAATATGTATACTATGTAAAGCTGAAGAGTTTGTCTTGGGATCTTACTAGCTTCCTAGCTACTAGGAGTCATACGTTACATATTCCATTTATTGTAAAATTGTTATAATAACATCATGGTCTACAGTCACAACATTGCGGTTAAAGTGCGAAGCAGTTATTTAGTAGTCTATGCCAATATTATAAATTTGAAATTCTGTCTATCTTTTCGTCTATCTGATGCTCATTCACGGCCGAACCACTGAACTAAACTTGCTGTTAAAATCAGCTTAAAACCCGAGGAAAAACATAGACAACCAAATTTCAACAAATTCGCTTCATTTTCAATTCTGTTAAGCCGTGAAAGCGTAACAAACAGACAGACAGGAGTTACTATCGCATTTATAATATTAGTATAGATATGATTATATGTATACTAATAAAAGGAGTTTTTATTGTGTTCCCAATATTACAAAAACCACTAAGTAATTATAAAAAAAAACTTGTATTATAAAATATAACGCGTTTAATCGAAGTTCACTTCATGCAACTTTTCTCAACCCAAATGTCGAATTTAATTTCAAATAAAGTTTCACAATAAATAAATTATTCACCAAGTAGCTGCGCTTCGTAGTTTAATTCGCTTTAAAATTAGACCATAGACGTGACAACTGTTAATTTAGTATTCTTGTTTAGAAGTCATATTTATCTTTGTCCTACAAAATGCTATCTTCAATATTATAAGTACGAAAGTACTGTCTCTATGTTTGTTAACTATCACAAACAAACAATTGAATCGTAATGGAATTTGACTTAGAGGTAAATTGGCATATGTATTAGGATACACTGCATATAAATTACGGGATTAGCATATAAATTAGTAAAATTTTGCACGTAAATTACGGAAAAATACAGGAAGTAGGGGAATTTGCTGCGCAAGGAACAACTACGTTCGTTCCGCGATTTCGCTCCTGCAATTAGTGATACTCTTACGTCGCTTTTTAATTCGAAAACTACCTTCATGAAAGTCTAAATGGACAAACTAACAAATAAACTTCTACATATCGAATAGTATGGATTAAGTGATTTTGTTAAAGATAGTTTGAAGGTTGTCCACCGTTAGTAGAAACTAAAACGGAATAACCAACGTTGTGATGTAGCGATAGAAAATCGGATGAGTGGGTAGTCCTACCAAGTTTACCTTTTGTTGGCTTGACTAATGTAAAAATTTAATTTAATTATCTTGCTTGTTTGTTGTCCTTAAATAAATGCCTCTATAAAATTTATCTTTCATATTTTCTTTTCACATTGTTTGATCCTTTTCTTGACCAATATTTATGTAGACCACACATTTATTAAATGCGAACTGCTTGTATCTGTTCAGTTGGTATTTGTGGTTTTAGACAAAATGAAAAAAAAAAGGTTTTTGTATTAAATAATTCTAAAAGATTAGGTGTGCAAGAAACAGGTTTTGAAAAAAAAACAAAATCATAATATTCCATCCAGTAGTTTTGAAAGAACCATTATTTTTAAATTCTGAAGAAAATTCTGCTCACTGGCAACACTTTCGTAATTGCCCCAGTTCAGAAACATCGTAGATTCGATTATTTATTGCAACGATATTTTTTTAAAACCTCAAAATTGCTATTGACAAATATATAATTGACAATGTTTTAAAACCAAAGGTAAGACAAAGTATATTTTTATTTATCACAATTCTCTGTGAATATAAAACGTTGACATAACCAGAGGTCTGAGAGCTCTAATCTATCCAGGCACTTATAAGATTTTCATGAGCTGAATTTGCGTTAAAAATCCTCTATCTAAACTAATTGTGGAAGAAAACATCGCGTGCAAATTTCATGGATCAGACGATTTTCTTATAAGACTTATTACATATATATTTATATTTGTATATATGTAACATTACAATTATAAGCACTATGTATACTGTAACTATTTTCAATTCATAGTATATATTTAAGGAGTTAATATTAATAATTCTTACGTTATTTATTAATAAAAACTATAAATACTGAAATAATGCGAATACAACCAGCCAATCTCAGTTTAACTATAAAAATACTAACCTAACCTAACCGAAAGATTATAAACTATTGAAACTTTATGCGTTTTATTTTATATTGAAATATGCTTTTATTTCATAACCGAGAGCATGTAATAACAGGAACTGTATAACATGAACATATTACAGAACAAAACCTTCTTCATAACGTCTAGGTTATACCTAGTACAGTATTTTTTTTTATAAAATATGTTTTTTTACAGATAACTACTAGTCTGTGACCTTGTACAGATTTTTTTCTGATTTTCTGATTCTATCATTTTAAAGATGAAAATATTACTGTGGTTACTGCTTCTCTCTGTTTAGTAGTATTATTGTAATCTCTTTTTGTATGATGCAAACTAGTTCCTGAGACTAGCGCGTTCAATCTAACAAATTGTCTCAATAATATTAATTAAAAATAGATATAGCAATAAACATAATTATCCCAACTTCCTTACTAATATTATAAATACAAACGTAAGTCTCAAATAGCGGACGAAGCCGCAGGCGATAATTAGGTTATAATCAATTATGTAATAAATTTTCCGCGATAATAGCCAGAACAATCATCCATTTTAGTACCGATTTACTAGCTCCATGCTAATAAATAACACCGTTAAGCGTTATATAACATTTCTATGTAAATTGTGCGATTTTTAGTGTACTTTTTTATATAAAACAGCGTTAACGTCGTGTCGAGGCTTTTCTGAACGTCAACGTATAAGGAAGCGGAAGGGTTTATGCCCGATTAGTAGTGCGCTCGCGGCGAGCGGCCGAGACCGCAATACTGATGCTAAGGAATAGTACTCACGAACTTAATATACATAAAAAAATAATACTCGGAAATTGATTTCAAAATAAACTAGATATGTCATAATCATAAAATTAAAGAAAACTAATTTAAAGTATAACTCAAAACTATTATAACTGAAATAAACAGCGTAACTTAAGTTTTTTTTTTTTTTCATTTTAGAAACGTTCTACTCACACGTTACAATCAGAATCGTTGCTTCTTTGATATTTTTTTGCGCGATAAGAGGTATAACTTAAAAATATATGTGTACTCACCCTAACATCAACAAGTTTTGTTAACGCTGTACCAAACCAAAGCGATTTCATTGTACCGGCGTGCTATAACTGGTTGCTATGTAAACAACCTTTGATATTACAATACGTAATAAGACCTTATTCCGTTAATAATACGAATTAATCTCGAAATTAGTAGTGAATGAGAAAGTCGAACGTTTTCATTGATTTATAGTTGTTACAAAAAAATCAAACAGCGAATTAAATTACGTAGTGTTTGTTGTTAACGTTATGTGTAGTTAGTTTTGAGACTTGACGCCGACCGCTTCCTATTGAATTTGGTAGACACGTATTATGGAGATGGTTTTTATATCATATATATCTTGTGCTAGATGGCGCTGTCTGTTGCTATACTATAGGACGTGACAAGCGTGTATTAATTATTCCTGTTAAAACATAAATGGGGACGAATTCGTTAAGATTTAATAACACGAATGCTTTATGAATGATAAGATAACTTAGGAATAATAAAAACAATATCAGACTATTTTATTCATAGACAAAAAATAGATATCAATTATTTATTTGAAATACCATCGGCATATTCACAAAGACAATGCAATCAAAAGTACACGAACCGATGTAGTGTGATACACCACTACGATATTTACAACACTGTAATAAAAATAAAATATAAATAAATTGTATTTATTATTATTGCAACATTTTTATTGAGACGATGATTGTTTCTATTGGTCGTAGCGTGAGGTATGAAGCCTTCATCGAGAAATGGAGTAATTAAGACTAAAAGTTTTTTTCAAATCGGACCTGTTTCAGAGAAACGCGTTCACCCAAACAAACTAAACTACTCATCTACATAATATTAGCACAATAAGATTTTTTAGCCTGTGTTATTAGTATTGAATAAAGATCTCGACTTTGACATTGATGTTTGGTAATCCACATGCAAAGTTACAATTTTAATAAAAAATATAGGTTGTACAATTTAGATAAGAAAATAACAAGATTGCTCTCAATAGTGGGCAACAGGCACTATTGAGAGCAATGGTCTCTAAGCATGCAACTTTCATAAAAATGACCGCATTATCTGGTCTAGTGGCTTAAGAGGTTAAAGATCACGAAGTCGTCGGTTCAATGAGAAGTTATTGGATTTTTTTAGTGAGAGTTCTCAGTAGCATCTTGGAGTTTAGAAGTTGTTGTCTCGTGCCTCGGAAAGCCGTAAAACCGTTGGTAATGTGCCTGAACTCTGGTTATATCGAATTTCCTCCTCGCATTATGAGAGTGAGGCAATTTAGGCATATATAAGCAGCTTCGTTTGTGCATGTACTGTAATGTGTTCTATGCCTAGTCTTGAAATCGGTCAGGAAGACATTCATCAAAATAAAAATAAGCCAATTAAATTCATTCATTAATTGAATTGTTACAAACAATTTTTATCGATATTCATACATCTGTTTTCAATACACCAAAGAACAAACGAAGTGTGAATAACGTAGAATACATCCCTCGTTGAAATATTGGATCCACTCAAGGCAGGATTTATGGAGTACTTCAAAGTGATTCGTATTTATTTGCAAATGTTACCAACAGACGTGGCCATCGCATTGAATAAACATAAGACGACCAAGGTCTTTACATGTATGTGAACGATGTTTTGTTAAGAGTTTAGTGTAGGCACAACCGACCATATGATTAATTTTATACATCTAGTCCTGCTTCGTAATTTCACACGCGAGAGTCTCAAAGTCGGATTTTGTTACGATTTTTTGTGAATTTGGTCCATTAAAATGTGTTCCTATCTTGGGGTAGAAACGACTCGTGTGTCGTGACGTCATATCACCCTCTCCACTCATGTTTTCTATATCCTTGCGTTTGCATCTCAGCTGGAAGACGTCTACAGCTTTACAAAGGCCAAGGCTTACCCAACGATTTTCAGCACGGCCATACTTCGTTGCTACTAATAATAAAAAAAATATGTATTTTACTCCATATTTATTTACTGGTTTTCTTTAATAAAAAAATATTTTAATAATCAACAGTTTCGATGTTTGTCATCAAATATATAAGATCCCATTCGGTCAACCCGCTTATATTTTATTTGTTTAATATTTGTACCTTTGTTAACATGCCTTCAAAGCAAAAGAACGGCGATCGAGATCGACATATAACTGCCCGAATTATTGCGTCATTAGAGTATCTATTCAGAACGCGTTTCACTTTCTAAGAGATGAATTTGTGTCACCGTACTTGTAAAAAAAGTCTTTGTGAAGTTTCGAAAGATATTTACTTACCAGAACAAATCATCTGTTATCAGACAATCCGATAGATCATGCGTGTAACCTATATCTATATAAAAATGTTGGTTGCTTGACATATCAATACACTTTGACACCGTTTGACAGATTACCATGAATATTGGCGCGTATATTCTAGAACGAAACAGCAATACCTTGTATTTTTGTGTTCCGGTTTGAATGGTTTGTGTGCAATGTAACAGGCACAAGGGACATAACATTTCAGTTCCTAAATTTGGTGACGCATTGGTGATCTAAAGAATGGTTAAGAATTCTTACGATGTCAATGTCTATGGGCCTTATACCTTCAGGTTGCCCTTTTGCCCAACCGCCAACTATTTACATAATTTATATACCGTTTGAGCGATCGCCATTACAAACATATATACATACTTAAAACTTGGACAAAAAACAAACTTAGCTCATGTATATAGTTTTACTGATACCACATCAACATGTTTTAACAAAAGCAGTGGCGGTTCAACCTGCCTCCATAACGAGTTTTAATAATAGCGCTACTGATAGGTGCAACAAAAAATACTATATATATTTTTTTTCATCTTAGCTCTAACAATTACTTGAGTCGTTATTTTACAAGATGAATTCAATGTAAAGTAACTACGGCTGTTATGTAGATTCGACCTAGAAAAACCGACAGGAAGGTCATGTACCTATTAGATAATTGATAGGATTTTTTTTTTCGAAGCGTTTCTGTTCGAAGGCTTGGTATATACTAAAGTTTAATTTTCTTCCTTAGTCCGGCAAATATGGCGAGGGGTACGTCGGCTCCTCCCGTGGAATGGCGGTTCACGTTCGCGCTAAGGGGCCGGACGGTGAAAACGACCACACAGGCTGCACTTGGCCCCTTCTCTCCGTGGCAGCACCCACTGAACCGCTGCCCAGCGAGCCTTGGATCGCGGTGATCCGCCGTGGAAGCTGTAACTTTGAGATTAAGGTACCCGTATAACAATAATAATATTAATAATCAGAAATGGATGAGATATAGTATAATTTTTAACATTCAATAAAAAAATATTAATTAAAATGTATTTTCCGCCGAGATATTACGTCGCCGCTGTGTAATAAGTGCAGAGTAACTCAATCAAGACAGAACTAAAGTTAACGATTTGTAAAATTATAATATACAGTTAATATTGTGACGGCAAACCTTTATCCTCAAAAGCGTTTCATCTCTTTGAATTCTCAATTCCCTTTGAGTTGCGGTCAGCGGCCATAATAATCTGTCAAATCCTATTTCATGTAGACCAGCTCTCTGCGTTGACCTCGATAAATAGGATCAGGGGAATTGAATTATTATATTGAATAGTGATGTACTTATTAAGTATAGTCCCATTTCTCGATTTATATTTGTCGATAGGAGCTTAAATAATAATAGCCAATAATATCTCATCTGCTATTATAAGTACCGTATAAATGAGCAAGCATATGTAAATACAACCAATGGAAGGCAAAATGCAACTATACAAGTAGTTGGGTGCATTGGACATAGAAACATGAATGCCGCTTTGATGGAATTACCTATCGCCATTGTTTTAGCTACGAGTTTACCCTGGCATAGAAAACCTCACAATTTTTGTAAAAGTTATTACTTAGCTTTGCAATCATATCTTTAAATGTAAATCTCGGAAAGGAGCTTCGTCCGTCTTATGACATAAATTAAAAGTATTTTGAATCGAAGCCAAGTATTTCTTAAGTGCCAAAGGATGTCCAAGAATAATGTGACGATATAGTATAATAATATTTTTTTAAAGAAATTCCTTAAAGGATTTATACAATTTAATAATTGAAAATTATCCAACGTTTATTGTGTTATATTTACATTCTTTCTAAATATAATCCTTTAAAAATACAAATCTGATACAAATATATGGCTTAATATACGTTTAGAAATTCATATTGGACTATCAAAGATCCAATACAAAAATAATAATCATTCTAAACAAAATATTCTTGAATCTATACTAATATTATAAATGTGAAAATTACTTTGTCTGTCTGTAGCGCTTTCACTGTCAAACCACTGAATCGATTGTGATGACATTTGTTTTGAAGTAAGCTTAGACTCCTAGGAAGGACATGCGAGCGAAGCCGCGTTCGACATGTTATAAATTGACACATACTCAAAAAGTTATAAAAATATAGTCAGACGTATAGAAAACGTCCATTTCTGGTGCCCTAAAAACCGTACACATTGTCTTTGTAAGTTAGTTTTTTTTTGTCTCGAGTAACTGGGCTAACAAGCATATTTGTTCTGTGTACTTATATGAACTTTAATCTAGAGATTTCTATTATATTGTTACCTTACTTTTAAACAGATGTTTATTCGTATTTCAAAACATTGATTATTCGAAGCTTCTAGTTCGAACTATCAGGCATCATCCTATAATAATAATCGCAAAGTAATAAGTACCAACTTAAAAATCCATTCATATCCAATCCGCATTGGAGCAGCGTAGTCGACTAAACTCCGAATAAAAAAGAAAGGAGGACAGAAGGGGGGACATTTATGAGCTGTGATATTTTTTAATTTAAAAATTATACATTATTAAAAACCGAACTCAGTCAAAAATGCAGACAAAGTAATAAAAAAACCGAGACCGTTGATATTCTAATAAAAAAACCCAATTATGTCCTGAACAATTCCGAGTCGGAATTTCCGACCAACGCGATCATTATTAACGGGAGCCAGCCAACTGCGCAGGAGAAACTATGGTGTACTTATACTATAATTATTGTGAAGAGAGTTGGACTTTCTATTCCCTCAGTCCGATAATATATGACGATCAGAGAGAGAAACAAAACAGACACAAGACAACAAGACCAAAACATAACAACAACAGCCTTTTTTAAAAATGCAGGCCGTCACTTGACCAAATGGACCTAATGACTGTCATAATTACCACGATTTGTACTGTCCTAAGCTAAGATGTTTATATTTTTTTTTGTAAAACGTGTAATGTTTATAAATGAAATGTACTATATAAGTAATGGAAGCTTTTCTTGTAAGATAAATCCATCAAGATAGGTTTCCACAAGATAACTTTCCACAAGATAACCGTCATGAAAACGAATATAAAAATATAATGAATTTAACAGAAAAACATATAAAGACAAAGTGCAGCCATGAGCCATGATGTATATTCTATAAATAGCAATAATTGCGTCAATTAATTGTATATATAATAGTTATACATAATCATATAAAAAAAACAGGCTTAAACGACTACGTCTACGTCACAATTCATCAAATAAGTATTTAGTCTGTAGAAGTATCTATTATAATGTAAGTTATTATTGGTGCTAGCGCTGCGCAAAGCTGTCTCTGTCAACCCACGTCATTAATTTTGCTAACTAGCTACCCGACCTGGCTTTACACGGGTACAATGAGGGTATATACATATATACATAGGAATTGTATCGTTTTTCTCTACTATATTATTATACATATTAACCTTCCTCTTGAATCACTCTTTTTACTTACGAAAATTGTGTTATAATCTGTTGTACAGACGGCGGGTAGCGACTTTGTGTTATACTACAGTTCTTCATGGTCATTGTCTTTGTGGGTTTTTTTTTTGTTTAATTTTTAATCTCTACAACAGACTAAGCATACGTACTTTTATTTAAATTTTTTTACATTCAAAGACGAATAAAGAGGTACAATTACACTGCATAGGTTTTATTTTAATAAAAATATTTTCGTTTAGTTATTTAAATTATTCATTCCTTTGACGATGTCTCCAATGATATCCAATATGGATGCAAAGTCACTTGGGTAGTTTTGCTATTCAAATTTTTTAATCCAAGCTTCTATCAGATATGATTTATATTTCGTTGAGTAATAACGTCTCGACAGAGACGACAAGTTATCATAATGGCAATTTTCTGACATGTGTCGCCTGTCGGCTTTTATAAGAGCCATGATGACCCATTGATTAGATGTGAATAATAATAATAGATTACTACGAGTTCAAACCTGAACAAGAACCGCTGTTTCATCTCGTGTTTGGCGAAATGATAATCTGACACGTAAATCCACCAATCCACATTAGACTATCGTGGTGGAGTAAGAAGGCCCAGTAGTGGGACATTTACAGGCTTTTTTACAACTTTCAAGTCTACACGAATAATAAGAAAATGAGTAAAAATAAATACACGCTAAGAACATCCCAGTCTCAAAAACCGGTCAGAGTTTGTACCCTGTGTAGCTGTGCCTTTCTCTAAGGGTACGCCTTAGAGAAAGGCACAGCTACACTTGTTGTATCTGAATACTGAATTTCATATGTAATCCTAACTGATATAATAAATGTAATTTTCATAATTAAATAGTTAGTTAGGCTTTATACTGAACTACAACTGATCAACATATAATTGTACTATACCAAGGAGGCATATTTTGTAACCAAAGTTCTGACGAGAAGTACAGAGAGATTGAAATCAAATACGTTCAAGTAATATCTAATATCGAAATAAAACTAGTTTTTTAACGGATTTAATCGCGTATATTAATTATTTTATTTTAACATCCCGACGTTTCGAGCACTTTGCAGTGTTCGTGGTCACGGGCCTATTGTCACGGCATCTTTTCAGGAAGTTCATGGACGTTACGCACTTTTTATGTTTAACACTGCAAAGTGCTCGAAACGTCGGGATGTTTAAATAAAATAATTAATATACGCGATTAAATCCGTTAAAAACCTGTTTTATTTCAATGTGTAATAATCGCGAAAATCTAAGACAACAATATCTAATATCGTTCAGTATATACAAAGCAAGTTGCAACTGTACGTGCATGGCTTTTCGTAGGAATTTAGGTCATACCACATTCAGTGCTATCATCTATATACACACGAGACATTCCGGGAATTACATGAAGTCTATTCGCAGATCAATTTCTCGTAGCATTAACTGATGTTATTTTTAAGTAATTCCTGCTAATGTATATGTACCTACAGGTGCAGTGGTTAGCTTATACCGTGGTCCTAAGTTTGTGATCAAACTCGAGTTTTCGATACATTGATCAAAATCAGATTAACTAAGTTTAATCAATGTCAATTTGTACTGGATATAGTAGTGACTTTTAAACAAAATATTCTTTATTTAATTCAATAATGAGTTATCGCCTTTTTTTAGTAAAAGTAGTCTGTAAATGACCCACTGCTGGGCGCCTCCTCTCCCTTTTGAGGATACGGCTTAAGAGTTTGTTACACCACGCTGCTCCAAATGGTTCTTCCAACGGGTTGGTGGATACACAATACACATGTGTTGTTTCGGTCATGTGATATGACTCAGGCTATATTAGGCTTGTATTTGCGCACCACAATTACATTGCACTACAAAATCCGGTAGCAGTTAACTGTTGTCTTGTAATTAACGCCGATAAAATTATGACAGAAATTGGTCTGAAATTCATCAATATATCTCTAAAAATAATTATGTAATATTTATATTTGACTGACAATTATTTATCTCCGGCTTCTCCTGCTCTGAATCGGGTTACGTATATATTAATTTAATTAAAGTACACTCTTGGAAGACGATATTTGCTCCTCTGCCATTTTATTATAAAAAAAAAAAAATAGATAACGTAAGTTCCCCATAAGCTACTTAATACAGTAATAACATGTCACTTCATCTAGATAATATTTGAAATGATATTGGACAGCGTAATACGTCGATAATAACATTTTTCTACCTATGTATATGAAGTTATCAGTGATGAAGTCATGTATTTTGTTCAACGATAGTGTTATTACAAATATGTTTTAATATACTATAATAAATTTATAGTATAGTTCTAGTTGTAGTGATTTAACATATTCGATTAAGTTACGTCGTTTTGATGTTTATCAAGAATACAAACACAGTTTTAGGGGTTTACAAATACGGCTCCGGGTCTTGCATTTTTGGTTTAGTCCAACCATCGTTTGTTTGTTTATTTAAATGACATCTACAAGATTTTTTTATATTACGCGTAATGTGATCGCATCTTCGATAATAATATAAATAAAAATTATTTATCTTCTACGGTAAGACCTTTTTAGTAGAGTTCCGAGCGGGACCACACCCAAACAAAATGTCATTTTCAATAATTTTATTTTATAATAATCATCCATTTAGCTTATCATTTAAATATACTGAACGATTTCATCCCGGTGCAACAGTAATTTTATTTACTTCCTGATCACAGTTCTACGTACCGTGTTCAATCTAAACTATTCAGAGACGATACACACAAAAAAAGTAGAGGAATAATTCAACACATACATACAAAAGATGTTTATACAAAATTTTGTTTGTTTTACAAAAGATGCTCAGTACTTATATTGTCGATAGCGAAGATGGATTACGATATGAAATTGTAAAACATGAAAAAAACACCTTATCTAATATTATAAAGGCGAAAGTTTTTTTATGGCATTGGTTGGCGGACGAGCATATGGGCCACCTGATGGTAAGTGGTCACCACCGCCCATAGACAAAGGCGCTGTAAGAAATATTAACCATTCCTTACATCACCTATGCGCCACCAACCTTGGGAACTAAGATGTTATGTCCCTTGTGCCTGTGATTACACTGGCTCACTCACCCTTCTAACCGAAACACAACAATACAGTGTACTGTTATTTGGCGGTAGAATATCTGATGAGTGGATGTGTACCTACCCAGACGGGCTTGCACAAAGCCCTACCACCAAGTAAAAACTACTGAATATATTTTAATGAAACTTTACAATAATATAGTTAATACCTCAGAATAATACATAGGCATTTATAAAGATATTGTGTGAATTATACCTGACAACCCCTAAAACGCGAGCGAAGTCGCAGGCGAAAACCAGTAACTTATAAACACAGCACCTGTGCAATTATCTACATGATATACTTCATATATTATTGTATGGAGATCAAATTATACTTTAGTCGAATAAGCTCCTTACAAGGACGTATCGTTTGTTATTTTACACACATAAATAAAATGTGAAATTGCAGTCGGTTCAAATAAAGATCAGACAGTAAACAGAAAATCGGTATATGTACAATGTACGTACCTATGTCATATAAGTAAACAACAAATACTTTTTAATATGAACCTTTTTGAAGTCCATATAAGTATCTTATAATTATGTAAATAAAGTAAATACAAAGCAAACACTAAAAATTATCATCAAACATATGTTTGCTTTTAAATTTTAAACCATTCTAACTCTTAACTTCTTTTCGTTTAGGTTCAGAATGCTTGGCGGGCTAACGCTTCCGCTGTGCTCATTTACAACGATCGGGATACCACCGTACTTGAGAAGATGAAGCTTTCCACTGACAACGGACGTAAGTATAGCCCGGATTATAAATACTAGCATGTTCGAAATTTGAACCCAAATATATATTTTTTTTAATTTTGTAATATAAAATTGAACACACATAAATCGTACATTTCTTTTTGGATTATTCAGATTTTAATTTCTATTTTGGTTTTTTTATTCACTTTTAAGTTAATTAATCTCCAGTTCCTGAAACACTGACCAAAGTCCGATTTTTTAATTTAATCAAAATGTTCGTGCAGTCTGTCGAAAGTCATTTTTACCAATATGCATAAAATTGTACATATATTTATCATCAATAGTTTTAAATCTTATATTTATTAATTCAAGCGCTCGCATAACTAACTATACTTTATTATGTCTAAGACATCATAACTGGTAATAAAATTATACAATATCGTTAATCGTAATTTCACATCCCGTAACTAACAACTCATAATACAAACTTTAGAGCGACCTCTCCCTCAGTCGTGCCTTTCTATAGTAAATCTTGATTAACTTTCTAACTCGGCCTCACTAACTGGTTATATTCTAATGCCAAGGCATATTCAGATTCCAATAAATAATGCATTTACAAAATCAGACGTGAAATTATGGTAAATAACCAAAGAGGTTTTAGTATCACATGTTTAATGATGAATATTATAAAAGTTAGATTATGTAAGTTAACTTTTTAAAGATGTTTTTTTTTTTTTTATATATATACACAAAGAGTAGCCTGCTGCTAGAATAAGGTGAAACTAAAAGTGATCAAAATATCGCAAATGCTGATTGACATGATAATTTTTTGTCTCGTCATCATCATTCTCCTGCTCTTATCCCAATTTTACTTGGGGTCGGCGCAGCATGTCTTCCTCTTCCATACTTCTCTGTCGGACGTCATCTCACAAGTAACGTTCTTTGTAACCATATCGTCTTTCACACAATCCATCCATCGTTTCTTGGGTCGTCCCCTACATCTATATCCATCCACATCCAAAAATAAAAGTTTTTTTGGTGGTAGGATTTTATCCAAGCCAGTCTGGATTCCACCCTTATTAACTCATATTCTACCACCAAACAATACTTAGTATTGTTGTGTTCAGGTTTAAAAAGCAACTACAGGCACAAGGGACATTGCATCATAGTTCCTACGGTTGGTGGTGGAAGGAATTGGCGACGCGAGGAATGGTTAACATTTATTACGGTGTGAATGTCTATGGGCCGTTAATACAATTTCCATTAGGTTGCAGGTCTGCCTAACAAATTTAAAAATAAAAGACGGTTATGAGACTCAGCTCGAGAGATATCTTGTATCATTACAGCTAAGAGTTCCTCGTCACGACTTCGTTAGTATAAAGTTACGGTATTATTATATTATATAACTAGCTGAAACTGCGGCTTTACCCGCGCGAAATTTATAAAACACAAACTTCCTTCCACCGTCATCATCATCCTACATCTTAGGGGATGTCTACAACCTATAAAAAACCTGCCAAATTTCAATTTTGTAGGTAATTCTGAGATTTCGTGTTTAATCAGTGAGTGGTATTACGCTTTTATATATATTGATAGATTTTAGTTGTATTAATATATTTTTGCCGACTTTGAAAAATACAAGTTATCGAATCGTTTTAAATTTATGACCCTCTATTGCTTTTCTCAGTGTGAACCGATTCTAATAATCATTATTTTATTCGATCGATCTATTGCATTGCGCAGAGATGTTGGTTTACTCTGCATCTTCTACCGCATCTATCACAGGGAATGTTCCGAGGAACTTTCCCCGTTTACATAAATCTCGGCCGCTGAATTTCACCTTTGGACATCGCTTTAGAACTATAAGTTTCATTCATACTACCTCATCAGTAACAGTAACACCCTGTAAATTTCCCACTACTGGGCTAAGGCCTCCTCTCCCTTTGAGGAGAAGGTTTGGACATCTTCCACCACGTTACTCTAATGCGGGTTGGTGGATACAAATATGGCAGAATTTCTTTGAAATTAAACACATGCAGGTTTCCTCACGATGTTTTCCTTCTACAAATTAAACATATGAAAATTCAGTGGTGCTTGCCTGTGTTTGAGCCCGTAATCATCGGTTAAGATGGACGCGTTCTAACCACTGGGCCATCTAGGCTCATACTAAATCAATATCTGGAAATACAGAACAGCGCAATTTTTAAGACATTCTGCCTCGACAATCAGCTTTCGCTAGACAATCAGTTTTTTCGGAACGATAAGGAACCCTCTTTGCCTCCTATGTCATAAAAAAGGGTAAGTAATTAAATATTGTAAATATACAATTTTATATTAAAATTGTTAGTTATAATGACGAAAAATATAATCGATTACAGTTTTTATTTTTGTTGTTATTAATCTGCCAGTATAAACTTAAACAAGAGGAATGCTTAGAATAAATTTTATGGTTCGAATTAAATAGTTTTTGCAATATGAGTTATGATATACGGTATTTTAAACAAAGATATTATATATTTGAATTATATAACTTTTTTATACTACTGAAGTATAAAACTAATGATATCCATTAGCATTAGTATTAGCAGCCTGTAAATTTTCCCACTGCTGGGCTAAAGGCCTCCTCTCCCTTTGAGGAGAAGGTTTGGAGCATATTCCACCACGCTGCTCCAATGCGGGTTGGCGGAATACACATGTGGCAGAATTTCGTTGAAATTAGAGCATACAGGTTTCCTCACGATGTTTTCCTTCACCGCCGAGCACGAGATGAATTATAAACACAAATTAAGCACATGAAAATTCAGTGGTGCCTGCCTGGGTTTGAACCCGAAATCATCGGTTAAGATGCACGCGTTCTAACCACTGGGCCATCTCGGCTCTTTGATGATATCCACTGACACACAAATCTCATTGGTATTTATGCATATAAATGACTGTATTTAAATATGTTCTTAATATTTTATATATAGCTGCTAATATTATTACTATATGATTTAAATAATATAACATATATTTATAGATTAAAGATAATAAATAATCTAGTTGATCGTTAAGCTCGTGACCAGCAAAGAATTAAAAGAATTAATACATTTTTGACAAGTCATTTTGTTTTTAATTTGCCTGTGACGTATTATGTACGTTAGTTGTTTTACGGTAAACCGTACCGTCTTTGAGTATGACTAGTGTGAAATTTCAATGTCGAATTTAAGTTTCATGTTTGTTTGTTTGATGTAAAAATTCAAAGATCTGGGTTTAAGGACCGTGTCAGTTGACAATGTTTTTTGGGTTATACTGGTAGTATTTCAGATTCAGTTCGTAGTTATAAAGTTAGCTATGGTTATTTGTGGCTATTTCTGTCCCATTGAAAGGTCTCAAAACCTTTTTCCTACGCCTCTCTCCGGTCGTGAAGCATTGCTATCCTATCCTATCTAAAATATATGTACGGATATGCATATATGTACCAATCAATAGATTGATCTTCAATCTCTATCCAAATAACGAAATGGAACTGTCACAACATTACTATTGAACAAAAATTATATCTGCCAATCATCATATTTCACTTAAATCTTTTGATGTCATACCAGCCTAGTTATAATAAAACTATTTTTGTATACTTTTTTTTTTTAAAGAAGTATTTTAAAAAGTCTGTTCCTACCGTCTTAACGCATAGATCTTTTAAACATTTACGAAATTTATTTTTGAATGGATTTTATTGCGGTTTTCATCAATAAGGAGTGGCAGTAAGCAGAGTGGTTTAAATGTAAAAAAATAATATTACAGTAGAAATAAGCCTAGACATTCAATTTTCCACGGCGAAAAAAAATAGGATTCTTTATTATTTTATCGTACCCGAGAGAAGCCAAGACGGGTAGCTTGTCTATATTCTGTTATAATCACATAAGATAATTACTTAGAATAATTATTAAAAATTATGTTTAAAAACAACGTGCACGAAATAGTTTAATTTTATCTTTAAAATCGATCGATAGGTTATTGACACTCGTATATTTTTATATAAAATCAATTTTCTTATTTACGATTTGGATTAAAAATAGCTTATTATAAATATTTGCACGTTCTAACAACGTCTTGATAAAACTTTTAATCTTTAATAAAAAAACTTTAGATTACGTTGATTATATTTCGGCCGGCATGGTATGGGGAAACGCGGGGTTCAGGTGCAGGGTTTACGCACAAACGCCTGCTGTAAATTATCCTATGCAGATCTTTTAAATTGGCCGTCTAGGTTGGAATTATATTTGTAGAACCACTTGTACCAGTCAACCAGTAGTCAATTGTTTATTGTGTGTATTCATTTTATTTTTCTACCCACATCAGCGAGAACATTGCGATCGTACTTTGTTTAATTGCATACGTGAGTTTGTGTGTCTAATGTACACACATTTAAATGTAAAAATTACGGTGTTTGTCATATCTGTACAATTGAGTAAATCTTAATGATATTTTAGTCTAGAAAAATAATCTAAATGGCTAGAATTCGCACTGTTGGAATCTACAACACTTTTACTTGAAGAATAGTAAGTAGCAATGCCCAAAATTAATTAAGGAATTACTAATATTCCTATTTACCCCTCCTTATCACTTGTGTAAGGAATGGGGACGACAATAGCCCAAGGAGTCAGGATCGATCCTGCGACTTTTTACCTCGCTAGGCGGCTTTAAGCCATTGCGCTCTTGACGCTTCATACATATAAACAACCGTCTGAGCAGCACTTATAGCTTAGATTACTTTACCTTGGCAATGAAGCCGGGTCGTGAGGTCGATCGCTTACACGGGTTAAGTATTAGTCACGCAACTATTTACTACGTTTATACCTATTGGACTAGTGCAGTTAACCAGACACAACAAGTTGTTATTGACTTATGATATAATATATATATATATATGTTACTGTAAAAGCTTGAATGAAGGTAAATCTTAAGATTTTCCAGTAAAACCTAAGATTTGCCGATTATCAATGGTAAATGTCCATAAAACTTTGAAACTTTTACCATCAATCAATTGGTAATTCTTAGGATTTACATGTTAGGTTAGGTTGGAATGGTAAAAGTCCGAAAAAGTCGTCCCTTTATAATAAATACTTACATTTAGCAACTCATGTCGGTAAATCTTAGGTTTTACTGGAAACTTAAGATTTATCTTAATTCGAGCTATTACAGTAACATATATATCTTGGAATTAAGGATTCTTGAAAGACCATCTGGGTAGGTGCTCACTAATCACATATTCTACCGCTAAACAATGTGTATATATGTGTAGTATTGTTGTGTTTCTTGAAGGTTGAGCCTAATTACCGGCACAAGGAATATGATATTTTAGTTCTAAAGATTTTGAGCTTTGTAGATGTAGGGTTAGTATTATTATTCAGCACCTTAGCATCAGGCGATCCATTTCCCAGTCCGATTACATATTATATATAAATAATAAATAAATAAATATTGCACAACATCACATACATTACTCTGATCCCAATGTAGGTAGCTAAAGCACTTGTGTTATGGAAAATCAAAAGTAACTGTACCACAAAAACTCAGACCCAAGACAACATAGAAAACTAATCAACTTTTTCTACATCGATTCGGCCAGATATCGAACCCGGGGTCTCGGAGTGGCGTACCCATGAAAACCGGTGTACATACTACTCGACCAAGGAGTTTGTATATATATATAACATAAATATTTTGTTGTGGGTTATATATATTTACTTTTATAATTAAATACCAAGTACTAAATAGTTGTTGATAGCGACAGAGATCAAATATCATTTACTAGCATTATAAAATTGATTGATTTCCCGTACAAACTCCCACCCCCATTTTCACACCTCTATCTAATCATGCAATGATTCCCGTGATAAAACTATCTCCATATCAAATTTCTCCTAAATCGGTTTAGGCGCGAAGCTTTATCATATTAAGTATAAGGGATATCATTTATTTAAGTTATAAATTGGTCATAGGAATGAGTACATGATTAAATACGAAAAGTTCATAATTTACACATTTTTTGAACTTCGTTGGTTCTTGAGTCAAAGGAATAAGTAACTTTTTTAATAAGTAATTTTTCAAACTGTACTGGGAAAAGTTCGAATTTCCTTTAAAACAACTTTAATTTCCTTAAGGCTCTTTGATCGAAATAATTAGATCTTTTCTGATACATACTTTATAAATATATATGTAATAATTCTTTATAGTAGTTAATAGTTTTGTTAGACTTTCACATCTGTGATTTTTATACGAGTTTTATTTGATTTTTATGAGTTTTAACCCGCATTGGAGCAGCGTGGTGGAATATACTCCAAACCTTCTATACAAAGGGAGAGGAGACCTTAGCCCAGCAGTGGGAAACTTACAGGCTGCTAATGTTATTTGTTTTTATATTTTCGTTGTATTATTTTGCTCCGTTACTTTAGAGAATTGTATTAATACACCACTAATTCATATGAGAAGATGTTTTTTTGTAAAGTCTAACGCAAGCAAAATACACGAAACAGTTCGTTTCCCTCCGAGACGGCTTAAGTATAAAATACTATTATAAAAGTTGGCACGCCTCACAGTTTCATGCACTTTAAGTTTAACGTGTTGACGTGACAAGCGTAACATTTATATGTATGTCTAATTTTAACCTTATATTTTTCCCAATTACGTTACGTCTTTGTGATAAGGCTGGATCCCACGCCGACGAGGTTAATGCAGAGATTAGTGGGGCTTTGATTATAGTCAGGGCTACGCAATAAAAAGTTGGGAACATCTGTGCTAATTTATATCAACTGTGAGATAAATGAAAAACAAAATACTGATAATTAGTAACTTGTAAAAACCCTATATATTCCCATTAGCTTTAAATACGTCAGCTATGAACACTAAACTTTTTGTACTGGCTTAACAACACAATACTGAGAATGATTATATAGAAACAGACAAAATATTTTATTCAGTGATGGGTCATATATATGACTAGGAGTGTATGTATTCATTGCCATCCAAAATTTATTACTCATTCTATAAACAATTGATAAGTTAATAATTTTACAAAAAGTACAAAATACATTCGTATCATTAAAAAAGAAAATTATATAATAGTACTAATATTCCTAGTTCCTGTGTTTTCAACGACAGTTGATAAGTGGAAATTAATTGAGTTTACGTAATAGGCACCAGGAAAAATATAAGAAGGTAAATTAGTAAATAAGCCACATCATGTTATTATGTTTATATTTTAAAGGTGTGTCGGTAGTAGATTTCATTGTTTAAGTATTATAAAGATTTTAGACCCTAATCAAACTTTTCACTGGGTTTCAATTTAACTGTGTGTCATAAACAAAATTGAGGCAAAACAAAGACTTATTCAAGACTTATTCTCATTTTTTTTTCGGGTGTAAGCATTACACACCCGAAAAAATGAGATAAGAAGAGTAGATGTAATGTATACCATTTTTTTTTTGTTTTTCTATTTCTACTCTTTGTGCACAGCGGCCTGATATTTAAATATAATATATATTTAATCTAATTCGTCAAAAGACCTCACATGTTAGTTAACATTACAGTTCTTTTTGGCTGCGTGTGAAAGGGGGGCGCTTTTCGTACCCTATATAGTTTCCTGTACACTTTTCATTTCTGTCCCTACCAACAGGTATACAAAATTTAAAAATGATTCTTAAGTAATTAGACGAGTAAGCGAAATAAACAAAAAAAAAAATGTTACGTTGTAAACAGCCTCCAATCACAAATAAAAAAAAAGACTCAGTTCACTTCCTAAATCATTAATGCGTATTTAATGATATTCCCATCGTAATATTAGTATCTGTACATACGTCTAAACGACACGTTAGAAAAACAGATAACACACGAAATAATCATAAATGAGGCAATCAAACGCCTCGTACAAATCCGAAATGTATTGAACATTTGAACATTTAATTATAATCTATACGTGATTTTAAATCTTTTGATTAGTTTTATATGACCTTAAGTTCAAGATAAGCTATCTGAGATTAAATATGATAATTATGCAACTACGTTCCATTGTGTTATCAATCTTATCGCATGTTATGAAAGGCAATAAAGGTTCCGGTAATCTTAGATTGATTTGTTAATTTGAATTAAATGGAAACGCAATATGAATCTTGTTGTAAATCATTACGGGCTTCGATTGATAGTGACCTAGTAGCTGTGACGTATTACCGTAAAAGTGATACTGGATGTCATACCTAATTATTCGTTTACCTTCCACGTCTAAACTGCATGAATGGGATATGGTAGACCGTACCGTTCAGTCTTCTCCAACGTACGTGACATTGGCGAAATAATTTGTCCCCTCACGTCGCAAACGCCACTAAAAATTATATGGTAACAAATAACGGTCCTCTGAGACCAACTTTCCTTAGTAAAACTTTTAGTGGCTTTGATAAAGATATAAACTGTATGAATGCTATATGGTAGACCGTACCATTGATGAGATTGAATCTCAATCGTGTCTGCTCCATCGCACGTGGCATTGGCGAAATAATCTGTTCCCTCTCAGCACAAACGCCACTAAAAAAGGTTATGGTAACAAATAACGTTGCTGTGAGACCATCTCCCCTTCGGAAAGCTTGTCGTGGTCAATTGCTTACCTGTCACCATCATTAAATGAGATTATCACATGCGCATTCGATGCATGCGCTTAATAAAAATCCCTTATGCTTTCCTTATGTAAGGAATCGTTAAGGTGCACCAGTTAACGTTCGTTTTTGAGTAACAAGTAACAGACCGTTAGTTGTAACGGCACGATTGTCGAAGTTTTTTCTTAAATATACTTTACAACGATATTTATTAATAGACTTTTAAACACCCTCGACTTAAGATGTAGTCTTTACTCTGACAGAAACAAGCCATTATAAATGTCAAATATTGTGTTTGTTCCAGGAAATATAAGCGCCGTGTTCACGTACAAGTGGAAGGGCGAGGAGATCACGAGGCTCGTGGACAACGGTACAAAGGTCATGATTGCGATCATCAAGGGACGTACTTTCACTCACATTAGCAGCAACATCAACAAGTTCGTATATACTTTTTTTTTTATTATTAAATATGTCTGCTTTAAAAATATTGTTAAAAGTTCTTAATCGGTTTTTTGTTTAGGTGTTTATTTACATCGCAGTGATTAAAACAGGAAAGTTTCAAACAAACAAGTTTTATAATAAAATAATAAATTATAACTTGTTAAAACATTAAAATAATTCAACATCCTGTTTCCATTTATGACAAATATGACAAAAATAACCATTCAAACACCTAATGTATATTGTACCGACATGCTGTATGTTTATATTACTTACATATAAAGTCAGTTTATTGGCTATGAATTTCACCATTTTTTGTTGTTGATTAAAAAAAAGATTCTATTTTCAAACTACATTTAAAAAGCTGTTGAAATCTTTGTTATCTGTTAGTATGTTCATTCATGAGTAGTTTGTTTTAGTTTGTTTATTTATGCGTTTTTTATATTGTTTATGCATACTTTTCTTTTTTCTTTTAATTCGCATCCTTTCGACGAGTCAGCGCGAACGAGACGGGTTCTATTTACTCGTATGTACAAGACAGAGATAGATATATTTTTTTTCTATCATGACAGAAATGCTAGAACATATCCTAAACAATATAGCAGAAGATTTTTATTTTAATATATTGTTTATACTAGAATGCTAGAAATTGGAATGTATCCGTTGAGTCTGCGTTCTTTTACGGGTAATATTATCCAAGATTTTGAAGTATTTATTCTACAATATTATGTATGACATTGTTATGTAGTCACTTTATTTTTTATTTTTTTTCGTAATAACTATATTAAGCTAAACTTGGCTAAGCATGAATACACGTACGTCGTACGTATATAATAGAACATAGATTGCTATATAGGTTATAATTATGTAGATGTAGAAATAAAATATATAAAAAATAAACATGTTTACTAAGTAGTGTTTTAGAGTCGTGCTACTGACGAGTAGGTAAATAGGCCATGTTGTCATCAGACACATTTGACTGGTTTTGTCACTCGATAGTAACTTATCAGAAACCCCCATAGACCCTAGGTCTATGCGCCACCACGCTCTTTAAATCGGAACACAACAATACCAAGTATTTATTACCTGTTTGTCACAAAGCCCTATCACCAAGTCAAATTAACGTTAAAAGTAAACTAAGAAATCTTTTACCATAAGATAAATTTTTAAATTAAAATATTTGCTATTTCATTTTGATTTCCAGAACGTCGGTTCTCTTCGTCTCGATATCCTTCATTGTTCTGATGGTCATCTCGCTGGCCTGGCTTGTGTTTTACTACATACAGCGCTTCAGATACATTCACGCCAAGGACCGACTCTCGGTAAGTTTATTATTAATGCAACAAATATTGAAATAAAAACGTTTTTAAAAAAATAAACTCTCATTTTATACATTTCCAAAAAAAAGTTATTAACTTTCAAAAACATTCTTAAATTTTATGTAATTTTTGTTTTGTATATTCGAACGCAACTTTGAAACAATTAAAAAAAAAACATTTTTTTTTAATTAAGAATGTTTTAAAATTATTATTTTGTATGTTGTTTATGTATAATATATATCTACAGTACAATCAAAAAATATAAATATATTATGATTTTTTTTTTATTTGAAATAGGTAGACTGACTGGCAAATGAGCCACCAGATGGTAAGTGGTCACCACCGTCCATATACATTGGCACTGTTTGAAAAACCATCCCTTACATCGTAGTGGCTGTAGTACGCTCATTCACCTTACAAACCGGAACACGACAATACCACAACATAGAGAACGAATATACTCTGTAACGATACTATAGATTGATGTTTGGTAGTAGAATATGTGACTATATGTTGCGTATTTAATTTAGTTCGACTAAAATTATTTTTACAGAAACGACTCTGCTGCGCAGCTAAGAAAGCGCTGTCGAAAATTCCCGTCAAGAACTTGAAATCCGACGACAGGGTGAGTAAATTAACACATTTAGTATATACTACTTGTTTCCCCGACTTTGTATTTCAAGAGTTAGTCATCAGTATTTAGGTACAAAAAAATTAAGTGTCTGGGGTCAAGCTTTCTTCATATCATCCAATTCAGTTCAGTGATTTGACAAGGTAAGCGTAACAGACAGACAGCATTTGCCTACGCATTTATAATATTAGTATAGAGAAAATATTAAGTATTTATAAAACTTAAAACATTTCTGTTTTAGTTGATCAAAGTCAAAGTCAAAGTCAAAAATCTTTATTCAATATAGAAGTGTATACACTTGCTTATTGATTGTCAAAAATCTACCACCGGTTCGGAATTTAGCACCTCAGACCTGAGAAGAACCGGCGAAAGAAACTCAGCGGGATATATTTTTTTTTTTTTAACCATTTTCCGTGTACAATGAAAATTATATTTTAGTTATTTGAAACAGCCTGATCAGATCAATTATTTATTCGTAATTTATATAGACGTATCTCCGTTCGATATGCCACTACTGGGTGGCCTGGTCTCTTAGAGGAGTGCGATGTTACAACACTTAAATCTTAACCAAACATTACGGGTTCGTAACCGGAAACGCGTTAGACTGAAGACTCTTCGTTTTTCAACCATCACAGTTGGTCTTACGTTTATATAAATATTAACATAAATTGCTAATAAGTTACGAAATAATTTGTGGTAAGTCATCCATTCTGTCAAGCGATCCATTGTGTGATTACTGTCTAAGGTCCACAAGTGTAATAAATTAAATTAACCGTATTAGAATCGTAAAACTGTATATAAGCAAGGTCGACTTAGCCTGTGCCTACAAGGCACTAATTCTACTAACAATTTGACAGTATCGTAATCGAATCGAGTCATGCCGCTTCCCGATTGAGTTGCGGTTCGATTCTTTTTTTAAATTATATTTTATAGGTAGGTGGATGAGTAGTAAGCGGTTCCGCCGCCCATAGACAATGACGCTGTAAGAAATATTAATCATTCCTTACATCGCTTATGCGCCGCCAACGTTGGGAAATAAGATGTCCTTTATGCCTGTAGTGACGCTGGCTCACCCTTTAAAGCGGAATACAACAATGGTAGAATATATGAGTGGTGGTAGAATGTATGAGTGGGTAGGTACCACACCTACCCAGGCGGGCTTGCACAAAGCCCTGCCACCAAGTTAAAGTTGGATCGGAATAGAATCGAGTATCTTAGAATCTGGATCGTATCGCAACCGATATAAATAAGTAGAATTGATCCTCAGGTAAGTTTAAGCTGACATTAATTTTTGCGAGTTGAAGTTGGATCTAGTAGCATAGCATAGTAACGGTAGCATTACCGTTATGTTAGTAGATTTGCCCTAGTATTCGGTATCGGTTTTCAGCTCAAGCGATACTGCACTTGTATTTTCACAGCGATTTGATAACACAAGTAATTTGTTATGTAATCGTTCCCTTCGACTATACGTTGATAAAACAACTGCAGGACGAATTCCTATAGCGGTTAACGTTTTCTTTATTTGTAGATAATTATCTTTATATATTTTTAATAATACCACTTTATTCTTGTTGCCTTGTTTTTGGGTAGTTAAAAATCAATTACAAAATTCCACCTACACAGATATGGCAGATATTTAACAACACGCGGTAAAAATATAAGATTGTGTACATATGACGGATGCATTCGACTTTTCACGAGAATTTGAATTGCTGGTATTCAAAATTGGAAAAAGACGTGTCGACAATGGCTTATTTTTAAGCGAACACTTTTTTAAGCAATCAATCGATCGATTGACTGATTAATTTGGACGAAAGCGAATTTCGAAAACGGTCTAACCTCCTCAATTCATTAAGTAACTCATATCCTGTTAATATCTGAAATAATTCATTTCTGACCGATTCGTGAATGAATGGACGATTTCACATTGAAGCTTCGAATTTGCGATGAAAATATTGTCGTTCATTTGTCCTTGGACAACGACTATTATAATTTCAATTTTTTTATATCCTTATATTTATTATATCTTTGGTTGGTCTATCACTAGTCTAGTGGTATGAATGCGTGTAGAAATCCTACTTGATATGTTATTTTACCATTGAGTAAATAAAACAATAATCCTTAAAAAAATATGCATATTAATGATTACTCATTTTGCTCATAAAGAAAAACTAAAAAGTTGCTGGTTCATTTTTAATAATGACATAAATTATAACATTAAGGATTATATTTATATTTTCTATACAACAAAATAATCAATATAATAATATCAACAAAATTGTATTGTCGTTTTAGCTCATAGTCTTTGGGTTTTTTGTGATGTTATGTTGTGTTAGATGCTGATTAGATAATGTTATTTTGTCTAGACTTCATACTGAATTCAAATCATAATACACAACAAAGACTTGTGTCGATGAACGATAAAACTATTAGGTCTTTATTATTAAATTTATTATTATAATGTAATAGGATCAATAAAATGACTAATATTTAAACCTAGCCGAGGTGGCCTAGTGGTTAGAACACGTATATCATAACCGATGATTGCGGGTTCAAACTCAGGCAAGCACCACTGAATTTTTATGTTCTTAATTTGTGTTATTAATTCACCTCGTGCTCGGCGGTGAAGGAAAACATCGTGAGGAAACCTGCATGTGTCTAGTTCTCAGGCTGTACATGTTGTTGTATGTTGTTCAGACTATAAGCGCACAGCTTAAATTCTAATACATAGAGACTAGTCATTCGGAGGACACCTTCATTACATAATGTATAAAGTATTAAGTAATCTACAAAGTATTATTTCTAGCACACTAATCCTTTTATTGGCTATTCATTGATTAATAAGAATTAACTAATTAAGCTAAGGAATAGGATATTCTTCATTTATTTAATAATGAATTAGATGAACCTGCGGCTTCGCCCGCGCAAAATTTAAAAAACCCAAACTTCCAATCCCCCTTTTTCCCGCTTAGGGGTAGAGTTTCGTAAAATCTTAGCAGATATCTACACCCTATAAGGAACCTACCTGCCAAACTAGTTTGTAGGTGTTATAGTTTCTGAGATATCATGATTAATCAATGAGCGGTATTTCGGTTTTATATATATAGATTATTTATTGGCAATGAATTGGTTTACACCAATAAATTAAACATCTGTTCGATATGATCGTATGACATAAAAATCACGAAATATTTCGCATTTCCATTATAAGTCAAATTAAATGATTGTAATTTACTATTTCAGGAAGTGCAGGGTGATGGCGAGTGCTGCGCGATATGTATAGAGCCTTACAAGGTGTCTGAGACTCTCCGCTCCCTGCCTTGTCGGTGAGTGTCGTAAAGACGTATTAATGGCCGGTAGTACTGAATTAGTATGGTCAGAAAAAACATTATATAAATATTTTTTTATAATATTATACTATTCAAATGATGTTGAATTAAATAAAGTTTTTTATCAGTATTAATCATGTAAAATATACATATATATAATCGATTTAATAGTTATTTCGAATAAGTGTAGAAATTCACATTGATATCGATTTTTTCTAAACGTGAAAAAGCAGCAGCGAATTGCGTGCGAGTGAGACGGCACGACATGTATAAATCTTTTATATATTGGTTTAAACTAATTTAAATGTATAAAATATATTAATTGTAACTAAACGAATGAAAAATCTCAATCGGCTACAATGTATTATTTTCCAGACACGATTTCCACAAGAATTGCATCGACCCGTGGCTGTTGGAACATCGGACGTGTCCTATGTGTAAGATGGACATACTGAAGTACTATGGATTTGTGGTGAGTTATGTTGTATATATGCTATACATATGATTTAAAAATATAGCGTCGTTCATTCCCGTATAATCAATAACAGAAGGCAGTGAAGATAAACGATTTACATAATCCATGCAAATAATATATCTTTATTTAAATACAACACTATTTAAATATACTAATTTAATTTGACTTCTTAAGATCAAAACAACTTTGCCGACATCCAAAAAGCTACGATATTCATTATAGTTTTAACTATAATGAATATCGTAGATTATTCAATTCGACCAATGAGGTCACGTCAATTCAAGGTCAAAGTTGTTGATTGGTCTTTACTTTTGTTGCCACTGGAATCGGTATTATGCCAGAACCATGACGCAAGAGTCAAGAACTGTTAAATTAAATTGTATGAAAGATGCGTGAACACAAAAACAAAAAAAACATCAATTGGAATTATAAGATCTTATATAGTCTATTTCAATTTATTTACGTATTCCCTGCGATTTGCTTCGAAATTAATTTAATTTTAATAATTAAAAACAAAATAAGGTTAATTTAACTAAAGTTCCGATAGCAGATTTGTCTACGTCCAAAACGCCGTTTTTTGAAAATCCATAATGAATATCATAGACTCTCGACCAACGACATCACGTCAATTCGAAGTCAAGTGTTGTTTATTTGGCTTTTATCCTCTTGTGGTTGGAATAGATTATTGACAGTATACATACATTGATATTTTTAAATGTGGTATCAACCAGAGACCTAAGTTAACTTTTGAAAATGTATGTATGCTCATCTCAGTTCACGGGCAGCCAGGAGAGCATCCTGCAGCTGGAGGCAGACGACCCGCGCGCCTCGCTCGGCCGGCAGCCGCTTACGCTGGTACGTGTCTCATCTTCATACTATTCAAATGCAATTTGTTACTGTACAAGAAAAGTAATATAGCAGATTTATATAACTTGTCTTTCATGGCAATGATCCTGCTGCTGGGATATTTTTTTGCTATTTTATTGTAGGGCCGGATTAACAATGTCGGTGTGGATATTGTTAAGCCGGCCCTGCCCTATGCAGTGGACTTCCCGGTACCCCTTGACCCATTTCTAGTTTTTACCCTGTCTTGGCAGGCAATTGCCTCCCTACCTAATACATAATCCGGCCCCCCTCATCGTCGAGTGAAGGGGTGGGATCTACCCAGACGGGCTAACACAAATCCCTGCCACCTCATGACCCTGCCTCATGTCCGCAGCTGTCGAGCGAGGATTCGTACTCGGAGGCGGGCAGCGCACGCAGCTCGCGCTCGGCGTCGCCCGACCACCTCGTGGCCGCCGCGGAGCGCACACGGTTCGGATACACGTACTTAAATATATTCTTAAGCTTTTTTAGATGTCGTAAACAAATGTGATTCATTTATAAAGCACATAATTATTGAATACCCATTGGATTCTTTATCTATCGATCCTTTATAAAAATACAGTCTAATTTTTGTTCTAACATCTCGCAATAAAGCATCTCGAATAAATGATCGCTTGGTGTGTACAATAAGTGATGAGCAGTGTTGCTCGCAGGTCCTGCGAAGGCTCGCCCGCTCACAGCGAGCGCTCGCGGGAGGTCGGCGACCCCGCCGGCGCCGAGCCCGCTCGCGCCTGAGCCCCCTCTCCCACCACCCCGCCCTGAGCGAGTGACCCCGAAGTGATGTGTTCATTAAAGAAATCACCACTCAAATACTCAAAAAGTAAAAAAAAATGACTTCCAGTGATTGTATCGGTGGATGACGAGTGATATTTTTTTTATTATAATGGACTATTTAGTTGTATGATCTAGCTTAGATAGGAAACACCGCGACTCCGCCTAGTCAACTTGTGTCCTTTGTAACCGTTACGTTTGTGCGCTTCCATATCGACATATGTAATGTGTAAGTGTTACTATTAACAAAAAAAATCCAACCCTTTGAGTGTTGCCATAATTAATTTCTGCTAGAATACATATCGTACGTTCATTTTGTTATGAGATTACGTATTTGAAAAAAAATATCGCTATGAAATCTTAAAATACATACGACTATGTTAGATAAAATATATATATATTAAACCTGGAAGCGCACGAGCGTAGCAAAACTAACTGTACTTAAAGAAGTATAATTAAATATTTAAGCCAAAATAGTTATAAATTTAAGGAGACTTCTTTTCGTGCAGTTTATGTATAAATTGTGCAGTTGTTATACGAGCCCTCGAAATTGTACTTAACATATTTGGATGATCTCATAATTGTATCCTTAATTTTGTTTTTCAAAATCACTTTGAATGTTTGTAATGTCGGTTGTGGCCCTCCTCTAACCCATTGTTGTAAATGTCCGTCCAAGTTTGTAATTAACTTTCTTTAGACTTGAGTTCCCGGATAAAGTTTGTTGTTTTTCTCCCTCGATGTGATAACTTAGGATTTGATAATCAATATTTTACGTCGCTAGACATTGTTTTCTCTAGGGCTTACTCGACCACTTCAGTTGCTAGGAACAGCGGTAGGACTGTACTTTGTAATAATTTCGTGGCTCTAAGTTGTAGTTTATTAAATCTAGTCTGAAATGAACTACGAATTATATCGCTTTTGAGACCTATGTACCTAAATGTGCCTAAATTTTCGGTTCTATTTACAATTATTAACCAAAGTCACAACTATTATCTAAAAGCGATGTCTTTCGTTCGAACATTATATTTAAGAATAAGCTAAGTGAGCATTTAAGTTATGAATTACGATACCATTTAAGGTACTTATTATAATAAAATCCACTGGATTTAATATTAACAAGGAGACTGGTATGTACTTTATGTAATTACAGATATCGCGTAAAAAATATATTTACATTCCTTTCTTAAAATGTTCTAAAATCGTACTCCCGAGTGTGTACAACATGTGTTGAAATAAAAACCAATACAGTATTGATAATTGCGTTTTATTGTAATATAACTACGAGGCATTCATCACCGCCTACATAAGTATCATATACTTGATTAATACACGCTCTCAGAGGAGACCAAAGATACGAACTCGCTCGATCCATAACAAGGGAACAGGTAAGCGGTTGTCTAGTAAACAATTTAATTAGTTTCAGACATTAATCTAAACATTTTCTAATCCCCTTTAACATTATTATTATAAGAAATTCACTATTATCACAATTAAAGGACTACAATTAATATTACAAGTGCAAAGATTTACATTCAAATATTTTACCAACGACGTAAACGTTCATATTTCAAAAACTATTTCGATACGACTTAAGTCTAACCCTTATATTTAGATAAATTAAAGTATACGAGACCGTAAATTATTTACAAGGAATTAAAATTTTCAATCTATTTGTCATTTATTTATCGTTCAGACGATTTCCGCGATCCCCTGAGCGGTGCACAGCTCCTTGAGGAAGAAATCGTCGAAGTTAAACTCCGATCATTTCTCCCAGAGACCGCCTTCCTTCATCTTCGCTTGGAAGTATTTCTCTAGGGTGTTGGCGCATCTGTAAAAGCAATGTTTTTATATTATGTTTTTATTTATACTGCAAAGTATTACGTTCCGTGCATAAGGCTATTATAGTCGATAGGCGGTTAATCTCTTGAGTTAATTTGAATAATACGATCATAAACTTTAGAAATCGTCCCACCGAATACATAAATAACTTCTCTCGGATTGAAACAAAACAGATTGTAACGTTCAATACTTAGAATTTACGAAGCATAATGAAAAAAAATATTTACAGTAATATAGAAAAAATGGTCAGTCTAGAAAGGTTCACAAAAACAAAGATACGAAGAAGTTCCGAGCTCGAACCTGTAGTAGTCCGTGTCGGGCGAGTTGTAGAGGCGGCAGTTGGAGAAGATGCGCGCCATGTCGGCCGCGAACAGCCGGCGCGACGAGTAGTAGCGCGCCTTCAGCCGCTCGCCCACCGTGCGCAGGTCTGCACCGAGCATTATAGTCAAACAATCAACAGTTTTAATCCAATATAGAAGCATTACACCCACTTATTGACTGTCAAGAAAAAAATCAACCGCCAGTTCGGAAAGAAACACCTCAGACCTGTGAAGAGTCGGCAAAAGAGATTTAACTTATTTAATGAAGTACTTGTATCGTTGCTCTCCTGTATAATAATCTCTCTCGCTTGTCTCACAGTTAGCTTATACGGCTATCCTGAGTTGAAACCCGGGTTGGACTAACAAAATGTATTGAGTTTATCTATCAAGCAAATTGGCAACCAAGAGCGTGTGCCACGTCTGATCGCTAGACTACTCACGTGTGGAGTCGGCTGGTTTTCAAGATTGGCAAACGTAGTCGAAATTATAATATATGTTTTTTATTTTATAATAGAATACCGAGTAAGCATAAACAATCACGAGAAATGAACACTGTAATACATACACGTAGTTAATACGCCAAGAAATTATGGATGGATCTAAAATGTCTTATCATCTGTTGCCTGTAATTACACTGGCTCACTCATACTTCAAACCCCAAAATATTATTGGTGATACAAAGAATTACTGTGTGGCAGTAGAATTATTCATGAGTTGGTGGTACGTATACATACCAGAAAAATAATTAACTATTTATTTAGAAGAATAATTGGGTACTTATTTCATCACTTGTAGTCGGTTTATTCACATTTCACAATTTCTTCCGAAACTCATACGTGATAAATCTAACATACAAGATATGATTTAAATAAATATTTTCTTATTTAAATTAAAAGTTTGTAATTAACTTTTTTATTTATATATAATTTTTCTAATTTATAAACATCAGTATCATACTTACCCATTGGATATTTGATGTGGTCATAGTAGTCTGGTACTTCAGTTTTATCTACTGGTTTTAAAAATGGCCAAGCCGCTGCGTGGTTCTTGACCTGAAAGAATTAATGAAAATTAATAAATAAACATTTAAAACGTATTATTCATTCATAAACGGTGTAGTGCAGGGCACCGGGGTCGGCGTAGTGTGTGTGTGTGTGTGACGTGTGTGCGAGTGTGTTACCGCGTGCAGCACGGCTCGCAGGGCGGCGGGGTCGGCGTAGTGTGTGTGTGTGTGACGTGTGTGCGAGTGTGTTACCGCGTGCAGCACGGCTCGCAGGGCGGCGGGGTCGGCGTAGTGTGTGTGTGTGTGTGACGTGTGTGCGAGTGTGTTACCGCGTGCAGCACGGCTCGCAGGGCGGCGGGGTCGGCGTAGTGTGTGTGTGTGTGACGTGTGTGCGAGTGTGTTACCGCGTGCAGCACGGCTCGCAGGGCGGCGGGGTCGGCGTAGTGTGTGTGTGTGTGTGACGTGTGTGCGAGTGTGTTACCGCGTGCAGCACGGCTCGCAGGGCGGCGGGGTCGGCGTAGTGTGTGTGTGTGTGACGTGTGTGCGAGTGTGTTACCGCGTGCAGCACGGCTCGCAGGGCGGCGGGGTCGGCGTAGTGTGTGTGTGTGTGTGTGACGTGTGTGCGAGTGTGTTACCGCGTGCAGCACGGCTCGCAGGGCGGCGGGGTCGGCGTAGTGTGTGTGTGTGTGACGTGTGTGCGAGTGTGTTACCGCGTGCAGCACGGCTCGCAGGGCGGCGGGGTCGGCGTAGTGTGTGTGTGTGTGACGTGTGTGCGAGTGTGTTACCGCGTGCAGCACGGCTCGCAGGGCGGCGGGGTCGGCGTAGTGTGTGTGTGTGTGTGACGTGTGTGCGAGTGTGTTACCGCGTGCAGCGCGGCGCGCAGGGCGGCGGGGTCGGCGTAGTGTGTGTGTGTGTGTGACGTGTGTGCGAGTGTGTTACCGCGTGCAGCACGGCTCGCAGGGCGGCGGGGTCGGCGTAGTGTGTGTGTGTGTGTGACGTGTGTGCGAGTGTGTTACCGCGTGCAGCACGGCTCGCAGGGCGGCGGGGTCGGCGTAGTGTGTGTGTGTGTGACGTGTGTGCGAGTGTGTTACCGCGTGCAGCACGGCTCGCAGGGCGGCGGGGTCGGCGTAGTGTGTGTGTGTGTGTGACGTGTGTGCGAGTGTGTTACCGCGTGCAGCACGGCTCGCAGGGCGGCGGGGTCGGCGTAGTGTGTGTGTGTGTGTGACGTGTGTGCGAGTGTGTTACCGCGTGCAGCACGGCTCGCAGGGCGGCGGGGTCGGCGTAGTGTGTGTGTGTGTGTGACGTGTGTGCGAGTGTGTTACCGCGTGCAGCACGGCTCGCAGGGCGGCGGGGTCGGCGTAGTGTGTGTGTGTGTGTGACGTGTGTGCGAGTGTGTTACCGCGTGCAGCACGGCTCGCAGGGCGGCGGGGTCGGCGTAGTGTGTGTGTGTGTGTGACGTGTGTGCGAGTGTGTTACCGCGTGCAGCACGGCTCGCAGGGCGGCGGGGTCGGCGTAGTGTGTGTGTGTGTGTGACGTGTGTGCGAGTGTGTTACCGCGTGCAGCACGGCTCGCAGGGCGGCGGGGTCGGCGTAGTGTGTGTGTGTGTGTGACGTGTGTGCGAGTGTGTTACCGCGTGCAGCACGGCTCGCAGGGCGGCGGGGTCGGCGTAGTGTGTGTGTGTGTGTGACGTGTGTGCGAGTGTGTTACCGCGTGCAGCACGGCTCGCAGGGCGGCGGGGTCGGCGTAGTGTGTGTGTGTGTGTGACGTGTGTGCGAGTGTGTTACCGCGTGCAGCACGGCTCGCAGGGCGGCGGGGTCGGCGTAGTGTGTGTGTGTGTGTGACGTGTGTGCGAGTGTGTTACCGCGTGCAGCACGGCTCGCAGGGCGGCGGGGTCGGCGTAGTGTGTGTGTGTGTGTGACGTGTGTGCGAGTGTGTTACCGCGTGCAGCACGGCTCGCAGGGCGGCGGGGTCGGCGTCGGTGTCGGCGGGTGTCCGCGCGGCGCGCACGTCCCGCCATCCCGCCTCGCGCACGCCGGGGATGCACTCCACTGGGATACTGCGCACCTGACAATGGAATGAGACGATCATGGTTCGAGTTGGATGAGCTTGCTTTAAAATTGCAAATGATTATTGCAGGTAATATTACAAACTATAACAACTGTAAAAAGTACAGAATAAAATAAAGTTGAAATTACCCCCTCTTTGAAACAATTCAATCCAGGGTGTATCTTCCGTACTTCTTTTTGTCGCATATCGATCAATTTCTTCACTATCTGTAAAAGGAAAGAATTTTTCTATATTACTCTACTATCGCTATGATTGTAATAAATTTGTCTCGTTGATAGTGATAGATAATAAAGTTGTAGATTCGGAGGACATAGATTTAAATCCATCTGATTATAACAGTGAGGGAATGGAGTGCATTTGAGATTACACTTGTGTTTGAAAACATACTTGTGCACTATTATATGCCTTGTGCGATTGGCATATTATAGTGCACATAAAAAAATATGTATGTTGGACGGTAGATGTTCCGTGTGCGGTGCCCACCCAGGCGTCAGTATAAACTCCTAGAACCGGTAGTATATATATCAACCATGTGGTAATCAAAAGTCGTGTCTCATAGTTCCTCATACCTCCTTCTGCCGCCGGATGACGGCTGTGAAGTGAGTGTACACAATGCGCGGGTTGAGTTCGCAGTGCATGAGAGTGGCGCCCTCGTAGTCCTTGATATACCCGGAGAACATGGCGCGAGGCAACTTGATATCCTTGCTGAAGCCCTGCTTCTTGAAGTAACCTAAATAAAAAAAAAAACAAAATCATAGACGTTATATCCTGTATGTAGTGTAAGTTATATTGTTAGCCGTTATCCTATTAGGCCGTTATGCACGCGTTCTAACCACTGAGCCGAGATGGCCCAGTGGTTAGAACGCGTGCATCTTAACCGATGATTTCGGGTTCAAACCCAGGCAGGCACCACTGAAATTTCATGTGCTTAATTTGTGTTTATAATTCATCTCGTGCTCGGCGGTGAAGGAAAACATCGTGAGGAAACCTGCATGTGTCTAATTTCAACGAAATTCTGCCACATGTGTATTCCGCCAACTCCTCAAAGGGAGAGGAGGCCTTTATCCCAGCAGTGGGACATTTACGGGCTGCTATTGTATCCTATTAGGGGCAACGCAGCGTTTCATTCCATTCTTCTTCACTCCATGGAATATGAACGTCATTATGTTATGGTCGGCCGCTTTGCTGCTAAACGTTTTTGTACCGAGTCATTATGATGAAGCCATTACTAAACTAAACTAAATAATAAATAATAATAATTTTTATACATCACTAAACACTGATTCGATAATCTGTTTTTGTCTCCGTTTAAACGTACAAACGAACCCCTATGACATTTTAATCTGTTAGGAATATGTCAAATCACAAAAGAAAAGTAGTCAAACTGTCTATAAGAAATTCTCAATGTCTTTGTCAGTAGTAGATTTTTAGTATTATCTACAATATTTGAACGACAGACAGGACGACAGGAATCTTGGTGGTAGGGCTTTGTGCGAGCCCGTCTGGGTAGGTACCACCCACTCATCAGATATTCTACCGCCAAATAACAGTACTCTGTATTGTTGTGTTCCGGTTGGAAGGGTGAGTGAGCCAGTGTAATCACAGGCACAAGGGACATTACATCTTAGGTCCCAAGGTTGGTGGTGTATAGGTGATGTAAGGAATGGTTAATATTTCTTACGGCGCCTTTGTCTATGGGCGGTGGTGACCACTTACCATCAGGTGGCCCATATGCTCGTCCGCCAACCAATGCCATAAAAAAAAAAACGACAGAAGGCTATAGAAAGTATGGTGTGTATCAATTGTATGTGAAGAGATTAATCTAAAAAAAAAACAATCACCAATAGCAAATTCATCAGCGAACGTAAGGAAATGAAGGATGTTGTTCCGGATGTGGTAATCCTTGAGATGGTTCATTAAGTGTGTTCCGTATCCCTTTACTTGCTCGTTCGACGTCACAGCACAGAATACTATTTCACTGAAACCCTAGAAATATAAAAAAAATATATATTCATAATCAGAATGTTATATTTTCGTATCAAATCAAGTCGGATTACTATAAGCAAGACTATTTATTTTGCGTACTAATTGAGCAAAATAAAATATTTCTTGAATATAGTAACTAGGCATTAATGATTGCCTTTCATAGCATGCTTTTTAAGGATACTGGGACAACTGACATTTTTAAATAAAAAAAATAAAAATAATACATGTGTAAGACTCATTCGCAGTTTATTCACTCACTACTAAGAGATAACAAGGCACGTTTCTACTTTTGTTAAGTAGTACAAATAACGTAGTATGTGACAGTGTTATATATTTTTAAATGTTTTTTTTAAATCCAAAATAAACTTACTTGTGAATGGAAAGTTCTAAAACAAATACCACCGATTGGTCTTCCTTCCTTAATGAGAGCCAGAGTTTTGTGTTTCCTGAAAATTTATTAACGTTATAAACTCATCTTAGCTCATTAGTGACCTTGACAATTAATCATTTTTTGGACTCTTTGAGTCAAATTCGTCGTCCTTCGTCGAAGCAGATCGAATACACAATTTGGATTAATATTATTTATAGTTTATATTTTGTTTATGGCTGGTCCATGTTTTGTAATGTTTTTTATTTTTGTCGTTTTAACATGGTAGTTAAGTTTGGCTATACGTTGCATTATACACTGCATGGCCAGTAATGATTTTTGAAAGTTAGCATTTATAATCAGTGGCGTAGCTAGGTGGGTAAGGGCCCCGGTGCATAGAAAAAGAATCGGGCCCTCGCCCCCTCTTTAACGTATATTGGCATTCAAAATGATAGATAGTAATAAGAATGGGATACAGGATACAGTGAGTTGAACATATCATTAGTAAGTTAAATCTATACTTCATCTCTATTCAAAGCTCTTTTCATAGCTTAGGTTAGAGGGCCCCCAGAGCTCAGGGGCCCTGGTGCACTGCACCACCTGGCCCTACGATAGCTACGCCACTGATTTATATTAGATTAGTACTTACGGATCAAACACTAATTGTGATATATATTCTTTAGTCATTTCTGGTAGTTGATGTGAGAATACATTATGGAGACCTGGAAATGAAAATATATCGTTTATGACAAGGAAACAAATACTCCTAAAACTAAAATAATCCATTAAAAAGTTGTTTAATTTTCATTCAAGTTCATGAAATTTTGAATAACAGGCCGGTCTTATTTGAAAAAGTCGGCAGTGTTACTTTTTGTGCTTCAAAAAGGACGTAAAGCTTTAGATGCTGGGACGCTCTATCCGGTTGTGACAAAGTTACAGGAAGGAAACAGAAGGTGAAGCAAGCACAGAACTGGGTTTTGAGATACCCGGTATTGATAGTATTGATTTTATTGAAATTATTCTACAATTACAGGTATAATAGCAGGTATAATACCTCTAAGGAGACTCTACACGTTAAATCAATGAATTTCAAATAAATTAAACCTAACAAATATATACTCTATTCTAACCATGACAGGCAAATAAATAACATTTGACAGCAAATTGACGCGATATCATTGGTCGAGGTCGATTAATCACTATGGATTTGCGTAATAATGGCGTTTTGAACATCGACGAAACATTTATCGGAATTTTGGAAGTAAAATCAAAGTGGAAATAAGTAGTTAAGTGCAATAGTGTTTTTATTATAAATAAATATATATTAATTATAAACTCTTAATAGTGCACAACATCGATGAGTTATTAGCAAATCGTATCAAATACGTAAAGGTAAGGTAAGCTAAGTTTTGTTTATCTTTTTTCTTACTTACATTGTAATAGGCTATAATATAATTTGTATTTTGTTTCTGTCTTTACTCTTAATTGTCTCAGACACACATGGGCATCTTGTTAACATGAACATGAACGTTACTCACTCAAACTAATGCATGCCGATATTGATCTAATGTGGGAAGACCTTAATCAGTGAATAGAACTATATAGATAGCGTAGCTCTATTTTACTTTATCGAAATCCTCCCGTATTTTACATATACTCACCAATTAGCCAAAGCATGGTCTGTTTATTAACCGGTCCCGTTAAAGAGTTGCCGATGACGTGAAACTCAATGAGCTTTCGCTGTTCTTCCAACTTGGCCGCTTCATCTCTTGGCGCCTGCATTTGGAATAAGGCCTGTAAAATTATTACAAGTACATGAATAACAACAGAACGTCCTGTTTAAAACAATCTAGGAAATGTTTCATATAATTTCCTCCTATACCATTCACATACACACACAGACACGCAAATTTTCATTAAATAAAAACATTCGAGAACTCGGGAATATGGGCAACGATCTTTTATATAGTATTATAGTAAGACTTAATAATGTTTCGATAAAAAAAAACACTGACAAACAAAATAATCTTTAAATATATATAAATTTAAATGATTAATTTTTAGGAGAAATAATAAAAATCTTTCTCTTCCCTACCTAATGTTACTAGTTTGTGCTGTATTAGAAGGCAATCTCTGTAGAGATTATTGCGGAGATAAAATTTGACCAACATCGATAAGATAACTTTAGATTATGAATGAATATTTAGGAACTACGTGTTTAGATGACTGATAGTATTTGCCAGGGATCTTAATAAGCTACTGTATATTTGTCATAATTGTAATTATACGAAATCGACATTCATTTTTAACTTTTTTTAGAATAAATAAATAATTAAAATAGTTTTACATTTTTTAACTACTATGTTAATCACTAGCACGCGAATTCGCGTTTATTCAACCGTTTTTACAAATTTCGAAACCTATGACATTTTATATAGTATTATAGTAAGTATTTTTTTTTTAATTGCATTGTAAACTGACATCGGCTCTTCGTACGTTTTACATTTGTTTTTTTTTTATACAGCCATAGCGCCGCTCTCTCCCCCGCCTGTAACTTTTTTCCGCTCTATACAATTAATTATTTCTACAAATCTGCTTACGCTTTTAATATATATTTTATATTGGAATATGACATATTTTAATATCCTTGTTTTTTATTTTATAAGCACAATTAACTTTTGCTCGCAACTTCGTTTGATGTGATGGTTTATAACCTAAAGCCTTCCTTGATTAATTGAGGAGTATCTAAAGTATATCACGGAAAGAATTTTTCAAATCGGACAAGTAGTAACTCTTAAGTTTTATTAAATAATTTCTACAGATTATTTTATAAGTACTCTCGTTTGTGAGTCTGCAGTACTCCCGTGGGGGCCGCACATGTAGTGCGCGACCTAGGCTGCTCGACAGTGCGCGTCTACAGTACTCATGTCGGGGCCGCACATGTAGTGCGCGACCTAGGCTGCTCGACAGTGCGCGTCTGCAGTACTCACGTCGGGGCCGCACATGTAGTGCGCGACCTAGGCTGCTCGACAGTGCGCGTCTGCAGTACTCACGTCGGGGCCGCACATGTAGTGCGCGACCTAGGCTGCACGACAGTGCGCGTCTGCAGTACTCACGTCGGGGCCGCACATGTAGTGCGCGACCTAGGCTGCACGACAGTGCGCGTCTGCAGTACTCACGTCGGGGCCGCACATGTAGTGCGCGACCTAGGCTGCTCGACAGTGCGCGTCTGCAGTACTCACGTCGGGGCCGCACATGTAGTTGGGGTCGGAGATGGTGGCGACGATGTCGGCGACGGTTCGCTCGCTGACGTCATCAGCTCCGTCGTCGAGCCTTCTCCGCTTGCCGCCCTGGTCGCCGCTGCGCTCGTTGGCCCGTTTCAGCCCCTCCTGCTTTATCGACCCTGAGAACGAGGAGATTATAACATTTGGATTCGGTTGACACTTTTAATGCAAACGTGAATCTAGAATACGTTCAATTCGTGCTTAACTCGACATAGTTTTATGTCAAACGTACCCGATGAAAGCGAGACAGTAGTGAAACCATCCTTACTATCTCCGGACGCCGTGACTCGCTCGAACTCACCAGCGCGTCTTCCTGCTGAAGAAGCACAAAATACCAAATATTTAAGCTTTAAGTAAATACTTTTCAACATTTTATTAACTATTCTAATAAGTATCGAAATAGTTATTTAAGCAGTCGGATTTTAAGATTTTAAGTTATTTGGATTTTACTTACTAGTTTTATTATCTATAATGGCTTGTAAGTGTACAGGTGGCATTTGCTTAAAGTCGGGATCCCAAATGGGCGAGTTCGCGCTGAATATTTCCTCTTCCAGAAGTCCCAAGAAACGCGGAAAGTGGTTTAAGACTAATACCTAAAAACAAATTAAGTTATTAATTCTTATAAAAAAGATTTTTTGCTTTATTTTAATGTTATGTAAAAAAGGACAGCGCAGTGGTTAACGTGATTATCTGCTTTGTGGTCACGGATATGTCAACTACTCATGATAAGACATATATGCGTCAGCTCTATGTCACTAGTCCCAGTTTAGAGTTGTAATTGTTTTTAAAACTCCAATAGGGTATTAAAATGACTATGACAGAATTTCACATTTTTAAACATGGTCCTTCGAGCTGGAGTCAAATCATATAGACATGATATTATAATCAATCTACGCATCGTACTTACTCTCTTTTCCGGCGGCATCCTATCTCTTTCGGAATGACATTTATCCATTAACTGTCGACAGACCGACTTGAAGACAGCTCGCAGTAAAGTCCGTCCGAACACTATGGATGTTTCGTAATGCGGAAGAGAGTCGCAGAACGCAGGCACATGGCAGAAAACTAACCATCTGGTAAATTAAAACGCTCAATTAATATTCAATAATATAATATTAACATTAATATGAGAGTAATTGTCAGCGATGGTGAGTTGAAAGTAAAACTTTAGCTTTAGGATTTACATTAAGTTGAAATAATTACTGGCTTATAATTTGGCAGTTTTATACAAGAGCATTAATTATATTCATTTTTATTACTTTAAAAAAAAAATAACAATATGAGCAATGTGCAATCTTTTAAAAATAATAAATAAACATAAAGTAATATTACCTTGTATAATTAATTTGGTACGCTGATATGTCCTCTGGGTTTGAAACTTGCTGTGAAAATATAGATTAATTCAATAAACTGTTTGGTTATTTCTATATTATATATTTAAATGGCAATATAAATTAATAAACAATATTATTTTTTGTATTTCTTTAATTCCATTGCATAATTTTTAATTGAAACATATTTCAAAATTATAGCGAGGTTATTAGTCACTAATATTACTATCAGGCATTAAATATAAAGTAACAGCAAGAATGGCTTAAAGGGGCATTTGACGGCACTGTTACAATACAATGTTGGATACTCATGTGGCAGAATTTCATCTGACCCATGTGGGTTTTAAGATTGTTTCTGTTGCCTCTGGTATAAATAATAAATACAAATAAAGGTGCGGATTGTGTTCATATAATTTAAAAATAAAATGTTTATTTTACCAGTTTCCTAACGCTGGGTGTTTCAAAATTCCAGTGATTGAAACAATGTAGAAACATCTTGGCTAGGTCGTACATGGTCTGCCATTCCCTCTGAGGTAAAGTGTTAAACTTGTATAGGACAAAGTTCGTGATAGCCTTCGCTATGGAGGGTCTCTCGAAGGGAGGCTGACCGAGGGGTCCTTCGATGCGAGGCTGGCTTCGAGAGAGAATACATTTGCGCAGGAGCTGTAAATTAATACTAATGATTAAAGAGGCATGAACTGCATGTAAGGTTTCCATATTAGTACAGAATAAACATATATAATAATTATTACTGAATATACCTTATATGTACTTAAAACTATTGATTGTATACAAGTGAAATGTAAGAGCAAAGTAAAGTAAAACCATTGTAATTGAAAAAAAGAAAAGTGAATTGATACAAAAAAGACTTTGCTGCAGTCAATCATTGCATAAATACAAATTTCTAATTATCTTGTGATGATTTTAGTATTATAAATAGAAAGAATTCTGTAGTTTAGTGCTATAAATAAAAAAAATAGAAATGTCATTGGCTCTTGTAGTTCTAGGCTACAGGATAATGTTTTTATAATTTTAAGGAGTAAATAATTTGTCCACTCACTTTAAACAGATAATAATAAACTCGCTTTGTATCATGGTCATCCTCTCTGTGCATGGACATGAATATATTTTCTACATCGACCACTGCCCCGAGGAGTCGATTTACCTCCGCAGCAGAGAGTGCTTCTAACTGAGTTACATGTTTTTCTAAAAAAGAACAGTCACATTATTAAAAAAAATAAATAATAATAGAGCACCCTCACATGCGCTTTTAAATTGTCATTTGGTTTGGAATTTATATTCTAACAAATTAGGAATTTATAACTGGCAAGTCTGGTTGTTTATATTAATTATAAAAATACAATAAATATGTAATTAAGTTTAAAGAATTCTAATTAGGCATAGGCATAGGCAGGCAGGCAGGCAAGACTAAAACGAATTGTGATGATAATGCATATTAATCACCAAAATTATTTTAGCATTCTTATGTATTATTTTTAATCTGTATTTTCTAGTTAAAAACTCATTAGTTTTTCATTTATGGGTCATTACCCATATGAGCTAAAGACGGTACAGACAGATGTACGAGTTTTACTCACCTAGAATATGGTTGCAGTTACGACAAAGATCAGTGAAACTGGCTATAGGTTGATTGTCTGTGCGATTATTTGTTTTACTATTTTGCTGTGGTAATGGAGTTTTCCAACCGGTACAATTACAATCTGGTGTCTGTAACAAAAATATGCACATATAAATGTATAGGCCTAGACACTTTATATCACTTATTTAACGAGCTTTTTGACTTTATTAAAGTCAGGTCTGGACTTGGGGTAGCTTGGAAAGATGTTCCCGATCAAACAAGCCATTCAATTGCTTAGTATCGAATGATTAGAACTAGTAATGTTCGATTTTCTGATGACAAAGAAGCTATGTTTTTATGTATTTTTTTTTGATGGTCTTATCTTATAATATTTGATATAGTATGTGAAATCATGTAATAAATGTACATGAATAAAGGCCATTTAATCCATCCAAGATAAAAATCAAAATATACTTTATTCAATTAGGCTTTTACAAGCACATTTGAATTCATCATTATCATGGTCTTTTTACAGAACTATATTAAGAAATGCTACCAGTTCTGAATGTAGATTCTATGGAGAAGAACCGGTAAGAACTCAGTAGTAATACTTTCTCATTGCAATGGTTGTTTCCAGTAGATATGTATTTATTATCCAAACAATCAAGTTCTATAGAAAATAAGCCTTTTATTCCTTCTCGATAAAACATCCTCTGTTATACTTAATGCCTTTGTAATATGGCTTGGTTTGTTGAATTGGATTCTAAGAATTACATTGCTAGCTGAATATTTTAACATATTAGCCATAATGATACACTTTTATAGTAAATTAACAGAAACTGAAGAATTATTGTCTACGTTTTTTCATACATACAAATATATGAAACGACTAAAACCTCATCATATCTCAGAGCTAGAAGACCGGCAGTAGCTTTGAGCAAGAGATGTAGTGCCTCCAATGGGAATTAATAAACGGCAATAAAAAAAATGCCCTGAATAAACTCACTTGACAAGATGAGTAAATTGCTAGCTTCAGCAGTTTCTTTGCATGTGGCCAGTTATAGACTTGCTGTTTCCTCTGTTGGATGCGTTGAAGGTTAGATTGCCTGGACGCTTGGCCTTCGCTACTTGCTGGAGTTGCTGCATTGCTTGATGATGCATCATCGGCATTTGCACTAGAGGTGGCTAAAATTGGAGACAATCTATTAATAGAATTCTGTAGAGATTTTTTTGCCAATGTATATTACATTTAATAGGTATATTACAAAAAATAGTCATGGTTATTCATTTAAAAATAAAAAGAGTCATAATAATACATTTTTTTCTTTAATTTGGTAATTATATCTGTTTTCAACCTAGGAAAAATGTGATTGTATTTCAAAATATACCTAAATATACCTCATCCAATTCCACAACATAATAATAAACTCAATGTTCATTATAATACGTCTGAATAATGAAGTGTGTTAAAGGAACAACCAAACAGACTTACTTATTCAAATTTTATATTGTTACTAGCAGTTACCAACAAGCTTTACAAAAAAGGTGGAATTATCTGTTCATAATTATACATACACTAATAATATAATGATCAGAACAGATTGAGAAAGGCATAAAATGAGATGTAATCAATTTTAATATCTGTGTCTCAAACTGGACAATTCCGTAAAATCAAGCTTCACACCACCGAGATTGCAGAGTAATAGTTAATAAAAACTATAAGCAAAAGAAACAATCACTGTCTGACAATAACATGAATAAATTGGAATTTAATGATACAAAAACATAGATTATATAAAAAGATAACCATGTTTTCAAATTGCTTGAGAAATGTGTTTTAGTTTTATTTTTCTTAATTAGGTAAATCATATAGGCAATCATCATAATTATGAGTTGTATGATTTTTCATGACATATAAAATTTATGCTTTTTAGTTTTTCGAATTATTGTTTATTTTACCGATTTTGTTCTGCTTAATGTTTATTATTTTTATATTTTCTAAATGAAATAAGTTCTTAGTTTCTATGTTAAAGAAAAGAAGTGGTAACTGCATACATGCTATGTGTCAATAAATTTAAAACAAAACTAATGAATATCTAAAATGAGAAATGTAAACCAGAGAAAAACATATAATTTTGTTGTAAACGATATTTAAGGTAATATTTTTGAATGTATTGCGGGTTTATTCTACTAACTTCGAAATAGCCTTTTCTATGACCAAAACACCAATGGGGTGGATATTATAGTAATGGTATAACCGATTAGATAAACATACAGTTTTAATTACGTATGTTTATTTACCTTCGTGTGTTTGAGACGAATCAGCGTCAGTTCGTGTCATGGCTATGTCAGCAATATCTTCTCCAAGTTGAGAAGACATAATACTAATATCATCAACTATTTAGATACTTTCATCTATGTACTAAATTAGAATAAATTTACGACACAAACCATTTTAAACATCTTTATTATACACAAAAAAATACCAGAAATGCTAAAATGCATTCAGCAAATCGAGTAGACGCTAGCTTGACAGTTTGTGACATAGTTTGTGACGTTTGTGATAATATGACATTTGATAGTACATCAAAGTTAATTTTTAAATACAGATTTAAAAAACAAACGGAAACGGAACGGAAAATGAGAAAAAAATTAAATAAAATATAAGCAAATTAGCATGAACAAGAATGGTCAATAATTGTGAATATCATACCTATATAGTTACCAAATTTATTTGTTCCACACTTAAAATTAGAAATGTATTGTCATTTTGGGCTAAATATTAAAACGCTGTGCCTAATTTTTATGAAATAAATATAAATCATCTTTGTTATTTTATAGTATAGCATTTATTTTCCTGATTAACTGATCAGGAGAATTATTTATGATAACATGAGTTCATCAAATGTATATATGTGGGTGCGCTAATTGATCGTGAGTTTGAAATGTGGATGGAGCTGACATAATTAATCAGCATAGTATGGTGCTATGCTATCCTTCTCCCCTCACCATAAGCCCCAGGCTTAGGGCGTTTTCCGTGCTCCGGACAAGCGATCCCATGACAAATCCCGAATAGACGGAGAATACAATGGGTACACTTACCCCCGCATGAAGTGAGGGGTAAGTGGGATACAAAATTTTTTTCAGCGAAAAATTTTACGATCCGGGGTGGATCGATCTTTAGAATGAACGCCACCATTCCCGACACCGTACGGAAGCTTAGTATCGCTCTCACGTTTTTTGATTTCCTGTGGTCCCCGCAGAAGAAGAGCCTTGTCTTGATCGGTAAGAGGAACGCACCACTCCGTCGTATAAGTAAAGGCATGGTGATTCCGGGTCACTCATGTTGAGAAGAATCTTTTAGTTGACGAATGACCTAGTTGAGAACTATGCTGCTCAAAGATTTGAATACCTCTTCTGGGCCTTTGCCCGAATTCTTCTGGGTGGTGTTTAAGGTGAAGGATTTACACGTCCACCACGTCGGGTCCCTGGAACATGGAATAAAAGAGTCCCGGATTTTTTACCAAGAAATACCCTCAAACCTAGTAACCACCGCAAGCGACATACGAAAGTCCCACTGCGTAGCAAAATACTCCCATTTCGGGAAGAAAGTTCCAAAGAATTAGGACCGTCGCGAGTTGCTGATTAAGATAAGAGGCGAGGTTCGTCTCGAAATTCTTGGGCAATCGCTGTAGGAACTCGTCAACAAGACGAGTCCCTATAGCGATTGCGAACGACTGGTGGTGGGGATTATCTCGTTCCGTTTGATAGACGATAGACAAATGCTTCTATCCAAAATTTTGCCAGGCTTAAATTTTTAAATTTACAGTACTCTTCGATAGGAGCTGGGGTCCCTTTATATCCACGGAGCAAATTTGGGCTACAGCTTAAATTGTCCTAATGTAGATCTGCACCTGGGTTTGTGGGTAGGTGCGCATAGCGCTTACCTTTTCCCCCTGGTCATCTTCGTTGTAGCGCTTCAGAGGAGTTGTCCTACTCAAGTTCCTGCTCTGCAGCTTTCGGCGACATATTACTGTCGCAGTCCCTACTAATTAATGGTCTAAGTGTAATCTATAATTTCCAATTAATATCTCTCACTACCGAGCACTGTGTTAATCACACTCGGTAGGAAGAAGTCTTCCGCCATCTGCCACTTCCAGGAAATGCTTTTTTTACCATAATATGAAGATATGCTATCACCCTTTTCAAATGGAGATGTATTGAGTTTCAGTGATTTGGTTGTGCTGGCCTTGGGGGCTGAAGCAGATGCGGGGCACCTACGCAGATACTTTTATTTCCTAATATAATCTTAATAAATAATCCGGTCCTATTGGTCATTGAATATTTGCCAAGAGTACGAACACTTTTACTTTAGTTCTAAGTAGGTTTTAATATTCGGCAATTCTATTTTCAATGTCAAATTTTCCTCTAATTTGTTGTCACAAAGACTTAAGTTACTTAAGACTTTTCAGTGACTTAGGACTGAAGTAAATGAAGATTCTCTTACATAAAGCTTCATTCGAAATCGAGTTCAACTCGCTCAACGAAGATGATATATTTATACAAATAAACATCTTTATCTCTCATCTATCATCATCTCTCGATTTTGATATATTATCTGACCTACATGTGCATAAATTGTATTATTGTCATGTATACTGGTTCCTTTATGTCAAATAATATAAATAGTTATATTAAAAAAAAAAACATGTGGTTTTTGGCAATATTCTTTATTTAACTTAGATTAAAATAATACTTACTTAAAATATGTATATGTTAATTAATTTTATATTACTAAATAATAATGATTGAGTGAACATAGTAGATACATATAATAAAATGGGATAAACATATTTATCATTTAATTATATCTAAAAACTGCGATATTATATGATATTAATGATACTAAAAAAATATTTACCAAAAAATACTTTCACAAGTCATTCAATATACATAATCTAAAACATATAATATGTATATAGTCATAGACACACATGTAACATTTATTGTTTTCGATATATTTGTCTGTCGTAAAACAAGTTACAATAATAAAACAACTCTGGGCTTAGTTCACAATCAATTGAATCTCAATGTTAATGAACATTGAGATTCATTCATTCCTAGATAAGTAAGACTAAGATATCCTACTAATGAGATTCACAATGACGTACAGACACTTTTGCATTTTAAATTATTAAGTGTCAACTTTGTTTTTAAAATTAGTATCTGTATAATAAAAAGTATACGTCTACACGAGTTACTCGATGAACAGCCATGAAATATAGTCTTGATTACAAGACTGTGTAATTATAAGGTTACATACCTTTTTTTGTTTATTTTTAGTTAGATATTATTAAACCTTTAATTCTGATCTATAATTTAAATTTAAAATACACAAACAAGAGCTTCACATGTGAACCAATATACTGAACTCAAATTAAATTTATTAAAAAAAAACAAATAATTGAAAAGAGCGTGATGCTTTTGAATGAAATATCTGTTAAACGTCAACGCACATCTTCGTCTGTCATGTGTAAAACAAAGCCCAAAAATTGAACGAAAACGAGTTATTGTTAGTGTTATTTGTCTTATTTGTAAAAATGTAATCAAATAAATCCTCAAAACATTGGCCTGAATAATAATTAATACGCGAACAAGCTACGTCAAGTGAAGTACCGCCATTAGTGACATTAGTCATTATCATTAACAATTATTAACCTTTTGGGAAGTTCATGGTAGGCAACAATCTTTTCATATTTCTGTCAACAATTATAATATTGGACATTAATATAATATTTGTATAAAACATTCACATGCTTATATTTACAAACAATTAACGTACATTTATATAACAACCAAAAACAAATATTTGTGGGTTCTATAATGAAGGATCTATGTACTTGATCCTAATTACTCGTATTTACATAATTATAATTTTATTTTAGTAGGAAACAAATACAACTTTATTCTTGGTATAACATGGAAATAAAAAGAACCAAATTTCTCTAGACTTAAAGTATTATGTTTTATTTATACAAAAAGTTAGAACGTTACATTGAATATAGCAAATATTTTATACGGAAGAGAACGAAATACCTATAAGTAACAATAAAAATAATTTCAGGAAATCGCGCTACGCGCTCTCGGTCTACAACCATAAACAATAAATTTATTAAAAAAGTTTTACTGAATTTCTTCAGTACGATTATCATCTTGTATATTTTTATTATCACCATTTGGAAAATAGAAAATTGTTTTTTCGTCAATTTTTGTTTCGATACAAAACGGTGAGTCATCCTTCACAAAGTCCACTTTGCTCAACGGGATCCTAGGTTCTTGATAGAAACTGGACTTAGGTTTAACGTATGTAGACATAGTTGTTTCACGACGCGAATATTCGAAACTGTTGCGATCAGCGCCATGCTTGCAGAGGAGTGTCTCGTGGAAAGCCATTCTGTATCTGTGGAAAATAATAATTCTTATTTCTTAGTAATACGAAACATTAACAGAACCGAATTGATTTATTGACGTATAATATGAGGTGTTGAGATGAGAAAGGTGAAGGTCTATATGAAAGAAGAAAAAAAAACAGATTAATAATTTTAAGCGTAAAAAACGTAAAATAAGTCTTATGAGATGAAATAAAACATTTTATTTCGGTAATTGTCATCGAAAAATATACCTATATAGATAACATAGATCATTTCCAACATCGCTCTTCGCTAAAAATAAAATAAAAATCGAAATAAATAAGCTTATATATTATAATACCTTTTTTTAATAGGTGTTTCTTTTAAATATTTTATTAATTATATTTTTTACGTCATTGATGCGCGTAATCTCTGTCGTCAATTAAATAAGTGTGAGAGGACACGTTGAGCATAATATTAATATTATTTAAAGAAATCGTCGATCATCTGTTTCGTATAAAATAAATATATTGAATATACAATAAAATAAACAAAAACGGATTATTTTCTGTAATATAAACATACGCAACGTAACTTAAATGAAATTTTCAGATATCAACAGTGTTTACGAGATTTATATGTTCCATGTGGCAGTTTTGCGAATTTTATAATTAATTATTGAGATAAGATTATGAATCTTGTAATTTTGTATTGTATTTTGTAATAAGTGAAAATTATTACCAACTTTGAAATTATGTAAATTATAGATTTAAATTCGGAAACTTTATCGGATAATACCTACTCCTTACAATAATTAAATTTTCACGTGGAAGAGACGCAAATGCAATGAAAAATACTGAAATTCTTATTTAAGTGATACAAAAATACTTATCAAATCAAATGTTTGAGCATCGTCCTTCAAATTAAATTTCTTTTAGCGTGGGAAAAGGTAGGTTATATCAAAAACAGATTTGATTAAGTTAGATGTTGAATTTATGAGATTTCTAGTATAATATTATATTGTAGCATCTATTTATGGATTCGTAAAGTGACAAATAAAATTGAGTTCAACTATAGCTCATTTAAAAAATATTCGTTGAAATAATCATATTGTGTTTATAAAAGTTTTCCTATAAAATAATTAGGATTGCAGTAGTACTGAATAGTTAAACTGTGCACTAAATAATTAACTGTGACTATACATTCATGTGATGACGTATTGCGACCGGTGTACTGGTGGGGTCGATATTAGTGTTGCATATCGATAGTCCACTATAGTAGCAATAGTATCGCTACTACCAATAGTATTGCATACAGAGACCTAGCGATGTTATCGATAGTATCGATAGTATTGCTCATGTAGAGCTCGATAGCTCTCCATGAGCAATACTATATATATTGATCAATACGATACTATCGATAGTACTATCGATATCCTGAATAATTTTCGAGGTCAACTATCGATAGCTCTGCAACGCTGGTCGATATATTATTTTTATAAATGTACGTAATTCTACGTTGTCGTCGCTGATTGGCAGTTGAATTTAAAGGATTTCTTCGGATTTGATAATCATTATTGATGGCTTTTATATAATTTAAGATACTTTCGTATATTATATAATTCATTAATATTTGTTTTTTTTTCTGACTACTTAGTATAGGTCGTTCTGAATAGTCAGAAATAACTCGAAATAGTGCTTATTAACCACGCCTAGAATTCAGCACAAAGAGCTCCTTGCTCTACAGCTACAATATTTAAATACGTATGACGGAATTTTCTTATTTTATATATCTACCTAAAATTAAAAAGGATGAAAGAGAGAAAATAATTTTCCCATTTAAGCTTGTGCCACCGAAGCCCTTTCATACCCTACATGACACGGTCAAGTCAAAATTTAGACCAACGTGTCGTTTGTCTCTAAAAATGTAATAGCGTATTATAAAAAAAATGCCTGATTTTATATTTATACAAAAAAGTACTATTGGTTAAGTCATAAGGCTGTATTTAATATCCATTCCAATTTTATACAGACAATCATAAAACAGATTTGAAAGTAATTCAATTTTTTGAACACGGCTCCGGTAAAGGAGTTAAATGTGGCTAAATCAGTTCAAGCAGTGGCTCAACATCCGTCGTCTTCAAACAACTAGATGCAAGTAAATAAAGCTATAACTTTTTCCGCCCTGGGGTCAATGTAAATAAGACTATATAGATCCTGCAAACTGGGTCAAGCCTATAGTTTGTATCCATTTAACTTTGTTATTGGTTTGACATTATGTATGTAATTGTTTAAAAGCAAATATCATGACATCAAAAATATATATTTTTTTTTTTAAACACACAAGAGCCACAGATAAAAAAATAAGTTTAGTGTCGAACTCACTCGGATCACAAATCACGATTGTCATTTTTACGTTAATTAAAGCAGATGGTCAGCTTAAAAGATTAACAGTTAGTTACAGTTTTATTGCTAACTATTTTTTTTTTTCAAAAATGAATAGTAGTAACTTATTTCCTTATTCTTCAATTATCCTTATTTAAATGTTTTGCTAATATTCCTATCTCACCTCCAATTAATCGTAAAGTTTGACTTGTGAGTACGATAACTAAGCCAAGAACTTTCAGATTGCTAGATCGTTTCGTATCGTTGAATCATTATTACACTGATTATTTATCTAAAATAAATCTTAATCTGTAATCCTAGTATAATAAAAAATATACGACGATATTTCAATAATTTCACAAAAATGTACATAAACCATAATTATGTATGCGAGGGGTGTTAGTAACAGTTTATCTAAATACTTTACCGAGCGCTCATGACATTATAAAGAATCGGATTGACAGTCGCCGACACGTAGTACAAGGCACCAGCAACGTTGAAGAGATGCTCGTTGATCACGTGGAACTGAGGGTGGTCGTAGCCGTAGATGAAGAACAGGCGTTGTACGTGGAACGGGGTCCAGCACACGAAGAACGCTATCACAACTGCCACTGTAAGAGAAAATTAAAAAGTTTTTATTTTGCATTTTTAAAGCAGATTAAGGTGTAAATATACATAAGTGGCTTTATTTCAGTTGCACTAAAAGCTTTTTACTCGGTATTCGTTATAGAAAAAACTTTAAAAAATTAAATATTAAATTAATTTACAACATGCTCTTCGTTTCATAAAGTTTTGATACAATATATTTTGTTTATTGTGTTTATTTGCTTTTTGCTTCTAAATTCCTCAGACTTTTTTTATTGACAGCAGCTAATTGAATACCAAGATAATCTTTGGCTCATTTATGAAATATATTTTTTAATTTATTGTTTACATAATGTAAGCGCGTAAATAGTTACGCAAGGCATCTGTAATAATGTCAGTGCGGGACAAGACGTTGTGCTGTGAACACTTCTGTGCAAACACAGAGCACAGGGGTATAAATATATGTATATTAAGATAATTTTATTTTTTAGTTTTCCTCTATTATTGCTGACAATGGTCAATTCTGTAAAGATGCGTTTGTTTAAGGTGTTTGCTCAAAGCTGAAGAAGCTCATAGATAGCATAAATCCAACCTTCAGCTTTGAAGACCACGAACTGTAACAAATCGCACATGCCACTTTAGTTATATTGCGTGTTAGTTTTCTAAGACATCAAGTAGTCAACGTCGACCAAAAATTCTAAGTGAAGAGAGAATGCTTGTCAGCACATCGGTATGTCTTAAATTTTATTTATCAATTGTACATTAATCCATATGTTACACTAAATAGGAAAAACATTAACTTCGTAACAATAATTGATATCAATTAAAAACGTACACAACATTCACAAATTGTATATAGGAAAAAAGACAGTGTAGATAACAGTATAGATACAGATAGTAATAAAGTTAGTTTAAAGTAGGTTTAAATATGTTATAATTTTTGGAATCTATTAAAACCACCTGCGGCTTAACCCAGACAGAATTTAAAAAACATTGCCTCTAATCCAAAAACCTTTATCCTTATTATAACCCTTCGAGGGGTGATTTAAAATAAGTATAGCCTATTAATTTCTTGACCGGGACTGTAATCAAATTTCACCTGAATCGGTTCAGCGGATTAAGCGTGAACCGATAACGGACAAAGTTACTTTCGTATTTATATTATTAGTATAGTTTATTCCGAAAAGGGTTTATTAAGTTTTTTTCTAAAAGCACAATGTAGATCGTGACATAATACGATGGCGGGTATTTTGATCATTAAGGTCTTTTTGCAACTAACTGTATGTAAGTATAATACGGGCATTTCAAAAATCAGTTTAGTTCATTGGATTTAGGTCATTCATCTATTCAACATATTGAATAGACTTTTTACCCATTAATATAACCTTCATCGTAGACAATATGAAGAATAGCTAACGCTTCTTGTCTTTTTACCACCTCGACTCAATAATCAATATGTTAGTACTGATTCAATTTTTACGTTTAAAATACTATGATTTTTATTCATCCCATAACGTTTTACACATTTGAATGTTCTTACTTCATTTTTTAGTTTATTTGATCATCATAACAACATATAGATATAACCTTTAGTAAAAAAATATATCTTTCTCAGGACAACCGGAATGAAGTTGCTTTCCCTATATATTATGTTGTATATAAATAACAACGTTTGAGAATAATTGAATGACGGAAAATAAATTTGTTATTAAAAATGTGTGTGTCTTATCATCTTAACCGATGATTTCTCGTTCAAACCCAGGCAAGCACCACTGAATTTCATGTGCTTAATTTGTGTTTATAATTCATGTCGTGCTCGTCGTTGAAGGAAAACACCGTGAGGAAACCTGCATGTGTCTAATTTCAACGAAATTCTGTCACATGTGTATTCCACCAACTATCAATGGAATCAGCGTGGTGGAATTTGCTCCAAACCTTCTCCTCAAAGGGAGAGGAGGCCTTAGCCCAGCAGTGGAAAATTTCCAGGCTGCTAATGTATGTGTTTTATTATTCGTGTAACAAAAAGTTTAAATAATGGTATACAAAACCGTATATAGAACGAGAAAGAGAGAAAAGCAAAGAAAGAGAGGGCCAGGACGCCAGGACGGGGCATAATTTCTCCCAGTTCACTCTGCTGTAAGCCCGGTAATAGCACTTTGAACTTTCAATCGGAGTAATTACTAATCGCAACTTACCTTTTTATAGGATAAGTGTCATAAAGTACAAAATCTCAAAAACACCTTTCTCTGATGTGATAAAATATATTTGACGTACGTATGATTCCTTATCCTTAAGATAATGAAAATGATACGGCATTATGTTCAAACTAAAGATTAAATTAAAAAATAATTTCAATATTATTAAATGAATGTAAACAGTTAGAAATTTATTTAATTCTTAGATAAGTTTGTAAACAAAATTGTAACATTCAATGGAATAAATTCTGTAAATTCAAAGGGAAACGTTTATCAACGCAATGTTAAAGTTAAGTCTGACTTAAATACAATTTCAAAAGAGACCACAGTCAGAAATTAAAGGAATTACAAAGTAACAAGATTGATGTCTTTTCTAAAAAAAAATACTGACCCAGTGACCATTTGAAATGATAGAATTTTATACAGAAACATAAATGAAGAACCTTTATATGTATGTGCTGTGCTGACTGTGTGCATCATATATGCTTTTGGTGGATATTATGAATCTAAGGTGTACCTCAGGCGTTTGGTATAATCAAAGTCATGTACCACAGTTTCGGTTCTATAGTTAGTCATAATAACTTTAATCAGGGCCCTTAGCCCGTTCTTATTTGCTTTGGGTACTAGATGTTGTATCAGCATGCAAGGAACAGCACCCATAATCGATATATGTAGGCCGATGACATAGGGCCCTTCTTCTATCCTTCATTTGAGTCGCGTGGTCTGTGACGTAGCGAATAAGCTCCGAGGCTCTGAACTGGATCTAGGAACTATATTGGAAGAAATTGCTTTGATATATAGTTCTCTGGAACTAGGCGGCCAAGGAACCGATGGCAGGGTGTCGTTCTTATGACTATTATAAATAGTAAAATTGTCTATGTCTAAATCTTATTAGTTTATAGTAATATATTTAATTAGTTATATTAGTATATAAAGTTGACAGTATGCTGAGACGAAAAGGCTGAGAAGAAATATATTCTATTTATTACACTTGCAGCGTCAATACTGTTGGAAATAAAATTATATTTTATCTCTAATACCAGACAAACAAACTTTAATTATCAACACTCATTAGTGTAAATCCCAATGAGTATTGTCTCCTGCTTAAAAAAAGGTAAGGTATAAAAATTATTAAAAATCGACGTTCGGTTTCATTAATTTTGTTAATTACAGTGAATTGTAAGTCAAATCAAGTATTTCGGCTATAATATCGGTACCAAGAATTTAACTTTTGAATTTTAACAAGTATATTGGAAACGCAAACGAATAAAAAAAAATGATAAGAATAGATCACGCCATGAAGATACATTTTTTTAGCATTAGCAGCCTGTAAATTTTCCCACTGCTGGGCTAAAGGCCTCCTCTCCCTTTGAGGAGAAGGTTTGGAGCATATTCCACCACGCTGCTCCAATGCGGGTTGGCGAAATACACATGTGGCAGAATTTCGTTGAAATTAGACACATGCAGGTTTCCTCACGATGTTTTCCTTCACCGCCGAGCACGAGATGAATTATAAACACAAATTAAGCACATGAAAATTCAGTGGTGCCTGCCTGGGTTTGAACCCGAATAAATCGGTTAAGATGCACGTGTTCTAACCACTGGGCCATCTCGGCTCATCATATGAATGAATCATAATAAAATGAATGAATCATAATAAATGTATCTTACATAACCCTTGTAAAATAAAATATTCACAATGAAATTGTTTTTCTTTTCTTTTTTTTTAAATGTAGTTATCGCAATAACATATAAGGCCTACAACATTTAAAATATATAAGTATTAAGCACTTCAAAAATAACTACACAGATACAATTTATAATTATTTTTATCGTCGGTTGTAGGTTAAAATATTTACTACACAGATAGTTCTAGGATAATGAAATTCATAGAATTCCGAAGCCGACGAAGCGTAAACTCTAATCGTTTTGACAAGTAAGGAGAATAGTGCATTTTCTTGTTATAAAGCAAGTATACGTTTTGTAACCTTAAAAACCAAATATTCTTAATTAAATAAAATGATGAGTCCTAATCTCATACAATATTATACACTTGGTGCCATAATTTTATTTCAATTCTCGTATTAGGCAATGGTTGTCAATTTTTCTAAAAAAAATATTAATAGGTATATTATTAGGGAATGTTTAAAGATAATGTACTGTAATTTTTTTTTGCGTAAAATTTTTTTTTCAATTATTTATAATACTTTTTGAATTGTATTTATCAGCTATTTTAGTTCAAAAAAATTATAACAATTTTTTATGTACTTAAATGTAATTTATCTATTATTATGTAATGCAACTACGAAATTATATTCAAACTACAAAAGCGTTGTGGGCCAACACAAAGGCTTAAATAACTTACAGAATACTTCAATAAAATTTTGTAATATTTCCAAGTCAAGAACTTAAGTAACTCCATCCAAAGATAAGCTTCTTCCGCTTTACTAGTGAGTCTATTGACTCTGTATAAAACAGTATTCCATTCTGTGGAAAATGTCATGTGTAGTAGATTGGATTAGAGTGATAAGTAGGGTGTGGATTCGATATATCATACGAATATTTATACCGAAATGGAATTATATACATTTTTTTTAGGCTTTAGAATAATTTTTATTTTCACTTTTCTAAAGGAATTAAATATATATCTATATGTCGTCCTGACCAATATCGGTCACGGCGGCGAATTTCAAGGGAGACCAGCCAGTTACGCAGGACATATTACAGTATTCCCTCGATCTCATATTCCGATGGGACGGCAAATCCGATACGACCGGAAACAGTTTAGGCGCACGATCAGCAGCTTGACGACCTTTTCGAGGCACGTACACGTTTCGAGTGTACACCCTTCATTTTCCAGACTCCGGACTGTTACTGAGAATTTTTCGACCAAAGAATCAGCCTGACCTAGGTTCTGATCCCACAACCTTGGGGTGGCCTTGTATCTAGACCAACGAGGCAGACTAAAAATATAGATGTTATTTAACATAGCATTTTTTATTATATTTATAGGTAGAAGTTTGTCTATGATATGAGGAACACGAGAAAAATGTGAAAAATTTCGATAATATTCTACGTGTATACGTCTACTTTAATATTCATAGTGATCAAGCCTCGAAAACACATATGCTACCTATACTCGTATTGTAGATGATTCATTTTAATCATTCAGAAGGCCAGACAGATTTTTACAATTTTCTTTATTTATTTTTTTTAGTTATAGGGGCAAACGAGCAGGAGGCTGAATAGATGGTAAGTGACTTGCAAGTGCGTTGCCGGCCTTTCAGGAAAGAGTAAGATAGAGTTATCAATTAGATTATAGAAATTAAAAAATAAATATTAAAACTTGTAGAGATTCAAAGATTTTATTTATACTTATATCAATGAACTAAACACAGAACGAACTAAACCTAGAAACCAGGTTTGTAATAAGAAATTAATATTGCTTTGAATGGTTTACTTGGCAGAAATTTGATGTTCGGTGTCCATTTCTAACAGAAACTGTTCACTTTTTAAATTTGTAAAATCAAAATGATATACTGGAATCCTGAATCGCGCTAACGTTGTTTTCATCGCAAGATACATATATCATATATAAGATACATAGTTTATAGAAAAGAATAATTATTATCAAAATAAAGTTTAATCTCTCTCCGCCGGTGATACCGCTGTATATTGGACCAGACCTTTGAACAAAATATTTGCATGATGTCATCAAAGTCTAACCCAAATCACTGCAATCAGCCAACGTATTTGGTGAGATGTACCTATTAGACGAAGAATCGATGCTCTTAATAAGACAATAGCGGTATTCACACTCGTATCTCCATATAAATTGAATGGAATCGGGGTAATCCGGGAGACATAAGACTTTGAGCAAGTTATTCCTTGGTCCAAAGTGACACGTTAAATGATGTCACGTATCAAACCGTAGATGTCACGCTAAGGGTCTACATTAGAGCAACATTCGTGTATTTAAAAGATTGCTTGTGATGTTTTGCGGACATAAAATATTAGGAAGAAGATTACATATAAAACCTTCATGGGACATTACGTTTGGATCTCTAATCTTCTTACTACTTATGATTACTTGGTGGTAGGGCTTTGTGCAAGCCGGTCTGGGTAGGTTACCACCCACTCATCAGATATTCTACCGCCAAACAGCAGTACTCAATATTATTGTGTTGGAGTTTAAAGGGTGAGTGAGCCAGTGTAACTACAGGCACAAGGGACGTAAAATCTTAGTTCCCAAGGTTGGTGGCGCATTGGTGAGTTAGGAATGGTTAATATTTCTTACAACGCCATTGTCTATGGGCGGTGGTGACCACTTACCATCAGGTGGCCCATTGGCTCGTCCGCCTACCGTTATCATAAAAAAAAGAAAAAAAAATCAGATACAAAATATGATAAAATAAAATAAAAGATAAAATATATACGTAACGAACAAACGGGGGGAAATTCTACTTAACATATAACGACTATAATACGTTCCCGATTTTATTCCGATCTGACTTCTATAAGACCATAACTGGATCGATGTGTTATTCCTATTCTACAATAATAAAACTGCAACGATTACGTTTCGATAAGATTGCAATAAAGTGACAATTTTTAAGTAGAACCGGCGCCCTGGCCGTGCTAGATTCGCACACTTCGAGATAGATTCGATTGCCAAACTCCTATGAATTCGAAAGTGACTATATTTATTACGCTTTTAAGTCTTAACTTCTCAGTCGAAGATAATGAATTTGCATACAACATTTAAGCCGTATAAAAAAGACATAGGGTTTTAATATCAATAGGGTTTTAAAAAACTTTTCCAATGATATATATTATTTAATTGTATGATAACTTATTTAATAATCTTATACCGTTCTTTCGATTCTATTTTCAATTTTTTTACCGTTATCCGGTGATCTTTTATATTTCCAATCCATATCCATTCCATCCATATGCAAAAATTATTCATATTTGTGTCACGCCTGCGCACGTATTACGTGACAGATTATTTTTTTCAATTTATTTAAAGCCAGAATGTGATTACATATAGGGGAAGTTATTGGATGTGATTATATAAGGGCAGTTTGTTTTGTTTTTTGTATATTACACAATATAAAGTATAAACATTTGAACTTTTCAATATAACACAGTTTAGATTCTCCCGAGGAGGACCGGTTTTTCGAACATTTGAAGTACACTATGTTAATTAAATGCAATTATATAAAATATATCCTGCCTGAAAGTCTAGTATTAGCTTCAAGCTTTTTTGTCATCCATATAATATTGTGTTGAATTGAATACTATGCCTTATTTATTATATATTTTTTTAATAAATTATTGGAATTTATGAATCGGAAAAGTAAATTGTTTTTAACATTAAAACTTGTACCCTTGTCTGACAATACATGAATATATAGCCTGTTCTAAGAAAATGAATAAACATTTTTTTTCATATTATGTTAATAAAAACTTAATGGCATTAATAGTTCTTTAAATCACGCTACAGTTGTCATAAGTTATTATTGCAAGTACATAATTCATTCAAAATAAAAATTGAGTTTCCAGGATCAACAGTGCGTTTCATTGGTGATTTAAAAAATTTTGATATTTAGTGTTTGTGATAACATTTGTGATCTTGAATAATCTCTGGTATTTATTATGAAATCATAAAAAAATTGCAATACAGAAGTATATAATTATTATTTATACAATGAAATATTGTATATGTTACCAAAATTACACAAATAGTATAACCGAAATAAATAAAAAATAAAACCGAAATAAAACAATAGTTTTAATTTTATATGAAGAAATACTATTATTAATTTATCGAAGAATTCCATTAAAGTAATGGTGATTTTAAGTTTTGCAACAAAAAAAGAACTTGATAAAATGAAACGAAATATACTGAACGACTTTATGAACTCAATGAGACTTGGCGCCATTTTAAGAGGCAAATACAAAGTCAAAATCTTTATTCAATGTAGAAGCGATACAATTGTTTATTGATTGTTTTCTTTTCTTTAATATTCAATTATTCATATTATAGGTTTTGTAATAATGTTTAATATGGGTATAAATTAAGTTGCAAAGAGCATTCAATCATTAAAATTTTTTTTATTGACATACGTATACGGACTGGCAACTGTGATGATAAGTTGTCACGTAGACATTGCCGCCGTAAGAAATATTAAGACTTCCTTAAAACACAAATGCATCGCCAACTTTTTAATTTCTATATGTTATATTTTTTTGTTAAATCTATATATGTTATATTTTTATTGAATGCCCTGTGAAGTGGCTGAGTAACAGATAGTTTTGTCTTTGAACATTGTTCTTTTATTAAAAATACTCCACCAAATTCACAATTTATACCCATTATAATCCTTCAATTCGCCAATTTAGAAATGAATAATTATCAATACGGTCATACGAAATATGTATCTCAGGGCAACCGCCAGCGTCATGCTGCTTCCGAACATTCACAGCGACGCCGTCGTGTATAAATATTTTTTTTTAGAATTACTCCTAACTAGGGGTTGGGAAACTTAACAAATGAGGTATCATTTATATAAGGAACTATCTGAGTAGATATATATATATTTTAATTTAGCTGAATATTTATTTTAGTTCTTGAACTTAACCTTGTCAACTTTACCCCCAAAATAATTCAAAAATAATTATTTAAATTGAAGATAGAACATCTTAAAAAATCTTTTAACTAATTTTTGTATTGGAAATTGAAGCCATAGTTCACCACACTGGCCCAGGGTTTTTTGTATAACGTGTGTCCGTCGGTTCGAATTTTTGCCTTGCCGACTCTTGAAGGCTTCACAATTAGACAAAGAGGTAACATTTGTTTTTTTTTATTTGTAGGGCTAATCTCCGGAACTATTGAACCAATTCTAAAAATGTTTTTACTGGTAAATTATACCTGGTATATAGTACGATAGGGTAAATAATATATTTTTATCATATTAGTTTCTTTATTAATAAATTACACCCGTACGAAGCCAGGGCGGGTCGCAAGTGATTTATATATTTTTTATCTATAATAGAAATACAAATAATTATTCGAAAATAAAACGATGGCAATTTTGAAACGTGATACGTTTCCAAATTTGGCACGTGACAAGATGAATTGCAAGCAGATGGAAGTCGCGGTTTCAGCTACTATTTCATACATTTATTTCCATTTTTTGTCGTTTTGAAAATAACCCTGGATATATATATATATAATAAACAGGCAAAGAAAAACAAATATAAAATTTATGATAGCTGTTTTGAAATCACAGACAGACACTTTAATTTAGTTTAATTGTATGGATTCCGGTATACGTTGGACAATTTAAAGCTTTGGTAAATATTTATTCGACTACAAATCATTTGAATTACACTCACAATGTGAATAGCAATATTAACCTCAATACGATGAATTTGTTTTTATTTGATACTTATTCAAATTTTAAAAGTTTCATTCAAGTATTATTTTTTTCATCTTATTTTCATCTCGGGTGAGTTTAAATTAAGTATATATGTTTTTAAATGTTGATAAGTTGATAAGTGTTGCAGTCGATAAATCAGTATTATGGAGTAATGTGCTACTGTATTGTTTGATTTGATATCAATCCGCAACAAATATTTGATAGTAACAGTTGCTATGCTATAACCGTAACAGCACTATTGTATATTATATAGATTTTCCATTAATAAACTTACCCAGCATCCGAACAACCGCCTTTCTTGACTTCGCCTGTCTTGATTCACCGTGCACATGATCTTTGAACAGCCCTTGCTTCGCCTTTGAGCTCACTCGAGTTGACCTTGTGTAAGAAGAAGCGCATTAAATAAATTACGTTGATCGATTTTTACTTATTTCGAGGTCTCCTTTTAACGAAATGTGTCTCGTGTAATGGTTTTTCTTCTCTTGATATATCACCTTTTGAGACGACTACTTTCTGTGACAAATTAAATAACATCGTGCTGGATAAAAACAATCTCAATGTCCAAGGAAAACTATACATTTGACTAGTTCTCGGTCGCAGCTTTGTTCGCATTTAAGGGGTTGGCCTATGTCTATGTCCTTCTTTGGAGTTTAAGTTTGCTTTATACAAATTTCACCAAATTCCGTTCCGTGTTTGACCGTGATAGAACAACAGCAGACAGAGAGAATTACTTTCGCATTTATAATATGAGTATGGTCTTTATTATTTAGATAGTAGTAGATAGACATTTTCTTGTCTATGGATAGATTATACAAAAGATACCTATTCATGCTTGAATCAATAATATGATTGTCTACACTTTGTTGCGGTCTTACTATTTTTCCATTTTTTATATATTTCTCAATAAGAATTGTTTTAGCTCTTATTTTTTATATGCCACATTACGGAACGAATACGTCTTGTGATCTCGTTTTTTATCCAATAAATAAAATATAAGTAAAACTTCTTCTTTAACTTTCATTATGTGACTCGCCGACGGAACATAATATTTTTGATAGTTATATTTAATTTGGTTGAAAGTACTCGGACAAAACATAAAAATATCGTTTTGGTATCTAATATTCTCAGCTGTTCAGATTTAACAGCCACTCAGGACTATTAAACAAAAGTGGTTTATGGCTGTCCTGAACGTTTCATAGAACAAATAACAGGGAATATGCTGCGGTTCGGGACGTAACGAACCCATTAATTATGTTGCCAACATCCAATCATTATGAATTTGTTGTATGATATCTATATACTAATTTTAGTGAACACAGATCTGTAATAACATAATTAGTATTAGATTTATATTTTATATAAATATATATTATCTGTGTATTTATGTATCTGTCATCAGTGACAAACATGACGAAAGCGCGGGAAAATAAGATATATATAAAAATTAGCGCGCGGTGAAAATGGTGTGTGTGATATTTAAATATAATAACTATTTAATGTAACTTGTAAATCGACCTTACATATGAACATTTAGACATACACTACTACGTGAAGCAATAACTTTGTACCCCTTTTTTACCAAAAAGACGCAGACGGAGGTGTACGAAATTTGGTACTCTTAATGTTTATGTGGAGAAGTACTGCAGGCAACTAATATTAAAAAAATATATGTTTTAGAAATACATGAACATAACAAAAAAAAAAAACATTGCATTACTATACGTTTAACATATACCGTTATTTACATAATATTTAATATACACGTTCATCTACATACTGTCAATGACAACACATGTCATGTTATGTTATGTTATGTTAATTTTTTTATCGTAGGTAGGTATCGTCCAGTTGAGCCTCATTTTCCCTACGAATCTTTCGAATCAATGCATCTTATATTTTATTAGTAATTAATTATGATCGAGTTTCGACCAATGGTCGACCTCTAGTTAATACTTTCTACGGAAAATTCTTTAAAAAAATAACAAAAAGTTTTTTGTTAAACCCTGTTTAACTTCTACCTTGACCCTAAACAATAAAGATTAAGAGAAGATAAGAGAAGTTTGCCATGATGATAAAAATAACTATGTAATTAAATTTGTTTGAATTTTTAACTATAAAATATATGTTTAAAATGTACGTACCGGATATGTATTCCCATAGTTATATACAAACAAAGTATTAGAATAGCTGGCACGAAGAAGAAGAAGATGCTGCTGATCTCGAGAAGGGGAGATGACGCCGTTAGTGTGCAGAAGGCGGAATCCAAGGACAAATTGCCGGAATCTAAAAAAATAAAACTTTAGATTTGGAGAATGTAACAATAAAAACATTAAAATACAAAAGGAATATATCATTTAAATAAATTACTTAATAGAGCGCTATTCACATTCAAGGGTATATGTGTTGATGCTTGTTACATGAGACGACGACGCCGTTGGGGAATTGCTGATGCTGTTAACCGCCAGTTCCACGGGCGACACAGAGCAACGAGTCCTCATCAGCAAAATAGTTTTCGTAATTAATTATAAATGAATATTAATCATTCAACATCTGAACTTAACATAGTTCAGTATTGTCTCAAATTAGTGTAAGTTTAGTTTAATTAAAGTCATTATGTAATCTTTGGTTTTTTAAAGTCCTACGGCTGTAGAAAATGTAATTCGTTTTATGCATATTCGCGACTTGTTTTCCTTTTGAGTCTGTATATACCTCCTCCATCATATTGTTACCGTGAATCTGTTGTGAACGTACACAAATATTAAAACGTCTATATATTTTTTTATTTCTAAAAGCTTTTATTTTATTTTATTATTTAACTTATGTGAGTACGTACGGGTCAAATCTTGCAACTCAATTAAGAAGCAGATGTCTTTAACTGGTTGAACTAAAACCTTAAATCTTATCTTAAATCATCATCATCATCCTCCTATGATTTTTTGATATTTTGTTTCTCTTAGCGCGATATGACAAATTGTTTAGTGAATTTTATCGTCACAGAGTGACATGAAAACTGCACGACGAATTTGCTCGCTAAGTCGCCAATTAGTCAAGTCACTCGAAATAAAAAATTCACACCTTATCTTTTTATTAAATTAATAACAAACCAAAAAGAAGAACGTACAAACGGCGGGAAACTACTTTATTTTATGCTATGTAGAGATGTTTATTTAAATTATGAATGTTAAATGCAGGGTATTTATAATATTTTATTGTAATTAATTAATTATTTACATACAATTAAAAACTATTTTGAACTAGAAATATTAATGTTTCAAATTAACTTTTTTTTATTCATTGTTATTTCCACTGGCGTGTTGATTGCTAGTGCGGAAGAATAATACCGTACTGGTCTTGTTGACCGAAGGTTGTTTTTCATGATGACTTCGCTGTAATGGTTTATTGCTGGTTTATTATTGGATGTATGCTGTGATTGACACAAAAGTCTGAAAATTGCTTGAAATTCAGCTGATGTCATTTAGTTAGCAATATGTAAAGATATACACAAATATTAAAAGATTTTATATATGATTCTGAAAGCTGTAATAAATAATTGCTTTATTTTATTATTGACTTGCATTTGCATAAACTATATTATTACCGGAAAATCCTTCGAAAATTGTATCACGTGACCATAAAATCTATCGATGTTTTGAGTGCAGAATTGAGTAAAGTTGTAAACATTATTGGGTTAGTTTATGATTATTATAATATATTCAATGGGAAAATATTGTAGCTATAAGTCGTTTCTGATTTGAGCGAATAAGTTTATTACTAAAACTAGCAGCCCGTCACAAATTCGTACGGGTGAAATAAGTTTTTTTTTTAAGCGATCAGATCAGATCAGCTTCAAGTATGTGATTCGATTTAAACAACCCAGTCCAACGCACACAGACAAAAAATATTAAAATCGATCACATCACACACACGGTAGATTTATTTATTAAAGATTATAATGGTGATAAGTTTGAAAGCGCGAAAAACAGATAACCCATTTATTAATAAGGTATACTAGTTGATACCAGGGGCATTAACGTTTAACACTGGTGGAAAAGGGTTGAATCAGATCGTATTAAATATTTCGCTTTTCTAATAAATAGTCCCTTGTAGCTCGCTATCTTTCGACAAGGAATAAAATTGATATCTATTGGAGTCTATATTGGAGCCTGGTAGCTGGACTGGAGTTCTAAACGTATTTATTTTATTGAATTGGTAAAGTTTATTTTGAAGAAATACTCGATAACTATTTATGTTATTTGTGTTCGTGTATCATCTGTACTTACGTCATTTTTCATAGAATTAAAACATGGTAATGCTATGTTTGTTTTCAAACAATTGACTTTAATAACAAAAACACTTTTATAAATTTATTTCGCTCTCATCATAAATTATTGGTTTCGTGGTTGTTTTTTTACAGAACAGATATATTCTATCTCTAATGTTTCATATTATGAATATTAATAGAGAGTTTAATTTTCTTATTTCAATGTATTAAAAACAAAATTGAATTTATACTCGTTCAATAAATTCCCATGAATTACGAATTATTATTTTATAAGTAATATCCAAATACCAAGATCAAGTTGGCAATTATAATCAGTAAAGAGTTTGTTTTGGGAACCGTAACAGTCAGTAATAAATTTATTTGCAAATACTTTAATTATTTTAATTTGGTACATGAGCTCACTCGCACCATAATTAAAAGTAATTTGGCAACGAAGGCTGCTTGTTTAATTTAATGAAATAAAAATATATTTGATTAATTGGGGTGGCGAAGATATACTCAAAAAACATACCATTCGTGCGCTTCCAATAATAACTTAACAAATTTCCAATAGCAATGAAATTAAAACGCAACTATTACGGAGCAATACTGAACTCAAATAAAAAAGAATTTAAATCAGTTAAAAACAAAAAAATATATAATAAAAACTTACGTATATCTCAATATTCATAAAAGACTATTAATATAATTGAGAATCTTCTACTCTTATTATACAAAAAGTTCACTTAAATATAATGTTATGAGATATATGTATTTGTTGTTTATTTATTTTGTTATATGCTAGATTATTACGAATTTGGATCTATATCTTTATTCCTTATTTTATAAGACTTCGTACCGCGCTCGGTTTCGTTCTCCTTTTTTGCAGGCGTTAGTAGGGGGTTGTTGTAGCAGGGTAAGTAGTAACGCTCAATTTTTTCATAGAAAACCAGTGTTTTTTGATAATAAAATTTCGACCTATTAATCCTATATTAAGTGCTATATTACAAGAACCACGCAATTGTTTGAACAGGTAAAGAAAATTCGTGGTTTTTTGTTACAACTTTTAAAATAATTTAACTGTTTCATTAATACATATTTTGGAATATGAAATTCGAAAAAAAATCATATCTGCTTACGTATTATTTTATATTTCTAATTTTGTATAAGAAAACATCCACATGGGGCAAGTTGTAACATTACACAAATAAATCGCCTTCAAAAATTAGTCTTCGACCGAAGGTCTCACCACAAATACAAGCTAATTGGATTCAGCATTAAAGAAACTTCCCAATTGTAACAGATGCACTTGAAAAGGTTTTCTAAGAGAAACATGAACAGTACTGTTACAAAGAACCATATAGTAGATGATGTCAGATGAATGGTTTGTTTCGCTTGTGATGAAAATTATGGTAATTCTAAAAAAGAAGAATTATGATATCATGTAAAATACGCGACAGGAGACACGATCTCATTTATATGCTGTATTTGTAATTCAGATTTCAAATTTAGATTCACTGTTTACATTATGTTGCTATGATTGTTAAAAGTCAGTTATAGATGGTTGCTAACGTGATGTGACAGAAATAATAACTGGAAAACTTGTTGAATATTCTGTAACTGTTATTGTTAAGACTACAAGAGGTCACATAAAAAATGCTAGATACTTTTGAATTTTGAAGAAGAAAGTTTGATAAACTTGAGTAAGTTCAGTTTTCTATTGTTATTTCTCTAAAGCAGTTACAACTAGCCATGAGTATGGGGTAAGTTGTAACACGTGGCATAATTTTTGGAATTCCTTTCAAATAATTATACCCACGATTTAGAAAGGCTAGTCATATAATTAATCTTACAAGTCATGTTTGTACAATTAAGAAATATTGTGTAGTTACCTTTTCGCATAATTTTTTCCCAAAAAATGCAACAAAAAGCCCCCGCGCTAAAAGCGAACGTGTATGCAAAATTACATCTTGATCCTGAGTAGTTAAGACGTCAAAGCGTCAAACGTACAATTTATAATATTTGGTAAGATCATTACATCTGTCTGGAAACATACGGTTCTTTGTGCAGATGCTAGTACATGAAGCCTTAGATTTAACTTACTACTAGATAACCGACTCGCTAAAGTTTTTTAATTTAAAATCTAAACTTGGTGAAGAAATTTTCTATGTTATACCTACATTAATTCTGATGTTGAAGATATTAATTCCATGAATGCGAAGACCTAAAGTTAATTCTTGGAGTTATAGTGAGAGTAAAGTATTTAATCTTTAAGACCAAAGTGGTAATTTTCTACAAATGTATTTCTTAATTATTGGTCGAATGTGGAGCATGCTGGTGCTCTAATTATCGCGATCCAATTGGCTGATTCTTTTATATTTCGGTCTCTAAGCTAAGAAGATTAAAACACGGACATCTTTTTTATAATTTTTATAGCCGAACGGCGCCGTAAGAAAAATAACCATTCCTTAACATTTAGAACTGAGGTTTAATGTCTTATCACTTACTGGAATATGTATACTTAAAGCATAAAGATAGATTGATAATCTTGTACTTGATTTTAAAATTAAAAACATTATAATTGCAATTTTTTTATTTTTTTTCAGATCTGTAATTTAGACCCAAAAAACTGGATAATTCATTATGTTTGCAAAATAATCTAAGAATTTTGTGAATCCCTAACATTTTAATATTATAAAAAACATTTTTTATATATATTTTTTATGTATATGTTCCTATCCCCAAAAACCACTTTTTCTGTGGCATGTCACACATTCTCAAACAAATGTTTGATTAAGCGTTGTATTAATTTTATATTATAGTTAAAAAAAAAGCTACACCTTATTCTTAAGAATAAGTCGTGAAATAGCAGCAAAACAAATTTAAATGCAATACAAGCATACAAATTATATCGAGATATATAACACACACACGGAATCTGAAATGGTACTGGGTTTAAGGCTACTCTTAACCAGTGTTTGCGGTTAACCGGGGCAAGCACCTGAGAATTTTCAAGTGCTTCATTTGGGTTGAACAGTTCATCTCGTGTTAAGCATTAAGGCAAAAATCATGCAACCCGCGTTTTATTGTAAAGAAGGGTTTGATAAATTATGCGATTCAACTATATCATAGAAACATATTATTGTTCAGGATAAACCTGTGTTTATCTAAGACCCTGTCATACCAAGATCCAGAACTGTTTTATAGGAATCGTGTATTCTTTGGGTTAAATATCATAGTAAGCATTCTATAAAGTACAAACAAGCCGAGATGGCTCAGTGATAAGAACACGAGAATCTTAAGGGGAGATTGCAGGCTCAAACCCAGACAGAAAGGAATCAAAAGCAGCTTTCATGTTCTTAATTTATGTTGTAACATTACAATAAAACTTAAAAATCTGAAGAAAATCTGTCACACGTGCAACTATCGACCCGCATTGAATCTGGAAAAACTCTAAACTCTTTAATAGAAGAGAAGTCTTTAGCTTAGTTTTGGGACATTTATTACTTTAAATTTGTATTTTTAGGCATAATTAAGGACATAAAAAAATAATTCAATGCCAAAATTTATTGAATAAGTGTAAATGATACGATAATTTTAAAAACCTAGATTTGTAAGAAATCGTTACCTTTTCACAAGTCAACACGAAGAAAAAAACAAGAAGCCTCACAAAGAAATCAAGCTGAGAGTCTTGTTACATTTGCGTATAAGTGTAAATATCGTTTAAAGTAGAGACAACCTTTTCTGAATGCGCTTTAGAGTAACAGGAGAATTGTTGCTACATTTATCACTCCGTTTCAAAATTTGCTCCTGTCTCGTAAACGCTATAGCATTGTGGTTCATACTAATTAAGGGAACACTAAATTGCTTAGGTTATATGTGTGATATAGAATAAGACAAATATCTTAGTGATATTATCTTTAACAGAGATTTCTCTCGATTTTGAGAGAAAAACTCATAGGTATAGTGGATTATTTGTAATATAATTTATTAGTCATTTATTCTGCTGTGTCGTGTATGATTTAAGAATAAATTCGAAAGTCAATGCACAACTAGAGTGTAAAATATCCGAATGTGATATGCGACATTAATAATTACAACATTAGAAATGTAAGAATAAGGGTCGCCGCACTCAAGCCACTGACCTGGTCCTGTATTTTTCATACATTTTTTGGACTCGCCGATTGTAGCGCCAACCATGTGCGGTGAGACGCTTACGTTTTAAATGGCGTATTACCGTCACGATTACATTTCACGAGTGAGGTACGAAATGTATCCTTACAGCATCGCACTGCTGAAGACAATTCCGGTAGTTCAAAAACATTCCATTTAACCTCGATAACCTACTTTCCTGATTTACTAATGGTTTTTACTAATAAGGTTGAATACGTTGAATTGTTATAGCGGCAACAGAAATACATACGGTTCATGAGATACAGTCTGGTGAGAAACGGACAGACGGACGGACGGACAGCGGTGTCTTAGTAATAAGGGTCCGTTTTACCATTTGGGTACGGAACACTAAAAATGAACTCAAATCTGATAAAATTGTTGATAGACTTTTTTATTTTATTAAGGTCCTGAAAGGAAATTACAGTGGTAATTGTATTAAAATCAGCCATTCGTGTGTTTATCAGAGTGAAAGAAAATTTGATAACAAATATATATATATATATATATATATATATATATATATATATTTGTTATCAAATTCATTAGAAAATTAATGATAAAATGAATGATGATGAAAAATAATCAATTTATTAGAAAGTTTAGAAAATTTTTAAATATTAGAAAGTTTGATAACAATTATATATATATTTGTTACCAAATTTTCTTCAAGTTTTCTAAGAAATAGTTTATAATTCTCGTAATATTTGCTCGTCTGCCTTATATTTATAAATGAATAAGAAAAATGTTCACCAAATTCTTTCCCTAATAATATTTCAATTTTAGATGATAAAATAATTAAATAAATTCTTGTGTTTTCGTCCGAATACATTTGGAATGTGAATAAGGATGGATACGTTTATCTTTATTGGCAATTGAATCGTTTTGTGCAGAAATATACTAAGCCACAGAAGCACTAATAAAAGTTTCAACGGCCGTAAAAGCCCAGCAGTGAGTCATATAAAGGCTTATATTTTAGTAGTACTTATTTAACATATATGATTTAACAGGGCTAATATAAAAATAATTTTCCCTTTTCAAACTAATAACTTAGACAACCATGTGTTTTGCGTTTATACATTCCTGCACTCAGCCCAATTGTGTGCTTAAAGTCTCAAAGTAACACTGAAAAATCTTCGAGGCATCCAAGATTAAAAATCTCAATCGCAAGCAATTATGTTATTAATTACTCTTTAATAATATATTACTATTACTTTAAAAATAATTAACGTTTTACACTTATATTGAAATTTGGCAAAATTACAAATACGTAGCAAATCTTACCTATTGAATCAAATGCTTAGTAAAACAATTCACATCGAACTTGCATAGAAATATCTCAACACCTTGATAGAAACTATGACAAGCGAATTGAATTAACGACAGCGTATTCCTGTAACGCGAAGTTTCTTGAACGTTTGCCAAGTAATATGTAATGGTTGAAATCTTCTGACGCATCGTTAGCTGGTGGAAAGTTACATGGTAACCCGAGTTATTCGCAATACAATGTCATGATTAAATGGCAAAGATTTAAATACTTATTTTATTTATCGACGGTTTATAATTTCAGTAGCTAAATAAACTTTTTTTAAAGCATAGTTAGGCGGACTGGCAAATGGGCTATCTGATGGTGAAAGTAAGTGATCACCTTAGATATTGGCGTCGTAAGAAATTTTAACGATTCCTTATATCGCCAAAGCGCCAACGACCTCACGAACGTAGATGTGTTGTCCTTGTACACTTGTCATTTATCTTTCAACACTAGAACACAGAAATCCTAAGTATTGCTGCCACCTACTCGGATATATGATTATTATGAATTGCTCAATATTGGGTTATAGGCGCTCACTTCTTTCATTACGCCCCCTCCATTATGAATTGGTGGATCCACTAGTAGAACTATTTTGTCAAACACATACAGGAAAACATCCTAAAAAAGTTCTTACGGTGTTTTCCTTGAACACCGAGTATTTAAATTATGATTGAGATGCGATTTTATTTTAAATTATGATATCGGTTGGCGGACGATCAAATGGGCCGCCTGATGATAAGTGGTCACCACCACCCATAGACAACGACGCTGTAAGAAATATTAACCATTCCTTACATCACCAATGCGCCACCAACCTTGGGAACTATGTCCCTTGTGCCTTTAGTTACACTGGCTCACTCATCTTTCAAACCGGAACACAACGATACTGAGTAGCTGCTGTTTGGCCGTAGAATATCGGATGATTGGGTGATACTTAGACGGGCCTGCACAAAGCCCTACCGCCTCCAACTCATGACACTCCAAGCTTGCCACTCGCAAACTGCATGGACATCTTAATTATTCTATGCTATCATTTTCACATTAAAATATTATTACTCATGACTCGTTTCAGTTCAAAGATTATACTTTGAATAACTTCGACTGCTGGAATACAGATCCAAATATTTCATATTTCGAATCCGTATTCGATATCACGGATTCACGGATTGTACCTGACTAGAATTCAGGGTTGTTATCTGAATTCCCCTCTACCTAATTTTATTTAACTAGCTTCGTATGTCTACATAGTATAGAATAAAGTAGCTTCCCGCCGTCTGTATGCTTAGATTTTATACACTACGCGACGGATTTCTTCGCGACGAATTTCGAAATCTATGACTGGTTTTGTTTCGATTTCATTTCATTGTAAACTGCAAGTTACTTATCTACATTTGGCCCCAACTTAATTGAACCTCTTTTAAATGAAATTGTTAATATCAAATAGTATATTCAGTAGTCATTAGTTCAGTTAGAATTGGAGTATGACGAAAACAATTTACTTGTATTTGTTAAGGTTTTTCCCTTTTTTTTTATACAGCCGTAATACCGCACTGCAGTAACTTTTTTCCGCTCTCTAAAATTAATTCTTTGTTAAGCCATACCAATATAATAAAGATCAAGAATTCCCTTTCATTTTCTGCATATCTACGACTGGAGCTCTTCAAAATGAGACTATAACTGATTTTTTATAGTCAGCCGTCGTCCCATAATCACTGGGACAAAAATCGGCTCACGCTATTAATATATAAGAAGATGATTGAAGAGCAAGGTTTGTATGTATAATAAGCTTATAATAGTAGAGAAACGCCATGAATTTCAACTTTCCTAGCCGGAAAAAACAAAGGTTTTTCTTTTCATGTTTATTTTTTTATCTAAATGATATATTTAGACACTTAGTTTACCCGTCTGAAGAGACGGTAGCTAGTATTTAATAAAATTTAAACAAACCCAATGAAAAACGAACTATAATATATACAATATATTAGTTAAATTAAAGTGGTAAAAATTAAATTCGACCTTTTAGTTTGTCTAAATTATCTTTAAAATAAAGTATACAACTTGATGGATTTATATAATTCATTTATACTAGTAATAAAACTTACAGGATGAGTTTATTCAAGGTAATACTTTTAAAAGCGTATCGATTTGTTACTAAGTGACGGTCCGTAGGAAGTTAATGTACTCTTTGGTAACGGTCACGCTGATAGACCACTCATACGGAGGGTCGTAAATATATTTTGTCATTTGTATTTTATCTGTATGTCATATAAAGTTCGTGGAAAGGTAAAGGTAGACAATCATATTCATTAGGAGATACACGTAGTTTACCTTGCGAGATTGGGCCAGACCAATAAATATGCCTTGTGGAAACCCCCTGTGCGGAGATAAGTGTTCCGCACTGACTTATTAAGGAAAAAAGAGATTACGATTATTCGATTACGTTAAAAAAATATAAATATATATTTGGCAAAAATAAAGGTTCCCTTAATATTATGTTACATAATAATTCTGTGTGGATCTTAAGAAATAATTCTAACATTATTGTTAGTATTTTTTCAAACAAATAAATCCACATTCAGGTGCCATTTTTTTTTATAGTTTATCTAATCTCAATGATAAATTTCATAGAATAAATACTTTGTATTATGAAAGCTAATACACGAACTACTCTTATAATAAACGTGTTGTTACTAGATAGAACTAGTTTTAGAAACTACTTTTATTTTCCAAAACAAATAAAATAAATCTAATTCTAATATCGAAAAATAAATAAGAAGTATTTTAACCTAAAAAGAATATAGCATAAGAATATAAATATCAAGGGATTGATTTAATAAAAAACAAAGGAATAACGTATGTTTGCCGATAAAGACGAATTGAATGACAGCGGAGTAAAATGTCAAAAACCAATTATGATATTGGTATTGAAATTACACTTTGATGAGAGTTACAATTGATATAATCTATATTACTTACGTCAAAGTTGAGGACTACTAATAAAATAAATTGTTATGGGCGTAGCTTGAAACGAGGCGCACGATAGGAATGAAAGACATTTTATTTTCATGAATGACAGACGGGTAAGAAATTGCAATATCTAATATTAAATAGGTATCGTCCGCTCATAGGGATAGTCACTTTTGCTTTCTTATGCAAATCTTAGTTTTACGTATTCCGTGTGACTTCCTCGATGTTTAAAAGGATTTCATTTCCGCAAATCCATATTGAATGTCATAGATTATTCAAGTCCTCGACCACATCGCGTCAATTCGACGTGTTTATTTGACTGTTATCCCATTGTAGTTGGAATAGGCTATATATTTTATTCCAACTCTTTTTTATGTACCTATAACCGATATTTTAAAATACTAGCATGAACACACACGCATATAATATCCAAAATTTAGTTTAGTTCTTGTAAAGACAAAATGTGTGTGAGCCAAAGACGTTTCATCAGCCACGTTCCAGTTTCATTCACATTCTTATATCCCTGTAAATGAAACACCTAAACATGTATTTTATTTTTTATTCAGTGTGTTGTTATTTTTGTCAGTAGTTAGGGCTTTTCGTTTTTCTTGTTCATCAACACACTTTTTTTTTAAACTTCTGCATTTATTTAGATATATTGCGTAAATGAAAATACCTATATGTTTTGTTTACCGATTTACTCACCTAGCGAAATTTAAATATTCAATTTGTTTTCGAAAATTTCAACGCATTGTTGTTCAATGTTTAGGAAATGTAGAGAAAGTTACTACAATTTCATGTAAATATGTAAATTGCTTCCTTCTTCTTTTAAAATTCAAAATATGACTTATCTATTTATCTTATTTTTTTCATCTGATTTAATTTTTATGCAAAAGTCTCTCGATGGTAGGTATGAATAAAAACATTGACTAGATTCTACTAAATAACAGTAATGGAGTAAGCCTTAATAAAATCCTTAGCTAGCGAAAGAGTTTGAATCGAATAAAGAGGATTGAGAGTTTAATTTAACTCGCTTCACTTCAGGTAGATTGTTATGGCCCATTAAAATCATCAATAGCAGAAGTTCTTTAAGTTTTTGTAAAATTGAAACTGTAATAATATTTAATTAAATGTGTGTTTTATTGTTCCGGACAGTATAGGGAAATCTAATGCTTATTTCACAATGAAATATAATCTACTGGATGAAAACCCGGCTTTGCAAGGATAAAATAAATAAAACTAAACAAATATAAATATAAAAACGACCGTACCTTGAAATAATTATTTGGAACACACTTTCACTACGCACCCGTAAAAGTCAAACATGGCCGCCCGTTGAACTGTCATGTCATTGAATTTCATGGATTTAATATTGAAATATCTCAATTATAATTTTGGGCATAGATGTTGTCGTCTGAAAAATTATAATTATATAACGATGTTTATTTGTGGATAGTTTTCGATAGGGTATATCGCAGACCTATACGAAAATATTAATATAGATGGTTTATATAGATACAGGGTTACAGTTTACGTCAATCGTATCCTAAATATAAGTAAAAATGACACTGAAGATTGTATTTAAAATATTTTATAAGTGTATAGCAGCTAGAAAAATATTTAATTGATGGCGAGTTGCAAATTATAACTCGGACAGTATGTGGAAAGCTAATAGAATTTATAAATAAAATCAACACTTTTCGCAGATACAGGATTACGGGTTACTGTTAATTATTTTTATAGAATCGACGAAACGCACATAGGATTACTGTTCCGTGTGCCCGTTGGCCTGTCAGTTAAATGTCACATAACGAGGGAGCTAAAATTCTGCAAGCTCTTTTATTACTGGTGACAACACACCAAAATAGAAATATCAAAATATATTTTATTCAAGTAGGCTTCTGAATCCTCATTTTACAGAACTATGTTAAAAAAGCTACTATCGGTTCTGAATGTTTTCAATTCAACATTTTTCACTTTTTTTATATTTTGTCAATTATTTTATTGCCCTTTTATTCATTATTTTTTTTCGTTAGCAGCCTGTAAATTTCCCACTGCTGGGCTATGGCCTCCTCTCCCTTTGAGGAGAAGGTTTGGAGCATATTCTACCACGCTGATCCAATGTTGATTCATTAATTCCATTGAATTCCATTGAATACACATGTGGTAGAATTTCGTTGAAATTAGACACATGCAGGTTTTCTCACGATGTTTTCCTTCACCGCCGAGCACGAGATGAATTATAAACACAAATTAAGCACATGAAAATTCAGTGGTGCCTGCCTGGTTTTGAGCCCGAAATCGGTTAAGATGCACGCGTTCTAACCACTGGGCCATCTGGGCCTTTTTATTACTTTTATTATTTATCTCATTAATATTTTAAAGTTGTTTAGCGGTATTGAAGGAGAGTTTTATCGGTAGCATAACAAGCTTACTAGCTTTTTGCAGTTTAATAAAAATGTAAACTGTATTTGGTCGCATAATATAATATTGTGCAATTTCAAGGGGAATCCGGAAGAGGGGCGCGGTACGCACATGAACTACCAAATATATAAACAGGATCGACGCGTAGAAGCAGTATTAATTGTGTTAATTTGCTTTGTGCATATTACGTATCATTTAAGTTCGAATTGAGTTAAACTAAAGCAACATGATATGATCCTATTACAATTGAATGAATTCATTGAATTAGTAATAATAAACAAACCTTAGATTTACGTGTTATATACAATTACTAATATCTCTACAATAGTACTATAGTATGCGCTAAAAACTTTTTGTATATATTTCTTTTTGTGCATCAATAATGTGGAAATTACTGAACGTATCCATATAGATCAATAGCCATAGGGTTCGACGTAGGGGTTTTCAGGTATATTTAATGTCCAGCGAAGCAGAAAATAATAAAAATGGTCATTTTTTGTCAAATCCATGAATACTTACACGGTGGTACGGATTTATTTAGGGGTAGGTACCACCTACTCATCATAAATTCTACCGCCAAGCAATAATACCTAGTATTGTGTCTTCCGGTTTGAAGGGGGAGTGAGCCAGTCTAACTAAAAGGCACAAGGCACACAGTGGCGTAGCTAGGTGGGTAAGGGCCCCGGTGCATAGAAAAAGAATCGGGCCCTCGCCCCCTCCTTAACGTATATTGGCATTCAAAATTATAGATAGTAATAAGAATAGGATACAGGATACAGTGAGTTGAACATATCGTTAGTAAATTAAATCCATACTTCATCTCTATTCAAAGCTCTTTTCATAGCTTAGGTTAGAGGCCCCCCAGAGCTCAGGGGCCCTGATCCACTGCACCACCTGGCCCTACGATAGCTACGCCACTGAAGGCATATTATATACAAGCCCATTTATCAGTCCGCCTACCGATACCACAGAAAAAAAAGAATCTCTGCCAATTATATCATGTCAAACTTCTTTATTTATTTTTAATCTCCCTGTGATTGGAATATTGGTTTTATATCAATTCGAGTTTGTTAAACATCGTGAACACTGCTAATTTAACATCGCTTATGATACCTTGTTATGTAATCGAATAAATATATTACCTACTTCTTTTTTAATGTACGTGAAATAATTTAAAGCTTATTTTTAAGTATGTTAATTTTAACTCAGACTTACTTTAATATATTTACGTCGGGTGTGGTTGGATATTTTTTTCATATTTTTATTTTAGCTGTTGGATTCGTCCGCTTCGATGTATGTTTGTGGTAAAAAGATATTTCTGTGTTTTTCCAAGGAAGGGCGTTAATGTAACATTGTTTTAAAATTAAATATAATATTAATTCTATTTCCATAGTAAGTAATAAGGTTTTATTAATCTACTTGATAAAATTAACAACATAGTACTGTGATGATTTTTATTTATGTTATTCTGATTTAGAGATGGTAACACTGTTGGCCACTGTTGTTGTTAATCACGATCGAGCTAAGCTGACCTATTGGATGATCGCGCACATTTTGATGTGACAGAAGGAAGGAAGGAAAAAAAGAGGAAGGCAGACTGGTGTCAGACTGGGAGCTCAACGGGGCTATCTTAAAACGAAGGCTGATTGTACAACTTGGATAATTGTGCCGATTAAACCTTTGTTAAAATAAAAGTATTTACATCTAATTGAACTGAGTTTGGATTTACGAAAGTACTATACGATCTATTGCAGAAACTAGAACATGTTATCGGAGTATATTGGAGTATAAATTATACTTTATTCATGTAGGCTTTTAAAAGTACTTTTGTTTTCTAAAGCTAAATATAAAGATAAAATACAAGAGTTAAATTGATCTCTTGATATAATTTCTTCATAAAATCTAAAAATTTATCTTAAGTAGGTAATTTCGTTAAATATACATAGTATTATATCTTACAGAATATTACTTTGAGGTAACGCGACAAGTATTGAAACTGTTTTCCTGCTGCTAAATTGAGCTGTCCGGCCTATTATAAACGGGGGATACATAAAGGATTATATTATATTCAGAAGGTTTTTCACAGAGGTAGGTGTTATGTAATGTAGCGTTTATAATTTTGTAAAAATTAAAAGCAAAATTCCACAGATATTTTTTTAACTTTGCCTATTATAGATAAGGTTTATTTTTCATCAAAATAATATATTTATGACAAAAAGGCGTTAAAATGTCTTTTATATTTTGTACATAGTTAAACGAATTAATACAGTTAGATTATGTAATTCTTTTTCTGAAAAAGCCTTCTTACTGTCTTCCTTATTTCGATAAAATCTTAATATCGTACCCGGGCTAGCTTTATTTTAAATTTAATTCTGTAACATTACTATTCAATATTTCTTCAACCTACTTGAATAAAGTAGATTTTTATCGGAATCTATAAAAATGGTTTTACGAAAAATATATTTTCAATGGTCACGTATTACCTAGTATAACTAAAATATAATTAAAATGCCTGCAACCTCAGCTTGTAAATAACTTAATCTCATGCCATCTATATTTCGAAAGTTAGACAGATAATTAATGAGCCAAGATGACACAACAGATTAAATTTATCACGATTAATTAATGCAAAAAGTTCGAAATCGCGGTGTATACGCCCGGTTTTTAAGGACTCTATTTATTCTTGCAATTCATTGCTTCTTTTAAAGGAAGGCAGAAAAAACGTCTCTTCATTAATCTGCAATGGCGTGGTGTGACATAAGTTTAGATTTTCGATTGTCTTTTTAAAAATTGTATGCTTTAAAGAGATATTAGATAAAGTATGTTTCTAAACGAAACTCGTAAAAAGAAGTTATAAGGACGTTCTAATTTCAAATATTATCGATATGATTAAAAGAGAAAATATATAGAAATTATGAAGAAAAATTTGATGCGCCGGTTACACAGTTAGTTGGTTAGTATTAGCAAATGATAATAAAGCTCTGTGTATACTGCTGTTCCGCTTTGATGTAATCATGAAAACGTGATCACACATTACTTAAATAATTATACAGAGTGATTTATAAGCATAATATTATGTTTCCTTAATATTATATCATATTGCAATTAAGTCTTCAAGATACTTGCCTTTTCAAATAAATAATATATATAAATTTATACATATATATATATATATAAGTACATATTTAATTTTTAACTATAAAAACCTTGATGACGTGATCCCTAGCGTACTAGGGAATACGTCACCAATCAATTTCAATCGTTATTCTTTCTTAAAAATGGTACTACATGCGACCTAAGTTTGCCGATCTGAATTTAGCCACGAGTGCTTTAGAAGCAGCGAGTGGGGTGCAGCTATAGACTTAAGGTAAGATGCCAATAGTTACATTTATTTAAATAATCGATTAATGATATTTTCACAGTATAAAATCATTAAGGCCAACTTAGATGGCATGAATTGTAAAATCAAATACTTCGACTACCTAAAAAAAATCACACTTCACTCTAATAACACACGATTTATAAATGTTATTCTCGGCTTATAATTTTATATTTTCTGTAGTTCTATTTTTAAAATTTTGTTTTTTTTTTGTACTTTTTATGAACAGTCCCGAGGTTTTCATTTGGTTTAATAGAAAAAGTTTGCATACTTATTAAAAATTTTAATTCGAAAGAAATCCTGAATGTTGACGCTGTTTATGAGTCCATCCATGTATATACATTATAATAATATAATATGAAAAAGTAAATTAAAATTTCTTACTCGGAGGGTAATCTCGATAGCTGATGTCACTGTAGAGAGCGAAGGGCGATGCGCTGATGAAGGCCAGCATCCACAGGATCACGATGATGCGAGACGCCCGAGTGAGACCCGCCATCGCATAAAGATGTAGAGGATGACAGATAGCCAAGTACCGTTCCAGAGAGAAAGCTGATATTGTCAGAACCGATACGTATGTTGCCCTATAGAAAAATAAATACAATATTAGTAATTGTAATAAATATTTTAATAAAGTGTAATCTATTAAATTGTCGCAATATTTTTTTTACTATTATAAAAAATAGAAAACGATATTAAGAACATTGCCATAGTTAAAATATACTATAATAAAAATGGTAACATTTATTCGACCAAAAACATTACTGTTCATTTGAAAACATGCATATATAAATATATATCCTATTCCAACGGAAGTAGGAAAAAAGATAAACAAACCTTAGATTTAGGTATTTCATGCGATTTGCTGTTCTGTTCTGCTGCTATATTGTGCACTACTAAGAGTTCATGATTAATATATCTTTATTTATAATACAAAACTATTACACTTAACTACTTATTTCCTTTAATTTTCCAAAATTCCGATAACAGTTTCGTCGAATTTCAAAACGCCATTTTTTCGCAAATCCATAGAGAATATTATAGATTTTATTCAAGCCAATGATATCGCGCCAATTTGCTGTCAAATGTTGTTTATTTAGCTTTTATCCTCTTATGGTTGGAATAGAGTATATATGTTTTCAATGATTAATAACCTCCCCTCTCCCTATTTAACTCTCCCTATTTATATAGGCATAATACATACGACCTCATTGATAATTGCCACTGAATTTTATTTATTTATAACCCCTTATTATAAATCTTACAAATTCAAATAAATATAGTTTCAGGAACTTTTAGTGGTTAAGAACAAAAATGTCGTATCGATCATAACAAGAGTATAAAATTCGACTAATAAATATATTTTTAACTTCAAAGAGTTCGCATTACGTTTTAAATAAACGATAAATTTGATATTCAGACCACGTATGCGAGTTCTTATACGTATTTTATTTTTATATGACATTGTTAAACTTTGAACAAGTTTAATGTATTTACGTGAAAGCATATTACCGATTACACCCAAGAATAGATTTATTTTTGAGTCATTTATTATATTAACTTCAAAGCCTTTTTATGTTTATGACAGACTCCATCATGGCGACGGTGAATAGACGTTGTGATCCGCAATAGAATGTAAATGGATCTTTACTAATGATATGGTCGCTATCATTTTACAATTTTAATGTCAAGAAGAAAGTATGTGTATGGTTTATCGACTTTTCGTTTTAAAATATCATTTGTTTCAACAAATTAATGGAATAAATATAGTACTATAGACTTAAGGTAGGCTAATGCTTAAAATAAATATATATCTTTTAATTATAATTAAAGAACTATGAATACATTTTATGTTGCTCTGATATATAAGAAGCAATTTTATTTTAAGAGTTACTTTCTCAACTATCGAATACACTCGGGTGTAATTTGAATAATAAAATGATAAGTGTACTTTATTTCTCGTAGTTTATATAAGAACGTCATAATTATAAAAATTGGTTTGAGTCGTAGTCATAGTTTTATTGTCAAAATTTGTCCACAGGTTAAAGATTGGAATTCAGGTAATTTTAACTGACAAGGTTAACGTCGTATTGCTACAGTCATCCGACCACCCATTTAACAGCGAACGATCTTTTTGGTTGCATGTAATTTGGAATCGGTGATATCATCTAAAGTTTTCATTAGATTGATATAAGTATGATATAGTAACAAGAATAAGAGCATTCAGTTAAACCCAAGATTGTGTTTATTTTATTATTTAACACTAGCTGAAATTACGGCTTGTGAAATTTATAAATTCTATCTTCAGCACAAAAACGGTCATCGCCTCGACTCAAAAAAAAATCCTATGTCCTTTGATGGAACTCATACGATTCAGCGATTTAAGCGTGAATAGGTAATAAGAGTTACTTTTGCATTTATATTATTAGTATGGATTGAGGTGTGGAGGGGTATAAGAGTCCACATAAATATAACATTTTTCAATCAGCGTATACATTCGCTTTCTAGTACTGAAATAGTACTAAATGATAGTAACATTAAGCCTTTGATTGAATATAACTAAAAAAGTTAAATTACTGTATTCAAATAATTCAATTTAAAAATTTTAAGCGATTATAATTTCAAATTGGTAATAAGTCGATTTTTCAAACTGAAATATTGAAAGTGTGCTCAGACGATTCGAATCTCTTTCGATTAAAATCAACTTATGTGATTTCGGTTCTAGTGTCTCGTTAATATGGATCGTAAAATAGTAATCTAAACTTTTCTGACACTTGGATGCTAATGTACAAAAAATATTTGGTTGTCTCTCGTTTAGAATAGAATAGACGTAAGTGGTTCGTAAACACGTCAACGTCGGGGCTTATTCCATTATCTTGACATTTCAATGGTCCCTTTTAGAACTGTGAATTATTTTACCCTTCCAAGTAAAGGTTTCAGTCATTATTGAAGTATTTGTTTGGTGTTACCCTTATTTACATAATAATGAATTTAATAGACCTTCTGGGAATACATAAGCCTATTTGATAGATAATTAATATACATTTTTTTTCATGGTGGGCTGGTGAGCAAATGGGCCACCTGATGGTAAGTGATCACCAATGGCCATTGCCACCGTAAACATGTTTAATTATTCCCTACTCGCCAATACGCTACTGACCTTTGGAACTGAGGTGCTATATCCCTTGAACCTGTAGTTACACTGCCCAAAATAAAATCAAAATGTAGTCATTATATGAACTAAGATTCTTTGGCTACTTTTTGTTATTTAGGAATCCAAGAAATCGTACTACTTACGCTTCCGATATGAATGCTCGAAGTTTGCAGAAAACCAAACCCAAGCTGTAAGGATATTGGTGCCAGTATACTGCAAGATCGTTTGGAAGTCCTGGAACAATATAAAACATAATTATAATGATGAAAGATACAATTCACTTTAATGGTTTCTGCCTTTTCGTTATTATGCCCTCTCTCCGCCGCTTTTTGAACCCTAATAGGGGCATATATGAGCCGAGATGGCCCAGTGGTTAGAACGCGTGCATCTTAAGTGATTTCGGGTTCGAACCCAGGCAAGCACCACTGAATTTTCATGTGCAAAATTTGTGTTTATAATTCATCTCGTGCTCGGCGGCGAAGGAAAACATCGTAAGGAAACCTGCATGTAACTAATTTCAACAAAATTCTGCCACATGTGTATTCAACCAACCCGCAATGGAATATGCTCAAAACAAGTGGGAAAATTACAGGCTGCTTATGTATGTTATGTTATGGGGCATGTATATATTTTTATATAATAATAAGAAAAACACATTTATTTTATTAACGAAACTCCACGTGTGGACCAAATTGTCAATATGAATTAATAGTTTGATCAAAGCGATTGAGAAATAATTTCGATTGTATGTACTCATGTATAGGGCGACAGTACAATTTGGTATTAGTAAGTTTTTTTTTGTAGACGGTAATTAACGACTTGTTTGATTTGATATAATTGAAATATCATAATTCGATTCGAAACATACGGTCTGATTCTATAAATGCATCAATTACATTGAAAAAAGTAAAATAATTTTATGGTAACAAAAAATCATCATTCAAAGCCACTACTTGAACGAAGTAATTTAATCTATATGAAAACGAATTATATTATTCATACAACGATAAAATATAATGTGATTTGTTTGATAAATCTTAAAACAACTTTTTTCTGACATTATAAATACCTTTCTTCTGTAATTAGACAGCACTTAGTATTTATTTTTAGAATACTTAACAAACTCCTAATGTAATAATCAAACTTCGAATTAAATGATGCTTTTCAAAGTAACACAAATGATGTATTTATACAAAATTATCGTGACTCAAAAACATAATTTTAACGGCAAATAATTGGAACGTAGATAGTTTTAAAGTCTCAATACAAAGTTACCGAAATTGGTGACATAATTTAATTAAATGCTTCTAATTAGAAGCAGTGATTTATTAATAAAATTTGCCTTTTCAAGACTTTTACGACATAGACCAAATGCTGACATTATTAATTTCGGAGCCGAGTTTTTTGATTATGATATTAATATTATTTAATTGGCACGAAGTTATAACTACTTTTATATATTCTAGATTATCAGAAATTGTTTAAGAATTTGGATAATAACGGTAATTTTACTTTAATTAATAGCAGTTTAATGAAACATAAAATCAATTTATTGTTTATTCTATGCCTTAATTGTTTTTAATAGTACCTAATTTTTGTTGTTAAATGCAAATATTTTTATTTAAATAATAAAATTTGCTAGTATATTTAAATCTACAAGCGCTATCAGCTACCAGTCAATGAGTGGTTACGAAAATATTATCAAAAGTCTTTTGTAGCAGTAAAATCTCTCTCAGGTTTATTTAACAGAACCAGAACAGAACCCAATTTTGTTTTTTTATTCAATAGTTCTCTAGGTAATGGATATTGAGTCCTTAATAATGACTTTCGAGTCGGTATTACTTGAAGTTTAAGTGTATCTTGACGTTTTGAAATGGTTTAATTTAGTATACTAATTTACGCTATATACAGTGTTGAATAAACTTGGAACTTAGAACTTGCAATAGTACCTAGTACGTAATAGTGGTAATATTCATCGAACTTGAGTTGCTTAACATTGCTTTATATCATCATCATCATGTCAGCCGAAGGACGTCCACTGCTGGACATAGGCCTCCCCCAAAGATTGCCACAACGACCGGTCCTGTGCAGCCCGCAACCAGCGGCCTTCCCGCGACCTTCACCAGGTCGTCGGACCACCTTGTGGGAGGCCTACCCACGCTGCGTCTTCCGGTCCATGGTCGCCAATCGAGAACTCGTCGGCCCCATCGGCCATCGGTTCTTCGAGCAATATGCCCCGCCCACTGCCACTTGAGTGTGGCAATTCTTAGGGCTATGTCGGTGACCTTAGTTCTTCTGCGGATCTCCTCATTTCTGATTCGATCTCGCATAGAAACTCCGAGCATAGCCCTCTCCATTGCCCTTTGGGTGACCTTTTTTTTATGGTATAGGGGGCAAACGAGCAGGAGCAGGACCTTGAGCCTTCTTATGAGGCCCATTGTGAAGGACCACGTTTCAGAGCCGTAAGTCATCACTGGCAACACACACTGGTCAAAGACTTTTGTCTTGAGACCCTGCGGTATATGGGACGAGAAGATTTTTCGTAGCTTCCCGAACGCTGCCCAGCCGAGTTGGATTCGACGGTTGACCTCTTTTTCGAAGTTGGACTTACCTAATTGGATCCTTATGGTACGTGTACCTGCTTCTCCCTACAATCCAAACAACCAGAATGTGACAAAACTATAACGACGCGATTCATCCATCTTTAAAAAGTCTAAGGATTTATTTTTACTAAATGCTTTATATAGTATTTTTTTAATAACTTAGTGTTACTTCTTTCTAGTGTATACCTTGTATAATAATTAGTATTAAGCTAAATTGTTAATATGTTAAAATAAATCAATTAATTAAATAAAAAACAATTGAGCTGTACATAACTTACAAAAAATGCTTCATATTTCTTTGTTAATTTAACATATAATATCTTAACCTAAAATTATGTATTTTTTGTGATTACTTTTTATCAGAGCTTTCTTATGAAATGTGTAGGTCGGACAGATACATGGACCACCTTATGGTACGTGGTCACCAACGAATAAAGACATTGGCGCTGTAAGAAATATTAACCGATGTCATGGCTAATGCCCTACCAACTTTGAAAACTAAGATGACCTTTAAGTTACACTTGCTTACACAGTCTTTAAAACGGAACATGTCAATAATACACTATATACTAGTGTGTCTCACGTGAAACTTCGCGTTTATTCAACAGATTTTTACAAATTTCGAAACCTGTGACAGGTTTGTTTTGATTTAATTTCATTGTAAGCCGACGATGTCTGTTTGCGCGTTTTACATTTGTTTTTTTTATGTAGCCATAGCGCTGTCCTCTACCCGGCCAGTAACATTTTAAAATTAATTATATTTTAAATCGTAACAATTTAGTAAATTACACATCTACGGCCGGAGGTCTTCAAAATAAAATCATAACTGATTTTTTATGTGCAGCTATCGTCCCATATTAACTAGGACAAAAATTGGCTTACGCTATTAATATATAACATATTTGCATATAGATGAAGCAAACCAACTTGTAAATGGTTTTCATTTCGAGTTTATAAATGTAATACTTCGCCCAAGGGATTATGGATCTTCGTAACCGCAACCGAAACTATCGAATATCAGAAATACATATCTGTCCGAAGCCGTAATAGAATCCGATAAAAACATAAAAATAAAACGAACAATTCGTTTTAATTTTATTTTGCATACTTAAAGAATTGATTTCAAAGTTAATTATTTTTTTTTATAACAAATAATAGCCAAAGAAATAAAGTCAAATTGTTACATTGTAATTTTATTTTTCTAAAATTAATATTCGTTGCTGAAACAATCCGAAACTATCGGATAATCCGAAATCGGTATTCATATATTCGTATCCAGATTCGAAATTACTCATCCATAACATCCCTGCTTCTCCCTACAATCCAAACACCAGAATGTGACAAAACTATAACGACGCGATTCATCCATCTTTAAAAAATCTAAGGATTTCTTTTTACTAAATATTTAAGAATTTAGTTTTCTTTTCTTTTTTACTAACGTAATCTGTATATATTGAATTCTTACGTAGTCTGTGTAAGCATGGTGAAATATTATAGTTTACCTTTGTTGTTGTATAAAAATACTTTAAGTGGGTATGCTTTTACTGTAATTGGTTGTGTAACAAATAAGTAAAAAATAAATTACCAATTTTCTATCTATTCTATTCGAAAATTCTCGATCCATTTCCTTGTTATATTATTTAAATACACAACAAGGAAATGGATATTTCATTATAAATACATGAAGTTCCAGACTTTGTGAACATGGTCTATATATAGGAGTCTATACTTTGTGTGAATATAATAGCTGATATAGCCAAGGTTTATCTATTTATGATGGAATGTACTTTAGATAAATGATTCGGTATCGCTCTCCATCGGTCTCGGTCCCATTGAACTAAAACAATGAGATGAATAGTGAATTTTCCACGATAATATAATATCCAGTATATTTCGTCTAGTCTTTTTTATGATATAGGTGTCAAACTGGCAGGAGGCGCATCTGATGGATAGTGACTACCACCGCCCATGGTCATCTGCAACACCCCGCTAGCAGGTGTGTTGCCGGCCTTTTAGAAATGTGTACGCTCTCTTCTTGAAGGTTCCCAAGTTATATCAATACCAAGGTTCACAATGTGGTCGTAAAAGGCAAAAATGTCTTAAAAATCGCGCTGCTAATGTAACTTCTAATTCTGACACGAAATTCAAGTCCAAACTATGCCTCGGGACATTTAATATCATTATACTTTTATAAAATAAAATAAGTTATTTTTATCTAAAAACGACTACAAACAAAGTTATCATATGACGCACCGCTAATGAGATAATCTTAATGAACGTCATTCGTGACAATGATCGTTGCTAGTCTCCCGAGCATGGATAAAACATGGCTTAAGACTAAGATTCGTACCACATTCTAAGTAATAAAGATATTAAAGATTTTTTGTTTTCTGACCTCACTTGTGCAATCTTCCTTGAATTAAGGTTTTCTAGAAACTTATTGCACTAAGCATTTAATAATATAGCTTTCAATGACATTTTCTTTTAATTTTAAATCGTAACAAATTTTTTATGGGCATTTTTTTAATATTCCGAAATTTCAAAATATAGTCGCCACTATGTTACAGTCTAAGAAATTCTTATGCTGGAAAGAAATTTTCATATGTTCTTCACGTAGTATATTAAATTCGGAGGAGATAAAATCTTTTTAAGGTAGTTTTAAAAAGTTTTCAACATTTTTACCCTGGATTTACCAACAGTACAGTACGATTATTTTTTGTGGTTGCATTACTTTTTAAATCATTTCAACTAACTTTAGAAATGTATTTTTTTTCTTTTGAAATGAATGTCTAGATTTGTAAATACTTTTACCATTCTAGACTTTCATTACGATCAAAATAGGAGAAATAACAGGAGATTTTAAAATTAGCCTACTTTTTATCATTGAATTTATGTCGACTGTTTACTTGCTCATTTATCAATCAAGGTGACCTTTGGATCATGAACACTCTAAGAGTTTCGTTCTTATTATATTAGGATTAATGTAATCGGGCAGCAAAAACATCCTCGTAGTAAACAAAGGTATGCCTGTAAAGGAGTAAAACGAGATCATTTCATGAATACAAATAGAGGGAAGGATGCTTAGTTTTATAAATGACTTAATAGCAGTATTTTTGACACTTTCCTTTAACTGTAGAATTATTCCATAAAAAAAAACATCAAAGTGTAAAAACGGTGCTACCTGAAGTAACGTAATTAACGTAACATAAAAAGTAATTAAAATAGTTTCTCGATTAACTATTTCAGATAATTAAAGTAAAGTAATGAATATGTATTTAGTCTCCTACATCAATATTCGATATGTTAAATTACAATCTATGTGTTGACTTTCGAATTTATCAAACTGTGTTTATTTATAGTCTATATTAACCAATATATTATATTATTTAAAGATTTATTGACATACTTTCTGGTATATTTTTATTTATATATGACTGTACAATTATCAGCAAATGGAATATCTGGATTGCTTACTGCATTAGTAAATATTAATGTAATTTATAAAAATAAAGAATAGTAGTGGACTAAAAGAGCTCCCCTGTGGTACACCATTACCCCTTTAGATTGCGATAGACATGTTCATACAGATTTGAGTTATCTGTTTCCACTTCAATTTCAGAACTCAAGAGCTTGCGCCAAACATATGTAGTTTATATATTTCATTTCAAAATCAATATGACAATTAAAATTGAATTAATCTTTGATGTCTGGAACAAGTTAGATTGTCATTATCATGATATTTTAAACTTTTAATAGAAGTTTTTAGTGAAACATATTTACAGATGTTCAGATATAAGATATACTCGAAAACATTTCCTTTTGTCGAAGTTCAGTCCAGGACAAAGATTGACATGTCTTTCTGTGTACTGGAATTTACAAGTTAAGGAAGTCTGACGATTTGAAGTTTAATTTTACTTCCAGAATTTTTATATTCTTCAGAAACTTTGCACAAAGAGTGTCTTCGTGATATTATTAATCGATTCAACTGCATTAGAGACACTATTGTGTTGGGCTGTGCTAATATCGGAAGAAGTGATATACATATAGTACAGTTCTTCTCTGGACAATACATGGATATTTTAATTTCCGGACCCGTGGTAGTATTTATTCTTCTATATCGAATAATGGTATTTGATTTGATTTGTCATGAGGACAGTTGAAATTTAGAAATGACATGGTATTTAATTATCAATATGTCTAGATAGAATGTCAAAGCGCAGAGCGCATTGTAAAAATTAGTTGTCAACGGTTAGCAAATAAGTACACGTAGTAAGTGATATGACGTTTAGCGATTTTAAGCTTAGATTTCACACACACTCAGATAATAAAGTTGGTCTGTTTGTTTTAGTACTTTTGTAGTTCGACACTCTATCTGGATATATGTATAAACAACCTAAAACCGTTACATAACATATTGAGAATTCCTAGAAATAAATTGTTTGGCTATCTATTAGGTTTGGATTTATATCGAGATTATTGGAGGAATAACCAAAAAAAAAAACATATCCTATCTGTACACAGCTCAAATTCATAAATAAATTCTATACTTTTGTTCTATGCATATGAGGATGCGTTTGAACTAATGATAGAGAATAAAGGACAAGTATGAATAAAAAGTATATTCGTGTTCACGGTTATTCACGGCAGAGTAATCTCGCCTGACATCATATCTCTTTTTACGATGTCTTTCAAAGAAATAACAAATTACCTTCACCTTTATGAACGTCAGTTAATAATGCTTTGTATGATATTGATGTAAACACAATAGCGAGTGTTTATGACTTGTATGCTTCGTATAAAACGTGGCGTATTAAATAATAAACTAGTAGTTTGTAGATATCACAATAGAAATATTTGAAAAGAAAACCTATCATATTTAATTTCCGATTCGCTTAAAATTTCGAATTACAAAGACTTTACCAATAAAGGTAATACAAATTTAAGATGTAATTTGACGGTTACTTTTTTGCTTGTTGGGATTTTTTGTAAGACCGCCTAGGAAAGGTATCACCCAAACAGCAATAATGACTATGGTTGTGTTCCAGTTTGAGTGAGTGAGCCAGTGTGTCTTCAGGCACAAGAGATGTAACATATTAGCTCCCAACGTTGGTGGTGCATTGGCGATGTAAATAATAGTTAAAAATCCTTACGGTACCGATATGACCACTTACAAATAAGCTTGCCGACATATAATTAAAAACTTGTATATTAAAAAAAAAATGCTGTAAAATATGTTACAGATAAACTGTAAACCTTATTCTTATTAAATAGGAAATTGTAAAAAATGTCTATGAGGCAAACGTTGCGAGCAATGTTTCGTTTTCCTCTTACTTGTGTATTTTTTCCAATATAGGGTAATATAAATTCCAATGGACTTTACCAAGTAATTTTGAATAAACCAGTGACAACACAGAGTTGGAATGCCCATTTCAATTGTTCAAAGTCAATAAGTTCGGACTTCGGTCTATTGTAGACTTACGAGCACCACCCAGTACCGAATTAGTATTTTATTGGGTATATACTTTTAACTATTCTGAATCTTGTGAAGTTGCTATGACAATAGATAAATACATGATGAGGCCATGATGTACTCATACTAAGCTATTTAGTTTCAATTATTATATGTCGGCGAAAAACCAGTGTCAGTTTAAAAAAAGTACTTATGTGGAAATGATTATTTTAATGATTGAAAACTGTTTAATTATTAAATTAATAATATTTAGTAAAAAAACGACTTCAAAACTAACAATAATTGTAAGTACATTATAATATCGTAAAACGACTTTTAAGTATTCTAATATTTTACATTTCATTTTACTTAGGAGAACTCTGAAAATTATTTTGATCATTGATTGTCGTAGGTATTTTAAGAGTTAGATAAAGTGGGTAACCCACCTATTTTCTCTCGTGGTAAACTCACAGATCGTACCTACATGTTGATGAGTAGATAAAGTATGTTCAATATTAAGTTGTAGAAGAACACGCAATTATTATTTTTTACTTTTTAGTGCATATTAATTTGATTTTGAATAGTGTTTTATTTGAAGTCAGTTTTTTTTGTTGAAAAGATTTATTTTTATTTTTAGTGATCGTGATATACACTAACTATTTTTTCTTACATGGGTAGACCTACTTAGTGTGCCGCTTATATGAGACAGCGCCGTTAAAATGAAATGAAATGAAATGAAAATGAATTAATTTAAGAGGAAGATTTATATCTATAATACAGGCACAATATATCAGAGAAATAGAGATAATGTTAGAGGTTTCTAAATTGATGTCCTAAATAAACACATTTTTTACGCTTTTTTTTAATGGCATTCGTTGACGGACGAGCATATGGGCCACCTGATGGTAAGTGGTCACCACCGCCCATAGACATAGGCGCGCATAGGTGATGTAAGAAATATTAACCATTCCTTATATCACCTTTGCGCCACCAACCTTGGGAACTAAGATGTTATGTCCTTTGCAAACATTGCAAACGCTGGCTGATCGCTACGTGATAGATCAAAATAATATACTGTATGTAATGTATGTATTGTACAACTTATAAACGTCTTCAAAAATTCCAGGATGGTATATGTCTATCTTTTAGGGATATCCCACAACAACCATTTTTTATCCTTTACTTTTTACGAAAAATAACAGTTAATTTTCGAAGTGATTTTAAGCAATATAGCATTAATCCTTATCCAATTAAGTACCTTAATTACATTGTGCATTTAATATAGCGCTTTGTAGCATGTAATTTAAATGTATATTTTCGAAGATATTACAGATTTAAAATGCTGGGACATAGCGGTTTGTATTGTCTAATGACAAAAAAGCTGTGAACGCTGTAGTACATTTAGTATCAGCATCGCACCCGTGCGAAGCCGGGACGGGTCGATAGTCTATAACAAAACTACACGGCACTACCCTCGAAAGAGCTGTAATAGACCTTGTTAAAAAAACTTTAGATTTGGACGTCAACAGATTATTAAGTAGACGACGATAGATCGTTGACGGACATAACGAGACTACGAAATCTGTTTTTCGAAAATGAATGCCACACATAATGTCATACATCGTAAGGTCACACATCATATTGTAATGCAGCAACGAACGTAAGTATATTAAATTTTGATTACCGACGGTTAGAAATTCTGCCAGTACTGTGAGCCGGTAAGGAGTTCCATTGATTATCATATTCGACTATGACAGTAACCATATGGTTATGGTCATTACGGTAGATGACTCAAATATCCGGATACCCTATAAAATATTTGACCCAGTATCCTTAATTTGCTCCTCAGAATTGAAGAGTTCCGTTACTTTGTCATGGATTCCATAATCAGAACGTAACCAAACTCTCATAAAAATATCCTTCCTAATAAAAAAGAATCATCAAAATTTATTCAGATGAGTTTGAAACGAATTCAAACATATTGATTTATTCGTCCATTTATCGCGCACATACTTAATGCAAAATTAAGACTTATATATTTTTCTTATAGATGCCATCATAACAACTGGACTAAATTAAAATGAGACCACATGGGAAGCACTAACTTTGAAATAAAAAATAGGAATCATCAAAATCGGGTCACCCAGGCGAAAGTTAACAAACATAAAAAAAATTAATACAGACGAATTGATAATCTCCTCCTTTTTGAAGTCGGTTAAAAACAAGCTAGGACAAGCTACTCCGTCATATATAATATAGTGATAAATTTTTAAGTATTATATAGGTTGAAATGTATTAAATGTTTCTACTGAAAATTTGTATGAACGGGCTGGTTTTTGGATCGTGAGTGTACAGTAAGGTTAATGTTTTACACTTTTCCAAAGACGAATCACTCCGTGTGGTATTATATTATTACATTATCAGGGTATATCTGTGTTCTTCTCCCGTGATCAAATTATCTCAAAGTTCAAATAACCGCTCAATCAACGCTTTTATTCTCAGTTAAGGTTAAAGTACTTAGAATTAGTAGAATCAAGAAACTTGTCCAGACGATATTTAGAGTTATCTTGGATAATTAAAACCAATTGTCCTCATAGCTTTGTCAAAATAAATTCAAAACGTGACTTTTATATGAATTTCATATTCTTTTTATGAATCGTTTAATAATAGTGCCAAATTAATTTCATTAGTTGGATACAGACTCTAGATTTATCGATTAATATACATTTAAGGTAGATTATAATATATACTTTCAGTTTTAGCATGCTAGTCAACTTCAATCAGATGGAATGACTTGTTTCTACTCTGCCAGAACCTTAGAAATATTATAAAAGCGAAAGTAGCTGTCTGTGTCAATTGGCTTGCATCCCAGGAAGGGCGTAGGTCAGTATTTAACACGGAAATCATTCCTTAAGGGTGTATAAAAGAGAGTAAAAGTTTTTATGGAGAATGAATCATTTCTTAAGTAAGAAATGATTCAAATACAAATTTTTGAGCATATTTTACTTATCTGATTAATTAGAAGATGGTTATTTTTTTAGAACCTTTGTATACCGTATCTACAGTCTATTTACACTTACCAATGAGAGATAAATTTGTAGTATTTACACTATTAATTACACTACTAATTGAAATAAAACTAGTTTTTTAACGGATTTAATCGCGTATATTAATTATTTTAACATCCCGATGTTTCGAGCACTTTGCAGTGTTCGTGTAATTCGAACAGACAAATGTCACCTTAGTCTGCCCGTAACCACGAACACTGCAAAGTGCTCGAAACGTCGGGATTTTAAAATAATTAATATACGCGATTAAATCCGTTAAAAACTAGTTTTATTTCAATGTGTAATAATCGCGAAAATCTAAGACAACATTACACTACTAATATTAGAAATGTAAAAGTAACTCTGTTTGTCTGTTTGTCACGACGAAGCTTCTGGAAAGATTTTGAAGAAAATTGTTACCGTAAGATTAAACTCCACGAAAAGACAAAGAGAATTTTTTTAATCACCCCTCGGAGTTAAAATTGGTAGTAAAGGTTTTTGTGCTATAAACTTTGATAAATTTAACGCGTGGTTAATCTAAGTCAACTATTTAATTAAGCTTCGGATGCAATTAAATAGGAATGCATCGGTTCAAACACGGTCATCTATCATCAGAGTTATGCGTGACGAATAAATGCTCACAAAAGTATGATGTATTTTATATATTTATAGGTACATATATAAAGACACCCACATGCATCCGTCTAAAAGGACCATGGTAACTCAAAGAAGTCGAGAATTGAAAAATATTATTCTAAGATTTTTACAACAACAGATTTAAAAGATTTACGTCAGCGATAAGACGAAAAACTTCATAATGTGGATAGATTGCCTTCAAAGATGTAATCACGTTCGATCTAAAATTGACTTAAGTTTTCACTTTTGTCAGTCTTTTAAATTCTGAAATCCGCTTTTGTAAATTAGGTTACCTAGTCACTTTTCAGACAGCACTTAAATACAGATTTATTATCCAATCCGATCAAATTTCTATGAAGCTATTTAAGTCCACAAGCATGACTAATCGTTAAATATTTGGAGCAGAACAGTCTAGCTTATTGTTTTATTGTGTAAGCAACCAATAAGTGTCAATAATTCTTAAGCTTCAAAAGCGCAATGGTGTACGGGTCGCCTAGCGATGTAAAAAGTTGCAGGATCGATCCTGACCCCTTGGGCAATTGTCGTCCCCACTCCTAACACTAGTGATAAACTTAAAAGGTGGGGTAAGTAGGAATATTAGTATTTAACAAATATATAATTAATTTAGGGCGTTGCTATTATTCGTTTAAAAATAAGTGTCTAGAAAAATCAAAATATTCTTTATTGAAGCAGGCTCATAGAAGCACTTTTGAATCGTCATGTTATAGTATCGAATTACATGTAAAACTACCACCGGTTTAGAAAGTATATTCCATCGAGAAGAACCAGGAAGACACTCAGTAGTTACTCTCCCCCGTTTTAATTACATACTATATCAGTAAAGTATAATTAAACATTTATATATTCTGCCTAGAAATCAATAAATACTATGTCCACGTGTAAGTAAGTCCAGTAATACAATCTTGTATTACTGGACTTAATAGGCCAACTCAAAAAATAACTGATATTTTATTATAGATATGAATACCATAACATATGAAGGGTGTATTAAGTTTGTGATGTCGGAAACTAGGTGCTATTAGTTTACCGTATGAACTACTGTCCTAACTTTATTGACCGTCTTCGCGTTTGGACTCCACTATCACTTACCATAAAGTGGAGTGGAGTCATATGCCTACTCGGCAATTATAAGAAAAAAAAAATTGATAAGTTATTTAATTTTCATTAGGACAACCGACAGTAGATACAATATCACATCCAAAATTAAAAAAGAAAAAAAAAAGCTTAATTATCAAGGCAATAGTTCTACTACTTACAGGTAGTCTCACCACGCATTAACATACTACACAAAGTAATTATTGAAAATATATTAATTTTTTTTTTTTTTTATATAAATTGATATTTGTTATTGCTCTCTTTGTAAATAAATAGAAATAAACTTATTGTATTTATGTTACAACCAGCGAACTCGCCCTCGTAGGTGTTTGTTTGTTACGGACTCCTTGTTATGTATCTATTGGATAATTATTCTCATAATTAATTGGCTTTATCATAATATCTCCGGTTCCCGTGATCATAGCGAGATAAAATATAAGAACAGTTTTTAAGTCCAATCAGATTAATTCGCTTTTATGCACAAACAACGAAATTAATTTTACGTTATTTTAATTATAGTTTAATTTGTATACTCTGCTTTCAGACGAAAAACACATTTCAAAACAGTTTGTGTAGAAATAATACGATTTTACTGGATAAAAAATTAGGAACTAAGTAATAGTAGGCTTATTTTGAAGCGTAGAAAACTTTTAAACAAGTGAAATGAATAGACTTCTTATTAATATATTATATTATATAGCAATAAATAGGATCGACCTCTAAATGTCTCACTGTTGGGCTCCTCTCCCTGTGAGGAGAAGGCTTGGACATAAATCAAGCACGCTGCTCAATGCGATTTGGTATATACACGTGTGGCAGAATTTCATTGAAATTAGACACATGCAGGTTTTCTCCCAATTTTATTAGATCGGAAATAACAGTGGTGTTGTTGCCTAGGTCACAATCCGCAATCGTCGGATACGCTGCATGCGATCTTACCACTGCGTTATCTCGGCTAAATAAATTTATAATCTAAATTAAATATTTTAAGAGAACTTCGTTACGTTAATCATACGTAAAAAGATAAATTTCAAAACGTTGCGAGTACAATATCAATTCAAATGAGTGAGATATGCCGCAAGTAAAACATCTTCCGTTCTAATCTTCGGTTTTTCAAAAAAAAATATTAGCCAAGAATGCTTAGCGTAATTAAAACATCGATTCAGAGCCATGACTGGTCTTGAATTTATCGCTTTTTCCCTTTTCAAAATTTCTTTCCCTATCGCGTTCAGTTTTTCCTCTAATTAGATGGCAATTTGGTTCTCAAATAACCTTATTGAGTACTGCTAACATGGAATCACATTGATATAATTTAAAGATAAAGAGGGGAATTCAATAACATCTTAACTAGTGTAAACCAGTAATAGAATGTAAGTAATACTAAATATTATATGAATTATTATTATCTAAATATAACAGACGAGTATCTGTCACTTTGTATATTAATCCTTAAAATATAATCTTTTTAATCTGGCAACATTAATATTGACACGTCATGGCGGGAAAATTTATTTCATATACGTATACGTATATTCGTTGGAAGTCGTGTAAGACATTACCTATTATTATTATATAAATATATATGAAAACCTAAACAATTTGCGTTTTATTTTTGAGTTACGCAAGATTTTCATCAGTAATATCATTTTTTTATTTGTTTGTTACGTTTACGCGACCTAACTATTTTGAAATTTTGCATGCACGTTGCCAGGTGTACAGAACAGTACAGTATAGAAGGTCATCCACAACAGGACTAAATCACATGAGCGTGGGCGGAAGCAAGTATATTCCAAAATTTTGTAATGATGTTAAGTCTATTTTGATTTTTTTTATACAATTAACAAAATTTAAGTACAATGCAGACAAATCAAATGAAATTAATCTTATATAAGTAAAATTTACAATAAAGCATTTTTGAATCGAATTTCAACTCTACCACTATTTCGGAAATCAATCTCCAGTGAAAAGAAACGGCAAGAAACGTAATATATTTTATCGTAATATATTTATTTATTTGTGCGAAAACCACGGCTTAAAAGTTATAGTATTATTATATTTAGTATTTAGATAATCGTGGAACTTTATCCACAAACAAATATTATATCTACATCATATTGTTATTTGGAGTTATATGATCTCAAAGTACAGACTGAAGTTTATTATCTAAATTCACATTATCTCGTAACAAAATGAACGAACTTCAAACAAAATTGTTGCCTATGTAATTTATGTTTCAGAGTATATATATATATATATATATATATATATATATATATATATATATATATATATATATAACTGGTTGTTGTGGATGTGTGGCTGTCCGTGGTTACGCTCGGTTTTTAGCGGCTGGTCGTCAGCTTGCATTATGCCAATTTTGCATCAAGTTTGGTTCAGTTTGGCCGTGAAAGCAAGACACGCAGACAAACAAACAGTTACTTTTATTATATTAGTATAGATTATATGTATATTTTGTTCATTTATTGAGCCGAGATGGCCCAGTGGTTAGAACGCGTGCATCTGAACCGATGATTTCGGGTTCAAACCCAGGCAAGCACCACTGAATTTTCATGTGCTTAGTTTGTGTTTATAATTCATCTCGTGCTCGGCGGTGAAGGAAAACATCGTGAGGAAACCTGCATGTGTCTAATTTCAACGAAATTCTGCCATATGTGTATTCCGCCAACCACACCTTTAGCCCAGCAGTGGGTAAATTTACAGGCTGCTAATTTTGTTCATTTATTTTAATGATTATTTTTGCGTTAGGCTCATTATAGCTCCAACTAATTACACCAATTAACATTGACTCATACCAATACATCGGTAAGTTCTTTTTAAAACCGTCGCCATTCAAAGAAATTTATGAAGTCGGTTTTTATTTTTAATTAGTAAATTGAAAAGATTATTTCCATGAAATGTTGATAAATATAGTTTATAAATGTTTGAAAAATAAAATAAATAAAAGTATTTTTCAATAATTTTCATAAGTTCCAATTAATTATACATGAATATATTCTTGCGATAACTTTTCTGACGTTCGATGGAACTGATTTATTATCAGTATAACATTATTTTATACATAAATAGTATTTGTAATGTTAAATTTTCATGTCTCGTACTTCACATCTGTTACAAAGTGCCTCTTGGATCATTCCGAACAGATAAGATATGCACTTTATAGCTTGATATATTGTAAATACTTGTGTTCGAAACTGTTGCATTTAGATAATATATATTTTTTTCTCTTTTTTGTATTAGAATTTTCCTAATATTTTAACCAAATGGAAAATAATTTTTGTATTTTATAGGTAGACGAACAGGAAAACAGGCCACATGGCGATGGTCACCAACGCCCATAAACATTAACTATTTCTTGCTTCGCCAATGCGCCACCAACCTTGGGTGCTAAGATGTTAGAGGCATATTCCTTGTACTTGTAAGGCCTTACTCACCTTCAAACCGGAACCCAACAATATGAAGTACTTTTTATGTACACGTCATAATTTACGCATATTAAAGCTTTAACATGCCGTTAGAGGTTGTAAATTTTACCCACAGATCGCGAGTTCAAGCCCGAGCAAGCACTACTAAGTTTTCAGGTGCGTAATATTTTGTTTATAATTTTATTGAAAAAAAAAAACAGTATGAGGAAACCTGTATATATCGGGTAAAATATCATCCATCAACCCCCAGTAGAGTAGCGTGGTGGAATAAGCTCCAAACCTTACTGTAATATGGTAAAGACTGTTCTTTGGGTAAGGGTAATCCTTTATATTTCTTTACTTTTATAGTGATAGTTTGTTCAATAATGTTTAATACATAATGTTTTTCTCTTTTACTACGTTTGATAAATGCCGCCAATTTATGTATTCAACGGTAACTACATACTTTTATAAGGATAATAGGGGCTATTAGTCCTAGAACATTCAAGTTTTATAACAATGATTTAATTTTTGAATTATTCTAGAATATTCTCGAAACATTAATACAGCTTTATTAACATAACTCCACTATCCATCATCTATGTACGGTATATGGAATGTGGACAAACGATGTCATTGTTAATGAACTGAAATTACTTAATTGAAAATATTAAGAAACAACTAAACTGTGTTAACCCAAAAGTCCTGATATTCTATACAAACGTAACAAAAATATAACTATCATTAGGTACATTGATTTGTAAAAAATGTACAAATATCATTTCATTTAAAGAGAAGTACCTATTTATTAACATAAGAATTGATAACATTAAGTGCTTAAACATGAATTAAAAATAGTTACTGTATAAATCTTGACCGCGTGGAATGGTGGCAAGAATGCTAGCAGCATATCCCCGTTGAATCGCAATTCCGATCCTCTGGGCTAAAAACGAACCAGCCCTCCTGTCACCAGTGGAGGCAATAAGGCGAGGTGTTATACTTTTGATAAAGCGTCTTGCACCACTACTCAAAGGGCCAATGGGACAAAAAAGTAATTTGACATAAGACACGAAAAGAAAAGTTAAATTAAAATGCGTATTGATATTACTTATTTAAGAAATGATTCTTTCTCCATATAAAATTCCACCCTCTTTTTCCCAACATCAAGAGGTGATTTAAGTCACAAAAACTAACCCACGCTCTATCCTGGAACACCATCTATCTCCATACAAAATTTCGTCTAAATCGGTCCAGCGGTTCATTTAAAACGAATATCTTACGAAAATGCCTAGAATTCTATAATATTATGAATATTTTGAAATAAACTACCTGATAAAAAGTACATAAGAAGCCGCTCAATGTTATATAATTAAAATTATAAACTCCAACGAAGATTAATTAATACAAACATAGACGTAATCAATAAATATACATAAAATATAATTTACATTATACTATTTATATTAAATATGAGGAATTATGTGTCCGACAAAAACTACTATGTTTTTTTTTGTATATGTTGGCGGAAGAGCATATGGGTGACCTGATGGTAAGTGGTCACCATCGCCCATAGACAATGGCGCTGTTAGAAATAATAACCATTCCCAACATTACCACCACCGACTTTGGAAATTAAAACGATCTCGTGCCTATTGTTACATGTGTAACTATTTACTCAGCCTTTAAACTGGAACACAACTATACTGAGTACTGTTGTTTGGTGGTAGTAATATCTGCTGAATGGGTGGTACTTACCCAGACGGGATTGCACAAAGCCCTATTACCACCAAGAAAAATTGTGTCAATTTGCTTTAAGAATATACAATAATAATGCCATCCAATTAATATTATTATAATCAGTAACCCCCTGGGATTGGCCAGATTAATTTGCTATTCCAATTTAATCTTATTGTGACATATAACGTAACACCATATAGGAGCTCGTCGGATTAACTAATTTGACTTTAAATGAACGGCCATTGGATGCAGGCAGGATGACGGAATAGGCGACTAATGAGCGGTCAGTATTTAATCAGATTAATTGAGAACATTGTTCACAATTCCAAACACTAAACGATTTACGTGAGTTGAGAAGAGTTTAAATTGTTATTGTAGGCACTTTATATTTAGCCTCTTGTTGAAGCACAGCTGGTAAATTATGTATATCCGTAACTAAATCATAAACACTGATCAAAATTCTTGATAAATCGTAAAAATTCGGCGAGAAGTTAACACAATGTATTTGTATATTAAAAGCAAACATTGTCGGGTAAATGATATGACATAAAGCGATTGATTTGTTTTCGTTTTGGCTAACGACTAGCCCGTCGATTGCGTTAGGCTACTAGAGAATAAAACCTAGTAAGATAATTTTAATCCAGGTATTTGCGGAATCCGACACTCTTGATCCCATTGGATCCAGATATTTGCGGGATTCAGCAGGGTGGACGTAGACCTTAAAATTAATCGTAATAAAGACCTAGCGTGGTTAAAACCTTTGCGTGGTTTTCATTTTAAATACCTACAATAAACTACTATTAATACTTCTAGACATAAATATTTTGACACAGATTGACCTAAAATAAGATATCACACAAGGCATGAATTGACTCAACAACATAAACATCAGAAACATATTGATATCCCAGAACTTTTTAGAGATATACCAGGTATTCAAACGGTTTTGGTTCTCCAATGTTTTTGATAGAAAAGTCCGACAATTATCTACGATCGGTTCTAAGTCTAAAAGGATCAGCGAATATATTCAAGCGTTATCCTGTTATCTCATATCCATGTAACGAGTTTCCTCATATGAAGTTTTATTATACTTACTTTATCTCTAGTTAAAGTATTTTTGCACGTGTACACTGACAAAAGAAACTCCGTTGCCTGTTATGTACACCAAATTGTTTGGTGAATATCATTAGCTCCTGCAGTAGAGCGTAAATATTTCTGTTTTTTTTTCAAGTGCTTATGTTGCTATTAGCATTTTTTAGTAGTGTAATTTCAGTATTTCGGGATGGCAAAATAAAATTATGTTGTACCATGATGTTTCAATCTCTCTCTATATTTTTACAATGCCCCAATCATCCAATTGTTTTCCTTATGACAGCTCAATCACTTAAAATAAGAAATAGTGTTACATGCCAGTTTTAAATGTTATAATATAATATCAACTAAAGTTGTATAAATTATTGATCAATTAATTACAATAATAATTGTAATAATATGTAATAATAATAATGTGACATTATTAACGATATTATTAATTAAGATATCCTATGACGTAGCACCGTATTGGAGGCTAGGGCTAGTCTCGTAACAGTAGTTTTTGAACATTTCACTGGCATTTTTATATCATATACATGTAAAGAAAGAAAATGATTTCTTTCTTTATTCTGAATACGCGCGCGCACCGTTAGTTCGACAGTTAGCCGCGGCGCGTCGCGTCAAGCTGGCTGTCATTATCAAAGAAGAATTTGCATGAAATAAAAAAATAAATAAAAATAAAAATTAGTAATTGTCTTATATACATTATAGCTTAAAATTTGCAATTTTTTTAATGCTGCGATGTTTATTTGTGGAATTCCTCCGCTTAGCGGAACACGTATCTTACTTATACTGTGAACATACGTGTTAGCCGCCAGTCCAGTAGGATCCCACAAAATGTATACGGGATGCCGGAATACAAGGATCGTATTCCCTAGTTACAGCTAACGCTCTTCAATGTGTAATATTCATAATTATTTGCATTAAATTGTTATTAAAAAAAGGTTATGTATTTAATTTAAAAAAAAAAAAACATTTTATATATAAAATCTGTAAAAAATTGGTCTCCGATTAACTTACATGCATATACTGTAAGGCATTTGCATTTGTCCGAAAAACCGTAAGCCGGAAAATGGGTCAAATAGATTCGTTTTTCTAGTACCTATTTATGCGAATCTTACGGGATAACAATTTATTACTTCGGGATCCTGTTTTATATGTGTAAAAAAACATACCTCGTAAATTACTGACATGGGTAAGACAGAATCTGGCATCATTATTTTAGTTTTTGCTGTAAATCATGTCTTTGTCTAATTTCAGCGTGAAACACTTCTTGCAGTGAAGATGCCGAGCCAAGAACGCGATCTTTTAAAAGAAGAATGTTTCCTCACGTATTCTTTAATGGCAAAGAATTTGGAAGTAGATATCAAATGCTGAAGACTCTAATGTGGTTGGTGATAATAATAGAGCCGAAAGTTTACCTCTTCACCATTAGAAACATATTTTGATGCATCGGAACAAGTCAAATTAAAATTATTGAAAATAGAGACGATTACACCATCTTAATTACACTTACAGGTTGATAAATGTCATTTTTTATAAACACAACAATAGTAGTAACTATTAATTCAAAACTTTATTATCAGTCCAGTCATTATATACATTTGGAAAGGCAAATTAACCGACAGATCCAAATTTTCGATATATGGCGTGAGCCTAGAAAAGCTTAACTTTAAATTGTCCACCAAAAACACCTTGTGCAATTTCTGCCATCTTGAAAAAAGGGTTAAATATTCATTTTTCATAATAACTCGGTTGGGATACGTAAATTTATGTAGAATACTTTAGTGTTGCTCTTTTTACGATCTACAATTATGGTCATTTGCATTTCTTACCAGTTTTTCTGACTGTAATGACTGGAATATATATATTCATTCCGTGGATATTTACTTTAGTTCTATTTCTAAGAGTTTGGGTTTTCTACTTCGATGATTTTTTATCAGAAATACAAAACAGTCAGATAATGAGTTTGAAACTGAATCTTAAAGTCTAATCAAAATGATAATGGATTCATATTTTCTTTTCAAATTTACATTTCTGAAACTCAAATGATTTGACGATGCTGTTTAATTAATCCTTTTGTTAGACTTTCCGAAATCGGACTATAAGCTCGATGATAAAGGCTGGACCACGCCCCTGTTTCGAGTTGTTTTAACTATAAATTGTTTTGATAATTTACGAATCAGTATAATATTTAGAAAACCAACGAAGATAAACAATACTATACTATATTAAGGATACATTTAAAGATTGCCAAATGATGACGAGTTGTAGCAATATGATTGTATATAAAAGAAAAAATATTAATAAGATAATACTAATTGTATTGCAACTTGTCTATGTGGGTTTTTAACAATAAAAGCCAAAAAAATATTCAAAATTACCATAAGGACGATTCTGGCGAATCAAGAAAAAACAATAGCGTATAGATCTGTCGAAGATTGTAAAAAAAATAGGGGTTGGTCGCCTTGTATTAGTCATAAAAAGTAGTCTATGTCCTTCCTTGGAGTTTTTCCATTCTACCAAATTTCATCAAATACGGTTTGGCCATGAAAGAGCAAAAGACAGACGGACAGAGTTACTTTCGAATTTATAATATTAGTATAGCTTAAAAAAGGTTATTTTATTTGGACGTAATAAAAACAAAGGCAGTAAAGTCTAAAAATCAGAAATATTTATACGAAAATTTACAAATATGAGGTAATGGTCTGCCGATTACTATTGCTTGCTACAACATTTTTGTATGAACAATCGCAAGACGATGTTTTTATTTGAATAATGACCTTATACATAGACGTCATAAAATATATTTTACAAAAGTAAAACGTGCTTAAATACAATAAAGAGTATTTATATTATTAGGGTAGATTATAATTTGTTAAAATTTCAATCTATTTATTTTCAAAAGAATTTATGTTCACACATATGTAAATCGATCGATCACGTAAGCTTCTTGACAACCAGTCAGCTACCATAAGTATTCTTAATAAGATTAGCATCAAGCAACAGCCGGTCCAAGTCATCCCTTTTTTAGTAGAATTTATGCCGCCCATACACCCTAAATAGATGGGATTAGGGCTGTTTGTATGTTGTGATTTCAAAGTGTTGTTCATTGTTAGCTCTTAAAACTCGTGCAAGAGAGCAATGATCTTTTCACCTCCTGAGGAAAAGGTTCGGAGCTTATATCACAGCTTATATTTTTCCATAGTATAATGTCGTATGGCATCCTACTCTGGGGTAATGCAGCTGACATTAATACTATTTTTGTACTGCAGAAGAGGGCTATTCGTGCAATTTATAACCTGGTCCCAAAAGATTCGTTAAGAGGTAAATTTAAAGAAATTAAAATAATGACTGTCGCTTCTCAATTTGTTTTTGATAATGTTATGTATGTACGCAAAAACATAAATGATTTTCCCAGAAATTGTGACGTACATTCTATTAACACTAGGAACAAGAATAAACTTGTTACTCCAAGTACCCGATTACACAGGGTTAGTAACTCTTTTTTGGGGCAATGTATACGTTTTTACAACAGGATCCCAGAAAACGTTCAAAATTATTCAATTATAAAATTCAAAAGAGTCGTTAAAGAGCGTTTGTGTGCTAAAGGATATTACAACACTAATGACTTTTTAGTTGACTGCACACCTTGGGAATGAAATGATCGCCTCCAGGCTGTTTCAAACAACTAAAATATACTTATCATTGTACCTACATGGAAAATGGTTAAAAAAAATAAAAAAAATATATCCCGCTGAGTTTCTTTCGCCGGTTCTTCTCAGGTCCGAGGTGCTAAATTCCGAACCGGTGGTAGATTTTTGACAATCAATAAGCAAGTGCAAACACTTCTATATTGAATAAAGATTTTTGACTTTGACTTTGACTTTGACAGACTTCAAAAAAAGAAGGTTTTCAATTCGGTTGTATTTTGTTGTTTGTTTGTTTTTGATGTTTATTACCTACGAATACTGTCTGTCATTTTTAAAACGATTTAGAATTCTTTTTTTTTTTCTTGCTTTGATTTCTTTTCTGGGTCTCAGTACCGAACAAATAAATTTGGTCGCCAAAGGGTGAAAATATACGAGATGGTTTTTTATGTACCTACTTGAATTTTATTTACTCAGTCAGTGTTTTTTCTTTAGTATCAAAATCTATATACGATGTATTTATTTACAGCTAAATTGATATTCATTTATCTTTTTATCCGCTTAGATGTATCTCGTTGAACGTGTAGTTAGACAACTCGTTAGTTCGATGCCTACCTAAACACGGATCCTTTGATCTGTTTCCGAATCAACTTTTAACTACTAAATGTAAATAAACTGCTATTTACATTCAGTAGGAACGTGTATAACATAGCACGGTACAGTAATACTGTACTATTTTTATGTATTATATATTTTATACACGTGGGACGTCCAAGATGGACACGCAAATTATTGTTTAGTAACATACATAATGTCAGCTTTAAACAACAGATTAATTTACTTGTTTTTTTACACTTAAAATATTCGAACGTTGAATAAGACTAAAATAGATAAATCATTAAAGATTCAAGTCTTCACTTCGACCACACTTCGATTACGAAGCGAGCATTTAAATTTATCGTATATTTTATTTTATTATTAATATAAAAATCAAATTATTAAAAATAAATACAACATCTATACCTAATTCATTTGTTCACGTAGTGCTGTCTGTCAAATACTTTGTCATCTTTTTTCGAATGTCAATTCAATAATGTCGTAAAGAGAGAAAGTGTTTAATTGACACACGCTACGCTACGCTAACCATAATGATTAGGAATATGTTAAATCAATAAAAAATAATAAAATTGTCTATATACATTTTTTTATGGTATAGTAAGGCGGACTGGCAAATGGGCTACCTGATGGTAAGTGGTCACCACATACACAGTGGCTCTAAAAATTTTAAAAAATTCTTAAATCGTCAATGGGTCACCAATCTAGAGAACAGGAGATGGCTCATTCACCCTTCAAACTGGAATACAAAGATACTAAGTATGGCTGTTTGACGGTAGAATATTTGATGAGTGGTACCTATTTACACGGGCTTGCACAAAGCCCTACAACAATTATAATCTTAATCAAGTCTTAATCACAGTATTTTGATTGGTACACCAGAAAACGGTGTAAAAATGATCTATACCGAATAATTGTTTAATAATAATTACATATAAGCAGCCCGTAAATGTCCCACTGCTGGGATAAAGGCCTCCTCTCCCTTTGAGGAGAAGGTTTGGAGCATATTCCACCACGCTGCTCCAATGCGGGTTGGCGGAATACACATGTGGCTGAATTTCGTTGAAATTAGACACATGCAGGTTTCCTCACGATGTTTTCCTTCACCGCCGAGCACGAGATGAATTATAAACACAAATTAAGCACATGAAATTTCAGTGGTGCCTGCCTGGGTTTGAACCCGAAATCATCGGTTAAGATGCACGCGTTCTAACCAATGGGCCATAGTGAATAAATATTTACAGAATACAAATATCCTAATAGTAATAAATAATAAACTAATTTTGAATGGAAAAGTTAATTTATCGAGTACAAGCTCTTATTAAGAGCGCGCCTAACTAATTTTCTCTAAACAAATTTCCTCTCGCTCCAGAATCTCATTTCTATGCTTTTTATAAAGAGTGACCGGCAATTTTATATTTATTGGTATAGTTATTTTCAAAATAAAATGATTATTAATACAAAGCGTTTTCAATTGTTTTTCCGTAATCCTCATCAACAGAAGTTGTTTTTCACAAAAAGTAAATGTCGTAAGCGCCAAAAGGTCCAAAACAAAAAATCCTTAATATGAGCTCTAGACTATTTGATAATTAAGTTGATTATTCAGTTTTGTTTTGAATAAATGAAAAATAACAGACATTTTGTATTGAGAAAATTTTAGTCACAATTTGATCGAAAAAAGCCCTTGAAAATAATATGTTGTTGCTTATTATGGATATATAATTTGATTTTTTAACTTTGAAATTGATCTACCAAGCATTGAAGTTAAGGATAAGCAATTATAATTGAGAGATATAAAGTTCAATAACTATTGATAATTGCTAACTACAACAATTCATCATTCCATTTATTATCTTGATAGAGAATATAATGTCAAAGGTGTATTTGATATATATGAAGGTAAAGGAATATACTATATGTCTCGGTAAAATTGTAAGGTTTATAATAAGTATAGACAGATTGTAAAATGGCGAAAACTTGTAAACATTCAGGTCTTAGCCTTTTGGTTAGGTTAGATTAGTTTAGTTTCACTTAAATTGCTATTCATTGTTAACTAATGTTTGTAACATTTATACCTTCCTAGATAATATGTTAAAATAAAATGCTATGATAAAATCAGGCCCATAGGGGATGTAATTATAAGTGTTTATTTAAAGGAAAGTTTTATAAAAGTTTTTCGATAAAATCTCACATAGATCTATGTAAATTATATAAGTCTCTTCGAATTATCAACAATTTTCCTGAGGGAATTTATCAAATGTTATGTTTCGATTTATTTTGATCACTCGCTCATTCGATATAACTCGAATAACTCATCGATGACTTACCCTTATTAGGCCGTAATTAATGAAGTTACTAATAAAATTGCCGAACAAATAAATTACCCTTAATATAGAAAGTATCTCTACTCGTAGGTTCGAAGAATTAATGAAATATCGAATGAGGTTACCCTTATGTATACCATAATGAGATTCCTCTATAATATAATAAGATTGTCTTTGATTACTTTGAAATGACAAGACGTTACGAAAAAGGAATTCGGTTGATTTTAAGCTCCAACTAACTGAAACTGTGTCTGAAAATGGACAAAGTTGGATGAGACCTTCACCCGCAGGAGGTTTCACATTTCATAAATGTAGAAAAAAATAATAATTATTAATATTATTTATTTATTTATTATAACTGAAACTATCGGTTTACCTGCGCCAAATTTATAAATCTTTACTTATAGCACACAAACCGTCACCCACAACACCACCATGAGGGAGAAAAAGTAGGCTTCCTCCTTCCCCGGGCTTCAAACTGAGTGGAGATCCACACCAAATTTTATTTAAATCAGCTCAGCGGTTTAAGGTAACAGACAGTACAGTACAGAATATTGGTATACGAGTAGATACGTACAAAGTTTTCGACTTCGCAAAGTTAGGAAACCCTCACTGTGTTCGTGTTGATACTAAAATTCGCTGAGTATTTTAAATTTTTAGATTAATAGTAAAAAAAATGTAATCTTATGTTATCAAATCATTATTATCAATGCATATGAGATGACAAATAAAAGTAAAAGATATTTACTGAATTTCTTGTCAGTTTTACTGGGTAAAATCTACATCCCCAAATTAATATAATATACGTATTTTTTATTTCATAAATAAACAGCTGGGCCGCGCTGTTTAACCCGCGTTAAGCGTGACTGCTTCGCCCCCATAGGTCATAATGCGATGTTATTTAATTTATAACTTCTAACGTCAGTAAAGGGCCTAACGTATAAACGTTTTATAGCACTGGTAACTTAAAATAAAAGCATTCAGTCGTACAAATTCTCTCCGTTATATAAACAATAATGAATGTATTTATGTTTGTGTTCTATGGTGTCTTAAATCACTAATTAAAATTCATCGAAATAATTAAACTTATACTCTATTCCAACCATAACAGAATAAAAGCTAAGTAAACAACATTTGACAGCAAATTGACGCGATATCATCATCGGTCGAGAGTTTGATTGTTCTATGATATTCACTACGGATTTGCGAAAAAATAGCATTTTGAACGTCGACAGAACCGTCATCGGAATTTTTGAAGTAAAACTAGAGTCGTTAATTGATGATGAAGTCCATAAGTAGTTAAGTGTCTTAATTTTGTATTATAAATATAAATATATTAATCAAAAACTTTTAGTAGTACACAATATAGCTGAGTTTCAAATGTAGTGTTCCAAGTAGGGTCCAAGACCCTTGGACTTGTAGAACTATATAACGGGTAGCTAGTATACCGTATAAAATTAATTTGCTATGCACGTCTTGGTAGTTTGTCGTTTTCCATTCGCCTTGAAATTTGTTACAAGAAACCTTTGTATTGGCGAATAATGAAATATTTTTGACATTATCCTTGACAACTTGACGACCTAAGTTATGTCACGCACGGATAGTTTGACACACGACCGATAATTTTTTTATGGAGATATCAATCTACTTATTATTCAATCCTAAGGTATGATAAGATAGAAAAATGTATTTTTTATTTATATTTGTAATAGATAGTCAAACTGGCAAATAGGCATAATGATGGTAAGTGGTCACTACCACCCACTGTTATCATACTTTTAAGATGGGCTTTACAAAAATCGTCGTTAGCCAATCGACATATGGATGTCGATTGGCTAACCAGCAATGGTGCTGGTCATATCCGCCTTCCGAATCCAGTCGGATCCCGCCACCTTTTTCATCTTTTTACCTGGCTGGAAGGCAACCTACGCTGCGTTGCCTAACCGTGGTCGACTCTGCTCCAACCGCTATCCTTCGACATACATGATCAGTCCACGTCCACTTTAGTCTTGCAAGCTATACCGATTACTCCGGTTCATCTCCTGATAATCTCATTCTTGGTTTTATCCTAAAGATACTCCAAGAATAGCTAAGGATTTTTATCAAAACCTTACTAAAAGTAAGAACGTAAAATAATAGCATGTAAAGGTCCCATTCCTGTGCTGAGGACCCTCCCTTTTTGAAGGGAAGGTTTGAAGCTTATTCTACCACGCCGATTTTAATCCCACACATGAAATTATCGCCTTTACGATAATTTCATCGCCACAGATAAATTATAAACAAAAATTATCGACGTGCAACAAATATAATTTGATGCACGCTGATAATATAACTTGGAGTGGTGCGATCTCGTGAGTGAACCGATCTACGCGTACTCATGTACGTATAGATCGGTTCACTCGCGAGATACGAGATACGTACTACAATGGGTTCAGTAACGTAGTAAAACGTTGATTAATATAATATTATAATTATATAACAATGTATAAATTTACATGAATTTAATTAATTAAGGTATATAACGATATATGACAATGAATTATATTAAAATTTGTAAAATTAAATGTAAATTTATATTGAAAAGTGATGCTTGCTTAAAATGACAAAATATAATTTGCTTAATGATGTATTATATCTCGGAAATGTTATTTTTAAAATACAATTTTAAACAACAAACTACATCGATACTTGTACTCTCTACATTCAAATGTTCTAAAAGCGTTTTACACACACGTCATTACTATGTAGTTTTATATGAGTTAGGTTTATATCGTGTCATATCCTATTCGATTCATTCCCATTCATTGCCCAAGATTAAATGACAAGCTCTTATATACCTGCCATGTCGAGTTGCATTCAAATTCCATACACATCTACATTCGTCTAATTTATGCAAAGGCCTCGTTGGTGTAGACTAGCTTATATGGTTGGTACGTATGGTTGAAATTTTCGGTTGGACTAATAAAAACAATGAGCTTTTCTGTCGAAAAATTCACAAATTCTCAATAATTTAAATTTAGCAATTAACTTTTAATAGATCATTTGTAATACCAGGTTTATAATGTGGCTTAAAACATTTACGTTTTTAATCTGGAGATATTCAAAATATCATTCGGATTGTTTTTGCTTTGATTTATTTGATTTCACCTTCAACCTTCACGGACTGTGGTGTTTTGTCTGTTCGCCAACTATACATCCTACAGGTTGTAATGTCTTTACATCAATAACTTCCATTCATACAAACGCAAAACAGACGTAAACATAAGGTTTGTCCAACTATTCTTTATAAAACAAAATTTATTACTAAATGTCAATATTACGTCGCTCCCATGATATATAATAAAATAAATAAGACCCTTAATATTTATCTACTTAACTATTTACGATAAATACGATTACGATACGATTACGATTTATAATTACGATTGTAAAAAAATACTCATATCGTCTTAAAACACAGGACTATAAAAAATTGAAAACTGTTTAGTAAAGGTGATGTAAAAAAAACAAAATAAATAAATAAATAATATATTGTTTAGTAGCACATATAATTAAATACATAAAACATAATAATCATTTACACAAAAACATAATTTTATATTAATTTGTTTGTTTGATTTGTTTTTTGTTGTTTGCATTGTATTGTTATACATAAAAAAAATTGTTGAAGTTCGAACTTGTTGTAGTGAAACCGAACTTATTAGAAATAAGCCGGTAGATGAACAAAAATAATTACAGCTCTTTTGTTATATGTTATGAGACTAGCGTCTGAGACACAGGCTCGGCCTAGTTCATAGAATAATACTCATAGGATAATTGTACGTACAAATTGTATTATTGTTCATAAGGTACATGTACATTATTTGTTTGTAATTTCTAATAAACAATTCTAATTATAATTTGTCAATGAAATTAATATAAACGAGATGAATTGAACGAATTTTATTGGCCAAGTACCAGAAAAAGCCCGAACAAGTGGGTAAGACGTTTAAAGGGAAAGATAAATTGAGAGACCTGAAAAGTCATCAAAAACGTTCATCGTTGATTTGATACGTTTATACGCTGAATTTGAGGCTTTACCCGCGCGAAATTTATAAAATGTTACCAATAGCGCACTAACAGTCACCCCATTTTGCCCCTCGAATCCTTCCCGGGGATTCAAACTGTCTCCGTACCAAATTTTTTTTTAAATCGGTTTAGCGGTTAAAGCGTGAAACGGTTACAGACAGAGTTACTTTTGCATTTATAATATCAGTATAGATAATACGTCTAGCGTAACACTTGCTTGAATATCGTCATAAATCTTGAACCATCACGTAATATCTGAACCAAGAAAAACTGGGGAAGAAAATTTAAATTGTTGTTTACAATCTACATAATATGTGAATATATTTTTTTATTTATAAAATTATAATAAAAAAATGCTAGTAACTGTCTTACACGTGATCTATTCCCGTTTGTTCCGAATTTTACAATTTGAATTTTAATAAATCTGTTGGAATACTGTTGTATAACCATAAAAATTGATCACATAGTAGAACTAAAATTATATACTGGGGTGATCTGGACTTAATAAATTATTGTTTCCTTCTAGTACTGTAGTTTGTACGTCACAATTTCAAAAGAAAACTAAAGCTTACCAGACGACCGTATTCAAATTCTTTTATCACTTATTTTTATTTTTACTGCGAATATTGCGGAGCTAAATCATCCATTCATCAACACACTTTTTCGTTCTCCGCAGTATAATCGATATTCCGAATCGGTATCCTTACATTAAATTTAATCTTATAACATGGTGGTTAAAAACGGCTTGCTAGACATTACTCCTATAATTTTTGGCAGTTTGGGAGTGAACTGACAGAAATAATTACGAAATAAAAAAGTGTTATGCCCTCTCCAAGCGACCTCCTTCCTCTCTTTCTTCTTCTCTCTGTCTCTTTCTATCTTCATACTTTTATTTTCCAGTACTCGTAAATTCAGTTGTTTATATAACTTGATTGGGCCGAGATGGCCCAGTGGCTAGAACGCGTGCATCTTAACCGATGATTTCGGGTTCAAACCTAGGCAGGCACCACTGAAATTTCATGTGCTTAATTTGTGTTTATAATTCATCTCGTGCTCGGCGGTGAAGGAAAACATCGTGAGGAAACCTGCATGTGTCTAATTTCAACGAAATTCTGCCACATGTGTATTCCGCCAACCGGCATTGGAGCAGCGTTGTGGAATATGCTCCAAAACCTTCTCCTCAAAGGGAGAGGAAGCCTTTATCCCAGCAGTGGGACATTTACGGGCTGCTAATGCTAATATACCTTGATGATATGAAAAATACATTTTACCAATATTAACTTATTGTAAAATAGATAAATTATTAGGTCCTTACAAACTCCCAGGCTAACTTTTTGTCTAATTTTAGAACAGTTAGTTCAGCAGCGATGAGGTAAACAGATTGAGTAAGATTCCTATTTACAATATTAGTATAACTATGAGATTATATATCAAAACCATTCGAATAGTCGGTATTCATGGCATCCAACTGATCTATAGCCGTAAGGACTAAGTCTACTTCTATTTCTGTTGAGCGTCTGTTAATAGTAATTAATGAAATGTTCCATATATTTTATGTCGTGTTATTCCCCTTTTCAAAAAGCTTTATAGCATTTAGAGAGAAATATAGTTGGAAGTATATTTTCTGAGATTTAATCACTTATTATTGTTGTACTACATATCGACACTTAAATTATAGCGTTACTTACAACCTTATGATCTATAAATCTAGTATTTTTTTATGCTATAGTGACTACCACCGCCCACGGACAAATCTATAGTATATAAATAGTATTAACAGAAAAAAATCTGAAGGCAAACGGGCAAATGGACTACCCGATGGTAAGTGGTGACAATAGCCATCCACCAACCTTAGGAATTAAGACTTCGTGTTTCTTGTGCCTGTAATTACACTCACCGTTCAACCGGAACACAAAAATACTAAGTATTGCTGCTTGGCGGTAGAATATCTGATGATATCCACTTTTATCTTTATTCTAATTCAATCCGATATGTTACGTTTACATGTAAACTCTAACCTCTATTCCCGTTATATCCTACCCAATTCAATGTATTAGAATAATTTTCCTAATTAAAATTGCCTATTGCTGACAGATGTGATATAAATGTATTCATTAGTAGATTGGTGATTGCTCTAAATTATTGGCGATACTAATTAATTAATTTTAACTTCCATATGTTACTTTGACATATAATATATTATAGTATGTTTATTTGAGTTACAATCACTAATAATATAATACTCTATGTTCCTCCAGAAAGGATTTAGGATTTAGATGACAAAGGATATTTGTGCAATTTGTTACAAGATAAAAAGAGCCTTTCTTATATATATTATGGGACATATAATTTTATTTGTATAATGTACACAAATTTTAGAGATATTTGGTATGACGTTATATCATTTTGACCGATTGGAAGCATGGCGAGCATTATCAAATTATGGGATTGGAAATACTGCACTCTTGTATGCTAGACGAATGTTGCTGAGAATTTCGTGGCAAAAAAATCACCAGCTCTCTTAATTGGTGGTAATGCTTTGTACAAGAGCGTCTGGCTAGGTACCATCCACTGATCGTGTATTTTGTCACCACATTATTGTTGTGTTCTGCAAGTGTCATAACAGCTTAGCTATGGATACTAATTGTGAACGACAGCATTGTAAATCTGTTTATTTGAAAAGGGCAACTATACGAGTTACTTGCCGTTTCTTCGCACCGAAGAAACTCTCAAAAACGCTTAATTGTGAAGTTTACTTGAAGAAAATACACTTGATTTGATTTGATTCGGTTAATTACCAAGTTTCGCGGCGCTTTGGTGATATGAGGAATGATTAATATATCTTACAGTATAGATCTATACACTCACGAAGTCCCTCAACACCCTCTCCTGAGTCAAATTATTGACGCTAGCCGTCTCATCCAACTTAAAACATCTTATAAGCACGAGCGTCACTCGCTCATAGGCACTAATTCACGCCCATAATAAATTAACATGGAAGGGCCGCGAGTGAGTGAATAGATCTAGAGACAGTGGGCCACTCACCAACCTTGCCCCTTTGGTAGACCAAAATGACTAAAAATTAAAGTTCGACCTAAAATTTAAATCCAGGAACTTGGGATTAAGCCCTTTAAGCTAGCCACTAAACCAAGGACCAGTTACAAACAAACAAACCAGAAGAGAATTGTAAAGGTGTAAAAGTAAAACAAATTATACTGAATATTGGCTACATTTGAATACAACACGTCATGTTACATAACACCTTCAATTTAATCCTAAGCAATAAGTGGCTATCAGAAATCTGCATAAAGCTGTAAGAACACTTCCAAAGTCCGCGCGCCCATTTTGTCATCATCATTATAATTGTTCCCCTGAGTCATTGAGAATTGTCACGGACTAATGGGGTTAGTTGCCCTCTCCACTGGACTTTTACTTGAATCGTGGCGCTACTTGCAAATAAAAAGTTATCGGATCTACTGTACAATATAGCCTGTAAATATCCCACAGTTGGGCTAAGCCTTGAGAAGTTTGGAGCTTATTTCACCACGCTTCGTTGATATTAGTCACATACAGGTTTCCTCACGATGTTTTCCTTCACCGAGCACGAGATGAATTATAAACACGAATGAAGCACATAAAAAATCAGCAGTGCTTGTCTGGGTCCGCATCATCGCTTAGGATGATCTTTATTTATTCTTTCTTCTTATTATCTATTTACAAAGGTTATTAAACATTTATTAAGCAATTTCATAGAAGAATATAAGCAAACACGACTGCATAAACAATCACATAATAGCATCCTCTTTTTTGTTTTGTTTTAAAGCAATAGACATAGTACTTTCCTAGAGATTTCCGCTGGGAACGTTGGAGCGTCAACTCATGCTACGTTTACGTTACATAAGATATAGATTGTTTGGAGTCGCCTGTCGGCTTATATATGCTTAATACTCTAATTATGACTTACAATTAAGAAGAGTAATAATTATTATCATTGATTTATCGTCTTTGGTCTAGCTTTGGTCCGATAAAAAGTTTATGGATATTTTTGTCGAAAAATTCTCAAAAACAGCCCTGAGTCTAGAAATTGGAAGTGTACGCTCCCGTGCCTGGAATAGCACGTATAGTATATTATATATACGCCAGAATTATTTCCAGTGATGTCAGATTTGCCGTCTCTTCGAATTATAAGCCTGTGCTTGCGCACACAAGTGTGTGCACAATCACATGTCCTACATAGGTGATTGGTCTTCAGTCATCATTATCAGCAAATCTTGAAATAAAGTAACAATAGACTTACTCTTATTATTTCAAGACGAGATTATAATTCTTGTTATGTTAATATTTCGGCTTAATAGTAATAATACATTTCATGATATATTCGATTAAACATATATAACGCTACGTTATGATTATAGCTTAACATTGATTTATATCTGTGTAATCTGCTGCCAATATCAAGTTAACCTTACACAACTTTTATATTCGTCTTAAACTTTACAATAAAATAGCAAAAGCTTTTAATAGTTTTCTAGTCGTTGTCAAGCCAGTGTATATACCGACATGGCAATACAGTCATGGCAATGGTCGACTTCTATACCATTAAATCAAAGCGAACCTCTAAAAACTTTATCATGAAAATATATATCGTATGTTCAAATTTTCATGACATTTTCAAACAGACCAACATCCATGTTTATATATGAGATATTTCTAGTTGTAGATTTATGTATGTATCTACTTTTTAGTAAAGGTGGGTATCATGCTCTAAGAAAGCAAAAAACACCTATCTCATAGCGTCCGCTGCTGTCAGGAGTGTTAGGTCGTTTTTCGCATGGAATTTGTAATTCGACGGAAACATATTGATGGAATTCTTGACGTCGTTCCACGAACGCATGAAGTTCAAGTTATTTTTAAATTTTACCTATAAATATAAAATTCTTACATGTAAACCTTCATATCAAATACTAACTGAAACCGTAATTCATGCGCTTGGAGTTCATCTTGACACGAAAATTAATTGCCATCTGTGCCAGTGCTATTTAAACGTTTAGTTTATCTTGTAATTTATTAATCAAATTTAAATTAAATATATACATTTCAAATTATTATTATAGAAACTGTTGGATTGCAACGCAACAAATCGACTTCTCGAAGTGATTTCTTTGCCTTCAACCAGCACTGGTCCACTGCCAGATAAATGGACTATAATTTTTTCAATAATGAGAAGAAGCACGTTCTCAGTATTCTTAAGTATATTATAGTATATATATATATATATATATATATATATATATATATATATATATATATATATTCTTAAGTATATTATAGTAACCTCTTAATAACTTACAGCCCAAATCATTTTATGGTGAAGCTTACATAAAAGGTTAAAATAACATTTGGTTTAAATATCTACTTAGGTATTTACCTAAATAAATGAATTTACATATAATTTGAATAAATTTACATACAAAAATTAAGATAAATTAATTTTCTGAGTTTCATCCCCTCCACTTTCCTCACTATTAGGGCCAAATGATAAAAAGCCTTAATATCACTGTATTTGTACCGAACAGTTTAAATACTAATTACAAAATAATAGTCAGCTATTAGTTCAGACTAAGTATATTTAATCCCTTATTACTGCCTTATGAAATGTATTGTAACTTTATACAAAAATTTGTCGATGAAAATGTACCCATTAGTACATAATATAGTGGGACGAGATTTCAAGAAATTGCATACATCTCTTCATCCCCAGTTTTATTCGAAGGTTCAATCTTGCTTCGCACTAAATTTCAACATAACCAGTTGAGTGTTTTGACTGTCTAAGCGTGACAGACAGACCAAGTTACTTTCACGTTTATAATGTTAAGTAAAGATCAGGTGCTTACTTAATATTAATTAAGACAATTATCTTAAGACAACAACACCTGTTATCATTTCTCAGTAACTAGTTATGTCAGTCTATTATTATTTAATTAATTAAAAATATAATTCGGATACAATAAGAGTGATTAGATACTAAACAATATTCAGTTTTCAAATTTCATCTCGGACGAAAGGAATCTTTTCACTTTTATTTCATCTGCTTTAACTAAAACCTTTTCAGTTCGCACGTGATATTTTTCAATTTTAGGGAATTTTCTCGATGCTTTCATAAAGATTATAACTTTAAACCATTCTGTTTACTCGTCTTAACCAGCATCAAGAATTCATGAATTATATCTTCAGCGCAATCACCGTTCCTTTAGTTTTAGTCATTTGTGTAACTTTTTAATGAACAAATACGAAAAACTTAGGTATTCGCAATGAAAATGCTAATTCAACTTAACCGTGCTGATCCTTTTCATTAACATAATTACTGGGCGACACATGTCAACATTATTGTCCAGGAGACAGTATCTTATTTTTAGTGTTGGATTTATAACACTTATTTTAAAAAGATTTAAGTGACTGGCGTATAATTCGCTACTATCAACGCAGATTACAATTTAAATTGTAATTAGTAAAAAACAATAGTCTTAATATTACATTATTATTAAATTTGTATTTTATTGAGTAATATACTAAACTTTGACTAATTATTTATATTCTATAACTATTGCCAGAGACGAATCACTTTAAATAAATATCAAAAAGAAAAAGCTGGGTCCCGTACCATATACCGACTTTAATGTTACAAAATGAAATTAAACGTAACATGCAATTTTATATCCTAAAAAATATCATCGCAGTATCAATTACAGTATTACATACATATATAAGTAATAAGAGTTTTTACCCAGTCAGTAAACATTAGTACCGAAAATAATTTTGACGTAAAATATATAAACATCACTTTGAAGTAAGAACGATTCTTATGCCGTGACGTCAAACGGCATGGCGGTGCCCTAGCCCTTTCTCCGCTGCCGCTCTCTAAGCTCTTATGAGTGCGTGGTATTCTGTAACTTTATTGCTATGTTTTATTATAATAGTATTTTATTTTTTAATGTATATATATTTATATATATCCAATAAAAATGGACAGACGGGCAAATTGGTCACCTGATGGTAACTAATCACAACCACCCGTAGAAAATGCCGCTTTAAGAAAAACTAACCATTCCTTTCATCGCCAATGCGCCACCAAACTTAGGGACTTAGGAACTATGGAACACGACAATACTAAGAATTGCTGTTTGGTGGTAGAATATCTAATGATTGGGTGGGTAAGTAAGACAGAAAGATATACTTATTCTATTAATGAAATTTATTTTACTTTATAATTATTTATTTGTATTCAATTATAAACACTCTCAGTACCTAACCATTTCTATGTTTCTAACCTAACCAATTCTGACGGGCGCCCCGTGATGACATTTATTTACTTACAAGAATATACCTACATATACTTTCGTCTTAATCTCTTAGATACAGTTTCTGAGGTAACCTTCAGTTATTCTGGTTTGATTTCAATTAAATTATTTTACTTTTACTACAATTTGAATGAAATAAAAAAAAAATGAGTTTTTTTTTTATTTACAAAAAGTAAAGTAAAGGCCAAGGCCTGCTCTCTCTTTGAGGGAGATTTTTGCTTATTCCACCAAGCTGCTTAAATACTAGTTGGTGGATACACATGTAGAAGAAACATCATTAAAAAGAAATACATGTAGGTTTCCTCACGATATTTTTCATCACCGCTGAACCCGCAATTATACACACAAATGAAGAATGTGAAAATTCAGTGTTGATTGTCTAAGTTTGAACCCATGCAGTGTAACTTTTTAATGAACAAATACGAAAATCGTTGGTTTTCGTAATGAAAATGCTAATTCGACTTAACCGTGTTGAGCTTTTTCATTAACATAATTACTGGGCGAAACATGTCAACATTATTGTCCAGGAGACAGTATCTTATTTTTAGTTTTGGATTTATAACACTTATATAACTTGATACTTTCGCGTTAATAATATTAATATAGATTACGTATATTAATTCTATAACTATTCTAAGTTTCTATATAAGGCTCTCCCTGAATCTGCTGTATACTATGTACAGCAGATAGCAGTTAACTATTATTATTTAAATATTATTATTTTAACTTTGTTTATAATTTCATTTTGTTTATATATGAAAATTATATTGAATGAAATGTTTACATTTGGCAAAGACTGCGGTCGATGAATATCGATTACAATATGTACGTCTGTTAGTTCCGCTGATATTTTGTTCACAATCATGTTTATATAAATATACGAAATAACCATCCCAGCTTACGCGCATAGAATAAGGGTATATCTAAAACGTATATGTTGAAGGTAAAACATATAAGGAAAGTTATTTTTTATACCACGGCTTTTTCTGTCCTACGTCGAACACCACAACAAATTTCATCATTATTTTCATAATAATGGAAAAACAGTTCAAGAACATAAGGAGATATTACTAGCAACTCGCCGCGGCATCGCATGGGTGCAAATATAGTGATATAAATATAATGTTTTTCCTATAGCAGAAATAATGTAGCTTTCTACCAATGATAACAAATTTTACGTCTTCATAATATCAGTATAGACTAGTGTACAAGATTATACAAAGACCAAAAGATCAGAAATAATGGATGCGGAAATTTTCCTTTGTCTATATTAAGCTATTAAACAACAAACGAGATTACATTTCGTTTCACAAATTGTTTTTTAAGCTTTAAAGAGGATCATGAGAAAAATGGCCCGCAAGCGTACATCCTTTAATGTAATTATAACAACAAAATTGAGCACAAAGGAAAAGAGACACTTTTCGAAATTCGAATGCGGTCTTTCAGATCTTTGTAAAACACGAACCCTTTAAAAACCCACACGAAACAAACATGGAATATATATATGCTTTAAAATTAAGTCAAAGACCTTTCTAGAAGAGATCTTGCAAATCCTTTTGACCTCGAATTAAGTAACAGAGATGCCACTGAAAATGTATCCTCACGAGATCAGAATCTATTTGAATGTTGATCTAAATACAACACACGATTTCGAATTTTTACCATGATAAATTGATGAGCAAGCGAGCTGTTCGGGGCTGGTTATCCTAAACCAAAATTTACATTTATTTAATCTACATGTTTAAAGCAAAGGCAAGATAGTTTAGAACTAGAATTTGTTCTTGTCGAATAGCTTAAGTGTAACCAATAAAACCCATTAAGGGAATAAGAGTAGCAAGTAAAATGTTCGAAACATATATAAGTACGTATGTATTCCTCAAATGTTCAATAATGATTATGTTCAAATTAAAATCAGTAATAAAAAATACTTCATAGACATAAGAAATCGTAATGATTGTTTTTTGTTCTTTTTTTATAAATTAAATTAATTAATATATATTTATTCGACCAAATATAAGTAGCGGAATTTTTTTTACCAATGAGTACAGTGAGTAAATTAATTTGATAAAATACGTATATTTTATTTTTAATACTTACCAAACAAAAGCAGCAGTAAGTCGCTTACAGCCAAACTGAATAAATAATAGTTGGTCGCGGTGTGTAGCCCCGAATTTCTCACAATAACGACACATACACACACGTTACCTATTACACCGGTCAAAAATATAACCACGAGTACTACACTAAGCGGCACGATTTCGTTCAATGGTAGTCTACGTGACCCCATCAACCACCATAGCATTTCCTCTTCACTACAATCGAAGTATGTCAGATTATTACATCTGTTGTAAAAGTCTTCGTATGTCTCGTTTACACGGAGAAATGAATCCGATTCCATTGCTTCGAAATTTAAAAGCACATTAATAATTAATTATCTTTTTAATAAATCAAACTAGGCAACACTGCTTAAAAAATCCAGTATACCACGCAACGAAATTAAAAAAAAGTTTTTGATTAAAATTTTCTTTACTTAATACACTTTTCACAAAAAAATAATATTGAGTTTATGAAAGCTGAAGGCTTAATATACGTTTGTTAATCTAATGATATTTATAATTTAGTTAAAAAGGTAAAACTATTTCGATTGAATTATTTTAAAATATACATATTTTTTTATACTGGCCAAACATGAAGTTTCAAAATGGAATCGTAGTAGTTTCCAATAATTTAATGGATACGTCTATCTTGTGCGAGTTTCCCGCGCACACTGATGGAATATGGATGGGCTCGGAAAAACAGGGAACGCTTGCAATAGGTGGAATTTTCTCTTGATTACCTTTACCAATATTTATAAATTTTAAAATTAGACACATTTTACTTCAAATAGTTAAATTTTCATATTTTAAATTAAAATATATTTTGTCTTATTAAGATTATTTTATTTAGCTAATGTTTATATATAATATCGGATATATAAAATGTTGCCACTATAAAATAAGAAGTAATTGTGAATTTAACTAGAATTTCGAAAAATAATTAAATTATTAAAAAGAAATAAAACATTAAAGACATGATATAAATAATAGAAAAATACGGCATTCAAAAGATTGAGCTTTATGTACCTTGCATGCTTGTACTATTACGTCGCAAATCACAACGCTAACTCTTAGCTAACTTAGCGCCAGCTCGTTGGTTATCAGAAGCGTAGCCCAGTTTCTTAGTACGGTCTTCTATAACGTTTTTAGTATCTGACGACCTAATATGTCAAAACCCAGATCCATAAACTACTACTCGTTACTCGTACTCGTTGGATAAAAGAAAGTATTTTCAGCGCTTGAGTATTTGTGCAGCTGTACTGGCTATATAGGATGAGCTCTGGATATGAGATATGCCAGCGTTATATGCAAATTTCATCACAAACAAGGACACGTTCCATCGACGATGGTACCATTGTTGCTCCATTTAAATATTCTTTGAGTATTTTCTTTAAATTTTTAAATATAGTTGCAATTTAATTTAATTTAATATAGTTACTATTTCATTTAATTTATTTAAAGTAAAGTATAAAAGGAAACTTACAAATGTACGAAATATCCGTATGTGAAGGAAATAAATTGGGCATATAATATCCGCACATTCAAACCGCTCAGAAATGCTTTCAATCTAAATGAGAATTTGCTTCTTAATGGCACAGACGATGTAATTTATAACTCGTATTTTTGGGACAAATTGAAGTTATTAACAGAAATGTGTCTAGATTAAGTTATCTTTTTTAATGCATTGGTTGGCGGACGAGCATATGGGCCACCTGATGGTAAGTGGTCACCACCGTCCATAGACAAAAACGCTGTAAGAAATATTAACTATTCCTTACATCACCTATGCGTCACCAACCTTGAGAACTAAGATGTTATGTTCCTTGTGCCTGTGATTACACTGGCTCACTCGCCCTTCTAACAGGAACACAACAATACAGAGTACTGTTATTTGGCGGTAGAATATCTGATGAGTGGTTGGTACCTACCCAGACGGGCTTGCACAAAGCCCTACCATCAAGTGAATCTTTAATTTCAACTTAAATTATACGCTTAAAATTTTTATACAATTAGTTTGTTTCGTCACAGCATCTTTATCTTTATGAGTTTCTTTATGTGTATAATATACATTAATCTTTTATGGCTCCGATAATTTATTATTAATGAAGTTATATAATTTATAGTATATAAGTATATACTTTACCAATTAAGCACGTGAAAATTTGTAGCTGGTGAATTTGAACTCGCAATAATCAGATAAGATACTTGCGTTTTAAGCAATGAGCCAGCATGGCTTAGCGGGAAAAGAAAACATTATGAGGAAAACTGCATGAGTCTAATTATAATGAAAAAATTCTGCCCCATGTATATTCACAAACCCTCATTGAAGCAGCGTGGTGCAATAAACTCCAAACCTTCTCTTCAAGGTTAAGGAGGCTTTAGCCCAGCTGTGGTACGTTTACAGGCTGGTATTATACTTCATATACTATATTAATTTATCGTCAGTTAAGTACGTAAAAATTAATAAATTGCCATAAAACAAAAAAAAACAAATGTCTGTCTATCTTTATGTCTGAATGCATTAAATTCAATAACTACTGAACGGATTTCCGTACGGTCGTTATCAAGGGACGGATTGATTCATAACGAATGTTTAGGAGCATAGGTCAGTAAAGGTTTGGTGTAAATTGGCTGATATATGAAGATAATTGTTGTAGATGTCGCAAAAAATCATACCAACTGGGAGCTTTACTAACGTGCGACGCGTTAACCAATAACAATCATATGTGCATAGATTTATATCGTAATAGTACGATGTAAACTATTTTTAGACCAATGTTCTATCCGTAAAAAGTTGGAGTCAAAGTGATACCTCAGTCTTATTACAGGAAACAAAAGATAGTTTGTTTTTTTTTTTTAATTTAATTTTAGTACTTTTTTATGTCGAGCTATATACCAATTTATTATACTAGGTATTATAGGTATTTGATACATATCTCCACAAGTGACTAACATCGTAAAACGTTTATCCCAGTATCATGAATATTGACACGGAAGGAGTTTTCGTGTTAAGGGTGTATTCATCTAAACGCGAACGGGCGGTATCGCGATGCGACGACAGAAACGTGCAACTTTGATGGTGTCGCTCTTTTGACGACAAAATTGTCCTCATGAAATAGTCATTTAAAGCTTTGCTTTTTATTTTACACTTCTAAAGTAAACACCCATACTCAAAAACTTTGTCCCGACGGAGTTTTTAAAAAACATTTTCATTTGTTTTGATCAATTTAACGCTTTCCAAAAGGACTTTGATGTCTTTAAAGTTTAATTAAAACTATTCGAGAACTTAAACGAAGAAAAACTCATAACATCAAGACGTTTCTGAATTGTGTTTTATTAAATTAGTAGAAAATTAATGGGTGACAGTTTTAATATTTAAGTTATTAAAGTAATATTGTATATTGTTAATAGTGTAATCAAACAACAGTTTTTTTTTCCTATAACAATGAATGTGGAATATACTTTATTACGATACATGAAACACAAGTCCAGGCGATATACCGGCGATCACAATCGATGGCCGAAAGCTTGGCAACGCGACGTCGCAACGCAACGCTTTTGTGTGAACAAGTCCTTAGAAAATCATATGTGTCAATTAATCGTAGTACACTTTATCAGTTTCATAATCAGACTCGATCCGTTTATCTCTCCTTGAGATTGATGATTCAGAACGAATCCCTCATGCAATAAGTTTTTATTACGATATTTTCTTCCGTTTGGACTTACAGTAAGATATTAATCATTATAACAGTTATCCAACTTAAAAAACACGGAAGAGTGGGTCAGATCCACCCCAGTATAAGTCACGATGATCATAAGATTGCCTTAACAACCCATATTAATACGTAAAGCCATAACTTTATGCCCCTTTTTACCAAAAAGACGCGGACGGAGGCGTATGAAATTTAGCACTATTAACGTTTATGTGGAGGAAGAAAGATAATATTTTTATAAAATATGCATTAGAAAAACATTAAAAAAAAATGAAAAATATTTAATTATGATACGTTTAAAATATACACACTTTTATTTAAATAATATTTAAAATGCAACATTCATAGTTTACGTTCATACTACCAATGTCAGCACACGTCACGTCAAAGATGAATATCAATGACATATTTTCATTTGAGTTATTTTATTGTATTAGTGTCAAGGTATCGTCTAGTTGAGCCTCATTTTTCCTACGTATCTTTCTAATCAACGAATATAATAGCATTAATATAATTTCGACCAATGGGCGACCACTAGTATTAATAGAAGGATCAAGCCTACGAAGTGTTATTAACAGATAGGCTGACAGTTATAAATACATCATACACTGCGCCTAAATAGGATAAGTGCAAGCGAAATACGAATGAATGATGATCTTTTATTTAAACAGCCTAGTTTCAAAAAATAATCTTTAAATATAATAAGAGGTCATTTATCATCAATTTATAAAATTAAATTAAATTTTCTAAAATATATATATTATCAGTTGAGCCTGCGGCTTTACCCGCGCGAAATTTTGGATCTTTACCTATAGCAACGCCCATTTATCCCCTCGAGGCGTGAATAAAAATGTATCCTTTCCCGGGACTCAAACTTGTTTACTTGGTTACATAGAGAGTTTCTTTCGCATTTATAATATTGATATATTAGATATATATTAAATTATTTTGACCCATAGTGCGACAGAGTTGTACCTGCCATACCCAATCCATCCTGTTATTCAGTTATGTCATTACAAATATTTATATTATTCCCTAATGGTATTCGACCTTTTGGAAAGGAACAGAGGGTCCAACCGGTAGCGGTAGCGTCGACAAACTCATGTCGATGTTCGTGAGATAGCATGCTGGTTTGATTTTCAATCGTGATCTGTTACTGCATTATTTAAGAAATAAATGATTTCACGATAATTTAAGTGATCAATAATTAGTAGGGAAAAAATCAATCACGTTGAATGAAATTGCTGCCGTTGAACATACACCCTAACAATGCAAACAACTTAACCTGCCAAGTAACAAGACTCCTTATGATTTGCCATTGTCGGAATTATAATTGTACAGAACTCTGCTAACGCTCCTCCACCCGCAAACTGTCATTTTCGAACACTAGCTTCCCAGCGCCCGGATTAAAATTATTTTTGACATTTTTTATCTTTTGTTTTTCATACTGTTATCGTAACAATTGAATCATCATCAATTATTCTGTTGTAATTCAAATTTCTTTAATACTTTATTCCTATAGACAGCACAACAGGCATTCCCAAATTGGAATTTGTACAATACAAATCTGACACAATAGTTCTACGTGACTAACAGCTCGAAATGAGAATAGTACTGGGAAATGTCGATGATTTTATTATATCTTCTTTTCCTTATAATTGTCTGATTGGCTCGTTGGTCTAATGACTAGTTTAGCTTATAAGTTTGGAGAATCCGAAGTCCTATATGGGATATTATTAATTGAGTTTTTCGGTCGAGTAATTCTCAATTTAACCACGGATTCCGAAAATTAGCAGTGTTTACAAACCCGTGCTTCGAAAAACAAGTCAAGAATGTCCTGTGCCTAAACTATTTCCGATCGTATCGGATTTGCCGTCCCTCGCATTACTAGTTAGAAAATATAGAGAGACATGGTCACCATACCATGCCAAATATGTCATAACAGTCGTAATATTACGTAAGACGGCGAGGCGACTCTGCCATCAACGCGTTCGCGGTCACTGAGTCAAATGAGAAGATCAAAATGGTAGATCAAGCGCAACTCAAACCAATTTCTAAAATATACAAATAATGTAAAAATTGTAAACATTTCTGAGCCGATTAATTTTTTTTAAATGTATAGTCAAAAACAATTTAATTTAAAAACAAGCAATTCCCGCTTCGTTCGCTTCAACTTTGATATGGAAATACACTAATTCAACCGTGCTTTGGAAACTCGTCACTTTCCGGGATAAATCACATATTGAACTCAATAAAATCCAATTTTTTCAACGTGGTACGCGTTTTTGAATTAACGGACAATATTAAAAAAAGAATCCAAGTATTTTTCTATAATAAAGCCCACATGTCATTATAGTATATGTAGACTTTGATGTTGGAAATGGTTCAACATTGGTATTTCGCAGCCACAATTAAATTATATTACACCATTGAAAGAGGTGGTTTATATGTACATTTTTTTTTATGGCATTGGTAGGCGGACGAGCATATGGGCCACCTGATGGTAAGTGGTCACCACCGCCCATAGACAAAGGCGCTGTAAGAAATATTAACCATTCCTTACATCACCTATGCGCCACCAACCTTGGGAACTAAGATGTTATATCCCTTGTGCCTGTGATTACTCTGGCTCACTCACCCTTCTAACCGGAACACAACAATACAGTGTATTGTTATTTGGCAGTAGAATATCTGATGAGTGGGTGGTACCTACCCAGACGGGCTTGCACAAAGCCCTACCACCAAGAATACTAAAGCAATATCTACTTATTAAAAGTATATTTAATGTTTTTTTTTTATGTATAAAGCAATAATGACATTAATAAATGGTATTGCAATAATAATGAGGTACTCTAGAGAATAAGTTTATGAATGCCCCAGAAGGTTAAGTCCCTCTTCACCCTTATATCTAGAAGGAGGTTTGGCGCTCAATCTGCCATGCTGGTCCAATGCGGATTGACAATTGTGAAACAATGATTTGGAGAATATCATGCTGGAGATCAAAAGAACTTAAGCATATATTACTTAGTGGTTATTTTCTGGATTTGAACCCGGTTAAGATACAATCCGTTATAACCACCCAGCCATTGGCGTTGCAGTACCTCTTTATATTTTTTGTTGTCACTTATTTTACATCGACGATATCGTGGCAGAAACTTTTACAGTTAGCAACTGACAGATGAATGTTTTATAGAGACGCAAATGGGATGTCAATCAAAATACTCATTATTCAAGTAGTCTCTCAAAAGTAGCTTTTGAGTAGTCATTTTATGATATTTAACTTATTTTTTTAAGTACAGACGATCGAGCAAAACAGATGTTTTGTTATTTAAATAAACGCGTGAATAAATTAGATTATTTTTTTATATACGCTACCACCACCACCACTTCCTATAGACATCGATGCCTTAAGATATTTTAACCATTCGTAACATCGCTAATGCGCCATCAACCTTAGGAACAAAGATGTACATAACACCCCTTGTGCAAAAATATACTCTTTTCCAAAAATATAAAGTACACGTGTGTTAATTAAAAACGATTAAATTATAATTTATACCGCATAAAAACCAACAAATACAAATTACCGTAATAAGCCTTATTAATCAAATTTGTTATTAAAATGAAATTTAAATTTATTTATAGACAAAGTTAAAATTATCTCATAACTTCGTCGTTTAGCCAATCGCTGGACATAAGGATCTTGCGAAGCTAGAGCCCCAGGATTTTCACCTTTTACATCCAATCAGTTCTCGTATACATACTTTAGGTCATTAACCGCTCTTTACATTTTGGCTGGAAAGTTTCCGACACTACATTACTAGACGCTGAATAAAATATCTGCGGAATTTTATTATATTAACAAAATAAACATGTCCCAGGAAGGAAGTAATGACTTTGCAAAAATTGACCGTTTTTAAAGTTTTTTTTTGAAGATATTGCACACAACATTATTTTATAAAATCCAACAGATAATAATCTAGACACGCGGTAGCGTGTCAAGCCAAGTTCAAGTAAAAAAACTAGCGAGCAGCATCGTATTCATCTATTTCTTATAACTACACGAGCAAAAATGTTGATAACCGTTGTCTGTCATGTATTATGCGAATATACTAAAACCTTCTTCGTACGCGCTGTATTTTCTGATGATGAGTTTTATCATATAGAGAACACAAAAAAACGTCTCCTCGTTTATTAATATTCATTATGTTAACATAAATACATTAATAGCGATAGGTGTTTATGTATTTATTTAATGTGCGGTCTCCAATTATAAAACAAAACGAGATTAGGCGCGCGGAACATTGTAACCAACAAACCGCATACGAAATCAAAAGCTGACACAAAATAATATAATTTTAGTAACCAGAAGCGAGGTAACAGAAAAAGAATATTACAAACAAATAATGCAAATTTCAATAACAAAATAAAATCAAGTCAAATCAAAATGGCGTATGTTACCTTAATCACGACTAACACTGATTATCATCATCGTCCGTATCATACCACCGATGACAAGTCAAATGTTACGTTACTTCTGAGTTATTTTTCATGGGGTGGTTAATGGCGATGCTTAAAAACTCCTTACATACCTATGCACGAAAACTCCTTACAATAAGGTAATTATTTGAGGTTCCAGTAAAGATAGTTGAATACATCCTTGTTGTAAATATGCACATGATTAAACAAATGAGAGCTTATATGGCCCAGTGGTTAGAACGCGTACTTCTTAACCGATGATTACGGGTTCAAACCCAGGCAAGCACCACAGAATTTTCAGGTGCTTAATTTGTGTTTGGAATACATCTCGTGCTCGGCGGTGAAGGAAAACATCGTGAGGAAACCTGCATGAGACCAACTCGCATTGGAGCAGTGTGGTGGGATATGTTCCAAAACCTTCTCCTCAAAGGGAGAGGAAGCTTTAGCCCAGCAGTGGGAAATTTACAGGCTGTTAATGTAAAAATGTAATGTAAACAAATGAAGCCGTCGAAGTGATCGGTATGCAGATTTTAATTTTAATTGGTATACTTCTTTAAGTTATCAAAGTTACTAAAGGTCGCCTTTTACAATATAAGTTATATATGTACGTTAAATATATTACTTTATTAGAGCAAAATCACAAAGTACAACGTGAGATTCTCTTGTTGACGTGGAGAACTGTGTTTTCAATCGTCAATAATATATGTTCTTGATACAATTGCAGCTCATAATCGTCAGCTTGGAAAATACGCTTATTTGCTTGATTACGCAACTAAGCGAATATCTGTGTGAACTAAGCGAGTATCCGTAGGATAGAATATATACCCGTAGTTCGTACGGATATATATCTGTATGTAGAAAACTGATCACAAGCTTATATAACTATAAAAATAATGATGATGTGGTACTGCAAAGCTCACTCGTCTTGTTCTCTTGAGAAGTATTTTATTTTTAATCATGTTAAATTATTAAAGGAAACGATAATAATAATTGTCAAAATTCACGAGATTTACTATGTTTTAAATAATAAGCATACTACTTAACATTTGAAAACTAACTAACTATAATATATTCACTTGTTGGAAGGGCTTTGTGCAAGGCTGTCTGAGTAGGTACCACCAACTCATCACATACTACGCCATTGTAACAGGCTCAAGGTCAGGGCATTTAGGGCCAACTTAGCTCCAAAGATAGGTGATGCATTGGCGATATGTCATGTTTATGCCCATAAATCATGTGTCATGATCACATGTCATCAGGCCCATACGCCCAACCGCCTATATTTTAAAAAAATACAAGCGAAGCCGTCGGTAGATATTGCCTATCTGTGTATCATATTAAAACCTCGAAAACGTGCTGTATCTTCAGGTATAAGTTTTATGTTTTTTCATGATTCTATTATGTTTGAATAGTATAGAAGTTGATGTGTTCAAACCCCGTTTACTTAGTAGCGAGTCACATAAAATGTAATAGTATTAAAAACTTTATCGTAAATCTAACATAATAAAAAATACGTAAATCTGACAACTTTAAAGGTAAATAATCAGTATAATAGTCTCAATATATAAATCGATATACCGAGAGCCAAAGTCAAAGTCAAAGTCAAAGTCAAAAATCTTTATTCAATATAGAAGTGTTTACACTTGCTTATTGATTGTCAAAAATCTACCACCGGTTCGGAATTTAGCACCTCGGATCTGAGAAGAACCGGCGAAAGAAACTCAGCGGGATATATATATATATATATATATATATATATATATTTTCCATGTACAATTTTAGTTATTTGAAACAGCCATCTATATCATATACATCTATGATCATATAGATGACAGAGGGCCGTTAAGATGGCGTCCATCTGAGCGATCTTTCTCGTGTTCGTCGCCGTCATCAGACATCTTTAATTGTTGATTCCTCAGAAATTATAGCCTACACGTCTTATGACCATTTATTAATTAGAGAAAAAGGAATGGATTTGAAACATCAAATCGATCCCTTTTTCTTCTAAGAAACTTCTTCTTCTTCTTCTTCCGTTACAACCGTTCTCTTCATGCACATGAATATCATTTAAAACTTTTATTTCATTGTCAACCACGACTCACCATCGCCATTTTTTAAAAACCCGTCGATATAAAGCTGTCTCGACTACAGATAAGATTATGTGTTATATAGGTACACCTATATCGCGAATAATGTATGAGGAAAATAACACGAAATATTAAAAATAGCCGTTTATATATATATTAAAAATAGCCGTTTATAGGCTATTTTTAATGTTTCATTGTTGGCACGGGTCCGAGTATTACATATAATTTTAGTGCTCTACTTAAACATTATGTTCAAAATAAGCAGGGTAATAAACGAACTCAATCCAAAGGCTGCGCTGATATAGTTAAGCGGCAGTCTGATGGAAATATTAAAATATACACAAATTATTAATACTTATTACTACTACGAGTACCGCTGGTTTTTTAGTGGATATGGCGGTGCACTTAGCGCAAGTGAGTAGTCACCATTTTTTAAAAACTTTACAGCCAACTAAGTTATGAATAATTTATCTAGCTTGCCTACATGTTGTTAATGTGATTAAATTATAACCTATTATAAAAAACGAATGTTTTATAAATATTTTTGAATGTTTTTAATACCATTTTGTATGAACCATATATTGCGGATTCCAAACTGCGGAACCATACTCCTACTTAAAATTGCCCTCACCTAAAAATAAAAAAAATAATAATTGTAGTATCTTTTATAATTCCTTACTTTCAAGCAAAATAAACACAAACATTCAGTACACTTTAGATACTATAATATGATCTACTTTGTACGCAAATATTAGATTATAATCTAAGTAAACACCTAAACCTTGAGTAACTCTATTAATTATATATATATGTATTATATTTATTAATAGTTAATTGCTTTTCTCGCAATATTGACCCAATTTATTGAGATCTCCTTAAAGCAGATTTATGTCTATTTTTTTCTTCGGTATTTATCGTCGTTCAATAAATAGCACAAATTATATTAAGAGGGTTTATGCCGGATCAGCTATTTCCACGAATTTTATTAAAGGGACTGTGCTGCAAATATTAATCAGTTACTTAAACAAAGAATACCGTACAAAAGTTAAACATTGAAAAAATCCTGAATAAACATTACTGATATTTGAATTTTTTTTGTTAAAATGTATGTTTTCAAAAATTTCACAATTCAGTTAGATTCGAATGGTGTTTTTACCAATTTAAACGAGTAGTAAGCAAACCCAGGGTAACCCGCGTACCACGGCAATATGTTGGCACGTAGGTTTGCTCAGTTTTCAGTCGATGTCAAAATCCTTTTCCTTTTTTATACGCTTTTAGAGCGTTTTCTCAGAATTTTCACAAAAACAACCTATGGGTTAATTCTACACAAAAGTCTTACAATACCCTGCGCATTCTTAATAATCATGTTTTCAGAGTAATGTTCAAGCTTCCGTGCTACTGCAGTGCGACCAACATGTTTGCCAATATCAGTATGGACTACATGGATACAGTGTTAAAGTATTTGTTTACAAAAAAAAAAATTGATTTATATTATGATTAATTATAATTTTTTTTTTTTGTTCAAAATTAGCTATCAATACTGAAACGCAACGCCAAAATTGGCATTGCGCGCCGAACGCTCCCAAAGGGAAAACGTATCGCTCGTAGTCGCGTGCCACACTAACACATACATATAACTATCTACGTATACAGTCTCTCGGTACACATATATCGCGGCTAAGATATTTTTATTTGTAGTATTTATCTATTTTAGCTTATATATACAACTATAAAAAGTTACATTCTTCTGAAGACAATATTAATTTTAACCGACTCCAAAAAATGAAGGTTCTCAATTCGATCTTTGTGTGATTGTTTGTTCGGACCTATGTAGGTAGCACGCATTTTTTTTTTTTGTAGATTTTAATATTTTAATCACAGTTTTTATTTTGATTCCATATTATTGTATATTTAAGACAGTTGAAAATAAGACCCATAGAAAATATATATATAGAATAAATAATGTAATAGTATCAAGACGATTTATATTTAGTGGCTTGACTATAGTAGATGTGATTATACACACATACGCAGTTACATCCATTGAAAATTGCCAGACGTCAGTTGGAATAAGCACTCTTAAGGACTACTCTACAAGAAACCACGATACGGGCGATGAAGTAAAGAATAGGTTCTTTCTCTCCTTTTGTTAGAATGACGCCTTTTAACCTCCTTTTATGTCCATACTATTGTTTTCAATTTCAAATATTTTACCTGTGGCAGACGGCTGATACTAACAACATAAAAATATCGCTCGTACCCTTACCCAGACTCTTAGTGGGCGGCGTCTCAGTCTCGCCATACATTTAATATTTTCAGCGAAACTACTCCTTAGTTTATGAATCTACTGGCTGATACCGAATCTCACTCTTGCTGAAATCGAAACAATTAATTATTAGTTATAGTCTGTCATCATTTTAATCATGTTATCTCAAGACTCTCAAGCCAAAATGGCCCACGGGTGAATCTTAGCTAAAGATTGCTGGTTAAAGTCGAGCAATTATCACAGAAATTCCGTACGCTCTAAATCCGTTAATAATTCATCGAATGCTTGGCAATATAGGAAAACATGGTAAGGAAACCTATGTCGGATGAAAATCTGTCACATGAATCTCGCTTTCAACCAGTTTAGTTGAATTAACTCCTAACGTTCTCAATATAAAGAATCCTTATTTTAATTTGTCACTTTAGAAATGTTTTATTTAACAATAAAAATGTAATTTATCATAAATGTAAGTTTAACTTAAAGCGAATAAGTTTTAATGTCAGGAAGTTCAAACATTAGTCAGACTAAGCTCTTTTCTTGGAACGATAATATCAAATGTTATTATTATACTTAACGTGAAATAATAAACTTAATTAATGTTTACTTGGAACTTCTGAATTCGTGTCAATTTGATGAAGGATAAAGTGAAATTTATAAAATCAATGAATGAGTTAGTGGTATGATCTTATGCAAACTCGTCTGGGTAGGTACCCCTAAACAGATTGCTGTTTGAGTATTGAAAATTATTGTGTTTTTTTAAAGCTCTACCACAAAGGTAAGTCAGCCAGCGTAACTACAGGCTCAAGGGACATAACACCTTAGAATGATTAATATATCTTACAGCGCTATGTCTATTGGTGGTGGTGGTTGGTGACCACTTATGATAAAAAAATATCTCTATCTGTATAAGTACCAGACCACTTAGGATCCATCGGAAATTTATTCTATTTCAATAGCAGAAGAAGTAAACATTAATAAACCTTAAATTTTTCGTTGCTCTAATTGCATAAGGTTTATATGTAGATTAAATGTTAATTAAGACCGCTGTTAAAAATTGGAACCTAAAAACCTAAAATAAAAAAGGGTTTGGTCCGCACCTAAACATTGATTCCATTGGCACGTCCCTTAAACACGTGTAAGTCGTTAATGGAATATTGTAGATCAGTAAATCCGGGTATGCAAGAACTAGTCGTGCTTCAAACACAATTCGGAAAGGTTTCCGTTTCCTTGCTCCATTACAAAGTTACGAAGGTAAACATGTGATTACCCTAGTTTCAGGTCGTTAAATGTCACATTTATTATGAAAATTTGTAATTTTATAACTTGTTTATAGTTGTTAACAGAATTTTGGTAGACATATTATTTTCAACAAAAGCCCGAAAAAGAAAAACTTAAGAAAAGACTTGCTTAACATCGCGCACAATTACAAGAAAGAGTAGATGAACTCCAAATTATCACGAAAGTAAAATAATATGGAAGGAGATTGAACAAATGCGAAGAACTGGAAGATATTGATGATGTCATATAAACATCGGTAACTACAAAGATCCTCTACATCTATCTTCTCATCGCTCGTGTCATTGTCTCTTTAAGTTCCATATCGTACCGTAATATCAAGTTTAGTAAAGGAAACCAAGAATAAAAATATCTCGGACTCCCGCACCTCATTCGGTATTAGACCCAACTCAATTTAAAATCATTGACACACTTCAAAGTGAACTAATTAATTAAGCATATCAACGCCCTGTCTTACAAATTAAAATTATTATTTAAAGAAATTTAAAGAAAAGTTATTAATTTTCTTACACAATATCATATCACCTAAGTGCTGGGTATAAGGAGTGTTATTTCAACAGAGTAGAATTCTCGAACCTCGTATGCCTAAACTATACTAAGATGAGCTTGATAGAAATTTACTAAAACAAACTTGAAATTCAAATGAAGGCTGATGACACCCTCTGGACTGAAGTTAATATTAGAATTAATGATTATTTAATTTTGTCGCCGTTTATAGCCAATGGTTGTGTTATACATAGGGAATTTCCATACCCTAATACCTAAGGGGCATCTCATACTCAAGCCTAAATATCGAATTTCATATTTCTACTAACAGAAACTAGGAATTTCTTTAGAAACTTTCCTCCTCCATATAATCCCTTAGAAGACGAATTTTGGAAAATCCTCTCTTAGTGCTCATTTTTGTTCCATAAACTTTAATCTCTTTAGATCTACCGGCGTAGACTGAGTACGTTGTATGTCAGTCAGTCATTTTAAATTTTATTAAGTAGATGTAACAAAATATGGATAGTATGCACCACTTTATAGTTTTAATATATTATAGTAATTATCACAAAAAATATGGCAATTATTTACTGCAAATTATGTGGAACAAGTCTCCGAGGTGGCAAAATTCTATTAGTAACTCCTCCAACGCATTTGCATAATATCTTCATACGCAATATTGCATATAATGTAAATGTAAATTATCTTCTTGGAGTATTTACAATTAAATTACATAGAGAGGCTCATTAGCATTAGCATTTTTTAGCATTAGCAGCCCGTAAATGTCCCACTGCTGGGATAAAGGCCTCCTCTCTCTTTGAGGAGAAGGCTTGGAGCATATTCCACCACGCTGCTCCAATGCGGGTTGGCGGAATACACATGTGGCAGAATTTCGTTGAAATTAGACACATGCAGGTTTCCTCACGATGTTTTCCTTCACCGCCGAGTACGAGATGAATTATAAACACAAATTAAGCACATGAAATTTCAGTGGTGCCTGCCTGGGCTTGAACCCGAAATCATCGGTCAAGATGCACGCGTTCTAACCACTGGGCCATCTCGGCTCAATTCAACACAATCAGAGAGGCTCAATTGAGATAAAATACTGGGTCCTGTCAGTTCTTCTAAATATAATCTTCGTTAAAACCCGGTGGTATTTCTACATTTAATCCTGTAACTAGATGATTAAAAACAATAGTTTACTTTACTTAAGAATATTTTGATTTATTAAAACGATATAATGATACAATGTAAGCCACGTCTAGGTACAAATATCGTAGTCCCCAAGAAAGGTCATTCCCAAATATTAGACCCGAGCAAAAAATTCACGCTCAATATAACTAATGTAACGAAAGTATTCCCAATTTCTTGGGAAAGTCGAAAAATTCAGAGAAAATGTCCATATAACGATTGTTTCATATGATAAAGTAGTTTGTGGCTACTGAGATAGGGAAGCTGAATGTGTCGGACATAAAATACGTCAATCTTAACAAGTTTCAAGTTCGTTTCGAATTCAAATCGCAAGTTATATCGTTGTTCCGTTAAATATTGCGGCCACTATTCTAAAACCTTTCTTTATTTTTCCCTTCTCTCTCACACTATATTTTATAATTGCGTCTAATTATGTATAAAAATAAATCCATCAAAACTATAAAAATTCTATAGAAACAAGCAAACTATGCAAATTCATTGCACGAGCAAAATAAAAATTTATATTTTTTAATTAATCATATTATATTCACAAATTATAACCTTATTGCTCTTTCAATTGTTTTTAAGAGAAAAAGTGCAAATTGCAAAGTATTGTGAACAGCAATTGGTTAAATTCTGTGTAATATTTTTATAGATAAATAATGAAAGCATACATGTTTGTGAATTCTGATATACGTTGTTTTGGAAGCGTTCATTTAGAAATTTCTTGGCTGAGGTTTTTTCGACTATTTTCCTCAAATGCCACTTGGAACAAATTTTATCTATATATAGTATAGAAAAAAAAAATACAATGACGTGAAAACAAGTGAACAATATGTGTAGTCTCGTGAGTAGTATTATACCTTCCGGTACCATGATGCGAAATGGTCCGTAAATCGTTATAGGCTGTTTATATTTATACATTTTATTTTTGATGAAATCCTACTTTTCATCTGTCCTAAATAAAGAATTATATATTGGGTATGAGAATTTACAGAGCACGGAAAATATTTTAACGCAAATCACATTTTAATAGTTTTACAAACAAATTTCTTGGTGGCAGGGCTTTTTGCATGCCTATCATCAGATATTCTACCGCCAAACAGATATTATTGATGTCAACCCAGTGTAACTACAGGCACAAGGGATATGAAATCTTATTTCCCAATTTTAGTGACGCATTGTGTTTTACGAAATGGTTATTATTTCTTTGAGAGCCAATGACTATGGGCGATGATGACCACGAAACGTCAGGTAGCCGATTTATTTTATATAAAAATAAACTAGTAACTTTTGAAAATAATTTAATTTTATCATCTTGAGAACCATTTTAACGCATTTGCAAAATAGGAGACATTCAACATTGACATTCTAAAGACAAGATACTAAAGGCATAACTTTTGTCAATAGGGCAGCTCATATTAGTTATACATATCGTCACTAAAAATCTACAAAATAATTAAAATAAGGTAAGCTTCTTCACGTGGCGCCTATAAGTCCAAAAACTAATTTATATTATTATATATACATATACATTACTTATTTTTACACTCCTACACTTCCAAAGTGTTTCTCATAGATAATGTTCCTATGTAATTCTAGTGCGAAATATTGGGTCCCCTAATGGAACAGAAAAATGTTCGCAGCTGCTTATTGTAGGTTCACGACAGTATTTAATCAGTTCAAGATTAATCCATCGCTGTAGAACAAAGAAATATAGCAAAGCCAACATACCACGAACCAGAGATAGATACCTCCTCCTTGAATAAAGTATATTTTGAGTTTGATTTTGATAGGCTTAGGATTGGAATAAATATAATCCGGCGACTTCCTTGTACATTCTGATTATTATTCGTAGCAAATATTTCCTATATAATAAATCTCATTACCAGGTACACTTTTTCCTTTACCAAATATTTTATAACAATGAAACGATACCCTAGTGGCCTAGAAGGTCACGTTCAGACCATTTTCTTCGCAAGCTCTCTACCATCATACTGTTTGTGAGCTATATGTTATGTTTGTTACAAAATAAAGTTCCTTTGTAACAAAACGCATTACACATGACACAATATACATAGACTATGTAATAGAGATTAACTGGCTAGTTGATCTGCATCGTGAAGTCCCGCGTTTAAGCCCCGATATGGGCTATTATAAATTTTCGTTTGTTTTGCCAAAAAAGGCGTACTCATAGTTCGAAATTTGGAAGTTTGACAAAGTACACTCTTATGCCTTTGAAAGCAGGGACTTGTACAGATGGTAACAAGAAACGAGACAGTCACGTGGACACGTACATACATCCGGAATAATTCGTTGGTATTAAACGGACTCATATAGACGTATGCACCCTGCATACGTGTGAGTTTATACAACGTAACATTACTTCTAGAAATTCAACTATTGAAAAAAGCTTTACAGCATAGTTAATAGCTATACCATAACTTTTAATAGAAACAACACTCAGATAAAAATTACCTTTATTTTTAACCTATAAATGGCGTATGTTTTGTAAGTTGTCCTTAATGATATAAAAAAAAAAATCTGTACATAACCCGTTTCAGCAAATAAAAAAATATATTCAAGTAGGTTAACAAGTTACAGGCATTCAAGCACTGATACTTATATGCCTTGATTCATTATTAAATGATTTATACACCTACTAAATATATATAAATCGTACATTATGAACAGTGATTTGTTTGTGTTTCTTCTATTTTAATGAAAATATGTACGAAATATAGCGTTATACAACCAAAAGTAAGAAACGGATTACACATATATATATTCCTTATTTAAATAATATCTCGCTATTTTACTATTCTATGGCTGGTACATGTATACAGAGTTCTCTTTAAAGTTACATAAAACGTAGTACTACGCCTGAAGTTACGTGGAGTTAATATCGCTCAAAGCAAATAAACCATGCCCGTTATATTAATGACAAACAACACACTTTTCAGCGATTTCGAGACTAATATTTTATTTTATTTGTTCTCAAACTTTCCAACGTATGTTATCCTCTTACAGGTGGCGAGGATGTTTATTGATTTTTAAGTGGTATACGTTTTTTTATTATAATCTTTACAAATATTATAAAAGCGAAAGTAATCCTATCTATCTGTTGTTCTTTCTCTGCCAAACCGCTCGCAGAACGTATGAAGCAACTTTTTTATTCCTAAATCTGACGACCAATCCCTAAATCGCAAGCGAAGCCGCAGGCAACAATTCGTATAATATGTATTATTAACTTTGATCGAAATAAGTATATTTAAAATAAAATTACAAAAATATTTAATATTTTTATATTATAAACGAGAAAATAATTATCTCTCAACTTGATGTAATGAAGAAAAAAAACTTTTTTTCAAATAAGGGTTTAGTAAGAGATTGAACCATTTAATCATAAACTGAATTCCTCGTTAACGAAGCGAAAGTTCAACTAGTTTCTATCAATGTATCTTTTGAAATATATGTTCTAAAATATATGATAATAGCTTGTTGTAGCACTTTTCTTAAATCTTAAATCTAATCTTTGAATAAATATTACAGAATCTATCTGTCAGTGTGCTCGGAATACGTTACTAAGCGATCATAGCTTCACGTTTAATTAATCTTGTGAATCGATGTAAGGGTTTGATTGGAGCATGTAAAGGAGCCAGGCGGGTTAGCGTCCGTCATTATCTAGTTAAATTAGGCGACGGCCTAAAACGCTCGATTTGGCAGACGACAATTTTATTTATTTCTACCACTGTACGTACTATTTTAATACCGTATATTAATTTTACTTTTAAATAGAAAAAAAGTAAGCGTATTATTTTAATTAATAATAAAAATTGGATACTGAGCAAAAAAAACACGCCAATATCGGTTAGGTTAGGTTTTTTTTTAATATATTTATATAAATAAATAACCTAACCTAACTGATATTGGTGCATTCGCAGCTTTTTTATGTACTATGTCCTTCCTTGGAATTGAAGGTTGCTTCATACCAAATTCCATCAAATACGGTTAAGTATGTATATTTGTATAGTATGAATTATATCAAAAGATTTAATGGGCAAAACTTAATTTCTTCTAAATAGTTTGTTACATGACTTTTACGATAAAATAGGGGCCTACTACTGGTCAATAATACTTTCTTCAGTTGATGGTTAATTTAGTATTTTCTGTGGCATACCCTTAAAATATTTATTCGATGAAATAAATTTACATCTTTAAGAACCGAGACTCTGTTTTATTTACCCTAACCTCCTATAAGTGATTTGGTTGTAAAAACCTAACAGGCAGACAGAATTACTTTTGCATCTATATCGTATAATAATACATACAACGCCAAGTTTCCGACTCCACAAAGTCAATAAATCATTCTTGGGGCAAGGTATCCGTTTCTATAATAAAATTCCGCAGACATTTTTAACTTTGCCGTTTCATAAATTCAAATCATTAGTAAAGAAGGCATAGTATTCGTAGTATATAGATGATAAAAAAGCGTGGAGTTAATGCTTGTTGACTTTCAGGCAGGAAACATAACATATATAACTGTACACCAACCAACAGGGCTGTATTTTTTGATGTTGAAAAAGAGTAACTACTGAGCTTCATGCCGGTTCTTCTCGGTAGAGTCTACATTCCGAACCGGTGGTAGCTTTACTTAAAACAGTTTGTTAAATGACGATTCAAAAGTGCTTGTAAAAGCCTCCTTGAATAAAGTATATTTTGAATTTGATTTTTGAATATAGTACACACACCAAATACACCTTATGAAATGCAAAAATAATTCTAAAATTTTTGAGAGTACTTGCATACGGTGCTGCGAAAGGATGTTATGTACGTGTGTAAATTTGCACGCGTTTTGATACATGTGAGGAATCGTGATATCCTGGCGTCAGCTGTAAGCTTTGCTTCAATGTATATACATATATATGTTTTAATATGACATATCTATAAACAAATTTATACCAATCCACGTCTATAATAATATTATAAAGACTATGAAACCGATTTTAATATTTCTTTCATGATTAAATAAGGCAAATTGGATTGGATATACAGATATTTTACCACAAGTGGTACAAGTTACTGGTCTATACATACATAGATGCACGATGATGTTTTCCTGAACGATTTCTGCCATCGAGGCCAACCAAGGGAGATCAGCCAACTGCGCAGGTCATATTATAGTGCACAAATGTGTGTGCTAACACAGATGCACTCTCTGTTCCCTCACTCTCATAATCCGATGGGACGGCGAATACGAGACGGAAAGTATTGGCCTACCTGAGGTTCGAAACCAGGACCTGGGGATCTGTTGTCTTATGACCAACGAGGCAGTGATAGATACATACAAGCTAGCGAGCTATGTGTTTGCAGGGATTTTGAAAATCTTCTAATCTTTAAATTATATATTTTATTTTATTTAGTAAATACAAGCCCAGACTATAAAATTATAAGTAGAAACTCCTTTGTTATAAAATCCATACAAATTAAGGAATTACGAATATAAGAGACATAGTTACTTCAAAAATAGCTCTGTTAATGTTATATATGTTTAACATCGTATCCCAAATATAAGATCCAATTAAATAGGTACCTAACATCAAACCAATATCAACCTAACCTATCACCTGACATTCCTCCCCGTTACGTGCGAGCGTTGTCGCGGGCGAAAATTAGTGCTTTATACAGTCAAAGCGTGTACTACTAATATTATTTACTCTCTTTTAAAGTTTTTTTTTTTGGGACACTAGATTACAATTTTAAAGTCGAATTTGAGTACAATGATTCTATATATGTAAAGCTTTAAAGTTAAATAATTAAGACGTGAAACTGAATACACTCTTTTCGTTTATAAGTTATCACTAGTCATCTCATACACTTCAGTTCTTTGCAACATTTGCAATACTTAAAAGAAATTACTTGAAGTACTTGATATCAGTCGTTAGGTAAGTAGCTGAAAATGTTAATATTAAATTATCTCATTCAACTTGGATTTGGTATAATTTGTAATCACGTCAAAGGAACAAAATAATATAATGGATGGTATGAAGCAGGAATAAATTTTAATAAAATATATTCAAACGCTACAATCGTTCGGTAATAATTTGACGGCGATCGTAAACAGATTCCATAGAAAAACGCAATTATTAAATACTGAATGGAAATTCACACAGAGAGTATAATGATTTAACAATGAATTGTTTGTCAAGTAGATATTTAAATAAATGCCTACATTTTGTAAAGGTAGAAAATATTTTTTTATTGCCAGGTTACTTTAATTTAATTTAATACTTTATTGGACAACACATATCGTCGTTGCGCCTGCAAAAGTCCCTATGTGTTTTTTTTCTTATTTTTAGATTGTTATGCCGATTCAATACACGCACGTACTGTAAAAACAGTTTTGTGATAACTTCAATAATTTAAAAGTTTTAAAATGTAGCTATGTGACGTCCATACATCGAAAGCTAATTTAATTAATATACATATAACATAATTTGACATAACGATTAAAACGGCCTAACAATCTAAAAATCTGAAAAAAACACGTAACGACTTTTGCAGACGCAATGACGATATTACAAACTAATTGTTGATAACATTTGAGAAACGAAAAACATGTAACAAATGGTGCGCGAAGGCCATCTTATCGCACACAATCTCTCACAGACAACCTTTGGTGATAGAAGCTTAGAACGAAAACAGGTAAGTGCAGTTTTTTTTTTTTTTTTTATTGCCCGGGAGGGCAAATGACTCTGCTCCACCTGATGGTAAGTGGTAGTAGAGTCCAAACGCGACGACGGCTAGTGCAGTTGGGAAAGGTGATCTGCTCTAGCCGCCCCCGCCTTGCCGGCCCGCAAGATGCCTCTTCACGCCTCGCTTGAAGGAACCCAGGTCATAAGAGGAGGGGAATACGTCCGCTGGTAAAGAATTCCATGTTTTGGAAGTGCGACAAAGAAAAGAGTTGCCAAATTTCTTTGTACGCGATGGAATTGATGTCACAGTTAGGCGGTGACATCGAGAACCAGCACGCGTGGGCTTGTGAAGTGAAGGAAAGTTATAGGTAGAAAGAGGAGATAATGACTATAATTTAAGAATACTGATATTAGAGTATAATAATAAACTACACATAACTACATACGAATAATACAAATATAATAATATAATATATATATATATATATCAAAATATATACGTAATTCTACTTGCGTACATTATTGAGATATGGAAAGATAATAGTTTTTCAAACTAGACTGCCGAATATCATTGGGTAGAGCATTCCAAAGTTTGACGGTTTTCACAGTAAAAGAGTTACCGTAAGTTTGTGTAAAAATAACTTTATTAGGTATAATTTCATGCGATAAATATTATTAATTTTGAACTCATCGACGTTTTATCAATGTATCTATCTAATGCTATAAAAATAACAGCAAACACGTATGTAAACTTTTAAATTGAAAGTTTCTTCAAGACGTCAAATAAAACAAAGTAAATATATACTACTTTTTATATTTTATTAAATTCGATATTACTAAGGGTTTACATTTTACTTAAGGTAATCACAATAATATATCTCGTTATTCACCAGCTCGTTTTACGTTGTGTCGTTAAAGTGAAAATGGCAATTTTCATTATATTGAAACACTAGACTTAATTCTAGCTTTCTAATTTAGGATCGCGTTCGACGTTCGCAACAATTCAGATTTCACGCGCGCTCCTTAAGGTTCGTTTACGAGGGCAGTGAAATTGATCATTTATGAACAATACTGGTCGATTGTGACGTGACAAAAAAACGATTTTTTTTTAAATCAAATAATGACAAAGCCAATTAACACTAAATTGAAAATTATTTTGCAACAACAATAGTGTGTGATATGGATATATGTGTGGATAAACTCTAAGCAACTAACCATACTTTCATCACGAGCAATTTATATATAATAACAAATTGTCTTACCATTTTCCCGTATTCCTCTCGATTTAATAGCTTTGCAATTACTGATTCGAGAAACAAATATAATATTGAAGTAAAGGTGGCACGCGTCAGATGAATTTTATCGCGAAACTAAAATATAGCAAGCACAAAAAGCTTTAAAGTATAAGTCCCATCTATGTCTCAACAAACCTAAGCAATGGGACCAAAATTTAAAAAAAAAATCTGACTTTATATCTCGAGAATATTTTATTCTTTTAGGACGTTGATCAAATCGAACCTTAATTTAATTAATTAATTTTAAATTTATGCTGTAGTTGATTTTATTGCCTAATAATTTTAGGTCTGTCGTTAAAAACTCATTGTGTGACACAATCGAATATATTATAGTATTATATTGTTTTAATAAATATACTTTATAAATTTATTTACTATTGTTTGAGATTGCATACAGAAATATCATGTTAATAATGATATTTGTGCTTAGAATATTTAAAATATTATCTCGCATTAATTCCAAATTGCTGTCATTAATTATAATTATTATTAAATACTTGGAACGCAAATTCACTCTTAGTCTAGTCAGATTTCAGTTGTGTACTTGATGTTATGTTCTTACTAGCTGTCACCCGCGGCTTTGCCCGCGTAGAATATGAATATATTTACAAATTAACTTAAAATGTTACCTTAATGTAATACCTCTTTGTATACCACATTGGTGTGTATTTAAGTCCTTAGGCTACCCTAAGGTAAGAATATCCAGAAACGCTTAAATGAGAATCAACTCATTTTTTAATCGGTAGCTCAAAAATAAAATTTCCTGCTTCTAACTTCAAAATGGCGGACTTCCAGACTAACTAACTCCCCTTAGGCGTAAAATATCCAGAAACGCTTTAATACGTATAAACTCATTTTTAATCAGTGGCACAAAAATAAACATTCATGCTTCTAACTTCAAAAATGACGGACTTCTAGGCTATCCTATATACGAAATGTCTACCCAATTTGTCTCCTTAGGGTAGAATATCAAGAAACGCTTAATACGTATCTACTCATTTTTAATCAGTAGCCTAAAAAATAAATTTCAGGCATCTAACTTTAAAAATGACGGACTTCCATAAAAACTTTCATACCTCATTTCACCCCCTCAGAGTTAGAATATCAAGAAATACTTATACTCGTATCTACACATTTTTAATCAGTATCCCAAAAAAAGCTTCATGTTTTAAAGTTAAAAATTGACGGACTTCCATAAAAACTTTTATCCCTTATTTCACCCCCTTAGAAGTAGAATATGCAGAAACGCTTAAATATTTATGTACTCATTTTTAATCAGTCATAATCTAATTAATAAATATAATTTTAACAGTTACTGCCTGTTATTCGCGTCCCTACCGTCCGACCGATGTAACATTGTACAAGCGTCTATTATTTTCAGTGTTCCTATTTAAATTTTACTTTGAAGTAATATTATATAATAGAAAAAGTCTTGAAATTTTCGGCTAACGCTTGAATCTTTAGGAGCTTTTGTATTATATGTATTTTTTTTAAATATTTTTACAATTTTTAAAATCATTAAATTAAAGAAATAATTATTTGTTCGTCATTGCAAGTTATGTCGATCAGAAAAATCTACACCCGTTAAAAGGATCGAGCTCTCTTGTACAAGCTATAATAGACATATTTTCTTAGAACGCGCAAAATCGATAGTAACCAAAAGTTGATCACTAAGCACACATACATAAAGAAGTATGGCATTTGGCGAGTGTCAAGCGTAGCTTTAATGCACACGCGACACTATCTAAACATAAATTTTAAATTTGACACAAAAAAATATCTCAATATTACTGTAGGTAAACGAAACTTTCGGATTTCACTATCATTATGCTGCGTAAATATTTTGTTTTTATTTATTTTTTTCAAATTCAAATTTAGAATCGTCCAAAAAGGTTTACAAAGTAGTCCTTCATTAAAAGATTTTAAAACTGGCCAGAATTTTTTGAGTTTAAGAACTTTATACAAAATATCCCTAGACGGTGTTGATGTGTGTATATCAATAATGATTATAATCACAAAAAATCTGTTCAGAAGGTGACTTGGTTGATGATGTTAAACAAATTGGTGTAAGACGAGACGCAAACATTTCAAACCACAATTAATTTCTAAACATTCATAGACACAAGGGAAAGCATCTCGTATATATACATATATACTTATACGGATTTACTTATGAAATTTGTTTGCATAGAATATTGACATTGCCAGATCCATGAATTGCTAAGAAGGCAGTAAATGAAAGTATTGTCTCGCGAATTTACAGGTTCAATATTTTTTCGAATAGGTGACATTGAATTCACTTCGAAGTACAAATTTTAGTATATGATTTTGTACTATTGGAATATTTCTATATAATAGAACATATGGTATTCGTATCAGTACATCGTGTTAGTTTCGAAAGATAAAAGAACATTTTAATTCAAATGCGATCGGTTACGAAAAAAGCAGTGCACAAACATAAGTTCACATTCTATTCTATCAGTCTCATAATCCAATGGGAAAGTATTTACGATAAGGCAAATACAAGAAAAAAAACGAAAACATTCCGAGCTGAGGCAAACATAAATAATATCAAATAATTAAAATTAAACATCCTACAAAGTTATCAATTCAAAATAGATTTTCAGAAAGAGATTTTCCAATCAAAATTTAACTCGCATTTCATTCGAAATTGATGCTAACTAACTTTATTCTAGGCAAATGGCGAGATTTCACGCCGGGCATGAAATTTTGTATTCGAAATACTTAGAGTACCGTCCTTAACTTCGTTGCTTTTGAGAGTAGCCCAAAAACGTATCATTTTTCGTTATCCTTAAAATTTATGTTATTCAATTTATTTATCACATAAATTTTCATTCGCAATAATTTGAACTTTAACAGTACTTTGAGCAACCGACTTATAATTTATCACTCTTCCAAATAAAATTATCTGACACTTAAATCTTGTTCCAATTATCACTTGGAATAAGAGCGATAAAAAAAGATCGATCCTTATAGCAATCACATATGATGACTTAGACATCTGTCATCTCATCATCAACATTTACCTCGGAAAATGGGTTGGCACCTTCTGACGGCTAACTCTAGCAGCGCGCAAGCTCATTGGTCAATTCAAATAGCGCGTGCTCTCCCGGCTTCCAGTAACACACTTCCTTTTCACGAAATCACTTCAAAAGTTGCGACGAACGAAAAGATATATATATTTATTTCAAAATATAGATAGATTCGCAAAATCGATTATTTGACATTTAACGGATTATACAAAAAAATTGTCGATCTAAGCGCTTTCCAAGTGCTACCAAACCCTGGGTAAGCCCTTGACAATGCCTCGTGGCTGTAATACCGGATCCCCGAATCGGTCTTAAATAACCGCGTACAGATTTAAATGAAAATTAATAAAAATAATGTAGTATTGTTTCCTTTATATACAAATAAATAATTTACTATAATCGTTAGAGTAGTTCATTGACATCTATTTTGTGTACCCTTCATTTTACAAATTGAGCGAATTGTATTAAATTAGTTTGTCCATGTATTAACTGCTTGCTTGTGTGCAGAGCAATGATCTCTACTACTAAAGGCCGGCAACGCACCTGTAACCCCCCTGGTGTTGCAGATGTCCATGAGCGGTGGTAGTCGCTTTCCATCAGGTGAGCCTCCTGCTCGTTTGCCCCCTATACCATAAAAAAAAAAAATCTCATAAATCCGAGTAGGTGAATTGTATAAGTCAATCTGTGTATTTGAATTTATTTATAAGTATATCTACCTATCATATTATATTTGATAAATTAATTAAAACTTTGCTACAACAGGCGTAAGCTGTCGATTCAATATGACTTGTTAAATAACGTAAAAGATTTATTTCGTTTGTTTACTGAAGATGATAATTTAATTATTGAGCTAAGATTATCTTATTGGTTTATATTTTTAAACTATTGATTTGTAATGCTAAATATTGTCTGCGATAATAGCAAATTTCGGTTAATAATATTTACAGTAAGGTCCACCTCAATCTAGCAAAGATTACAAAGTCGTTTCCGCAATCTATATGATGATATGATGCTATGATTTGATGATAAGAAGATATTGTAAATAAATCGTATAAAAAAAAGTCTCTTTCTATCTGTATCTCCGTGGATTTCTTCTAAACTACTGAACGGATTGTGATGCGGTTTTCTATAATAGAAAGAGTGATTGACGAGACAGGTTTGTTATATATATTTTACGAATGGCTGAATTGTTACGTTGTTTTACACAAAAAAAAACACAGTTTTCGTACGCATACACGCCTACCGCTGGCTAAATCTTAGCAGAAACATCAAAACAGTGTGTGAGATAGTATAGTAAATTAATTTATGGAAAATTTGTAGCAATTCAATTAATAGTTAATTTAAACGAGTTCCTGAATTAGATATTATAAAAGTATTAAAAAGTCTACTTTAAAAGAAACTTTAAAAGCACTTATGACCTAAGGGGTCTTTGCAAGCACCTAATCAATAGTATTATTAATGATGTCACTCTGCACAAAGCCTTAATTTTTAAAAAGTGTTTCGGGACGGGTTATTTTTCTAATTTATTAAAATGTAAAAGTATGGTATTACCAATTTTTAAAAGTGGAAACAAAAGCGATCCCTGTAATTATAGGCCTACTTCTAGCATTATTGGCGTGTTTTGTGTTTATCCAAAGCATTTGATTGTGTAAAGCACAAACTAGAAAAATACGTTGTTAATGGTAAAGATTTTGTTCTCATTGCTTCATACTTGAATCAAAAAATTCAACAGCTGTTTATTAATGGAATAAAGTCTTCTGGATCTGTACTAAGAATGGGCGTTCCACAAGAATCAATTTTAGGTCCTTCTTTGTTTTTTTGTATCCAATCGTAAAATATCTTCCTCTTTATGTTAAAGGTAAATATTTGTGATAGTGTATTGTATACTGATGATAACTCATAACTTTTTAAAGTTGTCAGGAAACAATCTAATTATGACGATGTAAACAATGCATTATCACTGATACAAAGTTGGTTTACAAAAAATACTTTAGTTCTAAATGCTAAAAATACAAAATGCGTACTGTTTTCCTAACCTCACGTAATAAAGCAAAATGTCAAGTTAACTTTAAACAATATTGATCTAAATGTAGCTGATACTACGGTATATCTAGTCACTTTAGACTCAAAACTTCAGTGGAATCCTCATTTATCGTCCCCGACAGCAAGACTTAGCTCCGCAGCGCTTAGAAAAGTTAGACAACTAACTGATGTTGATACTGCTCGATTAGTATACTTTGGTTACTTTCATAGTATTATGTCTTATGGCATTTTGCTTTAGATTAATGCTACAGATATTTAAACTGTTTTCATCCTGCAAAAAAGAAGCTGTCCGGTCTACTTATAATCTTGGAGCTCGACGCATTTTTAATTCCGAGGCAGTTTGAACCCAGGATCTTGGGATTTTATTAAATACATATCAATACACAATACAAAATAGAAGGCGAAATGAGTCAACCAAATTCTATGACCAACGTAGCAAGTTAAAGTAATAATGAAGATATAAAGTTATTATAAATTTAAACACTAGTTCGAAGTAAAACGGAAGTTTTAATGAATAGGAGGACGTAATGTCTAGCTTACGCAAACGAAATAAGCAACGCTCGCAGGTTCTAGAATTTAGGAACCACGAGCTGTCATATTTCTTTCAAATCATTGGTTTTTTGTTTATTTATTATAATTCACGAATGAGTTCCGTACATTTAATTTAAAATATATATACTGATATTATAAATGCGAAAGTAACTCTGTCGGACAGTTACGTTTTCACGACTTAACCACCGAACCGAATTAAATGAAGTTTGTTAGTATAAAACAAGCTTGAACCCCAAGGTATTCAAACTTGCTTCAAACCAGATACCTATAGATTACTGTTTTATACCTAAGACCAACTTTACTTTACCCGCGTGTTAGAGGAGGACCTCTAACACGCGCTGGGCACAGTCGCTGGGGAAAAATAATATATTATAAATGACGTTGACAAAGACATATATTTTAATAAAATAATTGAATATATATTTTTTTCAAAATATAATAATGCAATACATTTAATTGAGATATTTAAAAAATAGGCCGAATAAGTGTTACATGACTTCGTCTGCTTCTGACACCTCACATAAAGAAGCCTAAGTAGAAAATTATGGGTATATTAAAAATTTCAAGTACCTTAACATCGAGAAGTTAGACAAAAATCAATTACAATTTTACCAAACAAAATCTGTTGGCCTAAACTCAAAGCCAATTATTTTTTATCGAAATATTAATAATCAATATTCTAAAATATTATTTGTATAATTTGCTTACACAAGTCACTTATAAAGTTCAACAATTAAATCAATCTTCTACAAAAGACAGTTTCTCGGCTCGTTATACAGATAAAAAGTTTTTATTGGGTAAAGAATGTAAATTATTTATGTAACTAAACTTTTTTATTTTCTTTGAAATATTATGACTTAAGATATTTTTCATACAATAAAAAGTATCATTAAAAGTAACTTTCGTGTGTAAATAGTGAAAAAGTTTAGATAATACTACTTTCTTTTGGATCTTCGAAATTCGAATTATTAACGTACTAGTCAACTAACAGACCGTAAATGTCTCAAAGGGACGTTAATATTAAAGGTAAAGTTAAGAAGGTTTTGTAGCCTTTATCTGTCAAGCAAAACTACTAAAGGTATGACAGGTGTTAAATTAATAGCTAGATGTAATTCTTTTATTATTATTATTTTTAAGGAGAATAATCTCGACCGCACCGATCAATCTCCATCGTGTCTTCTCCATCGCACGTGACATTGGCGAAATAATCTGTGCCCTCTTGGCACAAATAAAAGGCAAAAATAAAAAAATAAATAAAAAAGGAGAATGTTTTTTTTTTTTTATTGTGAGTCATTTTTAATGCAAAACAAATCTGTTAAATGTTTATACATTCAACAGATTGAAGAAACACAAGGCGAACCTATTCTAATAAGGGGTCATTTGTTGCAATTATTGTGATGTGAAATTATGTTTTTTTTTTTTTTTATGGTATAGGGGGCAAACGAGCAGGAGGCTCACCTGATGGAAAGCGACTACCCCCGCCCATGGACATCTGCAACACCAGGGGGGTTACAGGTACGTTGCCGGCCTTTAAGAAATAAGTACGCTCTTTTGATCCGACTATTACAATAGCCCTGCAATACATAGAAGTACTTGGTGTAATTATCTCTAAATCTTATGAGACTGTAAGTCTACCATAACCCGTACTGGCTAAAGGTAAACTTACAGCCTTAAATTTATGTATCACTTAACATTTAAAAAAAAATCCTATCACAAATCATATTTATTATATTTAAGCTACGTCCAATTTAGACATAAATTATTTTGAAATTATACGAGAAGATTCACGAAGACTTTAATTGATGAGAACTTCGATTCAAGTGACATTTTAATTTATTTTATTTGAAAAGTTACTAAATTATCTTCTGTTATATGGGTGAGGGCGATCCTCAAAAGGATTTTACGGATAAACGATAGTGATTATCCTTTTTATATGCACCAGAGATAAAATCGAAAAGACTGAAAATCCGGGCAAGTGCGAGTAGGACTCGCGCACTGAGGGTTTCGTACCACCGGGTTCAGTAAACTGCACATAACTGTACATTTGACTATCAATAAGTAAGTGTAATGCTTCTATGTTGAATAAAAGAATTTGAGTTTGAGTTTGTACTGCAAGATTTACCGGCTCTTGGATTTTTTCATATACGCATTTGTGCTACAAGGTATCGCTTCTTGCCAAATTTTACGATTCTATTTCAACGGGAAGTATGCTATAGGTCTCTTTGGGAATATATGGGAAATACAACATAAACGGCTTATCTTTTAATTGCGTAAACTTAGAGGTTCGATTTTTTCACAGTTTTATGGTCCCTCCATTGACCTAACTTCACACCTTTATAAGGGTTCCGTTTTTCCTTAGCGTTACGGATCCTAAAACGCAAGTTTTTCCCTTTATTTTACTAATTTCAGATATTTGGAATAATATGTTATCATATCATATCTAAATCATAAAAATTACAAACATAAAATAAAATGAAAATATAAATAATGTATATTCTCTGTTTGTAAATAAATAAATAAAAGCATATAGTAATTACTCATTTTAAGTAAAAGAAAGGGAGAACCCTGTATTATTGGAAAAAACGCTGGACTTGTTACCAGCGTATTATCTACTAGACTAGAATACAGGGGTACAGTCGCTTGGTGGTGGGGCTTAGTGCAAGTCGGTAGGTAGGTACCACCCACTCATTAGATATTCTATCGCCAAGAGAAGAAGGCATACGAGTTGAACTCAAAATGGTACATAGCTAATATATAGTCCAGGGCTGGATCTATTAAGTAGTCCTAGGGAAACTCGACTCGACAAACTGCAGCGTAGGCCTTTCTTTTTGATTTATGATCTAAAAAAAAAGCTGGTTGAATCTTAGAAAATGTGGAAGGCGGAGAAACAGATTCTTTAGTGCAAGGATATACTGAATGAATGAAACCTTAGTAGTCGTATGTTCTTTATTAAGCTATATGATATATGTAAATTCGTAAGAAGCTAAAAGTAGGAGCGTAAGCGTTTTTGCTTTGTTAAAGAGAGAAGAACGCATAGTGTGTCAGCTTGTAGAATAAAACCAAATACATAATTTATAATAATATTGTAAAAGCAAAATTAACTCTGTCTGTTACTTCTTCACGCTTAAACCGCTGAACCCTTTTGGTGAAATTTGTTATGGACATATTTTGAGTCCCTCATTTTTTTTTAATACACCTCTCTTGTTTTGTGTGCTATAGGAAAAGTTATTCAAATATCGCGCGAGTAAAGCCGCAGCTTCGGTTAGTCACTCTCGTGTTATCAAAAGTGTATTTCCTAGATAAAATTACTTGTGTACGGATTAATACTAAAAGTTATATTAGCGAATTGTTTACTTTTAAATAAAAAAAAAATAAAACGATACAATTTCTCTCTGAAACAAATTACGAAACAATGCATTTCTTCATAATTAGATAAACCTTCGTAATAGTCACTGACCCTAGAAGTGAAGGCATAACAAACGGAGCCTTTAGGCAGAGGGTGATAAGAAAACAAAATTAAAGTGGAATCTAAAGTCAAGAAAAATTGCGACGTTTTTGTAGTTAAATTTAGACGTGCTCTGAATAAAATTTAAAATTTTTAATTTACAGCAACGTTTCTATGAATATTACGTTTCAATGGCAGTACGAGTAAAGATGAACATTTTAAATAGTGACATATTCGATGCAATTTGCTAATAACTGCTATATTATGCTCTACAAATACCCAGGCAACTTAACTTCTCATATCCACTTTAATTTAATTTCTGAAGTTCTGATCAAATAAGTCGACATTGAAAACTAAATTTTTGATGAAACCACAATGGTTGCAACATATTTAGATCTCGACTATTAATTTTATATAAATTCAAGATCGAAGTTGTTCATTTATCTATACTCCTCCTTCAATTGAAATCGACTGTAGCATTTTGAAATGAAACATTTCTGGCGAAAAGTATTATTTCAGTCGCATGTGCCAAGAAGCAAGCGTTTTTTTCTCGTATTTTTTCGCCTTTTTCTATATAAGGCTTTGAAATCATTAGCGTCCTTAAAAACTTTGTAGGGCTTTGTGTTTTTTCGTGCGTGTCGCTACCACCCATTCATCATTATGAACCAATGTAAGCCCGTATTTACATACCTACGTAGTCAGTTTGACCCGTCAAAAGGGAGATAACATCTTAGTTTCTATGATAAAGATGTAAAGAAGGATGGCGATCTAAATAATAGTAAATATTTCTTAAATCGCTAATATCTATGAAAAGTATTGACCGTTCACGATAAGGTGGTAAAAAGCATGGCCACCTTATAAAAAAATCTTCGCATGTACTAAAGAATAAAAAAAACGAATCGGAAGTTATATTTTGCTTTTAAAAAAAACCTGTTAAAGTCATGCCTATAATGATTTAATTTTATTTTTATGAAATCGTTCTTAACTATAAGACAGCCTTACGTGCGTGGCATTAACCTTATTTATTTTTTTGTAAATGAACTCTTATTTTTACATAAATAATATCTTTCTCTCATTTCAAACTCAAAGGGAAAGTGAAATCTACTTAAATATGAGCAATATTGTTACACTCGATCGCTTTGACATTTTTACCTTTTATTTTACAAGAACACGTTTATCTAAATTACTTAAAATAAATTATTCATTTTATTTTATATTCCTATTATTTAAATATTTTTGCAATTAAAAGATATTTACAAACGTACCACGAACATTTGTTAAATTTAATATTGGAATTGTTTTTTTTTAATCGCAAACGTTTGTTAAGTATCTCGTTAATTTCGTACCTACCAACATTTTAAACAATACCTTTAACATTTTCATAAAATTGTCCTAAAATATATATAATAAAGATATACTAAAATGATTTAAGCTTTTGTTTTAAACTAATATTTAAACGTACTTGCATCCATAAATATGTGGATTGAGTTTGGGTTAACGCTACATGTAAACAGTTTACCTGTTATTATTTAAATGTTATTTACAATTAGAACTCGAGACACCCTTTGGGTTATTCAATTATTCAAAAGAAATTTGGTACAAAGAAAAACTTGTAACAGCAAGTTTTCATCTTTCTCTCACTCATTTAATCTTTCCTCAAATGAAGTGTTCGCTTTAAAAATAAAAACTAGCTACCTGTCCCGGCTTCATACGGGCACTATAAAGATTACCAACAAGTTAGACATTGAAGAGTCTACTTTAATAGAGTAAGTAGAGGTGTGATATAAGATTTAAAAAATATATATTAATCAAAATAATACTATAAGTATTTGAAACGGGATATTTACCATGTTTTTTATTTTTATTTGGTGGAGCTCTACGAATGTCTTGTTCACGAGACTGTCTTGTTCATGAGTCTCGTCAACAAGACATTCGTAGATAATGTCGAAATATCGAGGTTCACCGAATAAAAATAATATAGTAATAAAAATAAACCATGTTAATTGAACATCTAATATTAGAGTCACGTGTAAACCCAGTGGTTGGTGGTCATTGGAGGCTCGGTATTGTGAATATAATATTAAAACATTAATTAACATTTTCCATTATTAATGTACTTTAATCAGCTATCTGAGTGTATGAAGTGTAATTAGTGTAAACATTATGATGGCTTATAATCAATTTTGTTATTTTTATTAATAATATTTGGTAGAATATTATTAATTGTAGCCTTATTTTTTTTTATGTCATTGGTTGGACGAGCATATGGGCCACCTGTTGGTCACCACCGCCCATAGACAAAGGCGCTGTAAGAAATATTAACCATTCCTTACATCACCTATGCGCCACCAACCTTGGGAACTAAGATGTTATGTCCCTTGTGCCTGTGATTACACTGGCTCACTCACCCTTCTAACCGGAACACAACAATACATAGTACTGTTATTTGGCGGTAGATTATCTGATGAGTGGGTGATACCTTTGACTGACCTGGACTTTATGCAAGCCCGTCTGGGTAGACGGGCTTGCATAAAGTCCTACCGCCAAGTAATGTGTGTGAACTGTGAACATTTATTCATAAAATGTTGTCAGTACGATTTTATTACCTCCAGAATATGTTACATAAATTCAACCGCACATATTTCATCGCGTATTTGTATATTATTAAGGTCTTTGTTTGTTTAAAATAGATCTGATCAAACTTGTGTCTGAAATCGAGTCTTCGTTAAACAAAGTCTCGGACTGGGGTCGGCTAAACCTAGTCCATTTCAACCCCAAAAAGACGCAAGTTTGCACGTTAACTGCTAAAAAAAACACCATTTGTCGTATCTCCACGATTCGAGAACATTCTGTTAGCCGCCACAGTTAGTATCGGAATACTTGGCGTCGATGTTTCGAGCCTCGTTCAGTTCCGCGGTCAATTGGAAGGCAAAGCCAATTTGGCATCAAAAAAGCTGGGTGTGCTCAGCAAGGCAAGACAGTATTTCACGTCGGCCCATCTTCTAAGACTATACAAGGTGCAAGTTCGGCCTCACATGGAATACTTCTCTCACCTCTGGGCGGGTGCTCCCCAATACCAGCTCCTTCCATTTGACCGTATCCAACATAGAGCGGCTCGAATTATCGACGATCAAGCCCTTTCCGATCTGCTTGATCCTTTGGCTTTGCGTAGAGATGTTGGATCGCTCTCCATCTTCTACAAAATTTATCACGGGGAATGTTCCAAGGAATTGTTCGGATTAATCCCGGCTGCTGAATTTCACCTTCGGACATCTCGTCAAAATTCCAAATATCACCCGCACCACCTAGATGTCCGAAAATCCACAACAGCGCGATTTTTAAGACACTTTCTGCCTCGTACAACCACTCTGTGGAACCAGCTTTCGCCGGCGGTTTTTCCGAACCGATACGACTTGGGAACCTTCAAGAAAAGAGTGTACTCTTTCCTGAAAGGCCGGCAACGCACCTGTAAGCCCCCAAGTGTTGCAGATGTCCATGGGCGGTGGTAGTCACTTTCCATCAGCCTCCTGCTCGTTTGCCACCTTTTGACATAAAAAAAAAAAAAGATTTTGATGAAATTTGGCCTGGGGATAGTTTAAGTCCCGGGGTAGGGCATACTTTTTTGTTATTCATCCCTCGAGGGGTAAAATTAGGGATGACAGTTTGTGTGCTACATGTAAATTTTAACAGATTAGCTTGTTGAATAATAAATGGCGACCGTTACTAGACTACTTATTAAAGTATTAATTAGTAAAAAATGTGTGCGGAAAATTCGTCTAACTGATGACAATAATAAATTACTAAAAATAAGGAAAACGCGCTTGTAAAAGAGGGTAATAATTAATCTAAGATACCGATTAAAATGTTAAGTGACCAAATTAAATACTTAAGCGGGCGAATGGATGTACTTGTGAAATGAGGAATAGTTATTATTTATATCTGGGCAGTTATTTCTGGCATTTTCAATTTTAAACATATTCTTATTTCTTTTTAAATAATATAATAAGTAGATAGGTACTTTACTCTTAGAGACAAGCAGCAGTATTATCAATATGATACGTCGATGTTATATATGTTATGTGCGTATTTATGTTATATACTGACACCACAAAGGGAATAACATAAATTAAATTGTTGAGGCATTGTACATGTACATATAATAATGGATAATTTAAACACATTTGTTAATATATTTTCAATTATGTTCACACTATATTCACAATGGTGAGCGGTGCGGGCACAGCGCATAACAAGTGACTCTAATCAAAAATTTGATGGGTCAAACCCAGGCAATCATCACTGTATCTGATTTCGTGTAAATAATTCATCTCGCGATCGGCGTTGACGAAAAACATCGTGAGGAAACTTGCATGTGTCGTATGAAATTCCGTCACGTATTTACCGAAACGATGTGTCTGAGGAAGGATATGAAAGAGGATGTGAATGATCAGATATCTGCGGTGACCTCAAATAGTTAGCAAAGTGAGAAGACTATTTTACCCAAAATGTGTTGGAGCAGCCAGGAGCAGCAGGACGTATAATCTCTAATTAAACTTCTTCTCAAAAGGATGGGGGACCTTAGACCAGCTGTGAGATATTTGTACACTATAACTTATACCACTCGCTTTAAATGTTTAATATATGACGTAGAATAGAGGCCTTTATTATACCCGAGATATGTTCTCTGCGATAAACTCTTTAACCTAATTGAATAGCAAAAAGAACGTATCTTTTTATTTATTTATAAAATTTAGCAACAGCTTGTACGTTGTCTTTAATGCTATTCCAAAACCGTATACGTTATGTGAGAACATAATAAGTGGCTGAGTCTACGCGATCTAGTAAAAGATATAATTAGTATAGTAATAGTATTTTTGCGCCTTATTCGATATGTTTATCTATTATCTATACTGTATAATTATATTGTTTTCAATTTTGTAATGATTACAATGTCATTAATTTAACAAGACACTAAACTAAACATTGGGTCAAAACTAAATAAAGGCATACAAGATAACTTTGTAATATATGATAAGAAATGTGTATTTATATTTTTAATTCTTAATGCTATTGTCAAATTGTATTTCTTTCAACTGTAATATGTGTTAAGGTTTACATAAATTTGAATGAACGTTGTGTAAGGTGATAGAGAATGGTGATACTACCTGTAAACAGTAGAATATAGTTTTCTCACGTGATTGTATCTACTGTTGGTTGTCCTACTAAAAATAAAAATAAAATAAGAAATTAAGAAATTTTAGATAAATTTAAATAAGCAAATAATTAATTGGGTCGTCGTACCAGTGACTGTTTAATGATAGGCGACCTATAAGCCCGTATGATTTGACTTTGTGTGACTTTTACCCGTACGTAATCGGGACTGTTTGTCATACGATTAGTTATAGACGGTTATAAAAGTTTCATAAAACTTATATTCATATAATATAAGTTCATTAACCCTACCTATTTATAATACCTACGTAAATATTTATAAGTGACATATTATATCTCAGTAATTGTACCGTACAAATAAAATCAACATGAACTTTAATCCCATTCCACGTGAACGTATTTTTTCAACTGTTCTGGATTTTCATTCTCGTAACAGATTTGTAAAAATTCTAGATAGACACGTAATGCAAATAAACTGGTTGAATGGTGGAAATAAATATGAGATTGAATTGAATTGTTTTTAGAATTAAAGTTTATTATAATTAGACTTTTTAAGTTTTTATTTAATTTAAGTTGATACTTTTGTATCTGGAACGAGTGATAAATAGTTAAAGCTCAAATAATAACTAAAAATTATGTTATTATTTGAGCCTCGTTATAATAACAACAAAAGCTCCATAATAATTTAAAATAAATTTAATGTTGGCTCATGAGGATCAGACTTTTTGAATGTATTGTTTTGTTTGGCTGAAAAACGCAATTCGGCTTGAAATGAATTTTTCACGTAAACAAACTCGATCGACGGAATATTTTATATCACGAGAAATTTTGTTATTGAGATGATATCTAAGACGACCGTACGTTTGAATTATGTATATTTGCTGAGATATGGTTCAATTCGTCAATTTATCGCGAGCAAAAATCACCCGGACGTTTTCGTTGGAACTTGTCGGATAGGAAAAACCTATATCAAATCTTTGTATAACACATTTGTAGATTTCAAAAAGAACCTATTGTAGAGTTGTATAGAGTGAACTGCCTCGTTGATCTAGTGGCTAAGTAAAGAAATCCACTAATTAAAATTAATAGATACATTATTAAAATAAAACCTAATAAATATATATATAAATACCAGCTAATAAAACTGCTTCTATTTACCGAAAAACATCTTATAAAAAGTCTAATCAGTCGAATTATAAGTGGTTCAGACATTGCTTTACTAATAGGTAATTACTAATACTATAAATATGAGTGTTCTCTTTTGTTCTTCTTACGTGCAGCTACGTAGTAACGACGACAGACGTAATTTTTAGAAGGAGATAGTTTTATAGACCGGAGAGTAAATTATGCTTTAAATTTCTCGGGTGAATTCCGAGGAACTGATCTACAGTATTATCATGTAATAACCGTTTCATGCAAAAATGGTTAAATGGATTTCGATTTGGTATCAAGGGGTATAGGAAAAAGATATATCCTCATTCTTTCGTTCCGAGCTTATAACTCTCTTAATATGGACTACTAAAATGTAATCAATTTTAAGATCGGTACACCATTGCACAAATGTAAGAAGATTATCACTTTAATGTTTATGAAAAAAATACAATAACATAATATAATAAAATATAATGGTTGTTTCAAACTTCTTCGAATGAAACAGATAAATAAATTTAGTTCATCTATACTTAGATATGTCTAGACAATAATTAGTACCCTTTGAACAATGAAGATCCTTTAAATACTAGAAACAATGAATTCTCAAAGATAAACCCAAATTATGTTACCAGAGGAAGGGCGTTGAAAAACATATGTATGATTTGATTATATAGACTTTAATATGGAAATGAGTGCGGAATGTGTCGAATATTGAATATATGTGTCATTGAGCTGACAGTGTAATAACCAAGAAATGTCAGACTAAATTAGAGAAACGCGTATTATGTCTGTGAACAATCTGAGGATGTCGAATTAGACTTTATTCCTACGTTAAATTCAAAATTACTTATTTACAAAGTTTTCGTACTTATAAAATTTTACTTTACAGAGATATCTTCTTCAAAATCCTTTTTGTTTGAAAGATATTTTTTGTAAATAGCTTCTCATAAATACTTTTCGCTTTTAAATAATTTGAAATATGTAATGATGATATCATTCCAGCTAATTGTTTCTAGTCATATGCGCCGAAGATGGTGTAGTGGTACCTTTCAAATTATAAGAAACGATCATAAAAAATTCAGGGGTAGAAAGAATTGAAGTCGCTGACAGAAAAACCCATGAAAATTTGAACACATTAGTTTTGATTCAGGTCTGAACCCCTATAAACTAGCTATTAAACCAAACATTAGCTTTATTTACCGTAATACGGTCCTTATCATAATTCCAACATATGGTGAAAAAATATATTTGGGCATTATTTTTGTATACCTTTGCTAAATTTAAATAAAAATGAGAATATAATTATAAGATAGATACATAAATAGACAATCTTTGCAAGGTCTTATTTTACTTACAAGCCGGTTAAAGATAGTTAGTAGTTTTACTACGCTTGATGACCTTAAGCTAATAATGACGATACGTAAGTTGAAGTTTGAAACGCTCTCTGGGTCTGGGTGACAGTCGCATTGTGTGTGTCGCTATCGCATGACAATGCATCGCTTTACTTTATATTGTGTTATGTGTATATGAAAAAAAGATCATTTTTTATATAATTTTATAAATAACAAAAAAACTTTTGGATAGGTAGGTACCAATCTAAGTAAAAAAGTAATAAGATAAACAAAACATTAATTTATTATTGTATATCTTAAAGGGCGGCAACGCACCTGTAACCCCCCTGGTGTTGCAATTGTCCATGGGCGGTGGTAATCACTTTCCATCAGGTGAGCCTCCTGCTCGTTTGCCCCCTATACCATAAAAAAAAAATATATATCAAGCTTAAATATTATAACTATGATTAATTCAAATACTTACTTTTAGTAAAATTAAAATAAAAACATAATAAATCCTCTGGGCAAAAAAACCTCCTGTCACCAGTCGAAACAATAAGGCGTGGTGTAATACTTTTAATGAAGCTTTTTGCACTACTACTCCGGCCAAGTGTTTGAATCTAACGTAACCTATATATTTTTTATCATATTATATTTATTTACCTATACTTTACTATGTCTATAATTCATTATTAATTATTTCGTTAAACATCATATTACTAAATTACGCTGTAAACAATAATTTAGGCTTACTAATTGTAAACTGACTTCCAATTATTTTGTCATTGAAAAGGTAGGACGCGCCAAAGTGTAGTGAAGTGTACTAATTATTGGACTGTGTTTTATTTTCATAAAATCCATAAAACACACAAGTGTATGTTAACGTATTTGTATACACATAAGTATAATGAGAACTACACTTCTGCTGCTACGGAATATTTTTTACTATTTGTTTATTTTTAATAACTTAACAATTCTGAGGTCGCAATAAATCAAAGTCATAAAAATCTCTCTCACTCAGAAAAATTATAAATTTTCTTACTTTATTATTTGAACAAGTTCGAAGACGAGGCATTTTGATCGAACTTATCTGTTTTTTTTTATGTCTAACGTTTTTCTTGTTTTTAGTTAAATTATCTCAAGATTAAATTGCAAATTACAAAAAACCTGTAAGTATCAACCCACAACTTTATCTAGCTCTATCGAAATTTCTTTAAGATAAAAGTTGGACGTCTCGTTAAAACAAGTTACTCGTGAAGTTTTTTGCTTGATATTAATCATTAAGAAAGGTTGGTAAACTGTGTAATAAACTGGTAAACTGTGTAAGAAAATACCACAACAAATATATTCAAATAAACATTTACTTTAACGGCAATTTCCCACAGAATTCAATATTTAGTATTCAACATTGTGGTCAGATTTGGTCAACATTAAAAGTCGCGAACTAAAAGTGTATCCTAAACTACAGCAGGATTAATTGAATTTACCTAATTGGTTTCCATATTTAGCGTAAATGGAATTTAAAGATTACATTGACAGATTTTTTTATGTCAAACGGTGGCAAACGAGCAGGAGGCTCACCTGATGGAAAGTGACTACCACCGCAATAAAAAAAAAACATTGACAGATATCGAGATTATCGAGAACACATTGGAAAAGGTAACAACTCTAATTTACATATTATATTTATTTTTAGCAGTTAAATGAGCAACTCTCATCTGATAGTAGTAGTAACTTATTCCATAAAAATTGACTTTGCGAGAAATAATAACCACTCCTTACATTAGAGGATATCGATACAAACAAATGTTCAGCGATAAAATAATTGAGTAGATATAATGGAATCCATCATGGACGTAATAAGTCCTATTGCAACTTAAAAAAATACGTTGACCTTCTATAGAATAACTCAATAGTCCTTTTACTTGTTCTGATTTTGATTGATAAGTTTCTTGTCAGATTGATTGATTGTTTGATTAATCAGTATTATTTAAATTTACGCCGTGCTATTATTACGCTGTTAACCCCTAGACAATTTTAACCATTGCTTTTACAAATATTAATCCAAGGTTAAATGAATCTATTAAAAACTTACGTAATTAATGAACTAGGGCGTCACGTTAATTATAAACTTCTTTAATTATGAAAAACCCACGGGTAATAACATAGCTATATACTACGCATAAAAATAAATAAATTTAAAAAAATATTACTCCAGTTTGACTAATCATAATACTTTAATTTAAGATGAAAGTCAAATTGTGCTTAAGCCATGTGTCCTAAACATAGTCCAATTCAACCCCCAAAAGACACATCTTTTCACGTTAGCCGCTAAAGTCACCATTTGTCGTATCCCAACACTTTGAGAACTCCTCGTCTCTTTCAGTTTCCCACACAATTGGAAGATAAATTGGCATCTATAAATCTTGGTGTTCTTAGCAAGGCAAGACGATACTTCACGTCGGCCCATCACCTAAAACTATACAAGGCACAAATTCAGCCTCACGTGAAGAACTGCTCTCTATCCTAGGCGGGAATTCCAAGTTTCATCCGCAACGCCTAGATGCCCGAAAATCCACAACAGCGTGATTTTTAAGGCATTTTCTGCCTCGCACAACGACTCTGTGGAACCAACTTTCACCGGCGGTTTTTCCGGCTATACGACCTAGGAGTCTTCAAAAATAACCTACACAATTCGTAAAGGTGGTAGTCACTTTCCATCAGGTGAGCCTCCTGCTGATTTGTCACCTATACCATTAAACATGCCTAACCTACTAGAGAGGGAATATACACAACTTAATAATACCATTTATTATTTAACTAGCTGAAATTATGGCTTTACCCGCGTGAAATTTATTAAACTTTACCTATAGCACACAAACCGGCGAATCGAGGGGTGAATTAAAAAAGTAGCCTATATCCTTCCCCGGAGCTCAAATTGTTTCTATAACAAATTTCATCTAAATAGGTTCAGTGGTTTAAGCGCGAAAGCATCAGATAGAGTTACTTTCGCATTTATAATATTAGTATAGAATAAGATAGATAAGCCGAGATAGCCCAATAGTTAGAACGCGTGCATCTTAACCTATGATTGCGGGTTTAAACCCAGGCAAGCACCGCTGAATTTTCATGTACTTAATTTGTATTTATAATTCATTTCGTGCTCGGTGACGAAGGAACCCAACGTGAGGAAACCTGCATGTGTCTAATTCCAATAAAATTCTGTCATATGCATATTCACCTACCCGCATTGGAAAATCGTGGTGAAGTGGTCACTTAGTGAAATTATGAAGAACAAAAAAAATCCTATGAATCAAAAAAAAAGGACAACTTATAATATGTGTATTCTATCATGTTTACTATACGGGTATCAAATTTGGACATTGACAGAACAATTAGAAAACAGAATAAAAATCTGTCAAAACGGAATTGAGGGAAGTACTAAAAAAGGACCGAAAAAAATTAATAAACATAAAAGTAAAACAAAATTCAAGGATGTATACACGTCATATAAACAACTCAAGTGGAGATGGGCAGGACATATGATAAGAGAAAAGAAAGAAAAATTGACAAGCCTCGTAACAGAATGGTATCCCCGAGATGACAAAAGAAACCGACGTGGACTATGAGATAGGAGGACGACATTAAAAAAAAAAACGGATCCAGCATGGACTCGCAAAGCAAAGGACAGGACTGGATGGAAATCTTTAAAGGATGTCTTTGTCGGAAGATAAGCTGTAGGAGATTAACGACCGTGAGCCGATATTTTACATCAAAATTTTATAGAGGCTTTATTTTAGATGTCGCCCACGGCTTTTTTTCTATGTAGTACTTGGTTACTAGGTGTTAGGTATAAAAAGTAGCCTGTCTTTCCTTAGAGCTCAGATTTCATAGCAAATTTCATCAAATTGCGTTTAGTGAATTTAGACAGACAGACAAAGTTACTTTCGCATTCATATTAGTATACATACCTTAAATCATAATCAAATGTTGGATTAGATCAGATCAGGCACTTATGATATTATTCAAGTTCATAATTAGTTTTTGCGTTCAGTAATAAATAAAAAACTTTATCAATTAAATTCGAGTCCTTGAACAAAAATAGGTAGATATAAAAAAGGGTATATATTTCGGATACTATATTATTTTTTCAACAGTGTTAAGAACTGTTTTAAAATTCCGTTACAATCTTGAATGTACTTACTCATAATACAAAAATAACAGATGGTGTTAAATAAAACCTTGTAGAATAATTTCACTGTCATTTATTTTCACTTGTTTTAGATACCATTGAAAAAAGAAACTCAATATTTCTAAAGTTTTTACGATGAAAAATATATTTTAATAACACTTTTTTTTATCCTACATAATAATTAAATTTCCATTATTCGATATCTTTTTTTAAGATTTTATAGTTATTCATTGCATATAATATAATTATTCCATTGAACAAAGAGTAAATAAAACTACTAATAGAGTTTAAAAGCAAATTAATTTTAATTCCAAACAATATGTGGTAACAAATACAATAACAAAATATTAGACAGAACAAAGCATTTTATAAATGGCACAACTTAATTCTAACTAACATAACATATTAAATCACAAACATCTTACATCGTTAATGATGTATACATAAAGAATATCATGTCTATGACAAAATATTTTTTTTTTTCTTTGAATGCGAAAATAAACCGATGCTAATACAGAGGACGTTTGATACATTTAAAAAAAATGACATTTTTATATAATTGCCAAGCCATGGCAGACTGACAAATGGCTCACAATGGCACTGTAAGAAATATAACCTGCCCTTACATTGCCAATACGCCGCCTTGAGCTATCTTATATTCCTTGTGACTGCCACTGACTGCACTCACCCTTCAAACCCGATTACATCAATACTAAGTATTACTGTTCGGCGGTAGAATATAAGGGGTGTGTGGGTATCTAACCAGACAGATTTGCACAAAACCCAACCGACAAGTGGTCGGTGTTTTGAAAATATTCTGTGGCATTTTCAAAATACATAGCTCATCAAATTCTTAAAACAATTAAAATCTTTCCGAACACCGACAATCTTATACCGTAATATGATTATCTCTGACAGATAATAATTAATCAAATAATAAATGTCAGAAGTTGGTAGAGAAAACATTTGTTAATCTTAATATTTGTATCAATATTACGGGATAAGATTGCTTTTGTCTGGCTTTAAAATAAACATTTCATATAGATGTCATATCTAATTCAAGACATATTTAACAAAGCTATGTTACGATACAAAAATATATATCATTTTTGACAAGTGTAAGAACTGATTAAGAAATTGTTATATTTTTTTCACTATCAACTAAAACCTTTGCAATATTAAAGAACATACTTAATGATATCGCATTCAAACGAAACGTAGTTTTTTTTTATTCTAAATATAACTAGCTTAAATATTAAATGATAGAAAACAAATAAAAATCACTTTTCGAAAGCTTCCAACAATTCCTGCGCTATAGTATATAAGTATTGAAATTATAGTATCTAATACAAATTAATCACTAAATAAAGAGACCCTATAAGATTTAAAGATAAGACTAAAAAAAATACCTATGATATGACCCAACCACAGATTATAAAAAAAATGTTCATTAGAAAAAAAAATTGAAGTCCATGCAATTGATACGGTATAAATATTTGAAGTCATTCACTCGTGATATCCATACATCATACATTCTAACTATTGTAGAACATCCAAAATGAAGTGAATGTTAAATAAATAATAATAACAGTGATGGTTGTATATTTTGTTTAACTTTTTGAGTATATATATCATATTTTAAAATAATATATTAATAAATGAATACCAAATAAAATAAATATAAATAAAAGATATATTACGATTAGCAATAATTATATAGCAAATAAACTGATATTATTATAATTACATCGGCATTGACATTTCTTTTCGTTCATTCAAATCAGTCTCAATCTCGCCATACTCATACATTCTTACCTTCCAATCTTGTAAAAGTTAAAATAATCGCATTTGAATAAAACGCTTAGAAATGTTATTATATGTGTTTTAGTTCACCGACTCTCACCGACTTACAGTCGTTGTGCTATTCCTAAACATATAGCATATTATGATTAACGTTATCATAACTACATTTTATGATTACTTTATATTCACCCTGGTTAATCTGCGAAATTTTATATATGTACAAATTCTTACGCCACTTGGGCTAACAATATATTGAATATAATTAATTTTATCATACTAAAACTAGTGTTGTTCTGAAGATTTTTTATTATAGTTTTTTTTTTTCAATTTTTTTTTTTTATATAAAAATGTCTTCCGTACAAGTAATAAAAATATGGGACAGACAACAAAATTAGGTTAACTTAAATACTTCGATTATTCACACGACTTCATTTTAAAGAATAAAAAATATATTTTTAAGATAAATCTGAGTTACATATATCCTTTTTAAAAAGTATAAAATTATAATTCATAATCTTCGTTTCACTTTCCAGAAAACAATTTTCAAAACATTTAATATTGTATTTTACCACAGTATACAAATTTAGCGAACCAATCATTTTGAAAAAAAAAAAACAGCAAAAGAAAAGATATTGTTTAGATGGGTTCATCAAGTTCAAATATAATTAATAAGAGATATCACTTTCAAAATACATACTACTATCACGTTTTACTAACAAGTTCAGTCCTAAAGCGATACAGAATGTCCGCCGAGATATAATTTGATTTGCCGCCATTTTGGTAAACATGCGTTTCAACCGTTATATTTGACAGTCGTTGAGTAACGACATGTTTAAGTTACTATGATAAAATCGATACTTAAATTTATAAATAAACGTGTATTTTGATTATAAAATCATTTAAAGCAAATCAATAAACCCGATTACTGTTACAAAGTTGAAAGTTATATGATTTTTTTGATAAAAATAAAATCTAATAAAACATCATATTTATCGTTTAGTGCATGATTTTGAAGAAATGGGATAATAATAAGCGCAGTATGGACACATAGTATTGGAAAATCGATTGAGAACAGAAACTATGCTCAGAAACTTAGTGGTGTTATGGTCACAATCCTGCACAATGATTCGAATTTGTTTCTATTCAAAATTCAATGAACACAAGATCTTCTATCAACATTTAAATCGCTATTCATATGTATATTTAACTCATGAGTTACAGAAATGTATGTAATGAGCTTGATTAACATGTGGCTACAATAAGACGGTGCCTCAACGTATACAGCCACAATTACAGCAAATTCTCTTTCCAAAACAAATTACCTACAGAAATATTGACTTTGATTGGCCGTGCAGGTCTACGAATCAGATGCCTCGGGAGTTTTTGTGGGTTTACCTAAAGAGACGGCATTATACAAATATACTCGTCCGTCCCTACTTTGTAGTAGTATTATAAGAATTTTATTTACTCCCCGATATCCCGATATATCCCGGACTCAAAAATACACTAACAAAAAAAACACGCAAATCGGACAAAACGAGGAGTTCAGTTACATATACACGTACAGAAGATTTATATATAAATAAATATTTTAAACTCTTGACCAACTCAAACAAAATATTCGTATTGAAATTAATAAAATACCCAGTAAAATTAAACACGTTAGGCTAACAGCCGATATTGTGTTCCATGCATAATTTCAAACGAAATTATAATAAAATATATCCAGTTAAACTCTTTCATAAAACCAATTAAAAGTATAACAATTAAAAGTAGTATACCTGCTAAGCGGACACCCTTATTTTTTTGAAATTCAAATGCTTCTCTGTCAATAGAGAAATCTTTTTTTTTTTCAAATTTAAAACTAAGAATCGAATAAATGTCTAAGTTCTTATGTCGTTTCGACTAAATTGAATATAATAAGTTACTTTTTATGTAATCAAATATTATTAAGTTAGTTATACCTAAACACAGTCTTTGTTGTTCTGTCAATTCTTTTATAAATCAAATAGTACCCACACTCCCTTGTCATTACGTATTTTTTTTATTTTTCAATATAATTTTATGTAAAACTGTCTTCCGAGGAATTCAGGTAATAAAAAAATGTGACAGACAACAGAAGAAGGTTATTTACTTAAAATATTATGTTCTTTCATTGTCACTTCCTTTCCTTACGTCTGTAACTTACCTATTAAAAAAAAAAAAAACGAAACTACAATACTATTTACAATTTTTATACTAAAACACTCTCTGGTGTTGTCCTATCATATTTTATAAACTGGTATTTTCTTTGAATGTGACTATTTTATTTCATTTGTTTAAATTATAGTGGAATTTTGACAATATTTTTATAAAGTTACAATATACGTTTCGAAAAGGCTCACTTTGATGTTTTATCGTAACCTAAAAAGGTGTTCACATTATTTTTGTCTTCACAATCAAACATGAAATTATCATGTTTGATTGTGAAGACAAAATCGGAAGATGTATATATTTTTTAAACTTTATCAATTGAATTTTAAATCAGTCACCAGAGGAGCAATAAAAATATACGACAGACAACAAAAGGAGGTTAATTTCCTTAATATTGTGCCTTTAGTGTGATTTATTTTAATATTTAACACCTAATTACCCTATCAAGAAAACGTTTTAAATAAATCCAACTTAATACTTATAAAAAGAAAAATCTTAGTACCTTTTATATTTCACAAAAAATAGCAAAAATATTATAAAGTTAGAAGCAAAAGAAAACATGTTTATTATCGGTTATAGCAGAGTTTTACGTCCTAATTTAATAGTTGTTAAAATAAATCTAGAACTTATATTATTTACAAAGATGAGTAAATATGAGTAAATAAATGTAATTTGCCAAAAATGGAATAACTTCAACAAGCTATAAATATATGATATTTCAATCATTCAAAAGTTATATAGTACTTTAAAATTAAAAAAAAAATAACTGTCCTCATTACATAGTATAAAACCAAGTCGCTTACCGCTGTCTGTCCCTGTGTATCCTTAGATCTTTAAAATTACACAACGGATTTTGATGCGGTTTTTTAGTAGTTTAATAGATAGATTGATTCGAGAGGAAGGTTTATATGTATAATACATGCATAATATAGTAGAGAAACACTGATAATTTGAGAGGTTTCCAAAGTGATGTCGTAAATAAACACGAAGATGTTACAGATTGAAAACGCCCCTGCGTTTTCATTCTATGTCCCTACATAGCGGTTTGTATTGTCTAACGACTGAAAAACTGTGAACGTTGTAAGACATTATGTAGTATATTTAGCGACAGTATTGCACCCGTGCGAAGCCGCGGCGGGTCGCTAGTTTTTAATATATTAAAAAAATTCACGGAATACATATTATAAACAAAACGCCACTGTTAACAGGACAGATATTAAATAAAACAATTTTCTAAATTATGGAAAATACTGAACTACTTAGCATAAATCATGAATGACAAATCGAAGTGAGTACGAACGTCCGGAACGTTTAAAACTTTCGTTAATTTATATATAATGTCCAAATGTGTACCTTCATCATTAAGTAAAAAAAAAAAAATGTATGTAAACAGTCGTTTATATACAGATAAAATATATAAAATTTTATCGAATATATTTATAATATAATTACAAATATGAATCACCAAATCTCCCTTATCCCATTTCAATTTGTCAATTACATCTTAGTAAAATTACAACTATCTGTACATCTAATATTTTGTTGGTGTGATGCGGATTTTCAATCTTATATGTTAGTTATAACATTATATATCCTATTATATATGTGTTATCATTACATAATATATACATGTATGTAATATAATATTAACTTGTATTATTTTTAAGGGATGATAAGATTAAAAAAAATATATTAATAACGGGAAATTTTCGTATTCTCAATAATATAATTTTCCAAGTTTCTAATGTCTCGCGAATTCTTCCGAATAAGGCCCTACAGATGTCAGATATTAAGTATTAATTTATGATTTTGTTACAGTGCTGCGCAGTCCAGTTTCGTTCCGTAAACGCTTCCCAACGACAAAATTCGCACGAAACAATGGTTGATAGTAATTCACAAGGATATACTATCTCAGGAATCTTTTGAACGGTCATGAATAAAGTTAGTAAAAATCCACGTTGAAATTTGCAAACATTTAACGTTCACGTGACATTGGACATTTATAGAGAACTCACTCTACATCCGCGACGCAATCAAGTGCAACAGCCCTCATTGCAAATACCCTATTGTTAAAAACTAAATCAAAATAAAAGTCGTAGCCTTTTTGCTGTTAGAAGACGAAACCGCTCTACGTATTTTATTTATCTGTGTATGGATCGAGCGACATTGCAACGTCACCAAGTTATTCTAGAATAATCGATGCTTTTTTTCTGGCTTTTATTTGTGCCAAGAGGGTAATCTATGCTTATAAAACCGTTTGCCCTGACTGACTGTCAATGTCAATGCAAAAGCAAAATCATTGAGTCTAGGATGCTGAAATTTAGAACATTTATTAAAGTTACAATCCACTAAGAAATAGTTATTACAAATTTCAACTTTAAGACGGTGAAATAAGAGGGCGTTTACTTTGAAAACTAGTCTTCGTTCTTTATCGGTGCGAAGTTAGTGGTAGGGGTAGCTAGTCAATTAATAAAAAAAAAAAAAAGTTTTAACCAAATAATATTAAGAGATACGTTACTAAAGTTAATGATAAAACCTTATTTTAATGATATTTAATACTCGACTAATTAATTAAAACTAATGCGAGAGACGCACATCCTCTATATGTACATTGGAAGGGTCATGTCACATTTTTACCCTTTAATTTTTATGAATTCTTTTGACCATAATTTTTATCCCTTCTAACCTAACTTAACTCCTAATTGAGGTGGATTTTATTTTGGTTGTAGTAGTTATTTTGAGGCCCAATACTGTATTGCATTTTCTTGTAGAATTGTACAAAAAATTGCAATATAATAATAGATATATTTTTTTTTTGCATTTTTTGATGATTTTTATACAAATCGATGAGTTCAGAATTAAAAAAAAAAATTGAAATTAAAATCCCACAAAAAAAAGTTTGGTGACTTCCCAAACATTTAATTATGAATAGAATAATGTAATTAGAACACGAAATAATTGAATTTAATTCTATTAAAAACAATTAAATCATTAATATAATTTATTGGAATTTTCTTAAAGAATAAAAAAAAATCAACATAACTCTGTTTATCCATCTGTTTCATCAAAAGATTTAGAAATATTATCCCATGGAAGACCCTTCGGATATAATTAGAATAATACTTAATTCTTTAATTAAAATTTTCTTAACATAATCGCTAAATTCGGTTTTAAGCATCCTTACATCTGTTAAAGCGGTTTTTTGTCCACATCATAATTTTAAATTATTTATAAAAATCTAAGCAAAATACAAAAAAATCATATCATTAAGTATTCAAGTAAATTATGTTTAAAGTAATTCATACGAGGCGGATTGCCGACAAACAATATAATTAAATCAATATAAACGAAAAATTAATGTTAATATCACGACTATTATCCACGTAAAACGAATTCCTTCAACAAACTGTTCCCGAAAACGAATATATACAAAATAAGCGAAAAATTTCAAACGAAATTAATTAAAACAAAAATTACTAGAATATACAAAAATTTCTTTAAGAAATTTCAAGTTGACTTTATAAAGGCATTGTGTAATATAAATTAAGTTTTAAATTAATTTAGTTCGAAGCGATGTTACATCGTTCGTGCCCGAAATAAAACTGGCACACTCACCCAAAATATATTGCATTTTGACTCGAAAAAAAAATTGCTGGTGCTGGTGACGGTGAGTGGGTGGTACCTCCCCAGTCGGGCCCGCACGAGACCCTACCACCTGGAACACTTATGTTCTTATTTTTAAATAACAACAAATTTCGATAATAATCGTTACACTTTTTTAAATTATAAATTCGCCTACTTATATATTCGTTTTCGAAAACAGTTATTTGTACTTTAAAATTAACATTAAAAACTAATAATTGAACGAAGGAAGTACAAATGAAAACAATCAACTAAATCTAAAATGCAAATGAAAAGTTATAAAAAATGGAATCGAAGCGAAAGTAACTTATTCATCGTTACGGAACAATCTCGAAAAAAATTAAATACTTTTAGATAGACAATAAAGATAAATATATGTTGCCGCCACTAGTAAATCAATCCGAAAATTAGGAGATTTTTTTTTTTAAATATTTTAAAAGAATATTACTGCGGCAACACTTAATGCAAACAGGTACTCTTAACTGTTAGAAAACTAACGATAACCTAACGAGATATCAATTATAAGATACAATATACTCGTAATTATGAGTTTAATATGATTTCATTTATTAAAATAATAAGAATCTTTTATATCGAACTGACTTATTTCTAGTTTAACTAATTTTAATTTTAAAAAACTAAGTTAAGAGTTACACACAGTTTTTAAAAGAAAGCAGTATGTTAATTAAAAAAATGTAACAGCTATAACTTTGTTAGTAAAATAAAACTTGGAACTGAACAGTTTTACAGTGATACGATAGAATTTTTACAAAAAAAAAGTAAAAATGATAAACAATATTTCAATGAAATCAGTGCTTTTTTTATTTGCATTTATTAAACAACAAAAGCATTCATTGTTCAATAAATACAACGACGCAATGACGCATGCAAAAAAAATTACGTTAAAATTATATCTATGTGAACGAAATACCTACACTATTTTCAATATATATATACATACCTGCCCATACCTATATACTAATTTGCGATTTACATCCGTAAGTTTAAGTGAAATAAAAATTATATTATTTTTTTTCCTAAATCTATTTTAAATTCTAAAAAATACGTCTTGGTGTGATTTAAAAATTCTAAAACATACAGACAAAGAATGTTAATGAAACTATCTTAGCTTGAAACTACATTGAACTCTTCCACTTTGGTACCTACTATGTATTTTTTTAATTAATAATAATTTTACTGTGCAATACGATAAACGTTGTTTTTTTTTTTTTTAAATCACACCAACGCTACTTAACCAAAAGCTATATTTTATCACTCCGTTGACGAGTATGTTTTAAAAACGAACTATTTTGAAAAAAAATAAAGACGAAAATAAGAAAGTCGCTTACATCATATACCGTACGTACATCACCAGCTCACTCATATCATTAACATCATATTTCAACTACATATTTCACAGCATTCAAGTAGTAAGCACACGTGGTTTTGCCAATATCATATCTATAAGCGCATATATTTTTTATCTGTTTTTAATGTCACTGTCATAATTGTTGAGAAGCTTTCATTAGTGTATTTTTTGTAATCAATTAACAAATAAATTATATACTTCCATTTTATGTTGTAGCATTCTTGATATTTGTATATCTCGAAAAATATGAAAAAACGTTTTCGCCAAATTCGGATACACAGAGAAAATATTGACAAGTGTAAAAATATAATATTTTTTGTCATTTGAAACAATTTCTTTCTTTTTAAATACAAGAAAAAAGATCTTATTCTATAAAACCATAAGTGTAATTTCATTCACATCCATATTATGTTAAATAAAAAATAATAAATTAAAATTACGTTAAAAAATATAAAATCATTCAATAATATAATCGATTAAGTATACGGCTTCTAATGGAATTAAGTTTCATGGAAGAATTCTCAACTAGAGTAAATACGTTTAACGTAAAGTCGCATTTACACATTCGCGCGAGGGACGAAGCGAGTAACGCTCGTATCGGGTTCGGTTTTTTGTGCACGAGTCTAAGAGAATCGATTACTGAGGCGAACTAAAGTTCACATATTCGAATGTGAACAGTCAATCGTGTCACACATATATTTCGCCAAACAATTTGTTAAATGGCGAGACGAAGTACGAACAAACATGTGTAAACGCATCGAACAAAATATACGATACAAGAAACAGATAAAACAAAACGTATTCAAATTTGAGAATTTTACCAGTGATTCCGTAGTGTAATTAAAAATATTACATTTAAAAGAATTATTGAAACCGTATACAATCAGAATAATTTACAGTCATCGACAAATAACAATTTAAAAAAAGAACAAATTATTGCATTACACGTTTAAATCTTGGATATTAGAACAAAAAATTAAAAATATAGACCGACAGAAAATTAACGCAAAACGTTACGACTAAGTTTTTAGAACAAAATAGTTACGAAACATTTTAAAATTCAACATTTAAACGTAGTTTAGTTTAAATATAAAATGTCAATTTATATTGACATTATATTTTTCATAAAAAAACAGCTATAAATTTTCTTTTCCTCTTAGGATATATTAAATTGGTCAAACCAAATATAAACATTCATACCAAAACTATAAATATATAAGAGTTATATACTTGAGACATTGTTTATATAACTATGAATATATATATAAAAGTACTTACTCGAAATGTAAACATTTATTAAAAATAATGAAATTTTGAATTTCATGTTTTTGTTACATTTTAAATGGTATAGTTAAAAATATTACGATTTATTTTAATTTACACAAAAATATTTGCCAACAATTTTTCATATAAAAAGTAAAAATAAATTCAAACTGTGGTTTCGAAATACGAATTTACTTTAAAAAAAAAAAAAACTTCTGTGATGGCCAGAATTGTGAAGAAGTTTCATTTTAAGTACAGCAGATAAATATAAGAGAAAAGGTAAAGTGTTACCTCTGAAGATATTTATTCAAAAAGGTTTGTTTTCCTCTTGCTTCACTACTCCCATTTCCTGGAGCAGCGTCTCGATGCCGTCCGGCATACGGCCTTGGTCGAGTTCGAGATTCCATTTGTAATACTGAAATTACATTATGAAACGTTAGATAAGCGTGAATGGCGAAGGTGGAATTTATTAATGGGATATTAAAATTACTATGTAAAATTTCTCAGTGCAATAAAGAGTATTATATATATTTCCTATCAAAAACATTTTCATGTAAAATGTAGCCAAGACTAGACCACATGACTTGCACTAGCAAAAAGTTATCAGATTTTACGTAGAGCCAAGCCTCTCACACCTTAGTCAAAATATGTGACCAGATAATATAGAATGGCTCCAACGCAAAGAAAAAAACATCGTTTGTCTGCCTGATAATGAAAAATTTATTTGATAGAATTTAATGAAACTTGTTCGGTAAATTAATTCTAACTGGCGAAACCGATTACAGCAAATGACCCACCATGTTTAAAAATCTGTAAAATCTTTGTAGCAGGGCTTTGTCCAAGCCCACCTGGTTAGGTACCATCAATTCATCAGATATTCTACTGCCACATATAAATAATTAGTATTGTTGTATACATGTACAGGCACAAGGGACATAAGATATATACCCAAAGTTGGCGCATTGGCGATGTAGGGAATGTTTAGCATTTATTACAGCGCCCGTGTCTATAGGCGGTGATGATAATGTGATGATATTTACTAGAAATTGTTTTAATCAGTAGATACTCATGCATGAGTACTTATAGACCTACACTACTTGTCTTTACTTGATTTAAGATATTCTGTTCTAATTTTTGATTCAGGAATTACACTTTTCATATCTTTAGAAGCAAGAGCTTGTGATTAAACTCGATTCCTTCAATTGGTCAAAGACGTTAACTCACTGAAATAATTCAACAATTATTGCTTAAAAATTAATCATTAAATTGTTTTTACTTTTATAAAATAATATATATTTAAACAACATTTCAGTAACACATTACAACACATTTTTACTTTTTCGTAAATAAAACCGTATACAACCTTATCGAGTTCCTTCCTCAGCGCAAGTACTGATCTCTCTCGATCAGCCACCAACTCTTCCAAATACTGGTAACGGAGCTTCTTACGGGCGCGACACTCACGCGCCGACTGCCTGCTGCGTTCTGAAAATATTGACTAATTACTAACTTTTGTTTTTTTTTCCAAAATTGACGTTTGAAGGTCATTTGACCATTGTTTTAAGGTCTCAATCTATTAACGCGGAATCGGCTTAAGCAAAGTGCGTATAACATTATCCGCGCATAGAGGATTAACCCCGATCGGCCTTCGGGACAGCAGCGGTTAGCTTACGTTCGGTACTCGCAACGAACAGTCGTTGCGACGATTGTTCAAGAGTTGTGACCCCAAAATGAGTTTAATTCAGATTAGCAATAACAAAAAATATACTTCTGTAATATAATTCTGCGTTTTATATCCATTCTTCGATTTTTTTAATAAGAGGAGATAAGGTAAAAACTGTATATCCATCATTCAAATTAACTTATGGTTAATGGTTGCTAATAACGACCCGTTGCCGGCGCTTTTCGACGCTCAGCGTAGTAAGCATGCAGACGTGGCAGTCCGGCTACTATCAACGCCGTACGGATGCAAACACCAAAACCGTTTTTCCGTCGATAGTCGACGCGATTTTCATCCTTAGTAACATAAGCATAAAGCTTTTTTTGACCGATTTCAGCCGGATCGGCGTCGATAGATTTGGAGAGACTCGAACAAGAAAGTACTAAATTATTAAACATTTCAGATTATAATCTAGCATTAGCATTTTTTTTTTTTTAATTTAAATTATAATCTCCTTGCAGATAATTAGAACACATTTCCTAACGTTCATAAAAATGTTGAATTATCGCAATGTTTGCAGCTTCTATATCAATTATACTATTTAATTTTAAACATTATTATTGAGATATTACTTAAATAATTTACTTTAATATCATCGTTTTACTTTAGTAAACAAAAAGCAAATAAAATATATAAATGAGCTCGCTAAGCCGATCGCACCAGTTACGACCGGACAAAGCGATACGACGCAGCACTTTGTATCACTGGCGCACGAGCGTTCAACGTAAATATATTGCAACTACAAGCGAATATAAGTATAGCACTATTGATTTATAAGAAACTACCATTAGCCAATAACTCTAAAAGTAAAAAAGGAACGAGCTGATAATTCCCCATTGTTGTACATGAAAAAATAACAACCATACTGATTTTCCTCAACTAACATACAGCAAAATGGGCTTGATGGCGTTTTAACTTGACGTATGAACTCACGTAATAGGAGTTAGACGTCAGGTGTTAGGCATAAAAAATAGCATGTATCCTTCCTTGGAGTACAGTTCCTTGTTTTATACTAAATTTCAACCAATGCGGTTCATAGTTTCGGCCATGAAAAAACAACAGACAGACAGGCAGTCAGAAAGAGGTAATTTTGCGTTTATAATATTTGGATAGATCAGAATAAATGCTCAAAAGATTGATATTTGCACGCATTGAAGGAGGATTAAGCTTTTCCGGGTAATTATATCTTACTGTTAGGAAAAGTACGAAGCAGACATCATTTACAATAAAGACGTTGTTTATTGTGTGCGTGATAATTACTGATTGTTTACCAGGTGACAGGCTATACTTATGCAGTACGGGTACAGTTAGCACTTTAACTACCTGGTCAATAATATAAGATACGTCTACTAGCGCTTCAAACGCGTGCATCTTAAGCGAGGCTTGCGGGTTCAGAGCAAGTACCACTGAATTTTCAAGTGCTTAATATGTGTCTAGAATTCATGTCGTGATTGCACGAAAATGTGAAATCTGCATGTGTCGGATAAAATTCTGACACATATATTGTGTATTTTGCCCGCATTAGAGTAGCGTGTTGGAAATCGCTTAAATCTTTTCAAATACATGCTCAACGTAGCCCAGCAGTGGGATATTTACTACTAATACTGCTAAATTGAGTCGGATACAATAACATTCAAAGTCTATTCAGTTTCTTTTCATGACGATGTAAGACAAAAATAAATGTTTATTTGTTTATTAATTCCTATGTTAAAAAAGGAATGCCTTAAGGCAAAACTGTGGCAGAACTGGCTTCTCCAAAGTTGTTCATAATTTTTATAATTGTTATGGCTTTCCTTCATTTTGGAATACAATTCAATTTCAGTTGTTGTTTCAGTTGAAGTTTAAAAAGTGTTTTAATTATTTTCAAAACAAAAATTACTTCTGTATGAAAACCTACGTAACAACAACACAATTTTAAATTATTAACATACTAACTGAACTCTACATTTTTTAATTTCACTGCCACGTACTGTCGGGTTACCAATTAGATCTCTAAGAAACATTAAACATTCCTTAGATCGTCACTAACCTTTAAAACTAACATGTTATGTGCCTTTTGCCTGTAGTTACACTGGCTCAGTCACCCTTGAAACCGGACTAATTATTGTTGCTTACCGGTGAAATATATGATGTACCAACCCAGACAGGCTTGAACAAAGTCCTATCACTAAGTATACTTAGACACCGTTTTACAGATCACAAACTTGGGACATTGACAACACGCTATACATATAAATATGTTCTTATGGAGGAGGTTCTTAAAATAACTTATATCCAATTTGTTTTAAATAACCTGGCGCTGCAGCAGCACCTTAACCTCTAAACCGTTCAAATGAACAGTATGACAATTTGTACTTATGTACATTATACATATATACACGACGATACAGGTACGATAAAAAGTAATGTACTAGCCAAATTAAAAAAAAAATCTAGCCAAATAACTATATCTACCACATAAGTAGTAGATACTATAGTGCCCAGGTATGTGCAAACACAGTTGCAATACCAAAATCAAATGGGGCACCCGACCAAACCTAATAGATGGAGCTGGAGCAGGAGCTGGACCAACGAATTTACGTGCTACATTGAAAACTATTAAATATTTCACTTTAGCAAGACTTAACATATTTTCGTACTTGTAAACCAGTCTAGTAGAATAAAAAAAAAACAATATCCTTAAATAGCTCGTAAATTCAAATCCTTGAAGTAGTTCATAGATCAAGTATTCAATAGACTGGTACTCACCCAGTTTAGCCTTCATGTCCTGCTTGTCGAGTTGCGCCTTTCTGCCGGGTCTGCGGCCGCGCTTGCCACTCTCCCTCCTCTCACCCCCCTCCGCACCGGACGCGCCTGTTGACCCGTACACCCCGCCCAGGGATTCCTGTCGACCGATTTTTATAACGTAAATACTTCAGCAGTCAATATAGTATATAAAAAAACAAAGTCTTACAAAAAAAAATCGTAAAAATATTTATTGAAATAATTCATTTAATATTATAACAGGTTCCTTTTAATGAATTACATTTATCTAGGAATAATTTTATACGAATTAGTAAATTTGTGTATCTTCCATTTGAAAAAACTAAAAGAAGAAAATGGAGAGTTCTTTTTTTTTTAATAAACGAATATTTTGAAGAAGATTGCTGCCAAAAACCACTGCCAGCTGTGTCAAAGATTATTGCAGAAGACGCGAAGAGTATTAATACATTTTTTGTGAATTGTTTAAATGAACATAAATATTGCATCAATATATATATATACAATATATACCATTACACGAATGAAAAATGAAACCAGCTAAACGTTTAAGACGTTTAAGATTTGTTCATCACAAATTTTTAAACATATTATGTCAAAACCAATGAAGTTCCAATATTCAATGAGCTATTAACAGTTTCGCTTTGACGAACTAAAAATAGATTTGTACGTTTGTTACAAAAGATTGCCAAGCTGTTCTTAATTCTATCTTCATTTTACGAAATGTTTGATTGAATATTGAGAATTTAATTTTAGTATGTATATTTTAAAAATTTTAGTTGTTCAAGTAATGTATTAGTGTATGAACACACACAGACAGCCACATACGCGCACGCACATCTGGGTCGTTTGATCAATGCTGAAAACTGTTGAATGAAGTGAACTCTACCAAGGGGCATTCGAAATAATTCCAACAGAAGCAAACGCATGCAACCAGCACATCTTAGTGTTTCAGAAAATAATCTCTACACTAGAATTGAATGAGTCAGATCGTAGCAGACTTGTAAACGTGATAAAGACTAAGCAAACTTTATGAGCTAATAAAACATGCTAGATAAGTAATAGCGAGGCGCAGGTCGATGGCACCGATGCATCGGACCTCGTATGCTAAATGACATTCACTTCGGTTATATTATAAAAGAAAGTCTACACACTAACCCAGTGAACTCGTTTTATTCTGCGTTTGATTAAAAAGCAATTATTTTTGTAGGATTTACCATTTCATACGTCGGTTACATACACTTGCCAACTCGACTGGATCTATCTGATAACCGAATCCAGTACATCCGTCGATGTTGTTGGTTAAATATTTTATTGCCATCTTTCTTTCATCTTTCTTCCATTAATTATGCATTCCTATGACATTTTTTTATGCTTTCAAAAATGGACAATTTATTTTAATACATTAAATAAAATTGTAGACATTAACTGCCTAAGTACTCTACTCCGCAGCTTGCGAACGACAGTACAAATCGCTTGTGCGTGCCTACAAAATCTAATCTCACTCAAAAACGAGTCTAGTACTCGCTCAAAAACTCTGTGAAAACCAGTAGGGCGAATACTCTCATTGCTTTGCCCAAACTTCAACAGCAATGCTTCACTTGATAGGATGAAAAATAACAAACGCGTCTTTAAAATTCCTTCAGAGTGCACTACAGATCTTTTGAATAGTTGACCTAGTAGTAAAACGTGTAAAGTATCTCGCAATATGCTGTAAAATTCATAGACTTGCGTATGAACCTTATGTTAAACGCACGTTTATGTTAGTACCTTAAGCAAATAAACATACATGTACAACATCAAGTCTGATGTATTCACTTACATTACGGATAAAATATGTTTAGAAGCTATCCTTGGCACGCTGTGTACAACGAAGTATTCCGTGACTGGCATGTAATCATCGCGTTTCGTTTATTAAAAATGGCAGAGACAGAAAAAAATATTAGTGGAACAGCCTTTAAAGTAAATAGCCACAACTTGCAACTATGTTTGTTCACAATCAGATAAGGATAATTCACAGCAATATACTAGATGTACTTGGTGGTAGGGCTTTGTGCAAGCCCCTATGGGTAGGTACCATCCACTCATCATATATTTGAAAAAAATAATCGAAAAACATTCTGAATAGCAATTAAGATAAATCTAATCAAATTCAAGAAAGTCTTAGTAATTACTATTTAAACAATAGTAATATCTCGTTTGATCTATCTTAACGTAGGTTACCCCTTGGATACACCTCCCCTGATCTTGAAGATAGAGGGTTATTTCGGAGTCCCATAGACTGAAACCGCCACGCTATTCTCTCGTTCCTCAAATCGTTACGAATACACACACAACCATTCGTAAAATATTATTATTGTGTGTGACCTAAATAAGTGCATTTAATAGCGTGCACATTTATAGTCGGTACCATGTACAAATGTAACAATTTTTTTTTTCAATCCAATTTTAAAGTTGCAAGCCTAAACCGCAATTATGATGTACTCCTAGATACGTATAGCCTATTCCAATGGGAGTAGGAAAGAAGATAAACAAACCTTAGATTTAAGTATTTCATACAACTTACTAATAGCTTAACTATACTGTACACTACTAAGAGTTTATATTAAATATATCTTTATTTATAATAGAACACTGTTACATTTAACTACTTATTTCCACTTTATTATTACTTCAGAAATTCTGATAACAGTTTGGTCGACGTTCAAAACGCCATTTTTTCGCAAATCCATAGAGAATATCATAGATTAATCAAGCTCTCAACCAATGATATCGCGTCAATTTGCTGTCAAATGTTGTTTATTTGGCTTTTTTCCTCTTATGGTTGGAATAGAGTATGTACACATGTACATCGACGAGTAATACAGAAGTAATTTCATAGAGCACATAGAGTTTAGAATTTTTGGACTTCATAGTTGACGGCGGATAATCTCAAGGGAGCCAAGTCCATAGGACATAAAGCACAAATGTTCCCTCTATTCCCTTAATCTAATTACGATCTGATGAGACGGAAATCTGATACGACCGAAATGAGTTCAGGTGCAGGACTAATAGCTTATTGTGTTTTCGGAAGCACATTTAAACACATCTAAATAAAGACTCTTACTGAGAAATTATCGACCGAAAACTCAAATAACTTTTTATGGGCTCTCTTGGTTTTTTAGCCCAGGATCTTAGGATATACAGATATATAAGTTAACTACAACACCAACGATTTCAAATTGCACGATCATGCAGTCATCGTAATTGGCAATTTTTATATGTAATTCAAAAGTAGGATAGATAATGCCACATATTACGAACTTCGTAATTTGTAAGATTAACATAGTTACAAGCAAAAAAACGTAAACCAAGGTAACACATTATGTTAAGCAAAGAATACGGTAATCAATCTACATGTACCCAGATCTACTTCAATGACGCACACATAATATACGCGCTTATAGTACTTTTTTTAAACTGCGTAGTCAGTAAAGTTCTCTCATTTAGAATTCGTTTACATTTACAAACATAAATAATAAATTGAACAGTAATAATTTATAATTTCTCGTTATTACTTCTAAAAACATGTTTGAAAAACTAAATTTGAAAATTATTTACTCTAACGCTTTTAAAATAAGAATTCAAAATATTGTCTCTGTGACCTATTTTTTTTTGTATGGTAAACGCAATAGTGCAATTATATAAAGCCATAGCTAGCTAGGTGTATATCTTTCAATGGCGTCGCGTGAAAGTATCAATGACGACACGTTTTAGACATTGAACATAAATAATAACTGCGTAGATTCATTTAAAAGAAGTTATACCTCATATAGGTCATGAACGAGATCAAGTTTCCATTTTCAAATTAAATACGATGACTTCCAATTTGAAAAAAGAAGACATAAATTAAGTAAATACGAATTAGTATTCACTTTTAAAAAACGTGAATTCGAATTTCAAAACTATAAAAGCTTTACTAAACATTTCAAGAAGGTTTTCCTTAAGAAGGTAACATAAGTAATATAAGTTTGATATAAATTTCCAAATAATGCCCATATAAAAATCCAGTCATAAAATGCACCATGATATATAAATCGCATCGCATATAAACGCATGTATTCAAACCTTGAAAAATAACACGCAAAAGGCTTACCAATAGACATTATCAAATCATTAGTGCATTTAAAGATAAGTAGGCATAATACATACTACCACGACCAATAACAAAGTACCAAATATTGAACACTACACAAACAATAAAAAAGACCCCTCAATGGTCCAATTGAATTCACCCGAAATCTTAATGTGCAATAATAGTATATCAAAAATTTACTAAGAAGTACAAACTTACCATAAATCAATTTGAATAATTGTTGTGCGTCACATTAAATCATAAAGTTACTGCGTTCGAACGATGGAACCTTCGGGCGCAGTTGCAAGTGTGTTATTGATTTTAGGAAACTAGGGCGGGGCTCCAGACTAAAAAAATGCACAGATGCAAGAGCCCGGTGAACTATCAATTACTGGAAACACCGGCGCGCGCAGGTCTATTTTGTACCTAGGTATCCTGGGTCAAGTACTGTCGTTATCACAAGCGCTACGTATTATTTTATGAAATATTAAAGTAAACAGACAATATTTATTTTACGAGTATTTGAGATAAATTTGATTATATTAAGTTGTTGCATTCGTTAAGTTACAAACAATATAATATTAAGAAACTATAATTTAGTTAAAATTCATTTAATAAGTAGATAAGCTTCAAATTATAAGTTTTTTTACAAGTCAGTATGGGTACCTATACTTGCAGCGGGTAGAATTGCAATTGCACTTATCAGAAAAATATACATTGTTGCAATATGTAACTGTTTTAATAACGAATGTACTTTTATTGAGCGGATCGGACATGTAGTGCGCAATTTCAATAACGCACCATGAATAAAAAAAATATGTTCTGCCTTAGCAAAGAATATATTTTACTGAAAATTTATGAATCACTGGCGACCACGCGTTGGTCTTTGGTCAGTTTATTTTTATTTCACAGTGACATTATAGACTTTAATGAATATTCCATACTCTAGAAATGATATTTTTTGTATGTGAATATTTATCAGGTAAATAAATTCGTAAAGTTCTCTGAGGCGTACAAAGGACATTTAAACGTTTGTTTTTTTTTTTTTGATTCCTACATAAATTTATTACACTAATTCACACTAGCTACAAAAACAAACACTATAAATACAAAGAGCAAAAAAAATTGCTAGTAAACTTGTAAAGATATCACTTATTGATAGCCGTGCATATTTTTACTCTATATTCTCGTCAGTGATAATATTGTTATTAAAATTGCATGCAACAATGTTGCTCACAATAAACATTTCAACAAATACGCAGTTCGTTGTTTCTCAGTTAGCAACAAAAGGCCGGCGATACCAACCAAACTGCGTCGTTAGCTCGCGTCAACCGATGATTTTATGCGGCGTAGTAACTGTCAATGCATAACCTAAAATATACAATATTCGACTATATTTTACGCTGTATAAACGATACCTTATGATACCGGTCGCATCAAATCACTGTTATAAAGACTTTTTCACATAGGAATCTTATAAGAAATCAAATATTACTCACAGTTCGTCGGAATAACCGGGCGTCGTGACCGCTTCAGAGACTGCCTCAACACACACTGACGGAACGTTACGTAGAGCGAGCGACCGCGCGCATTTAAATTGTATTCTTTTTTTTAAAAAACATACTTTTGAGTGATGGCGTAGCGAAACGCAGTTTTACAATGCATGCAGTAAACGAATGGTTTAAACTTTAGATGTGAGAACGCACAACGTGAACGAGTGTGGTGTCGCAACCGCGTATTGTACTCCTCCCCACCTTGAGTTAATGTGACCTTATCGTTTGGCTGCACTCAGTAACAGCTATTGCATTTTATAGCTATGATTATATATAGCGGTAAATTAGGGAATGTTGGATTTATCCAAAAAAAAACAATCGATCGAATCGATCCTTCGAATTTTCTAAAGTACATTAAATTTAAAAAATATTAAAGTCATTCCAATGTGAAGGACAAATTTGAATTTCTTGGGGAGTCCTTGTCCAGAATGGTATGCTTAAAATCACTGTGCACAAAACTAAATTTTATTATCACTTATTCACTGCATATAAAACAATAGATACCGATATTTAAAAATTGAAAAAACGATATATATTTTTTTAATAATATAATCCTATTAGAATATTTGTCTGCAGTGGTAAAATCTATTATGTATAGTTGAATTGGTTATTTTGCCATACCGATCCTTGTACAAGATTAAAAAGTTCAAAGCATTTTTCTGTATTAAACGATACAAGATTTGTGAATACAATAAATTACAGATAAAAATAAATGTATGATAATTATGTTCTAATTAATTTGGCAAAGCTAAAAGATATTGCTAGAAAAAAAAAAAATCAATTATTAATAATGTTAGCTGCCTATCGTTGTTTATTTTACCAAAACATGTTACGATCGAATCGATCTTCCTTGTTAGTGAAAATTTTAGCGTCGCAGGTTTTTATATGTGTAATAAATATACTCAGCACTGATACACAAGCTGCTTAGGTCATACCGTGTTTGTAAGTTTGCTCAAAACTGGCATTCGTTTATTCTTATGCAGAAACAAATCGAACTTGCTTGGGTGCATAGCAGACCCCTTTATTTTTTAAGCACTATTTACCATTACTATTATTAATATCAATGATTCCTGTTTATTTCAGTTAAACTAAATATTAGTTCATTTAGCAAAAAACTATTCTTTAAGTAGCTTTCTCCAATTGTCTCAATAAGAAATTCGATTTGATTCTTGTGCGTAGCCTCCTCAAACCGCGCCTCACGCCTTGCACCAGCTAGCACGAAAAAAATAAGTTACGCACGATAAAAGATAGTTCTTTAAAGGATCAGGATCAGGTTCGTTAAATATTTCTTTACGACACTATAGAATTTAGGAGTAGTTTATAAAATTGTTATTTGGAATTATTAAGCTACTACGAAATAAAGCTGATTTTATTGTGAACCCGAGAGCGTTTACAACTGATCAAACACTGAAGATATACAAACATATACAAAAATAAAGTATGCAAAATATTCTTGTAACAATGTATGTTTTTAAAGATCTTACAATAAACATATATATGATTTAGTTATATTCCTACTAAATAGTAATTATACTACATACTATACTACGAGCCGCCCGACTTTAACAGTAACAGCCTGTAAATTTCCTACTGCTGGGCTAAGGCCTCTTCTCCCTTTTAGGAGACGGCTTATTCCACCATGCTGCTCCAATACAGGTTGTTGGATACACATGTATCAGAATTTCTTTGAAATTAGACACATGCAGGTTTCCTCACGTTGTTTTCCTAAACCGCCGAGCACGAGATGAATTATAAACACAAATGATGAAAATTCAGTGGTGCTTGGCTAGGTTTGAACCCGTAATCAACGGTTAAGATCGTTCTAACCACTGTGTCATCTCGCCCGACTTCGCACGTGTGCAATTCATTAATAAAGAAAATGAAATGATATAAATATAATTTATACCCTGTAGCAGTCAGAAATAATGTAACTTTCAACAAGTGAAAAAACTTTTATAATTGGATCATTAGTTTTGAAGTTTATCCCCAACATACAAACAAACATATTTTACTTCTTTATAATACCCGTATGAATATAGATTTAACTTATGACAACATTAAGACGGAATAAATACTAACTAGCGGGTCGCCCGCGAAATTTCGCGTTTATTCAAATTTTTTTTAGGAATTTCGAAACCTATGGCAGGTTTGTTTTGATTTCATTTCATTGTAAACTGCAAGCTACAAATCTAAATTTGGCGTCAAAATAATGAAACTTTATTGAAATGAAATCTTTAATGTCAAATAGTACACATTAGTTCAGTTTGAATTGGAGTTTGTTGATAACAATATACTTGATTTTTGATTTAGTTTACGTTTTTCCGTTTTTTTTTCTTATACAGCCGTAGTACCGCTCTCTAACCGGCCAGTAAGTTTTTTCCACTATCAAAAACGAATTCTTTGTTAAATTCTAACAACTTAGTTAATTGCAATCAAGAATTCTCTTTATTTTTCTGCACATCTACGGCTGGAGCTGTTCAAAATGAGACCACAACCGATTTTTATGTGCAGCTATTCACTGGGACAAAAATCGGTTTACGCTATTAATATAAGATGACCTAGATGGATGAATGGAGGGATGACCCTCAAACAAATCATCTTATGGGATGAGATCTTATGAGATGTCAAGGGAGTTACTAAGGAAATATCGTCAGTATCCTAGTAACAACTAGAGGGAAATGAATGGAAGAGCAAAACACAATGAGCTGGCCCTTAATAAATAAACAACATTTAAGTTGTATCCTTTTTAATGTATTATTTTTTTAATTTCATCGCAGTATGTTGTCTGCACCGTGTTATGATTTAAATAAACTTTTCTTTGTTTATTTTAATTCGTTTCAAATAACAATAAAGTCCAGTGTTCATCTAAACTAAAATAATGATTTACCTGTTTTATTTTATTACTTTAAATCGATAATCACTCTGGAAAAAGGGTCACCTGATAGTAAGTAGTCACCTCCGCCCATATGCACTGGTGCTGTGAAAAATACTAACCAATTCGTACATCGCCAATATGTCTCTGGTGCCTACATTTACACTGGCTCACTCTTCCTTCAAACCGTATTGCTGTTTGGCGGTAGAATCAATGTGAGGGGAAGGTACTACCCAGTAGTTTAGAAGTTACATAAACGTCATTGATATTGATTACATGGGACGCCGTTGGGACAACAGTGTCGTGTAAATTCGATATGAAGTTACAGTGTTTTCTGTTTACTTCGAAATATATTACACATGTTGATTAAGGATTTAGGCTCAAATAAATTTTCTTCTAGTATATGTTAACCAACAGATTATCGTGTAGCAAAAAGGGTTTGATGATTTTTTTCGTTCAAAATTTCAATCACATTACTAGTGGTTAATTTAATATAAAATCTTTTGTCCTCATCAACTGAGTGTACAGCTTGTGCTAAGACAGATAGGATGCGAAAACAGATCAGATTATAAATCGGGCAGTTAGAAGATATTGCACAAAGTGACATTTTTCTTTAACATCGAGCCCAAACGAATCATTATTAAATTATCAAAATCCTAATAGCGCTTAGTCTTGGATTCGGATATTTAGTTAAAATCCGTTAAACCGATCGATTATTATATGATATCGATTAAGGATTTCTTGGCGTCGACTTATTAAAATTAATAATTATTAATGAATATTTCAATTGCAAAAACGATTCTCTTAAAATTGTAAAATAATCAATCATGTTTGTCTTTTACATCACTTCTTAACTACTCAAACGATCATAATGAAACTTTACATTCGGTACATAACCCCTGACAAACCCCCACAACTCACATGCGGGCGAAGACGAGGGCGGAAACCAGTACTTATGCATAATATTTTCAAAGTTTTTGCCTGACAAATTATAGTTGGCACTATTGCACACAGACAGTTTTTTATTCAACAAAAACTAAAATCAATAAGGAATAAGTCGCATATAGTTAACGCGAAGTGCGTAGTAAATGTTAAAACACATATTGCGCAGATGCGAGATCTAGGTCATACCTGAAAGCCAATGAGTTTTTTTTTCAACATACAAAAAACATACAACGATCGTTTTAAAATTCATCGTTCAAAATATTATCCTTCTCGCTGAAATGTTTATTTGCGATTGAAATATAGCCATTGCCAATGGCAAAAAAATTACATCTCTGAATATTTCATATACATATAGCAGGTAAACACATACTCATAATAGTATTATAAGCTCTATGTTTACACTAATCTCGATAAATTCCAATATTATTATTGCAGTCAGCACAGCGCTTAATATAGGAACAAGATGGCCGAATAGTTAGAACACGAACTATTAACCGATAATTGCGGTTTTATACAAGCGTCACTAAATTTTTAGTAACCCAGAAACGTCGACTGATTTTGACAAAATGTATAAAAAGTTTACATTTACCACTATAATATTTTTTTTTTAACAAAATATATTATCTTTTAGTATATGACTTATTAGTAAATATTTAATATGACCATTAAGTAGTTAGTCTCACGGTTCGGTAATAAAATTTAAAATAAAATTGTTGTAACATAACGAAATACTATATTTGATTTAGTGGAATAACGCCGGCGGATGAAGATTAAGCTTAACTGTTGATCTGATTAAACTGTAGAGTTTAATCAGATAAAAGGTTTCTAGAAGTTGACAAAATACCTAACCTATAACTTTAATCAGGTTCCAAAGAAAATTGTCTCAATGGAACGTAGCTTAAGAGAACACTGAATCACCAATATATGTTATTTGATGACTTGCAAAATATAATACGCATTCGTATATTAATGAAATCGATAATCATTTTTAGAAATACACTCTATACTGATATGTTTGTTTTTGAATGCATCGCATTTGTTTTTCATCGCATAATCATTATTCTAAAAACATTCAGAACTATTATTACTGGACTAGTAGACTAGTACTAGTGGACTAGTAGTGGACTGACAGTCAGCTGAATTCGAATCTATAGCCTAAAACAACTTCAACCTGATGACTACGTTATATGCGATACACTAATGACAGTAAATACCGGAATTCCTCAAGGGTCTGTTCTCTGTGCGTAACGGGTCCTTAATTCCTGCTTTACGTTAATGACCTAATTCTGTTTATTCTCGTTGGACAGTACTGTAACAGAGATCTGATTCATTGCAGGAGTGAGCTTGAAGCTGTAGGTTTTTGTAGCGCGAACGAATTTAACATTCAATTTAGTTTCATAGTATGGAGATGACAATCTATTCACTTTTAACACAACCAAATTAGCAAAAAGGATTTATTTTAACTTGACTCCCACTTTCTTAGGTGCACCTATTTCTATAACGCACTGCTTTTATACCTCAATATTGAGTAGTTAAATTAAACTTTGACCACAATCTCGGCAAAGGTTTAAAAAAGCCAAAAACCTGGGTCTCCTAAGCAATGCCAAGTAATGGTCTAAACCTGGCCACCTACCTTTATTTACTAACGAAGGTATTACCATTTAAGCATAATATATTACCAAAATTATTACAAAAATAAAGTACTGAATTTAACCAAAAATGGAATTCGCCAAGGCTGGTAATCAATAAAATATTATCAACTGTTTATTAATTTAATAAAAAGGTCCTGCTTAAATTTGAACTGATGTAAATAACATTATTTTTATATGAGCATTCAAAAATATAAATTTTAGAATAATTAAGATGAATCCATTTTCCTATGCCAAACAAGGTAAACTTTAAAAAATGTGTGTATTATACGCACGTCTCCAAAGAGCATCAAAGATTGCAACCACGTAATAGAAGTACCTTAGTTAATGTTTACAGCATCAACAAGGGGGCGAAGGTTAATCTTTTATCTCGAATGCTACAACTTCTTGACAAATAACTGATTTAAAATAGAGTTTAAGATAAACAATACAATAATACAATAGAATTCGACATAAAGTAATCCGCTCAAAGATTCCTAAACGAGGTTACTAGTTACTCGAGAGGCCGATGAACACACTCGTCAGTTTGAGTGTTAATTCTTTTGGATTGGAGATTTCTTTTGGAGCATTATGATGTTTTGAAACAAAAACCTGATTCATGTGTTTCTACTTCTGTAGCACAATTCTTTTTCATGTTCAAGGTACGAATAAGCAACGAAACATTTCGACCCTCACTAACTTTTGATGAAAACTCCGTCATATTACCCTATTTAACTTAACAGCGTTTACACACTGGCGCTTTAGCACGCGATATTATAAATCGACAAAAACAATATTATGTAAATATGATAAGAAGGAATGATAAATCAGAAGCATGCAGATACACCGGTGTGCGAGTAGCTCAAACAGGGAACTAAAGAACATAGAAAAGAGCCACTAAATATATACATACATTGTAAATCCCACTTAATGAATATAATAATAATAACTGTGTAAATATAAGAACATTCTATTTTCGTAGAGACCTAACTTCCCGGACTTCATACTGTTAAAGGCTCGTCTACATAGCCCGCCCACTAATTAATTATTCTACCGCCAAATACTACTTTGTATGACTATGTTCCGGTTGATAATGAGTCAATATATTTAAAAGCACAAGGACAAAGGCCTTAGCCTCTTTAATTGGCAGTTCATTGAGTGTAAAAAACACTTCTAATTAATTTATAAAAATAAATAAATTTACAAAAATAAATATATGACAATATAAGGATTCTAAGGATCTTGTGACACTATGATCGAAACATCTGATATTGCTATGAACAATAAACGATGTCGCATTATCATCTGAAAAGTGAAGTATTTATTAAAGTGAGTTAGTACTTGCAAGTTTTAAAAAAATTGTACGAATAGACCTGCGAGTTACGGTCGAAACGTACTAACATTTACTTAACGTAATCCTTGCGTATGCACATATGTGAAATGGCGTCAGCTGTTATTCTCGGTGAGAATGTTTTGTCTGTGCCGTTGCACGTCTGTATTATTCGAATGAATCATAAACATCAGCTATATGGATATCTATTCGAATTATTTCGATATTATAAGAATATCTATGATTTGTTTGATCGCAAATACGTCTGGGATTGTTTGCCAGACATCTGCCAGCACATATGAACACACGTGTTTAGCTGTGTTGCCATGCTACGTGTTAGTAAATAAGGACCTACTTAAAAGAAACGACGAATTATTAAGCTGGACTAAATTATTTTATTTATAGATTTATTTCCAATAAAGGTAACTTGACTATTGTATCGGAAGAAGAGAAATAATATTTTTTTTATTTAAGTATTATTAATCTCAATTTAAGGACTTACTGCCATAATTACAATTAGATGTTATCCACTAGTTCACAAGAACCAAATAACTTGACTAGTGTGAAATATTTATGTAGGAAAAAGAGACATATCCCAGTAGACTGTTTTATTACCATGTATCCGAAACAGATTTTTGCTTTTGTAATACAATATTCATTGAATTATCTTAAAACAAAACTTCAGTAGAGTCAAACGAAAATTTAAAATGCCCTGTAATAGTAATAATTAAACTAAAAATTTTAACACGTACGAATGTAAATTTCCAACCGAGACTATTAGTAAATAAACTCAATAGTTATTCTCATAGACTGATTAATTTTACCCAGACTCAAAACATTTAATTAAAATTAAATGTAACAAAAAACAATACTAGAACCAGTATTAACACGTCTACAGTGACATCTAGTGTGAACAAGACAAATGATTTCCTTCAACAAAACAAACAAAAAACGCCATCTATGTATTGGAATTTATGATATTTCTATCAGGGAAATAGTCCAAAAATAACATTAAAACAAAACTGGAAATATAATTATATGTCACTACGCTTTGCATTTACTTTATAAAAGTTATTTTTACATTACTAATATTTAATGGGTGAAAAAAGAATATCTGTTGATTACAAAAGTTTTCAATCAGTTTAGTTCAAATAACTTAAGAATTATAATTGAAAGTTCTCGAGAGAGAGATCTCATCTATTTAGCATGTTTGTTTCTATAACCCTTAAACAATACATAGTCAATGTCATGGACACTGCTGTATAAGAATAGAAAAGTATACTATTTTACTAAAAAATGAAGAAACTATCAATATTGTATATTTGTATAACTTAGCACTATTTAATATATTTTATATTAAATATCTATTCAACTTTATCTTATAGAGTATACTAAGACTAGGTAATTTCCTCGTGCCCAAGGATGCCTCGTAGAGGTCGCTTTATAAGCGATAAGACCACATTGTCTAACATTTATTGTTACTAAAACTATTTTGGTAAAGCATACACATGTATTATACCTCATGATTGTGACTTTCTTGTAATAAATTTAATAGGACATGCATTTTCAATGTAATTTTTCATGTCAGTTTATTTATATACTTAGTTAATTTCTAAGATATATCATATTTCATTCAATCTTCTATTTTAGGTTTTCTGATCTCACCACCATCAACACTAAACCTCTTCATATAAAATGCTATTCAACAAGTACATTATATTATAATAAGCATGTGCATGTTTTTTTTTGGTTACATAGACAATGAATTTTAGATAAATACTTTTTAGGTACAAATTAGAAATTAGGTAGGAAAAGAATTATATCAGACTTTTATCAGATGTATTCCGAGATTAAATACAAATAAAATAGAAATAGTTAATTTAATAGTAATTCTTTGTCCGGTGTGAGCTGATAAAATATATTTGGGACTGATTAAAAATGGTTACAGTAATGATATCATGTTATAATTTTTAATATTCAAATATAAAACATTAAAGTTAAATATATATAATCAAGTAGTAAAAGCACCATACATATCACTTTTAAAAAGATTGATGAAAATCTTAAATCTTATTGTGCAATAGTTCTAAACAGAATAATTACACAAATGTCGGACGGATATTTGATTGAACAAGGAAATGGTGTCAAAGGCAAATGACTAAAGAATTGATTTCGATAACGAAATATTTGATAATGTGTACGTATTCGTATTTTTACTCATTCCATTATTCTAATCATTAACAACATTTTCATTAAGACTTTACAATAATAAACACCATTTACAAAACCATAAACAACATTGACAAAGGAAATTTGAACTTACATTGTGTGATTCCTCTTCCAAAACAGCCATGGTCTCAAAATCAATATTCATCGTATTATATATATCACTTAAACTTGTTAACCCCAAAACGAAACGTCTTAGAATACTAAATAAATAAGAAAAACAGAAAATATATCAAAATATTAACATCCAACAAACGTATTGTTTACAAACTGGCAAGGTCATTTGACATATTTTGGTAACATACGTCACGTGACGTCATATTGATCTTTTAATTATTAAGGCTTAAATGTACATAAAAACAAAAAAAATTATAAAAAACGCGAGGTAAATATACTACAATGTAAACAGCTAATAAAATTATTTATTAAGTATTTTAAATGTGTGCATTTTGCTTGTCTTTAATTACTTTTATTAACTGATAGCTGGTCGGTGTATTCGAGCACTGAGCACAGATTATACGTATGAATGTTAATGCAAGTTATATAATCTATATCGCAGCAAAAAATGTTGCCATATCAAAAAAAAGCAACGTCAATTTTTTTCAACCTCACGAAAAATCTTTCTGTGATAACTCTGTAGTTTTATGTTTTGTGACCGTGCGATGTGGCCTTAAGAAGTAGAAAAATCCTTTTTTTTAATCTATTTTATTTTAGGATGTGTATAGAGTGTGGTTTAGCAGCGGTGTTACTGTATATTTGCAAAAAGTTTATGCATTAGCTTCAGTGTCATTTAGATATCACGATGCGTATCGGTTTTGTGTTATACTGGTGCGTATTTGCTTTTCATCTGTGTAAAGCGGATGATGGGGAGAGGACAGAATCTAGGGAGGGTGGGCGAAGGCCGCAGTGGGGGCCCATGGTGCGAAGTGGTTCATTCATCAGCGATTCAGCAAGTGCAGCGTCGAATGAAATAAGTAAGTATCTCAGACAGTTTGTTGGCTCATGTCACCTGTTGGCGTCCCTAATTCAAATCACTAGCATCGAAGCCAAGAACATTAAACGATGTTTTATTATATGATACAATTATCAAAATTAAATAACAATTAAGGCTACAATAATGACCTTAAAACTAGTAGTTACCTTAACTGGACATACGAGAACCTTCTGGCCCTGTTCCATAAATAAAAATAATAAATATTCTTTTCAACACCTGTTCACATATATAGAAACTGCTTATTAATAGATTAAATTTAATAAATTATTTTGAGTGACAGATTCCTTACAGATGCTCACTTTGAATCATAATTTATATTAAATATTTTTTTATATACTTTATATGATGGTAAGTCATACATCAACTTATAATACATTCTTATAACACTTAATAGTGTTTTAGTACACTCTTGTTAGTGAGTGAATTCTAAATATAAGTAACAGATGGGTTTGTTTGTCTTTAAGCGTGGGAAAAAATGTATAAATCATATCCTGTTACTATTAAAAATGAAATGTCATTATATTAACAATATTTAATTTATATTTTAGGTAATTTCAAATATAGAATATATGTTTTTTTTTTAAATCATTACCAATTTATTTTAACATTTTATAGTGCTTACACAATATTACTAAATGAAGTAATAAATATATTTAAAGTTAGGCAAAATTAATCATGATAGTGATAAATGTAAAACACTACAAATACTAACAAAAATCTACTACTACTTTAAAAAAAAAATAACAAAACAAATCAAACTCATTTATTTTATTTTCTTATATTAGAATATGAAATAATATTTATATATTAAAAAATATCTAGTAATACTTATAAATTATTAAATAATTAACCAAATAAAATTATTACCTGATATGATTAATTTTTATACTAATTATATCTATATAAATAGTAAAATATAAAAAAGCAACAATTAATATGTTTATATGTTGATTATTAATATTTTATATATTTTAATTATATATTGAATATGTTTTTGTATACAATAATGTTTGCAATAAAATTTGTCATAAAGCAAGGTTAGTCTAAATTTTCCTTAATTTAAGGAAGATCTTCAAATTGAAAACCTTCAAGGTATAAAAATAATGAGACCTTGTTCAGTAATTGGTCGCTTGTAAACCAAGAATCAAAACATTCATCAATTGTTTCAATGACAAACAATTAGTAACATACTCTTGCAGTTTCTAATTTGTATAAATTGTATGTTTATAATAAAAACTCATTACTACTTACCTCTTTTTAAAAAAAAATCTTTCAATTACCTTATTGTTTTGTATTCATAATTTAAAACAGTATATTGTTTTATAGCTATTTTTATTTGAAAAAAACTCCAGGTATATCAAATTAAATCAACTCAGGATTAGAACTGAAATTTATTATTATTTATTATGTCTGATTGTAATCAAAGTATATGTACATAATATATAAACACAATGCACTATATACTTAACTACTTATTATAATAAGTAGTTAAGTATACATAAAATATTTTTTAGGTTCTTTTTCCTGTTTATTTTTTTGCAGACCGTAATAGTTCAATATTTTTTTTCTCAGACTTAAAACCATCATATTATTGAGCAACCTCCCTTTTTTATTCGTAACTAGTTTCCGCACATAGCCTCGCTTGCGTTTGATTTCGGCGTCGAGTGTTAGTTACCCTATGTCCGGTTCCGTACCTCTGATATTGTTTATGCAAAATATCACGATGATTACTTGATTAATTATAGCGTACCAAACAAACTTACATTCCCATTTATAATATTAGTTAGGATAGACAGGTGGACTGGCAAATAAGCGACCATTTGGTTACCACCAGCCATATAAATTAAGGGGCAAAAGACAAACTGCATTCGATAATAGTCGAAGCTTTGTTCGACTTCGGTTTCGTTTAAATTCAACTCGTCAATTGTTGATCACGTGATTGATCTTGTTCAATGTATTTTGGCCTTTTCTACAAACGATATCGACAATCGCTTGTGACTCACTATATCCGATTCTAAATTTGAATTTAGGCAAAGAGATAACCTTAACAGTGACACAAATGTATTTCCTATAGGTGAAAATTAATATATAATTTCACTTTGTCGAAGTCACGCGTTAAAAAGCTAATAAGAATCTCTTGGTGAAGTATTCTGTTTTGTATTGTCATGTGTGAACGACCCTGAGCGTTTCGCATTGCGTTATTGTAAGATCGAAATACACAAGCATAAAACAGTGTTATTTTGCGGTGATTTATATTAAGCGTATCAGATTGTAGTCTCGATATCCACATCAGAGTTTTGTTACTGTACTAATAAACGGCGATTATATAATTTTGATACGATTGTAATACTGACGATTGTATTTTTTATACGTATACTTTATCAATACTGAGTTATATGTATACACGTGTCAATTGTTGGTGGAATTTTTCGGTGCGTTTTGGGTAATTTTAGACGATATCATGTTTGTCATGTCTTTATTAATTAGTATATATTAAGCGAGTTCATAAACAACTCAACCGCATCATTGGTAGAATCATCTCAAGAAGCATTGGCGGGAAGCGGTTGATAGCAGACGTCTGCCTAATTATTGTCTCGCATAGTTCACTATGACGACACCAATTTTTAAAAGGCCGGCAACGCACCTGCGTATTCTCAAGTGCTGCAGATATCGACGAAGTGCGATAGTCACTACAATGACTATACGATTGATTTAAAGAGGAACTTTCAAGCAAACAAAAATAAATCTGCGAAAGACATTTAAAAAAAAGGCAATTGTTTATTACCAATATGTGTCGATCTATTCTGTAAGATATCCAAGCACGACGTAGACCTTGTGAAATTAGATGATAATAAGCGAAATGAAAACAATATATTGTTACGAATATTGCGTATTATTGTAATAATTACAATGTATAACGATCGTGTTGCGAAATCGTTTCCATCGAATGTCAAATTTGTTTCATACAGAATGTCTTTCAAGGCTTTTATTTTATAATTGAGTAAAAAATCATAACTTTGAATATTTTGTTCTATTTCAAGCTGTCATATTTCGAAGTTTCTTAGAATACGTCCATATTCTATTGAATCGACTATCATAACATGTAAAAAGCATTGTAACCAAGCCAGATGTTTTAATGATTTAAACATCTGGGAAAATAAAACGTCAAAAGTGCTTTTATGGAAGAATATCATTAAAGATTTTTTGTTTAAGTGTACTTACGTCACAGACGAAACTACTAGGAATATTAAACAAACGTGACTAAATTAGACTACGAAACTTAACCATATTCACAATAATATCGTTATGGTTAATTGAAATGTAATGCATCTATTAAACAAGGAATTTATTTATTAAGCGATTAGGTAATGTCTGATAACAAGCGGATGAAAATAGTTATTAAATTGATTTTGTTTTTTATTACGTTCATATAATGCGTTAGTTATTCCGTATAGTGCAATATTAACACTGCCTCAGTACCTCTTCACACCAGATAAATATAATTTTGTACGAATAGCTGATTTTTTTAGTTTTAAAATTCATGCAAATGCATTTAAGTTATTTAAATGTAATGATGTTGTTTAACGCCATTACCACTAAACTGTCAGCCAATTATAGAGTTCGTGGTTGTATTGCATTAGCGGTGTAGAATGTATTTTTACAGTGACAGTGTTATGATCGATGGTGATTACCATCAGGTATTTTGCCTACCTTTCTAACATAAATGAGTAAATAACTTAAATTTGCCTCTTAAACTTGGCTTACTCTTTTGTGGAGAAATGTATTCGGTGATGATACGAAAAGGAACGTTTTCGCAAAAGTTTATTAGAGAATTAGTGATATCATGAATTATAGCATCTTAGAAGACAAATAAAACGATGGATTCCAAGCAATTTGTTTATAATAATGGTAATACATAGTAAACTAATTCAAAGATAGAAAAAAAAAAACCGCTGAGTTTCTTTCGTTTCTTGGCAGGTCATGTTGCTTTCCTTTCCCAACCGGTGATAGTTTTTACATAGACTTTCAATGAGTAAGTGTATTTGTACGTTGAATAAATGAATTTCAATTTGTTATTTCTGGTGAGCAATGAATATAACAATGGAATTTTCAATACATACGTTAATATTTGTACATTCGATCTGTTGTCACGTGGTCGAAATGTTCAAGTTGTATTCTAAAATAGTCGGGTATGAAATCTGTCTGCCATTGATCTTGTCAAATCGTGAGTCATTCTGTCTGCCGTCTACCGAAACTATGTGACGTGTCACTTGGATATCTTATCTTTCTACTAATAATTTAATTTCATAAAATTTGATAATAGACTTTGCTTTAGTATTAAGTCATTAATTTTAACGCTTATTTTATTATAATCTGTATTTGATTGTAATAAAAAAAATGTGCACTTAAAGCGCTTTTGATTTATAATTTATATTTATATTTGAAGGCGTTTAAGAATCGAATAATTAAAAATATAAGGCCGTCACAGATTGTCAATGATTCAAGATTGTATAAAATGTCGCCAAGTTGATTATTAGTTTTTTTTTTTAAATAACGCATTGAATAAGTAAAAAATGTAATGTCGCTCAGTAGTAAAAGTAAATATCCCATCGCTGGACAACAGTTCACTTCCGCTAGGTACAGGCCCGTCGTCATCTAGAGTGCAGATGGTACAAAGAAAACCAGGCGTGGCGCATTGGTGGCCGCCTGGTTTATTATGATTCATGACCATAATCGGTGAGCCAAAGAAAGTCGCCACAATACTCCTTGCACTCAGGTCCTTGTAGTACTGAGGACTTTAATTTTACAGCCAAACAGTAGTATTTTTTACACCTGTTTATATAAATGTAAATCATAGATTTAATCCTATAAAAACTTCTCATTGAGTCCCTGTTTTTTTTTTAGCATTAGCAGCCTGTAAATTTTCCCACTGCTGGGCTAAAGGCCTCCTCTCCCTTTGAGGAGAAGGTTTGGAGCATATTCCACCACGCTACTCCAATGCGTTTTGGCGTTTGATTTAATTAAATATATTTTTATTTACTTAAACCAACATAAAAATTATAGATGGTAATTTTACCGTTTATAAAAAACTCTTCGTAGAATATTTGATCAACTAAAGTTTGTTCTTCTAATCTAGTTCCAGACAGTATTTACCAGACGTCAACATTAACATGTTCCGAGGATAACGAGAAACCTCATTTCGTTGTATTCGAGAATTTTATTAAAATGTTAATGTACTTTTTAAATAGGTCAACTAGTTTTAATCTCTGGTTTCGTTCGCGTACATTTTATCTATCAAAATATTTTATATTCAACTAGTCTTTTATAGCATTTTGTAATTAAGCACGTTAAAGAGTTGAATTTAATATTAAAATACCACGTATTTATAATGTGATCGCCACACATTGGATCGTCGTGCTTCAGGATTAAATTAAATGTATGTTTCATCATGAAATGTTTGTATGACTTGACAATTCATTTATCACTGGACCACTTACTGCGCCGTGACTTCGACTGCATTAAATGGGAAAGGAGCAGTGTTATGTATTGAATGTTTTTTTTTTTTTGCTGTTTTTTTTTTTTTTATGGTTTAGGGGGCAAACGAGCAGGAGGCTCACCTGATGGAAAGCGACTACCACCGCCCAAGGACATCTGCAACACCAGGGGGGTTACAGGTGCGTTGCCGGCCTTTATGTACTTTGACCTCCGTGTTCTTTTCTGTACCTCTAACAACGTCTCTGCAATTTTATAACGAGGTTTCGGTTGAGTGTTTAGTGCCCTTAAATCGCAATAAACTTTCGCATTTACCAATAATATATAAGATTTAAATCGAAATTTAAAACAGAAGATATTAATCATACTGACTATTTGAATTGAAGTTGTTATGAGATAAGACTTATCTAATCTATCTTACTGATAAAACACTCTTGAAAATGACCGTATAATTCAGGCAATACATTTCACTTTTTTGACAATAACCGATTTGAAATCGCTTGATAACTAACTCTGGTCCTTGAGCCCGCTTATTATAATAAAAAAAAAATAGTGGTATAGTAACACAAGTAAATGACAGCTATATACTTTTAGTATTTGTAAGTGGCAAGTCAATGGTAGCTTCTAAATATATCCTATAGCTAAATTAATCCTTTTGTGAATTTAAAGTGTATACCTAAGTATTTAAAAAACAAAATACCAGTAAACAGCACTAATCGGTTAAAATGTAAACGTTCTAACCAGTGGGCCGTTACGGCGCAAAATCAAACAATATCAGTAAAAAATGTAAAATCATATTTATAAATTTCAAACCACCGCCACGTATTTATTTCTAATCGTAATAATAATTAACATCGTACCATCTACGCCATCGACACGTTATCAATGTCAATCGTCAATAAATAGCAAATGGCCGCACACCTTGAGTTTGATCAATAGCAATACATTTTAATGTCGAGGAAGTGGTTTAAAAGGCGTCTACGATTTGTCATAAACGTAAACAGAAAGCTTGGCACGCGGCTCGGACGTACGGGCTATTGTTCCTATGGCTAAATTAGTCACTACCTACTGCACTACATTAATGTTCTCACGAGATCGGCGATCGTCATATGAATTCTATGCTATACAAACTAATCTAAGCAATTCGGTGCGCGTGCGCAGACAATTAAGACAATCCGTATTAGAATTGCGCCTTGCTTGATTTAATGTATCCGTTGCTAAGTCTAGAATTTGTACTATTTTTTTTTGCGTGTAGTTAACACACGTAACTGTCTCGTAACTCTAGTTAGCTTCTATGACCCTATGTCCCGGGTTCGAAACCCCCGAGTCGGACCAAAAAAATTTTTTAATGAATATTGTCTGACTTGTCGATATCAGTCGCAGCCTGGAGATAGGGAGGTAAAAGTGGCACATTCGGAAAGTTCAAGGATGGAGGGGAGGGTGAGAATGAGAGAACACATAAGAAAGTCCATCTATGTGTGCGCACACATTTGTACAGTTTAATATATCATGCGAAGATTGTTAGTCTTAATTTATAGTTTCTAAAAATACAACAAACGGAGAAGAATTTTCAAATTAGACAGTTTAGTGTTTAATTATTTTAAAACATTTCCAGTAAACGATTCTTTTAATTGATGTTCCCGCGCGCTCGTAAATTTCATTTATTTCATGTGCTATTTTAAAGTACAAACAAATATTCTCGGCTTGGAACCGATGAAAGAACTGATTACTGTTTCTTTTTCCTTGGTTTTTATAAAGTACTAACTATTTTGTTCAACTTCGTCCGTATTGTCTTTAATTTTTCGTAATAATTACGGTTATGAATTATTCTTCCAGGAAGATCAATAAATATTAAAAAAACTATAATGAAAAGCTTTATAACGTATTGACAGAATTACAAAAATGTATATAACTTTTTTTGGTGTGATAGTATAATCTTAGTTGCAAGCGATTATTGCTTTGATTTTAAAGTTGACTATGATAGTAGATTTTAATTTTAATAGACTTTTTAAAAAACATTTTATCTCGTTCAGAGAATAGATTCGAAGTCTGACCACCGTTGAGGATGTACTGTATTAAAGTATTTGAATTTATTTACGAGACATGTACAAGTTTGCTATGGAAAGATTTTCTCGTAACAATACGCAAGTTATGCGTTGAAAATTTTATCATCATTGTATAAACATTGAAAGTTACAATCCATTTGCATAAATTGTAATACTTAATGAACCTATTCAGAAGAATCGAATATGGAACATATATATATATATATTTAATAATTCTTCAAGAAAAGAATCATGACATTTTCGAGATTAGAAAAAGCTAACAATACTTATAACCTATTATAATGTTTTGTTTTAGCTTAAGGTAATAAATACACTATTATGGTCAAAACATAAATTCAGTGACGAAGGATAGGATATCCGGTGTCCGAGCTCTTTTTAAAAATCTATTAAATGGATTATATCAATGCATTATAACATACACGAGGTGATTGGTCTAACACGCCCCAATAATCAATATAGTACATTTATTCATGTAACTATATGTGAAGATTAAAATGGACGTATATTTTGTAATATTTATTATAACTCTAATATGATAGCGGTGCTGGAATTTTGTCCACATAAAATAAAAATGGACAAATTACGCCCTAAGACACAAGATGTTTATTTATATGTTAATTTCTTATTTAAAAAATTAAGAACTTATCAATAGGAGCACATTTTACTACGAATAGTCATTTGTATACAAAATAAAAAAGGGATGTTTAATTATCTGCTTGAGATATCGACTTCGAAATCGTTTATATAAACACTATAAAAGTTGGCACTAACGTATATGCATGTATTTGTTCATGGAAAATATTTTTCTTTTGTAAACTTTGTGCTAACTGACCGCTAGATGGCGATACAGCACATGAACTTCTATACCGATCGCCATGATTTTTTATATACATACATATACGCAGGAGAGTTTATAGCCTATTCCAATGGAAGTAGGAAACCTTAGATTTACAAATTTTATGTGCTTTGCTAATAACACAGCGATATTGTGCACACACTAAGTTTATGATTAATATATATTTAATTATAATACAACACTATTACACTTAACTTCTTATTTCCAATTTAATTTTACTTCCAAAGTTCTTTTTTTTTTCAAACAGTTTCGTCCGCAAAAACGCAATTTTTTTGCAAATCCATGGTGAATATCATAGATTAATCAAGCTCTCGACGAATCGATATCGCGTCAATTTGTTGTCAAATGTTGTTTATTTGGCTTTTTTCCTGTTATGATTGGAATAGAGTATACGTCTGTCGATTGCTAATAAATATGAATATAGAGCAGCCAAGGATAACTGGTGTCACGAGTCGCGGTTCAAGTCTCCCCGACTCCGTTAGCTCGCGTCTGAGATCATTGACTCAGTATGTGGTGCTATATCCTTGTACAAAACTGCTTGATGACTAATTGTTGCATTATCATGTAAATTAAACGTTTGAATCTAAATCTAATGTAAATTTATATTTTATAGTATTGTTGTAGTTTATGTAGATGTTATTTTTTGGATGTATTATGAAGCTTCATTTATATCACTGAAAATCACTAAACAAATCTTATAAGTTGAATATAAAAAATTGTCATTTAATTGAGGGATAGTTCTAGACTTTTTATTATTTTTCATCTCCTATAATCAGACTAAATATAAGTGTAACTCTTGTCTGCTTTTCACCTTATCACGACGAAATGACTAAATTTGACTGACTCGAAATGGCTCGTAAATTTGACTGACTCGAAATGGCTCGTAAATTTGACTTAGAAATCGCTTTGGATATTTAGTGGAATATTCTTATAATTCATTAAACGCTCAAGAGCCATCCCAATGTTATTCCAGTAGGAGTTAGATTGATATCTCTGTATACATTCACAAGGAATAAATCCGTCAGTTTCAAAGTCTGGCAACCACTGTAATACTATAAGCCTACATATAACATACATACATAGGTTAAAAAACATGTTTCAAAGACAATGCTATAATGAAGCTAAATTCAAAAAAACAAACGAAGACTCGATTTTGACATGTAATGTTTTTTTTTTTTCTATTATCAAGTCAAGCCTCTTATTTGACACTATATATGTGTACTTTAATAAAAATATAAATTCCATATTAAATTGCTACCGATTAAAATATAAGGACCGTGTAATGTCGTAACAAGAGTTTTAGCATTTAACAATTTATTTTAATTGGTCTGTTAAATTTAGATCATCTCCTTGCCCAAGAATGTTACGGATAACAAGGAATGTCACGGAAAATAGTTACGGATGAAGATCAATAAATAAGTACTTTAAAGTATTTCGAAATCTATGTATTCTTTATTCAAGTTACATTGTAAGAATTAAATGTAAAATTACTACCGGTTCGGAAATTAGATTATACTGAGAAGACTGCAAAATACTTAGTACTTACTCTTTTCCACCTTTTTCAGAGTATGTCCGTAAAAGTACAAATAAAGTTTTATATATCCTTCTTCAAAATCTATCTAATATAAATCTCACAACATTCACGTACACACGTAAGTAACTAAATTCAATTTAATTGATCTGTTGAATAATAGTTTCGGATGAAGATGAATAAATAAGTACTCTCAAATATTAAATTCCGGTCTCACTACAGTAAACCTTTATCGTAAGTAACTAAAATAGTAAATCTACATAAAAAGATCTATCTGGTCGTACAACAATGGTTACTATTGAATGTTATTACTATCATTACTATTGTTTGCAAAGATATTAATTTAATGTTTCTTTACAAACAGGGACACAGATTTTTTTTTAAATAAGTACTCGTGTTGTTTAATATATCGTTGCAACGAACTAATATATTTTATATAAATGATCTCCCGGGGGTAATTAGTTACACAATAAAATTGAGCTGTGTATTAAAGGATGCATTGACCATCCATAACTGTGAGTCAGTAGTCAAAGGCTGTCGCAAAGTAGAAATTGTCGACTAAAGATCTTTTAATTGTTACCATGCAAAAATAAAAACTCATTCAATTGTATCAAAAATAATTATATGAATTCTATTGTAGTTTTCTTCAACACTTAATTATTATACAAATATATTAAATTACTCTGATTAGAGAATTCTAATAATATTGAGACTTAATAAATATAAAAATAATCACTGGGCGCCCATTTTTTGTTATTAAGGTGTGACTGTGCAGGAATCATTCTCATGTACATACTTTGTGATTCTCAATTCAGACGTTTTCATCATACCATGTTACAATTAATTGATCTCAATTAATGTAATGTTAAATACAGGACGTTTCGATGTCGCGTTCTATTGTCTTACATTTTGATTCATCATTCGTACCAGATACCAATATTACAAACTAGCAGCACAGCGCTTCTCCGTGCAGTTTTTTTATCAGCGTTACGATTCGTTTATACGGGTCCCAGATGTATTGACACGGTGTGGGGTGAAGCTTTCACTGGATTGAAAAAAAATTGCGGCTATTTTATTCAAAATCCAAGGTTGGAGAGGACTCGAAAATGGATTGGAAAGTGTTATAAATGCAAATATCAATCCAATGTCAGTGGATTACTGCGCTGAATCAAAATACTAGATTGATGCCGACCAACCTTTATAAGTTACTACCCGCACCCGTGTCGTAGGCCGTAGCGTTATGTTATAAAATCTATAAACGTTCGGAATAAATGGAGTATCTAAAGCAAACAGATTTGCTTGGAACCGGACAGTTATCTTATGTAAATCATTTGAATGTTCCCAAAGAATATGAAAAGCGATGTGTTGTTTTTTTGTTGTCGTCATTATTGTAAATGCTTATTTGGCTATTATTGGAATTGTTCGATCATTAAATACAGAACTTTTTGACGAAACGGTTCTCCGTCTCAATTCGTCTAAAAAACTTTACTTAAAATACCGGAAGCCAGAGATTAAACAATAAAACTACGATGAAAGTAACCGATCGGTGCTAAACGAAAATCAACACGAGTTGGGCGGCTTCTAATCTTGACACCACACGTAAAATGATGTCACCGTGACCCAATTCATCCACTGTGACAATTCTTAAGGCAAGACTATTCAAATGTGCAGAACATATTATAATGCACAAGTGTATGCACTCACAAGTGTAGTCTCTTTTTTATAACATAGGTAGGCGGATGATCAAATGGTCAACATTGATAAGATGACCAAAACTAAGATGTTATGTCTCTTGTACCAGTTCAAACAGGAAAAAAACAATACTATATATCACTGTTTGACTACTGGTAGAATACCTGATGAGTGGATGGCACAAAGCCCTACCACCCAATCTCTATTAAATCCCTCTTATAATCAAATGCCCGGTAAGAGTTCAGGTGCAGGATTGGGTTAAAGTGTTTTCCAAGTGTAAAGACTGGCAGTCTCCAGGCGGGCTGCTTCTGGGAATTTATCCAAGGTTTGATCCTAGGATCCGGGTTCTGCAGTCATACGAGCAATAACAAACTATTACGTTATACCTAAGATTCAAACAGTTCTGATAAGAGTTTATTATTCAAGAGGCTTGTTCAAACATTATTTAACACTAATTGTATGTACCTTATATTAAAAAAATGTCCCGCTGCTAGATTTGTTTATCCAACTTAAGCTACCGAAAAGCGATTCAAGGAAAGCAAATAAGGCTCTTTCCGCCGTATATTAATTGAGGAAAAATCTAAGTTAATGTTTAGTACGGCTATTGTACAAAAACATAAGTGTTTCTGGTTGTCCACTTATCAGGGTCGTAGCTTAAAGGTTATTTGACTGTAGGCTGATTAATTATCTATCTGATGCAAGTGGAACTATTCAAAAAGGGTTCAATGTTTTTAAATAACCAATTCAAACATATGCACTTGCCAGTCTTATTGTATTAGTAAATAGATTTCATATCCTTAAGTAAATTACTTCGTAATAACTGACTAGCTGTGATCTTTGTATAAGCTATTAGGCTTGTTACGTATTTAGATAATAATCAGGCATGTACATAATACTCAGATGCCTTATGTTTTTATTAATGTAATTTATTATCTTAACGAATATTGTATCGACAAAATAAACAATACCCAATTAAAAAAATACAATAACTAAATTGAAATGAGTTCTTTTTTTGACACTGTGTTCTGTCGTCAAAAAACTTTTTTGTCTATTTAATTTTAATTGGCAAAACGACTTAAAATACTTTCAAATAAGAGCAGTTAGGTTGGTTTTATTTCGGCAAGCGTTTCGTACGTACGTTAAATAAGGATTACAAGACCTTGTCAGGTATCAAGCGAGCTTACGGTACAAATACAATAATCTGAATATATGTAGTCCTGACTTAGTAATCACTGGAACAATCGAGCTATTATTTTTTTAACAAACGTGAAACTCAATGTAGAAAGTTTTATGCGACTATTATTTTTAATAATCATAAAACTACTAGCTACCCGTCTCAGCTTCACATGGGGTACTAAGGTTCTATATAAAACTTTAACATTGAATTAAACAAACATAAAAAGAAAATTGTATTTCTGGCTAGCAAAGTTACAATTCTCGGCTATAATATTCAGGTATTATACATATGTATAATACCCGAATATTGTACCTTGCCCTTGAATCACTCTGTTGTTTGATGATGTTGAATTATCAGTAGATTTTATAGGTAAAACTTGATTACTACTGGCCAGTAATACTTGCTCCAGTTGATTATAAATTTAGTATTTTCTGTGACAGTCTTTTAAAACATTTATTCGGTGAAATAAATTTAAATCATTAAGAACCAAACCACTCTTTCGTTTTACCCCAACCTCCTACGAATGAAAACCGCTTTAGAATCGGTTGCGTAGTTTTAACGATCGAAACGTACAGACGGTGGGAAGCGACTTCGTTGAATACTGTGTAGACATAGCGAATAAGCTTATATCCATAACTCGGTTTTCAAAATGTCACAAGTGAGATCCAAAATGAATTTCATTATAGCACTCCAGACAGCTGTTAGAAAGACATTGCCGTCGCGACAAATTTGTAATGAAATATTATGGTGCGTTTCTACTGAAATAGTTGGCAGTTGTTCTACTTGTAAATGTTTGTGATACTTTGAAATGTATATTGTGTAGATTTTTATTGATAACTTATGGAAATTATAGCAATGTTTATCAGTAACGTGTACATCCTAAAAGTTGTCAATTACTTTTTAAGAAGACGCACTTTTACAATATATTTAGGGCGGGATGGCAGGTTTCAGTTATGTGTCTAAACACCTACTGTGTTAAGTGCAAGACACAAAAACGATTACACCTTAGCGTACTAGTTTGTATTGTCACAAGCACTGTGTGTGCAAAATTTAATTTTGAAACAGTTTTTAAGTTGATGATTAATTTTGAATTAATTAAAATCAATTGTGAATTTTAACCCACACGTGCTAACAGTATTCGAGTCAAATAAAAATATTAAATCATGCGGTCCGTTTCGAAATCATCCCAAGATTCACATTATACGTCTGTATGTTATTATGGTCTGAGCGGTGCAAAATGAACCTTAATACTCGTTTCAGTTTATTTTTTAGTGAATACTGAACGCTGTAAATGTCAATTATAAATATAATGTTGTTATTATTGTTATATTTGAGATAAAGGAATCCCACTGAGTATCATTCGCCAGTTCATCTCAGTTCTAATGTACTTGTCACGAAATCTGTGGTAAAATTTTCACCATCAGTAAGCTAAGTGTAACGCTTCAATTTAAAATATAGTGAACCCTTTACATCTTGTCAGTGCACTCTATACTATAAAATGGGTGTAATTAAACTTGGATATAAAGTACCTTATATGAAATATGAAAAAATAAAAATCAATCATTCAATGTAGATTCGACCGGGAAATCTAAAGGCAAGTTACCTTTTCTTGCAACTAATTTAAAAGAAATATTCATCCTTATTAATTTGAAATATTGCCCGTTTTATATAATAACTACACTCTTTAACATACTAAAAATAAATATGTTTTTGTTATTACATTTATATGTATTAGGTAACAATTATAACTAATAATTGAATTATTTATTCATCTACAAATAAATGTGCAGAATAAATTAAGTCTTTTTTTTATAAAGCTTAACTACTAGACAATAATACGTGCAACTAATACCAAAATATCCAGCGCATTTTGGAGAAGGTTTTAGTTTATAATATTATTTATATAATTAGTTGCCCTTCGCAGTGTGACCCGTTTTAAATTTAGTCGATTGACGTGACAAGCGTGAACTTCATGTTCTTGTAATTTATATAACGTGGCAGCACGTGCGTTTGTTTGTTAATAATGTACAACATTCCATTGTTATCTATACATACATTATTCTGTCGCGATCGTCAAGTGTTATTAAACATACTTGCTTTACTGACATACTCTGTAATTAAAATGGTAGAAATGAGTAACTACTGAGGTTTTTTGCCGGTTCTTCTCGGTAGCATCAGTTTTCCAAGTCGTTGACTTTACATTCATCACTGTAACTGCTTCTATGAGCCTATTTATATAATGAATATTTGGATTTGGATTTTTGACAGTATATTAAATTTATATTCGAAATACTGCGTTGTATTTCACCATGCATCGTATAGTTTTTCCTATATTATAATTTTAGCTATTTAATAAATAGATGAAACTGAATCGTGTTCCATACTTGGCTTCGTCTGCGTCCTAAATTTGTTCATCAGAATCGTATTAGCGTATAAGAATTGAATCATTCAAGCGGCTTGCCAAAACATCCTGTACATACTTTACATTGTCATAGGAATTGATTTGTTTACATTTTTCAGTTGGATACATGCAAATATTTGCATGTATGTTATACATAAATATTTTCTTATAAATATATGCTTAGAATTGTTTTGTATGGAATTTCATAATTTTTACATTTTTTTTTAAGTAGGATGTATACGATCCCATAAGTAGATATTAGTTAAAATTTTAATTTAGGTATATACGAAAATTAAGTCTATTGTATCAATCAGACGATAATATTAATAATAGGCGCAACTGCTTATTGGTACTGTTTTTGAGAGCGTCAGCGACATATAGAAGTTTCTCGACTCGCACGCTATATACTATATAGTAACTGATCTTATGTAAATTGTAAATAATTTCGTATTCTTAAAATTTTATAAAAAAAATAAACCTTAGGAAACTACAACAAAATAATGTATGTACCTACTAGAAAATAGTAGGTTTTAAAAATTCCTAAATAAATTCCGCCGTAGAATATGGCCGTCTAAGGTTTCAAGCGCTTCTCATTTTTTATTTATTAATAAGGAAAATCAGAATTCGCTTTTTTGAATTTTTATACGGTTTTCGCAAAATTCAATCGATTAAAAAAGGAATGTTATAAGAGTTTCACCAGTACTAATATGCTCAAAGTCTGACCGTTAAATCGTTTCAATGTAAATAATTTAAGCGGCAATTCGCTTCGTCGCCCTCTGCATGAATAATGGTTTGATAACATTTCGAGACGGTTCATTCCGTGACGATATTCTCATTTATCGTCGAAAGCTTTATGAATCATAATTATAGATCTATCGTTGTAAATTCCCTTACTACTTAGAGATAACCCTAACAATGAAAATCGATTATAAACCTTGTATTAAACAATTATGATGTATATCTCTCTCAAACTTTACCTGACTATAATAACATATTCCTTTTAACTCGAATGAATTATTTCGATCATCTATGTATATCAAGACTTCTATACTATAATATTATAAGTAGTAACTCTGTTACACTTTCACGGTCAAACCACTGATCCGAACTTTGTATGAAGCAAAATTGAAGACAAAAAAGGACATAGGCTATTTTATTTATGCCTAAGAATTGGCGACCAAGTTCTATATCAATCTAGAAAAACCCGGCAGACGTCCTATCGTGACGATAAGTTGCACGCAACATTGCTGCAGCGCCATATAGCGGCGAGTTGCGATAAAAATCCTTATTAAAAAATACATACACTTAAATGGTAATCGGTCAAACGGTCTCGAAGTATTTTTATCTCAAACAAATATAGGTATGGACCAAATTTTTGCCGAATGTAGCACAATAGAGATTACAACGGAGTGTGTAGATGTATTTTATATGCAGCCCCAGAATAGTGACCACTTAATTTACGTTGGTTACTTTCACATAAAATAAAATATGTGATTATGTGTTCAGATTATGTGTTCAGCTTCTTAGGGTACATGGGTATGGGTACATTATAATTATATATAAAATAAACCAAACGCAAGTACCATTTCCCACTTTATAGTTTCCGTAGCGATACATTGCACAATTTCGTTACATTCGTCGTACAACGAAAACGAAACTTACTAGAGAGCTAGGCTAAAATGTGACGTCTTAAACATTATATAAGAATTAAATATCTGAAATCATTCAAGGGTCAGAAATATAATAAATTAAACTTACAATTTTAAACGACACCGATTTTCTTCTCTGTTTTCCAAATAATACAAAAAATTACGGAAACATCCAGAAGTTTCTCGAGTTTTAAGGGGTTGTGCTGACACTCAAAATGTATTGTGTTCAACTGGATTGAAATTTTGGGATACCGTGTAATAATTGATAATCAGTCTAGTAATAAATATTATATACTAATATATATAAATGCGAACAAATAGACAAACAAATCTTGCGATGATAATAAAAAAAATATTGTATTATAAGTATTTATTAACCATTTTTTTATATTTTATTTTCACTATTCAACTACAGGGACAGTGTATTTTCAGAGGATTGGTATGGTATAAAAATTAGGTCCCATATACCATTTTTTATTTAAAAGATGTGTATACGTGTCGGTATTATTGTGATAGCCGTGACATTACAATTTCTCCTACACTTTACATTTGCACGGATCTTCGTCAATTGTACACTCGATGCGCCAGTTGTATTGTCATTGTATACCAGAGCCCGCACGAAGTCCTACCACCGAAATTAAGTTTCGCTGAAGGACAACTTTCAGTGTGTCATTTTTAGAATTACTACAGGTGAAGAGAATTTATCTGCAAACTTCAGTAACCGAGTGTTACAGACTTTCAAGGTTTAATTATTCATTCACGCCATTAATAACGTAGAATAATACTTATAATGTTTCTCATTAAAGAGTATTTGAATTTTTTTTTTTTTGTTTAAATTGTGTTAGACTAGAGTATAAATTGCTTATTCCAATGTTGTTCGTATTAATGAAAACTTTTTCGTTTTTTTTATCGTATTATCTTTATATCAGATGATTATATTGTATGACCACTTGCGTAAAGTTTATTTTTAATTATGTAAAAGTTATTAGTGTTACTTTTCGTTTTAGATATTGATCTATACTAATATTATAAGTACGAATTTAACTCAGTCTGTCTGTCTGTCTGACTGTCTGTATCAATAACTCTAGTATATTTTATTTCTTTATATAAATCTCCGTCACGTATTACATCGTATTAAAATAAACATTCGCGTTTATAATATTTTAATAAGATATTATTTTTTATTTATTTGTAAAGCTACTCGGTGACATGTGATCACTACTGCCACCATTTTCTTATTTACTTACAATCAACACATAACAAAATCTAGACAATCCATACTTATACATTTTTTAAATGCGAAAGTAAGTCTGTCGGTTACGCCTTCATATACAACTAAACCGATTTTGATGAAGCAATATTGAACCCCAAGGAAGGATAGGATAAATTTTTATACCTAACACCATAGAACCAACCCCTAAAATGCGTGCGAAACTGCGGGCGACAACTAGTTAATTATAATTGCGACCGTATAACTTCTAAGGTATGTCGTAATGTAAACGAAAACGCTTTTAAGATTCAAGTATCTGTAGACAGATACAACGTCTGTCTACTAAAGTTGTCTACTAAGTTGCCTATTTAATGTTTATAGGTATATTTACTTATTTAATTATTCCATAGGTTTCATAAATAAACAAAAGCGGAGGTCGCGTCGTCTTGACTGATAACACTTATCAGACAGTGAAGGTTATGATAATATATGTTTTTACATGTAAACACTTATATATGTATTTGTATTATTTTTGAAAATTCAAGTAAAAATAAATCATGTAGGTATTTAAAAAACTGAAGTTTCGTCTTGTAAATTATTTTACGTTATTTATTTTACAAGTTATCAATCGTATTGAATTTCTGCAAGTAAATGTTATAATGGAATACATTTCCAATATTTTTGAAAATTAAAGAAAAATAAACACACACACTTTAAAATAATTGAAGTTTCGTGTTGTGAATGATATTTTATCATTTGTACAGTTTTCAATCATATTTAATTGAATTTATTTGTATTAATTTTGAATATTCGAATGAAATAAAAATAAAGGAAGTTTCGTCTCGTGAATAATTATTCATTCATTTTTTTTTCAGTTTATAGTAAAATTTATACAAGTAAATGGAGGGTTCGAGTTGTTGTACAGAATAGCGGCAATATTTTTTATGTTTACGTAATTTTATTATCTCTATGCAAATTAGCGGCAAACCGCTCGCATATCGTATATTTCTAAAACCCTGACCTACATTACTTACTTTAAATAAACAGAAAATACTCATTAATTAAATAATGATAAAAGTAATAAAATATACTGTAGCTTCAGTATGTATAGAATTAGATTAATTTTATTTATGGACTTATAGATGTGTTCACTCATGACGGCGCGCACCTCCACGTTAAAATGTCGACGTATATTAGGTTTAAAGAATTTATTTCTCATAAAAACATAAAGTTCACTAACAATATATGTATATACAATAAATGTTCTATAGTAGGACGTGACAATATTTATACCTCTTGAACGCTTAATATAAACATTTGTAAACAACGCTATATTAAAACTTTGATTAAATTGTATATACGTATTCCTTTAATTTTGATTTAAAAACATTCATGCTATTCGCACCTTTAATAAGTTATTATACAGTTACGTATATTAACAAATACAATCTAGTTTGTATTTTTTTGTTGTATCTATTCTTACATTAATCATCTCACACATACTAAAACGTCTTGTAAGTACGAGTGTCACTCGTGGAGATAGAGATAGAGTGAACTGGTCTACACTTATAAACATTGTGTAGCGGCTGATTCGACACAGATTTCTATCTTTTTCTTAATCATTAATTTCAGATTCAATAAAAAGAGACAGCATTTTTTTATTGATCAACTACTGTTCAAAGGTAAAGCCGTTTAAATATAAAATCTAATTGTAAAGGAGTTGGTTAACCTAGCAGTGGGATTTTTAGCGATTGTTACTTTAATATTACATTACCTTTTTGCTTCATGCCTTACAGGCTCATCTTACAAGCGCTTGATACGTTAGGAAACGTCTTAAAATACACTTGAGTGATGTGATTTCGATAAAAAAAATTACAAATTCAATGGCATATCGAAATAATATACCAGCAATCATGGTTGATTTGGCATTTATCGAAGACTTCCGTTGTTTGTCCGAAACCCATCACCAGATCTTTTCGAAATTTAAATGGTTTGTAGGTATATAACGGCGTTATGCCCGAACATACATAAACAATATAATCAACTGAGAACTCACACAACACTCCTTCTTGAAGTCTCGATATAATCAACTGAGAACCTCTCTCCATCTTAAAGTATATTAAAATATTTATGTATTTATTTGAAGTATATTAAAATATTTAGTATTTGATGTCAAGAAGATGTAAAGAGAGGAAGCGATGTAGACGATCGTGTTACACATTACTTGACCGCCCCCCCTTCCAATTGATTAGTACAAGTAACGCGTACATTCCGTACTTACAACTGCATCATAGTAACGTATTAACTGATGTTATGCTCTCATTTGAGCTGTTAGCTTAGAGGCTCGTTGATAGTATAAGATAGTAAAAGAGTTCGGACAAAGAAAAAATATTTATTGCTAGATTTGGCGAGACGTTAGTGTGAAAAAAAAAACAGGGCAAGTACGAGTCGGACACTAACTGAGCGTTCTGTAACACAACAAAATACTTAAAAATACACTGATGTAACATCAAATTGACGGTTTTCAGGTATTTTCCTATACTTTTACTAAAATATATGGCATCTTGCCAAATTTATTTTCCTTTAGAGGCACGGAACCCTATAAATGATAAAAAATATAAAACATTATATCAATGCATATTTAAAATAAGATAAAACTGATATGTATTAAAGGCCGATGGAATCCATATAAATCTTGAGTATTTCACAATAATTAAATTCGCTACAAACCTACCTTCAAAGTTCAAATGTAAACACTTATGTACTTATTCGATGATTAACAGTAAACGTTTATTAATCATTTTATTGACACAATTTGCGTTTGTTATCAATTTTTTTATTGAACACACCTAAAGCATCATAGGTGATTAAGTATCGTCAAAATACAATAAACGTCTTAATGACTGAATGGTTGTTACGTAAGACGGAAATTCACCGTGCTGTAAAATTTACTTAATTCCTTTCGATATTGTATGTAATTACTTATAACTGGTGCGAAGATCATGCATATTCCACCAACAATATATAAATGTTGGTGTATTCGAAAAGATTCAGCTTTCTATATATCTTAATTTAAATTGCATGTTTCTAGGGGTAAAGTATCCTAAATAATTTAGAAAATCGTGCCATAGTCTGCGTCTACATCGCGGAATAGCAATTTCAAGCTTTGCTACCCTTTTGTTTAGTATCAAGTCAATCGTACCTATAGTTACTGAAGTTTTTATTGCCCTTATATATAGATACCCAAAAGAGAATTCAATCACAATTGTATAAAATTTTCAAAATAGTTTTTTGTTCTTTTGTCAAAAGACGACACTTTTTTGAAACAAATCAAAACTCCTATGATAATTAAGCATATTTAAATTTAAATGTAAGTATTGTTTCGGTTACCAAATCTCTATCATATTGCTAATAATAGAACAAAATATTCATTCAGAGCCTCACTGCACATGGAGCCACGACAAGGGCGAGGCTTCGTTTTTTTATCGTACAACTATTCCAGTGAATTATAAGATCCTAATAATACTATACAATATACAGTTTATACTATTCGATAACTATATATAATGTCGACAAATTGAAATGGGCGTCACATTGATACATGTATGTATGTGTTCAATACAAAAATTGTAGGAATAAAGTATGCACTAGTACTAGAAAAAGCCCCCCCAATCCGTCTGTATGCTATAATTTCAAAAATTACCAAACGGATTTTTTCACGTATGTGTTTGTGTGTGAGTGATTCATGAAGAACATGGTGTGAAATTCATCAAGGTTTTGTGTTAATTGGCTGAAATATGATGATGATTGGTGTCGGAAAAATTATGCCGACCAATAGAGATTTATATTAGGATATTTAGATTTATGTAGACGATTATTCTACCCGTGCGTAGCCGGGTTTGGTAGCGAGTTATTATATAAATAGCAAACTATAATAGTCTAAATCGTGACTTAGAACATGTGGTCAGTAATTTATTTAGGATTCATTTGATCCAATATGCTAACTGCCTTTTAGGATTCTATACCCAATGGGTAAAACGGGACCCTATTACTAAGACTCCGCTGTCCGTCCGTTTGTCTGAGTTTACCTTATGAACCGTGATAGTTAGACATATGAAATTTTCACCGATGATGTAATTCTGTTGCGAACATGATTTTTTTTGCCGTTTTTGTACGGAGCCCTTCGTGCTTCGTGAGAATCCGACTCGCACTTGACCGGTTTTTTATAACTTTACAAACAGTTGTTAATTACATTGTGTGAAATGCTTTGAAACGCCACAGTTTAATTGTATAGCCATGATGAAAAGAACTCCGTACCACTTTTGAAGATTTCACAAGTTCCCAGTTCCTAAATTGAAATATACCTACTTGCATGTTAAGACCAACTATCTTCCGTTAAGATTTACGTGTTCTAACTACTGGGCCACCTCGCCTAACAACAGTCAACAATTTCAAAAGATACTCTAAGAAAATAAATTATATATATAATTCAAACCTATAAAAAGGTCATTCAAAATACAATCTTAGATAGAAGAGAACCTTAGAACGCGAACGACCTTAGAGCGTTAGAACGCGTGCATCTTAACCGATGATTTCGGGTTCAAACCCAGGCAGGCATCACTGAATTTTCATGTGCTTAATTTGTGTTTATAATTCATCTCGTGCTCGGCGGTGAAGGAAAACATCGTGAGGAAACCTGCATGTGTCTAATTTCAACGAAATTCTGCCACATGTGTATTCCGCCAACCCGCATTGGAGCAGCGTGGTGGAATATGCTCCAAACCTTCTCCTCAAAGGGAGAGGAGGCCTTTAGCCCAGCAGTGGGAAAATTTACAGGCTGCTAATGATAATGAGAACCTTCTTTTTTGAAGTCCGTTAAAAAGATAAGATATAATTTATAAGTTTATTGACGGCATTACTTTATGTATTATTCTATGTAATCTATTGTCTGTTTAATTCCAGTACTGGTCGAAGCATGCAACAATGAACCGTCGTGTCTCCAAGACCACGCCGGACTGGAGGCCATCACTCAGCTGCATAGACAGCTGGATGATGACGCGAACGGCAACGTCGACTTAAGTGAAAGTGATGATGTGAGTATTATACATTATATTCTATTTGACAGCCTCATACTTGCTAGTTTATTACCTTAGAACAGTAAGTCATCAAATATCTCTAAAATTATAAAAAAAAAAATAAGGTTAAATATTTCAAATTTAGAATAGAATGCTATCTCATAGCAATACGATATATTTTAGCTCTGTGCCGTATTTATTTAAAATCAATAAATAACGAAGGTATTATTTTATTAGCGTTAATCGAAAATACGATTAAGACTCAGTATTTTTGTATTTGGAACACGATTCATTTAGTGTTGAACTACAATATAATATATACATTTTGATGTTTATTTAATATTTTACTTTTTATTGCATTAATTTTTACCGAAGTTCGAACGTCAAAAACCGTCAAAATGTTTGGAAAAAACCGGATAAATGTTAAACTCATGAATTTTCGTTATATTATCTTAATTTTAATGTTCACCTGTTTTTTACAGTTCCTACGCGAAGAGTTGCAATATGACAGCGGCTATGAAAAGCGGCAACGCGCCTTCCATCACAACGATGATATGCACATCTCGGTTAAGGAGCTCTGGGAGGCATGGTTGCGGTCAGAGGTGAGGTACTACTGATACATTTGTTTTGTCTGTGGCTATAAGTTCGGTCTAATTGTGACGTGAATTATTTATTAACTTTAAGTTATCCACAAGCTCCGTATCTTATATATGAATAGCGTAAGCCGATTTTTGTCCCAGTGATTATGGGACGATATCTGGACATGAAAAATCGGATATAGTCTATATTTGAAGAGCTCCAGCCCTATGTACAGAAAAATATAGAGGGTTCTTGATTGCAAATTATGAAATTGTTATAATTTAACAAAAAAATAATTTTAAAGAGCGGAAAAAAGTTACTGGCCACGAAGTGAGTGGCGCTACGGCTGTATAAAAAAAAAAAAAAGTAAAACGCCCAAACAGACGTCAGTAAAAAATACATGTCATAGGTTTCGAAATTTGTAAAAATCTGTTGAATAAACGAGAAGTTTCGTATGCGACCCACGGAAAAACGATCTGTGATCGGTAAATAATAATAAAAAAAACAACAAGTATTAAATTCGTGTTCGTGGCTATCATGATACGAACATTACCAAAGGGAAGACTATCGTGACATGAGTTAAAAGTCGAACTATAGTGACATGAGCTAAGTTGTCGCGGAATTAAAGTAGCTTTTAGAAAATTATAATTGAAAATCCGACATATACACTAAGTCGCCAGTGTCACAGGAAATGTGCTATAAAACTTATAATTTTCGATATAAATATTTCAACAATTACTAACAATATATTAACGATTATTTAATAGTAATATCAATTTTATTCCCATTGTCTTTCCTAATTAGTGTCTAATGAGAGCAATCTGACACGACGGTAGAGTTTAGGAACAACAGCTTTACGTACTTACCGGACACAGTTCTAACATTCCTGTTACTCTAGGCCGCTGTTAAGAAATTTTTGAAAGTAAAACCTAATAATATTTATACTAAAGACCGAATACCAAGAAATCTCAAGCATCTGCAGCATGTTATCCTTTAGACCAATAGTCAGCGAAATTAGTAAAAAGCTCTACTATCAATATAATATGTACTTTGATATAGATCCAATTAATAAGCAAACTATAGAGTTAGACGTTACGTGCAATTTGCTAATAGATCTGCTATAATAATATTATTCACTACAAAGATATCCTGATTAATTAATCTTTATTTTTACTTCCAAAGATCGCTGGCATTCAAAACACCGTTTATAAGCGAATCCATTATGAATATTCAACATCTAGACTATGATATGATAAATCAAAATCAGAATATTCCTTATTCAAGTAGACTCTTAAAAGCATTCGAATCGTCATGTTACAGGGTTGGATTACAACGCACTTGGAAAGTAGATTCTACCGAGAGGAACCGGCAAGAAACTCAGTAGTTTCCACCATTATATATCGACAAACCAATGTCATAATTGTCAAATTTACTTCTGTTGTTGTTATAGTACAAGTACTTACCGAAGCAATGCAAGCGAGCAATGACTTTTCTCTTTCTAACTTTTTTTACTATTGATTTGGCATATTATAGATTTGAATTCCATCCAGTAGGTTAGTTTATTTAGGTATTTTTTTAGAATACATATTTTTATGTTTTGTTTTTATTTTAAGGTGCACAATTGGACGGTGGAACAGACGGTGGAATGGCTCTCCGAGTCAGTTGATCTGCCACAGTACAAGACATTGTTTCTACAACACCGCGTCACGGGAGCCACTCTGCCAAGGTAAAGCTGACACTATTAACGGAATAATATATAGGAATTAACAGCTACATTTGAATAAAAATAGAAATATAAAAGGGTAGACATTTTTTTTTTTAATTTTATTTGTGTAATTAAGGAATGAAGAAAAATGTAAATGTGATGAATTTTTTAAGGTTCTTTAGCATTAAATTCAGGTTTAAATCTCAAAGTGTCACACCAACGAGTCCGCGTAAATTTTCGTAATCAAATAGTTTCTAAACGAACTTTTGAATCGTTTTACAATATAAATTAAACTAAGCTATCATCGGCTTGGAATGTAGATTCCTTTAAATAGAACCGTCATGATACTCATTGCTATTTTTCGTTGATTATGATTAATTATAATTCAATTTGTATATCAATATCAAAATATACTTTATTCAAGTAAGCTTTTATATAATACAAGCACTTTGAATCGTCATTTAACAAACTATATTAAGTAAAGTTACCACCGGTTCGGAATGTAGATTCTACCGAGAAGAACCGGCAAGAAACTCAATAGTTTTTTTTTTTTCAACATCTAAAACACAGTCATGTTAGTTAAATACAATTGTATACATATGTGTGTAATATATCCTGCCTGGAAATCAACAAGCATTAACTCCACGCTTTTTTATCATCTATATAATCTTGTATCGAATAATATGCCTCCTTTACCATATATTACAAATTATTTGAATTGATGAAACGGCAAAGTTAAAATGTCTTATATGAAATATAATATCTTGTATGAAAAAAAGAATACTAAAAATATTAAAAGCCTGTCCGTTTGATTTTACCTCATCACGACTAAACTACTAAACCGATGATAATTAAATTTAACATTAAATAACTCTACGACCTAAAAAAACAGACCAGTATATTACGTATATACTGGTCTGGTGGAATCAGCCCTTAATCGTCCTCTATGATGTTATAAACAATTTCATAGCGATGAGACATATACACTATTACTTATCACTACATTTATAAAACTGTTGTTTTAGATTGGCGGTGAATAACATGCAGTACTTAAGCAATGTTCTGGGAATTAAGGATCCAATTCACAAACAGAAACTTGCTTTAAAAGCCATGGATGTCGTGCTTTTTGGACCCCCTAAAGGTGAGTTTGATTCGGACCAACGGAACTAGTTTTCTAATAATGTATACATTAGTCATAATGTAAATTATAAAATGGTGTGTATATCGTGCACGTGTCGTGGTATGGATTTTAAAAGGATGTAGAAAATTCGAGACGCGGGTAGTTAGGTAATCTATCACAAAATAGATTATATTTGTAAATACGACATTGTGATCTGAAACATGACTGGCGTATAAAGAAACTCATCACTTGAAGGAGATTAAGTTCTCGCAGCTTAATCACCGAGGGGAGACTGTCACCGAGAGAGTCGTTCGCACGTTCCACTCTGATAATCAGAGAAGTACCAGGACCAATACGAGGTAGCGCCATTCTTATTGACGCCATGGCTTCAACTCTAAAAATAACCACGTGTCGGGAACCACTTTGATTGACCTTGACATACTCCCCTGATAGTAGGAGAGACGTAATTACTTCGATATAAAATATTACAATCATATTATATACATATTACATCGCCATGGTTATAAAACATTTCATTTTAAATTAAAATACTGTATTAATTAAGACCTATCTTAGTGATAGAAAAATACCAAAAGAGCATAAATATTTATTTTATGTAAAAGATAATTGGAATTATTTTTCTAGAATATTTACAATAAAACAAAATTTATTAGTATATATTTAATTAATATAAAACATATTACAAGAAATCATAACAGCTAAGTGGTCGATTAATTACACACGCACACATGCGCACACGAGCACAAGCGCACGTATTTACGTGCGTGTGTACGTGTCTCATTTGATCTACGTGTACGTAACGTGTATTCAATATCCAATTTGAATTAATCTTGATAGTATCACAATGAAATTTCGCTTTTCGTTGATTCGCGTTCGCGGGGTTGCCACATTTATTTATTATTTTGTTATACTTAGTCGGTCCCATATTTATTTATTGATAGTACATCTATGTACGGTACCAGTACGAGGAACATTATGTAAATGTTTATTATAAATGAAAATACAAAAACACAGTTTAATCACAACTAAACAACAATATGTGGTCGTCTCGTAAATTTAGATTTGCCTCCCCTAAACGACATTTCCCAAGCGAATGTATGGCGGCTTGGGCGGTTCCACGATTGGGATGGACCTGTCTAGACGCGTCCGTTGGCCCGGTGGTAGATTTTCTTTACGCTGTGATAGTATAATATAATCGCTCATTGTCCACGATTAGTATCTGTTTCTTACACCATAAACTGTTCATGTGCTTAACTTGTGTTCATAATTACATTGTGCCTCAGAAGAGAAGAAAAATCTTGTGAAAACCTGTCGAATTAAACTCTGTCAAATGAGAATTAATCAACAAATGGAATAGTTTCCGAGTCTGGATATATATATTAAATTTACTGACTCTTACTTTAATTTTGTTACTAATTTAAAATAGTTGAGTTTTTATAAATATAGTACCACCCAATGGTAAGTGGTCACCACCGCCCAAGAACATTAAGACTGTAAAGAATATTACCCTTTCATTACATCGCCAATGCGCTAGCCACCTTGGAAGCTAAAATGCTATGTTCCTTTAATAACAACAACATAGACACACAATTTACTAAGAATTAATGCAGTATCAAAGTCGTACTTATTGCTTACTAGAGATTTTTAACGTATAACTGGGCATTTTTATATTTGAAATCTGGAAGGTGGTATTATTATTTACGTACATACATATAATAACTTAAAATGAATACAAACATACTTTTTAAATATGATTCCTTAACAATTACACAGCGCATTTGCGGCGAATACTTTGTTTACTACCACTAGTAGGATCACCAAATATCTATGGCTAATCATCAATAAGTAGTACATTTCGATTAAAAGGTGGATTCTGCTAATGTAGTTACAGATACATAACTTCATTCTTGGTGTTACGGCTTTGTGCAAGTCTGAGTAGGTACCACTCACTCACATGCTATTCTGCTGCGAAACAGAAATACTTACTATTGTGTGTGTGTGTACAGTGTAACTACAGTCACAAGGGATATACCATTTTAGATCTCAAGGTTGGTGGCACAATGATGTGATTGTGGAACAGCGCCAACTTTTATGAGCATTGGTTACCACTTACCACGGGGTGGTCCATTTGAAGGTCCGCCTATTCATATACTATAATATAATTCATAACATCTCCGGTCTGTTTGACGTGGTGCTGTGGTTGACGACACTTTAACGATATAAATATTTATTTTTACTGTTTGTAGTGGTAGCGGCAATGGCAGAAGGCTCGTCTTCCTTCCTTAAGTAAATTTAAATGATCTAATAGAGAACAAAAATTACGAGTGCTTCTCCATTTTACTTCTTTAAAACGGAATAACGAGACAACTTGTTTTAAAATTCCTTCCGACACACAAAACACGTAGTGTTTTTATCGTGAAACACGAAAATAACAATGCTTGAACGAAATTATTGTTGATACATTTGGTAATGATGACGTGTTGTATTCACGTTATAACTGCATGCCAGCCATGTGTAGTACCTACCTACGCCGGTGTCACAACAGTTAGTATTTGATAGTTAATTAGTTATCACTTACCATCTTGTTGTCTGGGCATGTCAGCCTTCATGTTAAGAGTAAATTAATAATTACAATTCAACTATTTTTTATTAATTTTTATATAAGAATCTGTCAAATAGTTATCAAGTTAAAACCTTCTTAATAGCAACCTCCTATTTCATACTAAAACTAGAGTTTACTGTATTGGTTTGTATTATATCAAAAGTTTATGATAAGAGCCTCAAATTACAGTAAAAAAAATTACATTGTTCTGTTATAAATCGGGTTAAAGTATATAGATTTTTTCCGACACTCGCATTACTCACAATTATCTAAGTCAAAATCTACAAATGCTAATATATTTAATTAAGCTTGTAAATATGTATGATTAATAATTGGTTATTATCATTTATAATAGGTTTAAAGTTATATTTTTTACTCAAGTACATTTGCCTGTAAACACCTCATAAAAATATTTTAACGAGATATCATATCTTACTTCCAAAGTATCTTATTAGAATCCTTAGTAGTTGGACAATAAATATACTATATTTAAACTTACTTGAAATTATATATTACCACGACTTGTCATAAATAATTTCAACAATAATCAGCAAAAACAATAGCATAACGTCATCGTCTTGATATAGTATAAAAAAAAATGTTCATACGCGGTAAAAAACTGGTGGGATGATACGAATGTTATTTAGTGAATACTAGTAGAGTTTTAGAGAATGTAAAGTTGAGTGAGTTACGTTCGAAGTACTGGCAATGTTATTAAATCATACTTGATAGGGTCACCATAATTATGCTTATTAGTGGATAGGGTTTAAATTTATTATATAACTTGTGTATGATTTTCTTGTTTCACACAAAGCACAGATTATCACAAAATATGTAATCGAAATATTTTGTTAAAATTTTCTACTGTATCTATATTTAACGTCACGAACATGTTTTAATTGATGATTCCCTTCTTTTATCTCTGATTTATGATACTCTGTACTAAACTTGCAAGTTACTGTTTTGTGTTATTTAAAATATAGACAATCAAAATCAAAAGTTTCGAATTTTTTAATTATGATCATAAAATAATGTAACGAAAACATTACTAATTATATTTTAAATGTTCGGCCATGCAACGTTGGGGGTGTAATAGATCCTAATCTAGTCTTTTAAAAGCACAATGATCGAATATTTTTAAGTAAATCAATCCAGTGCAATCCAGTAGCATTCCAACCTACAACCGACACTTTTTGTCCGAGGAACTGCTGGTAATGTCAAAAATATTAAGGTGATGAATTCAATCGATCTCAAAACGACTTACTGATACTAGCAACATTATTTATACTCTGATCAATTTTTTTAATATCATAAACCCTTATGAACTAGATCAACGACTTAAGACGATAACCTATAGAAAACCTATAACATAATAATTAATTTATTAAATTTGAATTTGAATAAAATTACTACTAGTAAGCTCGCAAAAATTTAATTAATCGGTATATTTAGCGTAGCACCTAATTTAGATTGAAGGCACATTCAGAAACTTTTATGTACATTCATACATACATTTAGGTCATACACCAGTAATTTTTATATATAAAATAATACCCCTAAGTTCAAAATTTTTATTTGAATCTTGGACAAATTTATTTCGATAATAATCTTATATTAAGAATAGTTATTATAAATTATATATGTGTATTATATTGTTTGAATTTTGTTATAATCGTATAGAACTGTAGAAAATCAAATCTAGAATACAGTTCAATTTCATCGTCACATGCCGTAATCGCAGTGTGGAGCTAAACTATCTAATTAAAACCAATTAAACGCTCAGTTCCGCCATACGTGACTCATGGCTACACAAAAGTTATGTTACCGTATTACGTATTAATTTCTGGATTTTTTTGTAAAAATCTGGTAAAATGGATGAAACTGCTTGTGACTGTTTCAGGGAGAGGAGGAGGACGTTCTAAATCCATGATTGTGTTTATTGTGAGAGTAGTTAAAACTACTAGAATGATGGTTGAATCTTATACCGACAAAATTTTGAACTACCCAAATATTTTGTAAGGTTAAGTCTAGTGTCGTGCAGTATCCAGAATTAAGCCTTTGACACGGACAGACGTCAAAACTACATTTTAAAATAGCTCCTATCTTGTGTGACGCTATTATTCTAAAAATATATTATCAATTTTGCATAAGGTATCTGGAATCTAAATTGCAACGTTCATATATAATGAACATGATAAATACAACGTTCATATACATATAAAAAAACTATATATAAAACTTATTTATTTGAATAAAATATAATACAATACCTTGTTAATTCTGGCATAATGAGGTTCAAAATTTGACACGCAATTGATAATCATAAATTAACACAATATATTGTTTAAAAGTTTTAATTTAAAGTCTCCTCAAAGTCATATTGATAGATGACTTTTACAGACAGACAGAACGCTTTCAGATTTTTTTATTTTACTTTGTGTATTTAAGCATTGTTCAAAATACATTTGCTTCTATTATTCTATAATGCCGCCGTAACTGCTGCCTAGGCAAATTAGCCCATAATGGATGTTTACCTCATTACCACTCAATGCTTCGCTGCAATTCGTTCGATTCCTGCAAACGGCATAAATTGTAGTGTCACTAGTCTTACATCACGGCATTCAAGTATCATTTGTCTCATTCAATACCAAGTTTTGTCGGATGTCGATTGTGGTTATAATTTTGTTTTGATGTTATTTGGCATATTTATTTTTTTGCAACAATTTTCGTGATCTCAGTGAGAATAACCTTGTGATTATAAGTGATGAGATAAATGGTGTTTGGTAGAACAATAGCTGCGCGTGCTGCATCTTTCATTGATTTCCTGATCGGCGGCCGATATGTTGACTTGACGGATGAAGGTTTAATTGAGCTGGATTATTAATAACGCCACACGCTAGCGAACATTATTTATTTATAATTAAAACACAATTATTATAGAATTATAGACACATTTCATAAATGCATTTGCTATGTTGTAGTTGTACCTAACAAGATCAGATCGTGAGCTTAAAACCGTATAGTTATAATTCATGTAGTGTGTGCTTGAGGTCCTAGGTTCGCATGCCTAGTTTGGGTCAGTAAAATTTATGGCGTTTTTCTTTCAAGGAATTCATAACAACAGTCCGAGGAACAGTAATGTTGGCCACTCCGAAAAAATGTTAAGCAGTTTGTCTTGCGCAAACACTCGTGGACCACCACTATTACTATATAAACAAACATTATTATTATTATTAATTAAATAAATAAAATTTAATATAATATTATTATTGTTATATAAGATTTAGTTGCTCTAATAGACAAAACTGGAAAACTAACAATTATTTTGATCGATTTGTCTGTACCGTTTTGATAATTTAAAGATAAATTCAGAATGATTTTTTAGCTAGACATTTTCACAGTACAGTTATTCTGTGAGCAGAAACTCGAAACTCACCACAGAATACGAGTGTGAAATGTCAGAATGTGATATGCAACCTTGACTATAGTAATTATAAAATTTATAGGATACACGTATCAAAATTGCGTATCACCGTAATTCGGTTGTCAATATTTTACAGGATACGAAGTCATTTTTTACAGAGTCGCACTTCAATATTGTTGCTGATGACACTAAAAATTGTTTTAGTACGTAGTTGGATTCATTTTCTTTATATTATTAAAAATATTGTAGAGCTGTTATTTATCATACTACCGTTGACTGTGTAATTTAATGAATGTAATGATTTACGATCAACTGGTACATTTGCTCGTTTGCCTATATTAAAGCCAAGTAAAGCAATATCATAGTGATTTCTGATTAATAAAAATAACTGATTTATAGAAATTGTAAATATATACTAATATACATATATTAAGAGTTGTTATAATTAGTTGGGAACAGTATTTATTTTTTCTGCTCAATATCAAATCAATTAATAGGAATCATATGTAATTGGTTTATTTATCCTTATACGTCAGCCCAATAGAATCAAGTCTTAAAAATAGGTGAATTGTAGATCTTTGCAAATATATCTTATACAAATCCAAATTAAATATAAAATGTCTCACAAAAGACACAAAAAAAAATAGTTATGATGTGATAGCGAATTGCATTAATTGAATATGTGCGAATTTTGACAAGTAAATATGAAAATAACTCTAATTATCTTACACCTTGGGGTCGTAGGCGTAACTCAATTAATATTATACATTCATAGCTCATTCATAGCACCGCTGTGACACAATTGACACTAATAAATCGAATAAAAATGAAGAAAAACATCACGAGGAAATTATAGGATTGGAGCATTGTGCCAATATAAGACTAAAACCTTTTTAGAGTAGAGAGTAGAGCTGTATAAGGACATATTTGCCATGTAACAATATGAAAATACCAAAGCTATCCCTTGAGATGTTCATTGTAGTATTCACTTCTAGCTCTTCTATAACTTTACTAGGGATAGAGCTTTGTGTAAGCCTGTCTGAATAGGTAACACCCATCATATATTCTACCATCAAACAGCAATATCTTGTAATGTGTAGCGCCGATTTGAAGGTTGAGTGAACCAGTGTAAATACAGGCGCATAAATTCTTCGCTCCCTAAGTTGGTGGTGCATTGGCCATGTAGAGAATAGTAAAAAAATCTTACGGTGCCAATGTTTAGGGGTGTTAGTGGCCATTTGCCAGGTGGCTAAATTACTAAATTGCCGTCCGCTAATTTAATAAAAAAGGACATAGCTCAAGAGAAAATGTACGATATATAAAGACGATCATATAGCTAAGAAGTGAGCTCTTCCAGACAACGTTCCAGTAGCTGCGATTGTAAATAATAACATAAAAAACTAGCATCTACAAGTATGTATATGACAACAATTTTGCATTAATAGGCATAACCATTCAAATCTTACAATAAAAAATAATATTTATACTTAATATAATTTAAACTTTAACTCAGCGGACGAAGTTCCATTATCTCTTATCTAAACATTAAAACAAAAAGTATATAATGACATCGTGCGAACTTGTTACATCTTATTTAAAGATGTCGTTTTTCTAAAACGTTTATGAAGTCTTAATATTTGAGACTATATTGTATTTTCCTGCTTCGATTCTAACGTTCTCCTTGAGATTATGTATTTTATTCGCTATAAATTGTCATTCAAATGAATATTAAAGCAATTAATCATAAGTTTTATCTTATTTACGATTAACAATTAGCCATTGTGATGTATTTGTAGAACCTTTGTTACTTTCTAACAAAATATAAACTTTTTATTATTTAAAAAAACAACGCGGTTCAAAATGTGTTTTACTTTTAAGTTTAGAGTAATTGCTGTACTATCAGATCTGTTTGCTAGTTTAATTGCTTTGATCAAATAGGCATATAATATGAAGGAAATATTGAGGCTCAAATCTTGGATCGCAGTGTTTGTTATGTGTAGAAATTCCATAATTCAATGTGTTTCCAAAGCGTCAATGAAAAAAAAACATTGCATTACTCTGTCGAAAAATTCTCATAAGCAACCCGGAGTCTCAGACAGCAGTGTTAGACTCCCGCGCCTCGTAAAATACGTTGAGCCAATGATCTTGCGCCTCATGTCTCAAAGATCATATCGGATCGTAATTCAATATCGTAGGTTATCAGACTATGAGGGCTAGAAAATAGAAAGTGTATATAAGTATTAGCACACACTTGTCCTCTTCAATATCTTCTATTCGATTAGCAAAACTTTCAGATTTGATAGCGTTTTCGCTACTAAGAATCGGCCCTCACATTATTTATTATTAACTGGGACAAAACATTGCTTATCCCATAGACTTTACTGGTACTGTAAGAAACATGAATCATTCATCTAATCACTAATGCGCCGCCAGCCTTTGGAACTATGACTTTATGTCCCTTGTGCACTGTCTCGCTCATACTTCAAACCAGAACACACCAATGATAAGTATTGCTGTATTGCGGTAGAATATATAATGAGTGGTACCTACCCAGGCGGGTTTAAACAAAGCCCTACACCAATAACTAAAAATAGTTTGATGAAATTGTTGTGTTTGAAGATCATCTTTATAAATGATACTTTTTTTAAGTTTCCTTTTTAAATAATCCAACCATTATTGAAACCAACAGAAGTACATTATTCAAATGTTTTAATACTTTCGACACTTGTTCTTTTTATTCCTCATAAACTAGATTATTATCTACGTGATCTATGGAAAAACCATCTTTAAAATTTTAATACATTTTTATAGACTACACGTTACTAACACCATAATGTTTTATTTTTCTTAGAAACTGCTACTATTTACGGTTTCAATCTTAACGCTTAGCAGATATTATGTAGAAACAAAAATTACATCAATTATTATAGAACAAAATTACAAACAAAAAAATATAGTACGTAATTTACATTAGTGACGAAAATTACATATTATTTATTTATATCACATAAATATTTAATTTTAAGTTAGATGTAAACTACAAATTATATACTTCATTGTATCAAAAAACAACACCAGGAAAGAAAACAGGGAATATTTATTTATATAATGTACGCCACGCACATTTAAGTAAAACCAAATGAATTTGCATGTTTAGAATGTTTTTCCTATTATTTCTAAAATTATTTTACTTACAATACTAAGCAAAAACTGGAATACAAAAAAAAACGATTGAGAAAAATCTACTGAACTATTTTAATTTGGTGGTGGTAGGGCTTTGTGCAAGCCCGTCTGGGTAAGTTCTACCCACTCATCAGATATTCTACCGCCATATAACAGTACTCTGTATTGTTGTGTTCCGGTTAGAATGGTGAGTGATCCAGTGTAATCACAGGCACAAGGGACATAAAATCTTAGTTCCCAAGGTTGGTGGCGCATAGGTGATTTAAGGAATGGCTAATATTTGTTACAGCGCCTTTGTCTATGGGCGGTGGTGACCACTTACCATCAGGTGGCCCATAAGCTCGATCGCCAGCCAATGCCATAAAAAAATCTATTTCTCGCTTAGGGAGAGAATTCAGTCAAAATTTAAATTGAGAAAGAGAATGTAACAAATAATACAAGTAAAGTTTTTAAATCTTTAACCGACAGATTATCACTTATATTTATTCATTTATTCATCTGTTAAACTAAGTCAAACAATAGCAATTAATAGTAATAATAAAATTAATGAAATAGTATGAGTACATTATAAGAGCGATTACGTTGACGACTGCACTAGCGTTATAAGAATCATGATATTGTCAATTAACATTGTCGTTAGTTGTCTAAGCGTTATTAAGATACGTGTACTAATAACATTTTCATTCTAGCATATGGCTTATCCGCTAGACGCAAAGGATTCGAATTCGACGTCGGGTTGATATAAAGTTATGTAATTTTTCCTGGTAAAGAATTATCAGTAGCAGCCCGACAGCACGTGCTTTAAAAACATGTAAAGCCGTAGGGTTAATATTTCTTCTAGGTCCGTTCTTTAATCCAGAGAGAGTGAATAGAGAGTGCGCCAATAATTGAGCTTACTCTTGTGCTCTATAATGTCTCGTATGGCATTTTATATATCTATATGGCATATCTATACGCCGTGGCCAATTTTTGCTCAGGAGATCGATAATCTACATTTTTATTTAAAAATTCCCTTAAACTACATCTTGTCCCTAGAAGGCAGTCGATGGAAAGACTGGTTACTGGCATCTCTCCTGCTGGGCGCTGTAGTCGGCGGCTGGGCGGCGCTTCGTGCTGGCCGCGCAAGCCGCCATCAAGTGCAACGTATGCTGCGGGATATGGAACAGCTGAGGAAAGCTGAGATGGCTCTCGATGATATGCAGAAGGAGCTCGAGAAAGCTAGATTGGAACAGGTAGGGGATCTAAGACATATTTTTTCATTTTCCTATTTAAGTGCAACCAAAAAGATGATGAACTCTAGATATTTTTGTCTTAGAGCAACATCAAAGTCAAACTGTAAAACCTAGAAAACAGTGCATATTAATACCGATTGATTTGAATTGGAAATCTTATTTAAATAAAGATAAACGTTTGGACGTTTAGCACGCACGAAATCATAATTTCATAAGATCAACAGAATCGAGGTTATAAATATAAAAAAGAAAATTTTATAATTAACTGTTTATGACCAATTTGTGATTTAATTTCAGGAAAATGTGACTACTGAGAAGCAAAACCTAGAAAAGAAATTACGAGAAGCTGGCGATACGCCGCTTTTGAATTCTGCCTCGTCTGATCTCGAAGTGACGCAACTGAAAGCTGAAATAGAAGTAGGCCAACTGTTACTTTACTATACTTTACAAAATACTTTAGTAAATATACGCTATATACTATTTTATTTATGTAATTAAATCATTACTAATAAGTAGTTAAATTTCTGATTGTGATTGAATTCGAGTTGTCCGAATGAAACTGATCATGAGTTTATATGATATACCCTTAAAAGATTGATTGCTATTTCGATATAAAATTTGATAGTAGAGTTTTTCATTTCTTTTTCTACGAATTCGTAGATGCTTAGAGGTGAACTACGTCGAGCCGAAGGAGAACTTGAAGACAGATGCTGGGCTCCTCCTCCAGGACTACAACAATGGCTGCAACTGACCCATGAGGTGGAAAACAGGTCATACTTAAGAAAGAAACAGCAGGCAGACGGTCAATTGCAACAGGCAAGGGAAGCGGTAAGTCAATAAATATTAAGTTTGATTTTAAAAATCAATATAATATTTAGGAGTAATATGTCTTAATATATACTAATTGCAAGGTAATGTAACAGCAGCTCCAAGTTCTAAGTACATACGATACACATTTGACATTTTTTTTCTATACGTGTCGATTTTGATTGATTTGTTTGACAGAGTATATGGCAAGTAGACGCATTAATCTGCGGCTTGCGGCATATATTCATCAATGCACTACCAACCTTGGAAACTAAGTTGTTATGTCCCTTGTCAACCCCCCCCCCCCCTGTATTTAACAATTGCTCTGAATACTGGCTTAGACTTCAAACCCGAACTTAACAATAACAAGGATTGTTGTTTGGCGATATATACGACAAATGGGTGGTACCAAGAAGGGTTACATAATACAGTATAAATAAATTAGGCCTAAGATAATTTAGTGGTGGCGCGGCTGAAAAATCTTCGGTTAAAATTCCAGTGTCCTAACGTTTGCTCTTAAATTACAAAGAATACCTCATTTGTCTAAGACGCTTATTTTTATATTGATATTGTTTCAGTGCGAGAAATTGCGTAAGAAGCGGTCGAGTTTGGTTGGCGCGTTCGTGTCTACGCACGGGAAGTCGATAGACGACGTGGACCGCTCCATCGTGGAGGCGCGCACCGCACTCAACGAGGTCACGCAGGAGCTGCAGGTACGTCCGTGCTCTTGCCTAGCCACAATACTGGCTCATTAATTCACGAACCGATAGATAACAATATAAAAGCATTCATTACCAATATAAATTATGTATTTTATAACCAATTATGTATACGATGCAAAAAATTGGTCAATTTTATTTCACGGGAAGATATATTCTCGAAATCATCTGATCCGATGTTCAAATGAATGAGTATTTTGATAACGTGAAAGATAATGCATTCAATTTAAATAAAGTTGTAATATTATTGAATACAAATTATTATATTTTGGTTTGAAAATGTTCATTTCGTGCATTAAGTTAAGGCACTCGAATCTTGGTATTGCACTATGTGTTTTTGTGAATAGCATTTATCAACCACAAGGTTTTATTTGATTAAATCTAATATATCTAAATTGTTTTTCTGTGCAACTTCAACTAGAGCTTTACGGATTTGACGTGGGTAAGAGTGTCGAAAACTATGAAGTTAGTATATTTTATTTCATTGGTGTATATGTCTCGTACCGTGTATATTGAAGGAAAAACAAATATATCGAGGAGATAATTCGAAAGCCAAGCACGAAACATATGCTACTTGATACTTGTTTTATATTTCTTTTATGAGGCTGAATTACTGCTACCTCTTAAATTTGGATAGAATTCGGTATTATAAAAGAAACAATGAAACAAGGCGACGACAGACAAGAGAGCAAGATGACGTTTCACAAGAAGTTATTATGTATTCGTATAGTTCTATACTAGTTCAGTATTATTATTTTGCACAATATATAATTAACTTGAAGCAATAAATAGCAAAACAATGAATTGTCAATCATCAACCACATAATATACTTTATGTCCTATTAAATACTCAATTAAACAGTTACAAATTATTATGATTTAAATACGAGATATAAAAATTGAAACAAAGAAAATTTGTTGGTTAAAAGGTGGCCCTCAAGGTTTCTACCTGGGTCCATAACTGTGTCTCGTTTATGTTATAGACAATATTTTTAAAAGAAGTGATGATGATTGTTTAAACTTAATATATATATATTATATTTTAGTTTAAGACGTTGATTGTGCATGATACTTTAAATTTATACTCTTCAAATATTTCAGTGATAAACATACTAAGCGCTATACAATATTTATTTTAGGAACGAATGCATCGATGGAAACAAATCGAGCGTCTCTGTGGCTTCAACATAATCAACAACAACGGCTTACAGTTCCTTGAGAGCACTTTGTACAGGACTGCTAATGGACGACAAGGAAGAGGTTCGTTGACAATATTTCATTCCTCAGAATGTTTTTCAATGCAATCATCAAACGAAACTGTTTGAGGTGGAGGTTCCTAATTAAATTGGGGAATAGTTGCTTACTAGGTAATGATAACACTTAACCATCATAAAATTTATAAATCTTTACTTTTGTTTCTGCTAGTCATAAATACCGGTGGTCTAAATTAATATTAACATCATAGCAATATCAGCTTACAGTTATATATATTCTTATATACTTTAATTTTTGTACAGTTTGAAAAGTACGAAATATGAACTTAAACTCTGCAAAACTTGGTCATTATTGGCAATAAAAAATCGAAGAAATTGTCAAATAATGTGAATACACTTAATGTGTTTTTTTTTAATGTAATTATATCACATTTAATACAATTTAGCAACCTGCACTCGTCCATTGTAATATACTGATCCCGAATCCCGACATTTATCAACGCTTACATGACAATATTAAACTCATGCTAAATAGCCATACACAATTTTTTTGCAAGTGCTTCGCAGTCAAGGCTGTAATCCGACACTCAGTTGAACTTAAAAAGTATTACTTATCCATTTGATTATATGTATATATGTATTTTATTTATTTATGTATATGTAATATATTATTATTATAGTATGTTATAATTATTATATTGTGTTATTATTTTACACCCATTCTATGATGTGATCCTTTTTATTACTATTATTATTTATTATCTAAACTTGCTTAAATATCCTTGTTTCTTTAGTCTTATAGTGTAATTTCACAAAGAGATCGCTAAAAATAAAAGGCCGCCTTTGCACGCTCTTAACCTGCTTTTTAACCCTGTGCTATAACGATTGAATATATTTTGCGTGGATGATTACCTAATACTATAAACTTTCTAAAATTTTCAGTCCGTATGAGCAGTTCCCAGGATGACTTGAGTGTAGGCGACGATACGTCTCTTTGCGGCTCAGGTAAGCTCGAAGACGGTTCTGTGTGCCACGACCACATCGACTAATGTTATTTACTGTATTGAAATGTACGCACGATCATACGTTACGACTATATACTGGTAGCAAACTCTAATACACCCTGTATTAGAGCTTGCTATGCTAGGAAAGGAACATGAGTTTAAAAAAATACATTTACAAATAGTTTTCAGTTTTGCATTTTTTTTTTTTGTAGAAGATTATTCTGAACCGGTCCAAAATCGTGGCGGTCCAAATGCATTTGAATTCTTCAAATTAATTTAAATTTTAAAATTTTAACATGTTCACGTTCTTAGTAAACATAGGGCTTAAGCGCTTCTTTAGAATTGCTCGTATTTGCTGTGTAATAAATATGCCAATGTTCGACAAAGTCTGTAAGGGTTTTTACAAGGGGGCTTATTATGCTGCAAAACAATGACACCCGATTGTGGGTCGCTGCGTTGACCTCCAACACCGCGCTTTTGTGTAATGTATCGTTTATACAATTATTGGTGAAACCATCACTTGTGCTTTCAAAATATTTTATTCAAGCTTCTACTGTCTCTAATATTACGCTACTCGGGTTCCCTGAAATGTCTAATTAGCATCAGGCCCAATGAAGTCTCCATCTGTCAATGCCATAAATTGTACAGCTCTCCTTGGTTGTTTGGTATAGTGGGAGAATATCTTCAACGTAATTTTAATGGTAAGGGTAAATTGGGATATTTTGTTCGTCTGGAAAGTGTCTGGTTTTAAAATTTCAAGCCACTTTTACTGATTTAAGAATTGCTTATTTTTTTTATTCAAATTAAGAATCTCATTTCGAATGAAATCATTCATTTTATTTTAATATATAATGATTTGTGTGTAGGAAGACGAAGTCAAAAGTAAAATATTTTCAATGAAAACAATTGGGACAAGGAGACAGGGGCGAGAGGGAGACAGATATAGAAACGTGTTTTGCGTTTATCGAATGGACGATCTAAAAAGAGAAAAATATTTGTCACCAAAATTAAAATTTAACGAAACAACTTAATCCCATATATATAATCTTCTGTTTGTTAAGTATCGTTGTGCGTACAATTCAAATGTTTGTAAAGCATCACAAATTATATTTACAAAGTTTTAAATTAAATTTGGTTATGTTATTGTACTGCTACGCGTGCATACGGTGCTAAAGTTAATTCGATTTTGGATTGGATTTGATAAAAGCAATCGACTGTAATTTTTATTTCATATTATTAATAGTTGTGTGTTGGCTAGCTTGTTTTAAATGCAATAGAAATTTATAGCCTCTATTTATTTTTAGAAATGTTTTTACTTTATTATATGTTAAGACTTGTAAACACACAGTAGAAAGAAACACACGCGTCTGTTGTGTTATAGAAGATAATGTGTACTTAAGTTATACACTATTTAAAAGAAACAAAAAAAAATAAAAAATTGAAAGGCTGAAAATAAAAATATATTTATATAATTGGTTAATTAAAATTTATTCGTATCACGGCATCATGTCCTTTTTATATTATATTAAATCACTAACAAATATTATTCATAGTAACAAATTGGTCCAAGTTAGAAAAACAAAAGACAATCTTACATGTATACCATTTATAAATTAATTGGTTTATTTATTTTTTAATAATATCAAGCTCAAAATATGTGACCAATTATTATTATCTTTGTTGAGTAGCTATATTATTAGACTTAAGTAGAAATACATTATATATTTTTTTAACTTATAATATAAGATAATTGATCTTAACATATATTTTATAACATTTATAACAAAACAAATGTGATCGTTTTCATTATGAATAAAATGAAATATTAATTTCATTTTTTAGTCATTATCTGGCTAGGTTTTAATGTAAGTGAAAAAAGAATTGAGTTCCTGTATCATTCTTGTTGCTGGATATTTTTTTAATAGGTAATGTTACTTAATTTGTTTAAATTTAAAAAAAAACGAGAAGAGAAAAAAGAAAGAAGGTATTTGACAGCTATCACTTTTAGTGTTTTTAACAATTTCATACAATTCTATAATAAGAGCCAGGCATAGCGATAAGAGCCTTTGATAATTTGCATGAACAGACAACTTGAAAAAAATATCAGCATGTGACAGAATTGAAACCTATTTGTCATAAACTTTTTAGATATTTTACTCACTTCGAGTTCAAAGAAGTTTCACATAAAATACACACAATCTAAGATGGTCGGTTTGATGTTGGTTTGTTATGTATAAAGTTAGTGATGTACTTTTATTTGCTCCTAGAACTTGTTTGTGTAACAATTATATTGCGAATATTTTTTTGCTTCTCTTATATAATTACTTAGCAATATTTTAATAATACAATAATATATTTTAAAGACTAATGATATTTTATATTTAGTAAATACATACATTTTTAGGGCAGAAACTTATTAAAATATATTGAAAATTATATTTAAAAAAATTTTTTTAATGGTAATGTATGTATAATGTGATGGGTATTTACAAATTGCCATTACCCCCAATAACAAACATTAAAGTCGACTTTGGCTTTAAAAATAACACTCCGTATCACTTTCTAAACTAAAATGGCCTCTTGTGAATAACGTCTGACCGGCGATCTTAAATTGCGAGTATTATTCCTTTTTGCTGTGACTGGGTTGAATTTGATGTGCCAAAAAACTTTTTTTTTCTGAAGCTGACTGTACAAAGCCTTAGCCACAACTACCTTAATTTTTCTATGTTTTATATGTATTAAAAGTTATAAATTAACCAATCCAATCGTCTCAGATCATTTACTCATGTCATTTCGTTTATCTGAAAAAATAAATACATTTTAATTCGAATGCTTCAGTTGAAGTGTACAGTACAAAATAAGTCTCAAACATTTTTGTTTATTGTAATGCGTTAGAATATAATATTTATTTTGTTACCATAGATATTTTTATAATGTATGTATAATTTCATTAGTATGAATAAATGGTTTATCAAATTTCATGTCATCACAATCCGTAGGAAGCTTTCAGGCTCTTTAGTAATACACATGATGTCACCTGACGGTAAAAAGCATGTATGAAATAGTCCTAATTTTTTTTAAACTACATTCAGCTTTGGGTGTGGGTTTCTTTAGCTTTGTGCATGTTATCTGTAGTTGCATCTCTTATTTTCTGACTATATTAGGATTTCGAAAAATATATCATTGCCTTGCTTCATTTATATTTCATTTTCATTTGAACTGTATATAAAAATCATCACATATAAATATAAAAGAATATCATATATATTGTACATGCAAATTGCAAATTTAGTTCTATCAATTCCTAATTTGAATAAACAAATAGCACCGATAAAATAAACTTTAATAGCAAGCTATACATAAAAATAGTAATTCTTTAGTTTGCCAGTGATAATAAAAATGCTAATATTACAATAACGTTTATATTCAGATTTTAAATTGCGTTTTTGTCCTTATCAAAGCCAGAAAATTTTAGTAAATATCTAAGGAAAGATCAGTAATTATTAATGATAAAGAATTATTAAGTTATTTGATAGTCAAATAACTTTATTAATAATGTTCCATTCAAAATTGCAATGACTAATTTTATTTATTAATAATTTACAAGTTTTTTTACATGTAGTTTTTCAGGTCAAATTCGAAACTGATCTAAAACCAAGCCCAACGAACCGTTTAAATTGATATTTTGCACACACATGGTTTTGGTAACAATACATCCTAGTATAATAAATTTTATTCGTTCTAATACATTAATAAAATAAATTAAAGTAATTAAATATTTTTATAACAATTCCGTAATTCAAAAGGTATTATTTACATAATAATATAATATATAATAAACATTTCATTACATAACGGGGTTACTATACCTTTTAAGTTTTAGCCAATTTATCTTTGCACGTTTGAAAGCTTTTGACGATTGTGATTTTGTTTTATTTTTGCCCTTTCCGGCTTTTAGTATTGCAAGTTCCTTTGATATGGCAACATTTAAATTTAAAGGTAAGAATTTGTTGTATTATATGGTTTTATCGGCGACAGCTTCCTTAGTCGTACTATCGGGGATAATTTATTTCATACATGCTTTTAATACTGGTGTATATGAAGAATATTTTAACACGTAATACTCTTTATAGTAAACATTGTATAGCTATTGTATGTGTTTATAAACAGGATGTCTTCTTCAATCGAATGTCAAATTAATGATGTTAGAAAGAGAGAAACTGATTTTTATCGTTCGCTGTACAATGTTTATGGTTCTGTATTAAACATAATTAGATATAAACATGTAAGTTAGAAGGTGCTACCCTCCACGTTAAAATATTATCGGCGTGCATTAGTATGTGTTAGTGACGCTCGTACTTACATGATATCTTGGTGGGCGTGAGTCGACTAAGAGTAGAGATAGCAAAAAAATACAAATCATATATTATTTAGCGTGGAGAGACTCGCCATCGTGCATAATTAGATCAATATTTTAGTAATATTTATGCATGTAATAAATTAGTTTCAGTTTAAAAAAATGTTTGGTGTTTCTCCATAATACTACTCACACGAATGTAACGAGAATTTAAATAATAATGTCAGCGATCAGAGGTTATTATCGATATTAATGTGTGAATAGAATATTTATATAAAATAAAATTCTAGTGACGGAAGCATTTGGATGGCGAGAGGATTCGTCTGGCAGTGAAGAACCTGATGCACCACATTATCCGTTAGATCTAAGACTAGCCGAGGCCAGGCGAGTATTTTTATATCTCTACATGTATAGAAATATTACAATTTTGTAAAATATCACGTCGTAAGATCTCGAGCAAATACAAATGTAGATTGTAAGTTCATAGTTACTTCAAAAAGGAACGTGACAGGTCCAATTATTTGCACTGACCGTTTTCACGTTCACTAAATAATTTTTGGTAAATTGATTTTAATTATAAATAAATTTAAAATTTTCTGTTCATATAATCGATGACAAACCTTCCTAAAACTAACATTTTAGTGTGGCATCACTTTAACTTAAATTAATTAGTTTCTTTCCATGTTAATTATTAAAAAAAACTCTTCTTACATTCTAAATTAAAATAAAGATATTTTTAATATTTAATTACAGATTACAATTAGAAGAGAGGTTAGCACAAGAGGCAAGAGAGAAAAGACAAGACGAAAGGAGGGCAGAGGACAGGAGAGCAATAGACGAACGCACGAGGAGCTCCTACAACGATGTCAGGAAGAGTCCAACAGACGAGCGCAGGCGAGACCCCGTGCACTTCGTACTGGGGGGGGACAAGTGAGTGGAATGTTAATTAGATATCTGATATACTACAGACAAAACCGGACCTGCTGACCTAAGTAGAAAAAAAAAGTAAGTTACAGACTTGGAAAAAATACCACGATTCTCACAAATACTGCCTGGTTCGGCTCGAAGTCTCAATTTCATTAACTCGCTTAAAAAATATTCTATCGAGTTTTTTTTTTAAATTATTTATTTAAATATCAAACGTCACACTCACACCGAATGAAATATAAAATATCTCACAATAACCGCGCCGACGTCCCATATTACGAAGCCACCGAACTCGCCGGACGAGTGCACTAATCGAGCTCGTTGCAGCGTGAACTGGACGGGCGAGGACCTCCCGCGCGCCGCGCACTCGGCGTCGCAGCCGCAGCTGCGCGCCGCCGCCCGCGCGCCGCTGCCCCCGCCGCGCCGCGCGCCCGCCGCCCCCGCCGCGCCCGCCGCCCCCGCCGGCGCCATGCAGCGCTCGCGCAGCACGGACGTGGTGGCGGGCCCCGCGCGCGCCGCCGAGGAGGAGTCCACCGACTCGTCGCTCGTGGACGACGAGGGCGTGCCGAAGCCGCGCCGGCGCCGGATCCACCTCCCGTTCGGCAAGAAGGCGAAGACCCCCGCGTGACCCCCCGGGGGAGCCCCCCGCCCGTCGACGAGTCGGCCCGGTGTCGTTTCGCACGTTTGCCTTTCGGTGTTAGTTGAATTGCACGTATTTAATTCTTATTTCGTGTCGTGTAATGTTTTCGCTCCTTCGAATTATTCCATATTCTTTTTCTTTTTTTTTAATTGTTACGTCCCTCCTCCTTTAAATCTTTCGTGTCGTCGCTTCGTAATCGTGTAGTTTTCCGATGTGTGATATTTCGAGCTATTTTAATTCAATTGATTTGTGAGCCGTAGCGTACGCTTTCGAATATAAATCGGTCGTGTCGATTTCGTCCCCTTTACTTTTTGGAATGTTTCGTGGAGTTTAATTTATATTATTTTAATTTTTATTTATGACTTGTATTAGATAATTTTACATTAAATTCGATATTTTTATTCTTCGTTTTATATGAATGCGATAAACTGTGCTTAATATATATTTTTTAATTTGATTAGATGTTTTCAAATATTTCTCTTGTGAGTACGAAGAAGCAATATTTTACCTGTATACCATTACACTTAAATAGTAAAACTCCTATTATAGAATAAGTTAAAATTAAGGTTAGAACTTAATAACCTGAAAGGCTATACTTAGTGAAAATTTTACAAAATATTACTTAATAATATTGACTTAAAAGTTAAATTTGTATTTTACAATGGTTCGTTAATTGGAAGTTAAATTAAGATAAGGATTATTTATACATTGGAATCTGTTTGAACTGCGAAGTTCTCGAATACTTAAACAAGTGAACGTCCAATGTTAAGAATTGTTTACAAAAATCAGTACACATGATAAATTTTATATATATGTACATGTCTCAAACAATATTGGTTGTGTTAAAGCATAAAATTCATGTGTCGTAATATTTTTTTATTAATTATATAATATATTATTTTAAACATAACTATATCGCGTCATTCCCTGTTGTTTATGTAGTATGATAGCGATATAATTGCCCTATAGATGTAATGAATAATATTTAAGGCAATTCGGTGCTATGTGAATATTATCAGACTGAATACCACAATGGATCATGTTGGTTAATATTCGTTATTTGTGGTACAAGAAATTGTATGTAGATTTTACTTATTACTTTCTGATGATTTTTTTTGTATTTATATCGTCAGATGTAAACCGATAAGTATTCAGGAGTAATCATAGACATAGAGAAAGGGTTGAGCAATAGCCTTAGGAAATCATCACCGTGTAGAAAGAGACAAAGCGACTTCATTTAATTTATTTACAAAGGACAGAATGGACATCTGATTGTAATACTATACTTTACACCATCAGTGACTCACTCAATGAGAGATCTAACATATTCGTTGTTAGTAGCAGAGTAATATGTGAGTTCAATTTTACATAGGCTCTACTGACATCGTTTTCCAATACCCAACGCCTCTATGGTTTTGTAATGTCAGAATATCAGCTATTTGCTACACAATCGCTTTGTCTCTTTCACACTTTTCCAACAGAATTTATTTTGCACTTGTACATAGATCGCCCAGTAGAATCTCACTGTCCATGAGAGTAACAATCTCCGTATGTCAACCGTTATCAATAGTTTATGTTATTACTAATGTACTTAATAATCATTTATCGGTTAACGCCGTAAAGTGACATGATTTACGCGAGTACAAAATGACATCTCAGATCGTTTTCTGTTCAATATAGTCCAACGTTATTGTTTAATTTTTTCATTGAAATTTTTAGTTATATAAATGTCACAAGTCTGCGAATGTTGCAGTATTATGGACAATGTTGATAACATTATACAGTGTCGGTTTTGGGCACATTACGACGTGTGCGGATTATTGCAAATATGTACTAGGCTGGTCCTAGTAGAATTTGGAGAAACAATTATTTGAATAAAACCGCTGAGGTGATAGTCTATATTTTTAATACCTAACTTAGCGCATTATATTCTCTAAAGCTGGCACTGTGTATGTACTTCCTTAAGGGATACGTAAAAGAAGAATGTCAATTTATAATGTATTGGTGCTTTTACGGCCAATAAGGATGATCGTGTAAACCAGAGGTCTTCAAACTACGGCCCGAAAACTGACTGGATATTGTTGCCGACACGAAATTATGACGACATATCTAAGTCATGTCCCATCAGTATACATATGTGGAGTAGTCAGTTCGTCCCTGACTCTGGGAGACTTGGAGACCATTGGTGTAAACGAACCTCAGATCTGACAGTTGTGTAACAAAAAGACAAATCGTGATATAAACGTTGTTACTTATAAAATAAAATTTATCCTAAAAATCTTGTCTATTATTATAAATCAGTTCTTTTCGCTCTTTTCATTTCACTATCCAACTACAAAGGCTCATGTAAATTTACATTTATTTAATACGTTATGAAGGACACTTCATACACAAAGATAATTCTCCTTACCGGCACTCCATACGTATTTCCTTATCCATAATTTTAGTTTTGAATAAAATCTATTTTGTTATTAAAAAAGTCGCTTGCTGAGTGACACCGTCGGCCCAAAAACATTTCATGAAGGTGTTTAAATAATTACAATTTTAAATTTATGACCGTTTTCTAGAATCCTATTTCAAAAGCAAAAGCGTATAGGTACTGTCCCTCAAAAGAAAACTAGTACAAGATTACGTCGTTCCTTAGATCAAAAAATACAACAGGTGGAGGGCGAAGAACATACTTTTTTTTTTTAATCTTGATTGAGTATTGCTGTTTTCCCTACTGGCCTTTATAGCGTCACCGAATGTTGGGGCGAGTGTTAAGACTCCGCCTTAAGGTGAACCCTTTTGGGCTCGAGAGAGTGACGTTTGTCCTGAGGGTGTCTCCTATGAGATCGCACTTCGACTCAGAACGTAGTCGGTGGGGGACAACTTTCGACAAGATAAGAAGAAATTAAGAAACAAGTAAATATTTGATAGTTTTACGACAGGGTATTATTCTACAATGTTTGAAAAAGTACTTCAAATTATTATTTTCCCTAATGAAAGCCACAAAAAAATATATTTCCAAAACACTCTTTCTTGCCATAAAATTAAATTAAATTTTAAACCTTTTTTTATTGTCATTTTTTTACTGTCATTTTGATGACGTCAGATTGTCATAAACAACAGTCGTGTATGTACGACCGGTACTCATTCAACGTTAACGGCTACAAATATTTGGTGTTTTTAGGAAAATAATGAATTACAATCGCTATCGCTGGAGTGTAATGTACAAATACTAGCATTAAAACTCCAGAAAAATTGTTTATTAAAGTGCCAGATGACATTTAAATGAAAGTTTTTGTCTATAAATTTTAATTTTTATTAAATTTTATAATTTATTTTTCATTACCGAAAATACCCTATTGCTTAATAAGTGTTAATCTCACATCATCGTCAATATTTTTAGTACTTTTTACCCGCCAACTTTGTTGAAGTCATTTGCCATGATTGCCTATTTAAGGGCACGGTTGAGCATAACGTATTGACGTAAACCTGGGATAATAACATTAAAAATCGACGTCGATAATTTTTAATAAAACAGTATTTTTTTATAATTATGGATAAAACTTTGTACTTTGTACATGTAAATTTAAGAATAATGTTCACATCTTAATAAGTAAAATTTGCATATACCTACTATTTAACCCTTAGACCGCAGCGGGCATCGAAAGTGTAAAGAGACTTCTGGCAGATTTTTAGAGATTGATCTATTTCTTGTAGTTTATTTAGAAATCAATAAATTTACTGTCTAAATATTCAAACCCTGGTAACCCCATATTGATCAGGTCAAATAGTCTTTCTCTCAGTTTCTTTTCCATTCAGACCTTCATCAGTTTTGATTATAATTTTATAAATTTACCTGTATAATTTATGAACATTCCGTCAAAAAAATAATATTTTAGGTTTACAGCCAGATTTTAGCAAGTGATGGCTTAATTACGCGGAATTCATACATTATTAGAAACTTGTCCCAGTCGATTTAGCTAAAAACTTTTATAGCCAAAAGCAGCAACAACTAACCTAGATTATATAAACTATAGAGCTCAAACTTAAAGCCTTTAACTCAATCCCGTTCCGTACTTCGGATATAAATGTTAGTCACTTGATCCAAAACTAGATCCGTCACAATATCCTAGTTTTTTTAAAAGTTCCATAATAGTGAATAATGAGACTGATCAATGTTGCTTCATTTATAAATATATTCACTGACATAAAAATCAATACATCGTTTTTCTATTGCTGCATTATTATATTTTATATATGTATATATATATATATATTTTCAAATACTAATGTATTTCAAATAACAGCTGAGACAAGTCTGTATTTCTTATACCGTATCTAAATAACTTCATTTATTTTTAACTAAACAGACATTTACTATGACATGTATATTATTAGCAAAGAAGTAAAGATTTAACAGGTTTAAGACAGGAATTATTTTCATTTCCATTTTTGAAAACGTGTATCGGTCAGATTGTTTCATCAGAAAAGTCGTAAGTGACATCCAATGGTTATTTATAACATTGTCTAGCAACTTAGATCACGTGTGTAGAAACTTCAGATCGTTAAGTAATATGTAACAACAAAATATATAAACATACCTTATATCATATCCAGGGCACTTTTTAATTCGAAAAGGTTAGTAATATAATAAACTTCAATAAAAGACAAAATTTAAAACTAAATTTATTTTAAAAATGTTGTGTACAAATATCCTAGTAGCTGGTGTATGCGATAACTCAACGCTTCTCAAAACTGGTTTTCAATCTGAGTTTTTTTGCACCTTACTGTGCTTTTTTTTATGCAACTTTGCAATATTTCGACATAAAAATGATTATATTAAAACTAGTATACAGTCTTAAAGACAGTTAAACGTTATGACAGCTGTTTACATAATTTACAGCAAATTCAATTACATCACAATTGTTTCGCTAACATTATTTAGAACCAAAATTGGTGATTTAAATAATATGATTATTCATTTGGATTAAATACTGTCAATGATTCGATATTATTAGCGATTTCACCATGATCGCATTTTCAAATAAGATAGAAACAGGCGGATAGATTTAATAAGAGAATAACGATATATCATTAACAAGAAGGAATGTTATCTTCTTTTTATTAAATTGAGCGCAACAAACTTGCACGTTGATTGATCACGTAAATAATGTATGTATGCTACATGCTCCTCATGTCAAATATCGACGTAAAACCTTGTAAAAATTTTGCAGAAATTATAATTTTTAAACAATTTATTTTAAAAGATGGGAGAATTTAACACAAATGTAAACAGACTGGCCTTTGAAACAGCGCAAAATAATTGGGTGCATTTTAACCAAGGTAGATTGATATCTACAGACATCGCACGTAGCTATTTAACATTTTTCCAAATAAATTAACGTATTCACATCTAGCGAAGGTTTATCGCAGCATAATCCGCACATGCGAACCGGCATCCACAGAAATTCTTGACAAATATTTTGCCTGTATCGGTACTTGTATGCACATATCTGTGGCTAGCGATAACTTGTCATTAGTCTCGCATACAAAAAAAATATGATTGATGAAAAATCTATCGAATTATTTAGAGATTATAAAAAGTTTCTCCGAGTAGACGTCTGCCGATAGATATGAATACGAACGTTATGCCGTCAGCCACGCATGTGCCCATAGGTACGAATCGACCCGAGTCGTTGCCCCGTTTGTAGTATTTTGCAATAGCACCAAGACGCGGTTTGAGAACGGAAATGAGTGCCAGCGGCGGGCGCTACTGCTGCTTGCACTCGGCGGGCGAGTCGTGCTGGCCGCTGGCGGCGTGCTTCTTGGCGCGCCTCCGCGGCGCGGGCTCCTCGTCCTCGCTCTCTTCCGTCGAACATTCCTCGTCCTCCTGATCATAGAGTTCAAAATCAATTCCGAGCAAACACACTCGTTCGCTAAGTCGCCTAATTACGTTAATTCTGCAACCATCTGCTCGCCGTCGTTTACCGAAAATTAAATCGCATGCAAGAAAGGAATAAAATAAAACACATGGATAAAAAGCTTACAATTTTAATGTCATCGGTACGACATCATGCCAAAAACATAAAAGCCATAACCATATTATGTAAAAACTAGCTCGAGCTGCTATGACGTATTATTATGCTCACTTCGATAGAAAAGTTACATAAATAAAAAATATACATCTATATTCCGACCTAACTATTGTTTAGTCATTAATACATCTCCAAGAGAAAGATCACAGTTTGCAATGTTCTAGTGATGATAAAAATGCAGTTTGGCACTAGAGAGATTCAGAAAGATGCTCCGATCGAACAGCCACTGCGGGACAAATAGCCACGCATGGAATGACAAATTAAATTTCATTTAGTAGGAAACATTGAATAGCCTTAGAGAATATAATATCACATGAAATTTAAAAGTACACAAACGAATACGTAAAATTCGTAAACAAAAATACACACTATTACAATAATTAATGTATAATAATAAATAAAAAACGAGAATTGTATAACTATTCTAGAAATGCAATATAGGTTTTCGTAAACATGTAACCATTATCATGCATTACAATTAAGGCACCATTACTCTTCTCGCTTCAGATAGACAAAATATAGCGCTCTTTGAGCTCATTTACACAACAATTCGCGTCTAAAACATATTTATCTACTTCTAGGGATAAACCATGCATAAACGTAACAAAAATGCGAGAAGTATATCTTAATTAAAGTCTAGCGCTCAAATACTAACAATTTTTAAACGAATATCCAAAAGAAATCGGAATTCATGCGGGAAATAACTTTAGAATTTAATTCACTTCTAAGTGACTGAATATTGTCATTTTAATGGTCAGTTATAAAAATTCTAGAGCAGATTTCCCGGAGTATTCCATCTAGAGTATTAACTTATCGCCCTGCGAGATATAATTTAGATTATTTTTGGTACAATAAGTTTTTGATATGGGACAGATATGATCGCGCCAAAGGCAAAGCCACACTCAATTGTGCATAAGAGTCGTCCAACGGTCTAAGGTCGAACAACCGCTGCCGCAGTTTGTTCGAACCTAGCGCGCTTAGTGGCTAGTTGCTAGAACGCTAGTAAACGCTAATGGTGGGCGGAAAGGGTGTTGCATCAATCCTCCGCGTCAGAAACCTCCTCGGTACCAGAGTCCTCGTCAGAGTACGAATCCTCCTGAAAACAAATATACCGCTTTTGGTCGAGCCGCCAACAATCTAACCAGACGGAGATAGTGGTATTTGTGTATGTGAATTTTGCCACACTAATTAAAACTTTCTGCCCAGATGTAGCTCAACCTATTTAATTTTATTTATAACTTATACAATTCAAAACTTTATTCCATGGAAATGCTTAACTTGGTAAAATGAACTTGTAGAGTAATCAATTTATTTTTATTATTTCTGAGATTGAGCTACTCTTGGTATGATTTCTAAATTAAAATCAAACCAATAATATAAATATACTGTACCTTCGTCTGATTTTGATGTGAAGGCTGGTCTAATTTTATAAGAGGCACTAAAAACTCTACCATGCACATAAATAAAGCATGTGGCTACCAGATGGCTGTAGAATTTGTTTTATTTCATGCTTATGAAGATTAGCCGAAAATACTAGTTTGTATTACTTATACTTTTAATGAGAAGCAAGTTTAATATGTTAAAAGAAAAATAAATCTAGAAGAATGATGACAGAGTTTTGAACATAATTGCTATATAGATTTTTTTTTTATAAAATTAATGTCTGTGTGTGTACACAGGATAAGAGAATTTATATTAGAGATCTAAAGCTGTGTACTTATAACTACATCTTATTAAAGACTATATCACAGCTATCTTTTATCATAAGTAGGGCGACTTGAGATTCTTTAAGTGTTATCCTGTGTGCACAGTAGTATAACGTCGGAACCCACCTCCTCCTCGTAGTCGTCGTCGTCGTCCTCGTCGAGCCCCTCGCCCGTGTACAGCAGCACGGCGCGCGACACGACGCGCTCGCGGATGTAGTGGCCCACTTCGAAGTCGGCCGTTAGCAATGCCTGCAGGGAGAGACACCGATATATTACTTTACCAAATATAATATTATTCAATAAAAAATATCATAGTATAGAAAATCAAAAACAATGAAAGTGCGCTCAGTTGACATTAATATATATAAATGAATTGCCTACTACGTTCGACTAATGACTAGCTTTTAAGGCTGCAGATCCCGAGATCCTGGGATCTATCCCCAGGTGGAAAATCAACAAAAGCTTATTTAACTTTCCCAATGAGATGGTTTCACTAGAAACTTTTGGAACTACGCAGTGCTTACACTCCGATGCAGCTAAGAGCACTGAAATTCATCACTCCTATAAACTCTACCATGCAGGGGTATTTCAATGTATATATTTTTTAGTTACATATTTAAAATTATTACAAATGTAAAAATACATTCAGTGTAAACATAGTTTTGACATACCTGTGTATCTGAAGCTAGGGTGGAATTGGGGTCATCGGGCATCAGAGGTGGGGAGAAGAAGTTGAAGAATGAGTCGGCTTGAACTGACTTGGTGACTGTGCGAACTGAGCCTCGGGACTTGTGTTTCTGTTTCTTCTTTATCGTCTTTACTGTTACATTTTTGCCTTTTTTCCAGTTGATTTCACAGCCCTATATGACAAATGATTTTGTTTCAAATGTTTAACCTTTTTTATTTTATTTTCTTATGGTTAATCATATCAATGATAGAAAACATGTTCATAGTACAATAAAAAAATTTTTTTTATTACCTTGCATGAGTAAATTTCTGGACCTTCAAATTCCAAGGGACTTTCCTCGTCCGGTTTACACTTCATGGAGTACTCTTTTGTAAGAATTGTGTTTGTGAAGTAATCATTGGGTGCAAAGTGGAACTCGAGGGTGAAACCAATGGGATCTTCATGCATTTGCACTGTACAAAGAAATATCTTATTAGAAATTTACTTTCTAAATGTTCAGAAAACAGTAATGAAAACCATTTTAAAAAAAAAATCATAGGAAAAGTAAAATTAATGACATATTTGCTAAAACTTGTTTTTTTTTTAATACACCACATACCTTTAATATCCTGAAGACATTTAATAATTGGTTCATCATGATCTTGCATCATTTCACACAGCATGGAAACATTTTTAAATATATTATACCAAAAGTCTGGGATGCCCTTTACATTGGGGTCCATGGGTGGCCTGCAAGAGATATGAACTAGTTACAAAGAGGGTAAATATAAAAATATTATTTTGACTATTTACATATTGCCTCAGTTGGTGATGCATGTTAGAGAAATCGATCATGATTTTTCAGAAAATGGTGTAAGTGTGTCATCATAACAAATTATTTACAGTTACTTAATGCAACTGCATTTGCTCTATCAGACAAGAATATTAAATAATATATGTAGCACAATGTATCAAACACTACTAACTCTGCTAATTTGTTTTCTTCTTTCTTCTCGTCACTATCAGCAATAGCAGCATTTTGAACACTACGAGCTAATTCCTCCTCTTCAGTTTCATCACGCCAAGGGTTAAGACACTCATCATCATTTGGCTCATAAGAACCATTTACTATTTGAGCTCGCTGGAAAATGACATTAGATTGTTATTCGAAACACAACATTTAAGACAATTAACAACACAATCCATGCAACTGTCAATTTTTATTTGGTATAAATTCTCTCACCTTTTCAAACAGCGGTTTATACATTTTCTCGTATTTACACTCTAGCGCGTGAACCTCAGAGTAGAACTTGGCCTCGATGTCTACAAACTCTTTCTGAAGAGACCGGAGTGCGCGAATTCGTCGACGCACGTTGGGAGGTAATGAAGCCATCGCTTCAGCGTGGATGCGGTTGGTGATAGCAACTAGCATCTCGTTTCTAGTGATGCCACTGTTCAGGAAGATAATAATTACTTGATTAAAAATAAAAACTGGCGCCAAATTTCAGGTTTATAATGTAAGTTGATAATAAGATGTTTTAGCTTGAAATATGGATTGTTGCTTGGTTTCTTATTTTCATAAAATAACAGTAAAATGTCAACTGTTCATAGTTTAGATATAGAATTGTATATATCGATATAAGTAAAATTGGGCCTACCCGTGTTTCAAATGAATGCACATAATAAGCATGCATAGGGGGGATTAGACTCAATCCTGTAATGACTAAATTTAAAACTGTAAATTTAGCTAGTTAAAAAATGGATTAATTTATCGCATGACCCAGTTTCATGACGGGCGATGAATCCATCACAATTTAACGCATGTTTAATTTGGTCACGAGATTAAATTTTACAAGGTTCCAAAATGCGACTTGTGACTTTGAGATTATGTATATACAGAAAACAGGTTTTAATATCACTTTAACAACGGCGATCGATAGTAACTATCCAGAAACGTTTCGAGTTAAAAATAACTCGCTTAAAGTCCGCGCATAACGTAAAAAAAAAAATTTCATTAAATACTTGGTTTATATTTCGGAGTATTCAATCTCAGTGATATGACAAACGACAATCGGAAGTCATCTGGACATACAGAGCAAAAGAAAGACATTTGTCGTTCGCATACTAAGGTCCACCGTTAGGCGTATCCTTTATTGTCAATACAATATTGTCTAATGTCTGCTGTCTACCACTATGGTAAAATTACGTGCATCTGTTTTTACATACATTTGTGATAGTATGTATAGCTCAAACAGCTAGTCCTCCCTTGAGAATGGTTGTCGTGGCCGTAATCGGTCAGAAAGACATCATTGTGTTAGGGTTATATGTAATTTAAAATAAAATTAGCCAATATTATAGTGACTTAATATAAATACAGTAAAATATTTTACTTAACTTTCTATGAATCGGTTTGATTAGCATTTTTATGCTCCAATAGTTTTGTATCTCACTGAAGTAAAATATTGCTGTTATTATTAAAGTTACCGTATATTATTTACGTTCTCAAAGTCAATGTCACATCTACAATTTACATTCATTTGTAATAATTATCAGAGTAAACATTTTCTGATGTAGTTTTCTTTCAGAATACAATATTTTAAATTAATATATATATTAATCTCACCATTCATTTACTAAAATTAATTTAATCAACATCATTATAACATTTAACACGATAAATCATTGAGTGTATGTGTATATTTTATATACTTAGTAAATAGTCATTTGCTGTAATTTTCCCGTCTGCTAGATGGGAAAAGGGTCATGGCCATCTTTCGAGTTTGAATCACGGTATCACCAGCTTAAGGCATTGATCGTTAGAATAGATACACAGCAGTATTATTTTGGTTCCATCTGCCCAGGCGAGCGTACATAAATGCCTCTTAACTAATCAACTCATCTAAATTTCCTGTTTAATGATTGCCATCTGCCAATGATTGCCCTTGAGCGTTCTATCTGTTCTCTTCAGTTTTCAACGGATCACAAGATTTTTATTTAGATTACTTAATAGACAAACAGATTATGCTGTTTTTATCAAAATTGCAATTTTCCGTTTCATCTTTGTATTTTCAAAAATATATTTTTTTATTATGTTAATTCCACCGTAACATCGAAGCATGCCCAAATCAACTCTCCATCTACATAATATTTGCATTGTGATAAATATTTTAGAAAACTCAAGGACTCACTCGCGTTTGACTGTTACTACATGCAGCTCTACAAACGATTCCAAAGGCATTCAGACACGCGTGCCGTGAGCCGTCTGTTACCGACCAAGTAGAGCATGAAATGACTCATTGGTTCAATGACCCGTAATCTCAATCGATCATTACTTTTTTTACAACCAATTCAAACGTCGAGACGTTTTTGTGTATCTTTACTTAGATAATTTAAAATCATCGCTGTATAGTAATTTCAGAAAAAAAAAATCTAATAATACTAGTAGGTATTACAGATATTGTTTAGTAAAATAGTATTATAGAATAAAATATCTTGTGTTTAACCATTAATTCTTTCATGAATTATTTTTTAAATACATATAAAATATTTCAGGAAATTATTACGTAATGAGTATTTTTTTGTAACTTTATTTGAATTTGTTCCTAACAACGAATTTCTTGTTATAATTAATTATAAGAATAGTATATCTTATCGTAGTAATAAACATCAAAAAATTGTTTTTTTTTTGTACATATTATTCCGCAAAACAATCCAATTTAACACGTGGTAATTGGTGTTGAAATAAAAATGCGCCTATCAGCACGTTAAGCTGCAAATCGGTATTTATTTGAAACGTATTTTTGCTTTTAAACATTTTAATTACTAATTCATATGAATTGCTCTCCTAATTGAATATTAATAAAAAACCTTATGCGATTCGTGACACTCGCGTGTCATATAGCCTTATCGAAAAATAAAACTGGCGAAAATTCAAAAACTACAACTAACTTGTTTTTTAAGCTTATATATAGTGTAGTACTTAAGTTAGTTAGTTACTCAGGTTGTCATATCTAAACAAATAAACTTTACATTGAAATCTAGCTATTTATTTCCTCGTGTTATTCAGGTTTCCATGGTATCACAATTACTAAATACGTAGTAGGCTCAAGTAAGCTTCGTTTCAAAGATAGGAATGAGATTTTATATAATTGGATGAATCACAATGACTCACAATTGAGATATTCAGAATCATCTTATATGGTTAAAATTCCCTACACTGTTTCTAGGTTAATCAACGTAATATTTAATGTAATTGAATTAACCTCGAGAATAAAAATAAAAACGGTCAACACACAATCAATACGTAACAATACCGTCCCCTTCTACTTAAAACCAATAATAAAAATGAAATCGTAAATAATTTTATGCTATAAATAAAATTAATTTGTTAGAAGTGTGAAAAAACAAGAAACTCACAATTCAATACAAACACGTGTTTTATATCTTTCGTTGATTCAATGATGTCTATTTATACTCTAGTTAAAATGTTGGTTTAACGAGTCGTGCTTACCTTTTCAGCAGGTGTGCTGCTAATTCACCACCAGCAATTTCCTCCTCATCTCCTGTCTCCACTTCGGAAGTCGCATCACCGGCACGTTCCACGGAACCCATGTTTTATCTAAAAAAAAAAAAACGACAATTTTTTTGATCAATGATCTTCGCGCCACGTTGTCTTCCATCAGGATTCACGTTATTACAAATTTATTTCATGATAATACATTAAATAAGTAATTTCAAGCCTTTTGATAATATAAATTGTCACTTCATTTGCGTACTTCAAGATTTTTTTTATAAAACATAATGCGCAGTTCTCTTCCGATTCCTTTCAGTTGCCGACCACATGGTCGCATAATCATTTTGTGAATATCTAGATTGTAGAACTTCGAAATACTATAGAAAATGTAGCTACTACAGTTTAGTAATAAAATTATAATGTAACAATAGGCACTATCACTTATTAAAAGAAAATTTTACATTTTTACAACTTACCTCCTAGCCGACAAGACTTGTGAGAAAAGAAAGATGGCGGCGTTAAACTCAGTCAAGGAATGATGAGCGACCGGCGAATGAAAATGAAGAGCGTTAACGCATTATGGTATTACATTAGTTACGTTTCCGGAAGTAAATTGCCATTCTAAAAAATGTTGATCATGTGCAAGAGCTTCGTTTTATAAAAAAGCAGTATGGAATTTATGATAAGTTTCATATCTTCATTTATTCGTTTTAAAAGCAATAGGTGTAAGATTTAAATAGGATTAAACAGATAAAATTCTTAGTTGGGTTTATTTTAAATCTAATTCCAAGAAAAAGTTTAATTCAATACATATGAATATTTAAATATTATAGCAAAATTTCAGTTATATAGAATCAAATATTTTAATTTTAAAAATATAATTATTGCTCAAAGCCTCTTGAATAACAATTGTAGTGTTTCAAATAAATATATATAATATATTAGATTGATTGGAATCACCAGTTATTTAGAGAGACGAATTTCTTATAATTTCTGCTATAATAAATCACCTCATTAAGGTAGACAAAAATCATTAAGCTATATAAAAAAAGCTCTGTATATTTATTGTTTTGTTTAATATTTATAATTAAATACTACGGTGCCAAGCAGCAGCCTCGGATAAGTTCCATATAATATTACAAGGGATATTTGTATTCCTCGTTTTGCTGCTATGTTCATTGCAATTGTGAATAATCAATAATCACAATGAAATAGCTATATCAATTTTTGGTAGTTTACCTGGTTGTAAAACTTTGTGCAAACCTAGTACTTGTAAGTACTACCCACTAATAAATATATTCTACCGCCATGTGGCAATACTTAGCATTATTGTGTTCTGCATTGAACCGAGCCGAGGCGAGCCGGTGTAATTAAAGGCACAAGAGACATATCTGTTCCCAAGATTACTGGTGCATTGGAGATGCAAGGAATTTTTGAAAATATTGCTACGGTTTTAAAAATATACTAGACTTATTTTATAATCTGTCATGTATATTTTGATTATCTGTGTTTATTTTGGTTATCTGTTAACTCCAGATATTTCGATTGTCAAAACATTTTAACGCTGGTGATGCTGTTTAGTTTTAAGTTTCTCTTATTGTTATTGTGGAAGTAAGATAGAAATGTGTTATAAACAGGTATGAAATGCACTATAATTAAAAATGCCACCAACTGTTCAAACTAATGAGGCCGAACGCGAGAAGCGTCCTCAAAGGACAGGAGAAAGGAGGTTAGTTGGTTTTTTATGGAATAAAATTATATTCGGTTGTTTTAATGTTTATTGATTGTGTAATACATTTTAGGTCGGAACTTGTAACGCGTGTCAAATATTGCAATACCCTTCCCGACATACCATTTGATCTGAAGTTTATAACATATCCATTTCCATCGACGAGGTTCATTCAGTACAATCCGACGTCTCTAGAGAAGAATTACAGATATGAAGTATTAACGGAACATGATCTCGGTGTTCATATTGACTTGATAAATAGAGATATCTACCAAGGCGACGGCAATGCACAGTTAGATCCAGCAGATGAGAAACTTCTTGAAGATGACGTGCTTACGCCCCAAGATTCAAAGCGCTCTCGTCATCATGCTAAGAGTGTGTCATGGTTGCGTCGATCTGAGTATATATCTACAGAACAAACTAGGTTTCAACCGCAATCTATGGAAAAGGTACTACCAGCTATTATCTTCCACAGCCTGGATTATACCAACCTTATGTTATACTTGAACCATTTTCTTTTTGTAAAAACAAGAAATAATCATCTCATATTTGTAATTTTTAGGTTGAAGCCAAGGTGGGTTACAATGTCAAGAAAATATTTAGTGAAGAGACATTGTATATGGACAGAGATAGTCAAATTAAAGCTATCGAAAAGACCTTTGAAGATAATAAGAAGCCCATTGAGAAGCATTACAGTAAACCTGGCGTGACACCAGTGGAGGTTATGTCTGTGTTCCCTGACTTTGATATGTGGAAGTACCCTTGTGCCCAGGTCATATTTGATTCAGATCCTGCACCAGCGGATAAGAATATTGCAGGACAGATTGAAGCTATGTCTCAAGCCATGATTAGGTAAGTAGTATTTAAAATGTGAAATAGGAACTTATAAATTTGCAGATGCGTAGGCCCTCAATGGTCACTATAGAAATTGCATAGTTATAATGATATAATCTAAAATTACATAAAACTCTGATTATTTTTTTAAATGATATATTTGATAAATTAGATCATCAGATCTGAACTCAGATCCTGTTCATAGTTGTCCTTAAAAGAGACTTAGTTAAATGAGATAATTTTCATACTTTTTTGGTGTATAATTCCTGTATATTATGTTAAAATATACTTTATTATCTTCAGGGGTGTGATGGATGAAAGTGGCGAACAGTTTGTTGCTTATTGTCTACCCACAGAAGATACCATTCAGAAGCGAAGACGTGATATTGCTGAGAATATTCCTTACTTGGATGGTGACACATATGAATATAAAATGGCTAGGGAATACAACTGGAATGTCAAAAGTAAAGCCTCAAAAGGCTATGAGGAGAACTACTTTTTGGTAAGAAATAAATACATAGATTTTATGTATTACTTATATGATTTCATGCAAAATATTCATGATTTTAATTAGTCTATTCATATGTGTACTTATATGTAGTATAAATGTCAAAATTTGACTTTATTTAGGAATCTAAACATATATATGGGTTCATATACATATTTTATATATTATTTATTTATTTATTTATTTATTTATATTACCATAAAAAACTAGCCATTCATAAAAATTGCTTTAAAAAATAAACCATTAATGTAAATTATTGCATTAATAAAATATTTAATATATTCTATAAGATAAATATAATATATTTTTTATTTTTGTTTTTAGGTTGTACGCAACCATTGTATTTATTACAATGAACTGGAGACACGAGTGCGGCTCTCAAAACGACGAGCCCGCGCTGGTGCAGCAGCTCAGGCGTTGACTAGACTTGTTGTTACCCATAGGCCTCTGAGTGCTCCAGAACACCGTATGCTACGTTTGAGAGAGAAACAGCTGGAACCCCCGCAGGTTACAAAGCCTATTTATTTTATTCTATTTTTTATTTTCTTTTATTACCTAAGCTGACTGGCAAATGAGTCACCCATTTGCCAATCACCACCATCCATAGACACTGGTACTGTCATAAATTTAAGCCACTCTCTACATTGCCAATGCACCACAAACAATGGGATCTAAGATGCTTACCCTTACTCACTTACCCTTCAAACTGGAACACACCAAAATTGTATTACTATTTGACGATATAATATGTTTTTATATTAAATTTTAGTTGCTACTATTTTATTTAATAAATGTTATCATGACAGAGAATTTGAATATTGAATGGAAAACTAGATACATGAGTAAATAAGTATATTATATGTACTATGTTATAATGTGGTAACAGTAAATAAAGTGTTGTTAGTAATTTAGTGGATTATAAAAATATGAAAATCTCATTTCAATAGTCTAAATTTAAAGCAGGTGAAACCACAGAAATAAGTAAAGTAGGTACTAAAACTTTATAATAATATTATTGACTGAAACCGTCTTTGTCTTTGGAGAGCATCTCCATATTCTGGTTAAGGCATTATGAACATTGTTTTAGTAGTTTAATCAGTAAGTTACAAAGTAAAATATTACCTAATTAGAAATATTTATTTCATTTATGATTCAATTGTATGGTTGTTTCATTGTTCACTGTTATTTTTTAATATTTTATGGTTATTTGTACATTCCTGTATCAGGTGTCTACAATAAAGTGACTAAAAGCACTGGACCATTAAGTGGATTAACTAATACAAAAATATGTTTACAAATACGACTGATAAATCATGCATAATCAGGCTACTGTCTAGCTTTATAATGTTAGTATAGATTATACCTTAATATTGTTGTTAATTGACTTTTAGGAAGAGGATGAGGAAGAGGAAGAAGACGATGATGATGAAGAAGAAGAGAAACAAGACCGAAATGAAAAAGAAAGGTCAGTAACTGGTCATTAACATATGTTAAATCATTCCTTTCTCCTATTTATATATTTTTATACTTGATTCATTTTATAAAGTAATAGTTGAATCCGCAACTTGCAACTCTCCGCTTGTGACGAAAATGTTTCAAGAACTTTAAATCTTTTATATAAATTATTAAAGTTGTGTAATTAGATGTATCATTTTAGTATCTTTGTCTGCTTTTGTTTGTGTTTTTGTGATGATATGTGGAGGCTTGATTGGTTTTTCTATTTTTTAAATATTTTAATTAATTATTTAATGATAAGACATACAATCTTAGTTAATAATAAACAACAATAAACAACTATACTACCCCTTATCCGCAACATTTTTCATTCTTTGAGGCGATTTAACGAATGAAAAATTAGCATTTGTCCATCTTTGACTTATGGCTTAGCAGGGAAAGTGAAACAGACAGAGTGACTTTCGCATTTATAATAATAAACTGTTGAACTGGTTTACATGAAATTTTGTATGGAGATAGTTTGAGTCCCAGGAAAGGACATGGGCTACTTTTTTTTATTCACCTCTCAAGAAGTAAATTGTGGGGTGAAGTTTTAAAATTTAGCGCAGATAAAGCTACAGATTCAGCTAGTACAAACATAGAAAAGATTTATTGGTTTGGATACAAAAATGTTAAATTAATCTGTATATACATATTGACAAACTTCATATTATTTGAAGTTGGTCACACAACTTATTTTGTTACACAGTTTCGTTTTAAGATTATTCACTAATTTTATTTTACACTGTCTGATAATGTTTTGTAACTATGTAATGTTTTTTGTTTTCTGGCTTTTTAGATTATATATAAAAATATAATGATTGCAGATCACGATCCCGTTCGAAGTCAGTATCAAAATCACCTCAAGAGTCGGAGAAATCGAAGGGCTCAAACAGGTCAAGGTCGGTATCCAGAGGCCGATCGAAGAGCAAGTCGAGGAGTCGCTCTCGATCAGGTTCGGGGTCTAGGAAGTCGAGATCTAGATCTGGATCTGTGCAGTCAGCTTCTGGGAGGTATGTTGCGTGATAACCTTTTAAATTTTACTAATAAATTTGTTTGAGAAATCAATTAACATATTTTATCTATTTTTTTAAGATCCGCTTCGGGCCGGTCTCGATCCGGTTCACGGGCCTCGTCCCGCGCCAGCTCGAAGAGCAAGGGTTCGCGCGCCAGCTCCACCAGCAGACGAGGCTCTAGAGCCAGTTCTAAGGCTAGCAATAAGGTAAGAGCTTAAACTCTCTCTTTTTAGTTTTATTTTTTTAATAACAAACATATCATAATAGTGAAAACCATTCACGCCAGTGTATTGTAGATTGTGACATGTAGCTACTACATAAAGTCTGAAACATCATAATGTAAACTTAAAATCTTGTTGTGTTAAAATTAGTAAATAGTACAAGATTTTCTTGTACTATTTACTAATTAAAATTTTGACGATACGATTTCATTGTAGGGTTCGAAAGCCTCATCGAAGGCGAGTTCCCGAGCTTCGTCTCGAGCGAGCAGAAGATCTTCCCGTGCGTCTTCCAGGGCATCATCGAAGGGTTCAGGTTCTAAGGCATCTTCTAGGGCCAGTTCCAGAAAGAATTCCCCATCCGGGAGCGGCTCCGAACGATCTAGAAGTCGTTCTGCCAGCGGGTCGAGACAAGTAAGATATCCTAAATTTATAAAAATCTTTAAATTTGCAAAAAACTGAACTATGTAATCACTAGTTGGGGTCAATTCTCACAGGGAGAGACGCGGCGCGGCGAGCATTTACAGTGTAAAATAATTTTAAACTTTATCTACATAATTAAGTACATAATTAATTATTAAATTAATTATCTTTTTCATTAAATAACTTAATATTCATAAAAACTTAGACCAAAATACCCTTTTGAATATATTGGAATTTTTACGTTATATTTCAACTTTGAAACTTGAAACAAAGTAAGGTTTATTAAATAAAAATGGTTTACAGGGTTCCCGTAGCGGATCTGCATCCAGCGCGTCTTCACGACACAGTGGCTCTGATTAAATTATCTGATAAATATAATATGTTTACTGACTTCAATAAAACAATTATTATAAACAAAAATATATATTTTTTATCAACATAATTTCTTCATTAGATGAGGTGTACTCTTTTTATGACTGTTTATATTTCTCAAGGTGTACATTCATCTTCTTGTAAATTGACGATCCAAAACTTAAAAAATGTATAATGTAATGCATTGTGAACGAAAATGAGTTAACTTTGGTATATCGTTGTAAATGTAAGCATCATTTGATAGCCGGATATAAAAGGAATTTATTATATCACGCTACTTTAGTTTTGAAAACTACCGGCACACATTTGAGTGAGCCACTTTTACTACAGGCATAAAATCTTAGTTCCCAAGGTTGGTGGCGCATTGGCAAGAGATTTTTTTTTTAATTTATAACTTACGCAAATGTCTAAAGGCCGTGGCGACCACTTACCATCAGGTAAACATACCCGTCCGGGTAAAAACATTAAAATAAAATCAAAGTTAACTGATGTTGTTTTTTTTTGTTTGTTTTGGGCTTGCTAAGATCAAACTTGCAATCTTCGTTTTAATGTCTTCTTGAAATATCAAGGTGTTAACTTGTGCATCTTATATATCTAACGTGAAGAGGTATATAATAAATAAACAACAACTGAGGCTTTGTTTGTTTTATTTGCACATACAAAAAAAGTACATCACATTTTTATAAATGTTTGTTCCGGTAATACATTGTGCTCTATCTAATAAAATTAATAAACCACGAGGTTCTCGTAATGAAATCGTTATATTATATAAATCCATTATCTTATTTTAAAAGTAAAACATTGATTTTTATTCACACTCGAATGTTAATTGTGTTGTTATTACTATGTGTCAGAAGATTGTACGTAATATTTTCGGTATTGAATAAAATTACCCTAGGCGCATGATCACGCACTATATTCCAAGGGCAGGAGTAAACTTAAACAAACTCAGGCGAATTGTAGCCAGGACCGCTAGCTCATTCCGGGGCGCTAGGGATTCCCCGCTGGACATTTTCTACCCCCTCTATGTATATAAATTGTTTTGTTGTCGGACGTTAACGATTGTAGCTCAGTGGTACTATTACGGTTATAGCATAACTGTTGCTATCAAATATTTGTTGCGGATTGATAAATCTGTATTATGGAGTATTATGCTACTGCATACATCAATATTACTGATTTATATTTTTTTGATTTGATTTTGTTTTATTTGATATCAATGTACTACAAACAGTTCATGATGAATATATATTTATATATAGCACAGCACTATTTAATACCAATTCCATAATTAATACCAGTTTACGGTCTTAACCATGTCACGGTCAAAGACGTTTATGATTCGCGGTTAAAATGAGACTTCGATCTTCGCCTCACGAATTAAATAAAAATATCAAACCGGCCCATTGGCCAAAAAGCTTTGACTGGTTAACTTATATTAGACAAAGGAAGCACTTAACCATGTTATTACAATATTCATTTAGGATATACATTGGAGTACAAACATTTCATTATCAAAATAATTATAACAATCACACAATAAATGCAATAAGACGTTAGGAATAAACAATTTTGATATATCAGTTCTCAATTTATACTACAATTAAATTAAAAAAAAACTATCATTAAAGAGTATATAATGCATTGTTTTAAATTAATATGCTTTGAACGTGCCGATGAAATGTTATTGGTTTTTTTTGGCGAATTCTCAGTAACAGCCCATTTGGAATTTAGAAGTGTGTACACTCTCGTTCCTCGGAAAGGACGTAAAACCAAGTTCTACACCTGAACTCCTTCCGTTCCTGTTAGATTTTCCGTCTCAATGGACTATGAGAGAGGAATGGAAAGTGCACCTGTGTTTGCGCCCACACAAGAGTACTATAATATGTGCTGCGTAGTTGTCTGATTGCTTTCATGGGAGAAATCGGACAAGAGGAGATAATTTTCATAAAAAATGGACGAGTAAATATTATTTATTAAAATAGTGATTTTGAGTTAAAACTTGGTTAAAAATACCTACACTTGATTAAAATAAGTGATTTTCGATAATTATTGTCACCTATTAGCATGTTTCGTTCACAATAATTGTATAATAGCAATACGTAATAAATAATTTGATGCCATTAATATATTTTTTCTACATAAACATTATAATTTACTATTAATATAATTTTGAAATGATTTATAGTAAAATTCATAATTATGGCCATAATGATTATATAACATTAACTTTTTTATAAATCCATTTGCAAAATAAAACGGGCATGTATACTTTTCTGTACAACTATGAAAAGGCGATTTATTTTCCGATAATTGTGTGACGTGGACCGATGTAGAATGGAGCAAGATTTTACTTTCTAACGAAGAATCTTTTTATTTGGTGAGGATCGACGTCGTAAAGTGCTAAGAAGACCAGGAGAGTGTTATGTAGAGGTACGTTTCAAAGAAATTAAGTCGTACGGTGGACGCTCTGCCATGTTTTGGGCTGGCATAACTTCTGAAGATCGTACTAAGTTAGTTTTCGTAGAATGGCTATCTAAATGCACAACGCCACATCACGGAACTCCTAATTCCTCATGCACAATCAGGGTTAGCTGTTACAGGAAGTGCTGCGTGTTAATGGACGAGACTGCTCGAGTACTTTGGACGGGCGACGTAGACTCTTACTTTTTAGAAGTCGGGATCCGCTGTTTTGATTCGCCAGCACGAAGTCCCGACATTAATCCCATTGAGACCCTGTACCCACAGAATACTCCCCTAGACCTCACAAACAACCTCGTCCAAAGCATCCGAAGACGAATTGTAGCAGTTATTTCAGCCAGAGGAGGCCACACTCCAAATTTTTTTTTTGGAACTTATAATAAATGAAGGAGAAATTCAATTGAAGCTTTTTTTTGTCAAAATGACTAATTTCTTAAAAATTCAAATAAAAAAAAAATGAAAATCGACTTAATTATCAAACAAAAATGTTTTTACATCAGTAAATAAAATTATATATATATATTCTATATTTATTGTATTGCATATAATCCCTTTTGCAACTGTTAATACTAAAATTACTTGAATAAATTAAAAGTGCCCGTTCTTTTTGCAAAGGAGTTCATATCGGATTGAGTTTCGCTTTGATAAAACATACTGTTTACAATATATCTTTTAAAAGTTAGAGTTAGTCTGTAATTTTAATATCATTTATGTGATTTTATTGGGGTGAGTTGGGGCAAGATCGACCATGACGGCGAGACAAAATTTCGGGCCGATTTGATCACTTACTATATATATATATATATATGTTATTTTCCAGTCAATTGAAGCAGTTTCATTAGCTAGCAATGCCTGCGGAATGAAATTTCAATCGGTTCGATCTTACCTAAAATCACCCTACTGTACTATAGGATAATACAACTTTGCTTACTTTGAAAGCGAGTTTTTGTGACAACAATATTTTTACACTAAAAGCTTTCAATTTTTAATAAGATTTTTTTTTTATAGGGAACTTGTTACAGCGCTACTTGGGAGTAGGAGCGACTCGTATGAAAACAGCATGACCCATCATGCCCTCTCCGCCCACTACCTACCCCCTACTCCCTTGTGTGCGTACACAATATACCTCGTTACTATAATTTTTTATTTTAATAATAAGAAAAATATATTTTTTTTAGTATCGAATCTCTTTTCTTTCATTATAAATTCTGTAAATAGACATCAATTTCGATATTTCACGTTTACCGGTCGTCGCGTGACGGCCACATTTTTTTTTTTTTTAAGTAGATTGAAATAGTTATTGGGTGTGTTAACTGACCACACAATACAATATTAGTAATAACTAATTAGTACTACGACCTTAGAGAGTGGAAATAAAATAAATATTAAAAATTGTAATCGATTATTTTCTTCATTAAAATATTTGTCAACTCGACGTTGACAGTGACATTTAGAAACAGATTAAAAATCCTAAGTCTTACTTAACTCCTCCTCAATAATCTCGAGGTAATGTTGTGTGAAGACAGCTTTATTGTGCATCACGCAACGAAGCAGAGTACCGGAGACTGAAGTCAGCTCCTTGGTGAAGGCGGACAGGCCCACGGGTATCTGGCGAGAGCCACCCGCGCATACCAGTATCACCTTCAAGAATTCCATGACTCTTTGATCTGTGGATAATATTTACATGTTTGTTTGTAATAAGCTGCCCCGTCATAATACTCATCGTCCTGTGTACATTGTTGTAGAGCTTTGTACAAGTCAATTTAAGTACCAACTACTGATTAGTCATTCTACAAGTAAACAGCAGCATTGCTCTAGCATCGTAGTATTAACAATCAGCTGAATCAGTGAAAACAATATTCAACAAAATGTATGGACTTAAACTTTAAAAATAAAATATAACAAATATAGTAAATTCTATGCAAAAAAATATGAATGCATATGCAATAACGGCCTGTAAATTTCTCACGGCTGGGCTTAGCTGGGTATTACACCACGCTGCTCCAATGCGGATTGGTGGATTCACATGTGGCAGAATTTCTTTGAAATTAGACACATGCAGGTTTCCTCACGAAGTTTTCCTTCATCGTCGAGCACGAGATGAATTTCAAACAAAAATTAAGCACATGAAAATTCAGTGCTGTTTGAATGGCTTTGAATCCGCAATTTAAGTTAAGATGCACGCGTTCTAACCACTGGGTCATCTCGGCTCTATGAATGCAAATGCAATCCTTTTAAATCTCAACGAAAAAGTACTGTCGCATTCCAGTCAATCACGCTGACTGGACTTCATAAAACCATTAGTATCATACCATTGATAAAAATATTAAGTTCGTGTGTATTGCATGGTAATCAAAGTCGGATTTAAAGTCCCGAAGGCCATGGTGCTACAATGAATGGCCTCTAATTATTTATATTACTAATTAATTTTAACATTTTCATCTCTGTCAGTCAGGTTTGTCTAAAACATGTTTACTCTTTGTAACGGTAACTTTTAAAATAGTAATTAGGTATATTATTATAATTTGATTATATCTAGAGAAACAAAAATTACATTAAAATTGTTAACACGTCCGAATCTCAGCTGTGGGGGCGACCCCGGTTGCCCTCCCCAAAGTCTGGTCCTGACGGTCCTAACGATGTTGACTTTTTGCTGATTGCCCATAAATATGAGTATTATAAAAGTTAAGTACTCACGAACAATCTGTCTCACTCGGTGTTCGGGATCTCTGAGCGATAGAATCTGAGTCCTGATAAGTTCTTTCATATCACTCGTTAACGGATCCTGGCCGAGATTTTCAAGGAGTTGTTCGGTTACCAGAATTACTTCTTCGGCAATTGATGGAAGCACGGCTTTCAGTTCACTGTAAATAAGTAGTTTATTATCGTTACCATAGTTATACCAACACATAGATTCAATTACTTAAAAAAAAATCTACATAAATAAGTAAAGCGTTTTGTAGTAATCTGTAAAATAAAAGGGCAAGGAATATTTCGTAGAAACATAAACAATTAAAATATATTCTTTATCAACAAGTAGGCTCATAAATCACTTTTGAATCACATTACAGTTTAGAATTAAATGCAAAGCTGGCACCAGGTTCGGAAAGAAGATTACAAGATACAAAGTAACTGTTTCAAGCACCATGGCTTGAAACAGAGTTCCGATACGACCGTTTCAAAATAATAACAAAACAATTTTTTGACTGATATCTAACACCAGGATTTATTAAATAATAATATGATTAATCTTATAATTGTTTTTAATTTTACAAATGGGACGTAGCAGATTGATCAGTGCGATCGAGATAACAGAATACTGTTGAATAAAAAAAAAACCCTTACATGTCATTGCTGGTCGTGTCTAGAATGATGAAGAGCTTTTCCTTAAGGCTTTGTTTGTGTTGCTCTTGGGAGTCCCCACCACACGAGGGGCTCACCAGCAATAAGGACGCGACACAAATGAGTCGGTACACTTGGGTACCGAGTTCTGTGAATCGAGGCTTGTCGAGCGTCACCGTCTGAAAAGACAATTTTATCTTTTAATTTTTGTTTCTTAGGGAAACGACATCCCAACACAACAGTAAAGGGTGAACGATGGTATAATATAAATATTACAAAAGATAATTAAAACAAATTCAATAATAACTCTAAATTGTATAATTTTCCTTTAAAATTATCTAAAGTGTTTTATTAAGTTTATAACGCCTTCTGAAACAACTGCTTACGGTTCATGTAATATAGTTTTACGTTTATAGGGCACTAATTTCTGCCCTTCTGACATCGCTGCATGCGAGGGGCATGTAAGGGTTGTTGGCAGTTAATGGTATTTAATATAATATATACATGGATATATATCATATTAATTAGGTAGGTGATCGAGCAAATAACACCTAGTGGTAAGTGGTCACCATCGCAAATAGATATTGGTGCCGTAATACTAACCATCGTCAACGCACCAACGACCCTGTGAACTAAGATGTTAAGTCCCTCGTGCCTGTAGTTACGACGAGCTAACTTTGCCCTCAGACGTAATTGCACAAAGGCCTACCACCAAATTAGTGTGATTAGATTCAATTTGTTTAAAATTCCAATCTTCTAAACACTACCAGTGGATGAAAAAGATAATATCATCACCTGCGCGAAACCAAGCGTAAAACGCGTTTAAAAAAAAAAATATATATATATATATACATATATGTACTTTCGTAAGTTTAAAATTTTCTTGAAAAACTACACATACCTCGGGATAGTTTTGAGATTCGTCCCATTCCAGGAGTTCTAGATAAGCTTTTGCTAATGTTTGTGCTGTGACGTTTCTTATAATATTGGGGTCAGTGACTGGCAAACTCAGACCAGACTTGTCGGTGTGCCGCAGCAGCCATTCTTTCGTATATTGCAAGCCATCTGAAATAAAAAAAAATAAAGTACAGGACGGAAAAGATTTTATATTAAAATCACTTTAATTTCAATAATTTTTGCTGGAATTTGTCTTGAATACAAGACGGCCAATAGGCTGGTGATACAAAAATTCTAAACTAAATTCGGCAACTGTTCAATCTTAACTACTAGCCAACTAGGAGATATTGTCGTTTACAATTTTGTTGTGTGTGCGTGTGAGTGCGTGTGAGTGCGTGCGCGTGCGCGCGGCCCGAGCCCGTTATACATTCCGGAGGCACGGAATTGTAACAATAGTAAATTCTCATCTCTCAGCTGCTGCTGACAATTCCTTGACAGATAAAATGACCATATAAAATTCAATCGACCCGACCTGGAATTCGAATCCCGGAATTCAGAAATATCTAGGGTTAATAATAATTTCTGGTATCTTTAATATCAAGGTATAATTTATTGATTACCTTCTGCCAGTTTTAACATTTCATCGAATTTCGCCCTCTCGTACTGTACGCTCTCCTGCTGCACGTGTGGTCGTATCATTGCTATTAGAGTGTTCGCAAGGTCTAGCTTTAGCACTTCCAATGTTTCAAGAATTGCTCGGAATATGTCCACCTGAAATTATTTTATGATAACACTTATTAATATACATATCTCTATATCTAAGTTTTTAAATACATTAATTAAACTGTTATTTACTTTTGTTTGAAATAAAAAATGAAGATTTAATAATATAGTATCATATTAAACTTAAAATAATATATCAGCTATTCTCGGAGATGCCAATTAATTTGAATGCCAATTAACCATTTTTACAACACGTTTTTTGAATAAATTGCAGTCTCATTCGGACTCTTGACGTCTCTGAGTAAAACTGTTTTAGTAAAATAAGGGCAACTGAAACGAAAATTAGTTATTCTTATCCATCAGTTCTCTATAACACAACTAAGTTATTCGATCAACTAGCAAAGTCAGATATGTTTAAAAGTATTCACTTTATACATATTTGCCATATTAGCTGAGCCTACCTACGCAAAATTTATAAAACTAACCGCACACAAATCCCCATTCATCCTCTTGAGGTATGAATTAAAAAAGTCTATGTCCTTATCCGGAACTCAATCTATCTATATACCAAATTTCATCTAAATCGGTTTAGCGGTTTAAACGTAAACAACAGACAGAGTTACTTTCACAATTATAATATTAGCAGAGATGAGTCATATTCATACAACACAGATAATATTAGACATATATGTCAGATATATGTGTTTTATTAGAGTTACCAAGTCCTTTTATGTTATAAACAGGTAAAAAAATAAAAATAATAACATGTGGAGAGTTTTACGCAGTGGTGGAACCTTAGATCTTTACGACATTGCCATAATTATGACTTATAATTATTCATTATAAATTTAAAAGCTTATAGGTCAATAAACTTTGTAACAATAAAAATGCATAAAGGTAACCCACGCACCTTACTGAGGAATAATTATTTTATGAGTCAGAATTTTGTGTATTCGGTATTTGCTTTTTAAATATGTTCGGATGTGGGTGGTTTAATAATCTGTATTGTTAAGTATTAGAACAATCACAAAGGTGGAAGACCTTATTACTACAGTTAATAAATTAAAGTATGAACAAACAACAACAAAAATAGTTCAATGGTAAAAATAAATTTAGATGACTAACTATTATATGGTTCAAATAAATTCAATTGAGCATGCAATAACTAAACATAATCTATACATTTAATAAAATTGGAGTGTCTAATATTTTCTACAATTTTTGTCTGTCTGTTTGTTCCGGCTAATCTCTGGAACGGCTGGACCGATTTTGACGGGACTTTCACTGACAGACAGCTGATGTAATAAGGAGTAACTTAGGCTACTTTTTTATTTTACTTTTTTATTTTTTTATTTTAGAATTATAAGTAAAATAATAATAAAGCCACGCTTTTTATTAAATTCAAACGCGCATAAAGTCGCTGGCACAGCTAGTAAATAATAATAGTGGTCCAGACGGAGCGCGCGGAATATAAAATCAAAAGCGAATTTCCGATTGTGAATGTAATCATTAAAAATTTAGAAAAAATTACTATCAACTTGTTTTTGGATGCTACCTGATGGTAAGTGGTCACCACCAACCATAGAAATTTGCATTGTAAAACATATTAACCATCCCTTACATTGCAAATTAGCCAAAAATCTTAAGAACTAAGATGTATGTCCTATATGCCTGTATCACTGACTGAAAAATGCGTCATTGATTTTTAAGTTTGACGTTTGTTGGAAAGTAGTAAAGTCGTAAACTATGAATATTTTATATGGAATATGTATATATTACAACTTGTGCACTTATTTATTTATTAATTATTTTTTTTTGTTTTATAGCTTGCTGCATTCCTTCCCCTTATAAACTCTTAACTGTTCCAACTTTTTTACTCCTCAATACATTGTATTAATATATAGATTATGAAGTACAAAAGTAGCACTTCTTTGGTATTCAAGAAACCCGCCATTTTGTACATCTAAATTGCGCTTTCATACTACGCATTAGCGTATATTGTTTGTTAAACAACCTGCTTGGAATACGGAAGGGTTGTCGCTTATGATTTCAATGAAATGACGAATATTTTAAAGTTTAAGAAACTATTATATCAAGCTTTACTTTTAACTATGTATAATGTACATATGTTTAATTTTATTAAAATACTTTGTTTTATTGGTTATTACATTTAATGAATAATAAAAATAATAATTTAAATGAACAACAAAGCAAAGGCATCCCGAGGATGCGACAACCCTAATTATTGTACATCACGATAGCGCGTAGAATTATAGTTGTTAACCTTATACCTATATACGAAGTGCCAGATGCTTGGGTTTATTGCAAAGTTAAAATAATTGTAATGCAAGTAAAAATACCAGTCATTTGTTTTGCTACTAAGTTAGTATCTAATCAAAAACATTGAGAGAGTTAATAATCAAACATAATGAGATTTAGACTGTCAATTTAACTAATTTCTACTAATTGATATATTTCTAACATTATTGACTTTTAAATTTATTTATATGAATGTTCGCACAGTTGCTAAAATTCAATTGTAATTAAATTATCAAACAGGGGAGTAATAAGTAATAAACTGTTTTCTCTTTGCCTATGTATAAATAGATTTTTTTTATGTTTAGGTGGCAAATGAGTATACATTAAACAATGATATATAAAATACACTCACTGTGTTAGTCAATGTAGTTATATTTTGGATCATTTCATCTCGGGCTGGAGCGGCAAGCTTGGCCATCAAGTCTATCACAAAGGTAGCATACTTTTGAAAGTCAAGGCTGTTGTTATCAGCTTGTTGTTTAATAAACTCCGTATCTAATACTTCTTCAATCATTTCCTTTATACGAGTGTGACGAGGAAGTAAAATGGAGAAGAGACCCTGAAATATAATATAAATTAATTAGATACTGTTTCCTCTTTATGTTAATCTTTAAATGTTTATATTGGTAATTTAATTATTATTATTGAAACGACATTGAAATATAAACAAAGAAATGTTCAATTTTCATTTGATATTAAATTATGTGTATAGTTGGCACAGTTATACAAAAATCTGTCTATGTAATGAACATTCTATTTTATGTCCTTTTGGTAAACATAAATATATAATATTATATTACTAAACATTTTCAAAGTCAGCACATGTCTATACAAATCATAACAATTACTATCATTGTGTCTAGCAAACTTACTGTTCATCAAAGTTTTAAAACCTAGTATAAATATAGATATATCGGATGTTTACATACACTTATATTGGGATAAATCTTGATATTGGGATAAGCAATGCTAGAAACTTATCATACTAACACTATTATAAATGGAATAAGGACAAGTAAATGATGATGCCTAAAAGAAGTGACTCAAATTATATCTACATAAATGAAAAAATATTAATATATAAATGTGATGTCTTCCTGACTGATTTCGACCATCCAGCCAATTACACAGGGCATACAGTGCACAAATGTGTTAGCAAATATAAATGCTCTCTTATAACCCGATGGGACCGCAATAACAACACAACAGGAAAGAGTACTGGCAAAGGATCAACAGGTTTACTTTTTACGAAAGAAAAACCCATACTTTTTAACAGTCTTATAACTTTGAAACCAGGGCCTCAGGATATGCAACCTTATATCTAGCCACTAGACCAAAGACAGTTTTGTAGGAGATAATAACATTGAAAAAAAAAAAATTCAATCTACAAAGAGAGCTGATGTTATTAGTAGTAGTAATTGTATAGTATGTCGTATTAACATTCAGTTTCTGGAATGCTTATCCAAGTTAGATTTACTAGTTTAACTAGATGCTGAATTCTCATTGGTTGCCTGTTGTGCCACTTGTCAGTGACCAATAAACAGTCAGATTCAATTGAACCTAGTTAATATTTCTTTGAATTGTATAACAGTGTATGTAGTGGATGCCAAATATATTACAGTGATGTCTAAAATTGAATTACAAAATATCAATTGTAATATTGCCTGCATATTAAATCACGCTAAATTTAATCAATAATAAAACAAAGGGTTGCCAAACACAAGGACATAACTACAGCAGAGATTACAAAGTTTGAATTAACTTAACCTTTCATTAGCTTTTCCAAAACTGGAGGTATATGCTTAAGGAAGGGAAATTTTTATTAACATAGTTTTTTAATTTACCTGCTTCACATCTTCAAGCAACACAAGGGCCTGTTTATGTTCAGGTGGATCGGAGTTTAATTGTTCACGCAAAATATCAAAGTATGCTTTGTGCATAGTTTCTTTAACCAACTTTTGATAACTGAAAGAGAGTTTATATCTGTTTAGATAAGATTGTATGAGTAGTTTACATATCATTTTATTGAATTAAATATAATAATAATAAATAAATATTCAATCTTTTGACTCATATGTTTATGTTTTATACCTATTATCTGGAGGTTCAAACGGCTCTAACATGAAGTCCTGATCAACAGCAATTTCATGAGCTAAAGCCATGTTCTGCATCCCATGAGCTGCTTTCATAATATCTTCCAGAGTGACGAAATTGGGGGGCGAGGCACCTGTGATTGTTGAGCCTTTTACTCTGAACTGAAGTGGCTCGTTTGTAAAGTAGCTGCGGCTACTACTGTTATGGGACATAATATTTGTATTAGTAAAAAATATTTTTTATTGCTAAAAATGTTTCATATAATGCCATTAGGAGTATTTTATTTATTTTTAATAAGAAATAGCTGATTTGTTCGCTTAGAAATGAAATATTATAACACAAGAAGCCAAATAACCTTGATCCAGTTGAGATTGGTAGCGAAGGAACTCTGATAATTTTCTTTTCTTTGTCATCTTGTGACTCAGAGCTACTGGGTTTCTCGCGATCACTCATGATGAAATCTTAATGCACACTGATCCAGGAACTTATGGTACAACCTTTTCAACCCATATAAGGCGGGGTACTTTAATACCAGACGTCAAAATCTTGTTTTTTTTTATAAAATTCACCTTGAGTCACACCATAACCCTACTTTTAAAACAAAGCGATGTGATGTGTGTCTATTGTAGTAATTTTTTCTACATATATATATTATAGGCTTCATTAAGCCTTTATTACAATTGAAATGATACTTAAAATTAATGTTTGTTGTATTTATCCTTTAATTTGTCGTACTGAACTGTTTTTATTCACTTGTCAATTTCTTTGCCGTCAATTTTAATTTGTCATTACTCATTGACATTTGTCAGTCCCGTTATGCTTAACATAATAATTTAATATTTTAAAGCAATATTTTAATAACCGTAACGAGATTGCAAATTGCAATAAAGTATTATTAAAATTATAGTTATAGTTCTTTTTTTTATTTATTTATGAGACTGACTTTTTATATTCGACCGATTTTTTTGAATCGACTTTTTTTCGACAGTCTCGGAATGCGGCCAGCTAAATCAACCCCAAAGACACAATTTGCGCGCTAACCGCTAAAAAGGCATAATTTGTCGTATCTCCACGATTTGAGAACATTCCCATTGCTGCCACAGCCAGGAATACTTGGCGTTAATCTTTTGAACCTCGTTCAGTTCCGTGATAGGAAGGTACAACTAAATTGGCATCTAGAAAGCTTGCTGTGCTCTGCAAGGCAAGCAGGTACTTCACGTTGCACCATCACGTGACACATCAGAGAACACTGCGTCTTCTACAGCATTTTCACGAAGAATGTTTCAAGGATTTGTTTGGGTTAATCCCGGCTGCTGAATTTCATCTTTCAATGTCACGTTAAAATTTGAAGTTTCTTCCACATCAACTATGTCGGAAAATCGCGTGATTTTTAATGCATTTTCCACCTCGAACAACCACTCTGTGAAATGGCCCCACGTTGTTGCAGATGGGCTTGTTAGGTGCTTTCCATTAGGTGATCCTCCTGCTCGTTTGAACCATATAGCATAAAAAAAATCTCAAACGCAAATTATTCAATGGAAAATCTTACGTAACCTTTGAAATAATACTTGAAAGTCTTCCAGAGAAATATAGACAGTTGCCATATACCTATAAACTGTACTTATTCTGCAGCGAACTTAAATGAATTAGATAAAGAGCAAGCAAATTATCGTTCTTCTACCTATTTTATTAATTGATTACGTCAACAAATAAATATTAATTCAGATATTTAATTTTAAAACTATTTTAGTAAATTATTTATTTATCGCTGTTTAATAGTATTGAATATTATTTTAAAACAATTAACATTTTTGTAGGGTCCTTACATGTTATAAGTTTTATATGGAAGGAAATGTATACTTTGGGTTATAAAAATAATTATTGAAAGGTAAACTTTGTACTACACTACTTACTATTGTTGTGGTCCGGTTTGCAGGGTGAGTAAGCCATTGTTATTCCAGGCTTAAGGGTCAAAACTTTTTAATTCCAAAGGATGGCGGCGTATTGACGAGTGGTTAATATTTTTTAAAGCCCTAGTGTATATTGTAGCGTTGTTAACCATTTACCACCTATATATCGAAAATAATTTAAAAAATATATAGCAAAATATACCGATTTTCAGTCGACAGTCTTTCGTATCTAATTTAAAAGGGCTAACTATTATATGCTTTTTTTTTAAATATAATTTAGTATATTTATTGGATGTTATCGTCAAGAAACTCCCTGATCTAGGTCAGAGTCTGAAAATTGACAGTAGTACGCCACCATACATTTTTATTCTTCTGATATAATAATAAAGTAAGCAGGTTATTGAAAAAAAGCACATCACAAAAATACCAAACATCTCAATCTGATGAGGCCCCGGCGAGATTCGAACTCGCGATCTCCTGTTTACTAGACAGGCGCTTTAACCAACTAAGCCACGGCGCCGATGACGTTCAAACGTGAAATTAACCTGTACTTTATTCAAGGGACTTTTATAATATGAAAGTTTGAATAGTCATGCTACAACATTAATTTTAATACTAATGTGTTGCTCGCGAAACTTCGCGTTTATGCAAAATTATGAAACCCTTTTTTAATATCAAATAGTGTACATTAGTTCAATTAGAATTGGCATTTATTGATAACAATTTACTTTAATTTTATTTGAAACTTTCACAATTTACAGCTAAAACATTGTAATTTGAATGAAATTAATTTAATAATAATTTGTTTAACAAATGGTCAATGAACTGTGAATTAGTGAATGGTTCTTCTCCATTAATAACACTATGCTGCTAGTTGATGTCAATTTGTATCTTTGTGTGTTGTCAGAACCAACTCGAGATATTGCAACGTGTATTTGGCTCTTGTTAATCGACATGGCAAATGCCAACTTGACTGGAAAATGGCGACGCTTCACAAGGACTACTTCCACGTTCAAGTTACGAAGCAGGGTGACAATTTAACCAATATTCAATTGTAAGTTGCGAGGTGGAAGTCCTGACACGTTGAGGCTGTACAAAAATTGAATTGGGTATTAAGTTTGCTCTGCAAAATCGTCCGTGACAACAGATATGCTTTTATAGCTGCGACTGACCTGGTAGTTTGTCTTGGACCTGTTGATTGATTTGGTCGCAGTGATCATTCTTAGGTGGAAGAATGGCACAGCCTGACTTTTTTATTGCACCTGATGAGAAATAAGTACCAGAAACTTGGCTTCAAAGACGTCTTGTACTATAAACTGCTCAGGAACACTAATAAGATTTCGACAATGTTTATTCTCGATCATCACCGATACGAAAAAAATACGCAAGTAAGGTTCCACGGTGGCTTGCTGCAGCCAAGCTGAGATGATACTAAATTAGATCAAAATGTGCTTTCTTAGACCTCTGATTCAGTCAGTTCGTAACCTAGCAGTCACTTATAAAATATTTTTTATTAAAACACAATCACAACGTATGTCGTAGTAAGGTCGGACGTTTTTCATTTGATTTTTTTTTTTATACAGTAACTTTTTCAAAATCAATTATTTGTTAAATTCTAACAATTTTTTAAATTGGAATCAAGAATCCTCTTTATTTTTCTGCACATCTACGGCTGGAGCTCTTCAAAATGAGACCATAACCTAATATTTAGGTAAAGTTATCCTCCCATAATCACTGGGACAAAAATCGACTTATGCTATTAATATATAACGGTGCTACCGCTACCGCGCTACCGCGTGTCTAGATGTAGGCTATATAAGCAGATGCTTTGGCTATATAGGATGTAGCTGGTTTATAATATACTCACAAAAACTTGCTAACTTTCTTTTAACAAAAACATTATTAAAATCATTGAATACAGCACCGCATTCATTAAATCAATCTTACAATAATTATGTTTGTAAATAATTTCACATTTTGTACAATTACATTCATAATAAAAAAATAACATTTTTCGAAGCATCCATCAAAATGATTTTCCTGTAAACGAGGGTGTCCTTTATAGAACGACGAGAACGGACAAGTCCTGTCTTCACCCACATCACGGACACAATACAGTGTTGCGTGTTGGAAAAAATCACGCCAAATCGTTGTGACAAATGAAATTGGATTTTTCTTTTTGAATGAAATTATACAAATGGCATGTTGATGTATTAAATCATTTTTGTGTTAATATTTATTTTTGGACCTTTAACTTTTTACTGTATAGGGTAAATGAGATATTACCTAAGTACGCACCTTCCTGATGATATTATTTATTGTAAATAATAAATATTTCTAAGAACAATAATGTTTTACTAAATATTCCTAACAAATGAATATATCAAATCTTAAAAGATCTAAATAATAAATATATAATGCAATTCAGGAATGTGCTGGAAGTATATTCAATCCATTTCCTTAAAAAAGAGGAGGTTTTCGACCAGCAGTTGTACATTTAGCGTAGTATGGAGGGAATAGGTTAAGACTCGCAGTGTATATATTTTTAATTTAGCAGTGTGGTCACTTCAAAATGTCGAACGCAAGTTGACACTGTCACCTACATATATATAAATATATATTTATTATAAAATAAAGTCATCCCACCGCTTCTATCCTTCTATACACGATAAACTTAAAAACTAGCGAACGAATCTCTATGCGATTCTCTCACCATTGTTTTAGTCTTCGTGGGATTCTGGATTCCTCAGCTGGTCTGGATGGTATTTGGCCAGTTTGTCCAGAATTGGGTCATCCCTTCTGGTCTTTATGGATCGCCATTTTGATATAGTAATGTATATGTTATAATAATGTATTTATAAAAACACGAATTAAAAAATATGGGAATGAAATCTAAAGATTGAACTGACATCTCAATGTATTGTATACACTTGTTGCATTATGAAGAAATTGTATGACGAAACCGCTTTTGAGAAGTACGAAGCAAACAAGCATAACGACTCAACAATTGTTTGGTTCGCAAGAATCTTTAAAGCAAAATATTTATTAAAAACGGCGTCTTCAGCTCGTATACGATAACTTGAATCAGTCAACGACAGTCGATATAAAAGTAATTTACAATGGTCCGATTATTAAAATTTGCCAAAAGTCACGTTGTAATCTTCATAATAGTAACATATTTTGCTATTCTGAAATCATATAAAAAGGTGCAATTCATAAGAATCGATCGTTTTGTACCTGATATGAGAAATATTTTACTCTGGACTAAAGTATATGGTTTAGAAGGCGAGGGTCAAAAATATTTTATAGATCAAGAGTGTGCGTTTATCAACTGTTATTTCACTACTAATAAAAGTTTATTCGGCGATTTGAGATATTTCGATGTGATTTTATTCAATTTACAAGATGTTAGTAAAGATGCATATAACTTGCCCGAATTACGAAGTTCGACTCAGAAATATATATTCGTGGCGAATGATTCCTCTGATAACTTACCCGTATGCAATCCAGTTTATGATGATTTCTTTAATTGGACTTGGACATATAGGTAAGTTCCTTTGTATTATTTATTGGTGATGGTTAGTGGTCACTACTTCCTATAGATACATTAAACGCCTTTTACATCGCTTATTCTCTACCTTGGGAACGAATACGTAAGGTTTTTTTTTCTTGTGACTATACTGGCTTATTAATTTATCATGTAGGCCATAGATATTTTACAAATGTGGTTTGTAAAATTCAATTTCAATCAGATGGATGAATTATTATATTCCTAGCTAGGTTATAAAATCATCTGTATTATAGAGTAATTATGGAGTAATAGTACTGGTCTCATTTTAATATGTTACTTTTTAATTGTGTACAATATGTTTTTTCTTAACAATTACAATGAAATTATGTAAGTACAAATATATCATAAAAAAAATGTTTTGTCGCAAAGTTGGCAAGTCGGTGTAGATATGCCAACTCCAACGTGCGAGCGTGCGTGCGTATGTGTGTGTGTTTGTGCGTGTTTGTGTGTGCGCGCGCGCGCGCGCGCTTGCGTTTGTGTGTGTGTGTGTGTGTGTGTGTTTGTGTGTGTGTGTGAAATCTTATAGGAATATTAATTGAAGAGAAGTCTATTTTTATATTATTGTAATTAGGAGTGAAATCAAAACAACGAATTATACAAACTTAGATATAAATACAATTTATTTCTAATACCTATAACGTATCAATAAATATCAATAATCTTTATATAGTTATAGTAAATATTATGTTTGCAGATTTGATTCTACAATATCATATCGTTTCATCACGGTTTACAATACAGACTTCGAAGAACTCGGAAACCATTTCCGATGGAACTACAACATGAAACCAATAGACGCTTCTTTAAAGTCACAATTCGTCACTAAAAGTAAAGCTGCAGTCATTTTTTTAGATAAATGTGAGAGCAGAAGCAAGAGAGAAAATTTGATACAAGATCTTCAAAGGAATTTAGCAAAGTATAACCTTGACGTCGACATTTTTGGTCCGTGTGGTTTGAAACAGTGTAAACGGAAGACAATGAACCCTTGTTTCTGGAGGTTGAGAAAGAATTACTACTTCTATCTTGCATTTGAAGATTCTCTTGCTTATGATTATATAACGGATATTGTTTTATATGCTTATAATAACAATGCTGTGCCGATCGTATATGGTGGAGCTAGATATGATAGGTCAGTGAACGTTTATGTACATGTTTGCACAAATGTGCTGGTTGCTACTACGTTGTCATGAGGTATCGACATCCCAATGACATGTGAATATAGAACACAAGGCAATTATCTTAAATAGTGAATTAGTTTATAGAAAATTAGTGTTCGCCCGCGGCTTCGCTCGCGTTTTAGGGGTTGGTTGTCATATGTTAGGCAAAAAAAGTAACCTATGTCCTTCCTTGGAGTTCAAGTTTGATTCATACTAAATTACGTCAAATTCAGTTCATTGGTTTGGCAGTAAAAAAGCAACATACAGACAGACAGCGTTACTTTCAGATTTATAATATTAGAATAGATTAGTTGTCACCCACGGCTTTGCTTGCGTTTAGGGGTTAATTGACAGGTGCTTCTTTGGGGTTTAAGCTTGCTTCGTACTTAACTTAATCAAATTAGGCTCAGTGGTTTGGCCGAGAAAGAGCAACAGACAGACAGATAGGGTTACTTCGCGTTTATAATATTGATTGAATTTTGTTGCCCCTAAAACTATATTAACAATCGTCAAGTATCATTTAAACAGTCAAGTTTATTTTTATTATGTTGCCCTTTTCATTATTAAAAAGGAATTAGAAATCTAAATTGTTTTCAATATTATTTTGTCATGAGTGTTGATTAAATTTAAAATCTATACTTTTATACTAATATTATAAATGCGAGAGGTGGGACTGTTTCTGTTACCTCTTCATGTTTATACTACTGAACCGATTTTGATGAAATTTGGTGTAAAGATAGCTAGAGTCCTGGAAAAGAACATAGTTTACTCTATTTAAGAGGGTGAATTGGGGTTTGAAGATTTTTGTGCTATATGTAACGTGTTATAAATTTCGCGCTGGTGCCTTCACCAACAGCAGCACTTCAGCTAGTCTTAATAAAAGTTAGCTGAAACCGACGATCAAAAATTGATAAAATCTGGCAATTCAGTAGGAACCAGCTCTTTAGTAAGCTCCGTTGAGTTTTAAGCAATAACCACACAGTCACATGTCATTCTAATTAAAGTGTGATTATTTTCAGTTATCTACCTCCAGGATCTTATATAAACGCACTTAACACAAGCGCAAAGGCTCTAGCGGCCTCTATGCATGATATTATCGAGAATAAAGAGAAATATTACGATTTTTTCCGTTGGAAAAACTACTACATCATCAGCAAATCGCCCATACTAAACGCGTGTGCCTTATGTGAAACATTGAACAGTCCGGCGCGTCTCGTTCAAAATGTTGTCATTTCAAAGTTCAGAACATGGTGGAATAACATGTACGAATCTCGGTGTGAATTTGATTTAATTAAATATTTATTGCTGTAATCAAAATATTTATTTTAAATTGTTATACAAAATAAAGATAGATATACACATATTTATTTACAATGCGTGCACAGACAGTGTATAAAAAATTATATTTAATTATTTATTTGTTTTATCAATTATGTATTTAAGATTAGTGTCAAAAAAATAATAATTGTAAAATGAGTTCATAATTATATAGATATTTAACTAAAGTATAAACTTTTTATTATTTCTTTTTAGAGTTTTTGTGCTATAAATTATATTATCATCGTATATTATTTGTGTGTGCATATATATTATAGATACGACTACTTATACTATATATTGTTGCAATGCATCGTCTTCATGAATTTCACCTCAGCCTAAATATTAACTGGTAGAGATTAACTTTCTCCACATTTTGTTACAACAGACCAGCAAATGGACCACCAGTTGTTATGTGGTCACCACTGCCCATAGACCTTGGCAATATTAACCATCATACATCGTCAATTCGCCACCAACATTGGGATCGGGGTTATGTCTCTCGTGCCTGTAGTTACGTTGCTAACTCACCCTTCGAATCTGAACACAATAATACTATTGATGTTTGGCGGTCGAATTTGTAATGGGAAATTGGTACTCAAGCACGAAGCACCGAATTTTTTCACCGTCGAATATTAGTGTTAACATGCAATGGCTCTCTGTTGTAATAATTAAACGAAACCATTTCATAATTACATTATATATATCAAACATGAAATATAATTATTACCTTGTATATATAATTTAACAACAGCGTTGTCGGTTAACATAACGGTTATATTTAACAAGTCTCAAATTTCCGTTATCAGAATCCCGTTCAATCCACAAACAAGGATTAAAAGTTTAAATTATTTGATCAGATTAACGTATGGCGTAACAACGCTTTCGCCGGACACTGTGGACATTTTGGGTCCTTTGTAATTAAACTTTAAAGCCCCGTTTGCCATTTATTGTTGTTAAATATTAACAAAACAGTCTTTGTGTATGTTTTTGATACTGGGTTTTTGAAATCAATTTGATCGGTTTGTCTATTTTATTATTAATATCATTTACTTTGTAATGTATATTTTTGTACAATGTTTCTGATTCAATAAAGAGTTTCACTCGTTATCCAAATATTTCTTTTGGTCTAGGTCATCTTAATATAACGAAACAGCATTTTTATAAGCAAAGGTATTTATTGATGATTTTGAATAGAATTGAGAAGGGTTTTTTTATAATAAAACAGCCTGTAAATATTGTTAATAAAGTATATTGATCATTATATCGTATAAATTTTATAAAAACTTTTTATTGAATCTTAAGTTTTATTTTATATGAAACTAGTTATTGACCGCGGATTAGCTCGTATTTTAAGGTTTAATGTGTTAGGCGTAAAAAGTAGCCTCCTTCCTTGGTTCTATTTTTTGGTTCCAGCGTAATTCATACCTACCAAATTTCATCAAATTCGGTCCAGTGAAAGAGTAACAAACAGACAGAAATTCAGACTACTACTACTTTACTTTTGCATTAATAATATTAGTATAGATATATAATATATTTGTCATTGAAATACAAAATTATTAGTTGAATAAATCATTTCTTTTCGTTATATACAGTAATGATACTGAAAGCTTTCCTGAAGGAAACGCTTAATTACTATGCTAAGTGTGCTTTGTCCCATAAGTCTAGTTTTTGCCGGATTTCGGGGACAATCTAAATTTCTAATCACCCACGCCTTTATCGTGTAAATGCTTTAATAGTAGTTTTTGTCATCGTATCCCTAATACCTTTATCAACTGTTATATGTAAATCTTAGTTTTCTTCTTCTTAATATTCCTAAGACACTATACTAATAAATATTGACCTCGCTCGGTAAAATTAATGTTCCAATGATATTGTATATTGAGTGCGTATAATACTCTAATATTATGATTTATTATTTTTCTTATATCCTTGAAGATTAATGAATGTCTAGTATCAATCAAATTCGTATATGTTGTCCGAAAAACTTACAAAAAATTAAACTGTTTCTTGATAAGCAGAGAGGTTCCTTATTGCGTTTAATTATTTCCTTCCTACCTCAATAACCTTTAATAGACCATTACCGTTACTCATTTACTAATTCCCTACTTACAAACAGTTCATAATCATACTAAGATTATTATAATAAATTAACTAAGTACGGAAGCAGTAACTTAAAATCCGATGCCAAATGTCGTATATTTGATTCTGTGATTATAAAAAGGGTCAATCAACATTTTTTATTTATTTAATGAGTACAGCCTAAGGGCAACATAAATGGGCACTTTACCTTTTATCCCTATCCTATCCAAGAAAAAATAAATTTATTTTGAATAAATTTATTTTATATTTCTTAAATAATAATAGCAATACATGAAAAATGTTTAAAACTTTACAATGCTAGGGGGGGTAGGTATCATCAGGTATTCTACCGCTAAACAGCAATACTTAGTATTTGTTGTGTTTCGGTTTGAGCCAGAGCACATAGATCATAACATTTTATTTTGCAAGATTGATGGCGCATTGGCGATGTATGTAATGGTTAATATTTCCAGCAACGCCAATGTCTATGAGCGGTAGTGACCATAGGCAACATCAGGTACTCCATTTTTCTGTTCACCTAATACACAAAAAAAAAAAAAATCATTACCTAATAATGAAATGAGTTAGCAAATATAAATAAAAAACTCATTAAATAAGAAGGTAATATCTACAACATAGTAAATAAAAAAAGTTCTTCAGTAATTTTTCGTCTCAAAGAAAAAACGTGGGTTTCAAATTAAAATGTACTTTTAATATTTCCCGTCAAAGCAAAAGTATCAAACTATGTAGAGGCGAGACGTCTTGTGAAAATGTTTAATGGCACCGGCTGTTTACCTTCGAATACAGTTTCCAGAAAGTTCAGTTGGAAAATTAGTTTCCGAGACTCTTAGATACCTCTGGGTTAGACCAGATACTGGTTTATTATTCATAGTGAAATTAACGATACATCTTGATACATTTTTAGATTTTTTTTTGTTTTCAATGTAAACTGTGTTTTTGAGACTTTAACTAATTAAAATATTCGTACTAGTCTTAATTAATTATGGAACATGCGTTTCATTCATTTTCAATTTCATTTTGAAATTGTATATCTATTTGATTTAATAGCGATTAAAAATGCATTTATTAGCGTTTAATATGACCTTTATATGGTGGAAAATCTGTATCAGTAACTTACAGATCCAGAGAGTCAGACGGAAATTAATATATGCATAGGATGTTTAAACCTTTATATCCGTTTGAGAGATTAATTATATTGACAGATGAATGGTTCCTGTACCAATACATAACTTATTTTCTTGTTTTCATTATTTAAGTAAATACAATAGCAGGAAATCTGCATGCGTTGGATAAAAATCTGTCATGTGTTTGTTCCACCAGTCCGGATTGGATTCAAATGGTGAGGAGGTATTACCCTAACAGTTAAACAAAAATTAAAGTAACATTTACAGGCTGTTACCATTTACTTTTCCATCTTTTTTTAATTAATCGAGAATTGCTCTGAAGTATGAGCACTTATATAAATTATTATTTAATATGTCGTAATTTCTGATATTTTTTAAAATTTTATCAAACGATACGTCACCAAGAAAACATTAACAGAGGGAAATAAATCAAATGAACTTATAAACTGAAGATGTCATGGCAGCTGAGGTAAATTTTTCCAGTTTAAAATGGAATAGTCTGGAAAAAGTAATCCACTTTGCCAACAGCAAGTACGTTTGCGTAGGTAAATTAGTTGCTAGTTCTGCCCGTGAAGTTAGATTGCCTTGACTTCCTTTAATTTTTGTCTTCAGGCTGGCTGTTTTTGTTTGCTATATATAAGACTAGTTGTCACGCGGCTTCGGTCGTGTTTTAGGTCGGTCGTCAGGTTAACATCAGCTAAATGTGGTATAAAAAGTAGACATCTTTTCTTGGGGGTCGAAGTTACTTCATACATCATCAAATTTGATGTTGTGGTTTTGTCGTGAAGCATAAGGGACAAAGTTACTTTCGCATTTATAATATTTGTACAGAAGTTTGTTACTACACTCAAATATCAACTATCTACTTATTATTTATTAGTTAGATTTTATTATAATTTAATTAAGTTCCTACAGCTGACGTGGCCCAGTCGAAATGACACTTGAATCTTATCTCGAGATTGCGTTTTCAAACTCAGCCAAGCACTACTGAGTTTTCGTATGCTTAAATTTAATTTTAAAATAAATCCATTTATTTTTGCGGTTAAGAAGAAACATCGGTAGAAACCCTATGTGTAGGGTGATATACTTCAACATATGTATTCGCCGTGGTAAACTCAGTTCCCCACCTTATCTTCACGAGGGGATGAGGCCGTCGGCCAACAGTGGGGTATACCAGCATATTAACAGGCTTTTATTGATATCCCGTAGTGATTTTCTCTTCTCAATTAAGAACTAAATTTTTGTATTTAAATATAATGTAATTAATACTATATGGAAATTGATCCATAATTTTAAAACGGTAGACAAATGTAACAATACTTTACGATGAAACTATTAAGAGGATTTGACGTCAGTGAAATAGCCGAGAGCCATGAAGGGTCAGTAAAGCGCACTCGACGCTTTCGCGATGAGTTGTGGAAAAGCAAACTTACTTCACCTATATACATATATATGAAGTTTAACTGCCTCATTAGTCTAGTAACCTTATAAGGTTTTAAATGTAAGGTACTAGGTTCAAACCGAGTTTGGGAACAATAAACAAATACTGTCTTATCATTACTTTTTACTTTCGCAGTATCGAACTTAGCACCATATATCGCGTGCTTCGAAAAGCACGTAGGCCATTGTTCTTGATTTAACTTTATCCGGTCTAGTCGGTTTTGCCATCCCATCGGATTATAAGAGTGTGAGAACAGAGAATACACTTCTGTTTACGCACACATTTGTGTGCTAAATGATGTCTCTTAAAGTTAAAGGGCTAGTTCCCCTCCATGTACAAATTCGACCATTTTAGCCATATCTTGGTATTATTACTTATAATTATAATGTTAATATAACATTTATTACGAATAACAAGAACAAAATCAGAGTATTTAGGGAATTGACGGTGTAAAAAATTTCATTTTAGTTGTTAATTTAATACATTTCCGAACATTTTATCTATTAAACAATATTGCCGCAGTAACTATAGTTAAAAGTTTAAACATAAATTATACAACATTGTATACTTACATATATATATACATATATACTTATCAACATGTTTTGCTATGGCTGCTTTTTTTTATCTTTACTCATTCAACAATTACAATCTATTAAAAAAAATGCCAAAATTACCGATGTATATTAACTAAAGGTTTGACTAAGTTTTATATTTTTTAATATTATGAATATAAAAATATTAAGAATATTTAATGTAACTGGGTTACAAGCTATAATGGTCTATGAAATGAGTTGTCTGCGATTCTAATATCTTTTATTGTATTTATACTTCAAAATGGATTTGTCTCGGATTTAATACTTTGCTGTTCAGTATTCAGTGGACGACGGTGATTTTCCAATGAACGGGCGCGTGCGAATGCAAAGACGCGATGTCTTCATTGTGGTGGTGTTATTCTGGACGGAGTCGTTTATAAATGATTTATGTAAAAAAAAACGATTTTGACATTTTTTTTGTATTTAATACAATTGTCAATTAAAAACTTAAAAGTTTACCTTTTTATTCAGTTCAATCAAATCATTTTTTTTTTCATTAAAGTCATAAAAGCAAGTTGGGTCTACCGTCAGGACGTCACAGCAGTGATCCTGTGACGTCTCCGGAAAGTCGGAGAAGGTACCGCTGGTTTTTAGTGGATATTCCGGAGCCTTCAGCGCCGGCGAGCCCCACTTACCCGCCCTCCCTCACATCATGTGGGGGAAACGCGTTATGCGTTTTTCCAGCGAAAAAAAGGTTACAGTGTTGAATTAAATGTAAAGCTACCCGTACTGAATGTAGATTATACCGAGAAGAACCGGTAAGAACTAGTTACTCTTTTCCACCATTTTAATTCCAGATTATGTCGGTAAAATAAAATTAAATGTATGTGTATCCTCTCTAGAAATCAATTAACGCTAAGTCCACGTACGAGTACGAGTACGAGTAATATGGCTTACATAGCAATGCTTTTTATAATAAGTAGTTAGTAAGTAGTATATAAATAAGTATGTATATAAAGTAATTTTTGTCCATTGTTTAATCAGTCACTCAAAGGCCGACTCCTTAGAGTGACTTAAAAAAAACATAATATCGACACATCTTTATCATGTCATTTTCTTTCAATTAAAACGGAGCCCCCATTGAGGATAAAGAAAATAGGTCCTCAATTGATTAAGATAACGAGTAAAATACGTCTTTATAAAACAATCTGTAATAAAATATTAAAATCAATAAAATATTACCCCCTGGTTTGGAATTACCAATAAAATGCAATCTATACTAAACATATTTAAATGCAAAAGTAACTCTATCTTTTATATCTTCCTTAAATACCAATTTAGACAAACGCTTAAAACAAATATTAATGTAAGATTAACCATACCCGAAGACCAAATTTGCGATCAAGAAAATAATTAAATAAAAATTTACTATTTTTACATCCCTTCTAGAATAATACTTTCAGTGTGGAGGGGAGTTCTCGCTAATGAGATTCTTTGGCTCGCGGTTTGCATTTCAGATCAGATTTGCGCTGCCTCGGAACACTGTACTACTGAACTCATTCCCTAATAATGAGATTTCAGTTGGGTGCTCACCTTTGAAGAACTTCTACGTAATTCTACATCGTTTTTGTGTATTTAAAACTTAGTAATCTTTTCTGTAAAACGATTTTACAGACAGAAAATTGTTGTATAGAAATGATTACTATAGTTATGTGACATTTGCTTAAAAATGTAAATATAAGTGACCACATAAGAACAAAATACTATGTCATTTATAAATTTGCTTGGTTTTAAAGTAAGTATTTTATGCAATTGTTTAATTCATAATTTTTAAGATAGAATGGCACCGCATTTGCTATTTAATACAAAACATATGTTCTAATAATAATAATTAGTTTTATTATTATTTAGAAACAGGGAAAATCACTAGAGATTACGCTACTGCTATGATTTTTTTTAACATTAAAATCATAACATGGTAAAGAATTGTTATAAGAATAATAATGTATTGAAATGACAAAAACAAGGAAACAATTATTATATTTTAAAAAGTGAAGTATCGTGTCGCAATATGGTGACAAAAAGGTAACATCTCATATCAGATGAGCAAATGTATTCAAGGGGCCCATTTGAGATTCAGTCCCACGCATGTGTCATAGACAGTGGCCCTCCTGGGACGAGGTAGACGGGCAAAAACTGAATATTGGAGATATGCTCACATTATTGCCGCGCGGGCCCAAAATTCGACACGACACGAAATCTATATATTTTTGTTAAAGACAAGAGACAAGACATTTTTTTACAAATAAAGTATATTTCTACTAATATTCATTACAAAGGCAGCCTACGGAATGGGCCGCAAGATGGTAAGTGAATACTTTTTCATAAAATATTAAACTATTTCTAACATCGTCCCTTATCCCTGTAATTACACTGGGTCAGTCCCAAATCAAAACATAACACAACAATAGATCCAATTTCTTTTCGCCGGTAGAATGGCTAGAATCACCAATGGCACGTCCACTGGTGAAATGCTTACTTTGGTTTTTCAAGAACATATGGTTGGATGGAATGCACACGAGAATTGAATTCGCTTTCGTCTATTACAATTAGCTTTGCTAGAGAGAATAGACATATCATAATTATTGACAATGCGCTTTCAACCGCGGCGAATTTGTTATGCTATTCGTGTTTGTAATTAGACTGGCGCGATACAATGTCGACGTTACAGTAAAATTTAGAGTAAATCGTATCTAGTTAATTGTTAATTCTATTGTATTTTTTTTCGGATAATATTTATTTCGATGACTTATTTAATAAAAAATTTAGATAATACAATTTAAAAAATCTGGTTGATGTTTTTTTTTTTTTAATTTTAATCGAAATTTCGATTTAAAATCAACTTGCATCTGTTGACGATAACTGGGGAGTCAACTGACTGCTGGTCTAATGTCAAAATATAGAAAAAAAAATTTAAAAAAAGGCAAAAAATATATGTTAAATTTGTGTCCGGAGTTGGTCCATTATCGGTTTAGATGTGTAATACAGATCTTTCTCTGAAACACATATAACATAAAATACGCTTTTGTTTTGGATTATATAGTTTTTAGAGGACATTGAGTTAATAAAATATAAAGTAACAACTTGCAACACCAAGTTTCCGCCTTCGCAAAGTCAATCCGTAAAGTTAATCAGAGACTTACTTAAAGTTAAGCGAGTCAAGTCTTCCAGAAAACAGAAATGTTTTTTTTTTTCATATTATTAATACTATTTCACTAAAACGATAAAAATAAAATCTGTAACAATGGACACTTGGTCCCAAGAGCCTAATACATAATGGATAACAGCCGGGCTAGTTTCAATAAAGGATTTTTTGCATACTCCTTACATTCTGTTATACTGTAACATCGTTTTCGTTTAAATTTATTCCCTTTTTATATGACTTTTTAACGATATTCATAGCAGTCATCATTAAAGTCTGAACAGGTATTTTTTTATTCGAAACAGTCTCCTAGAGTCGATTTGTTTGCATTACGTAATGCCTTCGATGTTATGAGAGCTGAATCCACAATATTGTTACACTAAATATAAACAAAATATAAAATTGTTGATTCCAATTTACATAACATTATCGATTTCGGTATTAGTAAGTTGATATTTAACTAGTTTATGGAATTATGATTTGAAAGGCGATTTATACGGTTCTATTTTAGTTGACAAACATTGAATCTCGACAAATTGTTGCATCAATAAAATTAGAAAGATTAATTTTATGTAATAAGTAGGCGGTTCGGCTAATTGACCAACTGATGTTAAGTGGTCACCACCGCCCATTAACATAGGTGATGTAAGAAATATTAACCATTCTTTAAATCGCCAATGTGCCATCAACTTTGGAAACTAAGATGTTATGTCTCTTATGCCTGTAGTTACACTGATTAATATACCTTCAATCCGAAACACAACAATACTAAGTATTGTTATCTGGCGGAAATAATACCTGATGAGTGGGTGGTACCTACCCAGACGGGCTTGCACAAAGCCTACCACCATAATGAGAAACAAGTATTGAATCATTTACATCATTTTTTTACTCATTTAGATAAAAAAATACAGTAAAATGTTAAATAAAAAACGACGTAAACATGAACACACGTTCATGGAATGAATGAACATGTGTTCATTCAATTAATTCACATGAATTAGGTTGAACAAAATCGACTGCAAAGGTGATGGCAAATATACTGTCAATTAAAAGAAGATTTATATATTGTTAAAAATATTCAAATAGTAAGAAACACTTAATATTATTTATTATAAATGTTACATATATTTAGGTGCGGCAACGTTTTTAAAATTTTATATGAAAATAAAAAATATTTTGACAGCGATCGAGTGTTACAAGCCTTTCAGAAATCGACAGCATGGCCATTGTATTTACGTACGAACTTATACTCGTATAATTCATATCCCGAAAAGAAATGATTCATAGTACAATACCATACAAATTTAAGTGGAGTTTAAATAGAATCTCCTCAACTTGCAACTCGTTCAATTGTTATTAATCCAAATGTCAAATTTAGTTTTAAACATTGGAGTGCAATAAAGAGTACATAAAATCTTGTATTACAACAAGAAAAGCTTATTTTAAAGTTTTCTATATTGCTCTTATCCTGCCTCGCAGAAAAGGCTGTCTAGGTACTAATCCTGGTCTATTAAATTTATATTTTGTGATTTTAATTTAGATTTTATTTTAGAACTTTACATAAGTGTTATTTTCCTAAAAAATATCATAAATATGTTTGTTGAATATTTTTAGTGTTTAATTATTTCTAAAATTATTTACATTTATATTTCAAAACGTTGTCTGTGTTCCGTGTGCAGTTTATTTATTATGAGATTATTCTCATAGCAGCAGATATTATATTAGCATTAAAAGATGACATACATAGTATTCAACACAATAATTGCATGTGTTTATTTATTGGTAAGAGTCGATATTACTCAGTGGTTAGAACGAGTGCATCTTAACCAATTGCGGATTCAAACCCACGCACCAAGCAGCACTGAACTTCATGTGCTTATATGCTTATAATTAATTTGTGTTTATAATACATCTCGTGCTTGGTGGTGAAGGAAATCATCAAAGAGCCTGCGTGTGACTAATTTCAATGAAATTCTGCTACATGTATCTACCAACCCACATTGGAACAGCGCGGGTTAACCTTCAAATTTTTTCCTCAAACTGACTTTGACTTTGGGAATTTACTTTGTTTTATTCTATGTAGAGATGGGATTGAAATAATTTATATGGATATTTATAAAAAGCAAGAGCATTTATCACTGGATCGTATACTTAACCAGCGCGGATGGGTGACCACGCGAGCGTCCACGATCTATCTTCATCTCGACTCGATTCCGCGAGCGACGTGTCCATTGTTAGACCGTGATGTATTGCCTGTTCTATGCGTTTGAAATAATCATTTGTTTTTTTTTTTAATTGTTCTGCTCTGAACGCCATAATTGCTTTTAAATATCTAAAGATTGTTAATTGCTTTTAAATACATAATACGATTTTCATGTGCATTGAACATAAATTACGCATTAATTATTTTTTATTGTGTAATTACCTATTATGAATTTGTTACCACACATTTAAGTATAGAAAAATATTTTATCTTAATGATATCAGTACAAAAATCGTGTCTAAATTATTTTCTTTTGACAAAAAGCTTTTGGAGTTCATTCCACCCAGTTACTCTAATACAGGTTTTTTTCATCGACCCATGCAAGTTGTTTACTTAACCGCCGAAAATTAGATTAATAATGAATACGAACTATTTACGTTTTCTAACAACTCAGATCACGTGGTTATCTTACCGCTCAGCATATAGCTGATTGAAATTATTCACATTTTTTTGGAAAATCGTGTCACCATATCGTACCGTCTGAAACAACGCTAAATGTATACGGATTGACGGATAGTCTTCGTGTAATGGGGGGATTGAGTGATCACCCTCCAATCTGACAAGTTAGTTCATGTGATCGATGGTATACTTCGCTGAGCGGTAATACGTGGCCGATTCCTTATTGATTGACTTTTTGTACGGATGTATTATAATGTATTATTAATTATGAAATAATACCATAAATTAAGTATTTTTAATAGTAAAGCTAATAAGTATGATATATACTCGTAATTTAAATTTCACGAATAGTGTTGTTTTTCTCAATTTTTGTCGTTTTAATTTATTGGAATCAAAAAATTGGTTTCGTGTAATTTTTGTAATGGACTCCAAATAAACTATCGGACAAGTTTTATGTAGTAACTCTTGTCTATTCTTTTAAAACTTTTTCGAAATTGCGTAATAAAATGTTCTTGATTCCTTGATGTACTGATGCTAGATATCGAAAAAAAAATATTACGTCAAATGCTGAAAAGCTATTATACATTCTTTTAAAGGGAATTTTTAATAAATGAAAGTCTGCAACTACGCCAGCAGTATCGAATATTTTTAAATAAAAAAAACCCCAATTGTCTATGAACTAGGATTGGTAAGAAATTTTTTAATAATTTTTAAATTATTATAACTCTCCTTTTGTAATAAATATTAAAGTAGTAAGTAAAAAATTGAAAATGTTGCCCCCAAACGGAGATTTTAAGACTTTCATAGGATAAGTTCTTCTATGTTTGCACACATACTAACATATACTTGTGGAATATATATAATATTTGGCAGTGTCTGATGAGATTGCTGTGATGTTATTTCAATGAAAATAACCATTTATCAGTATTGGTCAAAAGTTGGCTGAAAATTATTGCCTTTGTGCAATATTATTATAAAGTACTATTATTAATTATTCAAAATAATTAGTAAACAAAGGAGTCATATTTTGAAAATAGAACAATGAACTAATGTTTAAAACTCATAGTTTTTTTTGTTTTGGTGCATGAGGAAACAATGTATATATATTTGTGTATCAAATAACATTACACGAATTTAAACAAAACAACATATAATAAAGTCGGAATAGTCTGAAATAGTTTCGCATTATTCGCGAAGGGAATCCGACTCAATTTTTACCTGTTTGACATACAACACTGGTACATTCTTTACGTAAATGGAGCTCAATTTGTTCATATCCTTGCTTGAAGTATGCAATATCGCGTATCGTTATGCCAGCTACACTGTATAGTATTGCCATGTTATAATTTTCTCACATAGTTGCCCTGCATTATTGGAAACTATTGAAACGTTTTCGCTATTGAATCACGTAACTTGCATGTTTTGAAGTTTCATCATTTATGTTTTAATTAATTATGGATTTTATATAACTTTATCGCAAGTATATGGCGTTTTGTTAGCAGTTATTGGCGTTAGGGGTAATTAAGATAAAAATAAATATTTATTAGTCTTAGTTTGCTGGTACTAAAACATTCATAATTGTAGAAGCGTTATATCTAATTGTGTGTATAATAAATTCTTAATAATAGCCATATAAACTTAACATAAGTACGGTCTATCACATTAAGTATGCTGACGGTAAGGTTAGCAGTTTTTCCTCATAAAACATAAATTCTGGTATAACTTTGAATGATCTTACAGTACTTTGATCTAATTTTATCGTCAAACTTTTGCTATGAGCGCTTACTCATTTGGGCACTCAGAAGAAATTTGATTATGAAAACATAAATAAATTGTATCTCATATATTAAATTTGTAGTAATTTATAATTAAAATTTATGTCGATTGTTTGTAGTTTTGTTTGTTAATTATATTGATTTTATCGAGATGACATACTTAGGATGTCAGATTCCGAGATGACCCAGTGGTTAGAACGCGTGCATCTTAACCGATGATTGCATTTAAACCCCGCTAAGCACTACAGGATTTTTATGTGCTTGATTTGTGTTTGTAATTAATTTCAGGCTTGGCGGTGAAGAGAAAAACCGTGAGGAAACCTGCATGTGTGTAATATCTATGAAATTCTGCCGCATGTGTATCCACCAGCTCCGAACCTTCTCAAAGGGAGAGAAGGCCTTAGCCAAGCAGTACGACTTTTACAGGCTGTTTTTTATTTATGAGTCTATTTTAAATTTAAAAAAATATTTAACCTTTTTTTATCGCAGTAACATTATAATCAAGTTGCAAGTACGCATCAAACTTTCAACTTTACTTTTTAAACTGAATGAATTTTAATTATATGTTAAAAGCCCAAAGGTAAGAGTTTTTGAATCTGTAAAATGTGGTTAATATCTGTGTTGAGTTGAATTATATTTATTACAATTTCTTTTTAAAGAGGTTTTATTACATTTTACACATGATATCTCGCCGGTTATTAGTGATGAGAAATGTCGAATCGAATTTGTATATCGAACAATTTCCTTCTTAATCCGAATTAGAATAACTCAAACTTTAGCATTTATTATATAAGTTAGGTGATTGGTATTTTGTAAGCAATCATCTCCAAGTAGATACAAGGAAATCCTCTATAACAGCACGAATAGCCACTTCATAACTCCTGATTCAGTCTGTTAATAGCTTTTGTTCGATGCGATACAAACCTTAACTACTGTCCGTTTGATCCTTGATGGAATTACTTCGAGAATGTCTACATAAAGTCCAAGCTATTTCGAACTTTGACGTCACAGACTAGCCCCTAAAATTGCTTATGTGTGATTCAGAATTTGAAACTGGGCACTATCAATAATATACTCTGTATTGGTTACGTATTTTGCGTTTAGATTTAGGCTATTGGTGATAGTTTTGTTGAAAATTAAATTGTTTAGAAATACGTTTACAATATTATGAGACTAAGTGTCTTAGATTATATATAAGATTTTTTTGTTTGATTGTATGGCTCTATCAAGCCTGTCTGGATAGGGACCACCCAATCATCATATCTTCTACCGTAAGCAGCAACATTTAATATTTTATGGTACAGTTTAACCAGTAAGGAAGTCAGTATATCAAATCAATCAAATGTGTTTATATTAAAGAAAACTTAAAGCTAAAAAAATAAAGCTTTTTTGAATCGTCAAAATGTTCCAACTTTAGCAATAGGAAAACGCAAAGAAACTCTTGTTATCTTTATGAAAATATCCAATTTATATTGAGGTTAATATTTCTAATTATTTAATTTTTTATTGGTCCTAGCATATTTAGACAAAGAGTGAGCTATTAAAAGTAATACGGTTTACACCAGCCTTATGCACAGTTGATTTGTTCCTTATTAAGGAGAACGATATTTAGGTAAGTTTTTTAATTAAAGTTCTTCTAAATATAATAGATTGTACAAAAAATAGAACCTGATTTACTAGTGTTCGTGGTTAAGTCATGTATATGTAAAGCTTCAACCATATCGCTGTGGAATTGGTTGTAAATTAAAATGTAAGATTTGACCCACACATACTAAACAGGTAAATAAAAGCTCGTACAAAAACTCAAACACAAACAATCTCAGAGCACGAGTCCCGCTCTATAATTTATACGGGCGATACGAAAACTCAAAACAGATGCTGTCGCTATGTACTTGTAAACAGTTCGCAAAGTTTAGAGGTTTTGACATGGAAATAGAGTCGTCCGTCCCGATGCAAATTACTGAATAATCCGCTTATTGAAATGCCATGACAATGAACGTCTGTTGTTGATATCTGCGCTTACGTCCGCCGTGTAACGATACTGCGACGAGTTTTATATTCTCAAGTTAGCGGAGTCCAAAGTAAATGTTATTTTTATAACATCTTTACGGACATATTTTTTATACTTACACTTACACCGAATTTCACAGGTGACGAAATTTTCACAATATGTACTGGGACACTGAAATAGTTATTAATTTATATGCAGCTTCATAAGTTTGAGAAAGTTTTTTCTTAAATAAATCTTTTGTTTAATCTTTGGTTTTCCGAACGCACCCGAGGCAAAATTCCGAAAGGATTTTAATATGAGATGAAACAGTTTGTCTTAATAGTGGAGCTCTAAAGTCAGCCAAATCCTATCGAGTTAAGTTTTCAGAGCGATTTTAAAAAATAAAAAGCCAGGAGATTTCCCAAAGTTTTGCGGGGGATTTTCAGTCGGTGCCTAACTTCTATCCTGAGAGAGGTTTAGCGGGAAAGTTCGAGAACGTTTTGAAAACTGAACTTTATTCAATACGTAGACCGTTTTCAGCTAGACCGTTAGATGCTCGCATGTCTAATACAGTGCGAAGGCAAAAGTTTTAAAATATTGGCCATATTCCATTTTTTATTATACTAAAGATACATTTAATATTTTAATGACCTAGAAGACTGTGTTCCACAGGTCTGTATTATATATTATTTTTTACGTATACCTCATATAAACAAAAATAATTTATCAAGCTATTTTATTATTTCTTCGAAATGTTCGTTCCCTTTATATTACTTATAAAAGCTAAAATATCATATATAATATAATAACTACTTTATAAAGACGTAGCCTTCCAATTTCAATAGCTTTTTTCGTGTCCGTCTTCAAAAGGAGTTGACATACAGTTCCGCAACCACTGTAAAAATATCGAAAAAAGTCTCGTCCTGTTCAAAATCTTTTTCAACTTTTTTCGTCTCGTTCGGAGTCTGTCCTGTGACAGGCGTTATCTGCTCCGTACCGTTTTATTGGCGAACGGAACGTGTCATATTGTATTGAAGTTGCCGTTACCTAAATTTAAGGAACAGTGTTTCTATTCATAAATGCCAACAAGATATATGTAACGATGTTTTAATGATTCTTAATTGTTGAAACATAATTTTTATTTATTTTTTAAATATCTTAATGACAGTTCTTTAATTTCTTTAATGGTTTCAATGGATTTAAAAATGTAATATCTAATGGTTATCATATCTTAATAGCTTTACAAAATAAGCGACTTTTAGTTACAAATCATTTACTTTTTGGAAATATACGATATATTTTTGGAGAATCATTTTGTCCTGCTTTATATATTTAACAAGTCCTACGTTACTATTTCGCTAATAATTTCAGCAAACTTGTCTACTTTTTTTATTTAAATGTTTAATTAAAATCTTTTATAAAATCTGTTATTATGAAAAGTATTTAAATAGTAGTTTAGTTTATTTGACTACGGAAATGGACTCTTATGTCTCAAAAATAATATCTACAATTATTCATATTTTGTCGGGTATAAGCACCTCTAGTTAATAAATCTAGATCTAGATTAACGATGATTAAGTAACGACGAAAAATTATAAAAGAAACATTTGTCTTATAACATCATGGACCAATTACAGTTAAAATATAACTACGTCAATCTAACGTAAAGTTTTTGGTCTTGTATCATTTTCCAATAAATTAAAATCAAAATGTTTTTTATTCAAGTAGGTTCAAAAAGTATTTTTGAATCTTCATGTCAAATAAATGTAAAGCCACCGCTTTGGAAAGTAGATTCTACGAAGAAAACTGGCAGGAAACTCAGTATTTTCTCTTTTACACCATTTTAATTACAAAGTTTATGTCAATAAAGTACAATAAAATTATATGGGCAGTCTGTCTTTGACTCCCAGCCTACCTACTGAAGTTTATATACAATTATGTATATCGTATCTTTCGATTGGTTGTTTCTTAAAATTATAATAAGTAACACAGTTCATACACTTTAATTTGTTTGATATTTACACTAAGCTTGCGAAGTTCGCTCGTGTACGAAGTTATTTGAATATAGAATATTTTTTTAGTGTAGTATTTAATATATATCCGTATATTATATAATATACGGATATGTATTAAATACATTATAGTACCAAAATATTGTGTCGATTATTATGTTTCAATACGTGCTTGAGTAATAAATTATTAATACTTTAAAATAAAATTAGTTATCACGTTACGGTTATCATTCACGATTAGGGTTAAAGTGTATCTTTTAAATAATTTCATAAGGTTTCGCGCATTTTTGACAAATTTAATAACAATAATAGGATTTGAGAAAACAAAAAGAAAAAAAAAGCAATAAAGCATTATTGCTTTTTGTTTTTTGTAATCTTTTGTGATTCAAAATTTACTCAACTGTTAAATAAATTATGCAACTCCATTTTGGGTAGCTTTTAAAGTAATACAACTAACGAATAATGTAATTATATGGATGACAAGTCAATAAACTCGCATTTTAAGTGACTGTAAGTAAAACAGTGGAAAAAGAAAAAATTGTGCAAGTTGGTCCCATATCATAATAGCAGCCATAACTAACACGCATTATGTTAAGCTAGCTGGGCTAGCTTTAATGTTTCTAAGCTTACATCCCAGTGGCAAACCAACGGGCGGCGTCAACTTAGTAAATAGTCTTCTATGTTTGTTTCCAAATTGATTTAGTAGCTTTAATCAATCTGCTCCCGTGTCTTATTTATGCAACTAAAAGCCATTAAGTTAAAAAAAAGATATATTTTTTTCTCATTCAGCTACTGGTAGGCCAACTGGCAAATGGGCTAGTTGATGACTGGTCACCACCTTTTTCCTTATATCGCCAATGTGCCACCAACTTTGGGAACTGAAATTTTATGTCCCTTGTCTATGTTTCTCTCACCCCCAAAAACAGAACACGTCAGCTCTAGCTATTTCTGTTAGGTTTTCGGAAAATAGATTGAATTGAAGGTCGTCTATTTTAGTACCGAATTCTTAGAATCAATTCATCAATTGCTGATGAAACTCTCCTTTTTATGTATTGTCGGTTCATGTAAAGTCCACTCGAATCTTTTTGAATGCGTTTCCTTTGGTCCTTCGTGTGACGCTATCTGGTCGTTCCGCTTTATTGGCGAGCGAAAAACGAAACTTGTCATTTTCTATTGAATTGAAGTTATTGTTCAGTGAAACATGCCGTTCAATCCGGTTTGTATAATGTGTTTTAATATCTAATTTTTGATTGTTCTTTTTTAATTATTTTGAAAAATAAAATATTTGTCGTGAAAAAAATGGCTTTACTATTAATGTTTTTAAAGTTGCATGATTATGCAGTTTCAATAACATAGCTATTTTATGCTAAATATCTATAGCAAAATATCAGTAATAATCTATTATTTTATTTATTTAATATAATTTTCTAAGAAAATTGTTTTGTTATCGGTACCACAAATGTGTGTAAAATTTCCATATAAGTTTGAAAAATTGTTTTTTATTTTTATTTTCATATGAACAGTTAATTTGATAATACATTAAGTCAATTTAATAAATTTATAAGACAGCCTATCTTCACACTCAATACGGTCAAACGATCATGTTTGCGAGTACCGTTAGGCAATTACAATAATTCAAGGGACAACGCCTGACCTATCTCTCTGAATCCATTAGCTATTACTCTTTTAGGGTTACCAATAAAAATTATAAAATATTTTTATAGTGTATTTAATCAAATATTATATTTATTACGTATTAGAAAAGACTTTAATGGCAGAATACAACCTCGTTCTATACGAATTATGCTATTAATATTATTTTTTTTGTTTAAATTTATCCATTCGAGCAAGGGATGGATATTATCCTTTTTAATTCTATGATGATTTTTTTATTTATATTGTTTTTTATACAAAAATATGATATACAATTTTTACATTATATAATGTTTTATTTACGGAAACAATTAGCAATTCAAAGTCTTTTTAAGAAAAAATGTCTAATTTTATATAATCTGTGTGCGTCCGGTGGAGTAGAATATAGTAACTACCAATCAGAGCTGTATGTATTATAAGAGCTGAATGAGAGAATTTATCGTTAAGCATTTATCAATCAAGCATTTATCAATATTTAACTCCAGGTAGCGGGAAAAAAGTCTAGCAATGCAAAAGTTTTTCCAGGCAGACGGTCAGCAATAAAGCCAAATGTTTTCCATGAGCAATGCGACGATCAAAAATAAAAGGGACAAGATGATATGAATAATTTAATTCGATAAACCAAAGGTAAATTAAGCATTTCACAGTCCAGGGTTTCAAACGACGGATTTGGTCTGTAAAACTGTTTATAATATTAATTTAAAAGGCACTATTAAACGCATTTTTCTAGTTTTAGCGGAAGAATAACTAGAAAATGAGTACTCATATGCTGATGAGTGTATATACATGCGATAGAAATCCGACACATGAAGGTTTCCTAACGATGTTTTTCAACATTGTTGCACGAGATAAATTATAACACAAATTGAACACATAAATGACAGTGGTTTATATATATATATTCCCATTTTCTCAACCCACAACCATTGGTTATAATTTACGTGTTGTATGTGGAACAGCTACAGTTTTTTTTATGTGTTATATTTGTATGAATTAAAAACCTAAAACGTTTTAAGTGAAACAGGTGACAACCCTAGCTGGTTGTGATTCAAACGTCCTTTATGGTGACGAATGTTTGTCGCGGCATAGTTCTCTATTGATTGTTTGTGCGAACATATCACATTGGACATTTATCACCAAATAGCTTCTAACAAGAAACCAACAACAATGAAATTGTATATAATATTTAAAGAACTCTGCGTTCACGCTTATTGTAAAAAGGAAGTGTTATATAAGGACAGTTTTTAAGCACCTTTAAGTTCTATGTTTGAAAGGTTTCCATGTTACAAATTTATTATTTGAAATATCTATCGAAAGGTTTAAGAGTTATACATATACACGGTGACAGTTGAAAGATGATCTATTTGAACATTGAACATTTTATAAAATATTCGCAATTGTCATATTTTTACTCCACAAATATTTGCGTCTGGCGTCAAGCAGGTTAATTTAAGTACGACTTTAATTTATTTAAGAATTGATTAATAATTTATGTTATTGATTAAACCACAAAGTCTAAATCTTTGTTCAATATAGATGCTTTACACTTGCTTATTAATTGTGAAAAATTCTGGTCCGAAAAAAAATAACTACGACTTGAGAAGGACCGGCGAAATTTATATAAGCAGTGAACAAATTTTGATCTATGTTTTAAAATATAATAACGACTCAAACCAATTTTGATACTATCCACACTCATTAATTATGAGCTACTTACATACAATGGTAAATAAAGTTTATTAAATAACTAAAGTAACATAATATTTTCTAGTTAAGTGCTTTTCATTTTCTTTATTAATAAATTGTACCAGTACGATGCCCGAGAAGGATGCTTGTTATACATAAAACACACAGATTTAGTCTAAAGACAAATTTAAAATTTTAGAGAAACTTTGATTCGCAAATCGGATTCGCTATAAGGAAGGTTTTGCGAAATTTATATTTAAATGAGACGCTGGACCACCCCAATCTTTAACATGATCCAATCGATCTGTTCAAAGTATTCATTCCTCTTTGTATTTTAAGAATTTAGATATTTAATCGCTAAACAACAGTAGGTGCTTTGTTTGTTGTATTGCAGTTCGACGAATAGATGAGCTAGTGTTACTGCAGGCACAAGGGACATAACATCTTGGCTCTTAAAGTTGGTGGCGCATTGGTGTGATGTAAAGAATGGTTGGTATTTCTTACAGCGCCAACGTCTATCGGCGATGGTTGCTACTTAACATCAGATTTCTCATTTGCCCATCAGCCTATCTATAACATAAAATATATATATATAATTAGATATCAGTATCACACTGAAAATATACCTAATATGTTTTTAACAACAGTAAGTTTATAAATATATTTAATATTTATCTAACTTGTATACGCATTGGATACATTTAATCTTATATACGAGTAAAGTTGGGCGAATTGAGTGTGGCAGTGATTCAACAAATACGCTCTGAAGTACCACGGAAATCACTTAGCATATGACAAATAGTGCTGGAGTGACATGCTTTTAGGAAACATATTCATACACTTTGAAAAATGATATATGAATCGTATGAGAAAATTGTTTTTATAATATTATCGTGATTCCAATTTGTTTCAACATATTGTTCGGCTTTTAGGAGCGTATCTGATGTTTATTTTGTAATTCAATCTTTGTTAGTGCAATGAATGATCGATCTCCTGTCAGAATGAATGAAGTAAAAATGTTGTTAGTCGTGTTTGTGTTCAACGATTTTTTTTGTTCTCATATAAATATCGATGTACATTTTAATATATCAAATGAAATGCTGTGAATTTTTTAACAATAGCTATGATAAAATAGTGTTGTGACTATCACAAGTTTATCATTTCAATCTTTTTACAGCGTGAATCTTATCCGATAATTCTGAGCTCAAACCCCGAAAAACTTCTCTGAATTATTGTTATTATAATTCACCTCGTGCTCGATGGTAAAGGAAAACATTGTGTGGAAACTGAAAAACTGTCACGTGTACATTGGAGCAGCGTGGTGGAATAGGCTCCAAATATTTTCCCCAAATATAGAGAAGGCTTAGCAGTGGGACATTTTCAAGCTGATAAACTTTTTAAAGCTCTGTTAAGTTAGATCAGTCGTAGTAGGTAGCGTGCTACCGCAGATGCGTTATATCGAAATGATCCAACGGCCTCTCTGATCGGTATCGAAGACGCCGGCGAATTTTAGAGGGTAAGAATCCCTCAACACCCGGTTCTGCCCCCAGAAGATAGTAGTAGTAGATAGAAATTTGTAAAAATGTAAAATTTACAATTAGAAATACTTGAGGAAATTTTAGAAATCATTACAATGCAACTTGATTCTAGTAAAACTTCGTATTGACCTTTAGCTAAAAGGTTTTCTATTCGGATAAGTTTATATACGTTAAGAAATAGCATCAAAAACCTTATCGTAGCTTTGCGTTGGGATCGCTTTCTAATGTATTAAGCGTAACCGAACACCGATACATTTAATAGATAGCCAAGTCAAATAGTTTTTGCTTTTATATATTATTGTACAGCTGCGGCATTACATTTAGCAAATAATCGTTTAAATTTACATTTATATATTTATTACATTGATATCTTTAGATGTATTTCGCGTATATACATACTTATTATTAAGAGTCTATGCTTATGTATAAGTTTTTATGGTATAGATGAATATTTTAATTTAAATACAAATAAAATACGCCGTTAGTCCAGAATTCTGTTGGCATTAAAAAAAAGAACAAATAATAGGTTATCTGTTTTTTTTTTATTATATAAGAATAATTTGAATATTATTTGTTTTTTTTAATTGCTTCGTCAGTCAGACCTCTAAAAGAGAATGGGTTTTATTATGAGTAATAATACTTTGTAGTATTTTCTTGTAAAAAACAATCGGCCGTGAAAAAGTTCTTATTTAGCGTTATACTGTAAATGAGTATCTATTTGTTTTTTTTTTTTAATTTACTTTTTTATACGTAAGAAATATTGGGAAATAAGATATTATGTCCTTTGTGTCTGTCGTTACACTGGCTCACTCACCCCTCAAATCGGAAAACAACAATATTGATCTGAATCTGACGAGTAGGTAACCCAACCAGATAGACTTGCACAAAGACCTACCACATACAAAACAATTCTATAAAACAACAGTTTGGTACACAGGACCACGAGAGCTATGCCAGCTCTATATTTTGTTAACTACATGTCATTAAATAACACGAACAAACGAGACATAATTTAATAAAAATAATATATAATTAAAAACATACTTTAAAACATATTTAGGTGACTTTATTAAAACGTCACTGACTAACTTTCGGAACATTGTAAAATAGGATCCATTCCCGAAATTAGATAAATAATGAGTTACGAACTTCACTGTATTAGTTCGGCCCCTATCGGGTGACCGGCTAACTAGCTAACTTCCAAATAAACCGTATTTGTTTATTTTCTTTTGTGGTAAACTCTGTCTGTTGCTTTAGGCTAGGCACACAAGAGGGTTGATTTTTAACTAACTTGTGGATGGTTTCATTGATTTAGTTTTCTGAACTATCCATTATTTTCGTGTCGATTATTTAGATGATTTATTCATAGAATTGTATTTAGCTACTTATTTTTAATGGGAGTGTTTATAAGTTTGTCTGTTCAGCTATTGTAAAAGATCACATCATTGTACTAGCAGCTTAACTTGACTATATTTGGCTATAATTCATACAAGGTTAACCTTTCCCCCTTAAAGTTGAAATTTCAAAACATCGATTTTGACGGATGCTTTTCTACATAGTTTAAAGCAAAGTTGCTTCCCGCCGCTTGTATATTTAGATATTTTAAAGTACATAGCAGATTTAATCCGGTTTTCATCAATAATGCGATTCAAGAGCTTTATATGTATCATACATACATATTATAAAGAGAGCCTAAGAGATAAGCCAAAGATATCAACTTTCGAAGGTGAAAAAAACATTTTTTTTTTATGTTTGTTCGCCAATCTAAAGGTCTACAGCTTGAATATACAATTTTAACGATATTTTGCGAATATTCATTTTTTAGAAACCTTATTGTGAATTGATCTTATGTGCCTTAATAACTTAAGCAACTGGATTTGATAGTAAAGTTTGGTGAAAAATGACCCAAGTTTTAGTGTTTTTGCACAAATGTTTTACTTAGTATGTTTAATTTTAATTATTTTAGATATTATTGATTGTTGATAACGTAAGTCAGCTCATAAGTTTAAATGTTTATAATAACCGAATAGTATTGACTGCTTAGACACGTCGCAACAGTAATCGAATAGAATGGTGCTTAGTTGAAGGTTTTCTTAGGAGTAATTAGTATTTATAGTAAAAGTTACAACCACATACATTGTGTAGGTATATACATACAATGTTTTCGAATATAAAGAATCTATTTTATTAAATCAAACGGAAATATTTAAAAAGAAATAGTTATTGTTTTTCATTTGTTGCCATTTTCACATTTATATGTCTGTGAAAAACTAGTCTGTGTAAGGCGTTTGCGCTGTTTGTAAAGCGACTTTGATTGTAACCCGTGAAAAGCCAGGACGAGTAGCTAGTTCGTTAAGTAATTTTATAAAATAGCTTTATCAGACTCGGTAATATTGGATGCATATTTGTAAGATGATTTTTCCAATAGTTAAGGAGCTGGCGCTCCGCCAGATGCCGATTGCTCCGTTTTCAAATAATTTCTGAAGCGATAAATGTCGTATTATGAAGTGAACTTGTTTTATTCCAAGATGAAAAAAAAATGCAAATTTTGTTTTTAGATGATAACATTTATATTCGAACAGATTCTTATTCGCAGGGTATAAGGAATTTATATTAAAACTATATTACAAAGATTCAAAACTTGAAACATGCGAAAATAATTCAACGCGTATATAGCTGTGTAGTGTAAAAGGCGCATGTTTGATCCTGACTTAGGAGACCATTGCGGTACCACTCCGAATACGAACTTTGAGATCAACTGGTGGAAAAGAAACATTAGTATTTCTATACAAAACCTCGTAGACTTTGGTACTAATTATTAAAAAAAATAACTGGTATTAAAAAGTTCATTGTAGTTTTCATAGTAGGATTGTATAGTTCCGGGGGCATTAAAACACTACATAACAAATCTATGATGGACCACGGAAGCAAAAGTACTTTAAATTTTGTTAATTAAAAATGCACAGATATATCGCTCTCTTCAAAATCCTAGTTTAGGTGATCAAAAAGCTACCTTCTTATCCTTCACAACATCCGCTTTTTGATTGACCGCAAGGTCAATCAATAACACGTCGCGGGCCGCATTAACAAAAACTGCGGGCCGTACGGGCGGACCGTGTTTTGGACAGCCCTGGTTTAAAGAATTAAACAATAAAATCGAAACTCGATGTGTGATAAATATAAATGCAGTTTTTTAATTTAATTATGCACACATCTAACCATATATTTATGAAAGGTATTGATCGTTTATTGTCAACAGTTTAGTGTATGACGCAAAGTTGCTGCATAAGTTACTATAATAATCGACAGCAAGTTATACATTCTCGTGGTATTCCAGAAAATTGCACCAGGATTTCCATTTAAAAATCATAAAACTCAACATAGTAGTGGAGATATTTGTACAGAGCTGTCCTTTTTTATGGAATAGATAAGTGGAAGAGTATATGGGCCACCATATGGAAAGTGGTCCCCGATGCCAATTTGTTGGCGCCGATAGAAATTCTCTTCATTCTTCACCAATGTACCACCAACCTTGGGAACTAAGATGTAGAGTCCTTTGTGCCTGTAGTTACAATGATGAATTTTACTTATTTGATTTACGCGTATAACGCAAAGTCGCGGCATTATCTAGTCTGTTATGTAATAACGAAAACAAACGATATAATAACCGACTATAATATCCGACTAAGCTGATATCTAATTATAATATCCTCCGCGTAAATCCCACGTAATAGATTCGCATTGCAATTAGAAGTGCGAAGCCGAGCTTGCCAAACCAAGTTTTTGACTTGATTATGCGGGAACGAACCAAACTTTCTTACAGGATTACCTTGATATAGTCGTCAAGAAAAATCAATTATGATTTAAATTGAATTAAAATAAAATTTACATTACGAGATACTTTATTTTAGCTAATTCTATTTATGAAGTAGTCTTCGTCGTCTTAATTGTGACCAGTGTTAAAATTAAGTGAACCAAAGTTTTAATAAATAAAAGTTCTGTAATCATTTATTGATACAGATTTAAAATATAGCACAGGTTGTATATGGGAGCGCTCATCGTTAGTCATCAACTTCTCACTGCATCCGGCATCACATATAAATGAAAACAAAAACCGATCGTACGTTACAAAATGCGAATAGGTACGTTCATACTACAAACTTTCTAGTAGGAAGTAACATAAACGCCATTTTTTTAGTATTTTTATTAGTCACAAAATCTGGATCATTTGAATTCGGTTCGAGTCGAATTCGAATCTAGAATGGTCTAATATTTATATCGTTATTTATTATCGAGATATGCGTGATCGAAATCCTCTATAGCTACCTTAATATTTGCAAACGTAACACACGCAACACTAGGAATACCAAGTTAATAAAAAAATATAATATATGCCAATTAAGTTTATATTGATTAAAGACAAATAATTTCAGATATTAATTTGGGTTTCAACGTTGTTTTTTTTAAATATTAATATCGAGACCCGTGAAATATTTATCTTAATAACTGAAATTCCCTTTGGGTTAATTATCTCCGAACAAAATAACACGATCACTGTGGATTATTGTACACCGAGTATCTTAATTACACGTAATATTTTAATTACAAAAGGTCGGGAGAGTTGGGATTTGTTTTAATAATTACGAACAATAATAAGAGAATTACAGATTATTAAAATTTGATACTGTTTTCACTTCGCTCTCTAAATAATATAAGCATTTGAAGTTTGCTTTGAATCTTATGTCTATAAGATATATGTATTGTTAAAGACCGAAATAAAATAATTGGTAATTTTTTTTTTATTCACTTTTAGTTTATTTTGGAAGTAGCCACACCAGTCCATGGACAATACTTTCTTTAAGATCTTAGATTTCACGTCCTCTATGGTCTTATTGATTTTTGAAATAGGAACATAGAATTAAATAAAAAAAACCTTTTATTATTTACGTTAAAAATAGGTATTTAAAAATTAATTTAGTAAACACTTGTATAATCAAGCAAAGCGGGAACGAGTCGGACGTTAAGCGTCTGTAGTCCAAATTAACCGCGCATACCTTAAAGTCACCGCAATCACGAAAACAGCGCTTAATTCAAAACAGTAAGAACGTGAAATATTCTTGTTTATGAACTAAAATCACTTTAGATTAATTATCTAGATCCAGAGAGATCGCATGATCTGCACCCATACGAAAAATAAAATAGTCCTTTTTTGATATACCTAGGTAGGTGGATGAGCAAATAGGCATTTGCAAACGTTGACGCTGTATCATCACCATTCTTGGGAACTAGAATGTTTTATCACTTGACAGTAGATATGTCGCAGTCATCTGGTTGACATTTAATTGTATGTCTAAAGGACAACTCGTCAACTAGTTTAATGTATAGTCGTTGAATGGGATATAGCTGACTTTGAAATGTTTGGTTAAGTTAGGTTTGGTAAAAATATGAACATGAACATGAACGATAGGTAAAAAATGAACTAAATTACAATCACCTGACCGCTTTGTCCAAAGAGCTATGTTACAATCCACTAACAAGTTGGACGTTGAGTGACGCTTGTTCAATCAACGTTTGGCCCTAGTCATTCAATTAAATGTCGTCATTCAATGAACGCGCTAGTCATACAATCAAATAGGCGATTCAACCAGATGACTGCGACAGATACACTGGCTCACTCTCCCTTCAAGCCGGAACATTTATATTGCTCTTAAGCGGTAGAATATCTGAAGAGTGTGTGGTACCAATCTAGACAGCTTGCACAAAGATTCAGTCAATAGTAAAGATTTATTTAACGTAATAATGATATAAAAAAATGCATATAATTGTGATATACAACATGAAATCATCCATTGCAAAGAGTAAATCACATGTAACTGCGTCAGTAAGCCCTGGTACAAAATATAATAGATTTTCCTGCTAATATTATTACATGTTTCCGCCTTGCATGTGAACGTTTGTTATACTTGATTGCCTTTAAGAATATCATGCTTCGTATAATTTTAACTTATTAGTAGTTATAATTCATTTGTATTCAAATCGTTTCTTCGCTGGTTCTTTCGTGGTAACGGGTCAACCAATTTAATATATCAGTAGTTAATTTCAACATCAATTTGTATACATATAATAAGATTAATAATATTCCTTACATTTTCGATATTTATCTTATAGGTTTACAAATCTTTAATGCAAAGTTTTCGTTTATTATTTATAGGTTTGGCAGCGTTTCTTGGAAAGCGCCCGGACCGACAATTTTCTCTCCTATCTTATCTTAACGCAGAGAGTTTCCAATAGTAAGCTATATCGCAAAAAGTGTGCAACATATATAAACACTATATATCTTGAAATTAGAAACTACTATTATATATCTTTAATAATATTTTTTAATGCTTGATGAAATGAAATGTAGTTAATCTGTACTATGTTAGTAATATAAAATTATTTTAGTAAAAATATATATATTTGTATATTGCATTTAAAAAGTATATCGTGGCCGTCTTAAAGAGTTGCACACTTTTATTAAATCTAAATATGTTTTTATTTTTACATAAGTATTTTTTTATTATTTTTAAAACATATATATATTTGTTTTTTTTTTATTCCGATAAAAACAAATTAAACTTGAAATTGAAATAATAGAAGTAGATATATTTAAAAGTTTATGTTATGAATATAGTATAGCAGCAAAAAGTAGTAAATTGTCTATGAGAAAATCTTAATGTCTTTGATTAGTTACGCAACAAGGGTATGAGTAGGGTCTGTGCCGGATAACGATATAGTAATTAATACGTGATGTAGTAAATTAATAAACAAGACTCATATTGATAACGAATAACAGTATAAAATATCCGCAATTAAATTTTTACTGAGACGAACCAAACGAAGAAACTTCGTTGCTTTTTATATTATACTTACAAATATTATAAGGTTATATTTTGTTTATATTAATAAAATGAAGTTGACAGTTGGTCATAAGCCAAGTATTTCTTAATAGGGCCTAGTAGAATTGATTAATTCTACTAGGCCTTGTTGTTGAATTGACACTTTATCAACACACAGAGGATCGGAATTGTGATTCAATTGGGAAATGCTGCTAGTATCTATTCTTGCCATTATTCCAAGCAGTCATGATTTGTACAGCTTTATTTTTTATTTTTATATTTTATATCATATTATTCCTAGTAAATACAATTGCATTTTGACTTAAGTGTACTTTGATTATAAAATCTATATTCGTTATTTGCTTTTGTCTCAAGTAGAACGCTTTGCAACGAACAACGAACTGTTGGAAAACTAAATGTGAAAAGTTGGTCTCCGGAAAACATTCCGAGCCATTTGGCACTACGACACGATCAGATATTCGTTGATGTCGTTTTATTCTTTAGTACTTGTATTATTCTTAAATGCTTATGTTTTATTGTCATAATAATAGGTCTCCCATTTTGAGAAGGTTGAACTAATTCCGCAACGCTGCTCTAATGAGGTCTGATGAACACACATGTGGCATATTTCTATTTGACACATGCAGGTGTCCTCATGACGTTTTACATCGTTAATAAGTGCGTATTACAAGCACAAATGAAGCACATGAAAATAACATGGGCTTGCTTCGCTTTGAACTAGTAACTAAGATTGACGTATTTTAACAAATGTGCCATTGTAATTTCATAAAAACATGGAATGACGTTCATGGAAACGTCAAATCTTAAATTAAAATGAATCTTGTACTGAAATTTCCTGGATTAGGATAAGCGATAAAATCTTAGAACCCCTGTCTGTCTTATTTAATGAAAATGTGAAGAAATGCAACTGCTATCACATCTCCTTTGTCGTCTTATTTAAAGCAAAGAACACAGCCCGCTATTGTAACACTTTTTCAATCCTATTAAAGATAAACTTTGGTCTCAAAGTATACAAAATGATATATTTATCACAGTTTGGATAGAAATTTGGTTACACAAAAAATAAACATTTCATTACGTTAAACGTTTTTAAATTAATGCGGTCTTCTTATGTACATTTTAATTTAGTAATTAGTTTTCTAAAGCTGAATATGAGTGAGCTTGTACTCCAGCGCGGACTTCCTAGAAATAAATACTTCCTGGAATTAAATAACAGACATAATTAAATAAATTAAAAACCTGTCAAATAAAAAAAAATAGAACTGTATACAATAGAAAGAGAGCGAAAGAAAATGGTCACCTGGAAGGGATAACGCTTTTTCATTACGTGACAATTCCTTTGAGTTCACTTTACAGTAAGCTGAGTAAAAATTACTTTGTTACAAAATATTTTATCATCTGATCAAAAATTGAAAATGACATAAAGGCACGAGTTATATTTCGGTAATTATGATATTCAACAGACCGATTTTGACCACGGCGATCTCAAGAGAGACTTGCCCACTTCGCAGCACAAAATCGTGCACAAGCGTCTGGGCAAACACAGGTACACTATCTATTATTTCACGGACGGCAAATCCGATACTAACGGAAAGAGTTCAAACGCAGGACCAGTGGCTTCATGAGCATTACAATTCATGGGAGTACATACTTCCAATTTCCGAACTCAGGGAACTGTCAATCAAACTTCAGTATTTTTTTATTGGCTTAAAGAACTTCGGGATGTGTGTTCTTATCTTTAGCCACACGAGGTAGTTATTTGTTCAATACATACTTCGAGTAATCATTATAAAATAGAATTCCACCTAATATGGTATTTTCTATCGCTATAGAGTTTTCTTTCAAAAGAAACCTCATAAAGCAGTTGCTCCTGCGGCTCTCTCGTTGTCTTTTCACTGTACTATGAGATGGAGAAGATAGAGACTGTGTCTGTGTCTCACAGTTTAATCAGTGTCAAATACCACAGATTCTTCGAGTGTGGTTCTAATATGTTGAGAAACTATTATTGAAGTCATAACTTCTTATAGGAGGATAAACTGTTTTGTTACGTAACGCGTTACGTAGTACTTTCTCACTCGAACTGACAGAGCTAACCGTATTTCAGATCAGTTTAAGTTATCACTTCTGTCGCAAACGTATTCTTTATTTATTAGGCAATACTTGATAGACGAGATTCGATTATGTCAGTGTCAATTGACAGTTCACAAAACGATTTTAAACTTAATTTCGAAAAACTAATATAAAAATGATTTCATTTTAAAAATATTTTTCTTTTCAATACATTTTGCATAGCTACCAGTTTTTCCCACCCAAATGTAAATTAAATGATAAATAGATTTCCACATGAATGCGCTCGGCGGGAAACCGAAAAAAAAACGGCCAATCGGCCATTAAATCGGAATGTATTTTGATGGTATTGTTTGCTGTTATTTAAAATATTTATTTCTTTTTGCACCAATTAAACGAGCTCTCGAGTTTGTTTAAGATATTTCATTACTTTTTTTATTGTTTATAGAACAATATAACGTCCTAAATAAATAAAAAAAAAATTATTTATTAAGTTGAATGACTTTTATTAAATACATAATTTGATTATTAAACTTCGGTTTCGATTTATTTAGTCAATAAATTTCCATCTTAAGTTGGCAAAATAAGTCATTGAATTACATAATACATTCGCTAATATTATATAAAATGTATTCCATTTATTTATCGATAAATAACTAATGAAATACATTCATAACAATACATAAATTTCGACAAAACGAGTGAATAAAATTCCATCGTTTACGTTACAAGTAATATTTTATAGCGTTAAGGAATTCGATAATAATTGGAATACCGTAAACCCGCACCCATATCACCGTAAAGTGTCAACGAAATATAATCCTCGAATTGAATGTTTTTATTCTCATACACCTGCTGCCAATGTGTAGAACCGTCACACTGTCTTAGCTTTTTGTATGCTTCAACGTATGTTTTCTCATATCGAAACTTACCTTAAAAAATCGGCCAAGTGCGAGTTGGACTCGCGTACGAAGGGCCACGCGTACCGTTATCTATAAATACGGCAAAAAATCACGTTTGTTGTAAAAAAAAATATATTTTTTTAGTATTTGTTTTGTTTGTTTTTTTTAGTATTGACTGTTTTTTAGTATTTGTTGCTAATACATCTTTTTTGAAAATTTCAACTGTCTAACTATCACTATCACGGATCAAGAGATACAGCCTGGTGACGAACGGACAGACAGACGGACGGAGAGCGGAGTCTTAGTAATAGGGTACCGTATTATCCTTTGGGTACGGAATCTAAAAGTACCTTTTTATAATTTCAGTTGTAGTTTATAATTTAACAGTAGTTAATAATTATTATCAGTACATAATAAAGTAAATATGATAAATTTATGTATCAATTCTCTCTCTCTAATTAAGTGGCGACCATGGTCCGGAAGACGCAGGCCCCCCACAAGGTGGTCCAACGACCTGGTGAAGAACGCGGGAAGTCGCTGGTTGCAGGCTTCACAAGACCGGTCGTTGTGGCGATCTTTGGGGGAGGCCTATGTCCTTCGGCTGAGAGCTGTTGAGATTATATATCAATTTATAAAAATATGTACTGATATATATAAATAGCCGAGATGGCCCAGTGGTTAGAACGCGTGCATCTTAACCGATGATTTCGGGTTCAAACCCAGGCAGGCACCACTGAATTTTCATGAGCTTAATTTGTGTTTATAATTCATCTCGTGCTCGACGGTGAAGGAAATTATCGTGAGGAAACCTGCATGTGTATAATTTCAACGAAATTCTGCCACATGTGTATTACGCCAACCCGCATTGGAGCAGCGTGGTGGAATATGCTCCAAACCTTCTCCTCAAAGGGAGAGGAGGCATTTAGCCCAGCAGTGGGAAAATTTACAGGCTGCTAATGCTAAAAATATATAAATATATCTGTAATAAATTTGTCAAGATAATGACTTATATTTTGCTTTAATTTTTAATTTTAATGTTGTTTTTTAATATATATTTTTAACTTTGTTCACAGTTGTATTAGCTTACATTTAGTATACGTTTATTTAACTCCTTTAATTGTATAATGTTACCTATTTGATTTCTTGTATGTTAAATCTTGTTAAATTATAATAATCGTTTAATTAGTATCAGTGGAAACTTAGCTGATATAATATGTACTATCGTACATTATTATGTCATCTCATTGTTTAAAGTAAAAAATAATAAAAAAAAAATTATAGTATATTACAAAGTTTTAATACAGAAAATTGCACAGGATTAATAAATAGTTGTATTGTACAAGGGTCTTATGGCTCATTAGCCATCTCTTTCAGACAATCTGAGAGAGGCTTAAATATAAAAATCTGAACAGTTAAATAGTTGGCGTAACCATGAACTGATAGTTTATAGAAATATCTACAAACGAATACCTACTTATAAAAATAATAATGGTTTACTCTAAGCATAGTTATAAGATATAGAAGACTATTGTAACATATAATAAATACTTATTAATGATCTATGAGCTTCGAAAACAGAACGAATATGCCAACTAATAAACATTGGCCTTTAAATCACTTACTTAGATATTTGCGTATTATGAAAGTATGAAATTATATCAGGGAAAATGTCGTTTACTTGGTGGTAGGGCTTAGTGCAAGCCCGTCTGGGTAGGTAGCATCAGATTCTACTGCCAGTAGCAGTACTCAGTGTTGCGTGAGCCAGTGTAACTACAGAGACATCTTAGTTCCCTATCCTAAGATTGGTGGCGCATTGGTGATTTAAGGAATGGTTAAGATTTCTTACAGCGCCATTGTCTATGGGCGGTGTGAATTTCAGGTTTCAGGTGGTTGGTTGTCATTAGCTCGTCTGTCTAATTATGTGATTTAAAAATACACTAGAATGTGTTACCTGGATGCGATCTCCAAGTAGTCTCATTGAAGAATCGTTTTACTAATCTCTTGTCGTAATCATCAGGGCAGTTAATTTTTTCTAAATTATGTTGAAGGATTTTTTTGGACCAGTAAAGTAGTAGTATTAGTAACGATACTATGATAATATTGATACACTTAATAGGATTCAACATTGGTGTCCATCAATATGGTTCAAAAAAATCCTTCAACATAATTTAGAAAAAATTAACTGTTAATGTACGAACATTAACATCAAAATAAAGTTGCCTATAAATGGCCAGTGCTAGGCCAAAAACTATTCCACCACTCTGATCTAATGCAGGTTGATTGAGGCAGATATTCATTGGACTCATACAGGATTTTTCAGAACAAAATATGAACAAATACGATCATAATCACAAATTAAGCATTTAAAAACATAACCGGGATAGAACTGGCGAGCTTCGGAAAAGATGGTCATTACATTTTCTAATAACTGGGCCACATATATTAATTGCAAAATACTAGATACTAGCCTTAAGCCAAATTTCTTAAAAAATGTATACATTCCCTGGGAGGGTTTTTGTAGCGTGCATAGGTAAAGGAAAGTATTGGGTCGTTCGGCTAGAACACGAAAGAGGCGGGCCGGCGACTCGATGACTCAGTTACTTCTGAACCGAAAGCGATCCACTTGAAACGCGTTTTTAATAAATAAATCTATACCTAATGTATAGATAGCGTATCGGAAAATAAAAACCTTGTAGCGCGTGGGTTGACATTAAATAAAACCAAATCAACAATCATTTTACATGTCTTTATAATGACATGTTATACACGGAATATAAATATTAGGCTTTGTATATATGTATAATAAATAAATAAGGCCTTTTACTGTTTCTTAGGATTCCTAAAACCGAATGACCGATAGAAAATATGGGTTATTAACTTAACTGCCTTTCAATATCGCATACTTCATTCACAAAGCTTTTTTATCGAAATTTAAAAAACTCGACGATCGGTACATAAACTAGTCTTGAGTGAAGATCGAATTAGCGAGTATTACAAACGGTCTAAGTTAAAATCATGACAGTGAGGGCGATTCGTGATTACGGGCGGTGTACCGTGTGAAGCGGGAGTCGAGAAGACCGGGGAACAAACTTCGGCACTCTACGCACCTCCTTCTTCCTTTAACATTCACCGTTCAAAATATATAATAGGCCACGTCAGATAATCTCTAGAGACTATCTGCTAGATGTAAAACTGTTCAGAACATTATAATGTACAAGTGTGTGTTCAAACCAGGGGCGTAGCTACCGCTGCATCTTTCGTATCAATTATACGTACTGGGCCCCGGAAAGTAACCGACCTTTTTCGGTCTACTATTATTCATATTCATATATAAATACGGGAGGCATAAAAATCCAAGACCATGGTTATGTTATTCTAATCTTTTAAACAAACCGTATTGTCACTTATGTTGGTTATTAGTAGATCGTCAAAGCGAATCGTACTCCTCTGCATGGGTTAACGGAGTTTCCATTAGAAGAAATTTTACGCAAACTATACTTGACCATGAATAATTTCTTTTCTGAAAATCTTTACCATTCCTAAGACCCCTTAACAAATTTTTATACAGGGCACGCTACGCTTCTGGTTCAAACACAGGTGGTCTTTATTTTCCTTCACTCTCATAATCCGATGAAATGGCAATCTTCCACCGGAAAGCAGCAGCAGGGACAATGGCGTTATTGATCTATTCACTCACTCAGTGAGTGACGCTCGTGTTTGCAAAATGTCTTAGTGTGCTTGAAAAGTAAAGACAGCAACAAAATAAAAAAATGGTAATTTTTTTATTACAAATTCATTAATTTAATGTCGAGAGTTGCAACCTTCGTGATTGAATAAATTGATACGTGCTTAAGTAAGCATTGCTAACTTTCAGACTTCGAGTTGCTATTGGGAATTTTCGACGGAAAACCCAATAACTTTTAACCGGCCCTACTTGGGGTATGAGTCTAGGACCTCGAAATCTGTTACCTATCTGTATATACGAAGATGTGCTCCGTTAGTATAGTGCTAGCCGTAGGCTAAACTATATATATATATATTGTTTTTAATGAAAATCATAACTAAAAACGTAATAAACATAGTTTACATAATATTTACCACAGTATCTAATAAAATAAATTCAAAGTGCTCTGAACTATTTAACATCCCAAGTTTTATGTCAGCGGCGATTTTCTCATCAGATAACTTTAAATGCTAGTACACAGATGGTGTTAAGAATATTTTAAAACAAGCGAGTGTTTTGAAAGTGGTGATTTTTCACACTAGGGATATTATGTAATCTATTATACATTTATACTTATTGTGTTCGGGCTCGTCATATACTATTGGAGTACTAACAATTATTATCTACAGAGGTTTTAGTATCATGGGTCAAAATCAAATCATGTCTAATGTACTTAATAATTTTACCGAAATAGATGATCGCAAAATACTATTACAATATTATTTACGCATTTATACATACTAGCTTCTCGCTCTAACTTCGTAAGGTCACATAGAAATTTTACCCATTTCATTTTATACGTTTCAACTCAATCACAGCGCCACCTACTGGGTCTAATCTAAACCATCAAGGGACAAACCAAATACAAAGAGACAAGACAAATTACACTTTACCGGAGCCGATTTTTCCAAAGTTCAATGACATACACACATAGAGATCAATTATACAAAAAGATAAACATACTTTTGTTGTAAACGATATATATGTAACTTTTAAAATAATATCACTTAAATAACTTGGTAATGTATTTTATTATACATATATCATAGTCCGTACGTACAGAAAGTGAAGTAAAAGTAACTAATTAACAAGTTGGAGCCAGCCGAGAGATTTTGTTAGTCGAACAGCTATTTTTGCCAACTTCATCTGAACTAGTTATTTATATAAGGGATCACGTAATGCCATTAGGCTTAAGGAACTCCCGGCATTTAATGTACTGAGTTAGTGAACTGTTGTACGTCATGACTGTTATGTATGGTAACGTGTTAATTTGGCGATGAATTCGAACAGGGGTTGAATCCTCCGTTTATGATTTAAATTAACTGTTATTAAGTTTGTACGGTTGCGCGTGGCTTGATCGGCTTCTTTCAAAGATATCTGTAAATTCTTTATCCCTTAAACCATTCATTCATTCGTTTAATCAATCTGTACAATTTCAACATTATGTCTAATGGTATTTATTTATTTGGTCTTGTGTTAATAGAACGTCTATGTTTCTCCTAATTAATAGATTTTCTGTGTACCTTTCATTGGCGCCAAGTTGTAAAAAAATATTCATTTTATCGTAGATAAAACGATTGTTTAATCCTAAAAGGTTTGTGACCTTATATTTGTATAGGTGTACTGAAAAAAGGATGAAATGGTTGAATAAATAAATTTGTAGTTTATGGCACAATTTTGATATGAGGGGGGCGATGCTCTGTAAGCATTTTTTCACAAAATCCTATCCTAGTGTATATGTATAGAATAAAGAGGTCTCCTTAAAATTTCATATTTCGATGTTTTGAAGGTTAAGCCATGGGTTGATAGTCAGACAGTCAGATCATTACCCTTTACATAATATACAGGTTTTAAAAAATACAATAATGTCCTAATAGAATTATTCGGGTCTTTATATTTTATAAAATATTCTATACATGTAATAAAATTGGAGTGTCTGTTTGTAATATTAAAATGGAAAAATGAAAAATGAAATTATTTAATTTTTGTCTGTCTGTCAACAAACAACCAATTTGTTCGGGTTAATCTCTAGAACGGCTGGACCGATTTTGACGAGACTTTCACTGGCAGATAGCTGATGTAATAGGAGTAACTTAGGCTACAACAATAAATTTATTTGTTAAATCCAAACACGCACGAAGTCGCAGGCACAGCTGGTTATAAAATAATACATGATTCAACTATTGATGAAAATCTTCTGAGAAGGGTAACTAGAAAAAAAAATAATATTTTTTAAAATGGTATAGGTATAATAGAGGGTTACGCGACAAGCTCTTCGAGTTAAGAAAATTGAAAATTTCACGTAAATTCTCAAAAGAATTGAGAACGGCTGTTTGTTTTCGAGACACGGTATAGTGTACTTAACTTATGATTTTCCTCGTCATTCGTATTTCTGTTAGAAATTTATGGATACGGCTTGTATGCAACATACATTTACAGAAAAAAAAAAATACTTGCATGGTTTTACCCACGCATATTAAGAGAAAGAAAATAAAATAAAAGCACGTAATTATAAATAAATACTATTTAAAAGTAAACGACCGTGTTTTTATATATGTAAGTATATTACAATTAAAATTAAAACTATTGAATTTATTGAATATATATTATTTAAAATATAAATAATAAAAAAAAAAACAATAAAAATTATAAATATTTTTAATAACGATTTAACCATAGTATTCAAATATTTTTAAAATATTATAAGTGATTCGAATATCCAGTTTTAATCGATTTATCTACATATTCTAGTTAAATAAAATGTAATTATAAATTTTTTGGCGATATTTGATGTTAGCAAAATAACAAAGTCACCTGTAAGTAAAACTTTTATCTTCATTAGTAATCTAGCTCTATGTATTTAAACTTGTTTTAGTAATTGAATAAATACATTTGAAATTTACAAGATTTACACTGCAGGCGACGCTATTTATGTTTCCTCTTGAATGTTGATTCAAAAAGAAAGCTAATTTATAAATGTTACATGTATAAATAAAATTGTTTATTTAAATGAAACAAGTGTATATATTTTATGAAAACGTGGAAGATTTTGATACTACGATAAACTTACTTTAAATAATCTAATCATTCAATAAGTAGGAAATTACTTTTACAATAGTATTATCTAAATAAAAAACAAATGAAAGCAATAATTGAACACTTTTTTCTTTCAATAATGAATTCATAGCCTATCTACAGCTCGGTGGCACTTGGATCCATGTAGGTATTTGTTATTAATATATAAATATGTATATAAAGAAGTGTATGATATAGTATATCACTCAGAAATATTGAATTGTGTAGGATATTTTTACGTTTGTTTTTATTGGAAATAACCAAAATAATAAAATAAATATATTATTAGCACCAGCTAGTGCGAAAATATGTCGCCCTTGTAAGGTTAGCGGTTCAGTATTTCTTCGGGAATGTCCACATAAAATCCTCTAGAATTCGTTTAGCTCCTGAGTTGAGTTAAGCAAACTTTCTGCATGTATTTGCGTCTAATGACGTATGTTGCGAACGGACGCGCGTACTTCAACAAATTCAAGTTAAACACTTTGCTAACTTCAAATGAAGTCTGTTTGAAGTAAGTATTAGACTTCATTCAATTATATTATGAATTTGTTCAGCTTTGAAGACGTAGTTTGTGTATTTGTTAACACTTATTAAGTGTTGTTTTGTTTACAAGTACCTATGTCTAAAGGCACCACTTCTCTTGGCATATAACGATGGCGTAAGAATATTGCGTTGGTTGAAGGTTTTTTTCTTGTACTTTTAAATGTAACACGTCACTCGTCGGTCCACCTCAAATCCGGACCTTGATAACTCAGTATGAGTTATTTGTAGTTCAGGGTATTAAAGTATTTGCTTATTAGTATATCATTGAAAGCAAGCATAGTATTTAGTGGATCAAGTTTGGACAGTCAGCGCAAATATTTGCCTTATTTGATTTATTTGATATTTCGTATATGATAAAACAAAGTAAATTAAAACATATAGACTGTCAAAAAATGTCATTGTCAAATGATTATTAACACTACGCAGAGTGAAGTGCTACCACGAGAGAGTACCTTAGACTTAGGAATGAATTTAATTGCAATTATCTCATAACTAACGGACATACATGCGTATTTGTGTACATAAAACGGTTAATAAATGACGTTTTTTGTCAGAATTCCGAAATCTGTTACAGATGTTACAATCTATTAAAGATTCTGTAACTATTAATTAATTTGACATTTCTAGACATTTTTTAATTAATTGTCACATTTTTTAAATTAAAAGGGAAAATTTTTACGATATAATATCTTTCTTTTTAATTGAAGTGCATCTATCATTCCTATTCGACATAAATGAGTCCTAAAAGTTCTGTCTTTTAATTGTCAGTCAGCGAAATTTTAATTGTATTCGTGAGACCGTCAGTGGCGACGATGACTTTAATTTGAATTACCCTGGCAAAATTTGAAGCTTTGGATATAGATCCTCGTTAAACGCTAAGAGGATTTGTTGGATGATTGTAGTTAGCTTCGAAGAGATCCGGCTTAGTTCTGGCAGGTAAGGTATTTTCAGAACGTACGAGCTATGTACGTAGTATAAGTCTTTAACTTTCGGCTATTAATTAAGTACGGAATGTTGGGGCTAGTATTACTGATTCAATATGGCACAGACTTATATTGGCAAATAGCTTTATCTATAATATTGATCAGTGTATTTAAAATAGCAAATGATGTTTCATAAGTTGTATACGGATTAGATGCCGCCTGTGTTGAAGCTACTCATGACAAACCGCTAGCGAGTCCCTCAGATACGAGGCAACACGCTAGCGCTCAACAATTTTTCGTAAACTGACAACAGCGGCTATTCGGTGTTCAAGGGAATATACATATGGGAGCAAACAGGAGATCCATGCTTCGACCCTAAGATATTTCAAATCAGTGTGCATCTTTAGACATTGTTTTATTGCTTTGCACAGCAGCAGCAGAATTTTTTAATACTACAAGAATGTTTTATCTTAGAAACTTTTTTTTTAGAAAGAGGCAAATAATAATTAGAGACAGTTATTAAAGGTAGTCTGGAAAATAATTAATAAGGCAGCCATGAAAACGTCAATAAATAAAACGCGAAAATATAATTTCATACATTTTTTTTATCTTTTTCGTCAACAATATTCTTTATAGTTTGGATTCCACCATTCCCTAAAATTTTGTATTACGCTTTGATTATACGTTGGCTCATTCAATATAAAGCAGAGATTGCAGATGTCATCTTGATGCGCTTCTCTGTATCTATAGTGGTTATGCCATCTGAAATTTATTTCGTTATACCTATTAAACTTAACAAAAATCTTTTTTAAATTGATTATCAAGTTACACTTACCGAAAGTATTCGTTGTAAATTTCGGGATTCTGTATGGCTTTGATCATTAATGTTACCACTTTTTCAAGACTTAATTTTCTTGCATCGATATAAGAATTGGGAGGTAGATAGCTAAAAAAACTCATAAGTAGAAAGAGTTGTAAAAATATTGAAATATAAAATAAAGTTTAAGGAACTCACTTGTTGTAATCAGCACCTCCATAAACTATAGGGACTGCATAATGCAATAATGGATAAAGTATTTCTTTAGATATGTAATCTTCGCTCATGTTATTTTCAAATGCTAAATAAAAGAAGTATTCCTTTTTTAAAAGTGAAAGACATTCCTCAATTCTATCTCTAGGACAAGTTAAATTACCACACCATCCAAAAATGTCCAGAGTGAAGTTGGCTTTAGACAATAATTTATTCAGATCTTTAGCTAATATTTGACGTTTCAATGAATTCTTCGAATCACAGTCATACGTGAACCACGCAGCTGCCTTTTTCTTCTTCATAAACATTCTTTTCACAGCCTCCGATGTTGGTAGCATTGGACTGATCCAAGTCATGTTGGCTTTGGGTCCAATAACATTTCCATTAATATCAAGGATTATGATTAGAGACTTGGTAATATCTGAATTTAATTTGTAAGTCCAGCTTAAATTGTAATAGTTATCGTAAATAGGATTACATATAGGATAGCTAATTGCTGACTCTGTAGCAGAAAAAATGTATTTCTGATTTGGAATCCTTAAGGGAGGATGATCGTCCCAGTCATAGTCAACGTCAAAAACAATTGCATCGAAATATCTGAGGTCAATCAGAAGGCTTCTATCGCGTGTGAAGTAGCAATTATAATACGTACAATTTTGATCTATAAAAGATTTCTGACCGCTTTTGAAAATAAAGCCAGGATTGAAAGAACCGTCGTTCCAGTTAAGAATAAACTTTAAGTCTTCAGGTATTCTTCTCGGCCTTTCAAAGTCAAATGTAAAAATTGTTTTGTTATTTCTGTACTTTTTAATATCTTTCATTATCTTTTTCAATGTTCCTCGAGATTTTACTAAATATTTCAATTGTATATTTATTTCTTTTGTATGAAATAAAAGATATTGAAGAGAATAAAAGAAAATGGCGAAGTACAAGGTAACGGCAATTGTCTTTACAGTTTTGCACATGTTAAATGACTTTGTTTTCGAAATTTCAAGGCATCTTAAGTTTCACTGTATTTATAAACGCGTCAAAGGAATTTTAAACACCAATTGTCTCTGAGCGACGCTGAATGAAATATAAACGTCCCAAGAAATATGCCCATAATATTTAATTAAAATAGAATGGAATTGACAAAGGAAATTCTACGTATGATAATGCAGTTTGAAAGCTAAATATGTTGGCAATTACACTAGACAGAAAATTAAATATGAAAATCTCTTTGTACGGGCGGCCACGTTTTTCGTCCTATTCGCTACGTCAGTGATATGCAAATGACAAAAATAGACAAGTAGCGCCCTCTTACATGCCTGAAAAGAAATTAAATTTTATATTGTGTTATGGACATCAGGAATTTTTCATAAAACTTTTATTATATTTTTTTAATTAAAAAAAGAATGTGGGTGTACGTAGGTTGGGCAGTAAAAACGCAGTAGGTCCCGATTCATTTTTTTAAAATATTTAATGTTTTTGATATGCACAATATATGTACGTTTGATGTAAAAAGTTTTCTTAGATGTGTCTTCTCTGCGTTTCTAATCTTTTAATTTATATAATAGCAATACAGAATCTTCATATTCTGTATAATATCTTCTTTGCTAATCGTTACCGAAATTCACGGCCTGTAAAACTTTTTTTTTCGCTTCAAAAGCGAAGCCCTGAATATTAGCAAAAAGTCATTAAAAGTAAGGGTGCTGTTCATCATGGCGGCGAAACCTCAAAGTCGGTATTAAATCGGCGAGTTGGTAGGACCTTAAGTTAGAAAAGTTCATTCATTTAACGGTTGTGCGCGTTCGGGGCGAGCGGCGACGGAATATAAAATTATATCATATAGTTATATGAAGTGTGAGTCTGTTACCATGTTTTACTTGTCATATTAAAATAAAGAAGAAAGCTTGAAGTTCTATTTAGTATTATATTTTTCTGTAAAGGTTTTTAGGGCTGCACTAAAATATTATTATTATATTTATAAATATATTAACGATTACAATTATTTTGAGAATATATTTTTAAAATTTAATGTAAATAAATAAATATCACATACATTACTCTGATCACTACATGTAAGTAGTTAATCACTTGTGTTATGGAAAATCAGAAGTAACGACGGTACCACAAACACCCAGACCCAAGACAACATAGAAACTCATGAACTTTTTTCTACATTGACTCGGCCGGGAATCGAACCCGGGACCTCGGAGTTGCGTACCCATGAAAACCGGTGTACACACTACTCGACCACGGAGGTCGTCAAATTTTAATTTTATTTTATTCATATCGAGAAACTTATTTTGTTTAATTCATAGAAATAAAAAAAAATTAGGTCTAAATATACGTAAAGAAACTAAATAAGTAATTCAAGTCCACAGATTATAGAAAATATTATCGTTATAGAAACGATTTATATGCAACATTATTTTTCATTATCTGTATTCAGCGCGATAAAAATTTATAGTCTGTGCGATTTGAGTGCAATCACGGCGTTCAATTGAGGAACGAATTCCTTTTATTGTTACTGACTTTTTATCGTAATGAGATTAAACTTTTGCTCAGATTCGTTTAATGTCTATCTTTATAAAATATTTTGTAAAAAAAATACGAGCACACACACCAGTCTGTGTGATGTTTAATTCTTTACATGACACTTATAATAAATTCATGGTATCTAAGTCCATTGATTTATTATATATTTCCACTGCTTGCTAAAGCCTCTTTTTAAGGTAGTAATAATGATATTTAAGATTATTTCATAATTATTACGAGATTGTCTCTCGTTTGAACTCACTATCTTTAGTTAATATTCTCATGATCTAGCCGGCGGCCCATCTCGACAATTTCTGATTTGAATGTAATATTTCGATAATACGTTCTGTTGAATTTAAAACTTTCTGCAAACTCTTTCATCGAAACTTTTGTTTCAGTCGGTTTCTGCGCCATCGGCCGGCTTTATCCTATTAGTGATAATTAAATCGTCGGTTTAAATTTCATTTTCGTGTTAGCCCTTTAAGTTTTCAACATTTTAATCCGACCCTTGTAATTCGGACCATAATTTCGGGGATTGACTTAAGTCGATGGCCCATTGATTTTTGTGAACCAGTAACATGAATTATTGAAAGTGAATTTTTAGGAATTAATTGAAATCGTTTATTTCAGGGTTGCCAATAAATTTAATTTAATATTAATAACAGTATATTCTCGTAGCCTCAAAACCTAGAAGTATTTGAACTATGTTCTTGTAAAATGTTAGAAAACAGATTGTCTTGATTGATTTTGGATTTAATTAAGTGTCGAGCATTGAAAACAAATAAAATCTCTCTTTTAACATAATTAATTCTTCAAAAGAAAATGCTCTAAGCTGAACTAAACATGCTAAATTTATGGTTCTATAAATTCGAAAACTCGATCACAATTCGAAACATTGTATGAATTTACGTAATAAAATAAGAAAACTTAAATATAAGAACTATTCCAGTCTGGCACGCGTCCTGATCGTTATAAAGTTCCAAAGCGCTCCACAGATAGCCCTGAATATAAAATTATCACCTCCACCCTGACTCAGCGGGTTTAACTTCATTTTAATAAAAAACGAGGGAAAAAAATTACATAGCCATCGCCAATGTCTCCGACGAATGCTGAGCGAGATTTTTACGTCGAATTGGTTTCAGGATTTTATTTGATTGCTGTTTTGTTTGAGTGATGAAAAAATTATCTTATAGAAATCGGGACATGGAATTTGACAATTGTTTTTCATATGCTTGTTCAATTAATGATATAATTATATTTGTAATACAATGACGCCTATATTTCGTATATATAGGTACTCTTTCGATTTTCGCTCGAACTGGTTTTGGTTTCATACTAAGTTCGTAGACATATTTCATAGCATTTTATTAACACTATCTGTTATGACAGAAATGTCTCAATCATTGTCAAAAGATTTCAGGTCTCATTTTGAAGAGCTCCACTAGTAGATGTGCAGATAATTAAAGAGGATTATTGATTGAAATTTACTAAATTCTTATGATTTAACAAAGAATATAGTTTAGAGAGCGGAAAGAAGTTATTGGCCGGTTAGAGAGCGGTACTACGGCTGTATAATAAATTGTTTTCGTCAAACTCCAATTCTAACTGATAGTTCAGTTATGTTAATATTAAAAAAATAATTTAAAAGAGATTCCATCATTTTGGTGCCAAATGTAGATGAGTGACTTATAGTTAACAATGGTTTGAAATCAAAACAAAACCTGTCTTAGGTTTCGAAATTACTAAAAAATCTTTTGATTAAACGCAAAGTTTAGCGAGACATTAAAATACTAGTACTAGTGTTAAGATAATTGTGATAAGAAATCAGTGGCAATATGCTACGAAAGAACTACAGTCATGCTGTAGAGTTAAATTTTAGATGTGACATATCTATCGATACGCTTAGAGCGTAGGACCAAGTTCTTAGCTGTGACAGGAAACAGTATGACGCTCTCTTATGCCGTCATGTCCCCTGTCTGCCGCTGTTTTCCACTCTTTTGTGTCTGCGTGGTGTTGTGTAGTATTTATTGAATTATAGGAAAATATATTTGTTTTAGTAACTAAACTATATTTTTTTATTCCATATTCATTTATTGGAATCCCTTTTAAATATGAGTTCTTTTCAAAATCATGCATATCGATATTTCATATCACATTTGCCGGACAACGTGACGGCTACATTTTTTAATATGAATAATTTCTACGACGGTATATGTCACAGGGTTATTGGAAAAGCCGTGATAGTAAAATTTCAATAGCGACATTACAATTGTACGGAATTTTGACAATCGTTTCAATTTCATAAAATATCAAGAGTGAATTTCGTATTGAAATTTTACTGTATACTTATTCTTTCAGAACAAACTCGAAACACACCGCCGAACACGTTCGTGAAATATCCAAAAGTGATGGAAGTCTACTATCATTAATTGTTACATTTAAGTAGATAGTCCTTTCAGTGAAAATTCTAAGTGTTTTCTTTTAACAGAATAAAACTGCTTGACGCATTGAGTGTAAATAATCACCTTTAACCAATTGTAAAATACGTTAAGATGTCTCGCGCGTTTTGATTGGTCGATTATTTGACAGTTCGAAATTTGTGTAATTCTAGGTGCAATTTCTTTCAAAAATAATAATTAGATCGTTTTATTATTGGACTTAATAATAGTAATTAGTGTTTCCTTTTTTGTTGCTCATTAAATAAATTGGCTAAAAAACCGATTAATTTATAATCACCGAATGTTTCTAATGAAATTACAATATAACTGAAATTCGTTCTTGATATTTCAGGAAATGGAGATGTATCGATTTTTCAGCTAAATGAGACTGTTATTAATCCAACGTTATACAACTTTGTCGAGCACCATTGAACTACTTAATAGCGAGGAGGTCGAAGAATGAATGGCCCTGGATGGTACGTAAATGTTTATTGCCCACATACATTAGATGTGTTACGCAGCAGCGGTTACTTATACTGCCAATGAAAGCAACTGCTTGAACTAACTTGATAATCAGTAAATTATGACGAATCAAATTTTTAGTAAAATAAAAAATAGACGAGTATCGTCGTAGCGTAATGTTTAGAGTGGATTGAATCTATCCAGAGAAAACTCCAATAAATCATAGCGCAATCATTAAAAAAAAGGTTAATTTTAAACGAAATTAAAATTATTTTTAACGTCAGCATATAATACAAATGTCTACTAACAACCTTACAGCCCTGAATACTTTATAAAAAAATAGTATTCAGGGTTGTGAGATCGCGACGACAAATGTCAAAATACGAAAGTAATGTCTGCATAGTTTTAATTACTTTATTCGAATGTTAAGCAATGTAATTTACTCTAACAATAAGTTATATTAAACAATGCATATCTAATTTCATCTCCAGCGAACTGCAGCAGTTCAAAAGTGCCAGAAATTTCATTATAACATTCACCACGTGAAGGCTTTGAAGGCCCAAAGCCGAAATAATATAAAGCGTATTCTAACACGATGGGGTTTGTGGTGCATCTCGTATAACAGGGGAAATTATAATGACAACGATAAATTTATTGCATTTATAAACAGGGTATAGATTTTTGTTTGTTTTTATACTAAAGTCTAAGGTATTTATGTTATTAAAAGTATGGGTTTAAAATATAGACATCTTTAACTTATAAAGGGAAGTTTATGAGTTTTGACTATTTTTTGTTAGCAATATGAAAATGGATGTTCAAGGGTTCTATGAAATAATTGAAGTGCTATACATATATAGGTGACACGTCCTGGTATTTTTTAATTCTTATTACTATTTTAATACTGCTGACTTATTCGTGTACACAACATAAATGTATATATGCATTTAACGTTAAAACAATTACACGAAAGTTATTGCTCACTAAATTTAAGAAGTTTAGCGAAATATTACCCACTGAATTTTCTTGTTCTTTACATAGTTAAACTAAACTATAGCCGTAAAACACTAATCTTTGGTAAGTTTTTTAACAAAGTAGCATATAAAGTAACAGTATCGCCAAATCACTTACGTTTAAGAAGATAAAAATTTTGATTTATTTTTATACTGTAAAGTATATAACTGTTACATAGTACGATAATCTAAACATTGTTAAAATTTGTTTTTAACATTTAATATTCATAAGTATACTCGTACCTCATTCTGAGCTAGTTCGATTGCCGCAACTTCGACTTATGAGAGTGAGAATTACGGTGTGTTTGTGTTTCCACCCACATGTCTGCATTTTGATATCTCCTGCGCAATAGGATATCGAGGAAAGAGCTTATAGTTAATAATTGTACCTACTTCTAAATCACTAACTCATAAATGTCAAATACCAGAAGGAAGAAAACAAATTGGAAAAATATCTGAGAAGGAGGACGAAAGACCTGATGAACTGACACTGGTTCGTTGGGATATGCCCTCATAAGGGATGCAAATGCGTTGACACATTGGCCTCATCGGAAAGGCCGGTCTTGTTGAAAATATTCAAGCGGGCCAACGCTATTTTTTATTTTGATATCTATATACTTATTTAAGCGTATTTAATAAGATAAATGGCAATAAGTTTGTACTACAAAGTGAATGTAGTTTGTAATTAGAGCAATCACGCTAAGTCACGTTTAGCGAAATGCTGTAAAGTATGCCGCAGGCTTCATTATTGAAGTTCTGCGAATATTGTACGGTATTTCTAGTATTGATGAATTTGCAATATGGACAATTAGTTTCGAATCGTTAATATCATCATCATGATTAACTCGCGTTCTTGTATAAAGCGAATAGATGTGAAATGGACCATCGGAAGGTACTTGAACTTATGTATTGTGAAATTTTGAAATCCCGAAGCTTATACAGACCAGGTGCCTTCGTAATATAAGTCTTTGTTTTCGTTTAGTCCCAAAAAATAATATATAACTTTCTTGTCAATCAATAATTCAGTTCCCTTTGGACTGGATTATTGAAATTGTAAAAGTTGGTAGGATTTACCAACGGCCAAAATTGCCCATTAATATATATTCAATGCGTAAACCTTGTTATCTATGTGTTTAAAATATCTCGTGTTTTTTTTTATCCGATATCGTCAAATCAGATTAAAAAAACATGTAATTTATATATATCGTTGCCTATTTAAGGAATAACTAAATACCAGGTGGTATATATCACAATTATATACAATATATGTATTGGTCCTGTATCTCTGTGTTAGTTTAAAACCTTTCTTAAGATCTCCCGTGGTACTAGATAAACAATTTATTACCTACAAACATCAATGAACACGTCGCGTCCACTGAACCTAACCCAAAAAAAAAAATACACTAACTTTATAAAAAGAAATTCTAATTTAATTTCGATCAAACACCATAAAGTTATAACTTCACTTTAAACATCATACTTTGTGCTGGTTTAAAAGATGATTGTGCAGTTTTAATTATAAGAGCTGCAGTGATTAGATCTTATGTCCTCAAGAAGAACATTGTAGGTCTATGAGCGATTTAGGTCCATGCAGGTCGTTAAAAAATCGACGGTGTATAGAGTAGCTTTGTCTTTTGCATTTTAAATGTCTATGGATATTGCCACTTGTCATTTGTCAATCTAATTTCTTAACATAAAGCTAGTAGGAAAATTTTTAGTACTAGTTACATCATCCATTGAGGTGTGTAGTAAAAATTTTAACGTTTCAAAGTCCTGGCTTTGACCCAAAAAATAATTGGAGACAAGAGGCTGTTCCAACGTGAGTGTCGTCTGTAATTAGAGCAATCGCTCCGAGTCACGTTTAGCCAAGTGTTGTTAAGTGTACTGCAAGCTCGATTGTTGTTAGGTCTTTAGTTAAGCCTGGCAAATTGATTTATCTATCTTTTTCAACCTGTATCTATCTTTTGTCAATATTAAATTTATTAATGATGATGATATTGACGTTGAGGTTATAAAATACTTACAATGGAAGTACTGTTTATATTCATTACGTTTAAGTATAGCTAGATATACCTTGTTCTATTTGCATGTATTTAAGCTGAAACTATTAGAATTTTACTTTACCCAAACTGTGTTTTAAATATATAAAAGTTTTATATAATTGTTATTCAAATAAAAATGATTTTTAATTTATTTTAATATTATTATGAGAACACTCCTGATTGATATGCATCAGTTGATATATATCGTTTTTTTTGGTTCATTTTAATTCTATTCAAAGGTGCTAACTTGTGTATTGTTAGTGTTATTAATAATGAATAAATCAATAAATGTTTATATGGTTACAACGTAGTCTGTCTGTTGCTTCTTTACGTCCAAGGTACTAAACTAAATTTGATAACATTTGTGTTACAGCAAGCTTGACATCCAAGGTGGGAAATAGGCTACTTTTTATGAATAACATCTGACGATCACCCCTTAAATCGCGGGCAACTAGGAATATATGTATATTTATGTCACAAAAACATTTATGATATGATGATATTATGGTTGATCTGGAACAATGTAGAACTTTGTGTAACATGACATAAACATCAAAGGAAATAAAGATCAGGTACAATCTAGGCCGTCCTAGCTAGGCTAACTCAATAACCTGTGTTAAGGTTTCATCCTCCCCTCTAAAATGACGTAGATTTTTGTTAATTTTGTGTATCTATTTGATGTTGTTTTTAAAGGATTATTCGAGAGATTTTTATACAAATTTTAGATAAATAACATCAATAACTGACTTTAATGTTCATCATTATATATTTTTATTATTACTTAAAAACGCATTCAAAAAATTATTCCGATATTATTCCGTCCCACTTGATATTTAAAAGAAGTGAAGTGATTTCTCAAATAATGAATCATAATGTTCATAATTTATAAATAAAAGAATGAGATGTTGAATATATCGAGTGATAATAATAATTGAATACCGAAACATAATGATCGTATTATGACAATTATATTTGGACCATAAAAAATAAATATTTCATTGGCACACAAAATTGCGACATTTGCTTTGCAACTAATTAAATAGTTCTTAAAAGTGTTGTGGGTAAAATATCTAATTTAGATAAAATTATTGGTATAGCGTAAATGTCACATGAAAATAGTTGAATCATTGTAAAATGTTGGTCAAAGTTTATTCATATTACACTGTTTAAGCCATTCACATTTGGCTTTTACCCAAAAAATTAATTGGAGTCTGGGCCGTTAGTACTTGAAGCCTGGAGTTGAAGCTGTCATGTGTAATTAGGGCAATCAGTCAGAAGCACGTACAGTCAATCAAAATCATTAGTCAAGTACTAGATTAACATACATATATAATGTCTCGAACTTAAAAAAGCAAAAGTATTTTTTTTTAATTCGTATTTATATCGATCTCTGCATACTTTTGTGCGTGTCCCTTTTGTATTAATTTTATTATTATATTGATATTTGATGTCTACGTAACATTATCATTATTATCGAAATTAGTTATATGTATATTTACACATTTATTTATATAATTGCAAGACTGCAGACTAATATTCAACAATTGATACACGCGCGTACCGCGAGTTTGACTTGCATCAAATATATTTTTTAGAGATATACATCGTAATGGCGTAACAAATTGATATGGATATTTATAGTACATCGTTACTATGGGCCAAACTTTATAAATATATTTGTCTATTCGGATAAGCAACACTATTTTTTTTATGTGCTAAATTTGTTTTCATGCATTACATCAACGGTGTCAGGAAACGTAGTAATTAAAACTTTCTTGTCTCCAATTCTTCAGCATTAGCTTATTTTGATTTTGTTATGGATATTAAAAAATATAAACGTCAAATAAGTTTTCTCTGTCTGCTGTTTAGGTCTCTAGTTAGATAAAGTTTGAACCTTTGGGCTTCTTGTTAAAAACATCATAATGTCGATATATTGTAACTAATATCAATACTTTTGTAAAGGAAAATAAAAAGGTTTCCTTTTAGAAGTAGTTTTTGTCTAGTCATGTAAATAAAGTTGTTGACAGTTAGTAATCGTGCTTGAGTTATAATTTCTAATTCTATATTGTATATTGAAGCGAGTGAAAGTGAGTTTGTGCCTAATCTTACAATTACTATACAAAATATAATTATGTACATAGTAACATTCAGAAATTACTTGGATTACACTGCCGGTTAAAATATTTTTCTTGTTGTATGGATAGGAATATGATAGTACACAACATACTTTAATTCATATAATGATGGATAACATACAAATATCAGTCCTTTATTGATTTTTTCACAAATAAACAATTGCACACAACATATTTAAATATGATAATACTTATACATTTATTGATATATGTATAATAATAAAGTGATTGAAAAAAAACTAAGCAACTTGCATTACAATTAAATCCAAATCGATTATCGTCGGCGCAATGTTTGAGAGAGAAAACGTTTAAACGAGTTGAATACATTTTTGAAGGATTTCACCCTTGCAGCTGGAAAAAGGACGTCTAAAACTCCCTTCTGAGGACTTTTCACCGGTCTAACGTTTATTATTTCGTCTGGATCTTCTATGTACGACGCATAAGTTGTACTAATAATTCTTTGCTTTTTCTTCGACTTGACATACGAAGACTTAATCTTTGGAGGTGGTGTTGTTCGTGATAATTTTAAAGTTTTCGGATTGAATTCAACGTATTGCGTTGACAAGCTGTTTACTGTAAGGTCTTCGTCATTGGTTACTGTGGGGCTGTCTTCTGAGTTCAAGGTGAGAGTGTTAGTAAATATATCTTGGAAGTTGACTGATGTTGGTGAGTAAGGATTAAATATACTGGTGTATGTATTATCATCATCAGACGATTCGACGTTAATTCTTATCTGAAAAAATGTATTTTTTATTAATATCTGTAATCAAATTATATAATACATTTCAAAATTTTGTTCAAAAATTTTGTTGTATGCTGCCAGGAACTAAATATTGAACAAAAAAAAAACAATTAAAATAATAAAAAAAAACAAAAGCATGAACAATACATACAATCTGTACAGATTTAATAAAATTACATAAAGGTTTCCACTATATCGTTCTAACATATAAGTTGTTCGTTATTAATTTGGTTTTTTTTTTCATGAACGTAGTTTTATACATCAAGGAAATTTACCACCGACTGACTGCAATATTCCTTAAATACTTGTGTTTGTTGATTATAAATCACTATAACATACTGGAGGCGATAAGTGCTAATGTTATTTATGCGTTAAACATGAATATGTCTCAGTCAGCTTACCAAACAAACCATACCCAATAACCCACCCACTTTTCTAGATCTAGCGGAAATCTTATATTTAAATATTGTTTTTTATACTGATACAAGTTTTGTTAAAAATAAAAACACTTCACACAAATATAAAAGAGCTTCTTTACCCAAATCACAATGTAAACATATAATTTGGTTAGAATTTCCATTTCGATAACTGCCTCTTCCTTTAGCTGATCCGATACTGAGAACTTCACGCATTGTCCGTCCGTTTGTTTCACGCTGTGAGAAAAATATTGTTTTAAATACTACTACTATATACAATGGAATGTTTGTTTTAATACAATTAGAATATAATGAACTTTGTATTGTATTTGTGATTTACTTTATTGTAAACGATGTCTCGTATGTTTTACAATTGATTTCTTGTACGAAAAATAAAGTTAGTTGGGTGGAACGAAATAGTTGTGTGGTATGTAATTTGTATGATATGGAGTTATTAAAGAGTAAAACGACCTATAAGGCTCTTTAACAAATAATACATAAAATAGTAGTAAATCATTTATTCAATTGAAAAACATCAATAAAAAATATTTTCGTCGTCGTACGAGTATTAACATGTCAATGTTTGGGGGGTAAGTAAGCCATTGTAATTCGAGCTACGAGGGACATAAACGTCACCTTATCTCAGATCCCATGGTTACGTACACGTCGCTGGTGGAAGATGTGACTTATCGTTCTTGCAGTTCTAGCATGTATTAGTTAAGGTAAATGAATGCTTACTCTCAGATGGCTCAGTTATTCATCTGTTTTTTTTTCAAATGACAAAATATTTAATAGATCTAATAATATCAAGACCACCTGATCATCTAAATACCAAAATTATATATAATAAAGTCTATTATTCAGTTAAAGATTTATTTTCAAAATGAAAGTTAACATAAAAACTGTCGCAGTGAAACTGTAAATTTATCCTGGGACTCGAATCCCGGTCCCATGAGTGCAGCACTTTACTTTATACAAAGTGGTGAATATACTGAGGTAAAATCGTATTTGCCCCCAAATAAAAGGAAGCGAGACAACCGTTCCTCGTGCTCCGATATGACGACGGTGTTTCCATTGCCAGCAGTGGTAGGATGGTTTAATCGCCTTAAATTGCCGTTAAATTATTTTAAAGGAATGAATTAAAAAAAAAAGCATTAAAAACATTGATAAATAAGGAAATAACAGTTAAAAAGTTCATTGTATTACATGCAATACTTAATTTATAACATTCCTAAAACATAGTAAGTTACTAGTACTTGTGTTAAAGATAAAAAAGTAAGTGAGTTTTTATTGATTTTCATGAATGGATTTAATGAATAGAATACTTATATGATTTAATCTGATGAAACTACTACTGATAGAATCATCATTTCAAACCGGAGGTGGCTATCAGTCAATTAATCCTGTATGAGGGTTCAAAAGACCTTATGAAAGCCCAAATTAATAAAGATTTTTTTGTATTTTTTTTAAAAGTGGTGTTAAAAGACATTCGCTCATCAAAATATGTCTTCTGGAAAAAGTTGCCCATTGAGGAGATACTGTTAGAAGTTTAGACAACTCTTCGCACTGTCATTGCGCCTGTAATCACGGAATATTAGCTATTCGAGGTCATGTCCCTTTTACTTGTAACTAGAATGTCTTAAACTTGGAACCGAGACAGAGCTATACAATAATTATCTTTGTTGTGCATGCGTTTAAGACTTCTATAGCAATTAGATCCGGATAATTTGTGTTGGCAATACGGCTAGGAAGTTAGGCCCGGCGCTACATAAAGACCACCAGCTAGTAAGAAAAATAAGTCAGCGCTTGTTGTAACTTAATATAAAGATTTTAAGTTTAATTTAATGTAATAGTCTAGTTTATATAACTATATATAAATAGTTTATATAAATAAAAAAGTATATTTTAATACTCTGTTTATTTTTATAACAAAGGTGGTTATAAAATGTCGTGAGTAAAATGGAAACGGAGCCCGGTTCGCCAGTGAGGATGCTTATGATGCGGTGTTGCAGTTTATTTAATTTCCTCAAAGGCATTACGTGAAAATAGCATGTTTTCAAGTAGCAGCGCTTCATACACTTTCTGCGTGCCTTTTAAGTTTCCGACTTGTTTAAAATTCTCAAACGCACGGAATATTTTTGAAACCGTTTCTCACATTTGCAATTTTGACTGCTAAGAGCAGTTTTTATTATTAAATGTTAGAAATAAACGCGATCTAACGCTAACATTGTGGAACATCGAAATATAAGGCAGAAATTAAATATTTTTAAAGTGTTACCAAGGTTTATGAAATAATTAGTTTATTAAATGAAATATTGGAAGAATATAAATAAACTAATAATGGCCTTTAAATGGCCTACAGTTGGTCTGAGGCTTTATTTTGCAGCTTATTTAAATAATCCCTTATTAAATTCGGTACATATGATATACAAATGATAAAATATATACTATTGCTCAAATAGTTTAGAATTATATGAAATGTTGGCAATAAAATCAACAAATGATAGAGGAAGTATATTTATCGTATATAATATATTCTCTACTATTTAGTGTAAGAAACTTTTGACTATTAAATTAGAAATAAGAATTATCTATGGTCAATATATTTCTCGCTGCAAATGTAATTAAGTGTCATTAAAAATAATTTAAATTGTAATCATTGTCTATAGTACCACCCACATATATCAAAAGTCACAAGTGGAAACTAGTGATTAACAAGTAGAAATTTAAGTTTTGAAAATTTGGATGTAAGATTTTATCAAAATTAAGACGAAATTGTACTTTAAAATTATCATTGGTGTTGTGAAGATAATCATGACAAATAAACAAGAATGAAATAATCGTTGTGTCGCTTACAAATGACCATATAAAGCAGTTATCTGAAAATTATAATCAAACTCAAAATATTATTTATTTAAGGAGGCCCAAAGAGCACTTTTGAATCGTCGTATACAATATTGAATTTAATGTTCTGAAAGTAAATCCTACAGAGATGAAACGGCAAGAAACTCAGTAGTTACTCTTTTCCGTCATTTGAGTTTTAATATCAATAAAGTGCATATTTACGTATAACCTTACCTGGAAATCAACTAATATTAAGTTTATTGTTTAGATATCATTTCATTAATAGATTAATGCTATTTTTAAACTTGTTTGTGTGGAAACTCTATTGGTCAATGTGTTTTCTTTTTCTCTCTATGTTTGTATAAACGTGTGCTGTTTGTTTTCCAAATAAAATGAAAAGAGTTTATTGAATACTTCTAAAACTAAAAAAAAAATATGTTTTAAAACACAAAACATCGCCCGGTTTATATAAAACCGTTATGTAATTTACAGCAACTTGTGGATCTTACTTCGTATTCCTTTCATATGACGAAAGAGTCGTGATGATTAATCAATCAAGTGTTTGATTAAGGTCTTGACTCTGGGCTCTGAGTGATTGTACGATTGCAGTCACACTGTACGGATACTCTGTACTCCATTTCTTGATAGAATTTTAGATAAACTTTTTATTCGCACGTGACATTGGCGAAATAGCTTGTGCCTTCTCGCCAGGAATAACGGCCACAAAAAAAAAACACATGATGGAAAAAAATAACTTTATTGCAAGTACAGTTATTAAAAGTACGTATAGTAGGTACCTACGAGTGTTATAATTATAATCATTATATATGATTTTAAGTAGAATACAAGATTTTTCTTTCACTCTTTTTCTTTCTTAGTATAGTAAATATATTTATATGAACATACATTATGTAAGTATATACATGTAAATAAAACAAAATGGAATATATATTTAAAAAAATTGTAATACTTGTAAATTATTATTAAAATGTTTATTTTTATGAATGAACCTTAGAATATTCTAAGGTTATGTGCTCTATGTACCTAGTATGTATAGATATATAAATCTATATATACTCTTTCTCGATATATAACTTGTTATATTTTTAGTTAGAGTGTCGTACTATAAAATAACTAAAATAAAAGAGCCAAAGATCTCGGCGTGCGCGACGGCTACACTTGATACTCGCCAAATGTCGTCGTACTATTTTAGGGTGCGGGTATTTTTCTCAACGCATGTTTGCGTTCGCGACGCGTCCACGCGAACTTTGACAGTCTATCTAGACATATAAATAATCAAAGGAATGAACCTTATTTTTATAATAATAATCTATTATTAGTTTTATTATTAAACAATAGTGTCGTGCAGCAGCCTTAGGATCGAGTGAGCTGAGTGTTTAACCTTAAATTTAATATATTAAATTTTTAATATGTAAATTTATTGTATATTGAAATATTAAGTATATAATAAATAAAACCAAAAGTACGCTAACTAATATTTCATTTTATGTTTTCACTTTCATGATCGCATGAAATTGTATTTCCCATAATAATCCTCTTCTAAAATTGACAAACAAATCACCTTTAAAACGCATATTAATCAGTGTTATTTTCATAAAGCATTAACTGACACGCTAATCTAAAGCCGTGGAAAGAAAAATATATTATTTCTGAACGTTTTTTTTATAATTCTTTTTACTAATGAAGTTTAATTTTCTCTCATAATCTTTTATAGTGTGTCCATTAGTCCGTCCGTTGCATTTAGTTGAATCGAATAATATAATTGAAGTAAAATAAAATGTACAATAATTTATTTTATTTAATTAACTTAATGGCCGAAGTCTATTTATATCTTATTGTATTAAGTATCAAAGACGTCTTTCACGGGTCACTATCATGAATCAAGTTAGGCTCGGGCAACACAAACCTAGACACCTTTGTTCTAGAAACTTCGATTCGGTTCCTAACAATGCAGCAATGCATCAAGTTGATAGCTTAGAGCTAATCCCTGGATCTATATGTATTTCCGGATAATAGTGGCCGTAGTAGATAATCAATCAAGGAAAGCTTTGATCAAGGTCTAGTATTCTAGACTATTGAGCGTTTTCGTGCTCTGGATCTGGAACATTCTATTTAATACTATATAGTTTTTGTATTGTACTGCTGAATTCAAAAAAATATTAGTCGATTTCTTGCTGTTGATGTTTTTAAATGAGTTACGTTAGCTAAAGTCGAGATAGAAAAGCCGAAAAAAAAACAATTAATTAAAATCAATTTAAAAATTTAATGTTCGACCTACTTGATGTAAGCTTATATAATACTAGTTGTCGCCCGCGGCTTCACTCGTGTTTTAGGGTTTGGTTGTCACGTGTTAGGCAAAAATGTAGCCTATGTCCTTCCTTGGAGTTCCAGTTTGCTTCATACCAAATTTCGTCAAATTCGGTTCATTGGTTTGACACTTAAAGAGACAGATAGACACAGTTACTTTCGCATTTATAATATTGCTAGTATGGATAATGTTGGTGAGAAAAATTACAATAAATAATCTTATTTAAAAATTGCAATTTAACGTTCCCGGTATATTCACATTATTGTTTGTTTCGAGGGAATCCATGTCAGCTAAAATGATAAAAATTTACGTATTGTAAAACGTAAACGTAAAATGAAAGCATCTGATTGTTTGTGAAGATAAACAATCAAAATCTTTGTTTAAATAGGCTTTTAGAACCTCGTACTTATATCCCAATGCTTGCCAAATTATTCTTCTCTTTTTAAGGTATGCTTATTCCTTTTAATTTATTTCAATGCATACATATGTTTGTCTATAACCACCAAAGACATATAATACATATAAACTCAGATACATATAACCTCTTATTAAGGATATTGAAGTTCAGTTATGCTTGCTAGTATTGGAATTGAATCACAATCTCAGACTATGATCCATTTGGTTTAGTAACAGAACCGTCACGGCTTTTAAATTGTTCATTTACCAGGTTATTACTTTATCATTATTCATATAATTCGTTCATATACGTAGATTCACTTACGTTTTTATTATAGAAGTAAAGCTCTCTCAGGCCTTTGTGAAAACAACTTCATTGCTTCGTGCCAAGTGAAGAAACAACTCATAAATCTTTTAACTTATAATATTTGAATATTATTGGGTAATAAAGATATACAAAAAATATTTAATGAACCGGCTTAAAATTTATAAATTAAATATTTTTAATAATATTTTTAATTTAATGTGTTTTAATTTTAATGGACTTCAATGTAAGGTAAATTTTAAAATGTTGCAGCTTGGCAATGCCCCTTTATACAAAGCATTCCATGAGATAAAAATTGGCATTATAAGAAATATTTACCATTCCTTACATCACCAATGTATCACCAACCTTGGGAACTAAGATGTTATACCTGTAGTTACACTGGCTCACTCACCATTCATTTAATTTGCATTCATAACAGTATGAAAGATTGCTGTTTTGCGGTAGAATATCTGGTAGTATCTAAGTATCAAACTTTTTTATATAAGATTTGAAGAACATTTTTACAATATTGTTTTTACTGTATGCAACTTAAGAGCCCCTTTTCACAGATGTTTTAATCATTAATTACTGTAAAAGTAATTAACGCTTTCACGGTATTCGTTAAAAACTAGAGTCGCCTTCCGCGGTTCTAGACTTATAAACAGGTTTATACAATAAGTGACATCAAAATCTGTGGTATATAATATTTTATTTTTCTGAATAATTATTTAATAACATCAGGAATTATTTGCATGTATTAAGAAATATTTTTAATATATATATATATATATATATATATATATATATATATATCTTAAGGAACATATTTCGGTAAATATATAACTTAAATGTAAAAACAGTTTTACATAATAAATAGCAAAAAAAATTCTTGCAAAGCAGAAAAACCACAAAGAAAAAAAATATACATCTTAATAAATATTTCAAATGAGACAGCGAGTTTGTTTGTGTGTTTGTTACGCTTTCACGACTTAATTACTCAACCGAATATGTTTGATTGTTTCATACACAAGCCAGAGGTACAGAGAAATATCTACGCTACCTGAGAAATGCCTTAATATGTAGGCGTAGTCGTAGGTGAAAACAAGTGAAATAATATAGCGATTGTTGTATTTTATTTTATATAATATAAAACATTAGATCGCGTTGTGAACCACAATAGAAAAAACTCTGTGAATTATCAGATATTCTCATTACACTGCAAACAATCAGTCGAAATTTTTTGGACTTAATTTCAACATTTTTTTAAGTATCAATTTATAAAACAATTAAAAGACGTGTCTCTTATGTTATAACTATAGACATATTATACATCTAATACAAATACAGTATAAGTAAACCTTTCTCTTAAAAAGGAGATTAGTGGGAAATTTCCAGGCTGTTACTTTAAAACTGTTTGTGTCCAAAAATGTTGACTGTGAAATATTTTTACTTTCATTACCAATAGAACTTTCAATATAATAACGCAATTTAAAGATAGCAATAAATTCAATTTTTGATAATTAATACCTTTCCTCTCTTGATTTCGTGAAGAGGGACGGAGGCGGGTTACAGGATTGGTAAGCGTGATTTTTGATTTCATTAATGATCTCGGGGTGCTAGATTTGGCCGTCAAGTGGTACCAACCCATTTTCCGAGAGGATATAATGTTAATGTTGCTTGTTACCACATATGAAATGCGATTTTTTTTATGATATCTGTAGGCGGACGAGCAAATGGGCCACCCATAGACAATGGCGTAAGAAATATTAACCATACCTTACGTAACCAATGCGCCACCAACCTTGGGAACTAAGATGTTACGTCCCTTGTGCCTGTAGTTACACTGGCTCACTCACCCTTCAAACCGGAACACAACAATACTGAGTACTGCTGTTTGGCGGTAGAATATCAGTGTGTAATATATTCATTTATCGTTAAGTATACTTGAATTTTATAATATAAAACTAATTGATATTGTACCTACACCATAAATATGTATTACAAATAATCTCCACTAGATTCAGGGTTTCTGGAAGAGATCTCTTGTTAGAGATAAGTTATCCCTTTGTACACATTTTTCATTTATATAATTTTCTGTATACTCTGTTGGTACATAAATAAATAAATAAATAAATTAATTAATATCTGGTGAGTGGGTGGTACCTACCCAGACGGGCTTGCACAAAGCCCTATCACCAATTAAGGACTACGGTTAGGATCACTCTTTTTTAATTAATTTGATTTCTAATTAATTAAATACGAGCACCTCTTGCTCTTGCATAAAGCAGTCCGCGAGGGAACGCGGCAACATCTTGTAGTAATTGGTCCACGGTGCGAAGACGCTCAACGATTTATGGCGTTCTTCCTCACCTACACTTCTCATATTGTTATGTTTTATTGTGTTTCCTTAATATTTTACAGAAATAGACCGTTCTCGTATTTAAAGTCTGTTAACTTTAAATGTCCCACTTTTAAACTAAAACGTTCTGACATTTTAAGGAGAAGAATAGTTGCTCATTCTACCACGCAGATGATATTGATGCGCTAATGCTGTTTGCTGGATCTGTGGCTGTTTATGACACTTTCTTTCACCAATAAGAATAATATTTTCTAAAATAAATAATTAAACATGAATTATAAACTCAAATGCCATCGTGCCATAAAATAACTTTATTAGTAATTTAATATAAGTTATAATAAAACAAAAAGTATTCTTCTTTAATAATCTTTAATAAATTTTAAAGCTTACACGTGATATCGTCCATCGGTCTGAATCACGCTTCCAATACCTACTTTCTATGTCAATTGCTATGCTTTTAAAGAAGAACTGATTTCTTGTCATTTATCCCTCTTCGAGTATATACATATTTTCCTGAGTTTCATAATTGAGATAGATATAAACATAAATAATAATGGTCATTTAGATCAATTTGGCTTCGTTGGCCTACATTAAAGACTAAATATAGTGCTTAAGTGTACGTTGCAATTTATTTTTTAGACTTTAACACTGACATAGAGAGACTAAGAACTAAATGTCTGAAGATATGAACTGTCATAGAAGACTTATGTCTGCTACCATTTTTTTTATTTACAGGAAAACCAAATAATTCCAACTAATCCATACGAATTTAGCTAATAGACAGAGGCTAAACTTGCAAAACTAAAGATAGAAAAAGAAGGAGAGGTTGATTTATTTGATACCGGTGGCAGTGTAACTACAGGCACAAGGAACATAACATCTTAATTTCCAATATTCACATTGATGTCAGATGGGCGACTTTTCCGTTCACCTACCAATTGTATAAAAAAACGAGACGTGTCGTGGGAAACTCGATTGAAACGAAGTTATTTTCTCTATGTATGTATTTAACAACAGACACAATAAAATAAATCAACAACGTTTAACAATAAAAATTGTTTTTAAAAATTAATTTGGAATTAAAACAATAACAAAAAATAATTCTAAATAATATTATGTAAAACCATATACAAAAGAAAGAGATAGATAGATAGGCAAAGAGAGGGAAAGATCACCTAGAGGGGGCATAATGCTTTTTCCTTACCTGACGGTTTCTGACAGTTCACTCTTTTGAAAACCATGTAAAGAGACTTCGTTCTAAAATAATTTGGAATTCAATTTTTTCGTAATTCCATTATTAAAAGTAATTAATTATTACCAAAGTTGAATATTTCGAGACGCGCGTAATAATTGTCTGTATTGAAAAATGAAAAAAATAACCACTAAACTGTAATAAGGTTTGAAGGGAGAAATTTTATTTACCTCCAGACAGACATATTTAATTGTTAAGAAAGCGGTTTATAATAAAATTATAGTATGACTAACTAGCATTAGCATTAGTAGCCCATAAATGTCCCACTGCTGGGATAAAGGCCTCCTCTCCCTTTGAGGAGAAGGTTTGGAGCATATTCCACCACGCTGCTCCAATGCGGGTTGGGGGAATACACATGTGGCTGAATTTCGTTGAAATTAGACACATGCAGGTTTCCTCACGGTGTTTTCCTTCACCGCCGAGCACGAGATGAATTATAAACACAAATTAAGCACATGAAATTTCAGTGGTGCCTGCCTGGGTTTGAACCCGAAATCATCGGTTAAGATGCACGCGTTCTAACCACTGGGCCATCTCGGCTAACTATGACTAACTAACTATCTTATAAATATTAACCAAATCAAATACCAGTGAACATTACTATTAATTTACACACAGAGACCTTATATGATACGTGGGGTAAATAAAAAACAAATTAACAATAAAAAACGAGTTTTAATTTGTATTTAAATATATTTATTTTATGTATATTATAAGAAGTATTGTATATACGACAAGGGAAGTAAAATGTTTATGCATTTTTTTATTTATACATGTTAAGACTCGCACTATTTACAAAGCATTATATTTATTATATAGATAGAACATAGATAACAAAGATTTTATATCAAATACGAAAACGATAAGTTTACACGATAAGTGAGATTTATTTTGAGTTTAAGTTTTCACTAAAAATGTGCTTCTAAGATAAGAATATTTGCAATCTTAATATCGGGAAGACGTATAAATAGGATGTAATCTTGTGCTCCGGGAAAAGCATTACCGGGCCAACGCTACTCACCACTGATATATGACCCATGATGATTTACCCAGGGAAAGAGATTGCGATTTTATCAGCTCGTATTTTGAATAAGTAAATATAAAAAAAATTAAAATCGACATATAATATACAGCATTTGCTTTATTTAATTTAATTACTGTTTTTATCATATTAACTTTAATCCACTTTGATAGTATATACACTTTTTCCTAGACTATTCATGTCTAAGGTTGTCTGGAAGAGATCACTCTTTAACGATAAGTCGGTATTTTGTATATTTCTGTAGTATTGTCGTATTTATTTCAATTTAAACGGTTTGTATTGCTGTAAATGTAACATTTAATAGAAATATGGATCATGTTTCGCAAGTCGATTTTCAGAGACAGTCACTAGTGAGAAACGAAGTGAGTCCTTAGATAATAGCTGCTGTACTTTATTTAAAAATCATTCTCACTTTCTAAAAGTGAAAAAAAAAGTTGCTTTCTGTCTCTGTCTGTGTTTTTGTTTTCTTATATTCAGCAACTCAAGAGATTTTAAAACGGTTTTCACTAATAGAAATAGCGATAAGCCATAAACGAAAAGCGAGAAATTCTTGTACATATATAATTAGAACAAATTTGGCGGTGTTTTATCTTTAAAACTGTATTCCTACGAAACTAATGATCTGAAAACTTTTAATTTGTGAAGTAATTATCTCCATCGAAGTCTTTGTTAAAGCTAGACGTTTCCATATTGTTTAATTTCATAACATTTAATTAATATACAATTCTTGACACTTTTTGAGATGTTTAGTTCACGTATTCGTATAATTTAAAACCTTCGTTAAATAAATGTTGTCACACTAAGAATCGAGTGCAAATCTTGTTTATTTTTCTTGTAAACTTATGATTGGAGCAAAATCTCACTACTGCAATCGCCAACTTTGCCTTATTATACCATAGCACGATGTTGGAATTTCACAGGCTTGATGCTATACTTAGGGTGGACGTGACTTTACAATATTTATTACTTTTTAAATAATTTTTTATGTAATGTAATTTGAGAAAAGGAAATTATTTTAAAGTATTTTCTTTTTGTTAAAAAACAAATTACAGTAATAAAAATAAAGTAAAATATTTGTATTTTACTTTATTTTATTTTTGAAATTGAACTAGTTCGCGAAATGCTTTTAAGATAAATATTATATGATAAAAAGAGGTATGTAATATATGTATTATATATGTATATTTTTAGATAAAATATTATACTTAATAATTTTATAGGTAAATTAATTAATAGTTGTCACAATATGGTGCATGTGTATCTGGATTTTCAATCAATATGATTGACTTGAAATTGAGCATAGTTTCGTCTTTCGCGACACAGACACTTACAAAAAAATATTTTTAAGCCGAAAGACGGAGATGGTATCGCAGGTTCTTTTGTGGGTATTTCGGTGTTCTGAAGCGCACTCGGCGTCCAGGTCACCGGGGAGTCCCATATACCCCACAATTCACACGTGGGGTTAGCGCGTAACGTGTTTTTTCCAGCGAAAAAAAAAAGATGTAACTTGAGGTGTGAATGTATTTTACTTTTACTAGTACTAAAGTATATCTATGCGTTCAAATTTAGTTGCTATTAACATTATAAGTATGATTTAATGTCCACTTAATTCTCATGTCTATGAGTTCACCGCTGGCTCCTACTCGAGTCGCGTATGAAGGCAAAATTAGACTTTTTAAACTTGGCGGAACTTCGATTTTACCTCATTTCTTCGTTATTTCGCGGCCTCAGGTGTATTACATGTTTATTACGCTTTTTATAACCTCAGACGAAGTTTTAACTAATTTATGCGTTACCATCCTCTTTGTTATAAAAATTGTTCCTTTTTTTTAAGTAAAATAAGTTATTTTTTTAATATCTTCAAGATATTCTTATGAAATTTCTTGTGTATTTTTTGTTTATATTTGTTGCATTTCTTACTTTGATCTGTGTGCGTTACGAGGAAATTAATTATTCATATAATTATAAACTAATCTATATAAGCGAAATACCGCGAACTAATTACGATATATCCGAAACTATAATATTATTGTATATGATTATTGCATCTATATTGTATAATTTATGAAATAGAGTTATTACTGAGTTTCTTGCTATAATTTAACAAGGTGAAATGTCAATTTAGTGTATATAAGAGGTTAATTGAACAAAATATATTTCGATTAAGATTAAGCTATCGAAAATTCAATGCATGTCGTATTCTCGAATAAGGCAGTTTAATTACAAGCATAAGGGATATAACCACTTAGGTCTTACGCTTGGCAGCGTTTCGACTGTAAACGGTTTCCTTAATACTTAGAAGTTTCTTAATGTTCATGGGTTGAGGCTCATCTGCGTCGGGCTTAGGTAATAAAAAAATTAGAAGTTCTTTTATTATTTATTTGTTTAATCATATTCCTTGTTGCGCTTTTACGCTGTTTATATATATAGCCTCGATAAATGTAAATATAAATAAACAATAAATTTTTTGTGCAATCTAATTGCTTAAAAAATACAATTTTTTTTCAATACCCAAATTTAGTTTATTTTATATCATTTCCTTTAGAAAGAGCATACTATAAAAATATTTATATTAAAAAATATTATTATATATTAATATAACAAAGATTAGAGCAAATTCCAAACGAAAGCCGTCAAGTGATAATTAAACCAAAATATTTTGTAGTTATATCTACACGCAAAGAATGATATGCAAACGATACGATGAAGTTGCTCGCTAAGACGCCAATAAAGTATCAAGACGCTTGAAATAAAGAACTTCACATCTCAGGAACATACCTACGACGACGTTTTCATAGTCCAGTCGAAGAATGTGAGGCTCCGTATTTACGAAAGTGTTCCCCACGCAGTTGTGGCAATCACTAGAAACACTCACACCTTTGTCTATTACACGGACGATTGTGAATATTTTAATTTGTGAGTAAGTGTAATAATATTTTTAAATTGCACATAATACTAATGGCGAAAGAAAAAATAAATTATATTAATCAAAATTTCAACTTTTTTACCTTTACTCGTTCCTGAAACGCGGTCTAGACAGACAGGCAAATGGACAACGAAGTGAACTTATCTTTTTTACTTTATCGCTACGAAACTCTAATAATATACAATATAAAGAAAGTAAAAATACTATAAAGTAAATAATTGTCCTGAAAGTATTAATCTTCTATATGTATATATATACAAATGAATATATACATAATACCACTATATATATAATACCACTCACTCATTAATCACCTATAAACACACCTATATACTTGAAATTTGGTAGGTAGGTTCCTTAAAGGGCGTAGACATCTGCTAAGAACGGATTTTACAAAACTCCACTCTTAAGGGGGTAAACGGGAGTTGGAAGTTTCTGTTTTATAAATTAAAGTAAAGTCGCAGGTTCTGCTAGTTATGATAATATCAGTTAAGCTCCATGTCACTAAACTAGAGACCTTTTCTTGCATACGAAAAAAAAAAAAATTAACAGCAATATCTCTATAAAATTAACATGATATAATATGTTAAAGGTAAAATTATATAATTCGTCATGGGAAATGTCATTAATACAGTGTATCGCCGATATGGGAGTCGATTATCAAATTGATGTCCAATGGGCCATTTATTCAGATAAAAATACAACTGTGGGATCTGAATTCTCATTTATAACTTCCTATCGGTTTGTTTCCAAAACATTGTTCGTGTGAAAAACGACACTTTGGTCGCGGTTACAAGTATTAATAATATAAAATATTTAATTCTTGTATACATACATAATGTTTATGATATAAATTATATAGATTTATGATATAGATTATAATCTACCGAAAAGTAATGCGTTAAATTGGAAGCAGTATGTTATGGTTCACAATATTTTGACAGTTCACAATCTCGCGAGATAGATAATAATCTAACGGTATCTAACGGTATCTAATTTACGGTGACATATATATAAAATATAGAAGCCTATAGTATTTCATTCGATTGAATTTTTACTAAAATATAGTAAATACATAAACATTAAAACAATAAATAGACTATAGAGTATATTTTTTTATTTATAGAGCGTTTGTTCAAGCATCAAGTGTGGTCGAAATTTGCACGAAATTTTATTTTTAATCTATTAAAATAATACACTAGTTTATTTAGTTTCGCTTTTTCTTTCACTCGGATGCCTTTTTCTGAAATAAAAACTTAGTTTCTATAGTTGGTGACGCATTGGTGATGTAAGGAATGTTGAATGTTTTTTACAGCGCTAATGTCTATGGCTATAATGACCACTTACATCAGTCACCTTAGGCGACCCATATGATCGCCCGCCAACCTGTATATTAAGGATTCTTGTTTCTATTATTAAAAAAAAAAAACTTTTTAATAATTTCTGCTTCGAACTCGTTAATATATCATAATAGAAACTAGTTATGATAAATATAGTGCAAATATAATTTTTGAAAAGATTATTATAATGTACATATAAAACTATAAGCATTGTATCAAAGTATAATAATGCATTGTTTAATATTGATTAAATCGTCGCCATCAACCATGTTGAATTATTGAATATGCATAATCTTGTTCCGTCAAACCTTAAGCCTAGCTTTACTGATCAAATTGTCTCTTATGATCTGACTAATATCGTTTAATATACAAGAACGTAACATTACTTATAAGATTATATTATTTTCGAACGATGCTAGTCGTTCGATACAATCGGATGAATAAAAAAATAAATTACTTGTTCAATTTATTCATAAATATATTTTTTATTTTAATTTAATTATTATTTTTTTTTAATCGGGTTATTTATTTATTTTATTTATCGGATTAGCGGATGACTAAGCGGATAAGACATCTCATAAAATAATGCTTGTGGTCCGATAAATAATCAATCGAATGAATTACAATGAATACATTGTCCGATTTAACGGACGTTTAGAAACTTCAATTATTTAAATAATACGTTCTATACTATACTATTGGATTCGAATTTTGAATTCCTTATATTCGTAGCGTTAGCAACTTTATTTTATTTAATCACACACACAGGCGTTAATGTCTGTTAATACTAATCATACATAACATATTAATTACTAATTTCGTAATTAAAGTCTCACCCCGAAGTCTAATTCCGTTGGCCTTATTATTTTCTTTGTCACAAATTAATTTTAACAACAATAATAAATACTGCTTTCACATTACATAAATTCAAAGTTTAATCCCTACTAATGCCGGCTTATAAGTACGGAACTTGAAATGTTATAAACGCAAAAGTGTGTTTGTTAGTTTATTGATATAAACTCTTCGCACAAACGAACGACGACGAGTTTTTTCGTAGAGTTTGTGAGAGAAAAGTAATTTATTTGAAGTTCACAAATATATATATAAATATAAAGCAATTTGTTTGTATATATTATACTAACTAATTTAGTTAGTTCGTTTTGATTTTATTAATTGCTTTTAATTTTAATGTTACGGAATCTTTTCTGGTGCTTGATGTGTTGTATATATAATTCTAAATATGTACTAAACGTGAAATTTTATAAATATTACCATCAGATATCCTTATTATTAAATTAATAAATAATTGTAATATATACATTGTCTGACTGGAGGAGTATTATCAACTTGTTCTGTCAATATTTTGTATAGCTGTGTTACCATTTGAGTGAGCCAGATATATGTGTTAGGGATATTAACGGTCTTTGGTGGTGCATTGAAGGTGGATGGTATGATTTTATTTTTGTACATTGCCGATATCTGTGGTTACCTTTCGGTTTAGTAGTCACGAATGAGTGGCTCATTTGACTGCCTTCCCGTTATAAGGTTAAAAAAATAAGTGTACGTCATAAGATCTTTTAAATTATTAAATAGATAAATAAATAAATATTGAACAACATCACATACATTACTCTGATTCCAATGTAACTAGCTAAAGCACTTATGTTATTGAAAATCAGAAGTAACGACGGTACAACATACACCCAGACCCAAGACAACATAGAAAACTAATTAACTTTTTCTACATCGACTCGGCCGAGAATCGAATCCGGGACCTCGGAGTGGCGTACCCATGAAAATCGCTGTACACACTTTTCGACCACGGAGGTCGTCAATCATTGTGAGTTAAAATGGCCAAGTGATAAGAAAACGTGATTCTATAAATCACCTCGTGTATTGGATGTAAATCAGCTACAACCGTCAAACCGCGTAGAAGCATGGTTAAGGGTCCAAACCTTCTACACAAAAGAATGACTTTAGCCCAGCACTTGGTAATTTACCGGCTTTTACTCAACACTATTATCGTATAAAACAATAGCTACGCTTCGCGAGTCGGGCTATGGATTATATAAGATGACAGTAATCAACAAACAGATGGAATGTAGCTTGGATCAATCAAATGCCCTAAATATCTTCGACGGGACATACCGATGCTTGTGGTCGTCTCTGACTGACAGATATTCCGTAGACTACAAATTACTGATGTTTAGGTGCCATTTTGTGATTGTTTAATTAATTAGTTAGTTTTATTGTTTTATGATTTTAGAAGGTCTGTAATGAGTGTTTGTGTTTGTGGGTGTGCACGTGTTACAGTGTGTGTAATATACAGAGTTTAAAAAGCATATTATATTAATAGTAAATATTGGAGAATTAATTCTTTTTTTTTTTTTAATATTGGGTTTAGAATTTTTCTTTCATTCTAAAATATATTTTTCAGCATGTTTTGATACAACTTGTATTTTTTTTTGATTTTATGTAGGTATTCGAACATATGTTTTTTTGTAAAGCATTAGCAGCCCGTAAATGTCCCACTGCTGGGATAAAGGCCTCCTCTTCCTTTGAGGAGAAGGTTTGGAGCATATTCCACGCTGCTCCAATGCGGGTTGGCGGAATACACATGTGGCAGAATTTCGTTGAAATTAGACACATGCAGGTTTCCTCACGATATTTTCCTTCACCGCCGAGCACGAGATGAATTATAAACACAAATTAAGCACATAAAATTTCAGTGGTGCCTGCCTGGGTTTGAACCCGAAATCATCGGTTAAGATGCACGCGTTCTAGCCACTGGGCCAAAACAAGTTTTTTGTAAAACTTTCATATATATATTTAAGTGTTTTATTTATTTATTCTTTATTGTACACCGATACTTAAAACTAAATTTGACATTTGTTTTAACAAAAGTTGCATGAGGTACAACATGTTTTGTCGATACGATACGATTGCTTAGTAATATAAGTGACAAATAAAAGTCTTGTTATACATAGTATAACACATAGAATAGTATATGTATTATACATAGTACACAGATGGAATCCCGCAAATCTCCTGGACACGGCTAAGTCGGTGGCAGATGTGTAACGACTAATTATCTAGTTTGACTAATGAACTCCTTAATAATATTGTATCTATGTGTGTAACTTATGTGTGTGTGCATATTCGAGTGGTAAATTCACGTGCTGGCTTATGCTAGGTTAAATTAAATTAGAAGGCTTTAGCTAAACTCGTATAAGTTAATGTTATATATGTTTTGTTTGATATGTTTTTATAATAGTTTTCTTCTTATGCAAAGACGCGATCCGTTAGATATTTTCAGCATTTTGGCGTCTTGGTAAGAGTCATGCTCTTGAATGGATAGCGTGTATATTATTTATACATTTTACTATATTTTATTATTGATTTTTTTTTTATGGGAAGTGAACTGTGGAAAATAATAAATTATTATTAAGAGTTACGTACTTATACTAGATACCTATTTATGAAATTTAACGAACCTTCATACACATATTATCTTTGGCATACGTACAAAATTCTAACTCATATCTTTTCTTTAAAAATTCTGGCTTTTCTACTGATATTATCTTATCTTATCTTATTATAAATGTGAAAGTAACTCTGTCTGTCTATCTATCGCTCTTCCACTACCAAACCAGTGTACGGAATTTGATGTAATTTGCTATGAAGCAAACTTGAACTCCAATGAAGGACATAGTCTACTTTTTTGCCTAACACGTGACAACCAACCCCTAATACGCGAGCGGAGCCGCGGACGACAATAAATCTCAACCTTATTAGTTTTACTAAAATATAATATACATTTTTTAAGTGTTAATTATTAAATATTATTTCCACTAATTCGTCTTTGTTCTACGAACGAACAAATAATTAATGAATCTATAATTGATACAAAATAACGCAAATAGCGGTAATTAAAACGCTACGTTGCATTTATTCATACGCATAAAGGAGGTTACATATTGCAATTTTATAATCTCTGAAACGGACTTGCAAATTATGTTGTGTATAATTCATTTTGTGTATTCAACTTTAAATAAATATTTAATATCGTTTCACTAGTACTATCTAGCAACTTTGTTGTGTCTGTAAATAATATATCCTGATTAATATCGCCAAGGTGACCTTTTTAAATGTGACAGGCCATATACAACATCAACATCACATACATTAGTCTGATACCAATGTAAGTAGCTAAAGCACTTGTGTTATGGAAAATCAGAATTAACGACGGTACCACAAACACTCAGACCCAAGACAAAATAGAAAATGAATGAACTTTTTCTACATCGACTCGGCTGGGAATCGAACCCGGGACCCTGGTGTGGCGTACCCATGAAAACTGGTGTACATACTACTCGACCACGGAGGTCGTCGACGTATATACGTAGAGTATACTGTAATGTATTTGAGAAAAAATAGGAGCTCTCTCTGTGCGTTACGTTCATGGTGGAACAGTTATTCGCTATATTTTAACGCACAAGTGTTTGTGCAAAAAAAGGAGTTTGATCTCTCTTTGTCTGTGCCTTACCTTCACGGAGGGACGGCGATTTGTTTATTTACCGATACGAACAGATTTATAATTAACATTATGAAATGTATTCATTTCCAAATCTATTAATACCCCATTATGTATGGCTTTAAGGGCACTAGTTCGTAAACACATATTATACTGCTGGACAACACAAAATTCAATCCCTGAGACTTCTCGAGGGGAGAGGTTTTTTGCTCAGTATATGCAAACCTTTACTAACTTGAAGTTATCATATTAGTTACTATTTTTGGCAATTCGTAATTCACAATTCCTTCAGAATGCTTGCCGCTTTTACACACACAGACGGAAACACAGGGAAACAGATACGTGTATCTATATTTGTATCCATTAAGCACAGATATAATCCTGTTACAATTGCTTATACAACATACACTCTGATTATTTACTGATCGATTTGTCCATATTTTAATGTTCGGATCCAACGATGCGTAAGGCGTCATAATTGAAAATAATCCCAGTTTTAAATCGTAAATTGAAAACCAAAAGCTCTGACGGCGAGCGAGTGTATTCATAACGATAACTTCGTTTGATATTTCATTTAATTTCTATAATAAACGCGCGTCTGGGCTTTGAGAGATATACATACAATAATTGGTAAAAACTACATTTTTCTCTGATCATCCATTAGTTAATCGGGTGAGTTTATTTTTATGTTTAATAGTAAAATATGGATCTTGGATTTTTTTTAATAATCAAGAATGGATGTAATACCACTGTGTTTGACTGGTAAATGGGTCAAATTATGGTTAATAGTCACTAACCCCCATTTTATGGCATTTTAAGATATAATAAACTATCCCTTCCATCGCCGATGCGCCACCAATCTTGGGACCTAGGACCTCATGTTCCTTGTGTCTGTCGTAACATTTGCTTCAGACCGGAACTGAACAATATTTGGTGTTGGTTGTATTTAATCTCTCCATAATTCTGAATTTTAACATTTGAACAAGAAATTAACTAAACTAAATTAAAAATTAATTAATTATGTTTTGTGGATACTATTTCTGTGACAAAACAGGGCTCCAATTTTGACAATAAAATACATAATAAAAATATTTATTCTTAATAGTGGTTGGTGCAACAAATACAAATAACACACTCGTTAGTCAAATTTGATAAATAATTAAAATATTTTAAGAAATATTCATTAGTTTACATTTACTTTGACTTGTAAGTAACATGTATGTGTCAAATTTTGCAATCGAAAGCTGATCAACCGATCGAGCTAAAATTTGGTTTACATACCTACCTTTATACCTTACCGATTTAAAAAATAGTGCACATTTTTTTGACGTCCTGTGATGTTCAATAACTGTGACATTTTTGAAACTGTAACTTGTTAATAATTAAAAAAACTCAAAGTATGTTTTATATTTATCATCTCCTTTGAAGTTTTATATAGAAATGACAGAGACTGTCATGAGAAATGACGTAAAAGATTTCGCTTTCCTTTATGTTTATTTACAGGAAATGATTACAAATTCACTGTACATAACTACATCGCGCGTTCCTTGTCACGTGCGGCAAAGGGGTATATTTTTATGGAATACGTAATTCTGTTTGACTTCATACGCGGTGTCCATATTTGCCGAAGACTTCACGTCCCACATGCAAAGAGCATGAACTATTTCCAATAACTTCAGGATGTACGAACAATGTATCCGATTTTAAAGATAATACTAATGTATCTATAGATTTTGATTGTAACTCGAGCCCTTAAAGATATACCTAATAAATTTAATTCATTTTTAAATTTATGATTACTTAGACATAAATATTCATAGATTTATTTCGAACAATCCTCAATAGAATAAATGACGTATCAAGTTCAAGATGTGAACTTAACTAATAATATTTTTAAATGTAATGATAATTCCTTTTCTTAAATATTTTTTATATTATAAACAAAAAGTCTAGACGCTAAATAGCGACTTGACTAAGATTTGTCAGGCAATGGAAACATGCTCGTCTATAACGAAACAGTTCTTAGCAAATAGAGGGAGACATCGACTGATAGAAAAATTTCTCGAGAGCCTTTCACCTACGACCGACAGACTGCTCGTTTAATGGTCCACGACTTACGTCATAAAGTTTTAACGCGAAAAGTATTAGCACTGTTATTTAATATTTATTAAACATTTAAATTTTACAGGTAACGTAGAAGTCTTTTATAATTTTTACCGATCGCGCAATTTGAAATTCGTCATCCATTTATGGACATATTTTTTAATGAATATTTGCTCATATAATAGATTCTTATAAACGATATCGATAATTACAATTATTCTGTTAAGAGCCTTAGCTCAGTAAAAATACTGGTAGTTTTGATGCGGTGTAACACTACAAAAATAATACGGGATATAAAATAATTATTTTCAACAAACATGCCATAAAAATTAAATTAAATAATAATACGATTTTCTTCATTTAGACCACACTTTACTCGCAATGCTATGCGAATAATTCTCTATTGTTATTTGTTTTGAATTTCTTGTTTATTGTCGTCAGAAGATGAAGTTGTTTAAATGTTTTGCTCTTTAAACTTAAGAATTATGAGAATCACATCATTTAGTGTTTCAATACGACGTGCTGAGATAGCACTAAAATGTATTTATATTTGAAAATAGGATATTTTGTTAAGTTATTTTTTCTCATTACATTCTTGGGTTTATTCACATATACGATACTGACTTTTTACACATTCCAAACGGCATATTCGAATATGTCACAATTGGAATTGAATCAAAATAATATTGAAATATTTCCAAATCCTGAAGTAAAACAGCAAGATTTAAGAACAGACAAATTTAAGAATCTGAAGTATGTATTATTGTGGACAAGTTATAACAATAATACTGAAAATATAATTGGTGAAGGACAGAGTCCATTTTTTGAAAACAGATGCACTTATACCAATTGCTTTTTGACTGCCGACAAGTATCTGCTAAACGAAGACTATACTAAATTTGATGCGGTTATTTTTGATGTTCATCAACTGCAAATCTGGGATGTGAATAACTTACCCATATCGAGATCTCTTCACCAGAAATATATATTCTATGGAAAAGAATCATCCGAAGATTTTCCAATTTGCAGTGCATATGCCAATAAGTATTTTAACTGGACTTGGTCTTATAAACTAGATTCGGACATTGTCAGTCCATTTATTGAAGTAAAAGATTTAGAAGGTAATGTTGTAGCTCCTAAACTAAACGTTAATTGGGAATCTAAAATGTCAATCATATCAGAAGTTGTAAAAGAGCAGTTGAAACAAAAGAAAAAAGCAATAGCTTGGATAAATAAAAAATGCCAAACCAGAGATAATAGGATGGTATTTGCAAAACGCTTACAGATTGCCTTTAGACAGAGCTCATTAGATTTTGATATATACGGCTGCGGGAAATTAGATTGCTCAAGAAAATCTTGCTTAGAAACAATTAAACGAGATTATTATTTTTATTTCTCTCCTGAAGATAGTAATATGGAAGATTATGTATCGGCAGAAGTTTTAACTGCTTATAATCAATTTGCAGTACCAATTGTCTATGGAGGAGCAAATTATAGCAAGTAAGAATATAATATATAACTTAACTTTATGGTAGGGCTTTTGCAAACCTGGTAAATATAACCCATTCATCAGATGTTCCTTACTCAGGCACAACGGACATAACATTTTACCTTGCATGTGTTGGTGCATTAAGTAAGGAATGTTTTATATTTTCTTAAATACCAATGTCAATTGACAGCAGTGAGCACTTAGCACCACGGGACCCAGGTCATCTGCCAGCCATGACCATATTAAAAAAATCTTTTTTTACATGTAGGTGGCAGATGAATGGCATGTTTTATTAGTGGTTATCTCTATCAATATACTGGTAATATAAGAATATAATATACTTCTGTACAAACTATTATTCATTTTAATGAGCTACCAAAATAACCTTTATGACGAAATATCCATTTTGCCATAAATATTAGTGTACTGGTTAACTCGCTTTTAAGCTAGTTAGCTAGTTTGGACCAAGTTTAAAACAAGAAATTTCTTTGTTCGAACTAAATTGATGTTAGAATTTAAATATATTTTATTTCACAGATTTCTTCCAGAAGCTTCATACATAAATGCGGGTACCACTTCTATAGACAAACTAGTAGCGTTAGTGGAGTACATTATACGGAATCCAAATATATATTATAATTTTCATCGCTGGCGAAACCATTACGTTATTAGTGAAACTGAAAAGTTTAACGGGATTTGTGAAATTTGTGAATATCTTAATGACTTAAGCAAGTTTGGCGTTGTTAGTATTAAGACTAACTTTAGAAGGTGGTGGTATACACGCCCCTTATTTGAAAGATGTTTTCCAAAAAGTCATAAAAGTCCTGATGTTTTGTCGTATGTAAATAACTCAAGACGCTCTTTACATTGATACTAAGAATAAAATTGTATTGATATTTAAATTAATATTTGAGCTAATTTAATAATACTTTGATTTATTTTATAATTTGTATTAATAAATTTATTTGAGATAAATGAAATGTCACTAATGGACGGCTTAAGATGGTGACGGCATTGCTTCTCGGAATGGCGCGGCGCAGTCCTGAAACTTGGTATGGTATTTGTATCACCCTACAAATCTAGTGGGAAGATCTTTATGTTGGTTTACCCTTGTAAAAATAGAACATGAAAATACCTATTCAAATAATGTACCGACGTCACAATAAGATTTTTTTGTAATAATAAATAAATTAAACGTTCCTGCTTTCACTTATTTTATTTTAATCGAGTATTAAGATTGTAATATACTTTTTGGTTTTATACTTATTTTTTATTAATTCTACTTAAATTAGATAAAGACGCGAACCGTTTGACATTTTCCAAGCAGCGCTTACAATTTTTTCTTTTCAGTAACATAACAATAGAAATTGTGAGTCTATTGACACCTTTTCATCTATAATAGCTATTTGAAAGGTTAAAGTAACAAAATATGTTACTTATACTTTTATTTTTTAGTATAGGTTATTGGTATGAAAAAGTTTTTAGTAGCGATGTGAAACGTCTTCTAACCTCTCAGGGTGCATGACATAAGAGAATGTTATGTAAATTGGCAACACAGCCGTATAATATGAGTCGTAGTAATATGAGTCGGTCTTACTCCCTAAGTGAGACACTAAACATTTTACATCTATAAATAATATCGAAAAGTTTCTGTGCCTGTGACAATGTGTCATGCCTTGTTAACTCTCTTGCATGTATACATAGTTGTCGCCTGGCGGTGGCAACAGGGTTGCCAACTTTGGGGGTTTCCTTTAAATTTTCGGATAAGCTCGACGAAAAGGGGTGTTTTTAGGGGCCACAGTTTAGAGGTTTTTTATACAAAGAATCCTTCTTTAGAGGAATCTTATAGAGACGATGTTTCATAGATTTAAAGTTTATTTAAAAAATTAGGATCGAGGAATTGGGTCAAATTCAAGTTGACTGCTACTTGCTCTCATTACAACCAATTTCGAGCGTTGTGATAGATTTACTTTCTGTAAAGGTTCGTAAACTGATACACATGAATAGGTACATAAAAAAAACATTGACGATGTTAGTGGTCATCCATCCCGTGTTACACCCGTGTTTATGTGAAAGAGTGTATACAAGTCAATACGCCGATTCAAGTCGAAAGTGTATAGTGAATGGCGACGCCATTAAAAAAAATAAAAATAAAACGCCATTAACCGGCCAGGGCACGGTTGCTGTGCCATGTGAAAGCTCTCTTAATAGTTCACACCGTGTTTGTGTAAAAAGGCACTAATACTATGTAATTTGTTTATATATTATATTACTTTGAAAAAAAAAAATATAAAAATATCTGTCAAAAATCTCGAATCGGTCACTTCTATCTCATATTAAAGGTTCACGTTGAACAAAATTGAAAAAAGATTTTAAAGTATAGTAACGATTTTATTTCCTATAAAACTTACTGTCGCCTACGATCATTAAACATTACGAAAACTTAATAAATTGAGTTAAATATGTTTTCCGAAGTTTTATTTATTAACATTGAACATGGGTTCTTTTTTCGTAACATTTGCACCATTGAGTATATAAATAATTATTATCATTAATATTATAAAGAGGTAAAGTTTGTTCATCCGACTTTACCTAAAAACTACTCAATATAACTTGGTAATGGCACTTTAACTTTATTTTAGTTTATAGGTCGCATCGGTCATAGGAAATATAGTATATTAATACGTTGCATAATTTAAGACAGCTTCACATGCTGGCGTAGTCGGAAAGATAATTATCTGTTCGGGTAATTTACAAGAAACGTCAAAACAATAAGAAATCCAAGAAAATGTCGTATGAGAGATTTGTAGATCACTAAAATGTCTAATATATTTTTATCTTTTATAAATAAACACAGTAAATGTTTACTTTTACTTTTATTGTAAATAAAATGGAAAAATTCATGTACACTTAGCAATGTAGCACTTGGAAATATTGTGAGGTATTCAAAATAAATAAGTGATAAACTACGTGTTATATGTCACGTATGGGTTAGTGAACTTTATTACATCATTGGTTAAAAATACCTCGAAATAAAATGCTTATTTTACTCATAAGACATTCAGGACGAGCATTGTGATAAAAACAGGTAAAAGAAAACAATCTAAATTTAAAGACCTTACAGCAACCAATCAACAAATAACAAACAAATCAAGTGCTTTCAGAATAACAGATGAAAAGATTCATACTGTCATCCAAAAACAAATATCAGGTTAAGAAATAACAAATCAGAATTCAGTAGGACAGGCGCTTCGAGTGACTAGTTAGCATATCGCAGAGATCGCCTGCTCGCATATTCAGCAGCCCTTTGTTCCTGACCCCACTTCACTTCTCCCCTCCGCTATGCAAAACAGCTCTGTATTGGCGATTGTGAAGAGAACTCAGTACGTTCTTGAAGTCGGATAGTTCTGCGAGTTTGAAGGAGCCCTGAACATTTTTAGATGATAATGACTTTGTGATGGTAATGAGACGTTTTTAGATGTTAATCAGTTTAATTTAACTGCGAGGTATACGAAATTGCCTTTATTTAGTCATGACGTCACTGAGTATGACTATGAAATGAAATGGCAATGGTTATTTCATATTTTTAATCAATATTTTGTAAGTTGATCATTTTTGTAAGAAAATAAAAAGTTATGTTTTTGTATTTGTACTTTCTACTTAAGTATATAAGTAAAGTTAATTTTAATTTAGTTTCCATCGTGTTGAGTATACTGATGACACGAGATGTTGTCTGTGTGTGCCACTGACCCATCACTTGTTCCACTTTGTGTTGCTGCGTTCCGGCTTGAAGGGTAAAATGTAATTACAGCACGAGCGCATAACATTTTAGATCCCATGGATGACGCTACATTGAATGTACAAGGAGTGGTCCACACCTTTGCAGTGCGTGTCTAGAAAGGAACGTTCTACTTATATATTAGACGACCTCGGTGGTCGAGTAGTGTGTACACCGGTTTTTAATGGGTACGCTACTCTGAGGTCCCGGGTTCGATTCCCGGCCGAGTCGATGTAGAAAAAGTCCATTAATTTTCTATGTTCTGGTCTGGTACTGGTACTGTATTTGTGGTACCGTCGTTACTTCTGATTTTCCATAACACAAGTGCTTTAGCTACTTACATTGGGATCAGAGTAATGTATGTGATGTTATCCAATATTCATTTATTTATTTATTTACTTATTAAGTAAAAGATAACATCATTTTTATAATAATATAATAGCAAAAATCTAAATCTAAATCTAGTTTTAATACAAAGCTAGTTTTAATATTAAACTACCACCGCGTCGGAATGTTGAATCTACTGAGAAGAAGTAGGTCTATATGATGTTTTTTGTCGATTATATTTATGTATGACCTTTAACGAATATTAACACCAAGCTCTTCTAGTATTTATATAATTCTATACAGTATAATATGTCTCATTTGTTATTTATTTAGTATACAATGAATTTTTTTGAAGTTTTATATGTAATTCCGACTTCAATTTTATTTAACTCCTACTTTGTTTACCTAAAACAAAGTAGGTGTTTCAAGAAAGGATTTGGCCTGATGAAGAGATTTTACGGCTGATCTAACCATTACCAGCCCTCCTCGGCAGTGGTGTCACGTTGTTTTGAGAAAAAATGCTGATATTTATAAACTATCTATAACAAAAAAGGTGCCTTAATTTTTAATGGTACGCAAATAATAATAATAATTATTATAATTTTATTGTAATTAATTATTTGTATACGATTAAAAACTATTTGTAAATACGCCGAAGAATTGGAACTTCTCAAGTGCGTTTTACACGCACCTTTTATTTCAAACAACTTCATAATGTAGCTCTCATGTCTCCCTGTGTGTGCGCGTCATAAACATTCTAATCATTTTTCCATATATGCCCAAAGAAGTATAACTTCAAAAACTGTTTTCGTCTTCCACTGGCGCTTTTATTTTCAAAACAGTAATTAATAATGACATTACTATAGCCCAGGCCTACTTTAGGGGCCTAGGTGCACCGTACAGTCTTGACCTATAGCCACACCACCGCTCCTTAGGGATGTAGGGATGCTTTCATTGGTGGTTTGATTCCCGTGCTACTGTAAGAATGTCTGATCAATCCCATAATCTACTCTTTGAATATCAACCACACGAGATGGAGTGGAGTGGTACTGGCTGAGTAGAATAGTGCCATGTTCTACTCAGCCAGTATACCCCACCTCGTCTACAAGAATCGATCATATTTTAGCATATTGAGCCGTTCATCTCATTAACTATATCGATTCAAGTTCAGTTTCCGTCTTCACTATGCAAAATAGTTCGAGTCAACGAATAAAGCGTAGTAAGCGCTGTTTTCTAAAAAACTGATTAATAGGAAGTTTTCAAAGCTGCTGCTGGTAATTTTTTATACACGGTATAATTTTGATTACAATAGATAAAGTTTAATAGTTTGTTTTAAATCCAGAAGCCCGATATATCCGATATTATTAACATACGGGTATGTTAACCTATAATCCAAAGTAATTCTTGACTTATCAAATTTAATGGAAAAAATGAGTAAATGATAAAATAAATCGACCAAGACTTACTGTAGTTACATACGATGTGTAATGTTTGACATTTCGTTTTGGTAATAAGCAACATTAATGTTATATTATCTCGGAAAATGGGATAGAACGTACGCTAGTTGGTCAAACAAATTCCGTTCCTTTTTACGAAATCACTCGAACAGATTGTAGGGAAACAAGGGGAAAGATGTTATTTTTAAATGTTACACATTTAAAAAATTGCAAATAAAATACCAGAGTTGATATCACGGACCACTGACTTTTTGTAGTTATTTCTGTATTCAATAGTAATTTTGCGCTAACTTCAACTATGATTTTGTCTTGGAAATGCCTGAAGTATGGAACGAAGACTGTGGTTGACTCTGGTCTAGCTTGATCTGATTATTTAAATTGTTGTTAAATACTTATTGTTAGTTTTAAAGTCGAAGGAAAATTTATCTTAAGTATATCTATCACCTATTTCTAAGATTTACGGTGAAGTTGGCAAAAACCTTAAAATTGCGTTATTATTTGTACTTCGAAACATACAACATAAATGAATCATACACATATATTTCCATTATAAATTAATCAATAAATTATCAATAATTAGGTGTTATTAACAAAACTAATAATACCTAATTATTGATTCCGTCCCGTATTTTACTAAATGGGGTAATAATAATGATTGGGTATCTTTTTCCAAAACACCTTTATATAGCTGTTTGTAAAATTTTATCAAAATCAGTTTAGTAGTTTAGCTTCAACGTAACATACAGAGTTTTGTGTTTATAGTATTAGTATACATAATTGCATTTCATATGAATATTCTAAAGACATTAAGCATTCCTTAACGTGTCTATTACGTGTGGTCACTTGCATAAATAACTTCATGAATCTGAAATATTAATATAGAAATGTACATTAACGCTTAATCCGTTGCGGGATAGACCTGATGTTCTATTCACAAATTCTATTTGCAAAATGATTAGACGTATACGTACTACGTACATGTAATCAAGTCGCTTGATGAATATTCGAGAAGCTTGACAACACTCCACAGAGGGCGCCACTGAGCGAAATTTGAATTATGCTTGGTCAGGTTGTTGAGTTGCGATGGTAATTATTATGTATATTCATGTCAGTTCTTTCCAACCCTGACACAGAAATCTTATACCCCATTTTGTCTGACTTGGAGTTCTTTTAATTATATGTAAATATGTTCGATAGCGTTTCGGAGAAGACGAGGTGGAATATGAATTATTCGTTAGTTAAAGATGTTGACATCGTACTTTACATCTTAGAGATATTCTGAGGTTACATTTAAAATTCTCACTGAAGTCGTCTTTGGTGAATTTATATTACGAATCTATTGTAAGAATGAGATTTTGTTTTTCTTTTGTGGGATTTAAATTATTTAATATGTAATATATTTTAATTGTTAACTACGACTTGGTGGCAGGGCTTTATGTCTGGGTATGTACCACCCACTCAACGTATACTACCACCAAGCAGCGATACTTGGTATTATTGTGTTCCTATTTAGATATTTTTATATTACACAACTGAATTGTAAAAGTGCTGAGTTTGCTTCATTGTATTGTAAGAAAATATTAGAAAATAATCTTGTAATGATTGGAATTCTTTCGAAAAACACTGATATTAAGGATATTAAAGTTTTAAGCTTTTCTTTTGTGTCGGCGTAACTTCACAATCTTTTTCACTAAATTAATTTTCATATTCAAAAATAATAACATTTATAAATTTAGTATTATATTTTTTTAATAAATCTTTATTAAAGTATCAAGATCTTTTTGTCGTATCTGTGTGTTTTTCGAATCTTTTAAAGACATATCGATTTCAAATTTACTTAATTCGTGTAAGTGCATAAAGAACAGCCAATACGTTTCCAATAAATCCAGTCTTTTTGTAGTAAAAAATCTACGATCGTCTCGGCGTCAAATGACTCGTTTATAGGGCAGACAATTTTGTCTGGGCGGTGGTAATCACTTTCCATCAGTTAAAAAAAAATGTACCCATAACGTTTATTAGCTTCCAATTATAGATAACTTAGGGTTATTGACCGCATTGACTTTACACTTGTCGGTTAAGTTTTTTGTCTTACCAATGAGAACTTCTTTTTTACCTGTAATAAAAAAATATTTTCTTTCCACGTGTGAGTCTTTACAAGTACAAGGGTTTAACATCTTAGATATCGTAGTTGGTAGTGCATTGATGGTATTGAGAGTGGTAGGTGCTTTTAGTAAGAGTCTCTATAGATTAATATGAGCACTTACTCACAGGAGATCTACTTATCTATGAAACTTAAATAGGAAAATATACCTATTTAAGTAAGTTTAAAATATATATTTGCTTATTTAACACACTAAATATGAATATAGCGAATCAAAATTATGTTAAATATTTTTTTATCTGATATTATTAACGAACCCAACAAGACGTTAATAGTCTTCGTACAAAACAAATATATTCATATAATAAATCAATTAAAACAGTAATTATTTACATAATCGTTTCGCACACGAAATAGACTGCGTTGTTCAAAGCATTTAACTCGCATATAAAACTTAATGTAACCGAAACCAGTACGTAAACTGCAATCAGGACGCAATTGGATTGCGAGCAATGCGATATATCGGACGATATGTGTTAACACACCTGATACAACTGCATTGTTCTATAGACCTTACCGTTTGTTTACGATCTCATTTCAATAAATAATGATAACGATAATTCTATTGCCAAACTTACAAAAATTAAAGACCGCTTGTTTGCGTGCGTAAGGTTATTTATTATACAATTAGTGAGTTCATGGTTGATAGCACACCTTAGCAATGAAACGATCGCCTTCTGGCTATTTTTTTGATATTGAACATTTGTAAATAATCACAAATTGACAAAAACTAAAGACCCGCCAGTTTCTTTCGCCGGTTCTTCTCAATTCAGGGTATTTTCTTTTTCAAAACGGTGGTGATGTTTTATTTGACAATCAATAAGGAAGTGTAATGGTTCTACATTGAATAAAGAAATTTGTTCTGATTAGATATAATTTGCTCTGAAAAAATATAGAGTAATACCCAAAACGTATTCTAGAACATGCAACGCGCTTTGTTTATTTAATAAGTTGCGGTTCGTAGTTTCACGCGCTTTAAATCTAGACTATAGACGGGACCAGCGTGTTTGCATACAATGTATAATTATATGTGTAGGATATATAAATTTAATCCTAAATAAGAGATTAAATTAACTATCGGTTCTTTTTAGTAGAAAACATTCCGAACCGGCGATACATTTAAATTTAATCTTGTAAAATACGATTCATAATTATCCGACAGTGTTCGTTTGAAACTATTTTTGTATTTTATTTAGTAAAATTAAGTTATGAGTTGATGTTATAATTATTCCAAGCATATAGTAGGGGTTTTGTGTCGTATTAAATGCACCTATAAAACCAATACGCACCTGAGACCATTTTAGGTGTTCAACTAAGATTCCTGTTTGCTAGCACATAGGACCAGTAATTTATCTCGTTGAGAAATTAAAATATATAAAGAACTAGTAGTTATTTGTAAATAATGACAACTGTTATTATTTGTAAATAATGGCAACTGTTAAAAAAATGGTTCCATATTTCATTTGTTTTTAAAAACGACATTGTACCTATTTGAAATGTTTTAGCAATGGCGGAAATTTTGGCGGACATTTGCGCAAATTCAGTGGCAGCACCAATAGCATCCTAAGCATGATCGCCAGCAGACTAGACTGATTGTTTATCGATCACTGTTATGCAATCTCTAACGGAATGATGCAGCAGTCATTGTAGACAGTGTTTTGTTATTTTTTTTTAATTATTATATTAATACTAGGCTAAGAAAATTAAATAACGCATACAATAAAATAAATAAACAACGTTTGAGAATATTTAAATGTAAATGACAAAAATGTTATTAAAGATCCAGTGCGTATTAAAATAATAAAAAAAATAATTTTAAATAATATTTAAAAAAAAAAAACGATTGTATTAGTAGGAGAGGAAAACGTCGCCTGGAGGAGGTATAACGTTTTTTCCTGACTTGACGATTTCTGCCTTTTCAGTGTTCACTTTACTTTAAGCCGCCTAAAATACCTTCGTTCCAATTATCCCACTACCACACAGCAATATTTTATAGATGAGGCTGTATTGATAAGTGACGCAGTATAATTATAGGTACATAATTGACAGGGTAACTGTTGCGTTTCTTATAATACCAGAGTAATTGCGTATGTTACAAACCGATAGCGATAGATGGCGCTGATTGAAAATGTCACTTTCATGAATCGCGCTGTCTTGATATTTTCTACTAATATAATATCGTGAAGAAAAACAAATACAGCGAAGAGAACGAGTGGAAATCATTTCCTTAATTTCATTCACCATTTGATTCCCCGATAAGACGTCGGTGTAAACAGAGTCAAAGTGAGCTTAATCGAGTAGTCCAATTCGAAATAATTAATATTAATTGTACCAACCGCATAAGCGTACCTTTATATTGTTTTATTGTATAATGTTGTTACGTTCAAAATTAATTACTATCTATCATGCTAGTTAGTCAGTTTATTTACGTATGCAACAAACATATACCCATTACAACCTGGTCGGGAGACACGATCACACGTTTGGGATGCTATCAATTATTTAGACCTGTCAACGCTCGCCACTGTTGGAATAAAATTTCTGTTTTTCGATATTTTCATTTGCATTTAAATGGATAGTTCCGATGAAGTTCTTTTTTTATACATCAGCTTGAAATACATTTGTAACTGAATTTAATTATCATATTTGTAATAAATGAATATGTTGTTTTGTATATTACATAACGAAATGCAATATTGTATATTTTTGTACATTATTATATTTCAAATATATGGTAAAAGTTTTTAAATACGATTTTAATAATGTAAGTTATTTTTTATAGTTTTTACTATTGTTAATTCATTTCAATAATATGGAAGGTAGGCAAACAGATAAGCCTCCACTATAGTTGCCCTTAAAAGTAAATAACATCCTGTACGTGTCATGTTGACCAAATGCTAAATCTTCTCATGAGAAGAGAGATTTAGACCTTATACCAACACTTTTGGTTGATAGATAGACCTTTAGACTGACTGTTCACTCGATTCGTGCAAGTTACATTACCAATTACGAGGTGAAACATAAATGCACTTGCTTCGATTCAGAACCACAATCTTCAATGAAGATTCACGTCTACGACACTGGCTTATCTCCGCTTTAACCTCGAACCTCGAACCTCAAACTAAATACAGTAACAGTATCTTGATAAAGTAATTCAATTTTTTATTGTGATTCCATATATTAGATAATTTAACTTAAGTTTAATTTACTAAATTACTTTTAGTTGCACCATATAATATCCTAAATGTTATGTAGATGGAAAATACGAAGCAGAAATAATAAACGTCATTATTTTGGTGCTCGAGCGTTGACGGACTGAAATAAATAATCAATGTCCCCCAAGAGACTATAATGGACAGTTCCTTGAGAGTATTCGTGATTGTTATGGATGAGCTTTGATTCAACATTCAAATACATTCCTTTTAAAGATAAATAATATTTGGTTAAAATTTAAAAATGGAATATGAATGTTTTTTTTTAATTATTGAAGGATAGAATGTAAATGTCACACAGTTGAGCAAAATGCTTTGCTGTACTTTAATGCACAGATAACTTTTATTTTACTTATATATATTATCAGAAATAGAGCAAAAATCGTGCCATTTTATAAAAATGCTGATAAGAACAACGTAAGTTGTCCGTACGTAATTGTTAAAGGTCCATTGGCTGATATTATGAGTTTCTCGGTTCAAATAACAGTTCGACCTAATAAGCTTATGCGGCTTGAAATTCGCTGTAGATGTTTGGCTGCAACGTTTTTACTCCAGACTCCTTGCTGATGGTGTAAAATTTGTCGACCCTTTGATTTATAAGAGTGATGAAATAAAGACTGCGCTTGTGATTGTGCATACACTTGTGCATCATAATACTACATATATCCTGCGTAGTTGGCTAGTCCTTCTTGAGAATATTACTTTATTCAGGAACGATGTGTTTCTCTTATAATTGGTAGCACATCATTTTAAGTTTTGTAATAAAATAACTTATTAATTAGTACATATTTTAATTTTCACATTATTAACTTGAGGAATATATTCTTAAAGTAACAATAAATATTTTACTGCTAGGCTAAACTCCTTCGAGGTGAAGATTTAAAGCTTTTTCACCATTCTGATTCAATATTGGTAGTTTACAATATATTCTTGATTAGTATAAATCAAGTCAAAGTCACTAATTAGTGTAAAACATAAGGTATTATATTTTTTCGAGTATTTAATTAATTATAATAAAATAGCTACCCGTCCTGTCTGTAACAAAGAAAGATTCTTGTTTTTGTTAGCTACAGCCTTTGCAGACTTATGCAGAATGATTTACCAAAATTCATCATAATTGGATCCATAAGTTTAGATAAGCTTAGACGACAAATATACCAACATTTATTTTTATTTATCACGAAGGAGAACCTAGCTTAGTACACGCACGGCTGTTACTCTACTTACTTTTAATTATAAATATTGAAGATAACTATATATATGTATATATACTTTACGCAAAATATAATGTATAAGAATGTTAAAAATAGTTATAAAGATTATTACATCAACAATACATCTAACTGGATTTGTAAAGAAAGTAATATTGCGAAGTCAAAAAGGTTCGGATGAAATGATAAAAATATGATATCGAAGAATAAGATTGATAGCATATCACTTCATTTTCAGAATGGGAATAAAAAAAGTATTCAATAATAAATCAGCGTAAAGACGTCGATCGCAGATGTGCCCACATTGAAAGATTTTAATATGAAAATTGAGATATGATACAATATTTTTATTACGTTTTTTTATTAAAATTTGGACAAGATATTAAACGCATTTATGTGTATAATGATTTATTAAATAATATATTAAACAACGTTATTGTCATTAATTATATTATATACAAGGAAAACCGTTGGTGGACTTTCTGCTGGACCATCTATTATATAATAGTAACATTTATGTATCTAGATAGAATTATGTACTAAAAAATAAATAAAACAAACGAGTCAATTTTATTATCTGTGTGTGCATGACAGCTACGCTTGACTTGCTAAACGTCGTACTACTTTACTAATGTGCGTGTCATTAGTGGTGTCAATTAGTCACTTTTTTCAGTTTTACTTGGTGGTAGGGCTTTGTGTAAGCCCGTCTGGGTAGCGGTACCTATTCACTCATCAGATATTCTACCGCCAAAAAGCAATACTCAGTATTGTTGTGTTCCGGTTTTAAAGGAGAGTGAGCCAGTGTAACCATAGACACAATGGACAAAACATCTTAGTTCCCAAGGTTGGTGGCGCATTGGTGATCTAAGGAATGGTTAATATTTCTTACAGCGCCAACAGGGCGCTGGTGACCACTTACCATCAGGTGGCTCATTTGCTCGTCCACCTACCGATACCATAAAAAAAAACTTTTTTTTCTACGCGTTCTCAGCTTTGACAGTCTATCTAGATATAAAATAATAAAAGATTTTTTGTACATAGGTTAAGTAGATTTTTTTAGTAAGGCATTACAAAAAAATGACACTAAATTTATGAATATTGGCCAATACCTATCCTTTACGACATTATCCTTAAAAACATAAACATTTCATATATTGTACAAAATTCGTTACACTCCTTTTTTATTCAATTTCAACAACATGTGAATACAAAGCTGGTTTAACACCTTCTTCCTTTTTATGGAGAAAGTTCTGAGATTTTTTCCGCTTTTAATCACTGGTAGCAAATCTCATCAAACACATGCACTTTTTTCACAATATTTGTCTTAACCAAACTATTGTTAAATCTGCTTTATACTGGACACAGCGAATAGGACCGAAAATAATATCTTCATGTATTTAAAAATGTAAACAATGAAAATGTCTGAATAGACTGATAGGCGAAAGGAAACAATACATTAATTTGGGGCTTTGATCTTAATAGTGTTCATACAATACAGGATTTCAGACAATATAGAATTTCAAATAGTATTAATTACTATTATGAACACGATTTTGACAATCAACCTTATAATTAGTATTCCACCATTTTCTGAAATTGTGGTATACAGTTGGGGTATTGGTCTCGTTAAATTTATTTAGTTTTTCGCAAAGATCACACACTAATGTTCTTGGTCTGACAGTGTAATAATAATAGTTCTTCCAATCGAAAAAATATCCGTAGATAGTAGGATTCCGTATAAGGTAATCAATGATGGCTCCAAGTTTCTTCATATCAAAACTCTGAGCATTTATGTAAGATCCAGGTGGAAGAAAACTGAAAATAATAAATGGAATTAAAAAGAGCTTAACCAAACGTCTACTCATAAAATTACAACGCTTCTAACAGACATATGAAAATAAGTTATAGGTATAAACTACGATTATCAAATCATTTTTTCTTAGGTGAATTATATTAATTAATATATCTTGTAAGTATATTAATCTATAAATAACTATTAACTGTATTTTATAAGAGAAATGTTAGATAAATAAAAAGTATTCCTGGTCTACATTTTTATCAGAATTACAGAAATAATGAGACAAACAATATTATTTCTGTACTTATTATAATGATTTGTTAAAGACGTCAATTTAAAATAAATATACTCTTACTTATTGTAATCCGAAGATCCTAATACAATGGGTATCACTATACGCGTCATAGCTTTAACCATTTTTTCAGACACATAATCTTCAGCGATTGTATCTTCCACGATTAATTGGAAGAAATAATTCTTTTCTACTATTTTTAAACAGTTTATAATACGAGATCCTGGGCATTTATTATCGCCACATGTTCCATAAATATCAATCGTATAATTATATAGTTTCAGTTCCTTGTTCAGTTCTCTTACGAATTCTTGGTGCTTGACTTTCGTTTTGCATTTGTTGACAATCCAAGCTATTCCTTTCTTTTTGCTTGAAATTTTACCCAAGATACGTGAATTATGATCCATAATTTTCGTCCAGGTCATATTTTTTTTCGGTCCAACTAATTTATTATCAGAATTGAATATATTAAGTAATGGCTGTGGTATATCCGAATCAAGATTGTACGTCCAAGTCCAATTAAAGAAATTGTCGAAGAATTGGTTGCAAATTGGATAATCTTCCGGAAATTGCAGCGAGCGAAATATATATTTTTGATCAACGGATCGTGTTAAATCGATTTCATTCGGAGAAAGGTCAACGATTTCTCTTGAATTAAAAACCACTGCATCAAAATTTCGATGATCTTTGTGCAATAAATATTTGTCATACGTTATAAAACAATTGATAAATTTACACCGTTGCTTAATAAACACACTCTGACCTTCTTGAAATTTTGATCCTTTGTGAGACGTGAATTTCCCTTTTCCATTCATTGATCTTCTCCAAAATAAGATATATTTCAAATCTGTTGAATATCTGATCGTTCGGATATCCGTTGATAAATAATATTGACTTACAATAATGTGCATGATTGAAAAAATAAAAAACACTAGTATAAGGGAGGAAGTGTAAACAATTAGTTTATTTAATGCCCTTCTGCAGGGACTGACAAATATCATTTCTTTAACATAATACATAGTGACGAAGTTTTTAATAATTTTTTTAATTCTCATAACACGACTTATCAGAAAAACGTTTCGCTTCAAAAAATCCAACAATAGTCTCATTGAACACTTGTGTTTACTAAATAAATATTTGTTTATCAAATCACAAATTCCTTTAAGAATTCATTTGTATTGTTTTATCCGTTGAGAAATTCTTAAGCTTTTAAATATATTTTTTTAACGTGCGAATGTAATTGGTTACCGAAATTTTCATTTAATTGAAAATCGACTGTAAGGTTTTGTTTATGAAAAACTAGCGTAGTTCAACGGGCGTGTCTCACTCGTGTAATTTATGGGTTTCATTTCGCAATATAAAGTAGCGAGTTTAACCAACTGTCGTATGAAAAACTCGTTATGTATCCAACGTTTAATTTATAGCAAAAATATATACCGTTACGTTATTAACGCGTGTTTGGTGAGCGGTGCGATTGCTTTGAATATACATGCTCAATATTAAAATATCTAAAATAATTGTTTGAGTTTCTAACGCACTACGATGACTTGTGTATTGATTTTAATAGTTATTAATAGAGTTCAATTAGTGAACTGTTTCATTGTAATTATAATTAATTTTTAAGACTTTAAATTTATTTTTATTTTACCTGGAACAAGGATATAACTTCTTAGTATCCAAAATTGGAGATTCTTTGCTATGAAAGGAATCTTTTTTTTTATTAAACCTTATAAGAAAAAGTTTAGTGACGTTTTGCAATACATCAAGATTTTTTTATGAATTATATAACACATATTCCTATTCTATGTATTTCTTTTGAAGACCAAAATTACGTGAAAATATGATTTTATGTTTATGGGAATTGCTACAGATAATATACCTTGTGTGTACCTTGTATACTTTATATTGGACAACATCACATACATTACTCTGATCCCAATGTAAGTAGCTAAAGCACTTGTGTTATGGAAATCAGAAGTAACGACGGTACCGCAAACACCCAGACCCAAGACATCGCAGAAAACTAATGAACTTTTTCTACATCGACTCGGCCGGGAATCGAATCCGGGACCTCGGAGTGGCGTACCCATGAAAACCAGTATAATACTACTCTACCACGGAGGTCAATTATATTTATATTATTATGTGCACCTTAAGCGAAATTTGTCAGGTATTATTTGGCGTAGAATCAAAAAATTTATATTTTCAGTTCCTTCTGAACTCGGCAGTGAAGAAAACGTGTTAGTTGGCAGAAATTCTGACATAACCAATTTTGTACATTCAGTAACATAAAAAGTAGCGACGTCGTGTATTAATGTCCAAATCTTCTCTTTGAAGGGCAAGAGTGTATCCAGCAGACATTTACGGGCAGTTATTGTGCTTTTCTTATTTTAAACTTGGTAAATAGATTCAGTAGATGGTACAGGACGGTAAGTGGTCACCACCGCTCAGAAATATTGCAGTTATACCCCTCAAATCGAAAGAGCAATTATAAATATTGTTGCCTGGTTGTGGAATATGTGATGAGTACATCCCGTCAAGCCCGTGAAGGACTTTGACAGAGTTCTATTGTGTATGATTTTGACCTTTTTAGTGGATTCCTTGATGTCAATAAATTTAGATTAAAAAAATGTTCTATATAATATATTGAAACCACATGAGTAATAATAGCTAATGCCTAATATGAGCTGAAATGCCTTTTATTTTTTTTTGAAACAATTATTCGTTACCATTCTCTCAACACCGTGTAATTTCAATGATTTTGCGTAACATAGTCTTTAAAAAGAGACTCATGTTTTGTTCTTTAAAAAATTATTTGAATTTTTTTTAATTGATTGTCACCAACAGCTAAAGGTAATTTATCTAAATTCTATTTTCAAACAATATACCTACAACAATCGATCTATTAGTACGAAAATGTATTCATAATAATTACGAGTTACGTTTATAAATATATGCGGCTTATCTATTAATGTTGATAGCAGGGCGAATAATTAAACAATGCTGGTTTTTCTTCTTTCGGAGTCAAATTAATGAAAAAGTAAAGATATATTACCGGCAGGGATCTATTCACTTACGAAGGCGCGCCCCTCCACTTTTACTATCGGCGTGTATTAGTATGAGTGACGCTCGTGCTTACAAGATATATTATTGTATGTACGTGTGACGAATAATGGGTACAGACGGCAAAAAAAAAATTAGATATATATTTCTTAATTTTATTAAAAATAATTAATGTAACTTGGTGGGACGCGCCTTCGTTAATAAAAAGATCTATAAACAACAAAATAAGGTCTGTAGTTGCTTACTAATGTTGATACGTAATGTATTCTTATGCACACACTAGATTTAAATAATCATACACTCACACATGTGCATATAAAGTAATTAAATACTTTTTAGTCCAACGATAATACTCTATAGGAAAAACAGATCATTAAAAGAAGTCATCAAAATATTACGACTTGTTAATAAATATAAAGTATTTTGTATTCATAACAACATTGTTCAAATTATAATGGCATTGCTTTAAAATATAAATACAGGGGATGATGATTACAGACGTTTATATTGTGGATTAAGCATAGGGCGGTCTTGCTTATTTTCTGTTGTTACGCCTCAAATTGTCGGCACTTGAGCGCAGATTAGCTTCGTTACCCCGCGGCGGAGCGCGCACCTGGAGTAGTGATGATATCGAAATTATCGATAACGATAAATCTTATGAAATTCAATGTTTTTTTTATAAATTAATGTGATTGTTTATTCAATGCTTGGATGAAATTATTTGTGTGATTCATTAAAAAAAACTACACATTTGACTCATACTATAATCATAATAATTATAAAATAACATAATATATAATTTGCTATTAAAACATAAAGATTATTTTAGGCAAGATTCTTTATTATTAAGGTGACGTGTTATTTCATTTTTTTAACTTAGTACGTGGTATTTGTTAGTAAGTAAAATAGAACATTTTTCTTTAATATTACTGATTTCTTAGGCTTCTACTCAAATATCAGTAATATAAAATATGAACGTCTTGTTAATTTCTGCTTGTATCCAAAAACCTTATTAAACCGTACTGTATTTTTAGCCAAAACGGATTTATGATTCAGATTTGGAATAATATGATATTTGTCTTTGTTGATATTTCATTTATTAAAATTATTTTCATTTAGTACTTGGTTTTGGTTTTTACATACATAGCAGAAATTCATTTAGTTTATTAGCAATTTACAGTTCCGAATTTAATTCTGGTTAAACCAATGTCATGAGCCGTGATAGTCCAGTGGTCAGAAAGTATGAATCTAAACCAATCATTCCAAGTAAGCACCACTAAATTGTCTTGTGATTAATATATGTTAATAATTCATCTGATGCTTGGTATTTAAGGAAACCCTGACGGAAGAGATGGCAAATTATAAGTCGGCCCATTTTGAGCCAAATACAAAAAGTATCGACTGTCGATATTATATTACTTCCACCTCACTACATTTCCAAGTGGTCGCGCGAGGAAGCTGCCGGAATAATGATTTCTTTGAATCCCCACTGTTTGAAGTACTCACCATTACTGGCTCTCAGATACGTTTGTGCAGTACTTAATAGCAGATCTCAATGTCATTTATAATTGTTTTCCTTACCTTTGTGAGCTGCCCTCTGCGCTGTTTCCTAAAAATGTTTACGAGATTCATATTAAAGATAACGATTTATAGTCAGATTAAGAGAAGCTCTGCTACGAATATTCGGTTACTAAAACTGAGTTTCTTTTGGAAACAGGATATTTATTTTAATTTTAAACATTCTAAGCCAATGTGCTGGAAGTTAAGCGAAAGGTTACTATTCAATTACTGAGTTTATAATTGATAGCACACCTTGGGAATGAAACGATCGCCTCCTGGCTATTTCTTTTCATATTCAATATATGTAAATAATAAAATTGACAAAAAAATTACTAGCTGAGTTTCTTTCGCCGGTTATTCTCAGGTCAGGGTATTTCGTTTTCTGAACCGGTGGTAGTGTTTAATTTGACTATCAATAAGTAAGTGTAATGCTTCTTTATTGAAAAAAGGAGTTTGAGTTTGAGTGTACATAATATATCTGTTTTTCTTATTTAAGGATAATTTAATGTGTGTAATGTAACGCACGATGGGGGGTATAAATGAAGAAATAATTCTAGTTTTAACGAAACACAATTTCAAATATCGAAAGTGTTCTAATTTTATTCGTTCTTCATATTTTTAAAAATAATTATTACAACTCTTTAGTTGACGTCAAACCATAAACAAGATTTGCGTAATAAAATAATCTCAGTAGATAATTGTATGTAACAAAACAAAAAGTAATCTTTTAATATTAGGCGATTTTTTTATTTATTGCCTTTACTTTAAGTTTTTACCAAAACTGAAATAATTGTAATCACATCTTTCTTTATTTTCTCTTTTAATTTAAGAAATGTTGGTTGCATTGCGTTCGATCAAAAAAACAAAATTTACATTTAGACAACTTTTAAAATAATAGCTGATACTTAAATATAGTTCTAAAAAGTTATTTCGTTTAATATTTGTCAGCATTTCAATAAAATTACAATTCAATTACGAGTACTACTTAAATATATTCTTAAACTATCTAACGATAAAAATAAATAACCATTTTTTGAAATAATAATATTCATCAAAAAGTATATATATAATTATTATCTTTGTTAAACGATAATTCTTATATATTTAAATCGATATATTCAAGCCTACCTTACAATCTTCGATCGTTTGAAAACCTGCACAAAGGTGTAGACGAACTCAATCAAACCGGACCGTGGAAAAAAATCGAGTACACTGTCACAGTTTCAATTTCGATTCGATTTGGGGACAGCAGGCCGTTTTGTAAATTCTATTTGTTTACTCAAGAGAGATCGCCCAGTGGTTAGGAAACGTTAAACTTAACCAATAATTGCGGGCTCACATTCAGGAAAGAATATCTGATTATATTGTTATGATAAGTTATGGACGGTCGAATATTAACTATCGTTCATAGATATTGACACTGTTAGAAATATTACATTTTTTGTTTTTTTTTTTTGCTTTTATTTGTGCCAAGAGGGCACAGAAATATTACATATAACATATATAACGCAAATGCGCCACTCGCCTGGTTGTATGCAATGATTAATTTTTAAAGTTTCCGTACCCACAAATTTTCTTCTTAATTTACTCGACTCCTGTCACTATAAAGATATTTCCGGAATCTTTCGCAAGTAAATCACTGTATAGTACCCAAGGTTTACTAGGATTTAGTCGTTCTAGTGATTTAACACCTAATTAGTGGTTTGCGGTCGCCTCAGCGATGCGAAGATGGAGCTTCGCGGTTTAAGTATATATGCAACTAAACTGGGAGATAGAAAACTTAATTTTATAATTACATTAAGTGGTTTTTAAATATTAATTTTACTTTAAAATATATGTATGTATTACTATTGAGATTTAGTATGTGTTTTATTTTTTATTAAAAATATAATCAGGAACAAAATTTGAGTAGAGTTTGCTTACCATATCCCGATAACATTATTGTTAAGTTTAACAGTATTTTTTTATACTTTGATTCAAATAAACTTCATCAAAATAACATGAAGTTATAGTTTGACAAAGTAATATAATATGTTGTGTAACCTTAACAAAATTTACTATATGTTAGCGCTAACCGAGTTGTATGAGCAGTAAGTGGCGCAGTGCATTACCCTGTCAATGATCGGTAACGAAGTTTGTCTATATAGAATAGGGTAGCGTCAGCAAAAAAAAAAAAATTTAATTACTTCTAAAACTTTATTTTTAGTTTTTTATTTATTTACGAAGACCTTTATATTTTACAAAAAATATATATACATATAACATTAATATATTACTATGTGTTACTCTGTGTTCTTGTGTATAATTGGACTATTATATTACTATTTTATCAAAGTTTTTCCCATAGGTCACGACGTAATGTGTCTTTCGGTGCTTTCAATTCTGCCATTTTGCTATATATAAACGATTTTTTTATGTTTGATTGATGAACCCTATAACTTAAAACGGATTAATGAATTTAAATTTATTACAAAATGTATTCCGGAGTTACAATAAACACATTTTTAAACTCATTCAGAAAGACAATCTATTTTTTATCTGTAAGTTTAAAATGTTTTGTTGACGCTACTTAGAGTTAAGGGCACTTGGGCACGACGCCAAGACACAATAAAATTATCGGGATTTTAATATTCTGTGCAAGGAAATGTTACATTCGCTTATTTTATTTCTAATATTTGTAAAGTTGTTTAAAACTCAATATACTCGTATATTTGTTTAATACTCAAATCTTATATTTTTATTTGAGTTATCACATAGTATTTGTATTTAATTCAAAATGGCTTACACACCGCGACTCGAAAACCTTGGCTGGTTATTATATCTTGCCTATCAGAATTCCTAGCAAATTTGAAAGTTATTTTTCCTATTTATAATGAGTAAATATATACCTACCTGATGGTAAGGTACCGTGGGACTGTATAAATTACATATTAATCATCTAAGATATATTTACGTCATTTGTGCCTGTTGCTACACTAGTTAACACGCCTTTCAAACCGAAATACAACATTACTAAGTATTGCGGCTTGGTGGTAGAATATTTGATAATTGTTATTATAAGTATTTGAAACGGAATATTTACCATGCTTTTTATTTTTATTTGGTGGAGCTCGATATATCGACATTATCTACGAATGTCTTCTTCACGCGACTGGAGTTTGCGAGTAAATGTGGAAAAAAAATATCTTATATCTGATGAGTGGTTTGTAAGTGTCTTTAGTAATTATTTATCTAACGATATTGCTGAACTTGAGATAGCCTGTATAGTAAGAAGAAATTCTTGAATTTTATACAGAATATAATGGACCTACGTAGCGGATTATACTTTAAATTATTTTCCTTAACTGTAGTGCCTTTACCTGTGTTCGGAAATTAATGGTCTATTAAAGCATTCATTCAAATGAATCAGGGAAAAGTTAATCGTATGATAAGTGAATTTGTTATGAATACAAAAATAAACAATGTTGTTTTAAGGGCATTTCTTTGAGAAAAAGGTTTGAATCTAATTCAACCACTCAGCCCTGCTATACATATATAGCTATTTATATATTATATGCTATTTATATATATATATATAAGTCTTGTGATAGAATTTTATTGAAAATAGACATGCAAAGGTTTCTTCATGATTTTTCCGTTTCATCAACGAGCACAAATTAATTATAAACACAAATTAAGCACATGGAAATTCAGAAGTGCTTGTCAAGGTTTGAATCCGCAATCATCAGTTAAAATATACGCGGTCTATAACCAAGAGGGGTTATTTCATTTATATATTTGTGTACTAATAACTTTGTCCTGCGGTTTTAGTTTATGAAATAAATACGTACGTTAGGTCAATTATATCGTAAACCCAAAATCCAAAGAGTCAACCGATTTAGATAATATAAAGACTTAACTGTACGATGCTTTGGATTAATACATTTTTATCTGTTTTGATGATTAACGTGAATTAATAGTCATAGAAAAAAGTAATAAAAAAGGCATGGTCTTCAATTTTCTTTAAGTTCATGAAGGTTTTTTTTTTATTTATTAGAAGGAATATAAGTCTGCCTAAAATTCATAGTAATTTCACATTTTTTTAAAAGTTTTGGTTTAAAAAATTACTTATATTTATAAATAAAAACTTGGTCAAGGGGTTCGTTTAAAAATATGCTAAAGTGTTCACATGCAGACTGCAAGTAGCAGGAAGACTAGGAAACGGAAGTTCAGCCGCAGACAACATGGCCGCCGGCCACTTCCGCCCGCGGAATTTCCTGTTTCAGTGCCGTGGACAGTTTAAAAAGGCAAAGTGAATCTATTTTTATTCGGTCTATTTTAAACCGTTTACTACTTTTTTATCATACCATGTTAAGTTTAGTTTAAGATGTTAAATTGGTTCACTTGTAAAGTATCGTCCACACAATGAAGATGTTTTTTAAAATTGTAAGACTTCGCTGTTTATAGGTACTAGTGTCGCATAGTATGGAAATAAAATTACCATTGATGAAATTTGAGAAAAACATGTATTGGCATGTTTTGAACATTTTTTTTGCTTTTATTCCAAGTAGTTGCCGCTCTCGGTTTTAATCACGGTTTTTGGATTGGTTGTCAGGTGTTAGGTATAAAATAGTAGCTCACGTCCGTTCTTAAAGTACAAGCTTGCTTTTACTAAAGTTCAGCGGTTTGACCGTGAAAGAACAACAGACAGACCGACAGAGCTACTTTTGTTTCTATAATAGTAAAGGTTTTTATCGATAGTAATTAATATGTTAAAAAAGGTAGTAAACAATTAATTGTATCATGGCTACTCAAAAAGTCAAAGAGTTAGCGTCTAAAAGTTTTTATTTTTCTAACGATTTCATCTCAATAATTTTCGAGACAACTTCCGAAAATATTTATCATTAAATCTTTTTTAGACATTTTTATTACAATCTTTGACAAAACTTATGCTCAGAAGAACTAATGAACCTGTAAGCCCCCCGGTGTTGCTGATGTCCATGGGCGGTGGTAGTCATTTCCATCAGGTGAGCCTCCTGCTCGCTTGCCACCTATGACATAAAAAAAAAATAACAATTTATTTATAGCGAAATTGAAATATTAAACTTATGTATATACGTTTAAGTATCATTATTGGTTGTGTTGTGATTGTAATTATAAGTGTGACTAGTAACAAGAGTACCATACAATAGTATATAATCACAGTAAAAGAGATTATTGATAAAAATACAATATTCACTTTGAAAAATATTAATATATTTTTAATATTAATCTTACCTGTGGTTTAAAGAAAAAGTTTGAATTCGGTTATTTTCTTTTAAGAAATATATTTAATATTTTATATTGTCTGTAGAAGACCCTATAGTTCAACAGCAATAATCTGCAATATTGTGTGCCAGTTTTCTTTGTCGAAGGATTGTTATTAGTTTTTTTTTTTCAGTATATTTCAAATTCACACCTAAGGAATCATAAATCTTTTTTCATATTTAATATAGGTTCATACAAACGGCCACCTCCATGCTATACTACCAAATCGGATGGATGGACTCAGACGGGCTAGACAAAGCTGAAGTAAAGTGTAACACTTTCGCTTTAAACAAAAATATTTATAGCTAATGAGACATTTATGAAAACGATCTCATCGTAATTAATAAGAATAAATAATATGTATTTTGTCCACAGTGGTCTGACTTTATACAGCGTATATAGTATATAGTACAAAAACAGGTCTATAAGTAATAAATAATCCTACAGGATTTTAATTGACACAATTCAGGATTCGAATTTATTTACAAGACCTCTAATACTAATTATAGATTATGCTGAGACGACTAGACAAAAAATAAGTGGTTAATCTTTTTTATTAATTAAATTAGATGCGTACGTTTCACAGTCGTATGCGTAGGATACGCCGTGGCGCCATTCGAGGAGACGGAGGCAGCGGTAGGTTTTTAAATGAAGTGAGTTCCACACACGGTTGATGCGGGAAGATCAGAAAAATGGATCTTACTAGCGATTAAAAAAATACAGATGTTTAATATTAATATTTATTTATTTTTTAATTACTTACAGTAATTTATATTATTAAATAATTTAAATAAATGAATACTAAGTAATCTCACGTTTTTTAAATATACCATAATGTGTTTAGTTAGGACTTAAATCTTTTTTTGTAAAATGATTACCGTTTTAATATCTGTAGCGTAACCCCGTTATATGCCATAGGTCATAACAATTGTATGATAATGATCAAAACATACTATTATCATACACGATCAGTATTAGTTAGTTCTCTTATTTATAAAAAAAATACTTTAATTAACGGTTCTTCTATCGGGAAGAAGAAACGACATCTAAATAAATAAATAAATAAATATTGGACAACATCACATACATTACTCTGATCCCAATGTAAGTAGCTAAAGCACTTGTGTTATGGAAATCAGAAGTAACGACGGTACCACAAACACCCAGACCCAAGACAACGTAGAAAATTAATGAACTTTTTCTACATCGACTCGGCCGGGAATCGAACCCGGGACCTGTACATACTACTCGACCACGGCGGTCGTCAAATCACACACAGAAGGATATCTGTTGGCTTATGTACAGTTAAATTGTAAAATAATCTTACTTAAAGGTTATTTTTAAATAAAGTTTGAATTTGCTAATTTTATAATGTAGATATCAGCTAGAGTTGACAAAGTACCGCAGAAACAGTAGCGTTTCATAAATCTAAGTATGAACAAGATAATGACTGCATGGCAGTGCACTACATAGTCAGCTAAGTCAAATTTATGTGCATATTTTAATACTCAAACTGCAAGGTAAACTTCTGTGCATCACAACATGATGTAGGGGCGATTATTAATATTAACTGCTTTTGATAATAAGCACGCTCGCATCGACTTTATGTTAATCTTCGTATATAGGACTACTTTAACAGATATTGAGTATTTATTTGTTAGTAGTTTCTGCGCACTTTATAATATTAGATTAATTAAACAACTATATTTTAAGAGGTTTTCGTTCTTTATTTATTTAAACAATTAATGTTTAGTTTGTACTGAATTTATTTTATGAAGAAAACAAGTATGGCGCCTGCGCGAGGATGACTTGCAAATGATGCGAACACTGACAAAAGTACGAACTCGACAGTCTTCGGGAATGCATGATCACAACTTAAAAATATATATATATCTAAAGAGTTTTATGTGTCTGAAATATTGTGTTTTCAGTTTTGCCTACAATTTATAATACATATGCTTTGACAAGGTCATTTGTTTTTGTTATTTCTTTCTTAAATTGTTTTATGTAAATTGTCCTGAATACTTAAATGTTTAGTTTTCTTATATATATTTGATCGTTATTTAAGTTAAAAAACTCCGCGGAAAATTCAAGGAATGCTCTTGATATTATTTTCCTATAGCTTTGAGCGTTAAAGCAAAAGCAAAAGCCTTAACGTTCTTATCGAGCAGTACATTCGGCTGATACATACTCCTTAAAGCCATGAAATATATATCGATAAATTCCTACAAACATCATTGATTTAATAGTATCTACGGCGCACTGCGAAGCGTAGTTCCGAAGGAAACCGACGGTGTGGAACATGGCCAAACATCCGGCTTTGTCTCTGTGCATATGCTATTAAATTATGTCATTATACGAGGCACTAGCTATCACCATCCCGATTGTCTTTGTTTAAATATAATATCGGATATTTTTTTTTATTAAGTTTTAAATAAATACTCTATTTTATTATATAGATCCCTTATAAGTGGTCCACTCTTATAAGTGGGTCGGTACTCGTAACATATTTTTACCACAAAACAGCAATACACAATATTCTGGTTAAGCGTTTAAAATATGTTATAAATGTAAATTTTTGTGTGTGAGTTTCTTTCCGGTTCTTCTGGGTAGAATCGGCATTCCGAGCCGGTGATAGCTGTACGTTTAAAAATAATTCTATATTTCTTTGTAAAAGCCTAAATGTTGAGTAAGTCATATTTTAACAAAGCTCCCAGGCGTAAATTAGTATACATTAAATAAAATAGCATACATTAAAAAAAAAAAAATTACAATGTGTTATTATGAATTTTATTTTTTATAATATTTTTTCCAGTATGCAATGTTCACACAGCCCAATCGAATAAAGAATGGTTCAACCCAAAAAAAATATTATTTGAATATAGAAAATGTACGTAATAAACTTTAATTTCGTTATAAATTTAAAAGTTAAATCAAAATTTTGTTCACGCGAAGGGCGAGTGTGTTTTGAATTTCACGTTGAATAATGCGTTACTTAACATTTATTATATTTTATTTTAAAAAAGTAAAACAAAAACCTAATGCCTGATTAAGGGGAAAGACTGATCGATATTTCCTCTCGGTGTTATGTAGGCACGTTACATATTTAAATATATAAATTTTGTAGTTATTTGTTTGGTTAAAATTAAAAGGATGACTGATAGAAAAACAATCGTCGAAGTATCACGATGATTATTTTGAACGAAAGATACGATGTTTGAAATGTACATAATTTGAATTACATTACACGTATATTAACATATTTCATATCTCGATTTCAGTCACACAATACTAATGTGTATATGTAGTACAGTATGTTGAATAAATCAGTATAGACGAAAAAATAGTAGCGTCTTTATGATGTGCTTTAAGAAAAACTTTTGTTTCTATTCTAAATTTAAATTTTGAATTTTTTATTTAAATTTGAGCTTCAAGCGAAGCCCCCCGAAGACACGCACGTGGTACTGCTGGTTTGTTTGAGGGTATGCCGACTCATTCAGCGCCAGGGAGCGCCGACGTAAATTTATCGAGCGAGAAAAGCGCTATATTTTTATAAAATAAAACAAAATTTAATATCTCATGATAAATATTTTATTTTCATAACTCATTACGCAATGACAACACAGCTTCTATACTACAACATGAAATTCCATAAGTACATTACTGGTAACATTCACTACATATAATAATACTATACGTATTTAAACGCATACAAGAAGCTTATTCAACGATAATATTAAAAAATAAAATTTTACAAAATCCATCTTTCTCAACCGGAGTTTTGATATAAAGAGTATATTATTTTATTTACTTTCTAATATAAGATATCGATTTATTCATAAGCTTTACTTTGTATACTTTACGCTTATAATTGCTTAAACAATTGACAATATATTATAAATGTTGAAAAACTACACTATATAATAATTTTACGTATACTATCCGTTTAAACTAATTTTCCATTGAGATTTCTTGCGTCAACGTCTAAACTACATGTATTTTGTTACTCGAAATAAACTCTTAAGCGATTCATTTAAGGGCTAAATTTATTTGCGTTAAATACATTCCAATTTGTGGACGAATTACGATATTTTTTTAACTATATATTACATGTATATACATTCACATTATATATAACATTTACAAGTAATTTTAGCGAAGATTTTATTAGATTATTTATAAGCTTTTTTTACTATGACAACATTTGTCTATTGTAATTGTTTTTTTTTTTCATAAATAATATGTCAATTTGTTTATAATATTAGTGGAGATATTGTCTATACAATTGACGTTTTACAACTACTCAAAAGCGTTCTCTACTGCGTATTATTACAGTCGAAACATTTTATTAAACTCTACAAAATAATGTTCTTGTAACATTTTAAATCAATAGATATAGATCATAGGTTAGATAAAAATAAATTTAAATTTAGAACACATATCATTTCATAAATGTAACAATCGTTTAGAAATAATATAATTCTCTTAAAAGTTTTTTTTTATATAAATTTAAAATTAATGGAATGAATACATTTTTAAAGGATTTTTGGATCATCGGTCTTGGATTATTCTGACTCAAGAGACCAAGTGGTTTAGTTAGTTCAATGAGAGCATCGCCAAGTCTTCCGCACTTCTATACCGCATACTGTGTTCTCTTGGCCACTGAGTTGCTGTGGATAGAATAAAAATAAATATTGGAGTAAAACAGTGAAAATAAATATAAATATTCGAAGCGCAAAATAACATATCTTATGTCCAATCTAACAGAATATAATAAGCCACCTGGTAGCCGAAATGGCAACTAATTAATGCTAATAGCTACATAATTATATATTTATTGAAAAGTACTAAAATCGATTTAAAAAAACCACATATTTTAATATGTTAACGATTTAATATTTTACAAAACATGGTATTTCAAATTTATAGTTTCGAAATAAATATTCGACAAACTTCGATTGAGTTTTGTGATTGCAATTTTTTACAATAAAATATTATGATAAGTATTTAAAAATGAAGCAGTTCTGCCGCTTTGCGCATCTTTAAAGTTTTCACTTTATTTTAGCTTACTTGTACATCAATGACTATATACATTATCGAATATTTGAAAATGTTTAAATATCACAGTTAATAAAGAAAATGTGTATCATAATGTTATCTTTGAAATCTTGTACATATTTTTACATCATAATAATTGACAATTGGCTTAATTTATAATACGAGTGAAAAGGTGATAAGACTTATAATTTACAAACACAAACAGACATACATGATAACAATCACACAGACACGTACTTAACAGTTCTATACGTTATATTTGCAGGTGGACAATGGTGACTATATTTCAACTCTGACTCTATATGGACTCGTCAGTCTTAACCCTGGAATGTTTTTAACATACCATAGGTGCCAAGATGATACCGCCTGCTTTACAATGACCTGTGCCACTGATTTGTTACGGATGGTCAAGACAAGGCTTCGAGTTTCGAAATTGTTGTTAAACAACTAAATTTTAACATTGGTCTTTTTCAATTCGATATCCCAAGGGTTTTTGAATTTAGGTTAAAATTTGAATTATCAAATCATCCTAAGAATTATATACATATATTTGTCAATAATTATATTTGAGGTTAAATTCATTCAAATTTGGAATATATCAGTGTCGTTCTAAAGGCGGGTGTCAATAACTGCAGCACAGCGACGATAATAATGGTAGTTATTATCGATATATATACATCGTACATTGCATACAGCTCTAACACAGGCGGATAAAAATTTCAATGTTATCTTTGAAACATCGTTCATATTAATTGCATAATTCTGAAACGCGGGAAAATATTCCATCGTGATTAATAATATTTTGACAGCCGAAACTAATTTGTGAAAACATCAACGTTCACGGGCGATATTAAATTTTTTAAACAATAATTTCACACGAAATTATAATACGTATAACAATGGTATTCGGATTAATTTATAATTTCAAAACATGCTTTAATTCTGAGTAATGATACCAGTGTTTTTAAAGTGTTAATTTCGTAAACCTGTTTCAGTATTTATGAAAACGGATCGCACATTACTGCTACAAAATTATATTTCATGGAATTAAATATCGCTACAACGAGCGATTTCACAAATGCCATTACGTAATTTAATTTTAATTAAATGTTTTTACCGGGTGATATACACGTATATAGTCTTTTCCAAAAACAAGAGGACAAAAACCAAATAAACAACATCTGACATCGAACGGACGCGATATCATTGGTCGAGAGTGTGAATTATCTATGATATTCACGAGATGTTGAAATGTCGATGAAAATGTTAGTGGAATTTTAAGGGGAAGTTTTTTCGGAAATAAAATTAAAATGGATTTAAGTAGTTCAGTGGAATAGTGCTGTATTATAAATACAGATATATCAATGAAGAACTATTAGTAGTGCACATTATAGCTGAGCTATGCGCGAATCGCGTGGCATACGTGAATCTAAGGTTTGTTCATCTTTATTCCTTCTTCGATTGGAATAGACTATAGATAACCATTCACATAAAAAAGCATTCACATTACATATCCTTGCATTGAACTTGCAAATAATGGCAACATTTTTTTTCCTACTTATTACAAATATAATTGCTAAAAAGGTTCTACTACACACATATGATATACTATACTTACACAGACCGCTGTTCACAAATATCTGCAAAAGTGATTACGTACTTTGGGCACACCGTTAATACATAAGCTTGTACTTCCTTAGTGTAAAATCATGCAAAAATTTAGCTTGTATGTAAGTAAAGATTATGTATTGTTGCATTTTATCCAGCCCCAAGAGCTCACCGGTGCGAACTGCTTAGTAAAAAAAGGCGCGAAATAATTTGAACGGACTTAAAGATACCTATTTTTTGTGACATGCTCTCTTTGGTGCACCCTTTCGTTTGCATGCAAGGCTTTTTTTCGAACGTGCTTTGCGGGAATAACGTGCTGAAAGTGAAAGTTATTTAACACATGGTTATTATAGAAAATAATTACTACTAGAAGATAAAACACTAAATATATATGAGTGGTGTATATTGTATGTATGTACGTAATGATTAAGAAACGAGCAAGGAGTTCCACCATGCAATATCAATGAAACTTAAAAGTTACAATTCATTCCCAATGTCCGTCACAAATCTAAGACTTCTTTGCAGACGGACATTTTAATTGTTTATGAATACCATATATCGATAAAATAATAATAATAATATATTGAAATTGTTATGTCTAGTAAGAAAATACGTAGGAACTCAAACTGAAAATAGATACACCAAAGGCACAGACAAACATGTCTGTGGAGAAACCAAATATAAAAATAATAACAATAATCCCCTTAAGTCGTAGCTGACGATCGAACAGAATACTTCACCACCAGGATAATAGGCTAGAGCGAATTCAGGATATTCGCTGATTTAATCTCAAGATGTTACGACTCATGTGTGTGTGGTATTATGTAATATTTACTTATAAAGTAAGAAAAGTTATAGAAACTCTTGCAAAAATCATTATCGGTGGATAAACTGTTGTTAAATTTTTCATCTTAATATCGTGCACAAGTGAAACATTAAAATGCCATAAAAATCATTCCACATTCTCGTGTATTGTACATTTAACATTCCAGCTCGTTAAAACTAATAGTGTATAAATTCATGCTAATAATGAACGTGCATGGTATAGGTTCTCTAAAATATATAACACAGTGTTTTTTAAATACCTGTATAGTGCATGTTGCGATACATGTCGGGACAATTGCTTGAAACCTGTAAAAGAAAAATGTTGGTAAGTTGTACGAAAAAAGGTTTATCTTTGTCCGTTTGTTCCAATGCTGGACAAACGTTCTCCTCTTCTGTAAAAGGTCGCTCCATTATTACACTATGTTGCCTTACTAAAACTTCCATTGTGGGTCACTGAATACATGTACAAGAATTTAGAAAAATGATAGTTAAACACTCTTAGGCTTTTGTCGATAATATTAACATAAGCTAGAAAATATGATTGATAAAAAAATATGAATACTATATAATTTTTTTATAATACAGGGAGGCGGACGGCAATTTAAACAGCTGATTGGCAGTGGTCACTGCTGTCCATAGACATTGGCGTTCCTTACATCACCAATTACCACCAACCTTGTGCCTGTACTGTAAAACCGGAAAACAATACCCACTACATATTTTTAAATGGATGGTACTATACCAGACAGTCTTGGAAATAAAAATTGCTATTATTCTTTAAAAATATTATCAAGCCGTCAAATATAACGAAAAACAATAATAAAAATATTATTATTATCAATTATATTTTATTAATTCGGTTTCAAATGCATAACAATCTTGTAAGTGTAGAAGAATTTATATAGTACTCACTGTGTCTAGCGCAATGGTAGGTAGAAGCCGCAGAGCGCCGTGTTAAGTTAATTAATTGAGTCTCCCAAATTATATTTTGTGTCGTGACTAACAACGAAGGAACTAAGCCTGAGACGCTAGCAATTTACACAAAAGACAACATTAAAAGCAATTTGATACACTCTAAAGAAATTTGTCTATGTATTTTGTATTATTACAAAATTTTAATTTAGTTTATAATATCATTTTATTCTAATTTATGTTGGAGTACTTACATAAGAATACGGCTGGTGTTCAATTTAAAATAAAGTTAGTGTTAAAATATCTATGTCATAGTCATACAATGAGATAATACTCTATTTTTTAATATATTTAATTATTTTTTCATAAATGCCTTCCCTACGACAATTTAAAGACAAAATTATTCTTTAAGTCCAAAATCCATGTCAAGCTTTCCGATTCATCACAAAATTCTTATGTCATCTCTCATAAGTCTGCTCCTCGAAACCGATTTTGTTTACAGTAACCATTTCCAAGAACATAAGCAGCCCGTAAATGTCCCACTGCTGGGATAAAGGCCTCCTCTCCCTTTGAGGAGAAGGTTTGGAGCATATTCCACCACGCTGCTCCAATGCGGGTTGGCGGAATACACATGTGGCTGAATTTCGTTGAAATTAGACACATGCAGGTTTCCTCACGATGTTTTCCTTCACCGCCGAGCACGAGATGAATTATAAACACAAATTAAGCACATGAAATTTCAGTGGTGCCTGCCTGGGTTTGAACCCGAAATCATCGGTTAAGATGCACGCGTTCTAACCACTGGGCCATCTCGGCTAATATTTCCAAGATATTCTACCCAATTGCTTGGGTCATATTATATGCATCTGTTTTGGCATACACAAGGTTATATGCCAAAATAGATTCACTATCTTCACAAACTTTCACAATTAGATAACAAGACCGAAAAAAAAATAATTCTGTCATAGGTTGGCGGACGAGCATATGGGCCACGGCCCATATAATACGGCGCTGTACCATTCCTTACATCGTCAATGCGCCATCAACCTTGGGAACTAAGATGTCCCTTGTGCCTGTAGTTACACTGGCTCACTCACCTTTCAAACCGGAACACAAAAATACTGAGCACTGTTATTTGGCGATAGAATATCTGATGAGTGATTGGTACCTACCCAGACGGGCTTGCACAAAGCTCTCAAGTAAATGAGCCCCAAGAAAATGACACTAAATATCAAACCGGTAAAAAGATTAAATTCAAAAACAAACTATAAAATAAATCTACGTGGAAATCGTAATAAAGGCAAAGGTGAAAGAAGTTGAAAGATAATGAGATACTACAACGCATTATGAATTAAAGTTAGTATTAAAGTAATTAGCACGAAGGCCTTTTATCCTGCAAACGCTAATTAGAAAATGGTAACAAAGACCTGCGGGAAAATCTTTAAGACACTGTGTCGTGAGATACATTACAAAGGACAATACAATGAAAAATATAATTATTTGTCAAGAGACGATATAATAAAACTACTTGTATAAATGAGCATCAACCGGTCACCGAACACGGTTGAAAAAAATCATTAAATAAATCATGTGTTTTTTGGAAGTGATAACTTATGGGAGGCTAAACCGCTTCGTTACGTAACGCGTTACGGCGCCAGTCTGTCTGGCTTTCCTATCTCTTGTACACTCTGAGTTAAAATATATTTTATAAACATTAAAATATTTTATTAAGTAATAACCTTTCCCTACCTTATCATAATAATATAAAGCTAAGCTTTTCTCAAGTTAGACAATTTCAATATTTCATAGTTTAACTTTGATTTGTTTAAGTTATCACTTCTGTTGGGCGCCCCGAGACGCCCACGTATTTTTTATGAATGATTTATAAATGTTAATGTTTTCAATAAGCTACGCAAAATATATTATATCGCACAAAGATATCCAATATTTATTTTCCTTTATTCTTAGCATTAAAGTTAAATTTACTAGGTTCTATAGAAAAAATCTCTAACTAACTAACTAAGTAACTTACTGGAAATAGACTGCGTTTGTACACACATTTGTGCACTATAATATGTAACACGTTGTTGGTGTCAGGATTACATCATACCCAAAATGCCACTCGTGCCTTTGGTTTATCTTTAATTTGTTAATTAAGAGTGCCTGCGTCAGGCTGTATGTTGAGGATCGCAACGTCGCGTTATGGGCATAGATGTAGGGGCTCTATTACTTTGCTGGAGGAGTATATATTTCCGTAGAGTGAGATAGTACGCTACGTCCATTAGGCATTATGATCACATTATATGTAAACTTAAAGAGATTCAAACTTGAGACATTTGAATCAGTGAACGTAAGCTGATTACTGAACAAAACAACTTATTTTATGTTAGTAGTAGCAAAACTCGACAGACGTTGTCCTATATGTGTAACATGTATATAAAAATTGCCCTGATAACCGGGTTGAAAAACTGCAGCGCCATCTAGTAGTGAGTTATAACGAAGAGGACAATATAAGAAGTACCTCCATGAAGCAGTTCATGAGTGTACCAACTGTTATAAAGATAGTCAAACGGTGTTTAATGCAATAGCAAATGATTAACAAAACTCGTTTTAATCTTAAGCAAATGTATTACAGAAATTTACATAAATAGATAAACAATATAATCCTCTAAACTTAAATAATATACGAGGAAATTAAATATCACCTTAGCTGATAGCTTTCCGTAGCGTTCCACTTAATTTCTCAAAACCCCAACGTTATCTAGAACTGAATGAATGGGTGTTACTAAACACAAATAAACACAATGCGAGGTTCGGTTTGAACCTACTCGTTCAACACGCTGATAACAGGTTAGAAGTTTTTATGGTCCATCAATCTTATAAACAAGGAAACGAACTAGTATTGTGTATTCGACTTAATAGCAATGGAATTTGAAATAAGATTTGGAATATAAATATGTTATGTTATGTTATAACGTTAAAAGGCAATGAAAATACTTTTTTAATATTTTGTGTTTTTTTTTTAATTTAGTAATAAAATGATTTTTATTTCTTAGTACTCTTTGTGGCAAACAGCAGAGAGTACCTCTCATGCCATGACGGGATAAAAGAGAGCGCCAAGCCGTCTGCCTCTACATCTATCTCGTTACATTCGCTACTATTATTATATATCCATAATGGCTATTTCGTTGGTCTAGTAACAAGGTATAAGGCTACAGATCCCGAGGTTTTCAGTTGAAACCCCAAGTCCGGCCGATAAAAAAATATTGGGTTTTCTAGTGAAAATTTTTCAGTAACAGTTCTCCCTGGACTCTGGAAATTGATTGTACACTCCCGTCCCTCGGAAAGCATGTAAAGCCGTTGATCCTGCGCCTGAACTCTTTTCGGTTGTGTCGGATTTGCCGTCCGATTAGATTATAAGAGTGCACCAAAATACATTTTATTTTAATTTTGTCTGCCTTTCTGTCTGTTCCGACTAATCTCTAGGACGGCTGGAGCGATATTGACGGGACTTTCACTGGCAGATAGCTGATGTAATAAGGAGTAACTTAGGCTACTTTTATTTTAGAATTAAGTCCAAATAACTTAAATAAAAACGCGCACGAAGTCGCAGGCACATACATATACAACAAATCTCTGTTCTTATTTAAATTAACTGTATATTTATTCATTGACCATCTTTTATAACGAAATCAACCCTTACCAGACAATTTTTTTTACGTAAAAACGCTACAACTACTTTACGTTACTTCAAACCAGTCTTGGTTACCAGCTCTTCATCAATTATACCGCCGTCCAAAAGTTATCTTAGGTAAACTTGTAACTACATATGTAGTTGCAAGTTTATTCACGGTGTTGAAAGTTGTTTATATTTCTATCGGGATCAATGTTTGTCGAAAGTGATCATTTATAATCAGATCTTCGCATTTCAATATATACGAAAGTTAATACAAATACAAGATATTTATTAAAAAACAAGTATTGTGAACTGAATAGAATTTTTAACAAATTATAATTTAAAAATTTTAAAGGCAAATTAAAAATTCTAAAATTTATAACTACTATGCGAATTTTACAACATAATCGTAAAGAGATTCAAACTTGAGACATTTGAATCATTGAATATAAGCTGATTACTGAACAAAACAACTTATTTTATGTTATTACTAGCAAAACTCGACAGACGTGTTTAACATCCAGACTCCTATATGTGTAACAAATTGTGTATTTTTGTATATTATTGTATATTATTTTTTAAAAATTTATAAGTAATATGAAATTTTATTTAACGCGTAGCCCTTGAAAAAATATATCTAACATTATTTACTTCCTTGTTCTATGTCTAATAAAAAATAAATCAACATGAATGATATAACGATAGTCTTGAATCTTGATACGTCTTTGAGCATTATCCATTATAGCATTACCGATCTGTGCTTTCAGAATACGCTACAAAGGGTATCAGAAAAATATACAAGAAAATTATTTTATCTTTTTTTATTATCAAGTTTTTCTCGCAAGATTTCGACTTAACTTATTTATAAATTCTTCAATTATTATTAATTACAATAAATTCAATGATAATAAAATATTAATTAATGAATTTTTATTACTGAATTAAATATTCATTAATAATAATAATATAATATGTTAAGAAAGCGTGGAGTTCGTTGATTTCCATGCGAGATTTATAATTGATTGTATTTAATTAACATTCTTATGTGTTTTAATTAGGGGTAAAGATTAACTTCTGAGTTTCTTGACCGTTCTACTCGGTATACTACACATTCCGGACTGTTTTGTAACTTTCCATTTAAATTATCTTGTAAAATTACGATTCAAACTTACTTACAAAATCAAAATATTTAGCATTAGCAGCCCGTAAATGTCCCACTGCTGGGATAAAGGCCTCCTCTCCCTTTGAGGAGAAGGTTTGGAGCATATTCCACCACGCCGCTCCAATGCGGGTTGGCGGAATACACATGTGGCAGAATTTCGTTGAAATTAGACACATGCAGGTTTCCTCACGATGTTTTCCTTCACCGCCGAGCACGAGATGAATTATAAACACAAATTAAGCACATGAAATTTCAGTGGTGCCTGCCTGGGTTTGAACCCGAAATCATCGGTTAAGATGCACGCGTTCTAGCCTAGTTAAATATACAAAACAATATAATTTATATTTTGGTTGTCATTTAGATTAAATCATGTTTTGAATATCGATCCATAATTGTCAATATAAATACAATTCGAGCTCATAAAAGGGATTAAACGGGTTGTGTAATATGCACTCTGTCAAACAAAAACTAATATTCCTATCCTATTAAGAGATGGGGTATCAAACAACAAAAATCCACATTGTAACTTCATACTTTTTTTGAAGTCGGTTAAAGTTGATTTAATCTTACTTACGAGAACGATTACGACTTAAAATGATAAATTTACGTATAATACAAAATGATTTAAACAGCTACAACAATATTATGTATACATAAGATAAAGATTTTTACATACATTTATGTTTGATGAAAATATTTTTTATTCTCAATTCGAGTTAAAAGAATTTTTTTTTATTATTGCAAAAATTTTATTTCATTTTTTAAGACAGTTATTGAATGAGGTTTAGTTTGAGGAATTTAGATATTTAAAATATTTAATAAAAACTTTCAGGTACATTAAGATCCAAAATACAAATTATAGATAAAATATACAAAGCGAACTGGGTACATATTGTTTACATATCACGTGTGTATGTACATACAACGCACTCATCAGACAGCAATACTTAGTATAGTTGTGTTCCAGCTTGATGAAGGTTGAGCAAACCGGTATAGCAACACGCATTAGTGACGTACTATCTTAGTTCCCAAGATTGTCGCATGGGTGATGTGAGGATTGGTAAATATGTCTTAAAGCGCTGATATCTATAGTCGGTGGTGATCACTTACCATCAGGCACATACATACAGATGTGGGGATAGAAATATATATGAAAAAAAAAGCCGTGTTAAAGTTAATCTGTTAAGAAGATATGCTGTTAGTCGTGGTATGAAGGTGTATACTTTGTGTATTTCGTTTCGAAGATTGAGAGAGACACAAGACCCATCTGTGTCTCTATCAAACACAATTTTTATTCAACGATAAGCGGATAAGCTATACTGAATTGCCATGTATGTATGTCGGTTAGGAGGAAGTAATCATAACAGCTACAAACCGGCATTCCTTGCTTGTTGAAGTTGATGTTCGTGCGAACGGTGCGGTGGTGAAGCGGCTGGACCGGCCTTGCGTTGTTACCGAGCGGCGCTTTTGGAGTCAGCTGGGATCCTTGCATTAGTCGTCGTATTGCGTACATCTAAACAAATAATATGCTCTTCATAATTTCCCTTGGTTTACTTGTAATATCATATATATAAATAGTGATTATGGGAGCTGCACATAAAACAATCGGTTATGGTCTCATTTTAGAATTTGGCCAGCCGTAGATGTGCAGAGAAATAAAGAAGTATCTTAATTGAAATTTACTAAATTGTTACGATTTAACAAAGAATTAATTTTAGAGAACAGAAAAAAGTTACTACCCGGTTAGAGTATAAAAAGAATGAGAAAACAAACAACAATACAAAATTTAATTAAATTGTTATCGACAAGCTCTAATTGAACTGTATACTAAAAATTTCATTTAAATAATGCGACTTGAAGTTTACAATGAAATTAAATCAAAACAAAACCTCTCATAGGTTTCGATATTCCTAAAAATCTTTTGAATAAACGCAAAGTTTCGCAGGAGACACTATTATACACTATTGTATATGAAATATTAATCATAGGGCTTATCACATTAATGGTCAAGATTGAATATACAAATAAAAATTTAAGAAGTCTAATTTTTTTGAACGGATTTGTCCTAAAGTAAATAAATTCTAATATTTATTGTAACAAGCATATTAAGAATCCAATAAAACTAACCTCTTGCTTAGATATGTAGATAGGTTTATTAAATATAATCCATACGGCTGTCTCCCAGCAACCCGGGTGGGTTGTGGAACCTTCATATGTCAAATACTGCTGGGTATTGGGTAGTAAAGAACTGAGAGGTAGGTGCTTGATGGGGTATGAACTACCTGAAATCAGTCACAATAAATAGTGGCTTTTTAAAAAATAAAGCAAAAATATTTGCTTTATACACATATGTTTTATTTATATATGCTGAATAATAATACAATAATTATAATGAAATTAGTTAATTTATTATAATTATTGTTAGCAATATAACGCACGATGGAATATGTTTTATCATTATTCAAATACGAATTTGTTTTTACATATTCGCAAAACTTCATGTAGCAAATATTGAAAACAATTATAATATAATGGTTTGCAAATCATGGTACGATAAAAAATAATCACATCGTCATGAAGTCATTGATATTTAATTAATAGGAATACGAACAATTGAAGATCTGTGTTTACAATTACCTCTGAACGTTACTTTGTTAAACGCGCTGGTTATGAGTCGCAATTCCTTGTTCGTCGGTTCGCCGATCTAGAAACAAATCTTATATATAATCGTTGGAGTGATGTATTATTAAAAATGGTTAAATCAGAGGTTTCCTATTCCATTGGCTCTCTACATTTGGAGCTTATTCCACCACACTGCCTTATTGTAGACTGATATATACATATTTTATTTTTATTCTTACAAAATCAACCAATTGTTTGGTTGACCAGACAACTGCTTCTATTGAGCAGTATAACACAAGACCATATATTTTGGAACATGTTCCAAATAATTTAAATTAAATTCTAAGACAATAGAGGTAGTCTCTGGCACCAATAGTATAGTTTCCATAGAAGCCAATAATAATAAAATTGTAAACCTGGTGCACCAAAATATTCAAGGAATGTTAGGGAAGGACCTAGAAATTGAATTATTTTTAACCTGTAATGATATTGATATTATGTGTTTAACCGAACATTGGCTTCTGAATTATCAGGTCATGTTTAACTTTAGTGGGCACCAGATGGCTAGTTTGTTCAGTAGGAATAAAGCTATACGCGGTGGCTCTTTAATACTTATGAGTAAAAATTTTAAATTTAAGGAACGTAAAGATATTGTGAGCCTTTCTATTGAGCAAACTATAGAAATAGCCTGTGCAGAGCTTGAGCGTGTCATTGTTGTATGCGTATACAGGCCCCCTAGTGAATTATATGAATTGTTTGAAAATGTACTGGAAAATGTTTTATCGAAATTATCTGAATCTAATAAAGAAATTATTGTATGTGGAGATTTTAATATAAATTTACTGCATAATACAACCACAAGTATTAGATTCAGATCATTGTTAAGTTCATATAATCTGGTAAATCTGTTCTTAGAACCAACTAGAATAACAGATTCCACAGCAACTTGCATAGATAACATATTTGCAACCCATATTCCACAAAATAAAATTATAATTAATAAACTAAATTCAGATCATTGTGGACAACAAGCTTTATTTAACTTCCATGTTAAAAAAATAAGCAATTCCGAAAAAATAATGTTTGTTCCTTTGACCACTAGTCGTATTGAGAAGTTTAGAAGTAATATTTTGGCTAATCTACCACACTTATCTTTTAGTGATAACCCCAATGCTTTGTATAATAATCTATTTAAATTAATTAGAAACAAGTTTGATGCAATATTCACTTCTAAAACAGTTAATACAAAAAACTTTTTAAAATTCAATGATTGGGCTACTATTGGAATTCATAAAAGTAGGCAACGAATGTACGAGCTTTACAATGAAAGGACGTACAATCACAGTGCCACTTTTGCCAACTATGTAAGTAACTATTCAAAATTATTTAGAAAAGTGTGCTTTTTGGCAAAGTCTTTAACTATAAAAAATAGAATTAAGAATGCACATGACAAAATAAAAATGACTTGGAAAATTATTAATTGTGAAACTGGTAGAGGTGGCAGTCGCAGCTCCGAATTGAACTTAAATTATAATAATAAAGTCATAAATAGTGAACGGGAAGTTGCTTCAGTTTTTGAACAATTTTTTGCTGACATACCAGTTTCTACAACTAAGTTACTTATTTCTTCTCCAGCAGTTGCCGAATCATTAATGAAAGAAAATGTACGTGAATGCAAATCAAAATTTAATTTTACCCCTGTAAACACCAATGACATAATTTGTACATTTAGGTCATTAGACATTAAGAAAACTGCTGATCTATGGGGTATTTCTGTAAAGGTGATTAATTCAATTATTGATCTAATTGCACCTTATCTTGCAATAATATTCAATGATTGTGTTCAACGTGGTGTATTTCCTGACCTGATGAAACATAGTAAAGTCATTCCAATATTTAAATCTGGTAGCTCTTCAGATCCTAACAATTATAGGCCAATCTCGATTTTCTGCGACTTATCCAAAGCCTTTGATTGTGTTCAACATGAAACTCTGGTCAGGAAACTATATCACTATGGAATTAGAGAATGTGCACTCGACCTTCTGACTTCTTATCTTAACAATAGAATTCAGAGGGTTGACGTTAAAGGGACAAGGTCTCCTGGGGTCTTAGTTGGTATGGGGGTCCCACAAGGATCAATTCTTGGACCTTTTCTATTCCTCATATATATTAATGACTTGCCCTTTCTTGTTGGGAACAAACATGATATAGTATTGTTTGCTGATGATACCTCTTTGGTTTTTAAAATTAATAGGAAACAGGTACAGTATGACGATGTAAACAATGCTATGTCTGATATAGTACACTGGTTTAGCGTAAATAATCTTAGGCTGAATAATAAAAAAACTAAAATTGTAAAATTTAGCACACCAAACGTGCAAAATGTAAAACCCGATGTACTTATCAATGGGGAATCGATGGATCCAGTTGAAACAACTGAATTTCTTGGCCTTACTCTTGATGCCAAATTACAGTGGCTCCCCCATATAAACGGATTGGCGGGTAGACTGAGTTTTGGGCATTTGCGGTCAAAAAAATTAGATTATTTACCGATGTTGATACGGCTCGCCTAGTTTATTTCAGTTACTTTCACAGTATAATGTCGTACGGTATTATGCTTTGGGGTAACGCAGCCGCTATCCATACTATATTTGTGCTGCAGAAGAGGGCTATTCGCGCAATCTATAACCTGGGAGCCAAGGAATCTTTGAGGTATAAATTTAAAGAAATTAAGATATTGACTGTTGCTTCTCAATATATATTCTGTAATGTTTTGTATGTACGGAAAAATATTAATGTTTTTATGAGAAAATGTGATTCTCATAACGTTGGTACAAGGAACAAACACAATCTTGTTACTCCTGTTACTCGACTGCATAGAGTCAGTAACTCTTTTGTGGGGCAATGTATACGCTTCTACAACAGGATCCCAGAAAGCGTTCAAAATGCTTCTGTTGCGAAATTTAAAAAAATTGTTAAGGAACGCTTGTGTGCGAAAGGTTACTATACAATTAGTGAGTTTATGTTTGATAGCACACCTTGGGAATGAAACGATCGCCTCCTGGCTGTTTCTACTCATATATAATTATGTATATAATTAATTTGACGTAAAAAAAAAAAAAAAAGTCCCGCTGAGTTTCTTTCGCCGGTTCTTCTCAGGTCAGGGTGTTTTCTTTTCCGAACCGGTGGTAGTGTTTAACTTGACAATCAATAAGAAAGTGTAATACTTCTATATTGAATAAAGGAATTTGAGTTTGAGTTTGAGTTTGATATCGCACCGTGAGACCGTCACTTATGCGAAAATTGAAAAAATTAGTTAAATGCGTAATAAGTGTCCTGAAGCAACTCTTTATTTGGTGCAATAATTAAATATGTGATGTTATGTATGTTATGAGTTAACTAATATACTTTCATTCAACTGACAGCAGTCGCCTGTGACACACGTCACGTCATGTTAAGCACTAACATCGTCAGTACTATGTTGTATGATCTAAAGGATTTAGATAGTCTTCACATTGAAGAGGGAAATATTTTTATAGAAAATAAAATCATGAGTCAAGGTTGTTGCTTAAAATAGCTACTGTTCTGATTATGACCGCGTGGTGTGAAGGCAAGAATGCCAGCAGTGTTTCACCGTAATATTAATATAATACTAATATTATGAATACTTACTTGTACCATTAGTGAAATGCCCACCACTCCTTGCGATTTGTGTTGCGCTTCTGACATATTATGATACAGTTCCTTATTGAAGCCATAGAGTTGAATCTGTCAAATCAAATGAATCACTTATTAATCTTATTTTATGATCTACCAGCTGTAAAGTTAAAAAACTATAGCAAACAAATCGTCATCCCTCACTTTAACCCCTCGAAGCGTGATTTAAAAACAATTATTTATGCCCTTCCTCAGAACTCAAACTATTTCCAGACCAAAGTTTATTAAAATCACTTCAGCGATTTAATCGTGACAGCAGAGTTACCTTTGAATTTATATTAGTATAGATTTTTGAGCACGCTTCCTTCCATTAAAATTTAATGTCGATATATTCGCTATTATGTTCTTTTTTCTGAGAATTTATCTAGAAAGCCGATATATAATGGCCACCGGGTCTTTTTTACCATTATACATAGACGCTGTAACATAGGATCTAAGATATCATAATCCATATTGCTGTTAGCTAAGTTATTTACTATTTAAATTGGAACACAACTATAAGCTGAAGGAATCTAGAGGACATTATGTACTATAGACCCGTTCTGATACTGGCGCACTTTTCAAATGAACACCGCAATAAAAAATTTAAATGATGGGCACTAGAATAAATGGTAGTGTCAGACTGTCTGTCTGCCTTTCATACACAGTAAACATAACACAACCGTTACTTTTATTGAAACGAGTATAATTTTGTAGTACTTTTTAAATAATTTATTTTAACATTCAATGAAAACAACATTGCAAAACAATCACATAGGTACAGATAGAATATTATTTAAGTAATAAACCGAAGAAACATAAATAAAATAACGCTTACGAAATTTTTTATCAATTTCACATTTAATATTAAAACATAAGATACCGAATTAGGATGTTGTAACTTAAGAATATCTTAAATTAGATTTCTCGAGAACAATCGTGTTGAAACAAGTTGGTTTAAATAGACTAAAGTTAGCAAGTTTATCTCCCCGGAGACCAATAACGACTCCGTAATGACAGTTACTTTGAAGTGATAATTTGCGATAAAACTGATTTGAAACCAAGAGTTCGTTTATAATGTAACGATGTTTTCATAATCTCTACGATCATGTTTCAAATAGTTAATATATCAAACAATGTTATCAGATACTGGGTGACATCTAAAGAAGTATAATGAACTGTTATATATAGCGATACGACCGAGCCTAGACTCCTAAATTTGATGATTATATGTTATCTAACCGTTCGTTGTCCTTGTTCCCTCAATCAGAATTAACGACAAATAAAAGAGCGTAAGCGACGCATCCGGTAAGTATAAGATAAACTAGCACAACATAGCTAATATATGCGTTACGTTGATTTATAAAACATCTTTGTATAAGTGTCATATAATTTAAAATTAAACACAAATGTATGTGTATAGCCAGTTCCAGTTGAAGAAGGAATTAAGACAAACAAACCTAAGAATAACTTTTTATTTAACTTCCAAATTTCTGATTTCGGCTTCGACGACGTTCAAAACACCACTTATTCCCAAATCCATAATGAATAATCGAAGCAAAGAATTATAAAATAGATAGTTCAAGTTCTCGACCGACTAAGTCGCGTCAATTTGATGCCAAATGTTGTTTATTTTGCTTTTGTCATCTTACAGTTTGAATAGTCTATAAGTATCTATATACTGTACGATTGTAGGTATTACAATAACTTAAATCGAGGGTAGATTATAATTAAAAATAAAACAGTTTACAGATACTCACTTCTCCAGGAAACGTATGATGGTCGATCTGATGTTCGGAACCTCTGTTATCATCCAATCCATAGTGAAAGTAAATCTCTTCGAACTGGTATCTATAGGAGAGCGGACCTCCGCTGATGTTAACTTGGTGCTTGCTGTCCTTTTCGACTCTGAACACGAGCGATTGACCAGTGTTTTGGAGAACACCACTGACCTGACAAATAAAATTAGAAGTTTAATTAACAAAGTACCTATTCTAGCCTCAAAGTCTATCCAAAATCATCGATCGAGGGGTAACCAATTGCGTATATTATATTTTATTTCATAATATTATGTGTATGCACAAAGGAACCTAGCTCTCATTATTACTGCGCTCTTATATTCCAACCTCACTCGAATACTGTAAACTGTGTCTTGATATACATTCTTAGGCATGAAAATTTGACAATGATATGACTCGGGACTGCCGGACAGCTTATTTATTGGGCAGACTGATGGAACAGCGATTTTAAAAAGAGAGATCGCTGCCGAGGAGCCGTATAAACCTAAGGGCTGACCTAAGGGTATATGAGGTATAAATATTAATTTAATAATTAAATTATATACATGTATATATTTGTTAATTAAAAAAAGCAACGAAGTATTGAAAACTCATCATTTACTTGATCAATGACAAAAATCTCTAAAAACACACTTGATTTTGCGCAAATCAAATATAATACCCAAGATATACCAATTTATATTATATAATGAACGTTGCAGTGGCAACGTTAATATTCATTATTATTCTGAATAATTATTATATCCAACTCAAATGAACTTTTAAGCAAAATTATAAGCGTATCATAGTAAATTGAAATGAACTTTGGAATTGTAAGTAAAAAAAAAAAAGTAAAAAAGTAAAAAGTATGTTTTATTTAACAAGTTTGTACTTAAATATAAAGTTATTGGAGTCTCCTTTTAAGCATATGAAAAGCCTGTGCCAGGAAACTCCGCTCTTCCATATCACGAATTAGGTACAAGTATACAAGATATTTAAAGTACAACAATAATAAAGAAACAATAATGCGCGTGCGCATTTGGGTGTGTGTGTGTGTGTGTGTTTGTGTGTGTGTGTGTGTGTGTGTGTGTGTGTGTGTGTGTGTGTGTGTGTGTGTGTGTGTGTGTGTTGTATGTGCATGTTGGTGTGAGTAGGATATGAATGCTAGTTCCTATATTCTAAAAAAAATTCCGTTTCTTGAAAAGAAACTTGTAAGGAGGCTAAAAACTATGTATTTTACCATTAGGCAACTATGTGCATATAAATGGATTACAATAAAATAGTTCAAAAACGATTTACGTCCTTTCCTTTTCGTAGCTAAATCATCATTCACAATTTGTTATCTGTAGGAAATTGAATTTGTATCGAGGGCGCATTACAATCGTCGCGGGGGAAAGGTGGCAGATCCTATCAATCAATGGGCACACCTTGATTAAAACCTGGCAACTTTTGCGCTTTGAGTCGAGATGACATATTGCTTGATAACACGCAAGCGGTAAGCCGTTTGATGTATCGTTAGCTGGAAGTGACATTGTATCCATGCATACTTTAATTAATTTTGGACAAAATTTTATATATGATTAAAAATAACGTAAAAACTAAACGTACGTTGTACGAGTACGTTTACTTGGTGTTAGGAATTTGTGCAAATCTATCGGGGTAGGTATCATCTACTCATCGTATATTTTACCGCCAAAAATGGATAGTGGTGACCACTTACCATCAATTAACCACGTACAAACCTAATTGATAGAGCTGACTAATGTTACCGTCAAATGATTTATAAATAGGAACGTGTAAGATTGAGTCTCTGCAGGTTAGAAAAAACTTAAAACTCATTGCAGAAAACAATTAGTTATATCAATAAGTGATATGCAACATTGATTGCAATAGAAATAGCATTTAAAGTACATACGCTTCAAAATAGCGTATCACCATATGTTCGTTTTCAACATTTAATTACAACTTAAAGATTAGTATACTGCTGGACTGGATACACAAAAAAAAGATAAATATGTCACCCAGAATTCTATCAAGAGGTTCTAAGGAGCAACACAGAGTTTAGGTAACAGCGTTATTTGTACTCTCACCGTGCCTTAGAAAGCACGTCTATTGGTTGGTTCTGCGCCTGAACTCTTTCCTGTCGTGGCGGATTTGCTGCCTTATACGATTATGAGAGTGAAGATTATTATGTGCATTTAAGTTTGCACACAAACTTGTGCAGATATAATTTGTCCTGCAAACTAGTCTCTCTTGAGAATAACTGTCACGGCTGAATGTCATAGAAGTATATCATAATCAATAATAGGGTTTAATAAAGACACTTAAGATATATTTGTAAATAGTTTAAATAATTGGTGATTATTATTTCATAAAATATTGTCATATCCATAAAATTTATATGAATGTCGAAATAGGCGTGGAATGCCCTTGTTTAATTCTGAAACTGTTTATGTTAGAAGTTGTTGATAACTGATTATACGGTTGTATAACTAGACACGAGCTGTTTTGTATCAAATGTGATCCATCTGATAAGAATGTATCGAAGTATTTATTTATTAACTATTCAATAATTTATTTACTACTCAAGATCATAGCTTTCATTTATCTCGATTTCTGGAATGTTCTCGTTTATTCAAGAATAAATTTCTATGTGTTCTTTGAGGATATTGAGGAATAAATTTATAATGATGGCCTACTGACTGAATTCCGCTATGGTAGTGATTGTCATCAAGATAAATGCGTTAGTTAAATTATAGTGTATAAGTGTTTCCTCTAATACAATTATACTCTTTATTCTCCAATTTAATAATTCAATTGGACCCGATTCCGATATGACTGAAGAGTACTCAGGCGCACAATCAAAGGGCTTAAGTGATTTTCGAGATAAAGGTGTTTAAATAGCGCCAAATTCTAAAATCAGCACTGCATTTTTTACTGACAGAAAATTTTATAACTTTTTATTGTCACTAACCGGGAATTTAGTCTTGAACCTTTGGCTCTAATGCCTTACAAATTAACTACTACTCGTATAGACGGTATGTATCGAATTTTCTTTTTATCTTTCATCATTGATTTCCTTCCTTCGAAGTAAGCTGATCTTTGACTTTAATACTTAGTTTTATTTCTACATATTTATGTACATATATACATACGTGTGTTATGTTACGTAATGTGTTAAAATTATTAAAGGTAAATGTTTATCTTTTTAAATAATGTCAGTGTTTTATATGAATATTATGTTTCGCATGCAAATTCATTAAGTCTGAAACAGTGTGGCCATGCTAATATATTCCAGCGATAGCCTATCTACATCCGGTCAGTTTTTGCTACAAACGTTTGCGCTGTGGACTTGCGGTTTAGGTATATTTATTGTCATACTAAATTTCAATGTTTAGATTTATTTCGACTGTAATTTACTTTTAAACTAAGACCAGTGTTTGAACGATGTTTTTTTAAAATATATTAGATAGTATAAGGTAGCCAATGGTAAATATTACTCTCGTAAAAATTATTACTTTACTTACCGAGAACGCATTTAACGACATCACTACATAGTATAAAACAAAGTCGCTTACCGCTGTCTGTATATATATATATATATATTATATGTATATAATAACTGCAAAAAAGTGTTTATTTAGACAATTGTAATGATAAAAAAGCTGCTAAAAGTTGTATATAAAGACATTCTGTAGTATATTTAGTATCAGCATTGCACCCGTGCGAATCCGGGGCGGGTACATATATATTATCTTTGCCCAAAATCTTTATCAACACTCAATCTCAATCAGAATTCAATGCTGTTTCATATCTAATAATTATAAAACCTAATATGTTAATGCAAATGATAAGCCAAACGATATAATTAAATCAAACTTTGTCAATGAGAATCTATTAATAGTAAGGCTGTATAAATTTATCGTTTTACTGTCTTCAATTTAAGACAAGAAATAATGCAACACTGAGTTTTAAATGAAATATAACACTAAAGTAGTTTATGTCATAATAAATCACGTCAAAAGGTATAAAATGGTTTAGTGACCTCAAGCTGCGGAAACAATTGATAAATTTCAGATTTATTAGTCTGGCTGAATATTAAACGTTCATTGGTCCTTCATTACGTCATCAGCGGCCATCGACCAATTACAATACAGATAATAATAAATAATTCGAACATTGAACATCGCTTCGGAATTTGAAAATAAGAATTTCACGATTGAATTCGTTCTTCTATACCGTATTGCATTTGTTTTGTCTCGCTGCGGGTGTTTGAAAACAGCTTGTCGTAGCTATAGCAGCTTACAATACTTTAGCGCGGGATTACCAGCGGGATGCTGCAATGTTAATTAGCTCACTGAAGCTCTGATTTCAAACATAACGACCAGATTGAACAAAAACGTTGCGGTGAAATTAGGAAATGCGTTATTTACTCATTTTAATCTATCAGTGATATAATAAATTAAAATGTTTGAAACGAAACATTATTAAAATGGTAGTTATTAAAACTTTAAATTGTAATTATTTTTCGACTTCGAAAATAAAATAAAATGCACTAAAAATCGTGAACAATAACGCGATTGGCTTTTTTATTAAAATGTTTTATACGAACTAGAAAGCTGTCTAAAGTCGGTGCCGTTTGTTCGGTACGTTATTGAAAAATAAAACGAAATACATCGATGGTAGTCTAGACATGGTTTTTCACGATATGCTGAAAAAAACGTCACATTGTACGTTAAATAAATATATTAATAACTTTATGAGAATCAACATTATGTTACTCATTATATATTTTACTTCCGATCAAAAATACTTAGTAAACATTGTGCTCTGAAAGCATTAAAAGATAAAGTCACAGTAATTTTGTATATTTATATATACAATTAGAAATTAAACAATAGTTTTAGTTCAACATCTTTTCTAAAAAAAATACATTTATTTTAAGTGCTTTGTGCTTAATTTATATATGGAACTGAAAAACATAAAAGGATAGACAGATAGGGCTTTGGTATGGATACAGCTCGTTAATACTAGCTTAGCTCGACACTAATCAAGCTAATAGCTTATTATTATCATAATATAATATTTGGTGATACTTATATATACATATATAATAATCAACTTCAAGCTATTTATTTGCATACATGTACTTATTTAATTAAAACATGTAAGTTCTGCATGAATATCAAGAAATACTAAATTCTGAATCTGATGAATAAATAATATGACTTGATCTAATCAAGCAATCAAAATAAATTACTTGTTTGATATTTCCAATCGCTGTGTCCAAAGTTTCCGAAGAGAGTCTTTGTGCTACGGATCTTTCTAATAGGAATTATCTAAAAAATATATTTTTATGAAATTTTAATTAAAACATATTTTTTTTTTGCCAACTGCTAACTCCTTAGATCCGGTGAACTACTGAATGTTTCTGGAAAGAATACTGCAATAACTTTTAAGGCCGTGAATGAAATCATAACCTTTAAGATCTCTAGCCTTTCTTATAAAGCTACTGGAGCAACGAGATAATATATTATTTTTTAAAGTACATTTTAAAAGTGATTTATAATATATCTTACCTTATGTTTGTCAAACTGTATGTCTCTAAGCCAAGGGTCAAAAAGCAGCTTGTCCGGCTCTATGTTGACGGGACTCTGTCGCCGACCCTTGTTGCACATGCTCCATTGCGGGTTGATCAGACCCCAGAATCCGGGACCTAAAATGGATTATGATTAATGTAACTCAAGGAATATAAAACGAGCCTTAGGACTAAATTACGTCTGAATACAATTAAATTATTTCTTGAAATTGTAATTTCGAAATAGTTTAAACAAAATATGATAATGCATGGCGAGACTACCTATAAGTACTTTTGCATAGATAATTTTTTTTTTTATTTTGTATGTGATATTGTATCTCCTGTTGGTTGTCCTAATGAAAATAAAATAAAATAAAATATTAGTATCATGTATTTGATTTATGTAACTTATTAAATTTTGGAAGTCAAAAGAGAGCTTTTAAACGACTGAATAATAGTAAAACGTGGATTCCAAAAATAAAATTAAAAGACCCTCAAAAACTTACGCAAACAAGGATAGATATTGTTAATACTGCCTCAGATTACTATAAAGATCTGTATAGCTACAAAAAATATAACGACAAAACCAATACATACCAAAAACAAATAGAAAATACAACAACATCACTAGTCAAACCCTTCGATGACTTGGAAATTATAAGACACATAGACAGGCTTAAACAACAAAGAAGTCCTGGACATGATAATATCCCCAACGAAGCTCTCAAATCCGGAAAATATTTATTAGCTAGACCTCTTTCAAATCTTTTTAATAAAATCCTCCAAGAGCAAATAGTACCTGCGAAATGGGTGGAGTCAAGAATAATACTCCTTTATAAAAAGGGCGACGCATCAGATATTTGTAATTACCGCCCTATAAGCTTACTCCCAACTATGTATAAATTATTCGCATCCTGTTTAAATAAGAGAATAGAGACAGAGATAGAGAAATACCAACCCGTGGAACAGGCAGGATTCCGAAAAGGTTTTTGTACAATCGATCATATCCATACTCTAGAACAAGTAATTGAAAAACATCAAGAACGCCAACAACCCTTATACTTAGCTTTTATTGACTATGCAAATGCCTTTGACTCCATATCGCACGACAGCTTATGGCAAGCCCTAGAACAGCAAGAGGTTCCCATAACTTATATAAACATCCTAAAAGACATCTACAGCAAAAGCGTAAGCCGTGTAAAGCTAGACAGATTGGGGCCAATAATCAATATACGTAGAGGTGTGAAACAAGGTGACCCGCTATCACCTACAATATTTATAGCAGTTCTACAACACATTATGAAAGACCTGGACTGGAAACAAAAAGGTATTAACATCAATGGGGAATACCTTAATAACCTTAGATTTGCTGATGATATAATTCTCTTCTCAAAATCAGCTAAGCAATTAGAAGAAATGATAACAGATCTATGTGAAATAAGTAACAGTATAGGATTACAATTAAACACATCCAAAACTAAAGTAATGACCAACTCAATCCAAACACCTATATTAGCCAATATTTCACAGAGTCTAGAATATGTAAACAGCTATATATATTTGGGGAAAAACATTTCATTCAGTAATTTCAGACACAAGGACGAAATTGATAGAAGAATAAACAAGACATGGACTAAGTTCTGGAGTTTAAAAGAAATAATGAAATCAAAACTACCCTTGAAACTGAAAAAGAAAATTATGGATGGCTGTCTGCTTCCCTGCATGACATACGGATCACAAACTTGGATATACAATAACTATGCAAGGGACAGAATACAGAAGACCCAGCGTGCGATGGAAAGGAGTATTCTAAATGTAAGATTGAAGGATAAACAGAAATCAGAAGAGATACGCAAAAAAACGAAAGTGATAGATGCTCTCCAGCATATGAAACGACTAAAATGGAAATGGGCTGGTCACCTAGCAAGATCGACTGACGGAAGGTGGACAAAATTGGTCACAAGCTGGTCCGGTCCTAGTGGCATGAGAGCCAGAGGGCGCCCTAAAGAAAGATGGGTAGATGAAATTAAAAAAATTGCTGGAATAGACTGGATGAAGAAAGCACAGGCAAGGAAAACCTGGAAACTGTTGGAGGAGGCCTATACCCGCTAGGGGCCTTAACAGAGGTAATGTTATGTATATTTTTTATGTATTTTTCTTACTTTTCTATGTATGTTAAGGAATAAAAAGGGCTTTATTATTTGATTTAATTCTAACGTCAGACACAACATTTAACTTTTAAACTTTTTTTTTTAATATTATGACTTAATACTTTTATATATATATATATTACTGTACCATCCTTGTAACATATTTTAGTGCAATAAAGAATATAATATACGTACGTACGTACGTACGTACGTACGTACGTACGTACGTAATATACATACTAACTAGAGTAGATCTGGCTCATCCCCTAATTTCCTACTTAAGAATAGCAAGAAGCAAAAATAGCAAAAGGACAATCTTAAAATTTCGTAATTATCTTAAATTAAAAAAAACTTTGTAACTATTTTTGCGACCCTTCTCCAATTTTTTTGTTGATGTTTATTTTAAGATATCTTAAACTAATTTACGTCCAGAATTCAATTCTTCCATTAAATACTCGCTTGACCAGGGGATAATTTTTCAATGTAAACGGTATTAGAATAAACAATTCATGAAAAAGGTTTTAACATGATTACTTAAATACAACAAAATAAATATTGTAGGACGAATGCGATTAAAAAAAAAGTGGAAAAATAATCAAGGCGATTAAAAAAATAAAAGTACCTATGTATAATATATTGAATCTCGGGTTAATATATTTTTTATTATTGCGTTAGGAAAAGGCAACATTAAATACTGGTTCTGTGTCTTTGTAAGAATTATGTAGAAAACATATTCCTTATACGACCTATGCGTTGTCAATGAAATCCCACATGTCTGTAATTACACTGAACCAGTTCAAACCGGATGAGTCGGTACATAACCAATCGAATATGCACAAAGAAACAAATAGTAGAAACCAGCATAGCTTACTATATACATAAATCAATTCAATAAATATACAAATCAAGCTGAGCATGTCACACTATCATTCAACACAGCATTGATGTACATTAGGATAATGACCGAGATAGTTACAAATGGTGTGTGAACTGACAGTCGTTAGTCAACGACTGAATGATAATGACTGTCATGAAATCTTAACGAACGCAATCGTTAGTGGTACTAGCTCAATGTACGTGACTATATTTAAAAGTAATCAATGAAATTATAATAATATTAGAATGTGTTCTATTTTTAAACTGAGAACTTATAAATACGAATGTTTTGTTTTTGAATTAAATTAGTTTTACATTATCTGTATATTCACAAAGTTAAATGGTTTATTTTTAAAACTCTATGTTTTGTGTTAGTGAAAAAAAATCTGAATTTAAAAATTATTATAGATTTTACGTCTTTTTTTTTTAAAAATGAATAATTACTTTTGACTTCGATGCGTGATATTATACATTCAGAATTTAAAAGCAAAACATTTTTATTTCATTCCATCATTATTAAGGTCAGACAAAAATATTAAATTTGGATTATAATTAGAATAATAATGAAGTCGAAAAATTATATTCTGCTTAAGAATTAATTGTATTGACATAAATTGCTTACCGTTCCAAGCATTTGTCTTATTAAGATTATTAATTTATTTTTGGAAAATACAGGGGCAAAATATTCGCTTGTAATCATAAAAAATGCTCTATATAAATAGGTACTTATATAAAGTGTCATTGAAAGAAATTTCTTAACAATATAATAATGTTATCAAAAAAAAAAAACTATACAAATTATTTCTTTGTTTTTCAACTAAAAAATGTAAGTTTACGTTCTGTCGGTTCAACGCGATACAGCCAAACTTCAAACCATAATAAAAATTTATACATTAAACGCAATTATGTAGTACACACAATACACATCAAATTTCATACCCGAATAACTTTGTGCCACTAGGATAGTTTTAAGCGATGACGAGTCGAAATTCTCGTTACTCAAATATAAAAGCCTATTCAATACCGTTACACTGATATCGCATTGAATGGGAATTTGGGATACCGCGAAATTTGCCCATCATAGCGCACTGAGTCGCATGTAATGTAATGTTGGCGTCCGTATACATTAGACAACAGATTATATAGAACTCGGAGGTTTTTAGATAAACAGAGAATTCTTTTTTTAAAACGATTGAAGTTTTTGAAGATGATTAATATTAAATTATATTTTTAAACATATATCAAAAAAAATATTAGTCTTGATCGTACTACCACATTCCGAGATATTTAACGGCGCTCCTCACTATAAGATTTGATAAGTGAAATTTACAGTGAGTATCGTTAATTTTTTCGTGAAATCTGTGTGTGTTGTGTATGTGTGATATAGATGGGGGAATGGACCAATGTGCCACATGATTTTATGTGGTCAACATCAGCCATAGACCTTGGCGTTGTAAGAAATATTAACTATCTTTTTCATCGCCAGTGCGCCAGCAGCCTTGGGAACTAAGATTTTTTATCCCTTGTGCATATTAGTTGCCTATTTGTGCTGTGTGTTACTGACTCACATACCCTTTAAACCATAACACAATAATACAGAGTATTACTGCTTGGAGGTGGAGTATCTGATGAATAGTGGTACCTAGATACGTATTGATAAAATCAAAATATACTTTATTCAAGTAGACTTTTACAAGTACTTTTGAATTCCGAACAGTGTAATTAATTAATTTTTTGGTTAAGAACGGTTAAGGAAGTATACAAAATCGGAAGCCGTCTATCGCAGTATAATGGAAATACGTACTTAATGTAATGTTAGGGTACCATTGGCGAGCACTATCGGATATGCCCGGACGAACATTACCATTACATTAGCCGAATTTTTGTCATTGACTCGGTAATGAGAATTGGATGTTGTGAATTGTAATATTATACTAAAAACTATATAAATTATTATATTTTATTTATTTAACGGCAAAAAATATTATTAAATGTATAATTATTTTTAAGCCATCGTGTTAAAAAAATTATTTTCTCATATTTATTGTTATGTTTTGAGCTGGCATTAAGATGGTAGCTATTTGCGTAAATTACTCATAAAATTATTCTACGTTCGTTATTACAATCAATTTACTAGTTTTACGTGAATATTGAATTTTACCAGGAACAAGCACTAACTAGTTACTTCTATTTTCCAGCTAAATAACTTTAATTAACTCTCGTTATTATTTTGTTGGACCTCATCACAAATACCCAATTTTGTTTTGTTTTACCGCAGGATTCCAGAAAACTTGTTATGTTAAGTAATGTGTGTGCTAAAGTTTATTATAAAGTAAATTACTTTTAAATTGATAAAACACTTTAGGAATGAAATGATTATACAGAGTGTTTAAAAAAAATATTATGATGACAATTAATAATCTATGCTAATATTATGAATGCGAAAGTAACTCTGTCTGTCTCTCTCTTTCACAGCCAAACCACTGAATCGAAATCATAAATGAAACGTGTAAATAAAATCCGTATTTTATTTTGGTTTGTTTTTATCAGGTCTGAGATTGGAAAAAAACCGGCGTTCGATTTTTGAAAAATCGAATAATAAGCAAGTTAAATCCTTCCTTTAAAACAATGTATTTTTTAAAGTATTAAATGTAATTATCATCCCACAGATACCTAATGAGTACAGAGAAATAGAATAGACGACCTTAAAAAAAATTCAACGCTATACTATTTGAAAATAAATCTTCAAATATGTTTCCATTTATCACGTACTGTTCTATGATATAAAAAGATAAAGCCAAATAGAAAAAAAAATACATATCGAATTTATCAAACAAGCTTATATTATAAATTCTTCAATATTTCAATAAAAGCATAATGGTAAACATATAACTTGTTCGTTTCCAAATTACTATCTAAAATTTTATACCAAAATCGGTATCTAAGTGAGGTTGAATCATTATAACCGTCTATTCAATATAATGATACGGGCGAACGAACTATCATTAAGATTCTATCGCGATCATTGCGGTGTCATTACCCCGGTATTTCGCGCGGCACGATTTTTCGAGTACATTTTCTAAAATATCTATATAATATCTAAGGGGTAATGGTCCAGTGGTTAGGACACGCGAATCTTTATCGAAGATATTTTCATTTCGTGCCGGATGAAAGAAAACTTTTTGAAAATCAGCAATATGTGTATGTACACCAACCCGCAATGGAGCGTTGTGGTGAAACACGCTCCAAATTTCAACTCAAGGAGGAGAGGAGGCTTTAGTCAAGTAGTACATTTACAAGCTCTTATTTTACTTTTAATATATATCTTAATCTATATTTTAATTCATTTCAAGTGTCTCAAGATCAAGGTAATGTTTCCAGGTAATACTGGCACGACTTTTTGCAACCGTGTCTAAGTAGGCGACACCTACATATTCAAACGCTAAGCAATGTATAGTGTTTCAGTTTGAAGAATGAATGGACTCGTAATTACAAGCACATGGGACTTAACTTGTATACAAGGCTGATGACGCATTGAAAGTGTGATGACTGTTTAATACTTCTAATGTAGTAATAATACATATACCAATAGATCATACTATTATGGTTTTAAACATGAACGACTTATCGCGTCTAGGCCTTTTCAATGTATATAATTTATCATTGAAATTACAAATATCTGACATAAAAATTTATATTTTCATGCGGAGTTTCTTTCGTCGGTATTTATTCCGAACCGGTAACAAACTTCTGTCAATCAATAAGAAAATGTAATACTTATATGTTTAACAAAGATATTTGAAATTAAATGTAAATATATTATATATCATTGAAAAATAATATTGTCATGTGTATGAAGCGGCTTAGTCAAGCGACGTAGGACGAAGGGACGTTTTTAATTTTCAATGAACAGTGAAGTGGACTCTTTAGTATAACTCTTTAGCTATCAAGAGTACTGGCTAAACTACTGTAAATTATTCTATAATTGCTATAATCAAATCCGATTATCTGTTACGAAAATCGTATGAATACTATTCACTAGTATGAATGTTTAATCAATTGAGATGTTGAGCTGTTGTCTGTTATAATCGCATTTAATATCCGATCAACGTCAGTTGAGGGTCTAAAATAAATGGTTAATTTGACCGGATTTTAAGTGAAAATAGTGAGCCGAATAAAGTGTATTTATTGTTTTTTATATGAGGCAAAAGCAGTTTTTTCCGATTTAATCGTGTCTGGGTAGATAGTACTATATTTAGGAAACAATATTTTTACTAGTACTATGTTAAGGAAATTATATTTTTGGTTGCGTTTGAGTTTTGAGTATGACAGTAATAGTTATCATTAATCAGCATTATTAAATAAATTAAGTGTTCTGTTTTAATTTATAAACAGTTAAATATATCGAGAAAATGATAAATATATGTTATTACCTGAAATACCATCGTAGGTCCACCATTCCTCCCAGCTACCTGTTATATCTGAAAGAAAGTATAATAATATTATCTAATTAAAATATTCACAATAATATTTAAGTACATAAATACATTATGTACCGTAGTGTACTTTGTATTTAATTAATCTTATTAAATGAACTATTAATGAATTAATTAGACACTTTTATTTCAATGAGCTATAAATATTTAAAATTCATTTTTATAAATAAATTTTATTTTATGTTCCTCATTCTATATAAATACTCATTCCGTAATGTATGAAACTACCTGTAATTTTATTATCTGTTGGAAAACATTTTTCAAAATTCGAATGAATTTATTTTGAGGATTAAAGTAAGCCAAAAGAAAATAAACGTTTAATAATACATTAGCATAGTTTAGTTGGAACATGGCAGTATAAGACAGACCTTTATATATATTTTCAAACGTTTAATTTTTTTTTGGATTATCACTGGCAATCACATTAATGTTGATTTAGATATAATATTATGTATGTAATATAAATACCTCTGACGGTGATACATAGCAGTATAAGCGTGAGCAAACATTTTCGCATCGTGACGACGCTGCTGTCACGCAGCGCCCCGCATTGGGAATATCACGTCTGAAAGAAAAATAAATTCAATTAAACTTCTTATATACGTACTAAAACCACATATCAATTCTAATATAGATATTTTTTTTCATTTTGTAAACGGTTTATTTAGCATTAGCAGCCCGTAAATGTCCCACTACTGGGATAAAGGCCTCCTCTCCCTTTGAGGAGAAGGTTTGGAGCATATTCCACCACGCTGCTCCAATGCGGGTTTGCGGAATACACATGTGGCAGAATTTCGTTGAAATTAGACACATGCAGGTTTAGCAACATCCTCACGATGTTTTCCTTCACCGCCGAGCATTTGAACCCGAAATCATCGGTTAAGATGCACTCGTTCTAGCCACTGGGCCATCGGTTTATTTAATAAATTGAATTTTAATTAAAAATAAATTGTTTTATCAACAGTACCCAAAGTGCGTAAAATTTCAGGCAAATTGGTAAAATTCGAATGGCTTCAAATTCAGGTGTTTTAAAATAGCAGGTTGTGTTAAAATACATTTTGCTTGTAATGAAATGCTGAAAAATTAAGCTAAATAGAGCAAATTTTTCGGTTATTTGTACTTCTTATGATTACCAGATTGTAATATTAATTTTTATAATTATTTTTATAAGAAAAAATATACGTATATGTTCATATATACATCAAAGACTATGATAAATTTCCTTAAAAGTTATAAAATTCTTGATTATTGTATTGCGCTTCATGTTTTTTGTTTATACAGAAAGAAGAAACATTTACTAAGAATAACAGCTTTTATGTCAGACCTCTGTGGTAACTAAAAAACAAAAAACTACATCGCGGGATTTTCTTAAGAAATTATACAATAAAGAAACAGTAATTATCCAGCATTACATTATCTGTTGCAGATAGCGGTCGGCTTTCAGATAAGATGTTTCCTTCTTTTGGAAGATCCTTGTTTTATGAGCCTTGTTGGGTGTAGGCTTATCTGCCTTGTATTGCCCTTTGGTAGGTCACAAAAGTTCGTGATAAATTACCATTGTTATAGGTTCTGACTTTTTGTATCCATGACCCACTTACATCAGAGATCTTATTTTATTACTTAACCACTGGGTATTTTCTTTCATTAGGTTTTTTATGCTAACACAACAATACAAAGTACTACTGTTTGGCGATAGAATATCTGATGAGTGGGTTGTACCTACCCACTGTAATAATGTAACTTTATTGTTTAAATCGAGTGTTTCATTTGCATCCATTTGGATAATAAAGAGTTTTATATGGGAACTAAAATGATTGAAAACAGTTAAAAGTTTTAGTTTTACATTATATATTTTATTATATTGCAGCAGCAGTAGTAGAAGCTAAATTTATCAGTTTTAGGTATACTAATTTAGTCTTCGTCGAGAAAGTAAAAGATCATATGGTTTTTTATAAAATTCTGTCACGCACTCCCGTCCTTAAACATTACTTCAAAATACGCCTTAGTATATTACTGTATAACTTTCGATTTTTTTTAATTTAATATTAGTTAGGCGGAAAGAGGTCGCCATCTACCTCGAGAACTAAAATACTATGTCCCTTGTGCCTGTGAATATTATACTTTCAAACTGGATAACCAACTAAGTAATGTAGTTTAGCCGTAGAAGTGATCAGTGGTACCTACCCAGATGGCTAGCATAAAGCCCTACCGACAAGTGAATTAAATTAAATTATATCATACTACTATATGATCTGCAAACGTAAATAAAATATTTACAGTAAAATTTTTATTCTATTGTATAAAAATATTGAACGAGCAATTACAGTAAGTACATCTCATTAAATTCTAAAATTACTTTAACTTAAACATCTTTTAAACTATTATAGTAGAATTTTGAAACTAAATATTGAGCAAGACGTATAAGATACAAATTCGTTTCGCCGTATTCCACCCTCTATTTTCGGCTTGTCGCCAAAATGGCGCCCGGGTGTCTGTCTGTGACTATTTAGCTTCTGCTATGAGTCATTTACTTCCAATAACTATATTCGTCTATACAAAGCGTGATATATATATTAAAAAAAATTGTTTTATGCAATTAATGCCTCGATTTCTTCTCAGCTATAGGGTTTATGGAAAGTTAATGTCAGTCGATTATTTTTTATTTACTCATTACATATTATAAAACAAAGTCGCTTACCGCTGTCAGTCCCTTTGTATACTGAGAACTCTTAATTTACACAACGGATTTTGATCCGTTTTTTTTTAGTAGATAGATTGATTCAAGAGGAAGGTTTACATGTATAATACATGTACAATATAGTAGAGAATCACTGATAATTTTAGAGGTTTCTGAAGTGATGTGAATAAACACATGTTTTGTGCTTACATTGATAACTCTGGCTGAACCCTACGAGATAGATTAAACAGCACGTTATTTAAATAATTATTTTCGAAGATATTACATATTTAAAACGCAGGGATATAGCGGTTTGTATTGTCTAATAACTAAAAATTTGTTAACATTGTAAGACATTCTGTAGTAAATTTAGACTTAGTATTGCACCCGTGCGAAGCCGGGGCGGGTCGCTAGTTAACTTATATAACTCTTCTGTTCTTCAGCCCAAAATTGCTCGTGGTATTGTTTTTTAAAATATATGCATGAATGTGTCATTCAATCATCTGATGTGATATACTTTGATCTTACTTTTGATTATGCTCGTGAAATTATAAAAGCACTTAAATGTTACAATTTTATTATAGTCCATGTAGGATATCATTTTCTGACATTTAAAAATCGTGTTCTGCGGTGAGTTTCGAGTTTGTACTTACAGAATAGTTCTACTCTATATTCAGACATGTGCCTTTATGCCTCATACAGAAAATCGACACAAATTTTACGGACGACGCAAATGTGCAAAGTTCTAACTTTGAGCATACATTCAAAATCTTTCGGTTTCGGGAATAATTAAAAATGTCTTTAAATCGTAAAAGAAAATATATATTTTTTTATTATTATAAATATGTTACACACTTATATTTATTTTAATTATAGATATTAATTGGTGCTGTTTACGTAATGATAATGATTTCACTATAATTCATATAACTACATACATATAACTCTGCTATTAATACTGAAGTACTGTTCTGTGCTTGTCTATAAAAAAAACAATAGTTCATACGTCATGATTTATTTGCTTTAACGATTTATAATAATAATAATGATAAGTATTTATTACGACCAAATCAGATCATAATTTAAAAACACGACGACGGATACAACAAGCAAAACGATATACATCAGATATTAATATTAAAACAATATATGACGAAAATAATAATTTAATCCAATTTTATAAACACCGGGTGTAATCGAGTTAATTTAATAAATACATGAAAAAAAAAATAGATCAAATTAAATTCATAATTAAATAAAACTGAAATCAAATGAGACATAGTTATATATTTCATATTAAAAAAGATACTATCACAAGCATTCTCAGTGTAAAACTGTGATGATTGTGCCATTTTCGATTCATGAACACCCTCTGTATCTAAGTATCAGACGCCCCTCGGCGTCGGAGTGGCGGGCGCCAGGGAGTCTGCATCTCTGCCTTCCGATAAACACACATATAAACTGCATTATTTTACTACTGAAATAATATTACTCTATCAGTATGAATTGCTGAAATTAATCAGTCGAAATGTGGATGCAAGTCGACATTTATACTGACTTAACGTGAATGTAACTCTGTCTGTTACCACTTAATGCTTAAACCGGTTAACCGGAAATCAAATTTTGTATGGAGTATGTTTGAATCCCAGGCATACGGGGAGAAATGGGTGATGACGGCTTGTGTGCTATAAGTAAAGTTGCATAAATATCGCGCGGGTAAAGCGCAGGTTTACGTATTCTTTAAGTTGAGGGACATGTGTCATTTTGTATCTAAACAATTTTTTATTTTGACCGTGTCTTGTTTAACTTGCACAGCTATAGCGTAACCGTACCTTAACCTTCGGTCAGAGAAAATGGTCTTGCTTTTTTCTCTGTCCCGAAGTTGATTGAAGGAGATCGATCTTCAAGGAGGTCTTTAGTAAAATGTATTATTTTGCATTCTTTGTAAAGGTTTGTCCTTCATGTGCAAATAAGTGCAATTATGTGTTAATTTTCTTTGTTTCTACTTTAATTTAAAATAGCAGGTATTAATTGATTTATCTTTCGTTTAGATTTTAATAAGTTTATTAAAATAAAAAACAAATTTAGCAGCCCGTATTCGTGGAACTATTTTCTAGAAACAATTTTAAAACTCGCCTCACGTAGAGCTCTTTCGTGGTATGTCAGAACATGATACGCAAAAATGGCCACAATATTTTTAATATTTAAAGGATATAAGCATCAAAATAGCGTATCATCGTAAGTCGATTTTCAACTTTTCACGATCTGTTAGAACGTTTTAAATTCGATTATGGAATTATACAAGTAGATTTGCTGGAGTTGGTAGATAGACTTAACGCTTAGTTCAGTTAGTTTAGGTCAGTTTATAAAATGCATTGTTAATAATCGTATGAAAATAAAATATTACAACAATATTATTTTGTATTTTTATTTTCCGCAATCGAATTTGAACTGTTATGTGATATATATGAACAGTATTCTTTATATATTATATATGAAATTAAGAAATATAGTCAATATACCCCGTAACGAAAAAAATCCGTAACTTTTTTCTTCCGTGCGTAATATTTACCGTGCCATCATAACAAAATAACAAATGGCTCATTAATTCAACTTTTCCATAACAGAAGTATTATGAAACATTTGTAAAGGCATAAATCTTAATGTGTCCATATACGCGATATTAATCTCTTTATGAACGGAATAAAGACTAAAATTCTCTGATCGTTGTAGTCGTTAAAAGCGTACCCATTCAAACAGGAAGTTAACAGCGGTTCGTAGACAAAGCTCGTTCTTTGCCGGATGTGGGTGTATCTACGTACAAACTGATAAGGTAGTTGTTATTTTCAGTCTATTAATGCAAATACATTTCGTTTTTCTATTTTTAAATTATTGGTCTTAAGGCAGAATATAGATTATCCAAATTGGAAAAAGGGCTTAAGTTGATTTATAAAAATGAAATAGCATAAAACAATTATTGTTATAAAGATTATACGTACCTTAATCCACAATAGAAAAGTTTATAGTAGAATTGAATTATCTTTAATGACATGTAGTCGGACCAGTATCAATTTTTTTTATAAATAACTATTTATGTATCAAGAGTAACGTATCTGCATAAATATAATAATATATGTATGTATTAAATTAAAATTATTATTATAACAAAAACCCTACTAGCAGTTCAACAGACATACTATTTTATATATTGAATGTGTAAACAACCCCTAATGCTTTCTTATTTAATAGACACACAGACGTCGGGCTGAGACGGTGCGTCGCGTCGCCGTGGCGCCGTTTAGTCGGCCGGGATTAAACGCACTTTTTTAAAAATAGAATTTTTGCCAAGACAAAGTATAATATTTAAACATAGTAAATAATAATTTTGATTTTGAAGAGGTTCTAGTCGTAATTGATTAGTTGTGGTTATCAAAGATGTTAAACGTAAAAATTAGAGATGTAGGTAGCTGGAATTAATAATAAAACTTATATAATCAATTAAATTAACATGAATATATAACATTATAAACAATATCACGCGATGTGACCATTGCGATGGAAAATTCGATTCGAATAAATCGAACAGGATGAATCAAAATATTAAAAAAATATATATTAATATACAATGGATTCAAACTTAGAATAAAAAGTCTATCAGAAATAATATATTTTAAATTACTTTTTGCTTATACGAAATTTAACATTAAAATAAAATTATAGTAAGACTTATTTCAAAACTATCTCATTCTTGCCCTTGTGATGGAGGTTAGCCAGGACAATTGAATAACAACAATTCAACGTTGTGATCCTATTAAGGTTGGTACCATTCCAAAATGTATGAATTATTTTGCATTTTGTTTTGTATGTCATATAACTTTAGTAAGTCATATACTTCGTCCGGCTGAAATAACTATCTGATAGCATCGCCACGCAAACACACACAAAAAAGTCATCAAAATCGATACAATCGTTTATAAGCTTAGTTAAATACAGAAAATTGATTGATTAACGCACAACATCGTCTTGTCAACATGCGTTGGCAATCACAGTATCTAAGATGTTAGTGTCTGTTATTAAAAAGGCTGTCTCTTAAAACGGAAACACAGATATACTATTATTCATAATAAAATTAATAGTATTGCTGTTTCGTTGTAGGATAAATATTCAGTAATTGGTACACAGATAGCCAGAAAATAATCTAAATTTATTTAATTAATTATTTCTTTATTTTTTGTCATAATATGTTTATCATTAGTTACTTAAAATATTTACACTAAAGTCTATATCTAGATGCAGTGTCTATCATAGAATACATTGTGAAGTCATTTTACGAGCAGGTGTCGCTGTATTTCAATAGTTATAGCAATAGCACTTCCAATAACCCATATGTCTGAGGATCCAATACATTTGTCGGTTTACACTAAAGAACCGTATCGGATTCCCCCATACAAAATACAAATAAAACATGTGGATGTCTATCACACCGACGAACACTGACGAACAGTTCTTTGTTGGGCCACATGTCTAACTTTAAAATATATTATTCGGTATCGATTTTGGTGTTAAATTCGAAAAATCAGTAAATTGTATTCTAATTGAATCGATTTGTTAAGTCAAGGGGTGGTTACCTCAATGGATTCTTCGAACGAACTTAGAGCCAACAGCAGAATTATGTTCTCAACATTTTTAGCATACTATTGTTACGACATGTTCCAAAACATGTTTAAAGCATAATACACAGATAGTTTGAAAATATGTTACTGGTTTTTGGTTTTGTTTACGAAATATATCTTTTTATGTAATGTAATAAGTTTGGTATATAATCTGTTGGATTACCCAATATTTCATTCAAAATTTTTTGAATTAAGTTTACTTTTTTTATATTGTATATAAAAATTAAATATAATGTAAAGTACCATAAACAGAACTGACGCGCGAGTTCAGTCATTTACCAATAAACATACAATAAACAATTTTTTTAAACAAGATTTAAAAACAAAAATTATGTTTATGCTTATCACCGTTGAGGAGATCCATTGTCTGTAACCAGTCCAAGGTTTAGAATCACATCTTGGTTACCATAAAATTGCGTTGTCATTGGAACTGAAACAAAATTTTCAACTCCATAGGAAAAGAGGACTTGGTTATATAATAATAATAATAATGTTTATTTCATCAATAACCAACAGAGTACAAAAGAATTAAAAGTTATATGGTTCAGCTTACAAGATTTGAACTAAAAAAAAACATTGCGAGTTAAATAAAAGTTTTCAAAAATATTAATATTGGCAACACACGTCACATTAGCTAGTTATAAATAGAAGATCATAATTTTTTAAATATTCTATTCTTTCCTAATACTCGTATATTAAAGCTACCTATCTATTTTGCTGCACGCCAAGATCCATATACTCATTATCACGAGCTTAACGACTTAGATTAGGGAATGCGATATATGATTGAATATTTGAGTAAGTAGCGGTAAATCTACCAATAATGGAGTAAGGCCACCTTTTTTTTAGGAAACCGCTTAGAATTTCTCACATCACTGCACTAATGCGGCTTATCAATACATGTGGCAGAATTTCATAAACAAGCACGAGATGAATTTTAAATACATGATTGAATTTGCAATCTATAAAATCACACTGAACCGGCGATATATAAATCTAAAAATAGGGTGGAATATATATTTTTATAACGAAATATTATTTTTACGTTACACGTCATTGTAACCGACGGCCTAATGCAGTAGCAAGTATGCGAGTTAATTTAGTTGAGTGGATTTGTCCTGCACTGTCATCGCTTGTTTATCGTCACACAAGCAGCCGAGTTAATGGTATTAAGGTTCGGATTATTGTATTCAGAACGTTCAGGGTTCAAGAATGTTTTTTTTACTAGCGACTTTGATTAAGAAAAATCAAATGTCTTGATGTATTTAAGTAAAATAAATTCTATAATATGAGCATTGAAATTTTGGCAAGATTTGCGTGTCTTAAGAGTCTTTTATAAATTGTTGGCAGATGTACATAATGGTCTGCCAGTCTGGTCCAGTCTATCCATAGATAATAAAAACCGAAAATATGAATATACAGTTATTCCTATTTCTTCTTATTCTAAAATTGGTTAAACGTCAATGCGCTGTCAAACGTGGTTCTCAGATATTAAATCCCTTGTGTAATGGTATCTTTTTATTATCTCGCTGAATTGTGTTGCGGAAGAATACGACGAATTAGGTGGTGACTGAAACCGCTGTGCACAATACCACCAGTTGAATGATCGTTTGTAACATATTTTATTTGGTTTTAGTTTGATAATGATTACTATCACACATGATTATAGATATTTTTGGGTGGTTAACATAAAATAGTATTAAAACATACCTACGTGTTAAAGTCTAGTTGAATACGTTTATATTATAAATGGATATTTTTAACGGTTCATTTTTATCGTTTTTAAATAAGTATTCAAATAATTTCGCTAAGTAGTAAGCGAAACGACTTAATTTAGTAGCATTCGTTGGAGATTCTATTCTACCGCAAAAAGTAAAAAATATATTCTTCGCTTCGGTGGTATAAACCACTGCAAGGCGTTCGACTATTTTTTTATGTAATAGATAGGCGGACGGGCCATTGGGCCACCTGATGGGAAGTGGTCACCACAATATGCTGTAAACAATAATAACCATTCCCTACATTACACCAATGCGCCACCAACCTTAGGAGCTAAGATATTATTTCCCTTGTGCCTGTAGTTACCAAGTAAAACATCTCCTTAAAAACAGAATTGATCACAATATTTTACGTATAGTTTGAACGTTAACAAACAAAATATCCAGACAATTATAGCCTCGCTTTTATATATCTTTTCAGTGTCAGTCTGTGGTTTTAGTACGCTTAAAACGAATACGTTTGCCTTATTAAACGACGAAAAATCGCATACAGCCATTGTTTTTCTGTCGCCCTAGTTTTATGTGTTTGTTTGTATACATTTCTTCCTTTCTGAGTGTTTGAGTTTCATTATTATCGCATCGTACATAGTGATATTTTATGAATTCGTTACATTTTTAATAATAATGAATTTAATTGTAACTTTATGACTTGTACAGTAACTACTTTATTTATTTGAATATAGTTAAGTTTAAGCATTAATGTAAATAAATTTTATGTGAATAAACGAAATTGATTTCATTGTATATAATATATTTATAATTGCATGGCAGTACTATTAATATATAAAAAAAAGTTTGCGTCTTTATAATAAAGCTGTGAATTCTACAAACAATGTTGATTTTAAGACGTTGTTAGATATATTTAGCTAATAAATAAATAAATAATATAATGATATAACTTTGTATACCTATGTAACATTACGTAATAAAATTTAAAAAGCGTAATTGTGTTCTTTAAACGTTTTTCGTATGTTTCGGTCGGTTTTTGCGTAACGACGCGTCATCCGGCCGGCGCCATTTAATTTCCTTTATTGTTATAAAGCAGGCATTTCGTTGAATTCTTTTTTGTAACGGCATGGCTTAATGAACCGTTTCCTTTTACGCGATGTTTAGATTGTGAAACATTTAATATTTTTATAAAATCATTAATTCGTTTTATATGTTTTGATTTAAATATATCTTATTTTTAATATTCTGGTTCAATTTAATGGTTGTTTATTGCTCTTTATTGTTTTCAAACATCGCGTTAAGTTTTGCTACATCATATGAACATCGAATCATAAAAATAAATATACAAGCGTAGTCCTTTTTTATATTTATTAAGTAAATAATAAAAATTGGACAACATCACATACATTACTCTGATCCCAATGTAAGTATCTAAAGCACTTGTGTTATGGAAAATCATAAGTAACGACGGTAACACAAACACCCACACAACATAGAAAACTAAAGAACATTTTCTACATCGACTCGGCCGGGAATCGAGTGTCGTACCCATGAAAACCGGTGTACACACTGCTCGACCACGGAGGCCGTCATAATTTAAAAATTACGTTACATAATTTTCCATGTAATTTTTTCTACAATACATCTGTGTGTAATAGTAATGGTGTCTAATCTCAGCCGAGTACCTCAAGACTTTGCCGCGGTCCGATGTAATCCCATATAATTAAGGTATACAATATTAAGTTCAGTACACTAGTTTATTATTCAGCACCTTGGCTCTGAGACTACAAGCACATGCATAGAATGATAGAAATTGTTCCACTGCATAATTGAACTACTGCCTCTGTACATAGATTATTGTATTGTACATATTATACTAACATTGTGTTACTGTATATTAATTTTCTTTGTCAATTAATAAATTAAAAACTCATCAATAAAGAAAAATTTTACTCCATGAAATCTGCTTGTCTGTCCCTCTGACTATTAGGATTTTTTTTAATTGAACCGATTTTGATGAAATTTGGCACTAAGCAAGTTTATATGAGATATGGGCAATTTTTTTTTTAATTCGCACTTTTAATAATCGTTTTTTCAATTTAGGGGTGGGATTTACGTATTTTTTTTTTTATGGCGTTGGTTGGTGGACGAGCATATGGGCCACCTGGTGTTAAGTGGTCACCACCGCCCATAGACAAAGGCGTTGTAAGAAATATTAACCATTCCTTACATCACCTATGCGCCACCAACCTTGGGAACTAAGATGTTATGTCCCTTGTGCCTGTGATTACACTGGCTCACTCACCCTTCTAACCGGAACACAACAATACAGAGTACTGATATTTGGCGGTAGAATATCTGATGAGTGGGTGGTACCTACCCAGACAGGCTTGCACAAAGCCCTACCACCGAGTAGTATTATATGCAAGTTTGAAGTTTGAATGTATGTAAGTATGTATGTATGTAAGTTTTGGTGGCAGGCTATCGAAAAACGATTTTATAAGAAATTATATATTGAAAGGCCTTATTTGGTACATCAGAAATATGCATTTTCTTAGTATTGGAAAGTTGTGCCAACGGTCACACCACGCTGGCCCAACGAATTTCGTTGAAATTAGACACATGCAGGTTTTCATCACGATTTTTTCCTTCACCGTCGAGCACAAGATGAATTAACACATAAACATCAATTAAGCACATGAAAATTCAGTGGTGCTTGCCTGGGTTTAAACCCGTAATCATCGGTTAAGATGCACGCGTTCTAACTACTGGGCCATATCGGCTCATACTATTATAGCTTATGTGATATTATATTGTAAGCATGTTATACCAATAAATCCTAAATTACATTACCGAAACAAATCTTATATAACGTCATAGGTATAAATATATAAATATATATAGGTATAAATTTCAAACGTTTCCTATATTATGTTCAACATTGAAATAAATACTAAACTTCATCAAACGAATTGAAATTTAAAATTAAACGTTATAGAACATTCCGAAGCGAAAGTATTCAATATTTTTACCGCATCAAAGAAACACAACGAAACCAACGAACTAATATTTTAACATATCAATATATTTGCTAAAACAATATTCGCAGACCTTTTTGAATATTTGTAAACTTATATCTTAGTCGGCGTTCTGTGTGTAAATTGATCGATCAAAATTACGATTAAATATTTTAAAGTAAATTAATTCATTTACTTTATTTGTATCATAATTCTGACACTACTACTAATTAACATATTTTTAAATACCCTTATTAAAACATGTCGTACAAAATTGTGATATTTGGAGAAGAACAGAATTTTTGAAAATGAGTTCATTGCGATGCTATAAAACCATTTACAAATCAATACAGTTACTAGACAAATAAATGAACTTTAATAAGTTAATTACAGTACTATCAGGAATATCAGGTCTTATCACAAACGGGATTAAACGTTTAGTGAAAGCAATCCGTTTATAATTTTAAACATAACAAATTGCCCAACGAAATGTTCAACATTGAACAATGAGCATGAAAGCAGCTGTGTTAAATAACCAACGAGACAATCCGGCTGCAATGGCTGTCGCTTAAATAATAAATATAATTGCGTCCCGCGGCTCGACACGCTTCGCCGTGAGTAATCACATCACTATATACCTACTTATAACCAGAAGTGCTATCACATAACATTATGCGCCTAGAATGTTAGACTAAAATATAAATAACTATTACAGAAATTGCCGACTTTCCCGATTTTTTTAGTTATGAAATGTTTGTGAAGAAGGAAGTGGTAGGGACCACTTACTTGGTTATAGGGCTTTGTGCAAGTCTGTCTACCCAGACAGGTACTACGCATTCGTGAAATATTCTAACGCCAAACACTTGTTTGTTTGGATTAATCCCGGCTGCTGAATTTCACCATCTCGTCAAAATTCTAAGTTTCACCCGAACCGCCTAGATGTCCGAAAATCCACAACAGCGCGATTTTTAAGACATTTTCTACCTCGCACAACCATACATCTGTGTCTTACTCACCAGCTTTCGCTGGCGGTTTTTCCGAACCGATACGACTTGGGAACCTTCAATAAAAGAGCGTACTACTTCATTAAAGGCCGGCAACGCACCTGTAAGCCCCCTGGTGTTGCAGATGTCCATGGTCGTTGGTAGTCACTTTCCATCAGGTGAGCCTCCTGCTCGTTTGCCACACATAACATTAAAAAAAAAAAAACAGCAATACTCAGTATTGTTGTGTTCCGGTTTGAAGGGTTCCAGTGCAACTTCAGTCACAAAGAACATCTATGTTCCTAGGTTGGTAGCGCAATGGTGATGTTAAGATGTGATTAAAATTTGATATGGCCACCAATGACTATGGCTAGTGGTGACCACTTACCATAAGCTGGCCACAAAAAAAGATTTGTCAGTCAATGCAAGTGTAATGCTTCTAAAATAAATAAAAATTTAGATTTTAATTTTAAATAAGAAGGTTTCCTTTTAATGTTGTTTTTTTTTAAAAAGAGAGATCACACACTATTTTGCTTTCATAAAAATTTTAAGCACTCCTTTCACTTCTGACAGGGTTGATTTTTATTTCGTACTCATCTACATTATACAAGCCTTTGTTAAAATTTCAAGTATTTACTTTTGGTCTGTCTGTGTATATTCGTCTGACAGATGTAGTTAAACGGACTGGATTGAAATAATATAGTTTTTTAATAAACCGTTTTTTTTTTAGAGTAACAAATACATGTTTATTTAGAACGTTAGGGAGATCTTTATAATAATAATAATAATTTATTGAGAAAAAACAAAAAGCATAACGAATAAAAATGCAGTTTTTATTTTACTAAATACAAGAAAAACGAAAAAAATATACATAAATAAAAACTCAATAATAATAAAAAAAACTAGATACATGAAAGGAGGTAAGCTAATTATAGTTGATACTCAAAATTATTCTATTGATGTCTAAACTATGGTAACCTGTATCTTGGAAGACAAATTCCGTACTAAGGGGCATTCTGATCGTTGGCTTGGTACAGAACGGTAGCTAAAAGTAGTTTTGTTTGTATACTCGATTGGCGTTTTATTTTGGTATAAAGTTTATGTAATTTTATAGGGTTTGTAGTTTGTTTAATTTTGTAATTATTTCATAAAATGTAAGATCATTGTTTTTTTTTAATAATTTCTTCTTCGAACTCCTAAATATATAAATATGGATTTATTCACTCGCGACGGCGCGCCCCTCCTAATTTAATTATTGCCGTGCACTAGTATGAGTCACGCGTGTGCCTGAGATGATGATGAAAACTTTAAGTCCGCAAAAAATATGTTCATTTTTATTGTGTGCGTACTTTTCAATATATTGATCGTCGTTATATTAAAAAAAAAACTTACTTAGTGTAACGGACAGCCAAACTTAATAAGTATATAGATAGATAGTTATATAAACAAGAGATTCCAATTCAGTTTATCTTTTAAAGATAACATAATATTAACACGAGTCATGCTTTCTCATTAAACGCTTTGTCCGAGTTAATAAGAATTAATTACAAAGGCTAATTAATGCCTTTAGCTTTGGAACACGTCGGATTTGCCGGATCATTGGACGGTAATTAATTTAAGTTGAAAATATTTTATCGTTAATCGTCATTATAAATAAATAAAAATACAAGTAAAGGCTTTAATGGTTGCCCTTTTCGCTGTCCGTCCATCCAGGACGTCCTAATTTATATTAGACATAATACTTCTCTTGATTTTGTGCAAGCCTGTCAGTCGTCTTTGTCGTCTGACCGATTTCGGCCACGGCAGCGAATCTCAAAGGAGATCAGCCAAATACGCAGGACATATTAAGATGCTCAAATCTGTGCGCAAACGCAGGTACATTCTCTATTCCTTTGCTCTAATATCCGGTGAGACGGCAAATCCGACACGACTGAAAAATAAACGCTCTGCAATGATTTAAAATAAACACTTTCACTAATAAAATTTTAATATTAGTAAACTCATCATCATCCTCCTGTCCTTATCCCGATTTTATTTGGGGTCGGTGCAGCATGTCTTCTTCTTCCATAATTCTTCTTCTCTGTTTCACGTCATCTCACAAGTAACATTATTTCTTTCCATCCATCGTTTCTTTGGTCGTTCCCTACCTCTATATCCATCCACATCCATGCTCAAGATAATAATAAACAAGATTTTAATATTAATAAACTAAGAAAACATAAAATATTAATAAATCCATAATCGTGATGAAACCTGCATGTGTTTTATTTCAATGAAATTCAGCCACATGTTTATCCACCATTCCGTATTGGAGCAGCGTAGTGGAATCCAAACCTTCTCCTCAAAGGAGGCCTTAGCCCCTACAAACTTTAAAGGATGTTACTTTTCTTTATAATATTTTTTATCTCTAACTGACGCTAAAACCTGTAATGAACAAAACGCTGCGGTACATTAACGTGCGTTTTTATTGTTTTTCCAAGGTTCGTAATAAAAAGCGTTAAGGGTAGACTTTTAAATCTTTTTAATTCTTCCGTTCATGCTCCATTAGTAATGTAATGTTAAGTTAAAATTATACGTTAAGAATCACTGGAACCTTGACCATTTTATATTTGTTGGTATTAAAATACTTGGACTTAGTAAATTTAAAATAAATAAATAAATTGAGTCTCAGGACGGCCGACAGAAGCTATAACATAAACTAATCTAAGTTGAACATGAGTAAGAAAAATGAAGCCAGACAGACCGGCGCCGTAACGCGTTACGTAACGAAGCGGTGTCCCATAAGAAGATATCACTTAAAAAATACAATTTAGGATGTACTGAAACGAAATATTAATACTGTCACTAACATATGTTTTAAAAATAAGACTTCTTTTACATAGCACGATATAGAAACTTATCATATTTTTAGTTTTTTAATGTAAGGTTGAGAGAGTGAGATCGGTCGCCAATCAAACATTCTAAATTAGAAATTAATTGAATAGTTTTCTATTTGTGAGCGAAATACCACTTATCAGGAGATCTCCGAAACTATAGGTTCGATTGACTTGAACTTTAGCATGGTTACTAATTTTGTTTACACACTCACTCAGAAAGGATTTTTGGAAATGACAACTTTAAATGGGAGGGGTGCACACTTTGCATGAATTTACCGTACGAAGTCAAGAAGGATTGCTAGTTATGTTGTTAGTCTTAAAGCTTATTCCACCCGCATGGTAGAATAAGCTTTAGAACTTTCTCCTTGAGAGGGGATGAGCCCCTGCCTAAAAGTGGAACATATATTGTTAAATATTATTATAATATTTAATAACTAAAATTCTTAGTCAATATTCACCATAAACACATACTTTCATAAAAAAATATGTATATTATAAGTAGTTAGGTTTACTTAAGTTATAATTTAAACAAATAATTTGAGCGATATAAAAATATTTCTTGAAAGAAGAGTTTAAAAGAAATCGTCGCACAAAGATCAAATAACTAAACTTTGTTTATTTGTACCCTTCAATAAAGTTACCTCGCGATGAAGTGGTGTTAAAGAAAAGCGAATTTAATTCAGAAGCCATAACTTCGTAAAAAGAGCACTCTTATACAAAGAGCCTCTTTACCATGACTGAGTCAAAAACTTCTCCTATCTAAACATTGACTTAATAAATTCAGATGAGGCACTTTTTTATTAAAAAAAAAAACTAATCTAGGCCTATTTAATGCTTGACTATATATACAATACGTTTATTTTTGTCGTACTATAGTATATATAGTAATTTCATTGTAATGTTCTATTTTCATTCTATATTCTTTTTTCAAAAATTACATTTTAATAAACGCAATATTTACTCCAAGAATGTGTTTTATCTATGAATAAATAATAAAAATAACGATGCTAGTAATATTTATCTTATATTTAAAAAAAAAATCACAGTATAGCATCCATTACGTGTTCACTTTGGAACTTTAGAACTACGAGACAGAAAAACGTAATAAGCGTCACATACAAAGACATTTGGGCTTGACATGTTCTTGAATGTTTCTAGTATATTGAGTCTATGGTGTGGGCGTATAAAGTGAAAAAATCCCACCGCTGGGCTAAGGCTCCCCCTTTGAGGAGAAGTTTTTGGAACTTATTCTACCATATTGCTCCAATGCGGAGTAGTGGATACACATGTAGCACTTGGGTGTAATTAATAATAAAAAAAGAATACAAAAGTTGTATATAATAATATATGTACAATAGCATCAGAGATCTGAAGAAGATAGTTTTTATTTCACATATAGTATTGAACAAGACGAAAAAAACAAAAACAGAACACAGCAAAGACAAAATAGAAACTATTTGTAATATAACAGAAAAAATAAATAAATTCTTCTGAAAAAAAAGTCAAACGTCAAAATACCGTATCCAAAATAAATCCGCTCAACATTTTGTCACTCCAGCTTTTTTTTATGAAATTGACTGCGGCGCCCCGCGGTTTAATATAACGACTCATCCATTTCCAACAATATGCCGAACTTTCACACGTCAACTTTTTACATTTCGGATGGATCGTTTTTTATTGTCGCCCTTTGGTAGTAATGGTGTTTGTATTTTCACCGCGAGTTCTTGATACTTTTTAATCCTATGGTAGTATGAAGAAAGTGGCAATTGGACACAGTGGATACGTTGCGTAAATCTGGGTAAACTCCACAGAGCTAAATTTGTTTTTATAAATCATGTTTTACGGTTAAGAGAAACAGTAAAAGAAGTGTATTACTAATATTCTTGTTTTGTCCCTCGTATTACAGCAATGCCTACATATGTATGTATGCCACCATTAGAGCCAGGATCTCACTTCATCTTAGTTTAACCATATTAACTTTCAATTCTAGTTTCTATACATTATGAATATTAATAATAGACATTGAGTTGATTTGACACCGCTTCATTCATATGGTATATAACATAGCAATAAATCTCTATTAATTCTATAAAAATGTGTAATTGGTTTCTTTGTTTGTAATCTCTAGAACTATTGATCTATTTTTTTCACTGGTAGGAACAGTACTTCTAAGTGCTATAGGGTGTAAATTTTATAATATTCTTTATCATTAAATCTCACCCGTAAGTGTCACAATTATTATATTATACATTATAAGATAAAAACAATTATTAAATTATATACTACAATTGGTAAATAACACTAAAATAGACATTCTTAAACAAACTTTTCTGTTTTAAATTAACTCTCAAATCATTCCAATCTCCAGCAAAATTGATTATTACTTAGACTAAGTTTTTATCGTGTAAGTTAGTTTTCTCGATCAAGGATTAAATGTTTCATGATACTTCGAAATCTTTAATTAAATGTTCTTAATCCGAAAACGGTCAGACAAGGATTAGAGGGACGACTTCGAAATTAACACCTTGTGGGAACTTCAGACTAATGACAGGTGCGTTTTAAAATATGCTAATCTGAATAGTCCCTCGGTTAGAATCTGTTAGGGATTTCGTAACAATATCTGCGGAAAATATTTTTCAGTCTTTTTACACCCGTATCTAAAGAAGCCCAGTTTATTTAATATTTTATTATTTACTAGTTATTCTCCCCTACTTTGCTCGGATGCAATTTATTAATAAAAAAAAACATAATTATTATTGTTACAGTAAGTTATACAACTTTGCAGATTTTTTGTTTCTACATAATTTGTAATCAGTGATATCGTCTAGAGATATTTTATTTAAAGAGGTATTTCTGTCTGATTTTGATAGACAACAAATTTGATTGCTTAGCTAGCATGTATGTTATAAATATAATATATTCACTATAACACTCAGGGATGCAGTAGCTTCCTATCGATATTTTTTTTAGAATTGATAACTTACTTCTGGAGATTACCGATTTGTATGGTTACACAAAACAAATAGCTCCTTTACAATATTAAGTATAGGCAAATAAATGTAACATGTAATTATAAATATTTAACATGTGCGTGATGAAGGAGTGCTTATCGCGAAAATATATTTTTGTTTGATCTCCTACAATGAATAGCAATGTATTTAATGCTAATTATTTCTATGATCTACTATTTTAAAATTCATAAGTACCTACATTGGAACTATCTTTTTTATTCTTACTTGATAATTAATATTATCAATAAAGAGGAATGTTTACTAAATTTTAAGTAAATGAGTGAATTAAACATATAGAATAATACCATGATAATGTAACGCGAAACTCTTAAATATTATTCGTATTATTTTATTCAATAAAATAGTTGAAAATATTTTTGTATCAATAACATAAATCGGAGTCGGTTTTATAAAAACCAGATAACATTTTGCGAATAGGTTTGATTTAATTTTCGACAATATATATTGGAATTCTCCGTATTTAAAAATTCATTGACTTTATAACTGCAAGCAAATGATCTGTAACAACAATCATTTTAGAAATATTTATCATGGATTACTTTATATTTCGAACCAAAAAATAATTGTTTGTAACTTCTGAAATCAAAGGATTATCATTGATTATATATTATCTGTGGAAAAAAAACGGGTATTTTTGGCGGGCTTTTTACAAATAAAATTATATTAGCTATAAAAACAAGGGTCTTCGATTTAATGCAATAAATTCAAAGATTATTATGTTTTAAATAATGTTTAGTTACATGTATGACTCTGTAGTCAATAATAAAGTAATTAATTCAAGTAACTTCAAAAATTAAATGGAGTTTTCATTCAAATTATTGAATTCAACGAAATCTGTTTATGATGGTTGAATTAAAATTTGCGATACGGATAATTACGCGTTCTCAGCTTTGACAGACTATCTTGACATTCAAATAAAAAAAGACAATTAATATTTTTTACAAAAGTAGTACTGCTTCTACTTTCGAAGTAATTCTTCTTGGTGCACGCACATGATGACGCAATAACTATATTATTTTTTTTATAATTTTATAATTTGATTACAAATTTACATTGTGAATGTTTGTAGTGATATTTGTAGTAGTAGTGAAAATTTACATTTTTCATAAATAATTTTATTATTTATAAGTAGATTGTTATTATTTATTGTAATTAATTGTTTGCATGCAATTAAAAACTATTTTTAATTACGCTGAATAAGTAGAACATCTCACGCTCGTACATAAGTACACGCACCCATTTTTTTATAAATATATTAAATTTAAATTCAATGTCGAAGTGGAGTCATTTCGACCGAATTTAAGTCACGGTGGGCAATCTTTAGCTGCGACGGAGATATTATTTGGCAAAAATGTTAGCGGAAATCTAATTGCACTACCTATTCCATCAGTATGGGATAGATAAGGACGAAGAGAGAAAAAACCGTATTGCGTCTGATCTTTCTTCCATTTTAGGCACAGGAATTGATGGTCAAATTAAACACTACCACCGGTTCGGAAAAAGAAAACACCCTGACCTGAGAAGAACCGGCGAAAGAAACTCAGCGGGACTTTTTTTTTTACGTCAAATTAATTATATACATAATTGTATATGAGTAGAAACAGCCAGGAGGCGATCGTTTCATTCCCAAGGTGTGCTATCAAACATAAACTTACAAATTGTATAGTAACCTTTCGCACACAAGCGTTCCTTAACAATTTTTTTAAATTTCGCAACAGAGGCATTTTGAACGCTTTCTGGGATCCTGTTGTAGAAGCGTATACATTGCCCCACAAAAGAGTTACTGACTCAAATCAAATCAAATTTTCTATATTTCTTATGGCTTAACCGAAACTGCCAGAGTCTTATATGATCGAAAGGTTCTACTGTCCATGGGCATCTGCAGTAAGGAGGCTTACAGGTCCGTTGCAGGCCTTCAAAAATTAGTAGGATATTTTCTTCCTTTTATTTTTTTCCGAAGTTCTATTAAGAATTTCTTGACAAAAACACTCTATAAATCTTATCGACCCAACCAGAAAACCAATCCTCGTTCTTTGTCGCTTTATAAACTAACCACGAAACATTTAATAAAAAAAAAAATACAGTACGTCACGATTTTAATAAGTTACGTAATCAATGCAAACGTTTACAGTAATACTTTATTTTTAATTTTTTTCAGCATGTAAACTTGAAATTTTAAAGTATTCGTGATTTGACTTAATTCCCTTGAACTTCTCATAAAATTATATATTTATATTTTCACTAACAACTGGGAAATTGATAAGAACAAACTACATTCAGTTTAATTCATTTCTATTCGATGGCTTTCATTATACGGGCACATAGATGTTATCGATATTTTCAATAAATATATATATATATATATATATATATATATATATATATATATATATATATATATATATATATATATAGTATAAGCCACTTTTAGCTTGGAACTGACAACTCTACGCCAAAAAAATGTTTTCAAAATAAAAATAAAAAAATTGTAATAAAGAATTCCAGAGAAAGATTTTATTAAAACGCTGAATAACGTAGATTTTTTTAGTCTTATATAGATACATGTACTTAATATATTAAACATTAAGTTAATGCAATTTCGAAAGGTCAAAAGTGCCTTTTTATAATAAAATAATGAACTTTACAAAAACAAAGATTTCGGTAAGTTAATTAAATCTATTAATCTTGATCTATTGAGCCTTGATCTGAAACGAGCGTGTGATAGAGTAACCATATTAGCGTGCTGCAACACAGGACAATCCCGTGAAAATTCTCAAATATTTTTGTTTAAATAAAATACATTCAATAAATTAAATTTTACTTATTAATAATATTATTTATTGCTATCATTCGCAACGGTCCCACCAACATCATTAAATATTTCACAAAATACATTATCATTTGTTAAACAAAGTATTAATAACAAAATTCCTTAACGGCTTTTAAACTACAAACAGTAATAATAAATATCTTCCTGAATTATTCTAATGCAAGATTGTATCCGCAATTACAGGTGTAATCTCTTTCACTCAACAGGAAAGAACACACACACACATATATATCCTTTTCATATGTCCTTTTTATATGCCTAAAGGGATATTAAAAGGACTGTCAAGGTCACGTGAGTTTTTAAGTATATGTAATGAACACGGGATCTCATTAAGATATCCGTGAGGATAACGAGGTTATTATCAAGTATTATCCAGGCAGTTTTAATACATATTTCCTGCTAATATTTAAACGTGTCCAGAAAATTCAAAATGATTGGCATCACTAGCGTTTGCCCAAATAATGTACTTAGGCATGAAATCACTTTGCATATAAACGCGTGTCAGATTAGACCTAACAATGCGATTAATTGTTACGATATACATATGTATATATTATACAGGGGTTCAAAGAAAACATATGAAATATTTCGCATATATTCGCACCCTTGTATATTTCCGTTACAGAAAATTCTCTTATGTCATTCTTTGGCCATTGAACTTAGTCTATAAACACATCGAACATGTTAAAGATGCAATAACTATTAAACCAACTTTTGTATCTATATTAAGAAGGAATTTATGTTTCCAACACGAAAAATATCGACAAACGCAATCGTATAATTACAAGCTTTACTGAACCGAATAATTGATTACATGTTAACGCAACGATATATCATACAAACATATATATTTTTACAAAATAAAATACTGAACTTAAACGCATCAACCTGTATCTATATGTTTTTTTATGTTATCAACAAATATATTTACTATTGAACCAAAAAACGAATCACGCGATTACTGATATCTGCGAATATAAATATACTGATTTGCCAATCAATCACAATGTGTTTTAAAATTTAGCCAACCGTGGTCAAAATGAGTAAGATCCTGTGTTTTGCGCTCTTGTTCGTGTGTTGTTCGTGTAGCAAATCAAAAAATGACTTAAGGATACCTAGTGGTAATTGTTTGTGATAATTAATAATAAAATAGTCGTATTATTTTTATAACGTCTTATGTAATAATTTTGGAATACAATTTTATATCCTTAAATATAGACGCTTGGCGAATAATAACTAGGCTGAAAAGTGTAATACTTTGGCCCACGACACTTTTCTATGTGTGTTGTGTGTGTACAAGCCTATTTCCATGTGTATTCATTATAGTTATTTATTACGATTTATGATAATTTTTTCCTGAAACTTCGAAGAAAATTGCTATGACTAAGCCTAACTAAAGTTCACTCATTAAAATATAAATTATTATTAATAGCAGATATTTGAACGTGATTATTAATAATATATTGTTAAATTTAATAATGACCTCGGATTTATAAAGATTTTGTGAAAGGGCAATTTGTGTGGTTATGTATCATGGTTTCATTTTGTTGTAGTTGCCGATCTGAATAATTCAGATGGATCTGTAGGAAACATCGGTGAGTACTTTAACTATTAATAAGTATTATATATGCGATTAGTTGACGTAGTTATTCTATATCGGATTTTCATTTTATTTAATAGTTATATGTCCTGCGCAGTAGATCTCGCTTAAGATTGACCAACGTGCCCAAAATCGGTCAGGACATTATCATGTCTAATTTAAAATAAACTAATTTTCAGTTTTGTACTAAACTAGTTTCAGCCTTGAGGAGTTTTGCTAGGTGCCATATTTCCTTTTCTGTATCATTGAAATATATATTTAAAGTTTGGTGACGATCGTAAATCTGCATGACTGCGTAGGTAGTCCGCAGTCATTGTTAACTCTACTATTAGCTACCTAACATAAATATTTGTATTGAAGTATAAATAATTATATTGTTATAAATTGTATAAATTATAATGTTTTTGTAGCTTTATTACTTTGATAAATAATAAGAAATAAGTATATTAAAAAATCTGTTTTATAATTTTTTTCATATTTAATTTTAAATATATTTTGTAACATTATTATGAACAGGGCTAAAAGGCTGAGTAACTTTTTTCCGATAAGAATATATAAATATAATTTTACAAAAATTTTGGATGAATGATTAGACTGTATCGTCACATGCCGTTGCCTATTCCGGTGATAACGAAAAAATAACTGTAATTATGTAATCGTTAATGTTTTTTTAAGGTGGTGGCTCAATCGGTAACATTGCAAACATTGCACAAAGTAGTAAGTATATTTTGTCCTTTTTATTTGATAATAATATAAAATGAACGAAGCATATTTAAACATCGGTAGATTGAAAAAAGGATTTAACATATTATAGTAATTATAATATTTTATATGGTCTACATACTTAGAAAGATCATACGAAATGATATAAATTTACGCCAACAACGCATTGGGGTTGGAACGCGAATCTTAACCGATGATTACGGCTTCAAGCCCTGCCATACACCCAATTTTTATGAGCTTTTTTTGTTTATATTTGACCTCGTGGTGATAGTTAAGGAAAACGTTGTGATTATGCCTGCATCTGTAAGATAAAAATATGTCATATGTATATCCCGTATCGGAGCAGCGTATGGGAATATTCTTCTATTTAGAGAAGGGAGGCCATAGTCCAGCAATGAGACAAGTAGACTCCAATAATAAAAAAATAATCTCAAGGAAGTAACGTAATGTATCCGAAGTACATTTTACAATTTTTTTTTCAGATATCGGACCGTTAGGTGGTATAGGAAATCTCGGCAACAATGGTCTTGGATGTAAGTTTTATGTATTAAATATTATTAAAGACATTTTGAAACTTACAATCCGAGAGACGCTAGACAAGCGTCATTTCTCGCAAAAAAAAAAACAGTTTTTAGTTTTTCAAAAGATTCAAGACATGAATAGGTTATTTGTTCAATATAAAAAAAATACATATTACAATTTTCCGAACGCAAATGTCGCTCTCTAGGATATAATGACAAGAATTCAATTTTAAAAACTTAATTATAAAATCTAAATTTTGTGGCAATTTGATATTATTGTAAAGAACACAACATCAGAAGAAATATTGTGCATCCGCAATTATTGAAAACAATCCTATTTTACTTTACAAAATCGATTAACGACAGTAATGTGGTCCTAAAACATTGCAATTTGAACTTTATCGCGAACTAATACGTGACCTGATGCTACAAAAAAGGTAGCATATAATTAAGTCACTTACGACTACATACACATAGGAGATATGACCCCAAATCATTTTTACTTTTACAAAATAACACTTGAATTTCTTGAATTTTTCGGTACGAATCGTTATGACAGCTTACTAAGATCGCCTCTATACATATAAATCCCCTCGATGGGTCGGTTTTCTTCGTAAATACGATATTAGCCGATGCAAAATATATTTGCTGTAGTCCTGTACATATTACCATCATACGAACTTTAGACATATGGAGTTCAAAAACCATTGCACTCCGATACTTAAACCTTATTGTTTATTTCATTAGAATTGTTTCTTTAATGGAAAACATTTTACAAAGACCTTATTTTTTCAATTATAAATAATCTTTTACAGATATCGGTTCACTGGGATCCTTAGGAAACCTCGGCGGTCTGAACAGTGAGTTTTATTATTTATTTAATTTATACTCTATAAGAAAAAAAACGCTTATAATACTGGTGAAATTATTGATTTTTTTTTCAAAGTCTAAATTCACTTTATTCGTATTAACTTGTAAAATATTTTTTTAGATAAATTAATACCTGTCCTAATACTATTTAATTAAAGTTATGTTATATTAAGTACGTTTAAGTTTTGCTATCATTTATACAAATAAAGCCATAAAATAAATCTATTAACAATTTTGCGATCGACGTTCAACCAAATTGTTGCATATAGAATTATATGTTTTTCAGATGGCGGTCAGGGAAACAACGGTAGTATTCACTTATCTATAATTTTATCAGAAACGAATGTGTAATTAAGTTGCACGAATGATAGATTGATGTGTAAATGTATATTTAAAAGGATTCCATTGAAGGATTGACGATTTGAATAATAATATATTTTTTGCAGATTTTGGTTCTATTGGAAACATTGCCAACATTGCCCAGAGCAGTAAGTATAAATTCATATTCAAATAATACTACTTACTCTAATATCTATAAGAGATAAGAGTTTTCTTCTAAGCTTTCTCTAAGCTTTTCTTTGAAATATATATATATATATATATATATTTAAATAAATATTTTTGTAATATTCGAAAGAATATCTTCAGTAATAACTGTTCGATCGATGCAGATTTTTATGCGATGTTGTGAACAATTAAATTAAGCGCATGAACAATGACACTTACCCAGACTGGAACCCACCATCTCCGATTAAGATAAAGGTGCTCAATGAGCGTATTTAGCTTTTGAATATTTAAAAAAAGAAAACATTTTAATAGAAATGGTAGAAAAAATGAAGTGTTTTAAGCCGAGGTACGAGTGGCTGGAATGCATGCATTTTAACCGATGACCAAGTGTTCTAACCCAGACAAGCATTACTGAATTTCCATGTGCTTAACCATCTTCGCATAAAGTAAATAAAATCGTGGGGTAACCTGATCTTATTTAATTTCAATGAAATTCAACCACAAAGTGTATCGGCCAAAGCGCATTGGAACAGCTTGGTAGAATTACCTCTAAACCTTGTCAGAATAATGAAACGTTATCTTTGCTATACATAACCTTTGTTTTACAGATCTCGGATCTACCTCTATCGGTAATGTCGCCACGGTTGTTCAAGCGAGTAAGTCGTTTAGTGCATTGGATATTGATCTTGAACTCAGAACATGTTCATAATAAATTGAGTTTATTAAGGACTTTAATTTAATAATACTTTATTTGCATAAAACAACTGATCATTAAATTAACCTTATTAAAGTTATTATGGATATTTTAGTTAACAATATTGACATATTGAACACATAAAATTTTTTCTTAGCCTAATTTGATTAATTCGTGAATTATTTGTACTGTAGATGTAGACACGACGGGTTCTGACGGTAGCTCAAACTCGGGGGACAATAACAGTGACAACAACAACAATAACAACAACAACAACAACAATAGTAACAACAACGAACAAAATGGTAAGTACGAGTATTCATTTGATTTTGATTGGGTAACTAAGCAAGAACTATTCTTTACTATTGGTTTAAATTTTTACATCTACACAGTAGTGATTTTTAATTGGTTTGATTTTAGTTTATCAACAAAAATATAAGCGGAAATAAATGTGGGAATATAAAGATATCATGATTTTAAATTTAGAATTTTATTTAATTTTCTTTTTATTCATAATCAATTTCATTCTTTTTTTTTTCTTCAACGTATAACGTTACGTTCCTGGTATTGAGGGCTATTTCGATAATTTTATTATTAATAGTTTGCTTTATGTCAATAAAAGATAATAAGATAATGAAACGTTATAAGGTTCTTGAACGTAATTAAAGGTGGTATTTTTAAGTTAACGTAATTATATAACGTATTGGTTTTTTTTTATGAACTTAACTAGTAGAAGACTGTTTTAAATATCATTCATACTTTTTTAAAATAATAACTTACTACTCCTGTTGAAATGTAAAAAAAAATACGGTCACGCCTGATATTGTGATGTAATAATTATGAATAAGTCTAACCTTTCTCAAAAATTTAGCTATCAAATGCAAAAAGTTATTTTCAAGTCGGTCCAATTATTGATATTAAACGATCCATTCAATTTATTTTTTTCACCATTAACTAGATTATATTATTTTATTATTTACAGGTAATGGATCCCAGGGCAGTGTGGGCAATGTAGCTAATGTTGCCCAAAGTAGTAAGTATATTATATATAAATACATAGTATAACTGCTTACTTTTCAATGAATGTTTGATTCACTAAAATTTTGATGGTAGAAGTATTAACTTTGTGAAAACCCTACTCTGGGTACGTGTTAAATGTGGTTGTGTTTCGGCTTTTTTTTTTTAATTTAATTTACAACATCCACGGGCTCACAGTTGCTCGTGCCTTTTTTACATTTTACTTGTGTTGTGTTTCGGTTTGAAAAGAGAATGAGCCTATGTCACAGGTACAAGGGATATAACTTCTTAGTTCCTAAGTTTGGTGGCGTATTGGCGATGAGATGAATGATTAATAATAATTACAACGCTAGTGTCTATGAAATATATATAAATAGCTCATGAGGCTCTAGGTCCCGAGATCCTCTATTTCACTAAAACTTTATTGAGTGAGCTGTTGGTTTTGCGTCCGATCATGTCCGACCGACCATTGGGCAATGAGAGGGAGAGAATACATGAGCAGATTATGTTGGGTTTTGCGCATTCGTGCACTAAAATATCACCTCGATCATTACTAGTATTTAAAATTGCTCGTTATAGCCGATGTGCAGCCAAAAGGACATTATTATATATTATTTTTGTTTTTAACAGATGCTCAAGGACAGGGCGGAGTTGGTAACATTGCCACCGTGATACAAGCCAGTGAGTTAATAATTTTTTTTTTATAAGTCTAAATATACGGGCAACCGTTTATTATAACCAGAGAATTTTGTGTACTAACAAGCGTTGCTTTCTTTTTACTATCCTTCTCTTTCTTGTTTATGAAAGAAAACATCGCGAGGAAACCTACACATATTAGATAAAATCTTTCCACATATGTATCAACCGCTGTTTTAGTAATAAGCTTAAATTTTTTTAAGGATAAATATATATTGCCCAAAAATGATACTTATTACAGGTTGTTACTTAATAACGGGTTGTTTTTGGACGTGTTTTTAGGATAAGGATCAATAAAGTCAATGTGTCACGATATTTTAATAAAATCTCTAATGAATCCATTCCAGTAGTATTATTATCAGTATCGAATATAAATAAAGCGATTCTGTTTCAGACGTCAATACCGGTCAGTCAAATTCTAACTCAAACTCAATCGGTAACGTTGGAAACATCGCTCAAAGCAGTAAGTATTATTTTAGTCAAAATTTGTATCAAATTTATACTAATTAAACCTATAGAACTTAATTGAGCCTAAAGTCACTCGACTGCGTTCGGTGGATTATGCTTCTATTCTTCTTTTAAAGAGAAGATAGAAGATTAGTAATGTTTTGTGTATTGATCATCGTCATAATTTAATTGAATCGTTTTTTTTTTATTAGATGTTGGAGGATCACAAGGGCAAGGCCTTCTTGGTAATATTGGTAACATTGCCAACATCGGACAAAGCAGTACGTAGTATTTAATATTTCTTGATATAAATCATAAATAATATTTTTTTGACACATAAATATCTATCTGCAGATATTAATGGACAACAAGGCATGGGTATCGGCAACATTGCTAACATCGGACAAAGCAGTGAGTAATTGAGTATTTTAGATGTAGTCTAGATCCTTAGTACAAACCACAGCGGACGATAAAAATACTAGACATTTCTGTCAAGAAATTCTCAGTGTATTAACTCGTCTCGGAAGGCATTTAAAGCTAGTACTGATCAGAACTCTCTTCGGTAATGTCGAATTGCCGCAACGGATTATGAGCGCGAGGGAACAGAGACTAAACTGAGCTTAATAACGTGAGCGCTGTATTATCTCCTGTGCATTTTGACACAGATATCTACCAAGATGACATTATTAATTGTTTAATTATGTAAATTATAAATAATGTTGTTCTGACAAAGAAATATATATTTGCAGATATAAATGGATTACAAGGCACAGTTGGAAGCATCGGTAACATTGCTAACATTGGACAAAGCAGTGAGTCACTTTTATTAATAAATTAATTTCCGCTAGTGGCTTGGTATCCGCGTTATAAGGGTGAGGGAGGGAAGGAGGTAGGAGGGATTTAGGTACCCTTTATCTGTTTCTATATCTCTAATAATGTGAAGTATTTTTTATGACAGTCGGTTGAGTATTCAAGTCTCGAAGTTTTTCGCATTATAATATCTTAAAATCTGTGAATTATTTAACTTCACCCATTACTAGGAACTATTAGTTGCATTTGAAATACTGTTAACTTCGGACAAAAATTAATACCAGATAAGTGTACTTGTTGTGATAATATAATTTATTAAAATTTACGGAATTATTTTTTCTAATACATATTTCTTTTTACTATGCTTATACTATGACTATTATTTAAGATTAATTTAATCTTATCATCGAAATATTTACAGATATTGGTGGGCTTCTGGGTCCATCTGGTAATATCGGTAATGTTGCTAACATCGGGCAAAGCAGTAAGTATAAAGTAAATATTTCGTTTAAATATTATTAAATTTATTCAAATATTTAAAAAAAAAATCATCTGTTTTTTTACAGATCTTGCAGCCATTCTTACCTATTTATACGGCAATGGCCAGAACTGTAAGTACAAGAATATAATATGAATATCTATTCCATATTTATATATATATTTATTTTAAATTAAAGTCATAATAACTGAGAAGAGTTCTATACAAAATTATTTTCTTGCAGATTATTCATACGGTAGAGGATACAACAACTACGATAACAACAACAATTATTATAATAATAAAAATAATTACAACAACAACAATAAATATAATTACAACGACAACAACAATTACAATAACAATAACAACTATTATAATAACAACAATAATTACAATAGATACAATAATTATGGTAAGATATATTTTTAACTAGAAATTTAAATATCCTAATATGATCTGTCGGTTTTATTCTCTCCTTCGCGAAATAACTTTCAAAATAACTTGTTTAGGTTAATTATTTAAGGATTTATAGGTAGTTATTAGACTACATACAATAATATCTAAAAAAAAATATGCTTTATGTTTGTAAACTGTTTTTCTTTAAGGCGAGGATAGAAACATCGAACGGCCTTGTCAAGTCTTCGACACTTACTGTATCAGAAAGTACTTCGCGGAGAACTCGAAATGCAAGGAATCCCAAGGCCCAGTACCCGACCCTATGTACAGAGCTCAGTCCACGTCGTTCCTCCCAAGAGTTAATCTAACTATGACCTCCCATGATGCTCTATACAGTGGTCTTAATGGCAGAATCGAAGAGTTCTAGTAAGTTCAATTTGTAACTTTAATTTTAATTGGGGGTAGATCTTTGTGTAATGCCGCCTAGAGATATTACCCGCACATAAAATATTCTACCGCAAAATAGCGATTCTTGGTGTTGTTTCGTTGCAGTTTGAAGAAAGGGTGAGCCAATGTAACTAAAATCATATCATATAGGTTAATAAAATCTCTTACAGTGGATGTCAGTAATCATCAGGTCTCCCATTTGCCGTCTACTTATTAGAGTCAATGTACATTCGTTATGCTAAATATAAATATCAGATTACATATTTATAAAGCTAGCAAAGTTCCTGACATCACCTTTTTATACATATAATCAAAGGACAAAATCGGTGCACGTACAATTAATGCCATTCGAATTAATTTTATTTAATAAAACAAAACGTAAAACATTCGTATTAGTATATGCGAGCGACCCTCTCTGACTTCGCACTGGTTCAATTTATTAACAAAGAAAATTTTATGATATAAATAAATTTATAGCCTAATCAGAATTTAACTTTCTAGCCCGTGAAATAAATTTCCGAATTGTAACCTAAGTTCCAAACAAACTTGACCTCTTTGTAATATTAGCATAGATAATAAATACAATAATATATTTATATATAATTATTTTTGTCTCAAAAAATGTTTTGAACCCACTAATATGAATAACCTCAAATCTTTTATCATTCTTTCAGCATCAACAAAGAAACGGATAAATTGGTCCTGGCCATCGAATTCCGTAACTTAACTTTCTACTCGAAAGACACTTACTTCCGGTTCCATCGACGCGGAAGAGAACCCATTGTCAACGTGGACTATCTCTACGTTAATTACAGTAATTATTTTTCTTTTCTTTTAACACAAAGATAGTTTTTAATCTTACATGGCTGTATATGTTTTGTCTTTGACATGACAAGCGTAAAAAATTAGATGGAGCACATTGGTTATATATTATGATTGAAGTAATTGTGATCGTTACCTTTTTTTTTACTCGAGATAATTTTCAAATCATAAATATACTTTTGAAATATTTGTAACTGCATTTCTTATATGGCTTGTGTTTATAAAATAACTTCTGTTCAGTAATAAGCCTGGTGAAAATCTGCAATTTTCGGAAAAAATTCTGACAGTTGTTTACGAAGAAATATTTTTAAATCAAGTGTAAATACTCGTTTTGTTAATTTTAGCGTTTTTTTTTTTTCATTTTTAAGCGAAGCATACTTTAAATACTTTTTGGTGTTGTTTACAATGCAACTACCACAGCTTAGCCAAATAGATAAACCTTTTATTTGTTGAGGTTGGCTTATAAGAATGCAGATTCTGAGGTTCTTGGTTCAAACCTTAGCAGGGAATAGTAATAGTTATTGATAATGTCAGTTAAAGTATTTTCCTTAACAAACCGTATGTAGCCAATATCTTAGAAAGAAGAACAAGCCGTTGGTCTTGCGAGTGAACACTCTTCGCTTCATATCGTAACCGTTTAGGAGATGAAATGTCTAGTCACAGTGGGTGAATGCAATTATTTGACACACTGTTGTTTTTTTCCAGAATCCGTGGTGTCTACTATCGTTATTCCGAACAGGAAAGACCTTCAACTGCAGAAGAGCGAAACCGTGTCCTACGTCAACGAAGTTCCAACATTTAGCATTGGAAGAAATGCTTTCGATCATCCAGGTAAACCAAACGATATTTTGTACATTAAAGATTACTAGCTGTCGCCGCTACTCCACTCACGTTTAAAGGGTTGGTCATCAGTTCTTAGATATAACAAGGACATATTGGACTATTTGCCATGGGAGGCTTGAAATTTAAGCTTGCTTCATTACCGTGAAAGAGCAACAGACAGACCGACGACCGACCGACAGATATTGATGAATAAAATAGTTCTAACAGTTTTTTCTCCATCGAATCAACATTCCGAACAGATTGCAGCTTAATATTAAAATTTAATATGTAAAAAGTAAAAAATATTATCAGGTTTCCAATTTAAATCTTGATTGGGACGAATTTTAGACTTAAACCCGTTCGTATAGACTGTCCCTGATATGTCCATGCCTCGTAGAGAGTAAAGCTAGTGATCCTGTGTATATACCATGACCTAAATTACCATCATCAATTTTTTTTAAGTTTAGGCAAAGATTGCATGTTGAAACCTGTGCAAGTATCTCTGAACTTTCATATGATTTATTTGTCTTTATAAGATTCATCTCGTGGCCTGCGATAAAAGATCGTGAGGAAACCTACATGTGTCAATCTTTAACTTAAACATATTTCAAATTTATAATCCTATGATAAGTCCAGCTGTGGTACATTTCCAGACTGTTACATTATATTTTAAAAACATTCGTGATTTTTTTTCAGATTCAACGGTTCAGTTGACTAAGGTTCAAATTGTTACTGACATCTCAACGGATGCTCAAGAAATGGAACTGACTGAAAGCGCATTCTACGCTTCCACCTTCATTCAGTACAGCATCTGTGACTTTGGTCTTAAAGTCTTGTAATGACCCAATGAATTCGAATTGAAATAAATTTATTTTAATCCAAAAATTTAGTTTCACTAAAAAAAGTATTACGATTATATCGCTATAAATAGCAATAAAAGTTATTCTTTTTACGTCCTTATAAAAAGTCGTTTTTATTATATTCTTTATTGCACTAAAATATGTTACAAAGATGGTACAGTAATATATGTACAGGCAATGGTGGACTTATCTCTAAAAGAGATTTCTTCCAGTCAACCTATGGAGGTGAGTGACAGGGTGATGTTTTTACGGCTTGTTATAAAATAAAATCACTGTGACAGTTTTAATAATATATTGAAATACATTTTATCATTTTTAAAATGACTTAAGGAATACTTTTAAATTCACTTAAAGCTCTATGCGAATAAGGTTAGAGGTTCAAATCCATAAATTTTAGTAACTTTAAAAATGCTATTATCAAAACATATATTCGTAAATTATGCATATCGTTTATTTCACGAAAAGTATAACTCAACATATTTTTCAAAACACATATCAAAACATATTTAACAGATTACGTTTAAATTTAATAATGGAAGTATTAAATTAAATTTGTATAAAATGTTTACGGTAAATTTAATTTATTATAAAACAAAATGTTGTATATTTTAAGTCATTACAGCATAACGTACGACAAGTACGTAATCGTGAGTTCTTACTTAAAAATAGAATAAATATATTATTGGAGACATAAAGAAGCGATACGATTATGGTAAATGGAGTAATCGATTATATATTTTAGCAATTTATCTTATACTTATGTCAAATTATAATTTTAATAGTATTTATTATTTTAATATAACAGGCTTAAAAACTTTTTGGTTTAAATTTATACGACACATAAATATTAATGAATAGATAAAAACTTTTATTTTATTTTTTTGTATTAAAATAAAAATAAAATCTATATTATTATATATTTTATAATATAAACATTATTTACGATTTCTCTAATCATATAATCGAAAAAAATATATATATTATGTTAATGATCACAACATATTATAAGAAATAATAATTGGATAGTCTATTAATAGAATAAATTATAAATATTCTTAATATTCGAATTTTTTTTATTTTATTTTATTTATTTTTTCACTTTTCTTAATATCTAAGTAATTAATGAACTTACCTGTTAATAATATTCGGGTATACAATTTTTGCCCACCGCCAACTGTCTAACCACTAATTTAAAAATATATTGAAAGGATAGAACTTTTCACGTTAACTTTAAATAAGCGAAAAGTTTTACGCGGATATTAGCAGCGCGATAATACTGCTCCTTAAACACGTCCACTCTCGCGAAGCTTCGCGGTCAACTGACTGAATTTCACGACATTCTGTCCCTGCTTTCATGAAATGAACTCATAATTTTCACATCCAAAATGACACATACGACAATCGCTCGCAATATCAATTTAACCTTAAGTTATTGTAGCAGAGCTTAGTTTTATGTGATTGAAAATTTGTTTTTAAAGTACTCGACTGTTTGTTTGGGAGGGCCGCAGAGGCGGGAATGAGTGTGTTGAAAAAAAAAATAAGCCAACCACGTCTCAGTGAGCTAAGGCTCCAGGGGCGGGTTTTCGGAGAATATCTTTAATTAAAATAGAGATTTAGCTCTTGTGTAATGAATTGAGGTATCAAAAATTTTAAAAAATAATGTTGAAACATATAAAAGAGCCATGGTTCCGGAGATAATTAATTAACAGAGGTTACAGTGTATAGAGAAGCCTCTTGTTGGCTAATTTAATCATGTTGAGTATTTTCAAACTATGCATGTGGCGTTCGAGATAAGTATGCAATACAGGCGATTATTATAACATTTTGCGTTATAAAATAACTGAGAATATTCCATAGTTATTTGTTACAATATTTTAAAATTAGCTATTTTACAAAAATATATTATTGTCAGTATCACTTTTTATGAACTTAATAATAGGATTAACGTCAACATTTTCTATTTAAAAATAGCTTAACATTTCTACTTAGACACGAAAATATTTAAGATATCTTATTGCTTAACTAAAATTAACTTTTTAATTTAAATCTATGAGAAGGCTTAAGTTTTAAAATTGGAATAAGTTTAATTGGAATTATATAAATATACGTACGAAAAAAGTCAGAAAGCTTTTCCACCAATTGTATTTTTCGAGTGAATGAATATTTCATTATTAGATATAATAAGAAATAAATGTAAAATAAATCAAATTTAAGAAGAAATATGAGATGAATTGTTATCTCCCTCGGATAAAGGCGTGGCTTGGTCTGCGCATGCGCGAGTAGAATCTTAAGAATAAGATCTGAAAATTCACTCAAAGAAATATACTATTCGATTGTGTATGGAAAATATATTATGTAATCGTATAAATTACAGTTAGTTTTAGCTTCAGGCTGTCGTCTGGTTTCTAAGCTCAAATAGATGTTTTGTCAAATTTATTCTATTGTATTCGTGTGTCACGTGTGTTATTTTTTTAAATTAATTTGTCCAAATTTTGTACACGTGTATATAATAATACTTGTAACGATATAAACTAATGTTTTATTATATTTTATTAAAGTAGTATAATAGTTAGATAGGGTATTACGAAAAAACTTAATATTTAATAGTTTATTTAGCAGGACCTCTAAGTTAAATAGGTAGATACAACGCAGAATACTTCATAAATGTTATTAGGATCTTAAAATTGTTTTTAAGTATCATGTAATAAAAGTACCGTCGAAAAAAAAATTGGGTACGTATACGAGGATTCAAAAAAAAAACGCAATCAAGACAATTTACCATTCACTTAACATTGTGCTACAACTTTCTTGATACTACGTAAAATGAGAAAAATATATCAATTTAAAAACTATCATGAATATCATTCTGTTTTATATAATATCAATGTAAATAAATTGCTGCCTAAAAAAAATTTAAACCAAATTAATAAGGAAACGATCGTTGTGCAAAATATTAAAAAAAAATATTAATTTATAGAATGCGAATAATAAAAATATGAATGCTAAAATAATTAAATAGATCGTTAAAATAATTTAAGTAAAAGTGTTTTTTTCGTTTCAAATTAGATTTTGAATAAAGTATGTACAGTATTAGTAAATTTTATTTCTCGTAATATAAAATTCTTATCAGATCTATCAAATTGAAATTTTATTATAATTAAAAATAATTATAATAAAAGTGCACCGTCTAATGTATTCCCTTCCATATATTCTATAAGTTTAGGTTTTCATAAGAGTAGATGCATTATAAATAATATTCGGAGTAAGATAGGGCTACTTTTACCAGCGGATGAATAGAGGTATCTAAATAAAAATGTTCACCATATCTATTTTAGAAAATAAAGCATCGAAATAGACTTAGCGTCTAAGAAATGAGTACTCGTAACGAATTTTCAATGTATTTCGTTGCAAGCGCACACGTCCGCTCATCACTGAGTACAGTCACGGACTACCACTCTGTTGCACAATTCGCGCGCTCGACGGGAGGTGGCGCTGTCAATTTGTGCCTCACGGACATTTTGGCGCCCAACGTGGGACTGAGTTTTCTTTAAAACACGTGTGGCTGTTGCAAATGGCTAATGTGCTTGTCAAGTTCCTTATTCCGTTTTATGAGCTTTTATTATCGCTGCTCTCCAAATTAACCATTTTATATTATTTATTGTCATTTATTTACTACAGAATTTTATTAGTAAAATTACTTAGAGTATTTTAAAATAAAATATAATATTGCATAGTGAATATTTCAAATATCAATTGAATAGGAATTTCTTTTCACATTTTCTCGGTAATTTCAGTTAGAGTTCGTAGAATATCAAAGGTATACCCGAGATCTCCCGGGAACAGTGGTTTTGCAGCGATTAAGGCTTCAGCGCGTTTGATGTATTCATCGCGTCCCGAGGAAACTGTGAAAAGAAATAAAAATAGCGCTAATACTGACCTGGGATTTAAAATGAGTTTTAGGTAGCAGTTCTCTTTTTCAATTTTTAGATTAAGAGGTTTCGGAGGCTTTTATTATTATAAAACAAATCTTATTAACATGTTCATAAAAAAATGATAAATATTAAAGATATATGATCAGGGTAAATTGAAGGTTTTTGTATAAATGATTCGTATGATGATGATGAATTTAATTCTTATTATGATGTGTATGTTTATTAACATCGCAATATTATCACGACTAATTATAATAATTGTAAAATATTCACAATCAAAACGGACACAGATACAATAATTACTAATTAGATGTTTAAAACAATATCTAGAGTGCAAGATTTTAATACTCGGCTTAAATACGACGTGTATTTAAAATAACACAACCTTTTTTGACTTCAACAAAATATATATTATTTTAATTTTACCTATAAAATAAAATCAGCTATATCGCTGTTTGATATGCTATGTTTTAATTAATTACACAAAAATAGTAATATAATATATAATAGTGTATAATATAACAGTGTAATTAAGATAGATATATTATGCACAGACTGCACTCCATTACAAAAAAATAATAAGTTTTATGGAAAAGAAAATATAAAATTGTATGCAACGGCCTTATCGCTAATAGCAATCTCTTAAAGGTACACTTATTTAAGATTTTAATACGATTTAAATGCATTACGTATTATTATATTTATAGAATTATATACATATGTTTATATATTACTAGAAAGTAAATGAAATGGTCATAAGTTTACAATAATTCCAGTCATAAAAAATGTCGCTAAATATACCGAGCTAAATTTGCTGTTAATAATAATTAATAGCAAATTTAGCTCTTAAGACATACAAGACAATTTGTGTTAAATTATAAATACAACGAATCTAAACGAATATATAAATTTTTTACTATGGAAATGAATGAATGAAATTACCCAAGGACCTTACATAAATATTTGCCAATATCACCTCAGGAATGAATCTGTAATGATTTAGTATTCGAAAACAAGCTTAACAATATTCCTTAATAGAAAATAATATTTCAGTTTAAAATAAAGACATTTTAAAAACAAGATGTTTTAAATAAAACGAACTAATTTACTTGGATGGTATGGCCAAGTTTCCTGCTAATTGAATTGGTGAAACTTTTCTAAAGGTGGAAGCGACGTCGCCCACGGACGCGGGAACTTTGAAAAATTCCCCACTAGTTTGTTTCACTGTAACTTAATAAAAACTAGGAAAGAACTGAGAGAGTTAGGAATCAACTTCGAGACAGTGTCTCGTAGAATTTTAATCAAATAAGAAGCTTATCCTACTTTTCACTCGTATATAGATTGAAATCATAAAAGATGCCTCGATGTCACTAACGAATAGAGGAGTTTATAGTGTTCAAAAATATATATCAATTGAATATATATTGAAACTGCTTCGTTGGCGTAGTGGTACAGTATTAGGGTTTTATGTCGAGACAATCTCAATTACAATGTTGAAATTATTAGTGTTTCACAGTCACTTTCGTGCTTCGGAAAACATAATTAGAGGATATTTCGTGATTTTTGTTTAATCAGATTTTTTTTTCATTAAAGAAGAGAATGAACAGATCAGTTTTATAATTAGTTTGTACAAATTAATCTTATTTCAATCAATTGGGTGTAGTACTATACTCCTCGCTAGGTTATAAAATAATCTGTACTAAGGTGTACTCTACGTATTATACGTTTTTGATGAAACAGAACCCTTGAAATTATAATGGTTTGCTTTGTTTTTATACTTGTTGGCTACTTCTGGGCTTATTCCATAGGATCGGATATGCTATCCCACCGGATTGTGAGAGCAAAGGAATAGAGAGTTTACCTGTGTTTGCGCATACACTTGAGCACTGTATTATGTTCTGCTTAGTTTGTGTAGTCTCCCATGAGAATATCCGTAGTCGGTCACGAGGTCATCACACAAAAATATAACTAAATTTTATTGCATTAAAATTAAAAACAATTTTTTTAGAGTGACAAATTCAAGAGTTCGCAATCCATAAAGATAGTAGGGTTCTGTAAGCAATAAATTAAATTTGTAATGAATTTGTTCTTTAGACTATTTTCAAATAAACTCGTTACTAGAGGTCTGGCAAAATATTATTGTTTAATAAAAAAATACTTAATAAAAATATTGCGACAGAACCCTAAAATTCGAAAGAAACTCTGGAAAGTTATTTTCAAGTTATCGTTCGTAGTGCAATTTAGGGCAATTTAACTTATATTTCTCAGGTTTCTTGAATTCCATCAATATTATTTACCTTACCTTACTCGTTGGTCTTTTTAGCTTATGTGGCTGAAAACTCAAGGCTCCAGTTTCGAATCCTGGTTCATGCTAATAAAATTTATAAGATTTCTCTGTGCAGAAAGTACCGTCGTGTTACACTCCTGTGCCTCTTTAGCCTAAAGGTGATGATTATGGTGATGTCGCCTAAACTGTCGATTTTGGCCACAGCTGCTGGCTTTGTGCAAGCCCAACTGGGAAGGTACAGCCAAATCATTTCATATAATTTCACCAAGCAGCAATACGTAGTTCTATTCTAGTTTGGGTGAGTGACTCAGTGTAACTACAAGTACAAGGAATTTAACATCTGAGTTCGCAAGGTTGGTAGAGCATTAGTTATGTGATAAATTTTTCTAACACTTATCATAGTTATGGGCGCCGATTTGCACGTCAGTAAGAAGACATTGATAAACACTTTATTTTTTTCAATTGTTACAGATAATATTTAAAAAATTCAGAATCGACATGGTATGATATATGAGAGCCGAGATGGCCCAGTGGTTAGAACGCGTGCATCTTAACCGATGATTTCGGGTTCAAACCCAGGCAGGCACCACTGAATTTTCATGTGCTTAATTTGTGTTTATAATTCATCTCGTGCTCGGCGGTGAAAGAAAACATCATGAGGAAACCTGCATGTGTCTAATTTCAACGAAATTCTGCCACATGTGTATTCCGCCAACCCGCATTGGAGCAGCGTGGAATATGCTCCAAACCTTCTCCTCAAAGGGAGAGGAGGCCTTTAGCCCAGCAGTGGGAAAATTTACAGGCTGCTAATGCTAAAAAAAATGTCATATGATTTAGAAATTTCGTTAGTTCGATAGTAATTATATTTCATTGTAAATTATTATCAAAGGTATTGTAATTCCCATGATGTACTAACCACTGAATTAATTGCCGGTACTTTTCGGTACGATTCACATTTCACACTGGATACAGGTCTGAATATGTTTGTAAATAATAATTCAAATGTGCTAACAATATATAACACATGTTTAGAAATATTTTTATATTTAAAGAAACTGCGCTATATCCTAGCAGACTAAGTATCATCCTTTTCTTAGCAATTTTAATAAGGAACTTGCATCATAGGGTTACGCAGTACTTGATTTGTGTTTCCTAGACAAAGTTCTACATTTTGATGTACATTGCAGCAATTCTTTACGAGCGATCATATATGTCCGTCTGTCTGTATCATAGATTTGCAATATTTAATATAAAACAAAAGTGGATCATGCATGCAAAAAATATTCCAAGCATTCACATATTCGGATATACCCTAGGATTTAAACTCAGATCCTCGGGATCTTAGGACTTATATCCAATAGACTAATAAGGAAGCTAATAGAACTGGCAATACTGTCCCTGATCTGACCTGAGGAGTAGGAACTAGCGTAGATTCTGCTATAAAATAAAATCTTTTTTATTTTTATATTTTGTGTTTTCTTATTATTTTATTTTATTTTAGGTAGGCAGATTAACAAATATAAAATTTTTATTACAAAATACTTTCACATTATACTTCGAATTCGATCGAAAATAATGGAATTAACAAAAAAATAACTCGCAATGGCACAGACCATGTCGTCTACACTGCGTTGTTCGTAGATTATCAAAGATGAAATTACATCTTTTGACTCCTATTATTTACACATTTTTCAAACCTGAACATAGCAATATCAAGTACTGTTGATTGGCGGTGGACTAAATGGTGTGTGGGTGCAACAATCCCAAACGATCCCGGCACAAATCCCATCGACGAGTCATCGGATTGACATTTTGTTTCATATTTGTTTTTGAACAAAGAGTTGAAAACAAATAAACATTTAAACAAAAATCAATTGAATCAAGAAAAGTTAAAAAAATATTTTCACGAGCATATGTATAAGGTTTATTGACAAGCATTGAATTCAATATTAATAAAATATAGCTAATACATAATTCGTACAACTAAATATATACTATAAAGAGGGAAATTCCGTTTGTTTGTAGGTACGAGTAAATTCTGGAACTAACGATCCAATTCTAAAAATGTTTTCACTAATAGTAAGAAGCTATATTATAACTGAATGCTACAACGTATAAATTATAATTATGTCATAACATATTATTTATTAATAAATTGCACCCGTGCAAAGTCTGGTCGGGTCGTTAGTGATTACACGACAAGAAAATTACTTAAATACTTTGCTGTCTAATTGTGTTTAATACAAATGTGGCAAGTTTTTATCTTACGTAAAAGTATCAGCTTTGATAATTTTCTGTCGAGACGAAAGAGTTTTATATGCACGTCAAAAAGCCCGCGAAACCTCAGTAGCGTTCGGTATTTGAAACTCTCAAAAATATAATTAGAAGCTTTCTTTTAAAATAAATTATTCGAAAATAAAGACTTACTAGTATTAACGACTTACTTAATTTAATGGCTATTTTTTTCTCAACGGTTTGTAAAACGTTTTACTCCGCTGACCAGTCTTAAAGTTATTAAAAAAAATAAGTTTGAAATAAGAGCAGAAAAAAATGATTCCAAATAGCAAATAGCATTGCATTTGCATGTATTCCTTAAATTTCAATAAAAACTATCATCGACCGAGTCGAGTCGTCGACCACTGGGTGAATATTGGTTAAATTAATCGTACATTATGTATTAAGTATATTTAATATATTTTGTAAAAAGGAATTTAAATACAAACCACTTGTTTTAATAATTCACTCATATTTCAATACATTAGCGAGATCAAGAACTGGTCATTCCATAAGTAGATAAAAGCTCTAAACAACAAAATAACAACAAGAATATGCACCAATAATTCCTTGTCTGTTTTTCGCATATCATTCTCAACTCTGTCATCCAAATCTTGACTCTAATACATATGGATTAGAGTTGAAAATTATTTTTGAGTGATTTGATTTTTTGCTTTAATTTTATAAAGGCAGTCACGGCATTAGCCATGCCGCGACTTAATCCGCTTTGCATTTCTAAGTAAACAAGGGTTTTCCGAGTTTATAAACAATATTGATTCTTACATTCAGTAAAAATGTTTTTAACATTGAAATTAAATCAGAAGAATTTGGAATCTTCTTAAGTATAATGTATTTTAGAAGCATTTATTATTATTATTTCTATAATGGATATTTATATATTTGAGGCAAGAAACGAATAAATTCGAAATTTAAATCAGTTCGTGAGTGGAGAGCAAAGCGAACGGACGTGCCGCGTAAACCATTTATTTCATTACAACTCCATTCCAAATGCTAAATATATTGACGAAAACGAGGTATTGTGAGTATTTACATAATTTCTGTTCGAGTCGAATGTTGAGTAGCTTTGATTGTCATTTAATTATAATGACAATCTGGTTGGGAATAGTATGATATGCATTAAGTTATTGTTTAATTTTTCAATTTTCCATTTTCTTACAGTTAAATTAATTATACTGTGTAATATAACTTCCACCAAGCCAGTTACAAAATTAAAAATATTATTTATTTAAATAATTATATTAAAAAAAAGTTTTGATAAATTCTAAATACTAAATTTTGAAATATCTATTCTAATCTAAGTTTGCTTTAAAACTGCTGTTGTTGTTAATTTTATAGAACATTTATTTATATTATTAAAATTTAAATACAGGGCGGCTTTTTCTGATTAGTTAAGGTATAGGCGCGCGAGGCAAAACAGTTCAAGACAAAAATTTTGATGGACCCCAACATTTATGTTTGAGTTAATATGATAACGTCCTGAACAATTACGGCCATCGTGGCCAACTAGTCAATTTCGCAGGACAGCTATAGTTCACATATCCAGTATCGTTGTTTGTGAGGGGAGACTTCGCTAAGGGTAGGTTTTAGAACACTAAAAGGCACACAACATTTACTTTGAGGTAGTTTTTTTTTTCAAACTTTTGCAGTCCAACGTCCGTGCTTGACAAAAGTCTTCCACCATAGAACGCCAACCATCCGATCTTGGGCAGCCCGTTTAAATTGTCTATCCACCTCGCCACAGGGCTTCCTACACTACGATTATCTCAACGTAATTGAAATAGTGTAATGCTTAATAAAAAGTATAATCAGAATATAAACAACATAAACTTTGCTAATGAACTGCATATTGTTTGACAAAATTGATCTTCCCATAGATGGTACCTTTTAAAATGGTACCAACTGTAAAATGCACCATTATACTTCGTCTACTAAGTCCTTATAAGCCTCACGCTCGTTAACGTTATACATATAATATAATTTGCTTCAGAGATATACACAGCGTTTCTTAAAAGATACACCATCTTATCTTGACCTGTTTCGCTCATGTAACCCGCATCTCTTAACAAGGACCTCTTGCATCTCGAGGGATCTTTACAAATGGTAACATTATAAATAATGATGGCGTACCATTTCGGGGACAATTCGTCATGTCGTAAACGGTGCGCTCATTATTTGTATGGTCAATGTTATGTTAGAGCACTGTTAGTTGAATATTTCTGTATTTTTATGTCGTAATGAATACAGTATTCATGTGATTTTGATCTAATTGCTACTTCCTGTTTTCCAACAAAGGTATATATCGTCATTAGAAAGGAAGAAGAGCTGAAGCACCAAAATTGTGCTTTTAGAAAATGAGCTATAATTTTTTTTTTTTTAAACTCATTTCCTAAAATACTATTTTGGCGCTTCAACTTTAATTGGACCATCATCATTATTTTAATTATGAGAATTTAAAAATTCATACTATGTGTTATATTATGAATTTGCATGTATCCATTTTTTTTTCTTCAAACTCCAACTTAAGTTGACAATCAGAAGAGACTAAGATACTGTTTTGTCTACGCCTATTTATATATGTTGTTTCTTTTATTTTATATTATCATTTTATCATGTATTGTATGAAACGGGCAACGACAGCGGGCAATCCATTGCAGCTGAATATATCGCATTGTTTCAGAAGTTCATTCAATCGAATACGTGTGTCAATAGCGACTCCATAAATTACTGCCAGCTTAGACGCTCTCTCTTGTCGTCTTATCAGTTTATTTCATTGTTTTCATTTATTCTTAAATATATTTATTTAAGCAAACGTAAAAATAACAATTGTTTGAATGTCGCTTAATATAGTTATTTACTTCATATATATACTTTTGCACGTATAGTTAAATTTATAATTTCAGAAACAAAATGATTACAAATGGCGGTAAATGTTAGTTCTGTTCTTTGACATGTGTGAAGTGAACAAATAAAAATACACGTTAATAAGAGTCGCTATAAAGCTCAAGAACACGAAATATTTTTTTCGAATCTTTTGCGTAAGAATTCGTTGTTGGTATTGAAGCATCATCGGACCTTATTTTTACTATAACGTAGCGGGCGTAAGTACTGCTGTGAACGGCACAGCCATGCTCAACAGCTTTCTTCTCCCTGGGATGGAGCTACGGTACATACTGCAAGACCAACAACCGAAATTCTGACGGCTGCAATTCCAGTCAAACCAATTTCTCATTTTCGTAATTTGCAGGAGCCGGCAAGGTTCTAGGCCCCACAAAAAGAACTCTAAAACATCTTGAAGTAAAGGGTCTGCCAACAAGCCTCACAATATTAAAGCCCGAAGAGAATATACATCAGAAATACGAAAACTTATCAATGTAAATTCTGGCAAGAGTGACGAAAATGGTATAAATCGTGCATCTATTTTGAACGCAGCCTTTGTCGATGTCATTTTATCAAAGAAACACAATCCAAAAGCAAAACTAAAGTTTTTCGTTAATAAAAAAATTGAAGTCAAAGAACATCGGTTGACAACCTTTGCACCATCTTCTATTACATTTTTTAACTTTTCATGTACTCATTCATTTAAGACTCAAATATATGTATAATATTTAATAATCTTTGTCCTAAGATGCTCAAAATATTTTCCTTTGGACAACACAATATTTTTTTGACTCGTAAATTAAACTCAGGATAACACGTAATAAGATGGAAATTATTATAAACATTTATTACAACCCCAAAAAAATGAACATTCAGGCTTTTGGAATCATCTGGTTGCATCTGAATACTGATCGGAAATTTGAATTGTTTCACAGTTAGAACCGACTGCTCTGCTATCTGGAAACTTCTGTCACATGTCTCCGTGAATTTCACGAATCTTTATTGAGCTGGACTCGACCTGGTCTCGATACAGGATATACGAAATTGTCCGAATTTACAGGACGTTGAAAACATCATCGTTTGTTGTTTTGTTTCAGTGAAACGTGTATGAAAACGAATTTAAGTTCGATGAAAACTTTCTCTTAACATGAAAACTTTATTATTTTGACATTCAATAAAAAGTAGTCGATTTTAATAAGTTGAAACTGTAGACTAACCTTAAACAAAGATGCGTTAAATGAATTACGTTATGACAAATATAATACATGAGTATTACAAGCTATGTTAACCAAAACAACAAGTAGCAATTGCATACATATTCCATAATTTTTTTATTATTAAGAATCCCCTGTGAATAAAAAAAACGTTAAATAATGTTATATAAAGGTCTATATGGAATAGAGAGACAGAGAGAATGAGAGAACCTTTCCCTCTCTCTTTATTTCACTATTTTTACGCGACGATTTCTGTCAGTTTTCTCTACTGTGAACCGCGTGAGAGCAAAGGCGACGAAAATTATAATCTTGAAATTGGTGGTGACGATTCCTGGAAATAAAAACATTTCAGTACATGAACTAGTCAACTCAATCAAAATAATAGTAAGAAATATTAAAAGCAACGTAAGTAGAGATTGGATTAAACGTCTTAATATATACAGAAATATGTTAGTTTTCTGACTTTTCTGTCGAAGGTGGATCAATGAGTTTTAATATTAAACTTAGTAAAATACGCATAAGTCAATATTATCAGTGGTGTTTCTAGTAGTAAATTTGATATAATTACCATTTCTTTTTTTATTTAAGTATCATTGAATGTGCACTGATTTATTTTAAATTGGTCATATATTTTACACGTAAATATTAAAGCCGTTCCTAGAATTCAAATATCGAATACATTCAAAATATAGATTTAAACATATGGATATGGATTGTGAACAACACGATAAGTTGGTACTCTGTGTCAGTACTTCGTCTAGTATCTGTGTACTATTGGGAGTACAGCAAGAGGTTGGACTATTGGACACATTAAATACAGCCCCGTCTATTGTCTGTCTTTGTCTATACCTTTGTGCTTTGAAACTTCTAGACAATTCTCGTTTAAGTTAGACTTTAGTTATAGCCGATATAAAGCAGAACAATTTAATTTGATTTCAGTAAATATTTTCTATTATATTGAACGGTATCAATATTAGAAAATATTTATATTAAAAAATATTTATATTGTATAGAACTGCTTCGGAATTTAAGATTGCCAGATTGTACGACCTTACATTAAGACTGAAACGAAACATGGCTAAGTTGATTTTAAATGTATCTCAATGACGGAAAAATATTAGCGGAGATCAAACCGGTTTACAATTTTGCATTATTTTATAAACTTCTAATTATTTATTACATTACAATACTCAAATAATTTAATTGTTGGAAAAGAGAAGGAACTAAATTTCTGGCCAATACTTAGACATTCCAAACCGATGGTATCTTAATATTCGAATAAAAATAATCTGGATTAATTCACATAAGCTATTACAGATCAGATCAAAAGGTTGATGGGAAATGTTTATCAATAAGTTAATTAAGAATATATATTAAAATAAGTAAAACGTGTTTCATCAAATTTTTAATACAATCAAATATTTAGATAAACAAGATGAATGAATTAACAGTAGAAGTTAGATTGACGTTTTAATTAGTATTAACATACGTTTGATTCAACATTACTGATCGCCAAAATACAAGACTGAGAGTTGTATTAGTACCTTTTCTCTTATTATTATTATTATTTTTAAATGGTAAATTGGTACACCCACTACAAGTGACCATTATCACTCCTAAGATTCTCACGGTGTATTCATAAAATAATATTCCTACACTAATACGCTACTAACTACAGGAACTAAGATGTAATATCCCTTGTTTTTATAATTGTAATAGCTTACATCTTCAACATAGAAACATAAATTTACATACGCAACTACAAAATCATTTGACATACCTATATTATAGCGCTAATTTCTCTAAGAACAAAGTCATACCGTTGAACACAGGGATAAAATATGAGAAGGAATTCTTACAACACTTAAACACTATCAGACGATTTTTAACATTTCACTAGAGTGATGTAAAGTAAGTTCTTACAGAACAGCTCATGTGTATATATTACCTGTGTTTGAGATAATATATACATAATTACTAAAGGAATTCTATCATCATCTGTCAACCGAGCAACTAAAACAATTAGTAGTAACAGTTGGACAGGTATCCCAATATTGTAGACAAGTTTGAAATGCATAATTAAATTTCGTATTCAAACCTTCCTTTGAGACAAAGAGCTGCAACGCGGTAATACTAATATTCCAGTAGAGGTAGCTCTCGTAACTTGCTTGCTACATTCACCTCTTGAACATAAAAATGCTTCACATCTCACTACGTTCTATTACTTTCATATATTATATTGAAACACAAAGAAAACTATCTAAAAACAATCGACGAAACTCTGTCGACTTTTGTCAACTTTGCGTATAATAAATAATGATAATATTTTTTTTTATTATCTCCCTCAGACATTACTCGTATACATTTTTCATAAAAAATTTATTCCTCAATTTTTTGTATAAAATTTGGCCATTTCAGACACACATACGTGAAGTACTTGACTAGAGTTCATCAGATCACATAATTTTGTAATTAAGAAAGTGAGTTCGTTTTTTTTATAGTTTCTCTATCATGTCTAAACTATTTAAGGTTCCGGAAAGGATACCGAACACCCCCCACTCTTACACGTGTCCCAAGTCGCGATCGTAATCTAGTACCTAGCTTAAAGACCGTATGAAACTGATATACCTCTTATATCAGTTTTAGTCGGTCTTTAAATAATATATATAAATAAATGTTTTTCGCATGACTCATAGGTAGAATGACTGGTTCGTTGCGATAGCATGCGAAAGCACCAGCGAGTCCCACATCCCCACTTCATCCATATGAAGTGGGGATGTGGGACTCGCTGGTAAAGCATAACGCGTTTTTCTAGCGAGAAAAATAAGGTAAAACGACTGGCTGATGGGTCACCTAAATACTCTTCACTGCCCATTAATACTATAAGAAATATTAATCATTCCTCACATCACCACTGCACCACAAACCTTGGACACTAAAACTATTGCCTGTAGTCACACCAGCTCACACTTCAAACCTACACACAACAATATTAAGTATTCCTGTGTGGTATATATGCATAAATCTCTACCTCTCTCTACAGCATAAGGTTTTGATTTAAGATATTTATTGATATGTCTTATAAAAAGTGTTATTAACATTGAGCAATTTGACTTCTTCCAGGAACCAGATTCTACGCTTTCAATGGACTACAAGTAATAACCGTACATTTGATATTGACTTTTGGATTTAAATTTTGGAGGAGCCGGTTAGTCCAATAATCAATTACAATTAGTACAGCATTTGACAGAATAAAAACTTAAAATAAAAAATATGTTTAAAATTAGTTTGAAGGATGACTTAGCCAGTTTAGCTTAAGGAATAGGTGACATAACATCATAGCTCCCAAGGTTGGTGGCACATGGACCAGGTTAAGGTTAATATTGTTAATAATTTTATAATAGACAATAATTTGTTAGCTCGGCTATTTAATATTATAGAAGATCAAGATATCATAAATAAAACTGTTAAGATTTAAGTTTTAAGTACTCATAATTGTTTTTATTAATTAAGTAATCGCTTTTAAGTAAAACTTAGACTCTGTTACTATAGTCAAGAATTATGTGTTCTCCTGTAATCGGTATGAGATATTTAGCTTAAGCCGACATGGCCTAGAACGCGCCCGTTTAAACGATGATTGCGGGCTCAAACCCAGGCAATCACCTCTGAATTTTCATATGCTTAATTAGTCTTTGTAATTCATCTCGTAATTGGTGGTGAAGAAAAACATAGTATGAAAACCTGAATTTGTTTAAATTCAATAAAATTCTGCTACTAGAATTTGTCCACCGACCCGTATTGTAGCTGTGTAATGGAATAAACTCCAAACCCTTTCCTCAAAAGAGAGAGGAGGCTTTAACCCAGCTGAGGCGCATTTACAACCTGTTATTTTACTAGATGTATGAAGGTATGTTATGGACAAGTATATACCAATCTCTATGAGCACTAAAGCGGCTCACCTGGTGGAAAGTGACTACCACTACCCAAGGAAATCCGCAACACCAGTGGACTAGCAGGTGCGTTTCCGACCTTTGAAAAAAATTTTTTGAAGGTTCTCAAGTCATATTGGTTCGGAATAACCGTCGGCCAAAGCTGGTTGCGGCAAAATTGCGCTGTTGTGTTGTGAAATATAAAAAGTAAAAATGCTAACCCAGGCTTCTGGGGCATTGGGTTATATAATACAACGCTCACCTACTGAAACCCTTGATAGATGTTCTCGATACGGTTCCTGGAAGCCGAGGGTTTTCATATTCATCCGCCGCTTGGCACGAGCCGTGTTCCGCTTGTGGCTTTGCAAAACTCGCCTTAGGGGAGAGATCATTTAATACCGTACGTTTTGAATATACTATTCTTAATGTGCAATCACTTGAAAGGTGATTCATTAATTTTACTACTCGATATTTTAATGGTGGGTATTAATAATAATTGTAGAATTAGAAAATGACACGTGTCGACAAAACGAAGTCAATATTTCTCAGTTAATCGTTAAATCATTTTGTTCATTAAAGATAGGAAATAATATACACTTAAAATAAAGTTCAAGAAATAGGTAAGTTTTTTTTATATTTAAAGTAAATTATAGTATATATTATAATTAATTATTATATATATACAATTTTAAAGTAAATTATAGAAAAATAAAGTTACCAAAATTATTTATATTGTTGAAAACGAATTCGTTTCAAATTTCATTTTCGTATCTTACCAAGTAAAATGTAGAAAGGTTACTTACGTTGATATATAATTTTATATACTAAATGGTTTAATTACTATAATCGGTCACCATGTCGTATCGTCGTCGTATGTCGGTCGTATAATCTGCTTCCACTGCCCGTAATTTTGGGGTGAGTTTCGAGGTTTTTTTTTTAATTATAGAATAGCTCTAAACAATATCTATATTGTGTGCAACGCTTGAGATTAGGGCAAAAATTTTGCCACGTTGCGGTTAAAGATATGAGCACAACATTGGTGCAATAATACTGAATGTATGTTAATTTTAATAAAATTTATAGTTTTTAAATTCATATATTTATTTGAATAACTCATAATCACACGATTTCGGCTTTTCAGCACGTATTATATAACCAGTGATTAGTACGTCATAAAGCTGTAGTCTCAAATATAGCGATTATTATTTTGCAGATAGGTTGTTCAATATCCACTTGAATTTAATAATAATGAAATTTGAATTAAGAACTTTAAACATTGACTTAAAATTTTAATTTTAAATTAAGATCGCATTTATGTTTTATTTTTATTTGGCAGTTCAATTTGCAACCTTCGATTTCCAAATAAAATTAATAATTCAATGAGCTTCTTCTTTTTTCGAAAAATAATATTACAGGATGACGGTCATTTTGTTTACTAACTAGTATTGTCGTCCATGAATTCGTTGTTCTTCATTGGGGTTTAAGTTTGCTTCATACCAAATTTATCAAATTTGGTTTATTGATTTTGCCTTGAAATCATTACAGATAGACTGATAGACAGACAGACTGACAGAGAGAGAGAGATACTTTCACATTTAAAATATTATCATGAATAATAATAAATAAAATAATCGTATGAGATATTTTTATTCAAAAGGTACCTATGATAACATTTCAATTTTAATGTAAAATCTTAAATAAAATTATATTTAGATGATCGCTACAAATCATTCCAGATCCCGAATCCGCGTTAACGCGTTAATGGTTTTATTATCCCGAATCACTCATATTGTGCTGCTGACCGTCGATGCGTGAGATTTATACAAATTTGAAAACCAATCGAAACCACAGCGCACGTGTGTATCCATCGGACAGGGATTTCGGGTTACGTTACACCATGAAACTCATATCGTAATAACAGTGTATCGACTAAATATGACTATTTTATTATTATCGAAACGGAGTACTTACACGGATATAGTAGAGGGAATTGACAGAAATCACCACGAAAGGAAAAAGCGTTTCAAGCGACTTTTTCTTTACTCATTGTCTCCGACGCAAAATTTGAAACATATATCGGCGCAACGGCATTATTTATTTATGTTTATACGTCATAAATAATTTCAACTATGTTTTAAAATCATATTCACATAAACAGTGAAAAAATTTGACAAAACACTATGTTCATTGTTATTTGTAAATTTTTTCTATTATTATTAAAATTAGTTACGTTAAATTATAATTATTATGAATAAGTACTAATATAATAAGGGGCTTCTGTGACGAGTAGCCGAACAGGATAAAGCTCTTTATTGTCAGTTTAATCTGAATAAAACGATTATTTTGAAGAAGTTGTAATTCTTTCTTTTATTTATTTTATTTATTTAAAATACTTTATTGCACAACACATTAATACATAAGAGAAACACAACACATTAGATAAATGGTGGATAATATAAGAATATTTATACTAAAGTATAATAATAAAGTACACATAGCTGCATCCCAATAATACACACATAATAATATAATATATATACATAATTATAAATTACATATTATTACATACTTGCATACATTATTTAATAGTAGCATACATAATAGTAATATTTTTTCAAACGATGCTTAAAGATGGGTAAGTATTTAGACTGCCGTATAACAGCGGGTAGTGCATTCCAAAGTTTGACGGTTTTCATAGTAAAAGAGTTACTTTAGGCTTGTGTCCGGCTGCAGGTGTTACAAGTTTGTTATCCTCACTAGAACGCAGCTTGTGTATGCTGTCACACCCAAGAAATTTGAAGCGTTCTTTAAGGTAAGGTGGTGTACGTCTTTTACTATGGAAAGTTATCATAATAATGAAGAGCATGACGTCAGCAATGATAACGTCATTATTTTAATTTAAAAACAATATGAAAATTAATAACAAACATCACGAAATTGTTTCTTATGTTACTATGATTTTATTGTTTCTATATTTTTATACGTATGCATTGCTATGTTATTATTAAAATAACATGCCTTTATTTTAATTTTAAATAATTATGCACGTACATGATACTGTGGTTATCATATTGTCCTAATTATAATTTAAAATCGTATTGTTATATATATAGATAATTTATATATATACATAATTTATATATTCTGATAAAATAAAATAACGTGAACGGTATAATTATATGTATCGCAGACCCTCGACTACCTTATTGGTTAAGATCACCATACCGAGGTTATGAATTCCAACCCATAATCAGTTCTATAAATACTTATTGGGTTCTATTGAATTTTTTTCAGTAGTATCGCGGAATTTGAAAGTTGGAAGTGTAGTTAGAAGTGTGTCCTGTGCGACGGAAAGCACGTGCTGCGCCTGAAGTCTTACTGGTGGTGTCAGATATGACGTCTCATCGGAATTTGAGAACGGTGTTTGCGCTCACACACATACACACACACGCACTCACACACTATATTATATGTCCTGCGTAGTTGGCTGGTCTCCCTTGTTACTGACGGCCGTAAACGAAGTCCATCAGGACAACATGTAAAGCTTAAAAAAATAATTTAACAAATAATAAAAAAAAAAAGAATTGTTTTTCTAATAAAACAACTTAGTGAAATTTAAAAAGGTTTAGGTCCGTAAAGTTTACATATAAATTAATTAATAAACTACGTAACTGTTTCATATCTCCTAGGTCTCCATAGACTACTTCACTTTCACCTTTCTAAATAAATCTTGAGTGGAGGTAATATATTTCGAAATACCCACAAAAAATGTCCTTGCTCAGAAGAGAAAAAACAGCCGCGAAATGAAAAAGTATTACCTTCGCGTAGAGTAGACTTGCGATAACGATTTTACTTTAATAATGATAATAACTTATGAATACTATGTAATATTCTGGATTATTATTTCTATAAAAATCGGTATATATTATTTGTATTTTTTAGAACAGCTAAGAAAATTAACCAAGAATAAGGGAACACAATATCAGTTTTGTTAAGTAAATTCAAGTTTTTTTTACGATATTGGTAGGCGGACGAGCAAATGGGCCACCTGATGGTAAGTGGTCACCACCGCCTATAGATAGTGGCGTTGTAAGAAATATTCACCATACCTTACATCACCAATGCGCCACCAACCTTGGGAACTAAGATGTTACGTCCCTTGTGCCTGTAGTTAAACTCGCTCACTCATCCTTCAAACCGGAACACAGCAATACTGAGTACAGCTGTTTCCCAGAAGGGCTTGCACAAAGTAGATATTTCGGACATTCTTTATTTTCGTATCGAATACTAGCACATTTTTATTAAATATTCTCTTGAGTATTTTTTACGAACTACATAATTTTTTATAAAGATATCAAAATTGTTGACGTTAAAATATAGCACAATTTTTTAAATCAATTTATTTATCTATCAAAATGTCTTGCAATAATTTTAATCATAATCACATCAATAATTCTTCTCATAACAAGAAGGTAACGTATTGATACTTTTTTATGTAAATTAAAGTCGAATGTTTGCTGTTACCCTGAAATATCGTGACTTCCATATAAAAATCTTACAAATTCGCGAGGTCGACGATAGATGTCCTGTACTCGGTCGCCGGACTGCGCGATTTGTCATCGCTGAATTTTTTATATGGCTACAATCTGTAAATTGTAGAATATTTTTAGGTTTGATGCGCCCAATTTCACTCTGAGCTATAAATATAACTAAATTTTGCTTCAGGTAAGATTAAAATGTTTATTCACGTATCAGCGTTAGCGTTTTCGCGAAAAAGTGTGTAATTTGACTCTTCCCTAATGTTCATTTGTTTTTGTTATGAAAGCAATGATATTATAACTTTTATGCTCGTTTTGAAAAAAAGATTTGGCGCATAATTATTCCACTACGAGGCTTGAGTATGGTTTGGTGGGTACAATGTGAAAGACTTTTGGTTTTTATTTCATTGAACAAGGTTCAAAGCTGCAACCTTTGTTACAAATTATCATTTATTCGCCATCGATACGTTATAGTTGCTGTTCAGCGGTTTTCCTTTAACACAACGATCCTGTTGAATTTCTGTCGAAATTTAATCGGATTATAATTGGCGTTGTATCATAATCGATATAAATAGTAAATAGTGTTCACGCCTACGACTATTAATTTAGATGTATATATAATACAGATCATTGATTTAATTTTAAATAGCATTAGTTGCTATATAGTCAACCTTATTTTACAAAATTTTTATAAAAAAGAATGTGTCAAAGCGAGTGTGCTGTTTTTTTTCTTTTGTTTTTTTTTCACTTAATTATAAGCCATATTATTAGCAAACGATATAACTACTTGTACTAGATTGCAAGAATATATTATAGTAGTTTTTGAAGCAAATTTTGTTTTTATTGAGTTCGGTATCGGACTCCAGTGTCTAAGTAATAGACAAATAGGTATTTTTATATGCTATATGTGGCAAAAGAGCAGAGTGTCACCTGATGGAAAATGACTACCACCGCCCATGGACATCTGCAACACCGGGGGACTTGCATCTGCGTTGTCGGCCTCTAAGAAATGTGTACGCTCTTTTCTTGAAGGTTCTCAAGTCGTATCGGTTCGGTAGGTAGAGTTAGCCCTAAATTATGATGAGATTAAGTGTATGTATTAGTAGAATTGGCCTTCTGCTTCTGTTATTTTTCAATATAATATGAATCAAGGCAGTGACTTTTGTATATATATTATATTCCTATACTATGTATACAACTGTTGTATTCAAACTGAGCCTATTATTTTAATTTACTGGATATAAATGATATTAGATATACTTAGAGCCTAATAAATATTAAGCATTACACCTGCGTTTAAGTACATACCGTACGTATAGGTATGTTATATAATATATGAGTATCTTTAAGATTGGCTAGAGATAGGAACAGTAGTACGTAAGCAAAGGATCTTTATCAGGGTTTGTTTCCAATACATTTTAGACCACCTAGGCTATCTCTCGTGCACCAATGAAGGTGAATACTATAAATTAATAAGGCAAAGGTCTCCTTCAGAATGTTGCTTCGAGCATATTCCACCATGCTGCCTCGATAAAAAAATATAAAGCAGTTTATTAAATTCAAGAGCATGTTATTCTGCTAGTCAATAGACTAAATTTAAAGCGGATACGTATGCGGAGCGCTTATATAATATTGTATAATCAAACCTCCAACATGCTATGCAATTTCTGTTATAAGATTTATGTCTATTTGTATATGTTTAGTTCTTTAAGGCTTTACAAAAAAAGTCACCTCATTAATACATAGATATAGATTATTTTATCATTAAAATCAGTCAGTTTTAAATTTAACATATTTGGTACTTATATAAAAATAAATCAAAAATAACTATACCTTTTGATATACAACTATCTCCTAGACAAATGTTCTTATCGTTTGCCTTTTTTTATTCCATAAACACAGTAGCATCGATGTCACTTTCACCCCAGTCTGTCTACACTTTTTTTCATATATTGTTTTATTCTTCAAACTAGAGCAATATGTTATTAAACACCGACTAACAAAAATCGTCAAACTATAGTAGTATTAATAGTGCTGGGTGTACATTAAAAAAATCGATTTCTAATCGATAATGAAACGATGTAAAATAACTACATAGACGTGTTCTTAGAACAGCATTAACTGGCGTTATTCTGCGTTTAAGTAAATAGTACTCATCTTCGGATAAGATGTATAATTAGTCAATAAATTTCCTAATGTTAATTCGTTTTATTCTTAATTGCAAATATACTTCAAGCTGATATTTAATACGGTTATCAATAATATTATCTTTTAACTCGATGTTAACATTTTTTTTTTTAAAGTATTCATTTCACTTCTCCGGTTGAAATACCGGGGCGTAATGTATTTTAAATTTATTTTTAATATAATATTAGTGAGTGGAGTAAATAGGCCACCTGGTAAATGGTCACCACTGACCATAGATAATGGCACTTTAAGAAATATTAACACTTGGGAAAAAAAACGTTATATCCCATTTTTTTAATTTTGAAATCATCTCCATCGTAATATCTAACTCACACTTATTTTGGTGCTATTACAATAGAGTATATTATTTTTATTCGTAAAACGAAAACTTTTAAAAATATTCTCTCTTTCACTTTGTATGGATTATGTTTTGTTATATAAAAATATTATACACATTTATTTTAGAATAAAATGTAATAAATTGTTCGAAGCTGGACAAGATAAATCAGTTTTTATGGTATTTCAATTCCAAGTGTCGTTATTAACTTTACGACAAGTATTTTAAATAAAATTCTTGAATAGAAAATCACTACAAAACAGATGCAAAGTTCGCGTGCAGTTCCTCGTTAGCAAGATGTTATCGTGGCTAGGAATAGATAGTGTTTTCACCTCCTAATGCATTAAACACTTCATTTACTAGCTGCGTATGCAACAAGGCTATTGACCTTTGCATAGATAATGTTCTTATGACGATTAAAATCTACACTTACTAACATTATAAATGCGAAAGTAACTCTGTCCGTTCCCTCTTCATGCTTAAAACACTTAACCGAATTAGATGAAATTTGGTAGATAGTTTGATTCCCGGAGAAGGACAAATACTTTATTTACTTCACCCCTCGATGAGTGATGGTTTATATGCTACAGGTAAAGTTTTATAACTAACACATAAGCCAGTGTTACCGATTAATATTTCATTGTTTTAATAAATCACTAAACTATATTCTACAAATATTTTAGTGTCTCAGTTGATTCTGTCCGTTTAGATTAAAATATTTATTTTGATTAATAATATGGTTTTTATTTTGACTCGAAATTTATCTTATAATAAAAATCGGAAAAACCAGCCATTCGTTTGTTAGATACCTTGCAAAGAAGGTGTACTGGCGAATAAATAATTATAACATAAAATTAGTTAATGTATTAAGACAGTCCGGCAGAAAAGTTACAAAAAAACCCGGAATTCTTACAACAACTTTATTGTTTAATGAAATCACCGCTAATTTAATTAAATTTAATTCTAATTATAAAAATTATCATTCTATTCGATGTGAGAATGGAAAGGGAAGAGAAGGAGTTCTTAATTCGATGCCGGTGTTTGTTTCAACGTGAGTTGAGCCTCCCACACTTGAATTTGATGCTTTTATATGTTTCAACTGCAGGCCACGTTTAGCGATTCAGCTTTTCCATGCATGTCGCCAAGCTGATGCAATTTTCGTGAATAGTTTGGTTATTTCCATTATATTACGTAGTTTTAATACTTAACAAGTGTCTTTAAATATAATTCAAAACATAACGTCGTACCCGGAGTACGTACCCAGAATAAGGAGTAATAGTGAAAAATAAAGTGTTGTGCTGTTTGTGTGACTAAGACAATAAGAGAAGGCCGTGACACTGGTAAAATATATAAGCTCTTTTGCTGTAACTAGTGTTTTCCCGGTGATTAAATTTCGACAATGAAGGCTTCTATTAACTTAAAAAACTCTAAAGATTAGTGAGAATGAAGATAAATGGAGTTTTGTTTCAATTTTTTTTTAAAGATTCCCTAGGGAGTTATTTATAAAACAAAAACAAAGTGGGTTGGCTAACAAAACTTATCTTTTTTTTATTTCATATAATTGTGCAGACTGGATATGGAAATGACAAGTATATTAACAATTCCTTTCATCATCAATGCGCCACCAACCTTGGGAACGAAGATATTAGGTCCTTTGCCCACTCTGCTGCTGAATTGCTGTGTGCCAGTAGAATATGTGATGATAGGCCTGCACATACCCAGAACGAGTTAGGAACAAATGATAACATGAAAACTGACTTCACAAAACCACACCACAAAGTAAGATAAACATTTGATTTTTGTCTGTTTATACAACTCCCTAATAACTGCTAACAAATCTCAGGGAGTAAATAATAATAAACTCAACAATAAAACAGGGAATTATAAATAAAACTAAAACTATTATAAGTACAAATTAGAGTTAAAATTATTACTATACTCTGTTTTCGTAGCGTTTAATTATTTGAGTAATTATTTGCTGTATTTTACATTCATTAAATTAAATATTTTCACATTATTTACAATTGTCGACACAACATTTATTTAAATAATTATTTACTTGGTAGAAGGGTATGTGCAAGTTCGTCTAGGTAGTTATTATTCAACGTATATACCACCAAGCGTCATTACTTAGAAGGATGAGTGACTAAGTTATCACCATCGTAGTCACCACTTACCATCAGGTAGCCCATTTTTCAGTCCACTAACGTATATGAAACTAAAACAAAAATACCAGGGACTTATTCAAAACCACATCATCTTAGTTCAGTTATATACATGCACAAATTATAAAATAAAATCGATTCGTTTGAACTATTTTCTAATGAAATTTATTCTAAGCAATGAATCAAGTTCAAAAAGCGTATAGAATTTTAAACGTATTGCGTTAGACAGACGTCATACTCGCGCGAATGCTTCCAAACCCGTCAACCCTTCCTTTTACGAGTAAACCTCTATAAAATAAAAGCCGGTCGTAACTAACAACAAAAATTTACTCGACGTTTTTTATTAAGCGAATATAAGCTTTTATAGAACGAAATTGTGTTATACGTAATATATGTATAGTATATTGAGGGTATTTGTAAATATAAAATTAAATTATACCTCTGTTTCCTTATTGGCTTATATTAAACTAATGGTTCATTATGAAATAAAACTTTGCTGGTACGAGACGTTTTTATTTAAAATATACAATATGAGCTGAGATAGCCTAGTGCTCTGCTTTGGAGCAACGTGGTGGAATAAGCTATAAACCTCTTCAAAAAAGGATAGGTCACAGTCCAGCAGTGAGTTTACAGGCTGTAATTTTCTTTACTATTATGTTAGTAGTTGTCGCTCGCGGCTTTGCTTGCCTATTAATTTAGATTACATTCAAAACGAATTTAAGATATTATTTCTCTGTATTCCAATAAATATAGAGTATAGTTAGAATTACCTCTGCTTTAAAATTTAAGAATTTATAATCTATACGAATAAGACAAATGTATGTTTGTCTTCTATCTGTTTATGATCCATTGATCTGATTGAGATGAAAATTTGGCGAACTATTCGAAATATAGTGTACGTGTGTTTCTACCCAAAAAAAAAAAATTGGTTTTTATCTATATTCCTGTCATAGGTTTGGAAATTCATAAAAAAATAATTGAATAAACGCGAAGTTCAGTAGTCTGTATCAAATGTTACTAAATTATTTATTTACCAAAATATATCGTGAGAGGTGATATTTAAATCAGATTTCATTTCCCTATTAATACCAAAAAATATAGTGAAATTACTATTAAAAATGCATAAACCTAGTAAGGGTTCTGTACATTAATACAATATATAATTTTAAAACTGTTGTATATTTAGTATTGATTGTCGTTTTTATTTATAAGCGCGTCCCCGAAGTAAATGTATGTATATTCAACACCACATAATATGGTATATTGCGTTATCGACCTCAACTGCTGGATAAATGCAAGTGGAGGCTTTTAGACGGCTTCCGGTGGGAGTGCATCCCGTGACGTCACTTCCGGCGACGGAAGGTTTCGCTCGTTCTCCGATAGTCTCTCATTTCTAGCTTCTAGCGATATACGGTATTTATATTCGGTTTATTTTATGTTTATTTATTTAATAATATACTTATTTTAAATAATATTTATATTTAAGTTGAAGTAATTTAGGAGTAAAGTAGAGTAAAAGTTTTAGCTTTTAATATAAATTGAAATAATAAAACTCTTTTTGAAAATTTAATGTCTCACTGATGAGCTAAAGTCTTCACCACACTGCTCCCATGCAAGTTGGTGGATACACATATGGTAGAATTTACTCATGTAAGGTTTCTCAAGATCTTATCTTAGCCGCTTAGCATGAGATGAATAATAAACAAATATTAAGCACATGACAATTCAGTGGTACTTACATGGGTTTGAACCGCCACTCATCATCCCATATAATGTACAAGAAATAATAATCTGGTCTAGATTTAGCATATTTGCATAATGAACATTGTTTTTTTATAAACATTTTTTTTTCTTATAATTTTGTTTTCTCGCATGTATTTCGTACTTTAAGACTTTTTTTAGCAATTTATCTTAGGAGATAGTGAGAATTTAATGTTATTAATATTTCCATGTTTTAATAAAAAATAAATCTATATAAATCTCCATTGGTTTAAATGTCTCTCAAGAAGGTTTGGACCTGATTTCATCATGTCTTAACATGGGTCAATATTAAGATTGCAGTTTTTATAACATTTTTTTCTGCTGCTTGGATTTGAACCCGCAATTTTCGACCTATAAATATTAAAAATCCTTAATATTGTAGTAATATAATAGTGTAGAATTTTAATTTATTTTTAACAGGAGAGTATCTGATTTCAGGCAGCCAACTCAACTTATCATTATTCGATAAATGACATAATATCATTAGAAACTTCTTGATAATTCGCTGTTTAAAGGCTATATGACGTCATGGGGTCGAGAACATAAGGTCATGAATTAAAAAAAAAATTTTTTTTAATGAACCGTCTCGAGTATCGAAAGAACAAAACAATACTAAGTATTTCTGTTTGGCGGCAGGATATCTAATTAGATAGTGGTACCAACGCAGACGGGCTTCAAGCTTACAACTTATGAATATCTTACTACAGGGCCTAAGGCTTTCACCCTACCACCAAGTACAAAAAAAGACATTTATTAAGAACAATAAAATACATTGTTATAAAAATAAAACAATTTTCAGATAAAAAGAAAAGAAAACGAATATTTTATTTCAAACATTTTCATAATGACTCAAAATAATTTCGTAACCGGATATTTTATACATCTTCCGAGACGATCGTAGGCGATTCGTTAAGGTTTTATATTCCCTGTGAACTGTACACTCTAATGAGTGTTCCGAAACGAGCATCGCTCTTGTGTAGACATTTCAGGTGCTTCAGGCTGTGGCTAACTTATTTGTACGTTTATAAACAGTAACCAGACAGAAAAGAACTCTTTCTATTTTCATATTTGTGGTGTGACGTGAAGCAGTTATTTTTTCGTCTGCATAAAACGATTAATTTACCAATAAAAATGTTTTATAAATAAAATTATATAATAAAATAAAATATTTATTATGATGTATGTCTGTTGCTCTTTCACGCCCAAACCACTGAACTGAATTTGTTGAAATTTAGTAAGGACATAGGCTACTTTGCCTACCACCTGAAAATGGAAAAATTACATGGTTGATCTAGGACAATATAGATCTCAAATATAGAAATATGGGTACTTGCTATCCTAGTTGGGCTAATTTAATAACCTTAAGGATAAAATCAGTCCTCTGTAAATAAAACTTAACTTATAAATTATATTAAATACACAATAGTCCATTGAAAACATTGTCCTCGTTCTATCTTAACGTATATAAATTAATCATTTCAAGTGTCACAAAATGTTATTCGAACAATGGATCGAAAATTATAACAATAAACAATATATTTACGACAGATTTATAACTAAATTACAATCCTTCAACGATTTACAAAGTCTCGAACGACCAATTAGTAACTGAGATACCGTACTCGGGTTCCGTAGAACAAAAGGAGTACAAATAAGGGAAAAACATCTATAAGTAAGTACGGCTTACAGTTCCGATGCTCTGTAATTGCTCAGCCTCGAGCGGTTTTAGCAAAGAACAATTCCGTATCGGACAGACATACCGCACAGTGTACACATAATATTAATAATATTTAATATTACAACTTTAGAATATTGTTAAGTTGTCTAGATTTTTCAAAAGGTCGTTTCTTGAGAAAAGGTTGTGGAACTTTTTATACTACGCTATTCCTGTATTTTCATCAGACACATGCAGATAATATGCTTGATTTTATGGAATATTACAAACTGAGCATCTATTAAACAAGTGATATCAGTAAATAAGTACCGTTATATAACAGTGGTCAAGCTTCTCGTCAATAAAAATAAGTACAAATTTTACGACGAAATTACAAATGGACCATCTAATGTTAAATGGTCACCACCACAACCCAGTTCCCCAACTAAGATGTTATGTCCCTTTTTCCTGTAGTTACACTGGTTCACTCACCCTTCAAAACTAGAACACAACAATACTAAGCATTTCTGTTACAATTATTATATTATTAATAGTTTGAACTGTCTTCTTCTGTAGTTTTTAGTTTATATGATGAGTAGGTAGTACTTATCTAAACGTGCAAATATAATGACTAATTATCGCAATATACAAGCTAAGATATTAATTATTTCAATCAAGAAAAGAAATATTAATAATTCCTTTATATTATTTTTTATTAAATTACTTTAAATATAAATAAAGTTTTTAGTAATTCAAAGAACTTCAACTTACGTAAGCTGCCACCTAATATTTCTAGATTGTGGTACATTTCGTTTGTTTGTGTATTGTGTATATTAGGAGATATATTTTATTATGTACACGAAGTTAGCGAGAATATTTCCCAGCCTGAGGCTTTTGTATGTTGTATTGGCGTGGTTGGGGAAATAAGTAGAAAAATAATAAATATACAATACAGAGAAGGTTAAGATAGTTCAAATAAAAGTTAGTATTTTTTGTTGAGGAAAAATTCGGCCCACTGATGGTAAATGGTCACCACTGCCTTAAGACATGGGAGCTGTAAGAAATATTAAGCATTCCTCATATCGTGCCAAGGTGCTTATCCATACCAATCTAACCTATAAAAGCCAACCTTGTCTATATTTATTTAACATACCCTTCAAACCGAAAGATAACAATATTAGGTACTGCTGTTTGGCAGTAGAATATCTGATGAGTTGATGGTACCCAAGCAGGATTAAACAAAGCACTACGACCAAGTAAACAATTTATCGTTATTTAATTCTTAATACATAGTGGAATTGTTAAACTCGAACTCAAACTCAAATTCCTTTATTCAACATAGAAGTATTACACTTTCTTATTGATGGTCAAATTAAACACTACCACCGTTATAATTTTAAATAATCGACTATAATTTTAAATAATCTGTATATTCTTTGATGAGTGAAAAGTCCGAAAGGCTTTACCGAAGCCGCCTTTAACAATCAATCAAAGTAAACCTCAATGGAACAGGCTTCTTTTAAGTCTTGAAAGAACTATTTTAATAATTGTACTAAAATAATTGGTATGATTTGACCGCGAAGATACCGTATTCTTTGGTTAAAAATCACACGGATATTAAGCGAAGGATGCTTTTGAAACCTTAAACTTTAGCGGCTTATGACGTAGTTACTAGTAAGTAAAATAAATATTGCTTGTCAAATAAGTGATTGCTTTATTCGGTATTTTTTATTTCATTTCTTATTCCTTAAAGACAGAATTCTTTATTTACAATGGAAAAGGGTTCAAACTTGTAGAGGACCTCGGGTCATATGTATTGCAGGCATTTTAGGTAAGTATAGGTATAGTTTATTTTGTTGAACTTATATCGCTTCTGACAAAATCGCTGGCAACTGGTGTCATACAGTGCAAGATAAAAAATACCTAAAAAATCTGTTCGTTCTGAATTGCCAACATTTCCTTATCTAAATGAGATTCTATTTACAGATTATTAATCTCTTAACGGTTGCTCTTAAAATTTATTCTATAACTTTATATTCGAAGATAATTTCTATAAATTGTGATCGTTAAATTTTAAACTACAAAGTTGATGTGAATTTCTCGATAAGTTATTTCCTATCGCGTGTAAACTAACTTCAACTTTATTAATTCATTTACTCGGTATATAACTTCAATAATCTAAGTTAACTGGAGTTTAACTGTTACATTTACATGTAACTTAAGCTTTTTTAGGTTTCCGCATTCAAAAGTTAAAACGGACCCTCTTACTAAGACACCACTGTCCACCATCTGTCTGTCTGTTACCAGGCTTTATCTCATGAACCGTGATAGTTAGACACTTGCAATTTTCACAGATGATTTATTTCTGTTGCCGCTACAACAACAAATACTAAAAAACAGAATAAAATAAATATTTAAGGGACTATCATAGAAGTTTTTTTTTTTTTATAGATAATATAGTTTTTATACAACTTGGCCGAATTCTAGTCGCAAATATTATCTACATCATCCAATTCACTACCAACATTGTAAATCTGATGATTGCTTATCTCTCAGTTAGTAAAATACGATTATCCAACATAGTCACTTTAGTAAAACCTATTCCAGCGCTAATACGAACACTAATCACTGATAATATCTAGTCAAAGCAACGTTTGGAATATTCGATACCGGTTCAAACTAATCCTTCCATTGATCATTGTAGGTATTAGAGGAATCTTACCTGAATATAGTAACTAATACATGTAACATTACGTCACACAAACAATTCTCAAATACAAGACTTCTACGACTGTGGATTCTGATTGAAGTGCATTTACACAGATTTTTCATTCTTACCTCTATCAAACATTTTTACCAGAGCAGTGTACTATAAGATTCTTTTTTTGCCTTTACTTGATTCACCAACAACTTGTAATATTTAATATATACGTATATGACAGTTTCAACCTTATTGAAGTTGTTCTTAATTTTTATTAAAATAATAAAATAAAACTCTACATTTGTATTTAATTTCTTCGCCTTATTGCCTCCACTGGTGACAGGGGGGCTGGGTAGTTTTTTGTTCAGAAGATCGGAATTGCGATTCAATCGGGAAATGCTGGTAGCATTATTCCACACAGTCATTATTTATATTTAATATTATATTTAGTTTTAATTCCTATTTGTGTAATTTAAGACCTTTGTGTTAATATTTTTTATCTTTATTTCACCTACATAAAAAATTAAAAATATATCTATTTATTTTTAGCATTAGCAGCCCGTAAATGTCCCACTGCTGGGATAAAGGCCTCCTCTCCCTTTGAGGAGAAGGTTTGAGCATATTCCACCACGCTGCTCCAATGCGGGTTGGCGGAATACACATGTGGCAGAATTTCGTTGAAATTAGACACATGCAGGTTTCCTCACGATGTTTTCCTTCACCGCCGAGCACAAGATGAATTATAAACACAAATTAAGCACATAAAATTTCAGTGGTGCCTGCCTGGGTTTGAACCCGAAATCATCGGTTAAGATGCACGCTAATCACTGGGCCATCTCGGCTCTTCAAAAATATATCTATACAAATACATATTAAATACATCAAAAAGACTCCTAAAACTGGGATTACAGCATCTATGTTTTTATTAATATTCTAATACAATGTAAAAATTATATTTAATAAATAATATATTTTTGAGTCAACTATATATTATGTAAAGCACAAAATATCGTTATAAATATGTCACATAAAGGTATTAGATTCCAAAGATAGTCTGCTCACAAAAATATTGAAACAACGCTTAAAACCATTACGTTAGATGTAGCCGAAAAGTCTCCACCAATTTCTCCCCTTACTAACAACTACACGCTCGTTAGGGCGTACTTTCATGAGAAAAATGTACGACCGTTCATTCGTTAGTTGTAAAAACATATTCTGCTGAAGTTATTTGATATAAATTATGTCATTAAACATCATTTTTTATTATTTTTAACATATAAATAAGTACATTGACGCTTTACGCGTGACGCGAAGTTATGTATCAATTGATTCATTTTAAAATGATTTAAAGTGGTACGATTAAAAAAATTATCAGTCAAGTATAATATTCATTATAATTTATGTGCTTTTTTACTTTTTTTTTTTATCTAAAACAATATAATTTAAAATGTTGTAATTCAAACATTTGCTTAATAAAACTATTTATCACATAATTGATGTATCTTTTTTAATATCACGGATATTATAAAATAATACTAATATTTCATTTATTAACTTATATTTATAAATTAATGCGTTTGGTCACTACATCTACGTAAATTATCATCAAGCAAGGCAAACAATCTCAAGTGATCTTTAACAAGCAGTATTGCCAGCTTACAAATTAATTGAAATTTTTATTAGGGTTTACATAATTTAATATACCTATGTAATTCAACCGTCGGATAAAAGTAACTGCTTTGCGAACCGATAGCTATTTTAGGTAACGATTGAAAAGTGCACACAAGAGATATTTTTAATTGATTTTGATTTATCTTAAAAGACAAGTTAACATACTCACATAACCGTTTATAATATTCATTATAACACTGATGACGTTCCATTTTAAACAATGGAACTAAACTTACAATGAACCACTATGAGATATTTGTGGCTCAGTTCACAGTGAACCGGCGTATGAAATGTTAGAGACGTTTTTTATTTACGCTAAAACACAGGCATTTTATGAAACCTAGATAACGTCACATGCAGTTATTCCTGTGTCGGCGCCATACATTTGCGTTGAGGGCAAATGTTATCTTTGAGTTTCAAATAAAAGGGGCGCTGTGAAAACGGAGAAATGTGACTTGATTTCAAAAGTTATTTTTATCGTTGAATAAAAAATAAAATATAAATATTTTATGCGTTTTCTAAATATGAACTGTTTTTAAATATTTTTAATAAGTCACACTATAAAAGGTTTGATATAATATCAATTTTTTATTTTTTATTTAGAATTGTACTTCAACTGTCTGTACAAGACATCTATTTCACCTTTGCAAGTATCAAGTGAGTTACTTGACCCTATTCTAAGATATATTACTAACAAGCTGCGCCCGCGACACCGTTCGTGTTTGAATTTAACAAAAAAGTTATCGTTCAGTTCGCAGATTTTACTATAACTTATTAATTCTGTATTAGGCAGCTTTTGTGATATTAAATCGTTGGTGGGAGGCAACCGACGTGACGGCGGAGTGGTAACTTGCGCTAGTGCTGCGCGCGGTGCTGGACAGTATCTGGACATTGCATCGTGACATTATTATTATTTTATATTTAATTCTAAAATAAAAGTAGCCTAAGTTACTCCTTGTTACATCAGCTATCTGCTAATGAAAGTCCCGTCATATTCGATCCAGCCGTTCCAGAGATTAGTCGAAACAGACCGACAGGCATACAAAAATAAAAAAATATATTATTTTGCTATACTGTACTCTATGCTGTACCGTGTATACATACATATGCATTTAGTAAAAAGCGGTTATTTCAATATTACAAACAGACACGCCAATTTTATTATATGTATGTATAGATGTACCACAGTGCATCAGGCTGTTTTTAAAAACGGTTGACGAGCACCCGCCATCCGATTCATAGTTTCATCTTATAACGACTTTTTATATATTTTGGAAGACAATTCAAAATAATTGATCGATAATAATTTGAATTTAACAAACTACCTACATATATTCACTGAGAAGCATATTTTCTTTCACCCCGTTGATCTCAACTGCACATTGTTTTGGATGATATATTAAAAGTTTCGTATGTATATTCGATTTATAATAAACACTGAAAACAAAAACAACTATATTAACTTATGTACATACATATATATATATATGAAAATATTGATTACGCCTAAAATATTTACTTCAAATATCATCGAGTAAGTATTTATAAATGTTAACTACGATCAAATGCAAAGTGCATTCGTTTACGTAACGCTGCAGTCAAGAGCCGCATGAATAAACAAGACATTGAATCCATTTATATAACGATATTATATCTTAGTAAGTCTGGAGCAGTTAGCCGGACCCTTGCCCTCTTAGCAGCAAAATGAGTTATAGTTACTTCATGTTGTGCTTGTCAACTCTACTATCCATTAGAGTCTTGTATATGTCCATGCAAACTGAAATTACGTTTAAAAGTTTATTTATTGTTTTAAGGCGTGTTAATTTGTTTTATATTTATAAAAAAATAATATTAATTTAAATACTAAGATTAAATTTATTACCACCTACTTATTATCTTCTGCATATCAAAGACTCCTTGCAAATTGGCAATGCAAAAAAACAGCTTTCTAGACATCTTATAGACCGGCTGAGTTAATATTTATCAGGATCAAACTTATGTTTCTCTGAAGTCGAGTCTTTACTAACCAAAGTCTCGGACTGGGCTCGACAAAACTTAGTCCAATCCAATACCAACAAAACGCGTTAAAACCTCAAATGTCTAAAACAAGTAACCCTATTCTATAAACGGGAGATTTAAGAGGAATTGTTTGAGTGTAATTTAGGCGCCTGATTGAACAGCACCATTTTGTAAAGTGGCTAGGCGTTTAATTGGATGGCTTATAAGCAATTTGCCTGCGACATCTATATTATATTTGGTGGTAGGAAATAAAATAATCCTGAACACGTCCATTAATATCTTGGGACTCAGATACGAAATTAAAACTAACAAAACTCCCATTGATCCCAACCTCTAACTAGTAAATTTTTATTGTTTCAAGCACATAAACAAAAGACAACGGTTCACATACTAGATATCACTATAAAACATTGCCAATCAATATATTTCTATAAATATTTGACGATAATTATAAGAATTAATCAGGAGGACATAAATTATATACAACTTAATGTATACTGATAATGAAACTCCTACAACTGTTACTTTAAAAAAAAAACAAACATAATATAAAGAAAATTAAACAAGTGAAAACTCAATAGTACTTGTCGGGATTTGAACGCACGATATTATCTAAAGGCCCATCCCATTAACTAAGCCATTGACGAGTTCAGATTTTAGAACATTATCATAATGATTAGACTTTATTCGTCGAAACAACATATTCAAAAAATATTTATTAATTGACAAAATTAGTTACAAATTGTAACAACATTTAGACACAAATATATATGCTTTGAATTACACTAGCTTTATTCTCAAGCTATCAACCTTTCAATCGGTCTTAGTCGACTGACCATGTTTAATCAGTGGTTTAATTTAAGAGCCACTTTCAAACCGCTGGTTCAATTTTCTCCCAACACTGTTATATTTCATTCGCTAACAAGCTAAAGAGATTGGATAAAAATTACACTTCATGTATGCTATTAATCTAAATGTTTTGGAATCCAAAGATTCGTTTTAATTAAAAATGAAAATATTTTTAACAACGGAAATTTAGAGTAGAGCCGTGTTGGCTCAGTTGTTAAAGACGTGAATCGTAACTGATGATTCTAAGTTCAAACCTGGGTAAACTACATTGATTTTACCTGTACATGATGTGTTAATAATGCTGTTTGGCGGTGAAGAAAACATTGTTAGAAATCCTGTATCTGATGAGAATCTGTGACGTGTATCCAACTGGCATGAAAGCAATTCGCGGAGAAAGCTCCAAACCTGCGGCTCAAAAAAGAAAGGATGCCTTAGCCAAACAGTGGAACATGTGTTTGGTTGTTAAATGTAGTATAACAATCATTACGAACGTAAATAAATCCACTCAAGAATAATTTTATAACTTTTTAAATATATGAATTGCTTTTGATAAAACTTTTATCCTTGATTTTGTTATTTTTGATTACCTATCACGATATAAAGATAATACTAAAATTCCTATTTATAATGTCAATGACTTTACATTTAATTCAACTCTATATCCAGAGTCGAGAGGGCCCAGTGGTTAGAACGCGTGCATCTTAACCGATGATTTCGGGTTCAAACTCAGGCATTCACCACTGAAATTTCATGTGCTTAATTTGTGTTTATAATTCATCTCGTGCTCGGCGGTGAAGGAAAACATCGTGAGGAAACCTGCATGTGTCTAATTTCAACGAAATTCTGCCACATGTGTATTCTGCCAACCCGCATTGGAGCAGCGTGGTGGAATATGCTCCAAACCTCCTCGAAGGGATTTATCCCAGCAGCAGCCTTTATCCCAGCAGTGGGACATTTACGGGCTGCTAATGCTAATGCTAATGCAACTCTATATAATAAGAATCAAATTTTTTGCTTGAATAAAGATTATTTTGTTTTCGATCCAAAAACAAAGATCTTAATAATTTTAATACGTCATAATACCTACTTGTACGTAATCGGACAAGTTAAGCAGATTCCATGCATTACATGTCCAGTCGGGCGTCCGGAAATGAAAACGCTATCTGTTACCTACCAACTGCATGTATTGAACAGCTTAATGCCATTATTGGTTGCTGTAGGATATTAGGTATTCTGTTTGAAAGCATTATCTTATTATACATATTAGAATGAATGGCCTTTGTTCGCAAATTACGTCATGACTGATATGGATATAGGTTTTGTTTAATAACCTTCATTACGTTTATATGCTTAAGTCTTAAAATAATATAACTTTTTTTAATAGATAGATTGATTCAAGAGGAAGGTTTATATGTATATGACATGCACAATGTAGTAGAGAAACGCTGATAATTTTAGAGACATTCTGTAGTATATTTTGTATCAGCATTGCACCCGTGAGAAGCCGGGGCGGATTAGTAAATGACAACTAAAACTCTCGAACTCTTTACTATGTACTATTTACTACATATTCAAAAATAAAGTCATCCCACGTCTCTATATCTGTCTGTGCGCGATTAACTCAAAAACTACCAAAACGATTTTATATAGTTTTCACCAATGAACGAAATGATTTATGAGTAAGGTTTATTCGTTTATATGATGATTATTTATTTTTCAAGATTAATTATCTAGACCCTTATTGAACCTGTGCAAAGCCGGACTGGTAACTAGTTTCTTATAAAAGAAACGAAACTCATATAATTCTAAATGTGCTCAAAATTTGTTCAAATTAAGCCACCTACGATACTCAAAGTCGAAGTCAAAAATCTTTATGCAATATAAAAGTGATTACACTTGCTTATTGATAGTCAAAAATCTACCACCGATTCGGAAATTAACACCTCGGACCTGAGAAGAACCGGCGAAAGGAACTCAGCGGGATATATATATTTTTTAATTTAATTTTCACAAGTATAGTATACATGTACAATAATAATAAAAACATTTTCGTTATTTGAAACAGACTGGATGCAATCATCTCATTCATAAGGTATGCAATCAATTAAACATACTTCATTACACATACTAATTGTATTTATTATAGTTACTTATAATAAAACATATTACAAATATGAACATAACCATCAGCGTATAGTGTAATTAAAGGGTGAAAAAGGGGGTGTAATTACAGGTACAAGTCATCACTTGTACCTGTAATTATTAGTATTGTAAGTGGGATATCATAAAGTAAGACTCGCCTCATTGGGCAAATACTCCTCTTGTATCGGCTTGGATCGTTTGCCTTGTAGGTTGGATACACATATGGCAAAGTGTCGTCCAAAACATGCAGGTTTTCTCACGATGACTAGTCAAATGCTTCGCTTATCGAAAAAAGATTTAAAATTTCAATTCAACGGAGAATTGTTACTAGTTTTTTTGTGAGTAATTAAAAAATACCAAATATAATATCTTAAGCTTCTAATTAAAATATAATATGTTACCACATTCAGACTCAAATAAAAAAAATAAACTTAAAAAAAATCTTAAAATACTGTTGTTCATAAAACAGAAAAAGCTTGTTACATGATTTTTTAATTAAAATTAATCTTAGACTAACATTTGTATTTACTTGAAAAAAAAAAATAGGGAACTGAGTACAGTGCTTTGTCTCTTTCTCACTTCATAAATAATGTATTATGTATGACAGTGACAAATTTGTTTGCTATACTTCATTAATAATATTATAATATTCACCTTTATCGTAATAGACTAAAAATCCTAATCGAATTTCTCTATATCAAACAATATGTCTGATCAGCTTAAAAACCTGGTAACCGGATTTATTTTAGATTTTTTTTTCTTATATACACAGTGTATTTAAGGTATTTAATTGGATAAAGATTAATGCTGTATTGCTTAAAATCGCTTCGTAAATTAGTTCTCGTAAAAAGTAAAGGATATAAAATAGTTAAAGTGTACAATACTGTATTACATTATTTTAATCTATCTCGTAAGTTTCAGTCAGCATTTGCAATGTAAGCGCAAAAAAAATGTGTTTATTAACAGCATCACATTAGAAACCTCTAAAATTATCAGTGTTTCTCTACTATATTATACATGTATTAAACATATAAACCTTTCTCTTGAATCACTTTATCTATTAAAAACAAACACATCAAAATCCGTTGAGTAATTAAAGATAGCATACCACAGGAACAGACAGACAGCGGGAAGCGACTTTATACTATATAGTGATAAAAATGAACTTGCACCACTCTATAAAATTAGTTAATCAAACAGCGTCAACAAATTCATAAAGATGTGGATCAGATTTTCAAAATTAATTTCTGTTGAATTTAGAAATCTTTCTTTCAAAGATGAAATATTACTTATGATAATTTTGCTTTTCCGATACATACTCGTCAGTTCAAACGATGTTGGATTTTATTTAACCACGCTCCGTTGCGGGAAGATGAATATAAAGTGAAAGAAATTCTTTCGACACTTGCAGGTACCTTCATAATCACGATATTAATTATAAACACAAATCAAGCACATGAAAACCAAGCCGTGCATGTCTGAGTTCGAAGCGATCTTCGATTGAGATACAGCTGTTCTATTCATTTGGAACAGCTTAATTATAATAATCGAATATATTTTAATAACTCGTTGGAATCGATTTAATAATAGTCCGTAGTTTGATACTTTGTATGCGTGTGATATTGCGTGCGTGTTGGGTATGAGTTAACTACTAAATATTGAAGTATGGATAAACAAGATCGCACCACCAAGTATTGCTGTTTGACGGTAGAATATGCGATAAGACCCAAAGATCTACCAACAAGTAAGCACACAACAACAAATACGTAAATGGCAGTTACTGGGTTTTGAAATTTTGTAGCCGAATGATAATGTTCAACATAAGAGCTTTATACACGATAGATAGCGAATTAATTTCCTGCTGTAATACCGATATGGAATCTATATCATGCTCTCGTGTGGTTTAAATATATCAAAATCATAAAACCCTTCTAAGTGGGGCTTAGTTGGTAATTGTAATAAATTTTAAATAAAAATTTGTTGTTCGTGACTTGTATTTTAATTATTACTCAAAGACCTTAACTTTGTTACTTTAAAAAAAACACACTGCACTAGTTTCGTTGTATTAATACTAATAATACAAGAAGTTTATCCATTAAAAAGCCACATTAAAATGGTAGGGTCTTAACATTAAACATAAGACTAACAGTTAGTTTTCAATATACTAGCAAAAAGAATGTTGAAACTTTTATCGGCTTTACAGTTCCTCAGTACGTATACACTATTAAAGTTTACATTCAACCATTGACTATATAAATTGTTATTAGTATAACTATGCAAGTAAAACATTATTATACAAAAAAATACATGTCCTTCCTTAAAGGCCGACAACGCACTTGCAAGCCCCCCGATGTTGCAGATGTCCATGGGCGGTGGTTGTAACTTTCCTTCAGGTGAGCCTCGTTTGCCACCTATCGTATAAAAAAAAACATACCTTTATGACGTAAATATATATATAAATATACATTACAAACAAGTACGATTTAAGTTGTAGATAAAAATAACTTGAAATTCTCCAAAAACAATTATATATGAAAAAAATAAAATAATTGAAATTATTAATAACATAATAATAATTATCATAACAGCAACACTTAGTATTGTTGTGTTGCGGTTTGTAGGGTGAGTGAGCCAGTGTAACTACAGGCACAAGGGACGTAACATCTTAGTGCCCAAGGTCGGTGGTGTATTAGATATTTAAGGAATGGTTAATATTTCTTACAGTCCCAATGTCTTTGAGCTGTGATGAGTGGAATTTGGTATGTCTGTCTACACATATCTTAGAAAAAAATGCGAAACATAAAAAAAATTAATGCAGCGAGTATACGATTATCTAATATTAATAGTAATTGTATTCTTGTATTGTGTTTGTAAGCATACCGAGAAGAACAGAGACTATTATTATAACAATAAGCTTCTTGAGTTCAATAGTTTTAAAATACTTAAATAATATAGATTAATAAAATGTTAGTTTCTGTATTTACTTGTTCTAATCTATGTTTCTAATACCAGAAATGTAATTTGTTAAGTGCGATCAATATTCGTACAAATAATTTATCAATTCGATAAAAAAATGTTTAGTAAGAAGGCCGATTTCATTTCCGGCGTACGCGGCATTATAGACGCAGATAAATATTTTGCGGCACTCAATAAATAACCCAAAATGGATTCTCATTCCGTCGTGGCTTATGGTGAGACGACAAAGATGTATTATCCCTGGATGTTTTTCATTCTTTATGTTTATTTTTTCTGACGTTTTGAAATTTCTTTTTTTTTATTTCCACACTTGAGACATCACGAGCTCATCTATGACAGAATAAATAAATAAATATTGGACAACATCACATACATTACTCTGATCCCAATGTAAGTAGCTAAAGCACTTGTGTTATGGAAATCAGAAGTAACGACGATACCACAAACACACAGACCCAAGACAACATAGAAAACTAATGATTTTTTTCTACATCGATTCGGCCGGGAATCGAACCCGGGACCTCGGAGTGGCGTACCCATAAAAACCGGTGTACACACTACTCGTCCGCGGAGGTCGTCACAGAAAAACAAGGAGATTGCCAATTAATTAAATATTTTATAAATAAATGAAAATCTGCCTGGTAATATATTTTTTTAATTAATATTTAAAAAAAGAATTTGGATATTCCAAAGGCAAAGACAATTTTATTCTATTTTTTACACGATTTTTACTTCTGAAAAATAAATAAGCCCAATACAAGCAAAGAGACGTCTCGATACTTTTCTTATACTTATATGTATAAATTAAAATTAAATATACAAAATATTACCTACACAATTTGTATACACGAGTATATAATTTCATTAAAACAATCATGGATACCAACGTTAATTTTAACCCGTTGTCGGTTAATCGTTGTATCGTGTACTTCTTCGTTAATCGTTTGTATTTCCTTAAAAAAAAAACGATCCACCCAATAATATTGGTAGCAGAGCTTTGTGCAAGCCATAGGATGGCACCTACCCAGACGGGTTTGCACACAGCCTTACCACCAAATAAACTATTTGAAGGAAAAAAAATAACAAAATGACCACGAAAATAATTGTAAATGTAAAGTAACGAAGTAAATTGAACCAATCCATTATTTATTTATCTGTGTCGTGAGGTATAAAATGATATCACTCCCCGCGCCCGGTCAGCTATTGTCATTTAAATATGTATTGAAAAGTTGAGAATCTTCGTTGGAATATCTGTCATAGGTATATTTATGAGAATTTAAAAATATATTCTTAAATAAACTAAGGTTTCTTATATTAGATGGCGTCGATTTATCTATTTCAACATTGTTAGCCACGCTAATATTATTATAATAATGTAAATACTATTATATTAATTAATTAATAATAATGTTTGTTACTTAATCAGACTCGAAAATCTGGACTTAATGTTTATACTTAATTTATTGAAAATAATTGTTTTTTTTTTAAATTATTTACACACAAGAATCTTTTCAATATGTATATGGCATTAGTAGACAAAATGTTGCATAAAAAAAACATAAGCAGCCCGTAAATGTCCCACTGCTGGGATAAAGTCCTCCTCTCCCTTTGAGGAGAAGGTTTGGAGCATATTCCACCACGCTGCTCCAATACGGGTTGGCGGAATACACATGTGGCTGAATTTCAAAAATGTTGCAACTTGGATATATTTTAAAACTCACCCATAGTAATTTAATGCGTTTTAACTTATTATTAATATAAGAGAAGTACTATTATCCGTTTTAGTACAGAGATAAGTTTTCAAAAAGATACAACCCACCCGTTAATCAGCGAAACGCCGGAACGAATCTCTAAATCATTTATAAAGACGTCGCCGTAGACTCGCGAGAGCGAATTTTTCTTGTCTTAAGTAAATAAAAATCCAATCAGAGGCAAATCCAATTTTCATTCCCGCCCGTCGGACTCACTCGGGATTCAGGGCTCATTTTTTGTCTTTTTTTTACATTTTCACACTATCTCGCTATTCGTTCCTTGGGACACTTTCTGCTTGTCTTCATTTAAAATTATCATGTTTGATTCCCTTTAATCTTAGTTATTTTTTAATTGATTATTATTAGTATAGTTATTAGTTTATATATATATTTGAATATACTATATTTTTTTAATGATAAAGGTAAGCGGACGGCCCAATGGTAAGTGGTCACCACACACCATAGACAGTGGCGCTGCATAAAAGAACTCTTCCTTAAATCGTGAATACGCCACCAACCTTGGGAACTAAGATATTATGTTCCTAGTGTAGTTATACTGGCTCACTCACCCCTCAAATCTAAACACAACAATACTGTACACTGCTGTTTGGTGATAGAATATCGAACGCGTGGGTGGTACATACCCAGAGGGGCTCGCACAAAGCCCTACCGCCAAATATATAACTTGGTGTGCTCCAGCACTACTACTACTCTACTGGCGAGCTACCACAACGTGTTAAATTTCATCAGAACAATTTAAATAGTTTTTATAGAAGTATATTAATCTCAAAAATACATTTATACATGTATGTTAAAAATATTAATATGAGTTGTATAACTATGTGTAATAATAAATACTCGGAAGACTAGATCTGTTACAGAAATATATATATTAATAAATAAAAATATAGATCAAACACTTATTCGGCTCCATCAATAAAAATAAAATAATTCTCGAGAGAAAATGTAATATTTTATCCAATTTTAGTATCTTTTTGTCAAGCTTAATCTTATAAATCGCGCGCCACTCAGCTTTCGCGAGATCAGATAAAAGTAACAGGAACTGAGTCTTGAGTTTTAAAAGTATTACATGGGACTCCAAAGTACTAATTTAACTCATTTTAGATAAAAGGTGTACTTTGACGGTATTTAAATAATTATGGTAGATTCAAAGTCATTTGACTGTTATAACCTTTTTATTTTGTAACTATTAAAGAGCCGAGAGGACTCAGCAGAACACTTATATGATCCGAAAATCTTGGGTTCATAACAAACGATTTACAAATTAAATCAAAATATACTTTATTCAAGTAGGCTTTTACAAGCACTTTTGAATCGTCATTTAACAAACTATTTAAAGTAAAGCTACCACCGGTTCGGAATGTAGATTCTACCGAGAAGAACCGACAAGAAACTCAGTAGTTACTGAATTTATATATACCTATATTATGTTTATAATTAATATCATGTTCGTTGAAGGGAAATTTCTTATATTATGGATGTGCATATTATATTAAATGATATTCTGATACTTGTATTGTATCAAGTTGCACGGAAACATCGTTGTAGAACTATTTGCAAACGTTCATCTTATGAGTTGAATCCAACGGTTGAACAATTGAGGACAGTTTAATGTTTATATATATATATATATATGTATATTTATTTCAACATCAATCACTTAACTAATCAATATGATATTAAATGTTACATAAGAATCAAAAAAACAATTTTCCAAATTAAAATAAATATGATTTCGTTAAATTCAAATGAGTTTAAACGTATCGCTGTCATTTTTTCAACATACACGTACAGATAGATTTGTAATTTTATATATAGTTTCGGCATATTGTTACTCAAGTGCCGGCCCGCGGGACGTACTTTCCCGACCTGGTAAATTCAATAATTCAAACATTTCAAACTTGTTCCACCACACTCCAAACTCTAGTGGTCTGGGATTGCAGTATATGTATTCCAAATTGCAAGTATGTCATTATTTCTGAATATTTTGCAGTAATCATCCATTGAAACAGTTGAAGCAGAGTTTATAGGAGATGAGGTTACATAATTATTATTATATATTTACTAAGTGTTTCAATAATTATATTAAAAAATTACAAACAAACGAATGAACTGAGTTCATTGATCTCACTTAAGATCACTCGGTCAAGTCACATTTCAAACAAAAAAAAAACTTATGTAAAGTTAGTTCGTATTTGTATCAGACGCAAACACAGATACGTTCGTTAAACTTATTATATCCTTGTTATAATTACACGTTACCTAATAAAAAACCTTAGAAATATTTTCGTTTTTACCGTTCGGAAACCTAAAAAAAAAATAAGAGATATTCTGAAAGTAGTGTATGTATTCAATAATCTAAAGCACATAATATTAAACATTGTATCTTATTTGTTATTAAAAGCATTCTGATTATCGAGAAATTAAATTATTAGAATGTATTATTTCTTTTATTAGGTGAAACTGTGACAACTTTGCAAAGCAGCTATCTTAAACCAGCCGTGTGATTTCGTAAGAACTCACTTCGTATCTCACTCTGTGAGTTTCGAGTTTCTTGTTACAGAATATCCCTACAGTCGACATTTATTGTTACTTAAATATCAAAATGAATGAAATTAAATTAATATATGAATATCAGTAATACATATATTTATTCGTCTTAAATTTTTAATATATTTGATTTCATTAATTGAATATTAACGAGATAGTGCTTAGTTCGAAATTCGAAATTACGCGAAAAAATATTAAAAACCTAAAATGAAACAGATTAAATGAAATTGAATGAAACGAAAACGAAATGAAATGAAAAAAACTCGTTTGTCTTCACAAACATGTATTAGAATATATTAATTTGTGACACATATCAACGTGATTATTATAGGTATTTTTTTTATATTTATTTACGTATTAATATCATCTTGCATCTTTTTCACAATATCACATTAGGCAAAGGTCACAAAGCTGAACAAGAAATGTGACTCTTGAGGCAAATAATGTAGAGAGGTTTTTTTATTCTAAATTAATAAAATAATTTATTTCAAAAACTTATTAAAATTTGTGAATATATCTTAACAGCCAAGTTATCTATGCGCTGCTTTAACGTTTATTCGAACGAAGTTCTTTTACGCGGCTTACAGACTGTGAACTGGAAATCGTCACGTAAGGAAAAAGCGTTATCAGCCCTACCAGGCGACTTTTCCCTCCCTTTTTCGGTTTCTCTCTCTCTCTCTTTATATTAAAAACGGTTTAATATAATAACATTTAAAGTTATTAGTTATTTTTTTGTTATTGTTTTAATTAATTTTTTTAATTACGATATTATTGTTTGTCATTTAAATATTCTCAAACAACAATATGTACAGCCTGTAATTTTTCCACTGCTAGGCTAAGGCTTCCTCTCCTTTTGAGGAGAAGGTAAGAGCATAATCCATCACGCTGCTCCAATGCGGATTGGTTGATTCAAAGGTGGCAGAATTTCGTTGAAATTCCGCTACGATGTTTTCCTTCACCGCCGATCACGAGATGAATTATAAACATAAATTAAGCACATGAAAATTAAGTTGTGCTTGTCTGAGTTTGAACCCGCAATCCTCGGTTAAGATGTACGCGTTCTAACCACTGGGCCATCTCGGCTTTATTCTCGAACGTTGTTAATTTATTTAATTGTGTCTGTTATTTAATGCATAATATATAGCGAAATAAACTTCATACCTACCGGGTATCCCACGACACACCTATTTTTTATTTTCGTTCAGCGCACTATGTCTGTAGTGGAAAAGAAATTGGCTGATTTTTAAGTTCGCATAATTCTTCTTAACTGTGTAAATACTGGTGCTATTAAAGGGTATGCTTAGGACTTAATTCTATGATACTCATAGGTCGTAGTGGAATCTCTAGAATCAAATATCTTCGTTGATGTATGATAACGTTACAAAAAACTATCTTATACGTTTGTTAAAAACCATATGTATTAATATGTTCGTCAAAAATACTCAAATTATCACGGTGGTCGTGTCAATATCAACAGATAAGCCGTGTCTGCAGCATCCCCGTGTCAAAAGAGCAGAAAATACTTACATTGAGTTCATAGGAACAACAGAAGCGGATTTATATTAAATATTCTTAGCATATATTATTTTAAAATACAGTTTATCAGTTTCATTATTACTTTGTATTTTGTTAGTTTGATAGTATTTTTAAATATAATAAAAATAGTTACACATCAACTACATATATTTTCAATCTTTTGTGATAAGTAAATGAATATTTTATGGAATTATCTAATTATATTAAATGAGTTTTACTAATAAAATAAACATACATTATAGTTTAATAGTTATTAATTATTCAATGTTCTATCGTAATAATATTATTAACCAAAAGCATAAAGTTCCAAGCGATTCTCGCTTCCGCTCATCAATGTATCCGAATCATTTTTCCAAGTGAAATTGTTGAAAAATTTCCAACGGAGTTTCGAAGGGAAAACTCTATGAATACATTCGGCAAGCGTCGACATGAATATAGAATGAACAAAAATGAATAAAAACGTAGCGGGAAGTGCTGTTAATCATCAGTCTGAAATATATTTTGTCGGTTTTCGGGATTAAAGGCGTTTGTTTTGTAACTCGTTACATACTTAGCGTTATTTCGACCTTTTATGTAATACGAGAGGAAACTTTATAAAGAATACCGAATTTAATGATGTGTAATTTCAAGTCTAACTTATTTCAATATGGAATTCGAAATTGCTGTTATTTTTATTACAATGCAATGCAAGACAAATAAAAATATGTAATCGCTTGCAAATTACCCACAGCTGGACAAAGGTGGAGTTATAAATGAAGCTACAATAGCAAAAATAATAAAAAACAATCATATCAAGATTAAATTTATTCGAAAGGTTTAAGATAGTTTAAGTTATAATCTAACAAGATAAAATTAAATTCTATTGACTTGGAAGTGTAAATTCTACGTCAAAGTACCCTCAAAAATACCAAGCAGCTACTTATTTACACTTTTCAAATACATATATCAACAATAAATAATTATACATATGAACAACGGATACAAATATATCGCTTTTTTTTTAATAGAAAAATTGTGTTTGATTAAAATCATATAACACCCGAGGTAAATCTGACAAATATTTTTAATAAAAATCAGAATAAATCAATACTAACGATACATCATCTTCCATCACTTCATCTTATGCGCGGACCCGAGGAGCCGATCCATCACACGAACACCACAATACACAGATTTCGCATTAATGCAGAGCAAAATAATATTTTACTATCTCCGTCCAGACACGATAAGAATTTCATTACGCTATCAATATTTCATAGTTTCCGTCTAGTATTTTTTAACAAACTTTGTTTTTCATTAAATAAAAGACTATTTCGTAAATAATATTAAGTTCTTTACTAAGCGCTCTACAATACGCTGCATTTAAGTTGGCCTGTTATATGCAAGACAAAAATGCCAAAATGTCTTGTCAAAAACATTTTTCTTTTAACAATATTACTTTTTGTTGCAAGCGAGACTAGCTAGACTAGATTTCACAGTACGCAGTATAGTGCTAGACTGTGTGCACTGTGCAAATACGGGTGTACTCTCTATTCTGATGGGACCGCAAATCCAACGCAAGACACAGGAGCACCGACTTCTCGAGCAACGCGAGTTTAAAAAACTCCCTTAATCGGGGCAGCTCTCGTTAGTAATGCTAATCTGGTTTTTTTTCATATAATTCCTCAGACAATATTCTTCTTTTAGAATCATATAACTACGAATTATTGATACTCTTTATAATTTAGGTGAAAATCCAGTCTAGCCTTAAGCCAAATTATAAATGCAGTCCAAAGGTACGTCTACAAAATATAAAACGACTTAAGTCTTTCACCAAAACCATAGATACAAGAGTGTTAATGTTGACATTCTCGTCACGAAAATATATTATTAATAATAAGTGAAAAATTGTACATTTTTCGTGTGTACACACCTCATGAATACATTTGGTTAATGCAGCGCTGAATGAGCGCGAGATTAATTCAAAGCGCGCAAATTGAATCGGAAAAATTACGCCTGTATAATTTTTTTCTTTCGTTTCCTTCGAATCAATTTTTTGTATTCAACTCAGAACGTTTTAAAGCCGCGCTCATTGAATTAAGATCTATTTAATTGTATTTTATTAAAGAAAGGATGAGCCGAGATAGGCCAGTGGTTAGAATGCATGCAACTTAACCGATGATCGCAGGTTCAAACCCAGACAAGCACTACTGAATTAACATGTGTCAAATTTATGTTTATAATTCATCTCGTGTTCGGTGGCAAAGGTGAAATGTGGGCATACCTGTTTACCTCTGATTTGAAAATCTGCCACATGAATATCCACCAACCCGCATTGGAGCAGCGTGGTGGAAAATGTGAACAAAACTTCTCCTCAAACAGAAATATGACCTTAGCTGAACATTTAGTTGGCGGGATTTGTGGCACGTGTGGTGTATTATGTACAATGTATTCATGACATAACAAATTATATATATTGAAATTGTATGTGTGTATACGTGAGCAGGTGAGTGTGTGTGTAATAGAGGAAACTAGGTGACTCAGGTGTTCGGCCACCTCAAACCAAGAGAAACATACAATGTCATATGCAAGCTTGGGATTACACAAATGCGTCTCACTGAAAACGAAATCATATAAGTTCCATAAGTTTCCTGTGATAAGCGAAGTCGTTATCATGACTATGAAAATTCACAATTACATGAATTTTCATTTCTTTGTCGATTATAATTGACGAAATATTTCCGTTTTTTACGAGTTGGTTGCCATAAATAGAAGCCTGTGTCCATCCTTGATGTTTAAGTTTTCTTCGAAATTTTATCAAATTGGTTTCCGAGGTTTGGCCGTTAAAGAGCAACAGATAGACAGACAAAGAGCATTTTAATCAATTTTTATTGTATTGATGGTTCTCTGTTTTGGTGATAATAGCTACCACATTATATGGTTTGTATGAGCTATATTATTTTAAAGTTACTATACATACAAACTTTTGCCATTACAATATTATTAACGAAGTAAGGCTTATTTTGTATATATAAATTAAGGCAATAAAATTCTATAATTTTATTTCGTTGAGTTCCTTTAGCTGGTTCTTCTCAGATCAGGGTATTTTCTTTTCCGTTAGATGTTACTACAATTACTATAAAAAAAGTAAGTGTAACGATTACATAGTATAGAAATGTCAGAATCGAATAAACATAACATCACGTTTTCTTAAGCGAGATAATGTATGAATAAATACCGCTAAAGATTTATTTTTTTGCGCTTGTTTCGGTGGTAGATTGCAATTTTACGCGGGTTGAGCGCGAATATTAAAAATTAAACTTAATAAGCGAGGCGCTTTGTGCTTACGAAGGGAAATAAATTATTTTGAATTCGTCGTGTTTTACAAACTAGAACATTCGGTAATGTGAACATTTAGTTGAGTCCGAGAGTTTATGTTAAAAGAAAAAGAATACTAGCAATACCCCAAATTAATTAAGGAATTACCAATATTCCTACTTACCCCTTCTTTTAAGCTTATTACTTGTATAAGAAGTCGACAATAGCCCAGGGGGACAGGCCCGTAAACCATTGCGATATTGACGCTTAAATTATATATGGTGTTATATTTAATAATAATCAAGACGTATCATTAAGAAATAATCATTGATTTATCATTAAATCAATGATTATTTCTTAATGATCTAAGCGAAATACCACAATGAATTAAAGGCCGCCTAGCGGTGTAATAAGTTGCAGGATCAATCCCGACCACTTGGGCTGTTGTCGTCCCCACTCCTAACTCAAGTTTTAAGCTTAAATGGAGAGGTATATAGAAGTATTGGTAATTGGTTGATATTCTTGTATAAAATAATAACAATAATAATCGAATTAAATGACCAATGGCTTATTATAGTTTCATTCGAGAAATGCAAGTTTTCTAATGATGTTATTCTTTCGCTCGGAACTCGAAATTAACTTTTAATACTTAAACGCACGAACAACAAAGCATATTAAACTAAGAAGTTCTTGCTTCGAGTTTAAACCACGTGTGATATCGACCACCTTTCTGACACATGACAGTTCAAAATTCTTATTATTTATGAACTTTCATTTGGAATTGATGCAGTTTGTACCCAAAAAATAAATGAAAGAAAAAAGCCTTTTAAAATATCCGTATTAATTTAAATATAATTATGTACATACTATAAAGTACTTTATATAAAATATTTTATAATTGATTAAAAGCATCGCATAGTCGATGACAACGCTAACAAATTTAAAAATAACGACATTAGAAACGAAAGAAATATAACGGAAATTAATTGCATATTTCTTTAAAATAGAGTCGAGTTCTCAAGCCGAGTGGCTATATATTTTCATTTTCAAGTGTCCACGCCGCGTGCGGCTGACTGGAGTTATTGCTCTTGAGACGAGTAGCCGATGTCAGGTTTATTGCGGAAAAATCCGGTTTCTGTGACCATGGGTGATAAAATAGAATTATTTGGACCTCTTCACACTGAACACTGTGAAACGAATTTTCCAAGTTGAACATTATGTGCCGAAACCGAAACGAGATGCTGTTATTAGAATACGTGAATCGTTGGGTTCGAATCCGGGCAAGTATCACTGAATTTTCATGTGTCGGCGCTGATGAAAAACTTGGGAAACTTGCATATATCCGATGAAATAGTTGAAATAGTATTAGCTCTAAGCCTTTTTCTCAAAACATGCCTCAACCTAGCTATAGGACGTTGAGTTATTGTAACTTTACTTTTATTTAATTTATAATGTTTACCATCATTTAAAATCGAACATTTTTGAAAACTTACCTATTATAAATTTTATTATAAAAACCACAGATTAAAAGAGTCAATTAGGATTTATTTTATTAACTCCTGTGAAAAAATAAAAATTTAACAATAAAACATATTGCTTTAAATATTAAATCAGGTGCATACGAGTTTTCATTTCATTCTGAACTATGATAAAATTTTAATTATAAACGAAGTGGCAACACAGCTGGAACTAAAACAATATCAACTGGAATAAATATTTAAAATCAAATGGCTAAATAACTTTTCGTTTTCGATCGTCTATGACCGGAGTTATAGCTCTTGAGACGAGTAACCGATGTCAGTTTTATTGCAAAAATATCCTCGCTTGAGTATGACCAGAGGTAATAAAATAGACGTATTGTGAGCATTTATGTCAAATATGATAGATATATATAAATATATACATTTTATTTACTGCGCCATATGTTACGGCTAAACTATTTTATGGAAAATAGTTTAGCTTAACCATGTTTAGTTTAACTATGGAGATATATTCATCCTAAAATAAAAATATAATCTTTTTTTTTTCAATTTAAAACAACTCGGAAATTTCAGATTCCATAAATACAAAACTCTACATTTTAATTTGACAGCTATGACGTTTTTGACTAATACTATATGTACATACATATATTCAATTGCTTGTGTATATCGCGCATTTACGTAGTAAGCTAAACTGCACAGAAATAAAGAAAACGAAGCAACGTTCCTTACAAAAATAATTTATAGTCATCAAGACAACATTTGTCACAAAACGTCCACAATCCGATGACATTTGAAAAGCGACGTCTCTCAGATACTAAAAAGAAAAGTTGTATAAATGAACTGTAACTGTACTCAAGGTACTAATGCTAGCGTTCGACTATAACCTAACATGCTATACTATAATAGACAATCGCATATCAATAGAGATTTTTATTTAGCAGTAATAAAAAGTGACAAGTGCCGTGAGACCCGATCGGAACGAGGTAGTTATATATCATTTTTTAAATAACAGACAGACAGAGAAAAATAGCGTCTGGTTGAAAACAATAACAAAATATAAGTTTCAATAATGTTATATACAGTCGTATACAATATACAAAAATGAGAGAGAAAAGTTACCTAACGCTTAGGGGGCATTAAGAGGCTTATCGATCTTTCCTTACGTGACGATTTCGGCCAGTTTACTAACTGTAGGCCGCGTAACGTAAAAGAACATCGTTCCAAAATAACACTAGAAACCAGTCCACAAAACTAACTAACTTTGTACACCAGTCCCAATATAGTGTAAGCAAATTAGGTGTAACTCAACGTAATTTTTTTAAAATAATAATTTATACTAATATCATAAGTACGTAAGTGATTATGTCTGTTACGTTTTCACGGCTGAGCCACAAAATAGAATTTGATAAAGTTTGGTATGAAGCAAACTTAAACTCCAAGGAAGGACATAGGCTACTATTTCATAACCTACGAATGAAGCGAGCGAAGCAGCGGATGAGAACTAGTATATAATATTATAAAATATTTCTTGTATTTAATGTAAAGTAAAAACAAACCTGTTTTCTTCATTCAAAGCGACGCTCTACCAGTGAACAAAAAACTTTACATAATTTTAAAAGTACTGTCGCCATCATAAACGATAAGAACATTTGAATCTTTCGTCTGCATCATTTTAAGTCATCTTATTTTTCAAATAATTTTACCAGCGAAAGAAAACGCTAATTTATGTATATATGAATCCTAAAACATCATGAAAATATAACGAATTGAATTGTATAGTAATCGTTTAAAAAAAAGTTTTTTTGTTAGTGACTTCTGTACCTAATTACACCCATTCCACCCCTAGTGGTCGTGTAATAAAAAAAGTCGTCTGTGATTTTTCATCTCGCCTCGCGGACCGCCTACGTTAGGCATATCAGTCGAATGTAGAGCAAATACATTTCTTGATATTTGATATTTTTTTTCATTTATTAATCACTATTGAACTAAACACAATTTCCAATCGTCTTCACAATGAAGACCTTGATTTTATGTACTCAGTTATTGTTAAGCGTATTTAAAAACAAACATTATAATCTATATATTCATACGTGAAGCAATAACTTTGTAGCCCTTTTTTACCAAAAAGATGTAGACGAAGGTTTATGAAATTTGGCACTATTAAAGTTAATGTGGAGAAAGAGTGCAGAAAGCATATTTTTTTATAAAATATGAAAAACACACTACGTTAAGTTTAACATTCAGTTTGCGTTTATATTGCCAATGACAACACACGGCATGTCAAAGATGAAAATAAATGTATTTTTTTTAACATTCGATTTTTTTTATTGTTATCGTGACAAGGTATCGTCCAGTTTGGCCTCGTTTTTCCTACGTATCTTTCGAATATTTTATTAGCAATGAATTACGGTCGAATGTCGACCAATTCGTGAACACCGGTAAAAGCTAAAACGTCTAATGATTTATTTTATGTTTTAACTTTCCCACTGGTGTGCTAAGGCCTGCTCTCTCTCTCTGAGGACGGTTTATTTCACCATGCTCCAATGCGGATTGGTGGATCTCATGTGGCAGAAATTCGTTTAAATTAGACACATGCCGGTTTCGTCGCGATATTTTCTTTCACCGCCAAGCCCCAGATGAATTTCGAACACAAATGCATAATCAGAACAGAAAATATTTTTTTTGATTTAGCCAGTACTCTATGTTTCAATTTATTATTATTATTAACTTAAAACAACATTACACATTATACATAGTTATTAACATTGCTTGTACTTTTATTTACTTAAAAAGTTAGTTTTAAAAATATACATATTTTAAACTAAATAAGAAACATATTCCTAACATTCATTGTATGTGAATAAATCTAAACTAATTTTAAAATATTTTATAATTATAAAATATAGCAAAAAGAAATGACTTACTCATATTAGTAAAGTATTTTTATGTTGGTTCAAGTGTGATATAATTTTCTGAATTTATTAAAAAAAATCATTACGAAAACTGATTGGTAAATTTCTTTCTAAAAGCACAATATGTATCGTATAGTTATATATAATTAAGCTGTGTATTCGTTTGCTTAACTTCCATATATATATATAAGAATTATATATTATTTTGTATGCTAAATGAAAAAAAGTCGAATTTTTTAAAAGTATTAAAACGATTCGTTCCAATGTTATTGGGCGGGAAGTCACTTCTCGTAAATTATTCTTGCTTCTATTTTATAAAATATAGCCAAGTGCGGATTTTCCGCACTCAAGAGAAATATATAACATTGCCAATGTACTAACATATATTTCATATTTAAAACGTCTAAATATATAGACCGCAAAACATTTAATAAAAATTTATGATCATAGTATAATTTTTTTTTAATAATATGTATGCAACGTACAATATTAAGATAGATAAAAGAATAAGCCAATGTATAAGTGGTCACTACCCAAATGACATTGTCAAATTTGTCAGATATTCTACCGCCAAACAGCAGTACTCAGTATTGTTGTGTTCCGGTTTGAAGGGTGAGTTAGTCAGTGTAACTACAGACACAAGGGACGTAACATCTTAGTTCCCAAGGTTGGTGGCGCATTGGTGATCTAAGGAATAGTTAATATTTCTTACAAAGCCATTCTTTATGGGCGGTGGTTACCACTAACCATCAGGTAGCCCATTTGCTCGTCCGCCTACCGATATCATAAAAAAACAACGCCAATGCGTCACCAACCTTTGGAACTAAGATGTTATGCTCCCTGCGCCTGTAGTTACATTGTTTCAATCACCAAACCAGAACACAAAAAGTATTCCCACTTGGGGGTAGATGCGTGAATTATAGTTCTAGCTCCTTACATTATTTTTGCTAAAGCAGCTTTGAAATATCTATAATTAATCGAAAATATAAATGCATACGTAAAATATAACAAGTCTGGTATTTATTCTCCATTCACAAATATAATAAGAAATAATGTATTCCAAATTGCAATATCGTTTTGTCCACCTGTTTATCTGTAGTTGAAACAGTTATGTAGATCACTCATATAACGACACGACACGACGAATATTGAAATATAAATTTCGAATCGATTTTATTAAATCGAATATATGATTCCAAGGAATAATCACGAGCTCGATTCTTACATTGGCAGTTCTAGTAGAACAAAGTCACGAGAACTGCACTTTAAAATGTTTTCGTAAACCAACAAAGACATGTAAAATAAGTCCATCATTTAGTAATCATGTCTTGTAAGACTACCGTTTATTGCCACTTTTCTCCTTGTTTATTCACTTAAAAATCCATTACACACAAAAAGAGCACTTATAAACATGGTCGACGTCTTTTTAGACAAAGTCTTGTGACACCGCTAATGTAATTTCAACTTTATAACCTCGAATCTAAGTTAAATTTCGTTTGACATATGAAACGTAAGACATTTTAGTACATTTTAAAATGGGTGTGAACACGTCGGAATCAATTCGTAGAGCCATTTCTCAATAAAGTTGAAACACATGCAGCTTTTAAAGTTTGACGTGTACCGTGAGACATCGTGGAGCAAATAAGTTGAACTCGTGTGTTTTGTAAATCGAAATAAGCATTTTTAACGGTAGGGTAGCTTCAAAAGCTCATCTGGATAGGTAGCTCCTCAGTGACTCTACGAACAAAACATATAATGTGTTGCAGTTTTTTACCAAAGTAATCATCGGAGGCGGGATTTCGTAGATGTAAGGTGTAGCTTAAATTTGTAGTTTCAAAGAGATAACTTGGCTTAATGTAGAACATTTTCTCGTTTTCTTACAAATAACAATTATAGTAATAATATGTATATTTCAAACAAATATTCATTAACACTTTTACTTATACTATTGACATATCAAACTATTTTTTTTATTCAACGTTATAGAACGTTGAAAATAGTTTCAGATGTACACACGCTCAAAACCATCTAAATTAGTTAATCTAGGATAGATTATCATATTAGTCCTCAAATAGTTAGACATTTTTGTAAAACAAAAATAAAGAAGGAAAGAAATGATTAAACATTACAGCTAAGCTTGCTAAAACAATAAACACCGCTGCTGGATAAAAGACTCCTAATAAAAACTAATAAATTGGGAGATTGCTCCAATGCTATAATACGGGTTGCCAGTTATAAATTTATATTTCAGAATTAGATCACGACATAAAATCACTTGACTGTATATATGTATGTACATTTTTCTATTCAATGTAAAAAAAAACCTTAATGCGAAATGTCAACAAAGGAAACTGAAGAATACCATAATTACTTTTTCCACAGATAATAAATCAAATGGTAGGACGTAGCGCAAGATTCGCCTTGTTGAGGGCGTAACGAATCCGCCCTTCGACCCGGTATGCGATTTTATAGACCGTCTTCTTTGCCATTATGCTGAATCATCGATCTTAAAATCTGATGGCTTTACTATATATTTTACACTTAATAGTAAGACAAAAAAATGTTGAACATAAAATGTTTTTAAAAAAAAAATATAATGAGTTAGTTTTTATCAATGACAAAAATTAAACATTTTTTTTATATTGGAGAAAGTTCTTAAAATTACATAAACAGTTATATTTTAGGTGTATCGTTAATTTTTTTCGTTAATCAAAAGAAATACATTAATACGTAAATAAAAATCGTAGCACTCGCTACTTTCTACGTCGTAGAGCAACGTAGATGGTATAAATCAAACAAACAACTACGTCTACGCAACTTTGTCGCGACTTTTTATCAGTCCAACCTAACACAACGATTTTATTATTGCTAGTTTTAAGAATGTTGCGAGAACACTTGCGCGTATCTATAAACATCATGAGGGTAAAAGTGGTGTTGTATTAATAATACTAGATCTAGTGATAGCTTAATACAAGAATCAAAACATTACACGTTTTATTAAGATAGATAAAAGAATAAATAAAAAAATTAGGGCACCGTTTGCGTTTATATCGCATTGGACGCTTTTAACTGCCAATTTTCTATTTTTCTTTTTCTTGATTTAATACTAAAATTATTCATCGCTAAAGTATAACATTAATTGATGTTTAATCAATAAAATAAGCAATAAAAGCGCAGTTAAAGTACCACTGAGGCTTTCCTGAGTATACTCCTATAGACGCGAATAAAACTTTAGACGAATTCCATAACGATTCGTCTTAATCATGACCATCATCAATCAATTGAAGGCACAAAATCAACATAACAGAATTTACTTTTTATGGAAGACACAATTTTCTATTAACAAATAAATAGTATAAATTTCATATAATAATTCCCGAATATCAATTGCCGAAAAGGGTCTCAAAGCTATTTCGTCCGTACCATCGTAAAATGCTTTACACAATCACACATAACTCTGAATGTCTTCCAGTCGGAATTACCGGAAAATGGCCGATCCTTCGTCGACACTTTTGAGGGATATAAAAAATATCCCCCATATGAAAATTCACCCTTACATCTATTGGAAGATCAGATAGCAGGGGTTCTTTTAGGGGCTATCTTAAAATAATGTATGTGACAACAAATATAATGATATCGAATATAAATGCACATAATATACATTAAAACTTAATGTTGTCTTAGATTTTCGCGATTATTACACATTGAAATAAAACTAGTTTTTTAACGGATTTAATCGCGTATATTATAATCGCGTATATGTTCGTGGTCACGGGCAGACTCTGCCCGTGACCACGAACACTGCAAAGTGCTCGAAACGTCGGGATGTTAAAATAAAATAAATAATATACGCGATTAAATCCGTTAAAAAACTAGTTTTATTTCAATGTACATTAAAACTTACTATCAGTACTATCAACCTAATCTAGTAAATTGGACAATAATAACAAGGGGATTTTTTTCTTGTTTAAAAATAAATGGTGCTTAAACCATCATACTATTCCATGCGGGAGCGGTGTTAAAACATATAAGTTTTAGAAAAATCTTTTAAGTTTATTTTGAAGCATAGTAATGATGAAAGTAAAATTTTATTTCTTACAATTAACAAATAATGAAATTATTACCCCAAATACTTTTATTCAATTCGACTCTCATAACCTGAACTCATAAACGACAGCCGTGCGTTACAACGAACTTTTACCTGCGTTTTATTTTATGAAGTCAATAAAACCCCTGAACGAACTATCGCCGGTCTTGTACACCGGACCGCCTTTGAACTTTCTTACTTGTCTGAAATATGTATGATCAACGATTGAACTTTGAGTGTCTCTTTGAATGTCCATTAGTACAGTTTATAGATAGCTTAGAATTAAAGTTTAAATCCCTTTACAGAATCTTAAAATACAAAAACCTTTAATGTAATAAGTTCCGTCTTAGATATGGAATAAAAACGTTTTATGTATAAAATGAAAAAAACTACATACTAAAACCCTTTTAGAAATGGAAATAGTAACACGCCACGCCTAAAGGTGACTTGTTGGTAGAATATTGTCTTTGCCCATCTGGGTAGGTTCTCACTCCCACTCACGTATTCAACCGCTAAAAAGCAATACTTGGCATTATGGTGGTGACTCACTATCGCAGGGCGCATTTGCCAGTCAGCCTATTTATATGCAATTAATAAAAAATACACAAAAAATTGGCACAAACAACCTAAATAAACAATCGTTTAATCCCTAAGTCTCAATATTGCACCTCAAACTTTTATACGAAACTGCTGAATCATGCCAAGATTATCGTGCAAAAATTAATTCTAAAAACTAGCAGTCTCACTAACTAATCGACAGTTTACTTATTTGAGAACCAATAACAAAACCACGCTATTTTAAAATAGCTATATAAAGATAAATCTTTTAAAAAGTAGCATTTTAAACCAGTCCATTAATCCCGGCTCGTCGCAGATCTCACGCACTTTGACACGAAATAAACTGGCAATCAGGGAGGAGTGCAGGCGGAGGAATCCTCATAAATCCGGAGTCGACTTCACTCCAGCCTTATTCAATCTCCGGGGGAAAGGGTACACGGATGTAGGTTTTCTAGACGAGATTCTATAAATTTCCATAAGAATCTTGCAAGTTTTTATTATATATTTATGTTTAAAAAATATGAATAAATATGAATTTAATATAAATAAAGAAAAATAATGTGTAAATAACAATAGAAACAATATCTTTAAATAGATCAAAAATTAATTAAATGTATTTATTTACATTTATATAAATATTTATAACTTTATTTATGCTATTTCGATTTTATACTGATTTTAACTTTAAACAATATTATTTAACGTTTAGTTTGACAAATTAATACAGGGTAGGAAATTGTCTCAATCATGGTTTATCATTATTTAAATGAGTCTGATTGATTTTATCCTAATAATAAAGTACAACCTACGGCTTTACGTAAGTGCAACATCTGCCTTTGAATTCTTACGTAATGGCGTTTACGAGTATACTTAAAGTCACATATATGTATATATACTCAGTCTTTTAGATTGCTGTCGAATTTTCATATCTCTCAGTTGGTAATAACATAAATAAAAAATGAAAAACTTTTTCTGCTGACACATGCCAACGGACATCAGTAAAAGTTGCTTCGGTTGTAAATACTTTAAATACGGTTATTGTATAAATAGTAAAATATTTTTTAAGACGAAAACAATTTGAAAATGGAAAGAATTCTTATTTCAAATTTTTATTCGGTTTTATATTTTATGATAGAAAACCATCTAGTTTTTTTATATCTTCGTATATATATACTTTAGTGGGAGAGGTCGTGTTTCGCGGGGTCCGATATAAAAGTCCACTTTATAAAGGCTGACCGCAGACGCCTTTGTGGGCTTTCAATGAATAGGTATGTTTTTACACTTATTCCGTACTTTTCAAAATGAACAACTTTTATTACTAAATAAATTACTGGATTTTCTGTTCATCAGATTCTATTATAATTAATATTAAAATATTGTAATGAAAATGTTGCCTGTATATAAAAATATATCATGTGATTTATAATTCTATTTATTTTCTTCACCCGTCAATAGATTCGAGTTAATACTTATCATTTAATTTATAAATTAATAACGTACAATTATATTCGCGGTTAAACTAACTACATTATTTAGTATATACATTGTACATAGATTGAAGGTAAAAAAAAAGTAATACAAAATTTAGAATTACAAAAAAACTTTTCGGTGTTATGTTTTTTTTTTCGAGCTCTTATTGTAAAGATTGAAATGATTAAACGTCAAATTAACACTATACGTTTAAATTAATAATATTAATTAGAAGCAATTCATTTCATGGCATGTGGCAATACAAGTCTCGCTACAGACAAAAAAATCTTTTAAGCAGAAATTTTGGTGTGATAGATAAAAGTTTGTCAGAATTTCGCCTGTATACTTGGATGTAACGTCTTCACTCGCAAAGATTGGTGGCGCAATATCAAGTGCCGTTTGGTGGTTTAATACCGGACAAATATCATTAAACTTTTGGGTAAATACTTTTTGATTTTATACATACGTTTGGAATATTGTAAATTCATCTCGCTATTTGAATTATAGGAAACATCAACATATAAACTCGTCTACCAGCTCGCGGTAACGCGGAGTTAACAAGCGAAGAAGTATTTTACGGCTTTTTTTTTCCACAAACGTGCAACAAAGACTGAATTGGATTTAGAAATCTAATCAACAAGAAAGTCTAATAAAAGTGTACTAACTCCTGCCAAGGACTTTTATAGACACTGGGACAATAGTTACGAGTTCTACAAACGACCACATCGCTTAAATTTTATTTACTCAACTTTAGTCACTATAAAAGATCAACTCGGTGTGATTCTGTTAGGGTTCAGCCGGTTTCCAATCTGTGCTGATAGATGGCGTTAGACGACACAGTCGTAAAAATACTATTCGTCCACAGAGTAGATGTATTTTTTTAGCGAGGAACTAGGAACATCTATTAGCTTGCCATGGGTTCCGTATCATATGTAGTGGAGACAAACGACATGACATTTTCCTATGTCGTCATGCGCTTTTCTTCGCTGCGCTCTATTTCCTTGTATGTGCGAGGAGAATACTATATACATACTTCGTTGCTACATATATCAACTTTTTATATTAATGAGAAAAGTATATAATTATTTTTAGTATAAAAACTCAATGTTTTTATTTATGGTAGATAGTTATGTGTTTTAATTATGAATTATTTAATAAACCCACAATTTCCATGTTTTACGAGTGCAACAAGATGTACAAAATATTACATGTACATGTAAACCACGCGTGTCACGGTTTTGGTATTTTGTTTATGAAAATTAAGATTTGCATGAAAAGATAAGTATTCTTGAAATTATAGATTTAAAAGGCATATGAATAAATGGAATACCTAATGATAGACGTATAACCTACCCGCGCCATCAATACGCCATTAAACACGGGATCTTAGAAGTAACATTCGTTGTGCCTGTAGCTACACTGGCTCACGTATTTAGATGAAAATATAGCAAGCACAACAGCGCGATTTTTAAGACATTTTCTGCCTCGCACAACCACTCTGTGGAACCAGCTTTCGCCGGCGGTTTTTCCGAACCGATACGACTTGGGAACCTTCAAAAGAAGAGCGTACTCCTTCCTAAAAGACCGGCAACGCACCTGCAGCCCCCCTGGTGTTGCAGATGTCCATGGGCGGTGGTAATCACTTTCTATCAGGTGACCCTCCTGCTCGTTTGCCCCCTATAACATTAAAAAAAATTTGTTATAAAATTAACATTTGAACGAATATGCTCCATGCCTAATTTGACTAACTTATTTATTTAGTGAAAGTAGTAAGATATATATTGGTTTGCATTCAACCCGCATTCCATATTCAATTTCCTCCAATGGCAGCTTCAATGCACTGCACCGAAGTTTATTAGCAGCTCTTGTTCGATAACATTTCGTATATTTTTAAGGTCCAATGTATTTTATATAAGTGACATTTTATTAATTTAAAAAAATCTTAAGTAAAGTTTTCTGTTAACACTAATTACATATCTGCTTTGCTTTTAAGTAACAGTCTGTAAATTTCCCACTTCTGGGCTAAGGCCTTCCCTCCTTTGAGGAGAAGGATTGGAGCTTATTCCGCCACGCTGCTCCAGTACGGATTGGTACATGTGGCAGAATTTCGTTGAAATTAGATACATGTAAGTTTCCTCACGATGATTTCCTTCAACACTGAGCACGAGATGAATTATAAATGCATGTAAATTGCCTATGGTGCCTGTTTTATATGCACGTGTTCTAACCACTGGGCCAGTTTGGCTTTCTTTTGGAATTTTTAAAATATCTAGTAAGCTGATCTTCTGTCTGTATGTCTCTTCGTTCTAAAAATTATTTTATTTTTATTTTTTAAGAAAATAAGTGAAATTTATTGTTCTTAGTAAGTCAAACTTAATCAACAATGTCTGAAGGTAATTAGCAACCAAGTGAAATTTTGTATAAGGATGTGTCGTAGAAGCCGTAGCACCGCTACGCATGGCGTCAATAAAACTACGATAAAATGCAACGATATCGGCCAGTCGTAAAGAATAAGGCGCGTCCAGTATGAAACGACGTTTATAATGTGAGAAATAAAAACCCAACGCTAATATAATTGCTTTTATGTTTCATGACGTCAGTTCATGTCACATATAAAAGAAAAGGTATAATGTGAAATTATTATTATTAAAGCGACTTCAAAAAATAAGGTTATACATTTGACGCGTCTTTTTTTATTTTTTATTTATGATATCGGCCAGTCGTAAAGAATAAGGCGCGTCCAATATGAAACGACGTTTATAATGTGAGAAATAAAAACCCAACGCTAATATAATTGCTTTTATGTTTCATGACGTCAGTTCATGTCACATATAAAAGAAAAGGTATAATGTGAAATTATTATTATTAAAGCGACTTCAAAAAATAAGGTTATACATTTGACGCGTCTTTTTTTTATTTTTTATTTATGATCAAAAAAAACTTGATTGATTTGAATGATAATAAAAAATATTTGATATATACTTAATACCTTACCATTTTTCAATAAACCGTGGATTCTTTTTATTTCTCAAAAAATCAGGTGAACCTATGATTACGTAATATTTTATCGAAATCGACGGTTAATTTTAAATACTTTTTTTTCTCTTATTACGAAAGTTACATTACATTCAGTCATGCTTTACCTGGATTTGAAACTGCGATCGCATGTTGAAGCGAGCTAAGTCTTCTCGCTTTTAATCATTTTGAATCACACAGATAATCTTTTTTTTTTTTAGCATTAGCAGACCGTAAATGCCCCACTGCTGGGATAAAGGCCTCCTCTCCCTTTGAGGAGAAGGTTTGGAGCATATCCCACCACGCTGCTCCAATGCGAGTTGGCGGAATACACATGTGGCAGAATTTCGTTGAAATTAGACACATGTAGGTTTCCTCACGATGTTTTCCTTCACCGCCGAGCACGAGATGAATTATAAACACAAATTAAGCACATGACATTTCAGTGGTGCCTGCCTGGGTTTGAACCCGAAAACATCGGTTAAGATGCACGCGTTCTAACCACTGGGCCATCTCGGCTCAGATAATCTTTAGACGTCCCCAAACCAATACTTCCGACCAAGGCTTTCTTATTTCTTTAACTTCGACTTTGACTCCCCGACGTCTATCCTGTTGACATAATAAACTGGAAACATATTAATTATTTTTGGAACAAAAGCGTGAATAAGATTATGTGGTTTTATTATTTATTTATTTGTTGAAAATGTTACACCATCAACTTATCACTGAGCACTTAAAATTAATATCTGTGGGTAACATTCAAAGTGATACGTCTTTAAAGGTGTAACAAAACATTACTAAATCAAAAATAAATTACATGTTAATAATATATATCAAATATTATAGAGATTTTTGTTGATATTCACAGATTAAATAAATTTAATAATAATATATTATAACTATGAAATTTAATTAGTAATTTATTAATCATAATAACTAAACTTTTTTACTTAAAACTTAATTAAGTAATCATTTTTTAAATAAGTATAAATTATTTTTATCGTAGGTGATGATAGGCGCTTAGGTAAATGGGCCACCTGAAAATGGTCACCACCAATATTAAGTATACATACAACAACATTCATCGCCGATGCACCACCAACCTTGAGATCTAAGTGAGCTTGTATCAGTAGCTACACTGGCTTATTCACCCTTCTAGCCGAAACAAAACAAAACTAAGTATTGCTTTTTATTTATTTATTTTCATAAGGTCAACATACAGCAGATACAATACTACATCAAAATAAAAAAAATACATTTGAAAATTATACAGGCAAAAGTTCTACTAACCTACAGGTAGTCTCACCAATATGTATTAAAAATATAAAATAAATATAAGCAACAATTAGAGATAAGAAGTTATAATACATTCTTTTAACTATTATATAATTAATAAAACTATTAAAATATTCCATAATATTAATGAGCACAGATAAAATTCTTTATTTTTCGACGAACTTTATTTTTTTTGACGGGAGAATAGCTGATGAGCGGCTAATATCTATCCAGACGAGTTTGCACGAAGCCCTACCACCAAGTAAACGGCCCTCAAAAAAGTTAGTTTCTTATAGAGTTACAGAAAATATTGTAATATTTCCTTTAAATGCAAAATTATAGAAAACGCTATTAAAACATTTACAAAAAAGGCCTTAAAAATATTCTAGTTTTATTAAACGTTCGTAATATTCCATTTCGATTTACCTTGACATTAAAAATGTAAAGCGCTAAAAATCTGCAGCCAGCAGCTGTTTGAACGAAACTCGACCAAGTTACGATTCCCTTTTGTTCGCTCGCTGAGGAAAAGAGCAATGTGTCAATATTGACCACGCTTTAAGCGCTGCAAAGTGAATTTCTCAAGCCATATGATCGTATATATGAATAGCAAGTCTTACGCTGTCAGTATTGAATTTTTTTTCTTAAAAACGAAAAAATGTTACTGCTAAGAGACAAGAAGTAATGGTTAGTACATACATATGTATGTATATTGTACATTCAAAGATAGAGGAATAATCATAATTCAAATTAATTTAAATAAATAAATATGCGAATAAGTAAGCTATTATATTATAGTAATATATATATATATTATAGTAATATGGGCTTCCCATTTAGAGAACTAAACACGTTCGATTTCATATATGTAAAATGACTGATTTGACGACCTCCATGGTCGAGTAGTGTGTACACCGGTTTTCATGGGTACGCCACTCCGAGGTCCTGGGTTCGATTCCTGGCCGAGTCGATGTAGAAAAACTTCATTAGTTTTCTACGTTGTCTTGGGTCTGGGTGTTTGTGGTACCGTCGTTACTTCTGATTTCCATAACACAAGTGCTTTAGCTACTTACATTGGGATCAGAGTAATGTATGTGATGTTGTCCAATATTTAAAAAAAAAAAAAAAAAAAAAAAAAAAAAAAAAAAAAAAAAAAAAAAAAAAAAAAAAAAAAAAAAAAAAACCACCAAAAAATACTGATACACTTCTAACGATGTACAATATAACAAGGAGTGACGTCTGCATGTTTAAAAGTACCACCGCTGAGCAATGCCACCAATGATAAGACGCTTTGGCACTTATTTCATAAAGCTCCTCTAATGGTGAAGGTTTCCTTACAATAAGATGATGAATGATCAAAAGAGTTATTGGATTTAAACCCATTATCTTAATTTCACACGTTTTAATCACTGAAACATATATATTTTTTTATATGCTCGGCACGATTTTATAGACGAATAAAAATAACTCTACGTTATTTTATTAAGTAATGATATTAATATATTTCCTACATCAAAAACTACTATCCTAAATTCAAAAGATGTTACGATAATATAAACGTGACTGGATATTCGAGCAATATGACTTGTACAATATACAGATAAAACTATTTTATATACGAAACCAATAGATCTTAGCTCGGGGCGAGGATGGCTTTACCCTCCGAATGTTAATATCGACGTCTTTTATTACAGAGAATTTCGGAAAATTTGCCATATCGTGTATTAAATATTGGAAGAGCCCTAGAAGACGATGGAAGAATATTCTAGATCGTATTGCATTTTATATTATTAGTTTCAATTGCAAACTTATAACTAGTCGTAGAAAATAAAAATCAGTATATCGACTTATCTAGAAAATTGATTTAATGATAATCTATGAGATTTAATTTACAAAATCGTGTCTTTTAAATAAACAATTTATTTTATTTTATTTTTAAATAATATTATAAGTAAAAGATTTGTAAACAAAATAATGAATTACTGGACATGATATTTTAAGCAAAATATTTATTAATTGCATCGGCTGTCCTAACCTGTTGTCGAAGTTTCGAATTATTCATATACCTTTCAAAATACCATGACATCTCTGTATCCCCATTTAAAAAAACACATAACGAATATATATTTTTTATCTAGAGATTATGTCCTATGACTAAAAGTGCCATTAATTTAATTTAATTTATTTTATAACGATTGTTACTCTTTTTTGTATGTTTTGAATAAGTAATTCAGGCCTCTCTAGAGGGATATTCGATTTGCTAAAATAAAAAACAATGACAACCACTTTCTATGAAGTCTGCTTAAAAAGTTTTTATTATTCTCTGTTTAAATAATAATCTTAAACCAAATAGGTATGTTAGTCTACGAATAATAATCATAATTAAAAAAGAAAATATATGAATGGATTAATAAAATAACAATAACAACATTATTTAAATAAGAATATAATATCAAAGACTTATATGACGTTAGATCACAAGAAAAATAACGTCAGAAATAGGAGGAAGACTTACCAAGTATTTTACAAGAATTCACTTCTAATCTCACTTACTATATGTTAAAAATTCCCTGACAGTGATACTCTATTTTGATACGTATGTATTTTGAATCGTTGTAATTACAATCAATGTCGCATATCAAGTTCGGAAATTTCACGGTCAACTTTTCTCTGTGAACGAAATTATAAGGATCCAATGTTTCAGACGAACATCATTAGATAAGGCTCACAATACAATAAATCAATACAAGATATAAAATTTTAATGTATGTATTTGAACAGGTTTTTTATTCGAGCAAATAAATTACAATTTCTTGCAGGTTCCTCGCAGTAGTTCATTCCAGACCGGTGGTAGCTTTACATTCAACTTAATCCTGTAACATGTCACTTTAAAATGCTTGTAAGAAAAGGCTTAGATAAATAACATGTTGATTTGATTGTGTTGAAGAAGTAGACCACTGCTATTGCTAAATAATTATAACTACATACATTTAAAAACCATTCAACAGTTAAAAAATATTCTACAACATTTTATTAAAATCCATTTATATTTATATTAATTTTTAATAGTTCAAAATTTCATTAATCATAATTTTAAAGCAGTTAGTATAACAAAACCGAACATTATCTTACTGTGCTCTGAAGAAATATCTTTCACTAATACCACTTTTAAAAAATATTTCATATATCTTAGAATTACGTCTCGATAAACTAAATAATTCAGCTTCGATTTTAATAATTGTAGCGCTACAGCGCTTTATATTTCAAAATATTCAGCTTACAGCGTTCCGATCCTTAAATGTTTTATTATGTTAACATTTAATTCCATAAAAAGTCATAATAGTAACCCCAGTATACTTTCTCTAGTTTACTACAGCAATAACCTTGGTCCGGTATCGTGTATGGATTTATTTATGAAGAGCACACCCAGACTCATAAATAACCAATCTGAAAATGGCACCCTATGGGGACAGTAAAAACTATAGCGCTGCTAACATTTATATCGCATCGCTTTATAGCAACAGTTAATGAACTCTAACTGAAAGATATTACTTAAAATTTTCCAACGCTTCTTTGTGAATCGTTTCGTAATTAATTTACCCTTTATTGCAACACATTCAACGACTCTATTATAATAAATAATTAAACGTTTAATAACTTTATTTAATAGTGTCGTATTAAATAACTATGTGTAAATATTCTGTAACAAACTATCTTAATGATTAACGCGATCGGAAAAACTTGCGAAATGACTTACGGTAAAATGCTCGGCTATTGTAATGCTTATGTCCATTAAATACATACTATATTTTGGATGGAATAAATGACGCATATGACTTTTTGAAAATTAACCATCGCGTTTGAAACTTTATTATATTTCCAAAAATTCAGAATGTAAATATTCTGTAAGATGTGTATATCTCTTTTTAAATTCTAAATAAATAATACATCCCTCTGCATCTTTAAAACGATATGTGGTTTTATGTTATTTTTATAATAAAATAATAATTATTATAATAGTTAGTTGTTTAATAATTACACACTAACGATACTCAAAACCACTTCCGGTTGACACCTGTTACCGCTTCGTGGTAATCATATAACAAAACGTTCCGATATCGCCGACTATATTTAAAATATCGAGACCTTATATAGATTGTGGCGAACCAAACGTTAGCGCGATTCAGAAAATATATTTCTATAAAAAAATTAAGTTAATATATATGATTCAAATGTAATTTATACAAAGTTTTCTTTAAGTAATAATGTATAAATAAAAAGAAATGTGATATGTTTCAAACAATAAACAAATACATTGTACATTTCAAATCTGAGAAACTGTAAAGATTTATCTGCACATACAATACGACTCTATATAACAAAGTCAATATTTTAAACAAATTATGATTATTCTTATCGTAATTGTTGTTTTACTGCATTGATAAGTTTAATAATCGTTATTCGAGGTCAAATGAGTGAGTGAGTGAGTGAGTGAGTGAGTATAAAAAAAACATAGATCAAAGTTAAGAAATTATTCTACTAAACCACGTATCGATATCAAAAGTTACATCACATTTTAATTTAAGAATAAATAGTGATTTTTAACATAATTTCATAAAAAACTTAGTTCTAAGAGACTTGGTAACTTAGATAATCACTAAAAACCGGCACGAAACTTAAGTTAAAAAGTTGAGACGTGTCGCGCCTGACAAACAGTTGAACTATCTCTTTCAACGAGACTCCATCTCACCTCGCACAAATAAAGTAGCTAAGTTAAGACCCGCGAGACATCAACGCGAGAAAATTGGATGCGGTAAATTTATTTCATTTTTAATGTTGTAATTTCGTACATACAAGATTACATCATGGAAGTATTAAATCATCAAGATTATCTGGATACTTGAGGATACTTGATCTTGAACAATGGTCACCCGCATAACTATTTTTTTTTATATCGGTACATCATTTTTGTTATACCCATAACTCATTTAATCTACTCCCTGGTGGGATTAATTTTGACAAGTGTGAACTGTAGCTTTTAAAATAAATCGAAAGAGAAAATTATTCGTTGTTTCGTTTACGTTGGTATATCTTGGACGCTTGCTTGTAGAATGTTTATTTAAAGATTCAAATTCGATTATAACTATTTGAACTGACTTAAACTCATCTATTCACCTTCAAATAAAACGTAGCTCCTACACAAATTCACATTAGTATGCGCGACGTGTCCCTCAAATGCCGGACCCACTCGCAATACTTATAGCAGTTTAGTGTTAGCCCCGAGTACTGGTTACGGGGGGTATTATGCGCGGGGGCCACACGTGACCTTACGGCCTTTGAATTTTCAATTAGATTGTCCTTTCTTTATTATTCGTTCAATACACTGTCGTTGTTTAACCTTTTGATGTGCATCTTAATAACATTAAATTAGTTTAATCTTCGCGGATCTGTGATATATGCTGTTTCCTAATCATACAAATATAAAGAAGTATAAAAGAACACACACACACGCTTTAAATTTGTTGTACTTGATTTGAATTATTTTATTCAAAAGCAGACAAGCATGGTGACCACCACAAATAGACTCTGTCATATTAAAAAATATAAATTCGTTACACAAATACCAATAGGTCTCGTAGGTGGTGCTTAGAGATAGTATCTTACTATATCCTTTGTGCCTTTAATTACACTGGCTCACTGATGCACCATTATTTAATAGCTGAGAATCAGATAAAAATCGGCTGAGTTCTCTTGCTAGTGGAGACATGTATTACCAAAGTCAAAATGTTTTTAAGTATATATGCATAAATTGATTATTACATCGAAAATACTATATGATATTTTTGGTTGTGGATATTTCAAACACAAGAAGTTTCCCATATATCTGACATGGTGGACCTGTAAATTATTCAAAAGAGTAAGGACTACTTAGTATATTCTTCTTAGTACGTAAAAACAGACGCACTCTATTTCGTCACTCATTAAATCCTATGGGAATCCGACACGAACAGAGGGAGCTCCGGCACAGGACTGTTAAAATGCTACATGAAATTTTACTGTATACTGAGCCCCTACTAAGATTCTTTGGACAGACAACCCAATCAACTTTTGACATTTGAGACAGTTTTAGTTTGCAGCCTCGAAATAAAAAGAAAAATCGAATACAATGCGTCGAAAGAAAGAAAAATCCAATACAAGTGTCATAAAAATACAATCAGTTCGAAGTTAAATACGAAGACCAGTGATACTAATACAAACTGAAAGAATCGGCACTCGAATCGCAACGGTATTTTTTTATTTCCATATTGTATATTTATTATTTGTAATGTATGTAACACCTAAACTGTGTAATTAGTAACATAGTTTTATTTATAACGTCCCTTATTTTTAGTTATACACCTTTATCCCACAAACATTCCTTACAAGCTTTTTTTTCTTAACATTCCCTAGAGGACCTTGTTCTACAAGCATGCTTTGTCTCATAAAATAATTAGTAACTCTGTGAATTTGGGTGACAGAGGTAACAAGCTTATGTTCGTTCCTCATTAGTCAATACAATTTCATGAAAATCAATTTATGTTACCACGAATATATATATTACATAGATATATAATGAGAAGAAGCCTTATATCCCAGCCACTAGACCAACAACGCATAGTATATAATGTAGGGATATATAGTTCATCAAAATAAAGACAGCCTATTAGCTAATATAATTTAACATAGTTCACATGCGACCGCGCGGGTAATCAAATATTTGTCCGCCCCCGGCGTCTCAACATTCCTTATTTACCGTATAAACAGATACGCAGACATTTTGTAAGGATTAAGTTTATTAATATATTATGGGATATAATTAGTGTCGTAATGTTGTTAGTTGATATGAACTTATTTAATCTATATAAATATAAATAAATAAATCTATTTCAGGTTTTTCTTTTTCGTTTTTCCTACCAAAACATACAACGCGTTTCGGAAGTTTTGAATACACAGCAGCCAATGTCTGTCCACGATTCTGCATAATATTTGTAACATAAATTTGTGTTTCACCGTTTAAATTAGTATACCAAGTCATGAATATATAGCATATACTTTGAATTCTAAAGTGCAGTTTAAAATTTATAAAATACTAAATTTATCCTGTAATAAACATCACGAAACCGAATGCACTCTAGTCGAACGTAATCCTGGCGTAATATCGTAAAACCTCGTCTGGGCTACTGCGAGACGATATGTTCGAAATAATGTGAAATATTCGTTTGAAATATTATATATTTAGTTGTGCACTTAGATCACTATTGAAGTGTTATTTAGGAAACACATTTGATAAAAATATAAAATAATATTAAAAACTATTCTAATAGGATCTATAACCCTAACCCGGTATAAAATGTCGATTCAATAATTCTCGTAACAACTTTTGATTTAAACTATTGATGTTGAATTCATAAATAAATAAAGAATTTAAATATGATAGTGCAAAAGTTTAACGCCTTAAAAAAAGATAAAAAACGTTTTAAAAAAGATTTACGACTAGCTAAACGGATGTGTAACCTTAAGCTATTGTATGTGTAAATCTTACACAAGCGTCTTTTTCATTTGGAAATATTAAAATGTAATTATTTGAAAAGTTTATTATTTAATTCTTATTGTAATCTTAAAATATATCTTGTATAACAGATAGTATTTTAATTTAACAATCAAATTTTATCGATATTATTTCAACTACGCTAACAAAGGTTAATATTGCCTTGACAAGTAAATATATTTCATATATAATGTCTTACGGGCTTCTTATGGTCTAGGTCTTAGTACTTGTATTATACGTATCCAGACACGAGATTTGTCTTCTGTGACATTTATTTATTTAACACGCATTTGAAATCCAATACAAAGACCTCTTCAGACTTAACATAAAAACGTAAACTTATTTGTATTGAACGAAACGATTACGAGATCCTTTCACCTTTTAGATATAACGCTTGTCACTTAGCGTTTCAATGGAGTCTCTAACAAAATATCCTTTTTGTCACAATAGAGCTAGATTAGGTTGCAATGACATGTTCGGGGCGCGTTTGTGATCGAGTCACGTGCACGAAGGTCGATTTTATTCAGTTTCTCTTTTTACTTTAATAGTATTTGACAGTAAAGTTTGGAACATGTATGTAGTCTGCGAGTCATGAAAAAATTATCTGTGTATAAAATCTAAAGTAATTTTTATCGAAAATAATTGATAATATAGCTACAACCAAAAGGGTCCATAACACCTTACTTTTTATTTGATTGCATTGTCGATATAAGGCATGGTTAGTATAGTGTCAATATTTATTAGCGGTAGTGATCACTAATCATTAGGTGACTCATTCAACCAGGCAGCCTGTAATGAAACCGCAACACCCACAGCATCATTGAAAGACACAGCTGACGGTTCGCTCCAGTGTACTTGTTCCTGGTACTAGACATATTTCTAGTGAGCTGTCTCCTCTTCTTTCACCTTGATAAAGCCCTTATCACACAGGATTGGGTGACTTAATGACACACATATACACATTAAATTAGATTTCTAGAAGATTTTATGACAATTTTGAAAACGCTTAACTGAAATTTTATATATTTAATAAATTAATTTTAATAGATTTGGATATTAGCTAAGAAAATATAAACTAAACACACTGTCCGATACGCGCAAACTGCTTGATGTGGTTTTTTACATAAGCTCATAAACGGAACCATGTTTCGCTGGTACAGTCGGTAATAAATTCCTGTAAATGGATTTGCCTTAGATCTGCGTTCCTCCTTTGCAAATTTATTATATAATAATGTAATAAATAATCTTTATTAATTGTGTCGTCTTTGAGTACATTGTCCACAATATGTACAGAGAGTACCATCCTGAGAGTCTGCCATCTATTACATTTTTTTTTTTTTTACGCGTTTCCCCCACGTGATGGTAAGTGGGGGGGGTGGTACTTCCCGGAGCCCTGGACGCGGAGTGCGCCCAGGTACGCCGGGTTTACCCACTAAAAAACCAGCGGTACCCTCTCCGTCTTTCGGCGGGCGCCACGGGGTCGCTTACGCATGCTACCGTGACGAAACCATCTATTACATTATATTAAATGTTAATTAAGCAATATAACTTTACAATCTGCTTCTATTAATAGAGATCATAATAGATTTAATTCAAAATATTTCATTGTTATGATCACTTTACGTACCCTAATTTTAAGACCATACTTCCACCCACCAAACAGAAATACTTTGTTAAGTGAGCGAGTATAAGTACACAATGGACATAACATCTTCATTCTCAAGGTTGGTAGTGCAATGCCAAATTTAAGGAATGGTTAATATTTCTTACGACGCTGATGTCTGACTGTGCGGTGACTACATTTGCTCGTGAGTCTAAGGTCATCACAATCATCATCATCCTCCTGTCCTTATCGCAATTTTACTAGGGGGTCGGCGCACCATGTCTTCTTCTTCCATCCTTGTCTGTCAGACGTCATCTCAAAAGTAACATTCTTGCTAACCATATCGTCTTACACACAATCCATCCATAGTTCCTTTGGTCGTCCCCTTACACTATATCCACATCCATGCTCCAAACCTTCCTCACAACATGGTCCTCATTCATCCGCATAACATGCCCATACCATGATATCCGGTTTGCACATAGCTTCTCTGCTACCGGTCTCTACGAATATTATAAAATATATAAACTGGGTCGATTCTAACACCCACTACGTTATCGTGTTGATCACAATTCATACTTTCTCTGTCCCCGGTATGGTCTGATCATGCTCACATTATCTGACTTCGAATTTGATGTCAGTCAAAATATCTTTGAGAGTGGTTGTCACCGTCGTTTGGGATTTAACTGGATCTTGACTGTAAGGGATTGTATAAATAAAGTTAAAGTGTGGACCTTTGACTTACTACACACATCATCAATCACAATCGTCACTTTACTAAGCTCTCAAAGAACCGGCAAAAGTAACTCAGCGGGATGAATATCCCAAATAATTCAAGATCTCGACATCGATCAACGTATCGGCGTTGTGTGTCATTGGTGTAATCTTTATTTAAAGTGATTAACTAATCAAATAATATTTTAAATAAAATTCATTACATTTATTTTACAATAACTTAAATAAAATTTTAGTCGCTACCGCTTCCGCTTGTAATGTATGTGAAGCCTAAACGTCCGAGCTCACGTAATTGTTTATCAGTCGTCCGTGGTTCCAGTTCGTTTGCTAATCAAACATCGATACGCGTGTTGGAACAATCAATGAGCAAATTGCTCTTCCTTATTCGACTTCTCTCTTACTTGTTTGTAATTCCGAATTCGTGTAACCATACCACATACATACACGTATATACTTGTTAACCGAAGATTGTGGGTTCAAACCCGGGTAAGCACCAGTGCTTAATTTGTGTTGTAAGATATACATTGTTAATAAGAAAACTAGATATGCTCGATGAAAACTTTCATAAGTGTATCAAGTATCAAGGACATGTATTGGATTACTTTGGTGGAAAAAACTCCAAACTCCTCAAGGCAAAAAGAGGTTGTAGCGAAAAGTAAAGTAAAGTTGTTACTTTACTTTACTTTTGGCTGTTGCCAATTAACGTGCCACTAATGGGCAAAAGCCTTCTCTCCTTTTGAGGAGAAGGTTTGGAGCTTACTCCACCACGCTGTTGAAATGCAGCTTGGTGGAAATACGTAGTAGATTCTTATCCATCACGTGTAGATTTCCTCACGATGTTTTCCTACACGTGATGAATTATTATAAACATATATAAAGCAGATAAATTCAGTGTTGAACTCAGAATCATCGATTAAGCTTCAAGTCTTATAGCCACTGTGCCAGCATGGTTCAATGACTATGACTCGGCGACAGCACATACGCTTAAGAGATTTTCTATCTTCTTCTTTATTATATTTGGAATCTTTAGATTCAAAATTAATTTCAAATTAACTGTTAGGTGTGAATTAGCACATTTTTTAAATATGGTATCCTAATTCACACTAATGGTAATGTTACCATATAACTTTAATAAAATATACTGATTTAAAAAAGAATAACATTCAACCATAAAAAACAATTTGCAACGGCATTTGAATTAAAAAAAAAAAGAAAAGTTATTTAAAAAAATAGTTTGTATTTCGACTAAAATACACATTTGCACTAACAACTTACAATTTTTTTTTTCGTATAATGATCAACACTAACTGTGTGTGATTTAAGCAGCGCCCCTATACTGATAAAAAGAATTATCTTTAACAACACGAAAGATCTTAAGTACTTTCGTATCACTAAAATACTAGTTTAAAGTCCGTTATTGTATTCGTGCTAGGACCACAGATTATATTAAAATACCCATATTTTGTTTACTAACTAACATGAGAGCTACATCGGTTAAAATTAAATACATGTGCTAAAATCTTAGCTTACTTTTGATTGATCTATTTTCTCATTCACATTTATTACTTGAATAACTTTCTTGTTTGCTTACTGAACGTCTGCAACGTACAGTAACTTAGAGGTTTTGCCTAAGCGATTTTTTTTACTTGCAAACCGATGTCCAAGGGTAGATAAAAACAATTGTCGCGGTTCGCCTATCAAGTTTTATTAGGGTCGGTGATATTTTCAGATAGGGTCCGAACTGTTAGACTTATCGAGAAACGTCGACGTATTTGAGGAGTAAAATATCGGTTAGCCGCAATGGTAAAGTGGATATAGCAGGTGGTACTAGATAGAATATGGCTTATTCCTGTTTGAGTACTTCTGAAATCTTACTGTTTTTATATTTTACAAAATTTCAACTCAATCAGATTAATAGTATTGGCTTGTATACGGGACAAGCAGAGAAACATTAATGTGTGTTCATACTTGTTGTGTCTCTCAACTTCGCTCGCGTTTTATTCATCTTCTAGTAGGTGATAGAAATATAATGTGAAACCTATGACCTTCCTTGTAGTTCAAGCTTGCTTTCCACCAAGTTTTATCACATTGTGTTCAGTTTGGCCGTGAATGAGCAACAGACTACGACAGACGGACAGAATTACTCCCGCATTTATAATATTGATGTACATATATACTGGAATATTCATTCATGTATCACACACAAATAACACGTGATTACAATCTGTGTAAATAACTTAAATATTATTTAATGTAACTAATTGAAATAAATCACAAGATTAAACTGTATATATAATAATTACTTGTAAATAAGGTTAATATCCTATATATATAGCCTGCTATAATATTATACATATATACAGCGTGGTCTCGTGTAAAAATATTTTTCCTACTTTCAACTATATCAAATAACCGACCGCTATATTTTTACAAAGAGCAAACCTAGCTAGAAGGAAGGGCTCCTTTTCAACAAATGCGTCTCCGCTCTTTTATTTGACCCCTCACTTGAAAGGACAGACGGTCTTATTGGAAATCTTACGTATTTTTTTCTACTCATCTTAAAAGCTACGTTATTCAAAAATAACTACGAAATCTAAATGTCTCTGCGGACTCGGGATTAATTTGTAATGAAAGTTATGTAACATTTAATTTTTCAGTTAATTCTAACTTCACTAAGTTACATTTTTAAATTTGTAATTATTTGAAAAAAAAATTCAACAACACTTACAAATTTTGGTAAATGTTGCCATATTGACTACTATTCCTATTATATTCTATTGCGATAAATAAAAATAAAAATTTAAAACATCGCTTATATAAATCAAATTAATAAATACCGATAATTAAAATTATTTAACAAAATAAATGGACAGACGGTATAAGCCTCGTCTTAGCCCACGGATCCCTAATTAACTTCAAATGTTAATAATTCATAAGTTAATAAGTCCAAAAATTAAGCTAAAGTATAAAAATTCACAGCACAGCACAACGGCACAGCGGTATAAATCCAAAATTAAACATTTCGCCGTTGATAAATTTTTCATTCGTATCTTGCTGTGTTGATTGCGCGTTCTCCCGTTCCTTAGCTTTTACTACGCGGGCCTGAGAGCAATTTTCAGATTGAATTTTTACGACAGTACAAAGATAAAGTTATAAACAAATGAATAAATACAAGTTGAATCGTACAACGGCCTCTAAATAAATGTGAGTGGTTATGCTTGTAAAATTTTGGTTATACTTGAAACGTTTTTTATTATTTCGTGCGATATTAACACAATTTATAATAAATTTCTTTAGATTAAACACTTTTAATGCTGACTATGTAAACGTAAAAAGACACAACATTAAAACTGTAAATGTAAAAAGAAAATCTGTAATATTATATTTTTTTATTCAGTGGAAATGCTTGGAAAGAAAGGTTTATCATACCTGGGTACTGTCAAAGTTGTAAATATATAAATTCGTGTAGTTTATGTATATACATAGTTCAGTAAACTGAATTAAAATTATATTCTAAGAAAAACATTGAAAAGAGTTTTAAACCGTTTCTAAATTAGTAGCTTTACATTTATTTCAAACCTTAATAACTAATATTTTAAGTTTTCAACGTCATAATATAAAATATATGTTCATTTATCAATCTAGCAACAACAACAAAATAAACAAAAACATAGACACCATTTTAGTAATGAAATTAAAAAGATACATCAAATATACCGTGAAATAGTCGCGGGCTCAGCTTTGGCTGATTTTCAGACAACGTCTATACACGACTTTATATTTTACAAATTACAGCTATAAAATATTATTGTACGAAATTCTTACCCCTACTATTGGAAACAGTTTAAAACAAACCAATGCTTCCGAATACAGTATATGGTTTAATTACAAACCAACCAAATATTACACATCTTCAATACGTTTAATGAAAACATTTATATTTTTTTATGAAATAATCGGTTTCAAGATATTAATCTTATAAGGGTATAAGGTTTTGAACATGGCTAGGCCGATGAAATCCGTGTGACCCACGTGTCATCTAGCTGTTGACGTTTTAGGCAACGTCCAGTTTCAATGGATAATACATTTCCACTGAGTAGAAAAACGTACGTCATTTTTACCTTACGAAATCTCCGTTTACCCAGCTTCTCGTTACATACTTCCGTCCCTTTTCACGAAATAATTCCCACATATTACAAAATAAGATATAGAAAAGATGTCACACACAAAAAGTATTTATTGTTTAATTAAAACATAAATACTCACGATGATGCACATTTGAAATTATTTTTAAAAAAATATCCAATTATTTTTCCAAAGTAAAGTTTCATGGTAAGGGACACATGCGTGTAATTCCGTTATATTTTTCTCGTGATTCTGAATAGAGCTGAAAATGTCTGCAGGCTGGCGTTGCCAATTTAATAATGCCCCACGTAGGGCATTTTACGTTACCCCTCCAAGGAACACTCGGTAATACCATTAAGATGAGTATAATTTTAGATGTTATTTAAAAACTTTATAAGAAATTTTATTTGTATAGCAATTGGAAGTATAAAATCTTCAACACATTTGGTCCTTTTTACATACTAATCATTTACATTAAAGCCTTAAAAGGATACAAATAAAAAAATAAAATATCTACGGTACCGTTTAGAATGAGGGCAAGAATGGTAGGTGCATTTCCCCCTTGTATATATAATATTGGCACTGTGATATATTAATCATCCTTTACAACCCCAATGCGCCCACCAACCTGTGCAACTTAGATGTTATTTTTTTTTTTGTTCGTGAGTAAACTGCCTCATTTAACAAACCGGATCACAACAATACTATTGCTGTTTGGTGGTAGAATATATAAGTGGTAGATGGTACCAATCTAGGTCTGGCATGAAGCTCTACCAGTCAGTGCAAGTTTAATTTTTATTTTGTCATTACGAATTTATAAAATAAAAACATAATTCTCTTGACGTAAATTTTATAAAAAAAAAATAAACATAAATATTCCGAGTATCAAATATCGTATGAATAGAGAAATTCAAGTTTTAAGTTACCGGGGAAAAATTTTTAGGAATATTTTCAGCTCTAGTGCACTACGAACTGCCTTCACTAATTTCCCCAGAGTATAAGTGGACTTGTAGTAATTGTTTTTTCATCTGCATAATTGAGATGCTATTCTTAAAATGTAGTTTTGTTTTGAAAATAAAAGTCGTAGATTCTAATGTATTTCGTAATGTACATTTCTTTTAATTCCACATATACATAAATACGTAAATACTCAATCCATGTTTCCCACGGCTGGACAAACCATCCTATTCTGTTTGAATCTAAATATTTTTCAAAAAAACTGAAACTTTTTCTTCAACTAAGATCAATGACCTCTTTTACGCCTCTTTAATCAAGTAAAATGTATCCTCGCAAGCGCGGTTAATATTCCTCAATATCCAAACATCTACATACTAAAATTTCACGCCAGAAAAGATAGAAACCGCAGCTGCACGATAAGCGAGTGTTAAATATACTCAGCTTAGATTATGTCGCAGTGGTGGCTGATGCCGCCGCTGCAGATTAAACAAATATTACCCCGTGATAATGTGCACCTATGTATTGCACAGACACGGCACACATTATTTTAAAATAAGTTCGTTTTATAAAATTACATTCAAACTTTACCTGTAGCTATAAAATTTCCTGACATAATGCATAATGGTTTAGAGGTTAAAATATGTAAAGCATAAAATAAAAAAAAAATACGTAGACGTATAACATTGCATAATTTACATAATAAATGTAAAAATTTGAGCAATGATAATTATTTGAAATATTAAAATTTTATTTATTTAAAAACTAAAAAGAAGACAAGCTTAATAGACGAAATGAGGCAATAGAGATGTACAGATTTTATTTGCGCTTTAAGTAAATCAATAGGTACTAGCGTTCATATAACTATTTTATTAAGTTATCGTAAAATTAGAGTCATGACGTTATTGTATGCTATAAATCGTATGATATTTACCGAAACAGATCGTATAATAAGTATTAAAGGATATTAAAAAATATACTTCCCGAATAAATTATATTCTCATATTGTAAAATTATCAATATTGAGTTCTTATTCTTGTTTAGTTATATTATTATTAATATTTAAATTATATACATACTAATTTTAGTGCTGCAGAATCCTCCAGCATCAACCCTACTATAACATAGCCTTCTGTCATACTGTCAAATATGATATATACCATCTAATCAGAGTCAGTGAGATTTAGACACAGACAAATTAATTATTTTTTACTAAAATGATATTTAGAATTGCAACCCTGCCACATTAAATAGCGGTCCATGTCTAAACTATTTCAAGTCTTCGAATCGCCAACAGCTTTCGGCGCGTAATATCCAGCAATATCAATACGACCGGAGCTGAGAAATGAACGCCACCCACCAATATTATTGTGACTAAGTACTATCGAATAGACTTCAGTATTTGATTGGAGTTCAATTTGTGTGCGTGGAAATATATTTATGTACAAATATAACTTACTGTACAAATGTTGAAACAATCTGTTAAATATTCTAAAATTAAAAAAAAACAACTGATACTTAAGTTTGTTTAGGATTTTAATGCTGCTACTATTGTTGTTGTTACTGCTGTTACCGCTGTTTGAGAATTGTTCTAATTGAAATAACTTTTAAAATATAATGTTGTGAATCTTCTATTTGTGTGTAAAAAAAAAAACAATAAACTATATATCCCCTAACTTCTGAACAACTCAACGGATTAAATTTCGGTTTTTATTAATAAAAAGAACGTTAAATAAGAAAGGCTTGTCTGTCTGTCTAACTCATAAGATACAATCATAATAACTATATTATCTACCACAGATAAGTAAAAATATATAGGGTATCAGAAAGTCTTTCACGAACACTAATTCATTAACCTTATTAGAAGCCTGTAAATTTTCCCACTGCTGGGCTAAAGGGCTAAAGAGCATATTCCACCACGCTGCTCCAATGCTGGTTGGTGGAATGCACATGTGGCAGAATTTCGTTGAAATTAGACACACGCAGGTTTCCTCACGATGTTTTCCTTCACCGCCGAGAACGAGATGAATTATAAACACAAATTAAGCACATGAAATTTCAGTGGTGCCTGCCTGGGTTTGAACCCGAAATCATCGGTTAAGATGCACGCGTTCTAACCACTGAACCATCTCGGCTCCACATTATCCTTATTCAAATAAATATGTTAGGTACCTATATAATATAAATTAAAATTATCGTTTACACTATATCATTTGAATTCATACTTTAAAATATATCACCGATTCCAAAGAAAGCATTCACTATGAAACGAATGTTCGAATGGAACTGGCTATAACGGTGAAATTTTAAATTTCCCGTAGAAAAATTGTGATCTATGCTCCTAAATAAAATAACGACTAAAACCACTATTTATATTAAATACTCACGATGACATTCTTATATTAACTAGTACATAGAATATACCTACTTCATATTTTCTTGCTAAACGCTCCTTTCATTCTTTTTATTAATAAATTGCACTCGAGCGAAGCCGGGGCGGGTCACTAATTAATTAAAAAGGTAGTGCATTTTAGTATGTTTTATTGTCTAAAAGTAAGATCAAATATTAATAGATATGAAATTTTAATTACTTCTTGCCTTTTTTATTTATAAAGCCTTAACAGCTTAGGCGCAAAAGGTTAATTGGTACGAGCTTATCATTTAATTGAAGGCGAATCGTAGTAAGTGCCAGAATATATATATGTATATATGATTTTTTATTATTATATAAAATAAACCTAAATATGTTGTTACCTTTTAAATATGTAAAGTCCTTATAATGTGATATTGATTCTTAGAACATTTCATATTTTTTTTTACTTCCATCTGATCACCTTACGTAAACTACAACTTATTTATACGTAAGTTCTTTTTTTCAAAACAAATAAAAAACTGTATTGTGTTCGCAATATCTGACTAGTTTAAAATTTCGTATCTATTGCGAAATAAAAATACAATACATATTACCATAAATAATATTTAAAATGAATAGAATTAAACTCATCTTAATTTTCAACAACAATTTAATGCAATTAAACAATTTTAAAAACGAAAAGCGTTTTATAATCAAACACAAACCGTTTCAACTTGAAAGTTAACACATACGATGTTAAATGAAACGAGTCGAGGCGTGCCTTTATCAGCTCTCCTTGTAACTCAGGAAATGAGATTTTTGCCTACGCCAACGTTAAACGAACAGTTAGCGAGCGTATAGAGGTATTGTACATTGAACTCGTTAAGATAATATATTTAAAATATAAATATACAGTGAGAGCCCGTAAGTAAGCATTATATATATACATATACCTCAGAGTCTTATTAAGCAAGCGCGGGGCCCGTAGTAAATTCTTTCAAAGAGCGCTTGACCAGATTTGGTTTCTAAATTATCAAGCAGTAAAAAAAATTTATTACTCAATACGTCTATTTGCCATCTGTAGTTTTCTTTGTGGGTAATTAATAGTCTAGTAGATTATAATAGGTCCTGCTAGGCTCTGGTACGTACAAAAATCCATAGATGAGATTGCCAAGCAATTTAGAATTATTTTGATAAAAAACTAACTATTGAAAACTGATGATACTATACAAATTATTTAAAAAATTACGCTCAAGCAGAGATCAGTTTTTTTTTAAATGCTGGGGGCCCAGCATTTTCTCGCGGGCCTCCTTTCTCGTAAGCCCCATTTCTCGCAGGGCCCGTAGAAATTACTACTTTCGCTATGTGATTAATCCGGCACTGATATACATAATCACGGAACAAGAGATGAACTATAAACTATTAATTTTAAAAATAAATAAGTAAGTAAGTAAGTAATAACTTCCTGTCTTCCTAAATATGTGTCTCAATTGTTACGTAAATTTAATTGATATGTTGTTTTAAATAAATCACTATATTACAGAGTTATTATAATTCTAAATTTGGTAATTTAATACTTTTAATAATATCTTACTATGAAAAACATATTATAGACTCCCCATTACAATTCTTTTGTTCACATAACAAACATACAGTGTAAAGAGATCATTCATTTTATGGACGTCGTCCCAAAAAAGTTACTTTTCGTAGCAATCGACTTTCCAACCCTTAAAACATTAAGTAGATGTGTTTTCTAGAAAGGTAAACATGTTTTATTCCCTTTAAGTATAGTCGATCTACTACTCGGTGATAGGGCTTTGTGCAAGCGTGTTGGAGAACACTATAAGTTCCACCGCCTTATAGTAATACTTTTTATTGTGTATTATGTTCCAGTTTGACGAGTGAGTGAGCCAGTGTAACTAAATGGATGTTATATCTTAGTTCCCCAGGTTGATGGCGTATTGGATGGTAAGGAATAGTTAATATTTTTTACAGCGTCAATGATTATATGGGTTTTATTGAACACTTACCATGCGGTGGTCCATTTGAACCTCAAGCTATCTAAATCATAAAAAAATGGAATTCTTAAGAATATTTCTTTAGTATCGTATTAAGGTAAAATTAAAATTAAATATATAAACATTACACTTACTCAGGCAGGTTAGGCAAAGTAAAAATCGTTATCAAAGAAAAAATATTTTTTTAATAACTTATAATCTTCAATATAAGAAAAAACTACCCGAGAGGCGATCTTTTTATTCCCCAGGGATGCTATCATCTATGAACTAATTTCTCACAAGCATTTCTCTACAGTAAATTTTACATTTAGCAACAAAAACAGTTTGAACAACTGCTCTAATGAAAAAGGTTAATTAAATAATTGTTTAAATAGCCAAAACTCTAACATTAATATCACATAGAATAAAAACTTCTGCTCATAAAGATGCACTTAAACGCTAACTTCGTGTTAACATCTTAACGATGTTTCATGATTTCTGTAATCAAGAAAGTCCACTTATTCCTTCCCACAAACCGCCAACGAACGGGAATAAATGTAATACGAGTGAGTAAGAAGGAGTGCGTTTTAGTAACTCGGAGGCACTCGGAGGCCTTAATCTTTTTGTAAGGGCATTCCGTGCTCGACTCAAGAGACAAGTGCCCAGTAATGGATATCTATTAGCCGCAGAAACGAAGAATAGGGCTGGCGTTCTTTTTTTTTTTAATTAAAAAATAAATTTTGTGCATATTGATAGTCGTGTAAACTTCATAGAAGTGTTCAACTTGATCTTTGGTTAGTTTATTTTGAATATGACAAAATATTTTTTAAGCTACTTTTATTTAATTATAAAAAATATATATTCGTCATTATTAATATGGTATGACTATAAATAGCCAATGATTATTTGGATAATTAATTAAATCACAAACGAATTGTATGATAATTGTGATTAAAACAAATGACGGTGGTTTCAAAGTATGCAGACGCTAAAACCAAACATTCCATATGAATCCAATTTGAAAAACATGAAATGACATATTTTTTCGCGAACAAACAACAACCCTGCTGCCTAACCCCCATCCATTACAGTGATTTCCGACACTCGTCTGACGTAGCGACGCTCACTTACCGCGGGATCAAAGAATCTGTTTCGCCTTGAGTACATGGGGAGCCAGGTAAATATTATCGTAATTTATTTTATCAAAGTATTTAGAATAACAATACTATCATAATATAGTCCTGAGCCCAGTTTAAAAACGCCTCTTATCTAATAAATAAAATAAAATCAGAGTATATATTTCAAGCTTAATTAATTAAACCAACCAGTATAGCGGTGTCCTCGTTAATCACACAAAGGAACTTGTTTTAAGATAAAGGAAAAAAACAACAGTACACTCTATTATCCTCATAAAAATATCTGATGAAATGTTTCAATAAGATCAAAACATATATTCCCTTCCATAGTAATTAATTATCATAATTTATTAATAATATATATTACTTTAAGTTTAGTGAAATATATTTCACAGTATAAAAGAAAGGCGTGATTTTAATTTGTTTTAATATTTTACTTCAATTATTATTGAAGTTGTAACGTAAGCGCCTTGCATAAACTTTTTTTTTTTTTTTTATGTCATAAGGTGGCAAACGAGCAGGAGGCTCACCTGATGGAAAGTGACTACCACCGCCCATGGACATCTGCAACACCGGGGGGCTTGCAGGTGCATTGCCGGCCTTTCAGGAAAGAGCGTGCGTAATTAAAATATACCTTATTCGAGAAGAATTTTAGAAGCACTTTTAAATCCTCATTATACAGGACTATAGTGCGTAAAGCTACCACCGGTTCGGCATGTAGATTCTACCGAGGAGAACCGGCAAAAACTCAGTAGTTACTCTTTTCAACATTTAATATTAAAATAAGCTAGCTATAAGCTATATACGGAATTATGAAGTTGTTCATTTTATCTAGATGGAAAATAACGAATAGAAATTGGTCTTAATCTATACATACGTATACCTAATTATAAACACTGTAAAAAATCGGATATCATACCATACATGATCGATGATCCTTCAAATGATTATATCAGCAAACCCTTGTGCCTGTAATTAAACTGGGGGCCAATTCTGCTAATCTATATTAGTTGTGATATGCACCCGATTATATTCCGATCAAAGTTCAAAGAGAACGAATATTTGAAATTTGATCAGACAAACGAACCTCAGCTTAAACGCAACTCGGGACTAATTGTACTTTATTGTATTCCGATACAACTTTGACCGAACAACAAGTAGAACGTTATGTTAGATGAGCAGGAACGGATGAACGGCAACGGTTATGTTTCGATTCGATTGTGATAAAGTGATAATTTTTTGTAGAATTAACACCCTGACTCACTCAACGCCCTGTCACCATTAATGCATCGTCATCACCATCATTCGATCATCCCATATAATTAGGTTAGTTGGTCTGCAAGAGAAAATTGGTAGACTGTGCTCCACTTGCCAATCTTTTAAAGGTTTTGCTGAAGAATTGATAACTGCGCTTAGCAAAAATCCCGGCCAAATCATGACCGGTCAAACGGTGTCCAAGTCTATAAATCTTAAGCAGATATAGAACGTCAATTTTTATACATAAAATAACCGTAGAGAACAGTAACAGTCAATTTCTCACTGCTGGGCTAAGGTCTTCTCTCCCTTTGAGGAAAGGGTTTGGGGCATATTCCACCAAGCTGCTCCAATGCGGTTGGAGGATACACATGTGGCAGAATTTCGTTGAAATGAGACACATGTAATTTTCCTCACGATATTTTCCTTCACCGCCGAGCACGAGATGAATTATAATCACAAATTAAACACATGAAAATTCAGTGGTGCTTGCCTGGGTTTGAACCCGCAATCATTCGTTAAGATGCATTTTGTACTGTACTCTATAACATATAATATGATATTATAAATAGGTAAAAGTTGTTTGTATGTAGAGGATAATGTTTGGAATTATTTTTATTACTGTTAAAAAGCTTCTACATTCCAAACTGCTATGTTATCATGTATATCATTTCATTTTCTTTATAAATAAATTGCACCCTTGCAAAATCGGGGCGGTTCGCTAGTAAAACATATTCTACATATTTAACCTGAAAATAAGATTAAGCGGTGCGTAGTTTACAAATCCGTATACGAAGCTGCGGCTACAATCTGGTCGTCTATAAAGGATCGCCAGCTGGTCCGTCGAGCTATCAAAACTTTAAGACACAATAGGTCTACAAGGCGATAACTAAGCCTATTCTTGTTTTTTTTATATAAGATTTTTTACCAAGAAAAAACAATTGGAGCATAATATGTATCAACATTTGTAACTATATCAATCAAAATTGAATTAAATTAATTATGATTTTTATCTATCAGGCTAAGTTAGAGAAATATCAGCAATGGCGTAAGTACCGATTACTTTTTAATGTTTTTCTCTAATTTATAGAAGCAGTTTTATTAATTTGTATTGCCTGTACAATATTTTCAAATATTCAATAAAATTGATAAATTTTATTGAATAATTGAAATGTTATTTTGACATGAGCTTAAATTTTTTTAACAGGCAACATTTTAACATTTTATTGATATTGTTGTACAAGTTAATAAAACTGCTTCTATTGATTAGAGAACATTACATTAGCTTTAAATAATTAATTTAATGATAAAAAATTGTGAACTTAGTATTTCTAGGCAGAATATATACAAAAATAATTATACTTTATTGACTTAAAATTATTAAAATTTAAATCGTGGAAACATTTGATTTTCTTGTCGGTTCAGCTTTACCTTTAATTCTAAATTTAATATGACGTTTTGAATCGTCTTCTATGTACTCGTACTTCTATTAAATTACTTGAGTGAAGAGTATTTTGATTTTTATTGAGTCTGATTTTTTGAATAAAAGCTCGAACCAGACGTAACCTCGGTCAGTACGATCTTACCCTTGCTGATCTAACCCCAACACAAATACTTTGTTTTATTATAATTATAAACTAATTGTTGCTCAATTGATTCCTAAAACCAGCAAATATAAATTTATCGAATACAGACCAAACCATTAAGCCAGAATATATCTGTCACTGAACGCAATATCAGACACAACAAATTTAATTATCATTTGAGACATAAATTTTATCGCTGATTTTAAACATTAATGTAAACTTTTATCAAAAAGGTATTTTAAAATCTAAAAATACATTCTTACCCTCTTAATTTCACTGAAATCGAATACGAAATGATAATTACTGGAACAAAGAATCATGACAAATCGTCTTATCGGATTCATGTTCTTACAACAACAGAATGCTTTTAGTAAATTACGCGATCTTTTTGCAGGAATATATATAGTTGGTAATCCTATGTTGTTCAACGCAATTACTTGTGACTGTAAGTAGGATTGCGGGTTCAGGATTTGTCTAAGTCATAAGATATAGTACGCATCAGTTTTGCCTTCGAATAGCAATTATTATATATTATTTCGGTAACACGAGTTAAGTATAGACATCAAATTCAGAAATTAATGTTGCATAAAGCTGCGTGCAGCTAATTAGGTTTTTCAGTTTCGCTTGTCACACACGTGCTTCACGTACATTTGTAGGACTCAATCGGCCTCAGTACGGAGTTCGTGACATCTTTATATGTTTTTTTGTTGTGGAAAAAAAAGAAAAATTCGAAAAACCCGTTGTTAAATAATGGGATTTTGTTGGTATTCACGTGGATGAGGGTTTTGTAAAAGCCCATCTGGGTAAAGAAGAAATAATTACGCCAAGAAGAAATACTTAGTATTGGTGTGTTTGATGGGTGTGTGACTTATAGTATTTACAGACACAAGAGACATAACATCTTAACTCGCAAGGTTGGCACCGCATCGTTCTCTCATTACCTAGTCTGCCTGTATCAAAAAAAAAACGCAATAGTTAGGGCAAAATTGATTATTTTTCTGGAAAACAATGACCAAAATTGAGCATAATGTTGTTTTAAAATAGTACAGCACAAATAAAATTACAATTTAATTGGTTAGAAAGGTACGAAGTAATCAACTAAGGATATGCGCTTACGACTTTTTATTATTATCTAAAGTCGCTGTCAGTTTGTGTCTCGAGTCAAAACAAACATTAGGAATAAGGCAGCTGATAAGAAATAGCAGATACCGCTGGAGCATGGAGTATGAATGGAACAAACATATCGTTTATAAGCTTATATTGAATCGTTATTTAAAATCGAATTGCATTTTTATTAGAAATAACGAAGAAACTAAACGAATCGCTTGAGTTTATGATGCCTTGGTAGCTATTGGCAACATTGTTCATTTATTTCAATTGTTCTTTATAAACTTTATTCCATCTAACTGATTAGATATTTTAACATTGTTAAAGATTAACAGGTCCAATGCACTACCAACAATTCTAACTAAATTATATTCAATTTGTTACCCTTTATACTGTAACACAGCAATGAAGACCTCCTGACTGAGTTTTAGCGGTCATAATAAGAATATCATCTTACGAACTCAGACAAAAAAATGTCCGAATTTTGAAACCGATAAACCCACTAAACTAACTATTAATTGTTACGTGGAGGACCAAGTATGAAATGGAAGGAAATAAGAATTTTCCATTTGTGTTAAAGATACTTTTACAAAAACCTTAGCACCTTAAAAAAACATCAAAATATTACTTCGTGACTTCATATGGGTTCTGTGCGTAACACCTTTTTTCAATTATTTAAATTACGAATGTAGCTTTACTAGTACCAAGTTTAAAAATTACGTTTTTATTACGTAAGTACATTATTAGATATTACGAGAATATATTTTATATAAAATTAAAACCAAAACAAGTGGGCCACCTTGGCCAAGAAATAAGCCAATTAACTTTGTAGGGACAGAAATTTTGTACTATTATTGTAAATATAATTATGTTAAAAACATTCCGAAGCGTGTTTCGTTCATTGAGTTTTTAAATATCCCTAACATCCTTTTTTTAAGAAAATAACAATAAATACCACGATTTCTATAAAAAAAAAATATTAAAAGTACACCTTATTATTTAATTTGAATGTCTTTGAAACAATATTATATTTTAAATATGAAAATCGAATCACAACTTGCAAAGCACTGCTTCCCTTAAATATAAGAGGTTTAATTATTTAAATGATAAGAAGTGACAAAATATGTATGTTACATATAATGCAAGTTATTATAATGCTTTCCGTTAAACAATCTTAATATTTATAACTGAAACTTATACAACAACCAATATGACTTTACATTGTTCAAAATAAACATCAAATAACATGACTTGTCACTTTTTTTTTTTTAAAGATTGTATAAATCACTCAATCCTTCGTAAGGTCAAAACAAAGAACCCATCAACCAAGCACCATTGAACATGCTCACTCACGTTTCCTCCAAAAAGGTCGTCCGATTGACCGGAAATAGTGGTGGTGTATTTACAACTTCCGACCCGGGGGATGGCGGGAAACCAATTAATAACTTTTATCGTTTCCGCTGTTGGCGTCTCGAACAATTAGCACGGACATAAAAATCTTCACGCCTGATTGGGAGGGTGACATGGAGTTAAGCCTTTTGGGATTTATTTTATCGAACCTGTTTATTGTCAATGGTATTAGTTGATATATAAATACATTTTTATTCGAAAAAATAAAATAAAATTGATTTTTATTATAAGATATAATTTTATCAAAAACAACAAGAAATATGTCTTACAAATGTTTATTGTTTCTTAAAAGAACGTTAATGTTTCTCTGTGCTAGACAAAGGCTTCATTGCATCTTGAGAAAAAGGTTTGAAAAAGAAAAATAATAAACTATTACACCACGCTGCTCCAATGAGGTTTGATATAAAGAATACACGTGTAGCAGAATTTAAACAGGCATATGACATTTTTAGCTTTATATCTCTGTACAGCAGTGTGCCATCTCATATACGCATGAAAACGTCCACGGGAATGATTCAATATAATTACTAAGAAAACTAACGGCGATATTTAAAGAGTATTAGACACTTATGTCTCTCTTTCTTACATTAGAGATTCGTCAGTCGAAAGAAGAAAAAAGAAGTTTATTTAACTAATTACAACCAAAACAACTATAACTAAAGTCGCAAGATGTTACTGTAGGCAGCGTTCTCAGTATTACTAAAACTGCTAACGACTTAAATTAACAAGGTTTTATACTAGAAACTCTTTCCGTACGCTTCTATCTTATCTAACAAAAAATATTTTAAATAAGTAATATTTATTCAACCTAGACGATGTTTGTAACCCAAGCACTTTTGTTAAGTAATACAGGCAGGCAGTTTTCCAGTCTACACAGAGTCACTTGAGCCAGTAATTGAATGATGCCAGCCCGCGGCGCGTGTCGTTTGCGGAAGCTCCACAAATCTACTTACATCCTCTTTGTATTGACTATCGCGAAACCTTCATCTACGAAACCATCCCAAAACATTTAATCAAATACGTAGCAGAATTTATTAGCAGCCGTTTAAAAAATATCTTCAATAAATAATGGTTGTATAATAAACCATAATATGTAAGGTATATTTTTTATAAAATGCCCCATTAGAAAATATTGCGTATATAAACACACGGCAATTGTTAGCATTCGTTGGTTTCAATGCAAGATTTATTATCAATAAATCTATTTACATAAGAATTAACATTAAGGCCTTAAATATAGACAAATAAAAACTGAAAATAGTTACTGCACAAGTCATGACCGCGTGCTATGGTGGCAAGAATGCTAGCAGCATTTCCCCGTTGAATCGCAATTAAGATCCTCTGGCCAAAAAATGTACCAGCCCTCCTGTCACCAGTAGAGGTAATAAGGCGAGGTGTTATACTTTTAAACCATTAATTAGTGGATATTAGACACAGAGCAACTATTTATTGCTGTAACAATATTTTGCTGGACAATCCAAGCTGGGGATGTAAAAATACACTTTTGGTGATCCATATTAAATGTACAGTTTTTATTGAAATAAACTAACACGGCTCAATATTCAATGATTCATATTTATATAATGTATTAAAATGTAAGGCTTAGTCGCAGTCTAAGCCCTTTTTTAAGAAAAACTTACGCAGTCAAATAGGGTTAAAGATGGTTTACATGGTATGAGTTTTCCTAATCGACCAATGAAGGATACAGCTTGAGATAAAATACCTTATCCAATAATTTGAGATGAATGTATATCGCTTATGCGCCTTGGGGCCTTCGTAATGACATCACAGTGCGATAGGCACTCCCGTTCGCATCCAGAGATTTTTATCGAAAATGTTATACTCACACAGCGGTTTTTATAGCTATCGATAGCTGCTTACGATAAGCGCTTTAATGCTTAACGGGCAGAGACCAAGAAAAACTGAAGCAAAACCAAAACGTAACAAAACAATAACAGTTTTCATCAAAATTGTTTATATTTACAAAAAGAAAGCGACCAAGAAAAAACTAGTTATTCTAGATATTTTGAATTTTCATTTCTCATTAGTAATTTTGGTACTAAATAAAGAACTTAGTTTAGTATTTAGATTATAATAAGAGACCGGATTATATGCATTTACATATTTGCATAGTTAGCGTATTCAGTGGTCATTGCTTATTAGGTAGGCAACCTAGGTAATTACATTATTGCTAGCCAAACCTATTAAGTGCACGACTATTAGAGCGCACTCAACGGCCTCGCGTCTTTTGTTTCGGTCGGAAATCGAACGAAACAGCAGTCATAACGTCACAAGTTCAATACTGCCCTATACGTTACCTAAGAGAATGTGGAGCAATCCTTTTCCAATTATAAAAATATTTTGAATGATTAAAGATACAATGCTACTACTGAACATTTGGATTGGAAGAATTTTAATTGTTTAATCGTCAATGAGGTTTTTAAATTTAAATATCAACAAATTGTATTGAGATTTCAAAAATATAATAATGAACACGTACTTTTTTGTTTAAATTCAAATTATCTTAATTATAAAATCTTTTTTTGCCAAAATTTTAATTACGTTCTAAATTCTAAACTAGACACTGCTTCTAATGGGAATGTACTTTAAGACGTAATTCAGAAACGTACCTAATATAATATAAAAAACGTATAAAAAACGTTTCGTTTTAACGGGCACGTATGTATGTGACTTTAAGGGCTCATGGCTCGTCAAAAACAATCAGATAATGATGAACAATAACGATTCCTTAAATATAGGGTGCATGATATCGTTTTATATGAACTGGTAATGCGTATAGCAAAACGTCATAACGTATTTAAAATTATGAAAAAAAAACTTAATTTTTTTTGTTATAGGAGGTAGTTTTAATAAACTTTTACTCGGAAATTCAAGTTAGGTTCTTGTAAAAAAATGTGTATGCCTGACACGTTTTGAGGTTCAACCACGAGTCTTCGATAAAAAGTTTCTTGTTTCGACTTCAGAAAGTTTTACGCTAATAGTGCAGTACAGGCAAGTGATCTGTCGACGGTAGTGACTTCGATTACTAGTAAATATTTTTATACATTGGGATATTGATTGTATTACTAAGTATAATATGTAACTGCCGCAGTTTTATTATTGACAATTTTAAATGTTTTGGTAATAATATTCATAAATCATCATTTATTCTGTTGCACGAGATAATTATACTATATATATTTATGTTTTAGTTTGAAGAGCAAAGAACACAATATAACATATCTCATTCTCATTATCAGTATCCTAACTAATATTATAAATTCGACAGTTAGTTTGTTTATTTGTTACGCTTTCATGCTTTAACTGCTGAACCGTTTATCAAGAAATTAACATACTTGTTTTCAGGGATACAGATGACTAAAATATCTAACACCTGCCTCCCCTGGAGGAATATGGAATGCTGTAAGGAATAATCTATACTTCTATAATTATAATAGCATAAATGTGAAAGTCACTGTGTCTGTCTGTATGTCGCTCTTTTACTGCCAAACCAATGAACCGAATTTTATGAAATTTGGTATGAAGCAAACTTGAACTCCAACGAAGACAAAGCCTTCTTTCTTTGCCTAACACATAACAACCAACCCCTAAAACGCGAGCGAAGCCGCGGGCGACAACTAGTATTATGTATTGTATAGTAGAGTGAACGACGTCTCATTAAATGTGCATAAAAACAAAAGCTAAATTCACTTGCAAAATCATCATTACATCAAGTCGTAATTCTAGAAAATCTCGACGTCAGACCGATAGTAGCCAAAGAGCCCTCTTCCAGTGTGTGTTGAAACGAGCGAAACTTTTCTAATTAACTTGGCTAAAAGTTTTTTCGTTAACGACGTTCGGACCGAAGTGGCTTTTGTAGTTCGTTGTCTCGAAGCTCTCTCCGACACGTTTGCGTCTTGTTTAGCTCATCTTGGAGTTACGTAACTTTTTCACATGTCGAAAACTAATTATATGTTTTGACAATGCTTAAAACAATTGTTAAATTTGTAGTATATTATGGTAAAAATTAAAATTAAAAATATAATTTATTCAACATCTAATCTAAAATAATAATAACTATCCATAAACATTTTAGAAAGAGTTCTCTGTTTTTTTCATGTACGGAAGAATTATTTAAGTATCATCATCATCCCCCTTATCCCAATTTTATTTGGGGTCGGCGAAGCATGTCGTCTTCTTCCATATTTCTCTGTCTGACGTCATCTCACAAGTAATAATCTTTCCAGCCATATCGTCTTTCACACAATCCATCTATCGTTTCTTTGGTCGTTCCCTTCCTCTATAACCATCCACGTCCATGCTAAAGACCTTACTCATAACATTGTTCAATTATAATTAATTAATTCAGGTAGAAATAGGTAGTACAGATTAGTACATTACCATAAATATTTCTGTTTCTAAGTAAGAAATTACAAATAACCCCAGTTAGATTATGACAAATCAATAAAAAATGGACATTTTTTATTGTTTCTATATCAAACTAAATTTACTAATGAAGCAGTCTCAATGTTACTTTGTTACCTAACTTTCTAACTCCGTTTGTTGCTAAGCTGCGTTACCTGAAAGATATGACAAAATTCGACTCAAACTTTGAATCTAAAATATTTTCCAAAAGTATTGTGGTATGATTAAGTCTGAATTGTCTATCATTACATTTTACCTTTTTTTCCTTTTTTAAAACTAAACTATTTTGTATATTTATAAGCCTATCAGAATTTAGAATTTACTTACTTACTCGGTATAGTTATTTTTGAAGTTAAAGATATGGACTAACGTGAAAAATGTTCCAAAATGTTTGCCTAATTAGAAAACTCCTTCATGCTGTAGGTATAATCCATTTCATTTGCTTTTTCTGTAATATCCAAACAAACTTTAAATTAATAAATAAATTTTATCAGAACTCAGAACTAAAATTTCAAAGTAATATAATTTCAAGTTCAATAAAAACTGTAAAGCATAAATAGATTCGTGAAAGTTATCATAGATATTTTACCTCAAAATATCTCATTTTTTTATTTTTATACAGCTTAGTTTAAAAAACTAAATCTTCATCTATATTATTCGTCTATGCTTCCTTAGATGTTTTATGTGAAAACATCTTCAAATAATTATTTTTAATTAGGTTGTGTAAAAAAAGTTGTTTAATTTTATCCCTGGTAAAAATACTGAATTTAAATAAAATAAACAAACGAAACAAAGCATTAGGGTTTTAATGTTAAATACATCATTACGGTATGGATCCATAACTAGAAAGGCTTATCTACGTTCTGGTTCATTTATATAGTGTTATTTGATGCCGTTTTTGGACAATTAAAATAGCACCATACTAAATCATAAGTGCTCGGGTGAGATACGTCTCTTTTACTTGAAAGTCTAAAAATCGACACTAAATGCGTTATATCGAACATAAAAAAATAAAGTAGTTCAATATGCCAAGGAAAAGTGAAAAAAAAATACTACGATCAGTTTTATTAAATATTTCCCTTGTGGCTTTATATAAGCCCATATAGGTAGGTACAACGCAATCATATTCTACTGCCAAACTTATGTTATATTATGTACCGGTTTGAAGGGTGAATGAGCTAGTGTAACTTCCAAGGTTGGTGGCGCATTGGCTTTGCAAGGAATGGTTAATTTTTCTTACAAAACTATGTCTTTGCAGTTGTGACCACTTACCATCAGATGGCCCATTTGGTCTTCTGCGTGCCTTTATTTTAAAAAAATATATACACTGTCCGTGTAACAAATTACATATTGAAACAATTATTTAAAGACTATTTATTAAACTATCATTTAATTCGGATAAACAGAATCAATATAGCACAGAACACGTGAATCTTGACATAAAAACCCGTGCAAGCAATTAGTTTTCACGTGCATAATAATATGTGTCGGTAAAATTCTGACACATGTCTGCGAAATTTATTACTTATTTACTTACAATTATTTCTTGTATTTTATTCATTTGTTTTAGGCATAAAATATATAAATAAAACAAAGTTATCAACTCTCAAAATTATTATTAACACTCACTTCGTTTACACTATTCGTTTAGATCACAAATGCTTAAACAGATATCAACAAGATAAGGCTTTTACTGATTATGTTACATCTTAAAACACACTATGTATTTATGTAATCCAGTTAAATAAAACTAAGATAAGGTACAGCTACCTACAGAAAATAGTGGAAAAATATTGGTACTAAGTAATTTCCTTGTGTTTTTTTTTACTTATTATTTTTAGGAAAGTGGACTGAAATCAATTCAATGGTATTCACAGCGAGACACCGACACTTATTATATTTATTTTTTTTTCAAAAATCAGCAAAATTGATTCAGGAAGTAAATTTTTCATAAGAGCAAATTTCTATTAAATATTAATTTTTGTATGAATTGATTTCCCCAGGTAACAAAATGACATATAAGTAACCTATAATACATTTTTTTCTTAAGAAAATAAATTTAAACAGTTGACGTTAAAAAAAAAGAACAATAAAACCGTAACAAAAATTAATAAGACTTAATACTATAGAATACAAATATAAGCCAAGACTAATTTAAATTATTCTTAACACAGATAATAAAGAAAAATAACAATACTATTTTGAAACGCGACATAGGTAATACTGTACGAATGAGAACGTCAAATTGTTCACCTTAACAGATCTCTGAAGGTTGCATTTTCCTGTATTTAGTAATAAATTAACTTAAGCTAGTATTCATTTAATATAATCCCAAGAAATAAGCTTGAACTAAAATTTTCGATAATACTAATAAGTAACATTTTGCATTTATAAAGTGTATCCTAAGCCTAATTATCAACAAAAAAGATACTGCTCATTACCAAAGGTTCGAAATTCTAGTTAATAACTAAACATCATTGTTTCAATGTTAAAATGTAACTAAACATCATTCGGATAGTCAAAATTAGAATACGCGTAAAAAACACACGCACACACACATATAAAACATTCGTAAGATTTTCAGCTCAATTAAATGCCATATAGTATACTTCTCACAGAATACACAATATATAGCCTATCTTAAATCTCTGAGCTATCAAAATGTGCATGTAATCCGGTGTAGTCGTTTCAGGAGAGCACGAATGTAGGACGTCTTAAATAATGCGATTTTAGTCCAGTATTTTTTTGTATATAAAATAGGCTATTTGACAATGCGAAAAATAAAGTGTTAATTATTGTAATCAGTATACATTATGAGTTCAAAAATGGTTATTTATTAACGAAAGTTGAAAATAATAATTAATTTATTCAAAAATCCATAAATACACGTGACACGAAACGCTCCTGATTGGTCGGGCTTATGATGACGTCACTTGCTGGTTAAACGCGCTATTTAAATATGGAATTTTTATTTTTATTTTTTATCAGCAAATATGAACTAGAATTCAAAACAAAAACAACTTTTACTGGATTCCTTAACCTCAACCAAATAATATAAAATGGATTCTAAAAACTAGTCAAATAGCCTATTATATACAAAAAAATGGCCGAGAAATGCAAATGAACCGAGACGGTTGATTTTTTTATATGTTTACACAAGGAGGGCAAAGAAAAGCTTGAAATTGTCAACTTTGTCGACGATGGTGTGTTTGCAACCATCTTGGAAAAAGGGTAAATTTAATTATTTTTTTTCAATAACTCGGCTGTGCGTCATGATACGAGAGTTACGATAAGATACATTTTTGTTGCTTCATTTATGCTCTGCAATTAAGGTATCTACTACACATTTTTAATCTACCGTTCTTTGTATTGAGTTATCGAGCGTAAAAATAAAAAATCAGACTTCTCGGTTCATTTGCCATTCCAAATGTAGGTATATAATGATTGGACTATTTACCGCATCCGACAAACGATGCATCCTTTTGACGTATTGAACTTTTATTTTGATATTTTTTCCCTGTAGACATAGTTCATAATTATGTCGCTCGTATGTATAAAATCTTAATTAAGTTGAAGATGCAATAAAATTAGTAATCAAACAACTAGTTCGCCCAACTTTATCTCGAAAAGCTTAATAAAACTACTTGATATGTCTATATTTTTGTATTATAGAGGACGTTGTTTATTAATCTTATTTATAATAAAATAAACTAGAAAACAGTTAATCATACTATTGCCCTCATAAAAAAATAAAATGAATGTCTTGAAGGAATTTCCCAAAATTTAAAATATGTGTTTTAATTATTATAAAGTACAATAAAGTGATACACAATAACATATATAGAACAGTATCATAACACACACATATAATTATATTTATTAATTTTTAGCACCCATTGTCACTAATCAATTCATATACTTGAAAAAATAATTAATTACAAACTAATGCTACATCTTAAGTATTTAAGCACACAGAATATAAGTAAAAACAAAAATTAAGTATCTGAACAACAACTTAAAATCTCTAACTAGTAAATAGTTTAATCCGCATATTTTTTTCTTCAGAACAAAACTATCCAGCCCGTAGATTATGACTAGGAAAAAGAACATAGATCGATATGTGCTTTCTCCGATGCTGTATGAAAAAAGAATATGTCAACAAAAAGGATTTCATATTTATAATACTTACATTATTGTAATAGTCCAATCAAAGAAGGAGTTAAGATAAACAAACCTTACATTAACAAATTCCATACGATTTGCTAATATTATGCACCACAAAATAAACAAAGTAAACATTTGTAATACTTACTTTAATTTTACTACCCATGTACAAAGAATAACTTTTCCGATATTCTTAACGCCATATTTTACCATAAAATATTCCACATCTCGATCAATCTTAATAGCTCGTCAACTCAATGTCAAAGTTCTATATTGGTACTCTACTCCTTCTGTGATTGGGATAAGTTATAGATATATCCCTAACCTTTTAAAATCTACTTAATTTTAAACGGAAACTTCGTCCTTTACAACAAAACTCAAAAACTTGTCTTAGTTGTCTAAACCAAAACTAAATCAATGATCACGTAAACCAGCAGTGATCAACAAATGCCCCGAAGGTTTGATAATGGCAATTCCATGAATCACTAAAAACTGTCTCAACTAATCCTAAAATATTTGGCAGTGATAGGATTTATATTATAATCGGCAATTAATTATAGGATGTATATAAAATTTATCACGTTTTACATCTATCTTGATAGTTTGGAAGCCACCACCTTCTTAAATTCCTATAAACACTTGGCTTTTCGAATATTTCCTTGTTGTGAAGAGCTCCACAAACAGCGCAAACATTACTTGTTTCGGTCGGATCATAGTACGTGTAAGACGATTTCCATAGGAAGAATTGATTATATTCTTTGCTTGACATAAGTTTAGCTATCATATTTGCCAATGCAGTAGGTGATGCACTGCGGGCGTTTAAGTAAGATCCAGGTGGAAGGAATCTGTAAAAGAAAATAACATGTATAAAATCAATACTATTTGGAATATCTCCTTAATATAATCGTAATATATTTTTTATTAACACTAATAGTAGTGCCTGCAGTATATTTATTATCTTTTAATTGTGTTCTTCGATTCCTTAAACATTTTTAAAGTATAAAATATAATATATTTTTTAAATTAAAGAGATTATCCAAGTTATAGACTAAATCGTCTAAAATACGAACTTACCTAGAATAATCAGCCCCACCAAGAACAATAGGTACTGCATCGTGCTGTAATGCTGTTAGAAGTTTTTCCGTTACATAATCTGTAGATAAGGAATTTTCAAAAGAGAGATAGAAAAAATAATTACTCTCTAAAATAGAATCGCAACTATTCTTTTGATGTCGTGGACACTTTAGTGGTCCACAGGCTCCGTATATGTCAAGCGTCAAACCATGGGCACGTAGCGCTCTTCTTAACTGATGAGCATACTCTCTTCTGCCGCTTCTACTCGAGCAGTGTGATACAAACCAAGCTACAGCCTTACTTTTATTTTGTAATTTTGTTTCTAAGTATTCATCATTTAAAGTCTTGCTCACAGCCCAATTCATTTTCTCTCGCGGTCCTACAACTTCTCCATCAGAATTCCGTATTTGAATGTATGGGTAAGGTATATCTGAATCTAGTCTGTACGTCGAAGTCCAATTGAAGAAGCCATCAAAAATATCATCGCAAACTGGATAATTATCAGCTGATTCCATGTTAAAATATATAAATTTTTGGCGCTGTGATCGGGTTTTGGGTAATTGTGATTTTGTAAGAGTGTCAATGTTACGCCCATTAAAAGCTATTGCATCAAACTTTGATGTGTCACCACCAAAAAAATTTCTGTCACTCGTGACATAACAATTTATCTTCGAACAGTTTTTATCAATAAACGCTCTCTGACCGTCCCCAAAATAATAAAATGGTGCAAAGTTATGGGGCGTCCAAAGGAGTATGTATTTAACATCTTTCTGCAATCTATCCACCTTCCTATACACTTCTGTGTATCTGTGATCGCGAGCAACATTTTCAAGTGCTTCGTTAACTAAACTTTCGTTATCAATAATTAAATTATCATTCTCTACCAATTGGATCCAAATAACTGATATCATAAAGCTAATACATGTTATAATTAGGAGTAATCTTATCGAGAATAATTGTCTTAATAACGTCAGGAGGCGCAAGCGCAGGGATATGGGACGAGGCATCTTCTTCGCGTCATGTTCGAGCAACTTTGTTAATTTTTGATTCCTACGAGTTTTCCGCCAGTATTTTTGAATAAACGATGAAATTTTGATATGTTTGTTGTATTTTGGTATGATGTCTGAAACAAGTAAAGCAATTTTAGTATAATTTAAAATATGCTTAACAATCTCGTTTTACTGCCTAACATTATAACAGAAGATATACAGAATTATTTTTGCAAGTGTGCGTGGAAAGTAGATTTACGGTACAACGTTCTAAGGAATCCTCTTCCGACGAGCTTTTACGATGATTTGGTCGAGGTTTTTTGTTTTCAGTTTTGAGAAAAATAAGTCTCATAATATGTTTAGTGATAGTGGGTGTAATTAATAATTAAAAATAATTATTATTAACAAGTTGTTAATACGTCAATAATTAATAATTAAAGTGTCAGTTCTTTTGGCGAATTAACAAAAAGTAACATCAAATTGTATTCTATAATATTCCACGCGCTCTAATTTATGATTTGAGACCCTAACCATTTAAAATTGTACGTTATTGTTATGTCCTTGACAATGTGTGCGTAATTTACAGAGTGACTTAGGACGTAAATAAATTTAACAACATTATTGTTAGCTTTGTGCCACTATTCATAAACATAAAAATGGTCAATATGATCTTTCTATATACTATCATATAATATACAAATTATAAACATACAATAGTAAATGCGTTTTGAAAAAATAAAATGACATAAATAAATCAAAAAACATCATGAAAAGTTAATCGCTAAACTAACCGCTTCATAATATTATTATGATAAATATTTTAATTTCGAATTCAACGTGGTCATAAGTGATGCAAATAAAACTTGTATTTTTTATTAAAAAAGTGGTACCCAATTACATTATTACAATAATCAGAATGACTATTCTAACAATAGATAAATACATACAGATAATATAAAATAAAAATTGGAAGTTAAAATAAAGTCAGCAGTACGATTCTGTAAGTATTCACTTCGTATCTTAGGTACTCGTGAAATATTGACAACTGGCTTTAAGTAATACGCCATTTTGATACGTCTATCGCATAAAATTTAAAATTATTATAGTTAATGTCACATAAATCACATCCCTACTGATCCCTACATTCAAAACGCCAATTTCACACACCCACACACATAATGAATACCATAGATTATTTTAGATCTCAACCAGTGATTTCACGTGGACTCAAGGTCAAAGCTATTTATTTACCTTTACTGTCAGTAGAATAAACAAAACTATAAGATTTGCGAGTGCACTTGCGTCAGATACTATGTAAATTTTTAAGTCTGGAATACGACGAAGATTTACAAAAATAAATTGAAGTTACATTAATTTATTATTATTATTATAATTATTTCAATTCTTACTAATATTTTCCATAAAATATGCTTATACTGAAACATTATGCCGCAATTTCTTTATTTTAGGAATAGTCAAGGTAAAGCGAAAAGCCCGCGAGATTTGGGTCACGATTCCATGCACCTACTCAAACTGACGACTGACTGACTCAAATTGGCTTAAAATACTTACATGTCTAATATTTTTGTGAGATTTATCATCAGTTATTAAATTATTATGTTAATTAACATTTAAATATCACAAACAGAACCCATCGGCATTAATATTAAAATATGTTGCCCATAAGAACGAGTATTAAAAAATTGCTTGTTCACTTGTAAAATCGAGACGAACCACAAAATGATATTATAAATAATTTGCATAATATTTTGCGATAAGTTCGTTTATTAACCATATTTTATTATAGTACAGATTATTAATTGTTTCGATAGTTTTTGTCTGTGACAATAATTTAATTCAAAATATATTAAATTTACATAAAATGTTAAAATAAAATACTCTGTGTTTACACGACTTTCGCTCTTATACCATGAAGCGCACCTGTTGTTACGCCATGACATTCCGTATCCGTATAATCCAACCAAACGAACAGCAAGCAGATTCACCGTAAGCACGACTTTTTAATTTAGTAAGGTATGTTTACGCATGCGCAATGAATTCGAAATATCATTTTCTGGAACAAAAATATCTTGCAAATAACACTGGATTCACTATTATTAACATGGAACTAAATTTATTGTAGGTTTTATTATTTATTAACGTTCTTAACTCGCGTTTGTGTGTTGTAATTTGAGGTTTGTTTTGTTTTGAATATTTTATCCCCTCTCTGCGGATGGAGCATGGGCTAGCACGGCGCACGCCCGGCAACTGACGTTTTCAAGGTCAATAGACCGTGAACTTATGACATAGCTATCTACAACCCAGCATTGAAAAATTATAATTATGGACGTTTGTTTTTTTAATGTACATAAACAGGCATATGGAATATAATAAGGGACTTAGATAAATTGTGTGAGTAACACCATTTATTTATTGAAACAGCACATTATAATTATTTATTAGGACGTTTTATGACATTTGATTCTCCTAAAAATAAAATATACAGGTAAACCTAAAAGTAAAAAGTTCATTACTGATTATTTACCATTCAATTAAATTATTATCTATAAGTATAAATAATACTTATTTATAATAATTTAATTTAATAAAGCATAACAAAAAAAAATGTCAACGTTTATAAGTAAAAGAGATAAATGAACATTAGTCATAATCTTAATCTCAGCATACAATAAGTTAGTATAATTGCATATTACAAGCTCACACAAATATTGAATATTAGATACATATTTTACCGTATATAATGAGGATAGTGACAGAAAATATTATTTCAACATTTATTATTCATTGTTTTCGGCTACGTACACATTTTTGTTAACAAACGCGTTAAGCATACATGAAAAAGTAGTGCAATTAAATATTCATCGTACAAATCTTATATATCTTACAAAATCTTCCATTACTATAAAGAATAATTCTCCAAATCGTAAAAACGTACAATGTATTTGTATGCTTAGATTAAATTTTGCATTCTTGTTTCATTTAAGTGTTAAAAGTTCTCGCACTCAGTTCATTTCGAGTAATTAAATCTCGGTTTCAAGATAACAGACGGTCATAAAACTAAAATGTTTTAATAGATTTGAGATATTTCTAATAGGAAAAACTCGTTTGTTTTCAATTGTTCTATGATGCTGCCCATTTTAAAACATATTATAAATCCGTAATAAAGCACCTTCATTTTGTTACTCTATATTTATTTTTTAAAATTCCCATAGAAGTTAAGACAATTTTCAACCGACTCCAAAAATAAGGTTTTTGGATGTTTAATTTTTAATATAATAAGAACTCCTTCAAATATAAACCGATTTCTTGAATTATTTTTTATTCAAAAGAGATTTATTCTGAAATTATCTTCTGTCATTTAAATTTCGTTAAGATATGATTATTAGTTTCAATGAAGACCACAGAACTCTTCAATGAATATCAGACAATCAACCGCGTTTACTGCTGTATTATTTTTTGGAGCAAATTATATATTATATTAAAAAGGGCTGAAACCAGAAATTCGTCTTTTAATGAACTAGATCGAAGATATAAAAATATACAGCCACTGAAAAAAAAACGTTTAATAGTCAATATTATTTATGTATTCGTTGCGTTTTTGAAATAAAATATACAATACAATAAATATACTTACGTATAATAAAAAATAAATGAAAACGACACAATATTTTATAAACATTTTACTTTTCAAAACAAATAGAGATTAGCTAATGTTCTGATTAACAATGAACCGCTGCATATAAATTTTACACACAAAACCGCACTATTTTTACAACGCAACGCTAAACACTAAACCGCCTTGACTCTAGTATGGTACCAACTATGTATAAAGGATTTGTCATACATATGTTACAGAACATATACCGATAGAAGTTCCATTGGACTATTTTTATTAGGAAAATGGAAAGGCACCTGTGCCAGCAAGTTATACTAATCATAGACATTGGCACCGTAAAGTTACAATACATTTATGGTCTTCTCGACATTAAAAAAAAAAAAAAATTATTGTACTTATATAATATGTTGATATGGAAGAGCGGGGCCACCAGACACAAGTACTAGTCCTGAATAATAAGGTTTTGGTTCCTGGCCTGTATAGTTTAAGTTCATTGTATTTAACATAAAGAACAATTTAAAAAAAATACGGCAATCCAAATATGGAATGATTTTATGATGAGATATTGATTATTATTTTTTTTGTTTAATCAACAATACTTCTGGAATATTTATCAAAAGCTGGTACAATAAAATTAACACACATTTTTTTAATCGAATTCAATCCAGCACCCAGAACTTGAACGCAGTATCTCGAGGTCGGCAGCTTTATAACATAGCAACTAGAGTCTAGACGAACGGCAGTCTTTGTCTTTGTAGTACGTGATTTAATCACATAAAAACCGCCGATGCTCCATGCCATTGCTAATATATTTTCTGTTCCGTGTTAAACATTAACGCATTTCCACATCTCAATTACAGTTTAAATGGTTTATATGAACGAACGTTACGAAAATACTAATTAAAATCGAGAATTGCGTACTTCAATTTAGTATCGATAGCGCGCGTTTCGTGTATACATATATGTGTGTGTGTGTTTTTCAACTAATACTAAAATACCATTCAAAGACAGTAAATTCACCAAGAAAATTATAATAAAATAAGGGATTTTAATAGTACAGTGGGCTTATAAAAAAAAGGGCGTTGTCAATCTGTACTTTATTTTGTGATTTATATACTTCACCATCACCAATCTGGGGAACTAAGATTTTTTAAGATTTAAGGGTTATGTTCGCCCTTGGGACACGACCATACTAAGCATTGCTGTTAGGGGGTACAATACGTAATGTAGATAATGATACGTAGTTAAGAAATCTAAGTAAAAAGAACACGTATGTATACTAAACTCATTTACAGCCATTTTCGTCATAAATAACAATTCCTTATAAGAATTGAGAATTTAAGTGCTGATTTCATTGACATATAAATCTCGTTTTACCTGTTCCGATCATTCTGTACTTGCTAACTTATAACAGTTATCTGATAAATGACTAATTACTTGCGTGTCACACAGTTTTCATTATTATTGAGTGTTGTTAAAAATAACATGCAATTAATTAGTAATAATTACCGTAAACCGATTACTATTCATTCCGTGCGTTTTTATTATAGCAGAAGAGTAAAAACCACTTTCTCTTTCTAACACGGGGCCAACTGTTTTCTCCCTTGCGCTCTGTGGAGAAGTGAGGCGCCAATACAACTGCTATTTACAACTACGGGCTACTTACGTAGTTTTATCGAGAGAAAACCTCAATAACGTTCCATTAGTCTTGCCCGGGACTTGAACCTAGGAATTTGAGAGTTATTATAACTTCTTATTTATGACATGACCACGTGATTTAAATAAAGAAATCTTTCTTCGAATATATCTTTTTTTTTTTAAACGAACTCTTAAAAGATATTCTTCTCCTTTCCAAAACAAGTTAAATTTATAATCCTACGGAATTTTGTTATTAGAGTTAAGAAACTTACTACTTCGTTGTTATTTATGATTGGACTTATACGACTAACAGTCTTAAGAGTTTGTTAAACTGCACCTTAATTGCGACAATTCTAGAAAGCCGTAGAAAATAATGAGGTAGTATTCACTACAGTGCCTTTACTAAAACGTTTGAAATACAATAATATTATTGTAAGAATTTGAATCTTGAAAGTAGTCTAAATTTTACATTGCTTTCGGATAATAGATTAACCAATCCACACGCCGAGACCGCCCAGAGATTCATTAACAAATCGAAGATCCCGCGCAAACACCACTGATAATTTATGTGCTTATTTGTGTTTAAAAAAAATCTAACAGTAACTTATAGTTTACTGTAAATCCAGGAAAAACAACAAAAACATAAAAAATAGCTTTTTATTCCTAATGTCGATATGATTATTATCCCGGTGTAAACAAGAGCATTCAAGATGTCAAAACTACATTGTATCCATATACGAAATAGACCCAAACAAACTTACGGGCGGACCTCGTCCATAATAAACTACCAACTTGCCTACATTTTGATAGTGATTACAATATCGTTAATACGCCCCCTCTCTCTAGGATAGATTACACAGATCGCATGTGTAAAGTGTAATGATCGAAGGAGTAACAAAATCATTTTAGGAATTTAATAAAACTATTTAATTTCCGATATAGGCGAAATATAAAAAATAAGGGACCGTATTAATTTTATTAAACACATATTATACCTAGCGACCCGCCCCAGCTTCGCACGGGTGCAATGCTGATACTAAATATACTACAGAATGTCTACACACAACATTCACAATTTTTCAGTAATTACATAATACAAACCGCTACCCTGACGTTTTAAATATGTAATGTCTTCAAAAATATTCATTTAAATGACATGCCATATTGATCTATATTAAATGCACAATGTATTTAAAGTATTTAATTGGATAAAGATTAATGCTGTATTACTTAAATTCGCTTCGAAAATAAGCCATTATTTCTCGTAAAACGTAAAGGATAAAAAATAGTTACTATGGGTTATCCCTAAGAGATAAACATATATCATCAGACTTTTTTGAAGACCTTTTTAAGGTGTACAACACTGTAGTACTTTATTTTGATCTATCTCGTAGGTTTCAGCCACCGTTTGCAATGTAAGCGCAAAAAAATATATTTATTGACGACATCGCTTTAGAAACCTGTAGGAAACTAAAATCAGTGTCAGTGTTTCTCTACTATTCTGTGCATTATTCATACAAATCTTCCTCTTAAATAAATCTATCTATTAAAAAAGCCGCATCAAAATCCTGTCTAATATATCTTATTCTGGGACAGACAGCGTTAAGCGACTTTGTTTTATACTATGTAATATTACATGTTATGTGCTATACAATAAGAGCATCACCTATATTTATTACTAGTTGTCGCCGTGGCTTGCGAACTAAGGTGTTACTTCCCTCGTGTCTGCTGTTACAATGGCTCGCTCGCCCTTCAAACTGGACTACTAAGTATTTGGCGTTTGAAATTCAAGAACATTGTTCAAAAGTAGTTACCAAACCAATAAACAATGATAAAAATTAAAGAATTATTCACTTAACCTTACTTTAAAATCTATACTAATATTATAAATGCGAAAGTAACTCCGTCTGTCTGTCTATCGCTCTTTCGTGCGCAATACACTGAACCGAATTTGATAAAATTTTATATAAAGCAAGCTTGAACTTCAAGGAAGCACATTGGCTACTTTGATGCCTTTACCACGATTACCAAACCCTAAAACGCGAGTGAAACTGCAGGCTACAACTAGTTTATAATAAAATTAATAAACAGGGACAAACGATTACAAAGAATAAAGCAATGACAATCCTCATACAGAAATTCAAAGATAAATATATGAAATGTATCATATAATTATCTACCTTAGTTCTTTACAATAAAACTCAATATCCTTTAAAAGATTTTCTCTAAGCCTTATTGTATAGTAGTCAATACAAGGTGTTCCTTGTAAAATAAGGGTACGTATTTTGAATTCAATTTAACATAACAATGGTCGTGCATCGTCCAGTTTTTCTTACAAAAGACTTGCTTTAAGAATTTAAATTATTATTCAAAAAAATATTTCATTCAAGATATTATTGATTGTTCAAATTTATGTTTGAGTAAATTTATGCGCGTTCTAATAATAAGGACCAATGTATAGATGTCGTTTTAATATATTTATTCTTTGATGATACGTTTATACGGAGACCAGGTGGTTTAGTGATTAAATCGCGTACATCTTAACCGATAATTGTGGGTTCAAACTCTGGCAAGTAATATTTATAACCAGTAAATTTTCTTATGCTTAATTTGTGTTTACAATTCTTCTCGTGCTCGGAAATGAAGGAAAACAACCTAAGGAAACCTGCATATGTCTATTTTCAGTGAAATTCTCTCACAGAAATCCACTAAACCCTCTTAACAGCAGCGTCGTCAAATAAGATGAAAACATTCCCCTTAAAGGAAGAGAAGGCCTTAGCCCAGTACTTCCACGACAAAACCACTGAACGTATGAAGTAAACTTCAACTCCATGAAAAGATATTTTTTATTCTTGACACATGTCTACTAACTCCTAAAACGCAAGCGAAGCCACGGGCGACATCTACTACTTTATTTTAAACCAGTTATCGCCCGCGTTTTAGGGATTGGGTCAGTTGGTAGGTATAAAAATATAGCATTCCTTGAAATTCGAGCAGACCAGACAGACAGACATATACAGTTACTTCCGCATTTATAATATTAGTATAGATAAATGTTACAAGACTATATGTTAGAAAGTATCTCCTATATAAGATATAAAGGAGGGTTTTTGTTAAATATTACTTCTAGTATTCGTAACAATCAACACAGAAACGAACCTGTAAACAATACCAAAACGGATGTGACGTTTCACGACAGTTATAGCGGCAGGATGTAGACGTCGAAACTTCCGTTACATTTGTTATACAATCGTGGACTGGCAAAATTGTTGTGTGGTAAACTTTACGTTGGATATTATGAAACTTTTAATACATTAGATTGGCGGCTAGTGTTTATACAAGACATGATTGTACATTCGTAATCTATCTGCATTAATAAATTAATCCTCTTTTATTAATGCCTGTTGTTTTTTTAAATAAATTAATATAAAACCTTTTTTAATGTTATACCAGGACATACAGCGTGTTTCAGACAAGGCTTTAGTAGGTACATATACAATATTATTATGATATATGTGTGTTTCGCAGTGTCGCCCTCTTTAAATTTGTATATTACGTGATAAGCTTAAATTTAATGTTCTTGTGACTTAAAATTGATAAGACTTGAAATGGCCTCCTAATTTCATAACTCCGATATACGCAGATTGCGTATATCGGAGTTATGAGATTAGGAGGTATATATTTTTTCTGCGTATACTGCGCCACCACTATTATTTTAAAATATTAAATAATGCATAATACTACTATTTAATTGTGATTTTTTTTAAATATTTTGGATTTATTATTCAGCGACAATCCGATTTTAAGGTAACTAAAAGTATCGTTAAAATTTTCAATATTCAATCAAAAATCTTACAGCTTATTTTATTTCTATTAATACAATCACTATTTTTTTTAATATTAAAACATCTAGTTTAAATCAGAGAGAAAAAAGATAAAAGAATTTATTTCTAAATCACAATAATAGTTAAAATAAATAAAGATTTTATTTTTAATATGTAGCGAAATATCAATTGACAATAGAAGTAAGAAATCCTCTCAAAGTAGTCCTGCAAGCCAAGGGATAGGTTTGTAATCTGGTGGAGAGTGGTCCGGGGATGCTGACTGAGGCACAATAAATCTTTGCGGATAATCCTCGCTGGGCTGACTGGCCGCCGCTTTGTATGACGTATCTATTGAGATACCGGCTGTTTGTTTTGTTGAGCCATTGTTTTATACGTCTTTAATATTTCGGAATATGTTCACATTTTCTTATAAGACTTAAAGTCATTATGTACTAAATATAACATTGATATTTCAAAGAGATTCATGTCGGTATTCGTTCATTTGAATAGACGACAAGAATATACAATTTTAAACAATATAATAATCGATCATTTTAAATTTGTTTCTTAGCAATGTTGCGGAATTAATTGACTATCAATGTAATTGAACAGATCAGACGGTATTGTTTGAAAGAATCAAAACGGTTGGTACAAACTGTTTCAACTTAAGCAAATGAACGCGAACGTCAAACAAGAACAAGCCGACAATTATAGAAATTAAACGAACCGCTTCAAAGCTGACAATGGTCCAATTACAAACACTAAAAGGATCTGCCGAGCAAAATTTTCCCCACGACAATAAATTTGAGAGCCCCTTGGTGCGGCAGTGTAAGCGGCTTATGGGCTTTTTGACTGGATTCCTAGATGAAACTAACTACTCACTGAAGGCTGAATGCTACGATTCGCTAAATAATATATTTATAAGTAAAACTTACTGAAAAATATTTTTAGTTTGCTGTTATTGTTGATTGTTGTCTTCTGAATTCATGAGCCATTTGATTAATCGAAATTCTATTCAAGCGATTGAGATAAAGCTTTAGTACGGAATATAAAATAAATATTCTTTTTTAATAACACCGATAATTAATATTTAAACGATTTACTATATAAATTAACGTTTTTATCTATTTCAATAAAACAAAAGCTTAGTTTAGCTGGTCTTTATTGGTCTTTATTCGATTTACAATAAATTCTTCGGGAATTTTTTATTTTTTGTTATATCCTAATATTATCTCTTTTCTTACTTTTATGTGTTTTATGTATTTTATATGTTTGATGTAATAAGTAAGATAAATGAATAGATAGAATATAGAGATTCATTTAGTTCAAAATCTAAATGTATATAATTCAAGCAAGCTAGAACCGCCATTTACAAGTGAGGCTGACATTTATAGCAAGGAATGTGGATTTTAACATCCTTCTTGTTGAATCAACATTCATTACTAACTAGAATTACAGTATTAATGTCATTTTACCAATTGAAGGTTATATCAGATTTATTATTTACAATTGAATCTAAATAAATTGCATGAAAATGAAATGCTGACTCCTAGCGTTGTCATCATTTATCTTCGAGATTTGATTACAGAAATGATAACCTTATTGCAGGTATAATGAATAATTTTAGGTATTTTTTCTTTACCAAGTTTAGTATATTGAATTTATTTAATTACATCTTTCAAGTTTTTTATTTTATTATTATAGCTTCGAATAGCGCTACGAATCCTCGGGTTTATCAGCCTCTACGTTCTAGCCGGACAATAATATTTCAATTTAAAACTAAGATATACCATTGCTGTATTATAATATGTAATATTCCTATTTCTTTGATCATTTTTAATTAATTTCAAATTTTATATATCGATTAATAATATTAACATAAGAATCACCAGTCGAGTATTTTTTCATTACATTTTTCTCCACAAACGTTTGCGTTTCTTTTTGCGTTTTATATAAATATTTATGCTATATAGCCTGAATAATTATTATAAAATTAAATTGAAAACATAGATAAATAGTTCTAGGTATAAGATTATAATAATTTTTAGATATATTGCTTCAATGATAATTTGATCCGTAACACATAAGTATCAGTGTATCTTAAATTCTACTAACATATATATTTTTTTATTTCCATCGTTACAAAGGTAGCATATTTTACGATATTATATCAGACCTTTTATGTGTATTTTTACTATAAACAATTTTATAAATCAAAAATATAACTCACCTATCAATAAATTCATTTCAATCGAAGTGAAAATTTATTACAAGCGGTACAACAATAAAATATCCCCACCTGTAATGGACTGACACATTTCGTTCCACACGATACTCGTATTACCTTGATTATATCCCTAACCAAATGTTTGTCATATGCTTACAGTATTGATCGTAAAGCAAATGCTTATAGAAAAAACTATAGGAATGCACGGGCTGAAGTAACAAGCGTTGAGCGTGACAAAAATAATGTATTACTCAATGGAGATATTAAACTTAATATAACTTGGTTTAACTTTATTCTAAATATTTATTTCAAAACCGAAAGATCCCACATGATCAGGTCAAAGCTGCTCAAGGTTCCGAAAAGAAACCAAAGTTAGTATTGACAAAAAACCGATAAGCTGGTCGAAATATTGCATAACACTTCTCACAAGTCTTTCACTGACAAGAGACAGTTCATCAAAAATCTCGGCAGGTACTACCATCGCTTTTGTCAGATAGGGCCTTAAGCCGAACTATTAAAAAGCTGTCGCGACATAATAAAATGGGTGATAAATGTTTGAAAACGAAAGTTTTCAACCAATGCGTCTTACCTGCCATGATAGACGGTTCCGAAAAGTAAACACTAACTTCAGGACTAGTCCACATTATAAAGGTCGCAGTGTCCTATGGAGCGAGATGTGGTCGAAGTATTTTTGTAAGATAAAAACAAAAATGGTTATATGAGGTAACACCGAAGTCACCGACATGGTTTGTATGATTAACAAACTAAAGTGACTGTGAGCTGGTCACGCATGTTGAAGGATAACAACTGACGAGTCTTAGACCGTGGATCGGCAAACGCAGCGTAGAAGGCCCAGACGGACGACCCGATGGAGTTGGCTGGACACGACTGGATTCAGAAGATGAAGTGCTATGAGAAATATTAATCATTCCTTATATTACCAATACATCAACATCATTGGAAGCCCAGATGTTATGTCCCTTGTACCTGTAGTTAGACTGACCCACTTACCCTTCTAACAAAAATTCTGTTGTTTGGCGGTAGAAAGTTACCTATAATCCCTATAAACCCTTTAATCTAGCCACTATTATGTACATTTATAATAACCAAGACGCGTACTTTTATCAAAACAAGCCTTAACTAAACGCAGCAACAATATCAATAAATATTACTTATATAAAATTATAATAAAGTTGTTTTTAAAGCAATGTATTCAAAAATCAAGAATGAATACAATTAAAATGAACGATTTAAGTCGAATAAAAATTATTGAAAACAAAAATAGTTTTAAATTTTATCTGCTTTCCGCTGAACGCTTGTCATTTGACCATACCTAAATACAAGCAGTTACACGCAGTACATTCACAACTTCGCACATTTTGGCAACGTGTCGCCGGCACTCGGATTACACCCGATTTTATTGCGAGACTTTTCAATAATTTATACCATAACACATGCCTTCGCCTCACTCCTCACATTTTAATATATCCTACCCATTTATTTATGTCATATTGATTTTTCAAATGGATATAATAAAAAAAGTCCAACTGCTATAGGATCATTTGAAGAATGTTTTGGAGGTTACTCCACAACAATGGAGCTGCTCCAATGCAGGTTGGTGGTGGCAGAATTTCAACCGACACATGCAGATTTCCTGTTAATGTTTTTCTTCACTTCCGGGCACGAGATGAGTTATAAACACAAATTCACCATATGAACATTCGGAGGTGCTTCTCCGAAATTACAGTATTCTAAATTAAAGTCTTCATTCTTCTCTGGGCTATCTCGGGTAGCTATTGTTACATGTAAGTCATTGTAACAATATATAGTTCCGTTAATTTTGTTAAATAATGTAAATCAAAGATAACGTGACTTATTATAGTGATAGAGCCACGTTAATCGATTTAAACGGGGAATCATTAATTGTTATCCAATTAAATAACACACATGTCGATAAATTTATCCTTCGATTATGCAGTGAGTTCTATAAAATTTCACTTCGTATCTCACTCGTCAAATTTCGTCGAAATTCTCCTCAGAGTCTTCTGAAGCTAATCTAACAGCACTTAAATACTTCCCATTCAACCCCACTCGTTCACATTTTAACGATATGCCATTATTGGATCAAACAAGCTAGGAATTTAAATAATATTTGATATATAATAATTGATAACACACACATTTTCGTGGTTGGTGGTGGTTGCAGAAAGCTGGTTACCAACACCAGTTTGCAACATATCCTTCTTTCTACTTACAACTAGTTTTTAAAACACTGCAATAAAAAATCGATCGAGTTAAATATTCGTTATATGTGGAACGGGATTGATCACATCCTCCCAAGAGACCAGAAGTAAGCCACATAGCTATAAAGATGTGAATATATGATCTTCTAAGAAGCGAAGCTTGAGACAGAGTGAGATCGAGAATAGCAATGCACCGTATAGAAGAAGAAAAGCAATTATTTAATTAAGTTCAGGTAATTTAATTTAAACTGTTAATATTCTTTAGTAATAATACAGCTATTTTTTAAATCATATACTTTATATTTTCACTTAATACTAATCAACTAAGCATTTTATTTTGATACTAAATAATTCAGAACATGACTGCTTAAAGCTTGTTGTTTTGGAAATATATGGTTATTTTATCTTTGATCGTTCGTGACATTATCTGGGCTCATTAGTGTCGTTATTGAGGAATAGATAAATACAAAAACGATCACCAACACACGCCATGAATTAAACGTAATAATATAGTTAGATGTATATACGAAGTACTATATATATAAATATAATATATATACATAACGTATTTTAAATTAAAAGAAATAAGGAAAACATTGTTAATAATAAACCTATTCCTTGACGGTTTATAATTTAAGATAAATAGAGTTTGTCATTAGTATTCGTTAATATAATAAATGTTAATTATGATTACTGTATTGTTATCACTGATCAGTTATTGTATTGTTTACTAACTGATTACACTATATACTAACTATTATTACAGAGCCTCCGGCATAGCCCGTACTCATACATAGCCTCCTGTCGTACTGTCGAATATACTCAATGATTAAACAAAGACAATGGATTAAATTCGTTAGAATTAACGGAATTCTAAAAATAAATACAAAGATATAAGGACGAGACCGTATCGATTGGACATATTCTCATATACTCTATAATCTATCAATCATAACATATTCAATCATGTCATATTTTCAATACGTTCAGTTACGTTTTACGTGACTTCATAGAAAAAAATCACATTATTTACAGATGACAACGTTTTTCGCAAAAAATATAGTCTATTCCAACCAAAACAGGAATAAAGATAAACAAACCATAGATTTGCGTATGCCACGCCATTTGCAAATAATAATAGCTAAGCTATTGTGCACTACTTAGAGTTCAATGTTCTTTATGAGAGACATCTCGATATATTATATTATAAATAGTAAATACAATTAATAATACGACATTAAATACTATTAATAATACGACATTATTCTACTAAACTACTTATATTATAAGTATATATGCATTTAAATTTTACTTCTAAAGTTCCGATAACAGTTTCGTCAACTTTAAAACGCCGTTCGCAAAACCATAATGAATGCCATATACTGTCACACAAACTGTCGACCAATGATATCGCGTAAATTAAATGTCAAATGTTGTTCATTTGGTTTTTACCCACTTATGGCTGGAATACACTTTAGGATAATTAGTTTCATGATCAGAAGGAAGAATATTTTTAGTAAAGATGCCTGACTAATTGTTAGTTAAAAATACACACACACGTTGTATATGGATACGTAAACAAACACACACATGTTTAGAAATCTCTTAAACAAACCTTGGACCAAACATTGAGTACCATAAAACATTTATTATTATCTGCATTTATTTTATCCACCGAACGAATTATTTTATACAAATCACAAAATAAATACTTACCAACTTATTTTTCACACAACGCCATCGGTATAGGAGCCTTAATGTAATTGAAACTTATCTCAGAGTGAGGGAATGTCGTAACGAGGTAGGAAAGACGCAGCTCTCTACTTCAGGTTAATAATACAAGACTACGGAATAACACAAGTGAAAGGCGAGACCATTGTGTTGAGAAAAGCGAAAAAATAGGTAACGTACATATCGAATAACAAAAATATGCTAACTCACACATTAATAGTTCATTATTACGATTAAATTAACCCAAATTATTGTTCATTCCGTCACTTAGTATTAATATCATATGTTTACTTATATCGCTCATCGCTGATCTTATGAATGTATCCAAAGCAACAAATTCAATCAGTTTCAAGGGGCAGGATATCGTAAGGGCGCGTGCATAAATAACGCTAGTCGGGCCCCATTCCGACGATGGCTCCACCAGGATATATTGCTATGGACTGGTATAGATGACCCGGTCTGTGTCTGACTGTGGTATGTGTATAGAGTTCATTCCATATACAGAAAAGATGTGAAAAATTGTGACACTTCGCTATACAGAAGAATTTATTTATCTAGTATATTTTTATCTTTTGTTATGCATTTACATTAAGTGTTAATTTCTACTAAACTAGTTAGATAAGTCAAACAAAATCTATACTAATATTATAAATGCGAAAATAACGCTGTCAGTAAATCTTTCACGACCAAAGACTGTAACGAAATCGCTGAAATTTATAAAACAAGCTTGAAACTCAAGAAAGGCTATTATACCTAAAACCTACCTAGTGTTTATTGTGTTCCAGTTTGAGTGAGATAGCATAACTACAGGGGACACGAGGACACGAGTAACACAAGGGACATAACATCTTAGTCCCCGAGGTTAGTGACCCATTGACGACGTAAAGGATATTTTTTTGTTCTTACAGTACCAAGCTATGGACGTTGGTGACCAGTTACTATCAAATGGCCCATAAGTCTATGAAATAAAAAAATGAAAATATAATTCATTAAAAAAAATAGCAATAATGCTCCAATTATATAACAATTATATTATTCAATTAATTCCACACAATCGATGTTATTAATTATGAACTGTGAGTTATTTTATTAATTAATATATTGTATTGTAATTATTACAAAATAAAACGATACATTTGTGAATCTCATCTTATATTATAAACAACGTTATTTTAAAATTCGAATCAATAACTGGCTATAGAAACTTAGTGGAATACATGTTATATACTGCATCCAGGGACACTCAAAAATGCACATAACAAAAATTTAATTCATATAAATCAAACCATTTACACATAAATATACACGTACAGAAGATTCACACTTATGTAAAAAATATCAAATAAAGTAACGATTAAATTAGGTACTTATTAAAACGTTAATAATAAAATTTTGATCAAAATAACATACTAACTCTTTGTCTCACATCAATCAGATTATAATTGGAATAAATAATTCGTTAATTATTATAAAAAATAAAGTATATAAACGTTTATGCGAGCTGCACTTGCCCACTGGATACCAGAAGCAGGTTTTAACAGAAGATCACAGGTACCGATACGAAATACCCTCTGTTTTTCTGCGCTTCATTTTAATTTACAATTTTTATAAATGACGTGCATAATAAGTTTCCTAACTGTAACATATTCTATACCAATTCATATATCCACAAGCTATTACTCTAATTCAACAACACGCTGGAAACGTAGAGATCTTTCTATTGATTTCGTCTACAATTTCACTATAAAAGGGCACGTGTAGAAAATCTCTCGTTTCTTCAAATTGGACGTAAGGCCAGACAAATGGTTTTGCGAAACAATACACTTAGCGTGTGATTGAAAAACGACGACGCTCACTCTTCTGCAGGGACTTATTCTAACACGAATCTACTCAATTTAATATTGTTTTTATTCGTTATTTAAACTTATTTGTTTTCATGCAATTATGATAAATCAAACTATAGAAACTATAGAAAAAATAAAGATAAGCCGACATATATTTTTAAAAGCTTGGATAATTACACAAACGTGTGACAATTTATAGGGTTGTGTGTACGTGTGTGAGTGCGTCGAGTGCGAGTCTGTGGATCAAGAATTTCGTATGTATGATATGAAAATAATTACTGTATATTACTCCTTATTGCCTCTACTGGTAACTGTAGGACTGGATCGTTTTTTGCCCAGAGGATCGGAATGGCGATTCAACGCTGAAATGCTGCTAACATTCTTGCCACCATAGCACGCTTAAAAGATTTATACAGTATAACTATTTTTAATTCATACTTGTATATATTTTACCACTTCAATTCACTTTTAATTCTTATCTTGATCTTACCTATATATATATATATATATATATATATATATATATATATATATATATATATATATATATATACCTTATAATAAATTTAAAATATATGTATATAAATAAATATATTAAAAGGACTCCTAAAACTGGGATTACAGCATATATGTGTCAAGTAATCCCGCACATAGAGACAGTCTCACGATCTCGAATGTCTCGTTAATTAGGGCTTAAACTTGTAAACACGCTATTAACTCCGAAGTAGGTTAACAATATTAGCATCAGTCAATTCGAACGATTGTTTAATCAAAGCCTTGAAGCATGCAAAATATATCAGTTAATTTTCATTGAATAACGTCGACGATGAAAAAATACATATTAATTATATACATATGTAGATATATCATACGATAATATACAAAGCAATATAATCATAAATAATTTAATTATATTAAAGTATCTTTTGGAAATAACATAATTTAAATGTATTTATTGTACACGTGTTTATCCAACTCGCATTGGTGCATCATAGTGGAATTAGTTCCGAGTAGTCGCCTCGAGATAACAGTAGGCGTTTAACAAATGGTAGCATATTTATGTAATGCTACTTGTTCAGGTAACTTTTCAAACCGTTATGTCGCAGAAGGAGGCAGCGGAACGGGAGCGGGAGGTGGACACTGCTGCAGACCCGATCCGCCGAAGAAGACCGGGGAGGAGGAAACAACGCTACGCGCACCTTCTCCCCCCGCCTCAATAGGCGCCACAGGGGCTAGGAGGGTTCTCAGTACCCCGGGAATCCCCCCTAGGAATTGGAGGCCCGCATAGGTTGGCTGACCGTCAAGGCGTCACGGTAATGCGAAAGCGATCCCGTGGCGCCTACCGATGAGACGGAGAGGGTACCGCTGGTTTTTTAGTGGGTATTCCGGTGTGCCGCTAACATCTTGGGCACCGGCGAGTCCCACATACCCCCCACTTCCACGTGAGGGAAAAGCGTAACGCGTTTTTCCAGCGAAAAAAAAAAAAGGTTACTTTTCAAACACTAAGTCATTATGCAGTGTTATTATTTTGTATTAGACCAACAACCCGACCCGGTTTCGCGTAATAAAGAAAATAATGTAACATAAACATAAATTATACCAAATAGCACTCAGGAATAATGCAGCTATCCAGGAGTGAAAAAAAAATAGAATAAGATTATTAGTTCCTGAGATTACCCCCTACATACAAACAAACCAATTTTACCTTCTTTATAATATTAGTATAGATCTGTTTACTTTGTCATGAATAATGAGTTATAATTGTGATTTATTATTTTTGGTACCACATTTTCATATTTTTATTCGAAAGAATGGTACTCTAACGCACTAGATATATACGTTTTGCTAGCTTTAACAACTATAATAATAACGTATAGATATCATAAGCATAAGTTGTTTATAAGACCGCACGTCAAAGGCGAAAGATTTAACTCAAACTGAAAATAAAAAATAGGAGAACGCTGCAACCAAACTTATATTAAATATTTATACAGTCATCCTTATAAATTTATTACGTGGTAACTAACCAAACCACGGCCTATAATTTTTTCCTAGAATATTTTATCTGTTCAATTGACGACCTCCGTGGTCGAGTAGTGTGTACACCGGTTTTCATAGGTCACTCTGAGGTCCCGGGTTCGATTCCCGGCCGAGTCGATGTAGAAAAAGTTCATTCGTTTTCTACGTTGTTTTGGGTCTGAGTGTTTATGGTACCGTCGTTACTTCTGATTTCCATAACACAAGTGCTTTAGCTACTTACATTGGGATCAGAGTAATGTATGTGATGTTGTCCAATATTTATATTTATATTTAAATTTAAAAATTTTAAAACATTATATCAAACGTATACACTCGTCTGGCAACATTCTCACTGGAAGAACGCTATCAGAGAACACTTTCAAATTTTTTAATAGCTAATCAGATTAGTATCATATAAAAAATAATAGTTAAGGCAAAAAAATATTTACTTTAAGCAAACACACACAAACACATAATATAACATTAATAGTAAACGATCTATAACCATTTGTAAAGCTATAGTTATATATCAATCTGACTGCTTTATCTGCTAAATTTTAAGTCTTCAGATCCCGAGGTTCTTGATTTAAATCCAAGGTCAGACAAATAAATTGTTATTAAGTTATTTGTTAGTTTTCAGTTGGTTATGCCTGAACTCTCTCCGATTGTGACGGATTGTCGTCCCATCACAGTATGCGAATATAGAAATTGTGAGCCCAACTGTGTGTGTCCACACATGAGCACTATACTACCACAGTCGGCTATTTCCTATTATCGGTGAAATAGATTTTATCTTAATTTGTGTAAAACGATACGTCATTAATATAAAAGATAATTATTGAAAACCTGTAATAACATTGTCACTGAATAGAACATACTATTTGTACTTTTGTGAACATTGATATTCAGATGATATAAGCGTTTTTTTCTTTACTTTGCTTAACATTTCACTATTATTATTTAAATTATAATAAATAGTTTTCGATTCAATCCGTGGCAATCCGTGGCATTGAACTTTACTTGCTTGTTGATTTGTGCAAATCCTGGGTATGTACCACAGACTCATCACATATTCTATCGTCAAATTTTTGTGTAACAAAATGCACCAGTGAAATACCATCTTAGTTCCCAAGGTTGGTGGTGACTTCGCGATGTAATAGAATCCTTAATAGTACAGTGTCAATATATATGAGTGACAGTGACTACCTCTCTTCGGGTGGCTAATTTGCTAGTCAGCCTGCATACTTTAAATAAATAAAAAAATATATATATGTATATAAAGAAAATAATTAAATACCCTCGTTATCAGATTCGTAATTAGATGGATAAGATGATAATAATAATAATATCTTACTCTTTTAAAATCGTTTATTCTCTTTTAATATTTTTTTTTTATAATTCATTTATTTTCCAATGAATTCTGTCAATCTGTGACCGACTCTAATCTAGTCACCGCGTCATCTACTTGACTAAAGCGTCCTTAAGACGATAATGTCATTCTTTTAAGTGTTACATAAAGCAATAATCGGCACTTGCGACACGTCATATCTTTGGTATTATGGTATTATTCGAAACCTATTTACAGATATATTCACGAATCAATATGGTTGATAATTCACACGTTTTTGTTGAATAGAACTTGCGGCCTCCAATATTTGTGACCTTGTTTCTCATTCTAGCTTGCATAACATTCCGTTTACATGTGAACGAATTCTGCAGTAACGTTTGATCTACGACAAGTGTTAGCCAGTCCCTAACGTATTGATAAATATTCGATTTGCTTCGCAAGGAAACGAATTGCATTCACTCGCAACTCACTTATATGCTACACTTGACTATTGAAGCACGTAAAAATTCTTCATCTATAGAGAATTGACGCGCGGTAAAAAAAATATTTTTCCTTTTATGTATGATATTACTTTAATGCATATAATATAGTTTGACATGATTTAAACTGTACATTTTTTACATTAGCAGCCTGTAAATTTCCTACTGCTGGGCTATTTCCTCTCCCTTTGAGGAGAAGGCTTGGAGCATATTCCACCACGCTGCTCAAATGCGGGTTGGTGGGAAACTGTACACAAAGGAATTAAACATGTTTCTGATGACTGTTTTCGTTTTTTAATATAAAATATTTTTTACTTCAAGTATTTCAACACATTTGGATTTATCAGAAACTTACATCATTTTTAAGAGGTTTCTTTACATTTCAACCATTCTGAGCTAAGAAGTGAGCATGTTCTGCTTCGAAGAATAGCATTAACTACTATACTTGATATATCTTTTATCTTGGTTTCGCATCCCATTAAATATATTGTATATTACAGTGCAATTGTCTTATCGCCCACAATTGTGCAAGTGGAGCTACTCTACGGCCCCTACTGTTGACGAAGTTCAACTATGAAGAAAGTATTAATAAAATAATGAGTACTTAATTCGGGATTCCATTTATTATTCATATAATGTACGGCTTAAGTTTAGCAATGATTTTTTTTTATTTAATTGCTAGGCGGAACGGCAAATGGGCCACCTGATGTAAGGTCACCACCGCGCATAGACATTGACGCTGTTAGAAATATTAACCACCCCTAACTTCTCCAATGCGCTACCAACCTTGGAAACTAAGATGGTATGTCCCTTGTGCCTTGTGCCTGTAGTTACACTGGTTCAGACACCCTTCAAACCGGAACACAACTATACCAAGTATTGCTGCTTGGCGGCAGAATATCTGATGAGTAGGTGGTACCTACCCAAACGGGTTTGCACAAAACTCTACCACCAAGTATCTTATTCTTATTGAGATAATCATTTTCTATTGCATCTTGTAAAACTATTTATTACAAAAATATTTCATATATAATTAGTTACTTACAAACTTAACTTAAAAACTAAGCAGAGAATTGAAGTAACTAAACAAAGTAAATCTAAGATGCCGAATTATATGAGGGCCCCCCGTGCAAGTATAGAATCACAATTCCAACAATTTTGTCGATAGCGATGTTGAAGAGTAATACTCGGATTTGTGACATTTTAGTCGGTCTGCCAAAGAGGCTACCTGATGGTAAGTGGTCACTGCCTATAAACATTATATATAGAAAAAATAATCATTCCTCTTATCAGCAATGTGCCACCAACTTTGGGAACTAAGATATTACATCCCTCGTGTCTGTAGTTGCACTGGTACCCTTCAAACCGGAACACAAGAATACTAAATATTGCTATTCGTGGTAAAATTTATATTGACTGTATACCTTACCACCAATTAAATAGTATTCATCAGTTACACTTATAACTCTAAATGATCAAATACACTCTTACAAAATTATATCTAAATTAATAATAATAAATTAATATAATATCTTTGATTCTATATTTGAAATCTAATGGATTGTGTGAAGGACGATAGGGTTAGAAAGAATGTTACTTGTGAGATGACGTCCGACAGAGATGTATGGAAGAAGAAGACATGCAGCGCCGACCTCAAGTAAATTGGGATAAGGGCAGGAGGATGATGACATTAATCTAATCTATTTATTATACATGACACTTTGATAGCCTTTTCTTTGGAACCATACGGGTGTCATATTTAAAACTGCCAACTTCAAAAAATTTTCTAAGGTTCAAGAAAGTTACGTTGACAGTGCTTAGTCCAGGGAATCTTTGATATGATCGTAACGAATCTTCGAGGACCAAAACTCACTAGTCTCGCTACATAGAGATGAACATTACTTAAGAAGTATTACGTATTCCGCGCAGCGCCGCGTGCATCTGAGAATGCTCACCAGCCACCGGCCACGCTTTATTGCGTTTCGTGTAAGGGAAAAATTCAAAAATATGCAAAAGTGAAAAATTCCCACAACAGAATATCCTAGAAAATTCGCATGGTAACATAATGCGACACGTCTAATAAAATTTACAATGACACAACTGTTTCAAATATTATTAGAAAAGTTGCGACAAAGCTGAGCGTGTACCCGCCAACTTAGTTATTGCATTCAAGGCCTGCATATAAAAAAAAAACTGGGGCACGCTAACAGAAAAAACGCATTTGCCTAAAATGTGGGTGGAAGGCCTTCTGCTACCGTATATATTCAAATTTTAATAGTCACAACTAAAAAGAACATTTTTTACATTGCCCTATAAGACATAGTAGGGCTGAAAACAATGTGTCCAAAGTTTTTGTGTTTAATTTATCCACGTCACCAAAAACAAAACGACCTTATTTTCATAATATTTGACCTTTCTTATCTCACGTCGTAACAGTTTTTGGAACTACATAGATAATATTTGCAAATATACAGAAATGCACTTGCATTGCATTACTTATTTTATTATCTAATAAATGATTATTGGGTATTATCAGATAAGTTTTTTGACCTTTTGAAGGGCACTGCATTAAAATGCATTCATGATACTATCATTTAGTAGATTATTTGTAATTGATAAAAACTGCGATCATATTTTCTTAATATTTTTCCTTGTACTTGTTCTTGTAGCCCACTGGCTGATATTTACGAATACCTTTGGATTTATTAATTTAAATGCACTCGATCTCATATCTTACGTCACTACCAGTATTCTATGACGACAAATTTGAATATAAACGTCCAGTAACCAGGCCTGACAAATGAAACGTAAAAAGTACAGTTTGCAAAACAAATATATGCTATATAACGTCATTTTTTTCTGCATGATTTATGACTCTGCTCGATTAATTAGTATAAATTGTTTTGCATACAGTTATATTGTACTGATATTTAATTCTTTAACATTATATTGTAGCAATACATAAATAAATGACTTAAATAAGTCTTAGTAATAAAAAAATATCACGTTTTATATATATAAAATTTTCATTGTCATAGGAATAAGCAGGAGTAATGATAATCACATTGAAGTTGATGCTGAAATAATAATTGATGCTTTTTTAATCGTAATTATAGTTCTTAAGTGATTATTATGACGTCACAATATACGAACAATTTACCTAACTTTAGAATTACAGCTATTAAGCTATTTGGGTCGCATTAAATGGACCTTTTAATATTTATCTATTCCAACTTAAAACATAAATTCCACATAAAAATATCACCGTCTTTAGTGGATCCCAAATCAATTTTCGGAATATTTATTACTGGGATTATGTTAAAGTCGGCAAGGCGATAATGGGCGAAAAATAGCGGATTGTGCATTAAATTGAATAATTTCTGGGAAACCGACGGCTCACGCAAATGAGATTGTGGATAAGCCGTGTAGCTTTTAAAAATTCCGGCCTCGTGTAATGGGAAAACATGGGCTCGTTTCAAAAATAACAAATAACAAAAGTAGCCTTTGTTTTTTCTACTAGACTAATCATATCATATTAGATGTGATGATGATTTATTTATTTCATAATTAAGTGAAGCTATAAATATTTAATCAACAATAACTAAAACGTACATTAATATTTTTTCCTTTTTTTATATGTAAGCATTTTTTCCCCAGTGACCTTGAAATCTGGCCCTAATTAAATTTAAGACTATACAAATCGCTAATTGGGCCTCACATGGAGAACCACCGCCCATGGATACTGCAACACCAGGAGGCTTGCAGGTGCGTTGCCGGCCATTAAGAAATGAGTACGCACTTTTCTTGAAGGTTCCCAAGTGGTATCAGTTATATCGGTATAAATGTAAAAATACATAATTAAATGATTGAAAACGACAATAAGATACCACGCCATACCCCATAAGCATGGGTCTTAAAAATGCCTCTGCACAAGATACGTATAAATCAGTGTAACTAAGCTAGCTGACTAACCTTCAAGTGGAAAAAATCAATACCAAGCCGTAAGGCGAAAACATTTTGGGGTAGAACTAAATGAATCGATTATTCAGTCTTACCAGGGTTTGTAAAAGTTCTTCAAATTTATAAACTAACCAAATATATTAGGGTTACTTTTAATAATTGATATACATATCCTTCTATATTTAAAGTAATATTGATAAATAGGCTCATAAAGTACAAAACTCCTTGGTAAATATCATTTTTGTCTTAGACTGCGTTTAACTGTTCGGAACATTAACCCCAGTAGCATTTAATCGACGCATCATTACCCAGCCCGCTACTATTTAGCAACAGTATACTATATAAGAAAATGTATAATTATTTTATAATCCCCCTTAATGAAAAACAGTCGTATCACAGTGTTTTTGTAAAATATTAACATTCCATTAGATTTTGTCTTAATGTTATACAATCATGCATCACTTTTAGTTAAATTATAACTTTACTAGAGATAATAATCAGTCAAATGTACATCAGAGCAGGAATCACATAATGGTTACCGGGACCTCAGCTCCGGGGAATGCACGAAAGGGGCCTACAAAATCTGGTATTCGCTTTTAAAAAAACACCTGACTCCATTTTTGTTTGTTCATATTTAATTTAAGCATTTTTTCCCCAGTGACTCCAAACAAAAAATATATCATTAAAAGGTGCCGATTACAAAATCTTTTTTAATCGTTATGTTTCTTAAACAAATGTTGAATTTTTTAACTGAACCCTGACATGAATTCAAGAAACATGCGTCATTTATAATCTTAGTCGGACTAAGATACATCTTAAGCAGGAAAACCAAGGCTACGATCGTATATAAAAACAAATTATAATATTTTATTTAAATTCAAATACTAACCTTGTAAGCAATTTACATCTTAAGGATTAACACCCATGATAATCGGTCAAGGTTAATTAATTTTAAAATTAAACGAGTCATGTCGTTGTGTTTACACGAAGGACTTTGGATAATGACTTTGATTTCTAGAATAAGATTTTTGACCTTGAAAAATTTCTCTTTTATTGATAGATATATACGTTATATTGTTACGTTTTTCTGTTGACCGTACTGTTTACAGCGTCTATGTATGTATCTTTCCAATGTACTTTATAAATGAGATAGAGGATCTTGCCATCGCTATGGAAAAATATCAAATATTTGCCATAACGCCATCTAGTACTCAGAAGTAATAACAAACTCGTTTATCGTTTCAGAATAGTACTCGGTGACATGGTGGTCTTGGTGACGAATTTGACTATTACTTTTTAATAAGTTTCTACTTATGTAGTTAATCTCATATACTGGTTCATGGTGAACTATCTAAAAAACTATAACCAATTGCGCAGAATATCCAGTGTGTAAGAACGTGCACCAACACAGGTGCACTCTCGATTCACCATCTCTGATAGTCAGATGGAACATACCCGACATCAGTAACATGACGTGTGATAAATTTGGTGCATGACGAAAATTACATGCCACACTATCAGGACCCTAACTTCCAGTCTCTACTGATCTGAGAATTCGAAACGGTAAATCCAAAAATGGCATTACATCGCTCCGGGACCTCGGTTTCTACTATCGGTATCCTCTAGAAATAGCCCTCGAAATAGTTCAGATACTTTCGAGATACAATTACTGCGATATTTTTTACGTGACAGTACTTACGTAGTCTTGTTACCATTTGTCATGGAAACAAGACTAAGTGAGTACTGTCGCGCTGTATTTGGTAATTGTTTTAATAATTGATAGAGACATTTTTATCGTCTCATTATTTCCTTGAGTATATCTTGTATCGCGTGTTATGTGAGTTTTATTCACTTAATAATGATTTCATAGTTTTTTATTACCGACACATCGAAGCTGATTACGTTTTAATTTACCGTTTTTTTTATCGCCTCATTACTATTAGCCTTGTTTAAATTGTTTCTGTAATTATTTCGTTCTAAATTGACTATAAACTAATTCTTTTTTTAAATTACAAATTAATTAATGATGTCATACTTTATATTACCTTTCAATTAATACGCTAATTTGATTACTACGGAATGTCAGAACATATTGCCCTAAAAATAGTAGAGGCTGATAATAAGCATTTCTTTGAGTATTTATATAAGAAATGTACTTTACGAAAGCTATAAAGATTATATTATTCAGACTTTAAGAAAACACTCAGTAGGAACGATACATTATCATATTTTCTTTGTTATGGAAATTTTGACCTTTATATATTTATAAGGTGATAGATTGTTAATATCCCCACTGCTGGGCTAAAATTTTACCTCATTATAAATGTACCAGAAACCTTATTCCATTAGGCTGTTTCAATGCGGGTTTTTGATAACGTCTAGTAAAGTAACGCCCTCTAATCACTTCGACAATCAATATTCAATCGACTTCCAGGAAGGAGACATATCATACATAATATATAATTGTATTTAACTAACATGACTGTATTTTTAGATGTTGAAAAAGAGTAACTACTGAGTTTCTTGCCGATTCTTCTCGGTAGAAGAAAGGGCATGAAAAAGTGCTGGTAAAAGCCTACTTGAATAAAGTATATTTTGATTTGAATTGATGGTGTCAAGTCTATCACTTCATACATAAGTAAAAATAGGTAGATTAGTATGTTCAGTGACAAAAAAAAAACATGACGTAATTTTAAGGCGGCTTGTGTGTGTTCTATCGATGGATAAAAATGATAAAAACTGCAGTCAGCTGTTTGACCTCTAGATAATAGCATAGTGCATATTAACACGATAAAATCATTATCGAGCAATCAAATAAAATTCGAATAGCTTATTAGATTATATTATTCTTATAATAATTAGGTTTATATTCTATTTACTTTATCACAATCATTATATATAAATATAGTTTGTACTCAGATAATATATTCTACACAAATTATAATACGCGTTAAACTTAAATGACTCTCAAGAGCTCGCTCATCCAGTATACAGTATCGTTACGTTTTAAAACCTCTAATGATGTTATTAGCTATTCGATATGATCTACAATATTAAATTAGACTTGAAAAATATGGACAACTTTTGAAATCAAATTGAACGATAATAATAAAGAACATAGGTAAAAAATATATCATTCTATACTAATATTATAAATGCGAAAATAACTTTGTCTTTCTGTCTGTCCGTTGCTGTGTCACGACCTAGCTTGAACTCCATGGAAGGACATAGGTTTATACTTTTTTGCCTAATACCTAACGACCAATCGGACAACAGCTAGTATATTATATAACACATATATGTCATGTTCTATGTCTAAAATGTTGTTTAGCCCTTAAGTCAAAGTCAAGTATCTGAGAAGGTAATCTATACAATTTTTATATATATTTTAATAATAAAGCTTTTATGATAAGTCCTACCTTTGGTGCTATGTGCATAATTCTTTGGTACCTTAAAATTATCTACTACTACTAAGATCTTCGGAGACTCATTTCAGTTACTAGTTACAAAAGAATTTATATACATACGTATACTATGTTATTATTTATTAGAAATTATTTTTTGCACATAGAGCCAGTTATATTTTGTATATTAAATGCTTGGAAGATAAGTAAAAAAATCTAAGAATTATCATGAAAGCTACAATACTTTTAGTATTGAAATAATTTGTTTTACATATATATTGATATACATAAGTGTTAAATATGTTTTTTTAAGTCAGAGACCAACATTTTAAAAATTTTAGAACTCGCTTATAAATTATATTATATAATGATAAATAAAATTAATTGTTGGACTGTTATCGTTAAGCATTAAGGATATGGAAATCCAAAAAAAATAAAAAAAAAATATGATAAAGCATATTGTCATTATGACCATTTACTTATGCATCTATTTCTTGTTCACACGCAATATTCCATTCATGCATATATTTACTCCAGATATTCAGTTTATGATTGCGTGCATGCGGGGTAATAATACCACTTTTTTAAAATATGTAGGCAAATTGGCCACTTGAAGGTAAGTCGACGTTACCACTAAACTTGGAAACTAAGACGTTATGCTTGTACCTGTAGTTACACTAGCTCACTCACTAGTGAGTTGAGTTGGCTTTCACAAAACCCTACCGCCAAGTGAAACTATAGTCCTCTTTAATCATATCAGCCGCCTTTTCGCCGATCATTATTGTCGGTATGTTAGTGTTACCACTAGGAATGAGAGGCATTATCGAAGCATCCACTATCCGCAAGCCCTTAATGTTGTAGACCCTCAATCTTTCATCGACAACACCATCAGGTCCCATCGCGCACGTCCCTACTGGATGTAATATTGAACTAACGCTATTTACAACATAACATCTCCAATATGCATCTGTTCCATATTCGAGACCTTCACAACCTTTTATTTTTAGTTTCACTACTTTACTACCCACATTTTGGTAGTACGATGTCTCGGTGAGCCTTAGCATAAATTTTACAGCTTCAACTGCTAAAGCTACATCTTTTTTATTTCTGTAATATCCTAACTCTATAATGGGAGCATCAAACGGGTTTTTGCTTCTCAACTTTACTTGTCCTCTAGATAATGGGTGTAGAAGAAGGACAGAAGTAACATCTATCTCATTGTAAACGTTCGCTTTACTCATCGAAAAGCAATAATCTTCATCGTAGTTTATGATTGTTCGACATCCATATAATATAATTGGAGCTGCAGTGGCTCCGACGTGTATATTGAAAGTTTGAATATTTGGCTTTTCTCTTCTGTCATTATAATGAGAAGAATTTACTTTCAGAAAACTAGTTTGAGTTGGTGTTGGATATGCGTCAAGCTCAGAGGCGACGAATACATTCTGAATCGCAGTCTGAATACCTCTTTGTCCGGTGAAAACTAACGGAGTAAAACTATGATCTTGTAAGTTTTTACCAACTGGAAGGTCAGTTATAACATTTATGTGTAACGGTTCTAATACTTCTGAAGGCCCTATACCAGACAGCATTAAAATCTTTGGTGTGTCAATAGAACCTGCTGATAAAATCACTTCTATATTTGCAAAAACATCTATTTTTTCACACGAGTTAAGCATGACCCGAACACCATAGGCTCTGTTAGTTAAAGGGTCTATTAAAACGTTTGTAACTCTAGCAAATTTCGTAACAAAAAAGTTTGGTCTGTCTTGTGCTGGTCGTAAATATGCTTCAGCTGTGCTTGATCTTCTACCATCAGCAAAAGTAAAATGTGGTCGAGAAGCCCCTACAATTTCTGGGCCATTATTTTCTAAAACTCTCTTTATTCCAATTTCCTCATAAGCATTAAGGACTCTTTCGTTTATTTTCTCAAATACAGCGTTCGCTTTAGGTCTTGATATTGCGACGGGTCCAGACGTTGAGTGCAGCTTAGCATTATAAGGATTACTGAGTACTACTGGATCTGTCATACGTTCAAGTTTTTTGAAGTAATAAAGAACAGTATTCCAGTCCCATCCAGGAGCCACTTCACTCCATTCATTGTAGTCCTCTGGTACACCTCTAGCATAAATTTCATAGTTATTGGAAGATGACCCTCCTAACATTTTTCCTCGAGTCATGAATATTTTCCCGCCGGGATGACTTTGACCGATTCCTTTATCGAGTTGCGCAGTGTAGTCCCAATCATACTCTGTGTGGGCGAGTGTAGCAAACAAACTCGGTATCTGCAAAGCGAATTTAGTCTAAATATTATCGGTAAATCAATAAACATTAACTTTTTGCTATTTTAAAATGTAATATGTAAATAATAAATAATATCCAATAAAGATCTTGACATTAAATTGTGAATCCTCGTGCTATTTTAATGATATAAATCTTTGAAATCAAGATATTATCATCCATAGTTTATGAAAAATGCTTGGAGCTTCTTAATATATATATAATTTTTCTTTCTAGGTTTGCTTGTAGAAATCTCTTTAGCCAAACAGCATGCTTTTTATGCTTAATTATCTTTGTTATGTATTTATTTTACGTGTATTTATGGTAATTAATTTTTATTACCACACTAGCAGCTGGGGGATCACCTCCCGCTTCCAAAAGCAGAACCTTCCATTGCGGAATTTCACTTAACCTAGCGGCGACAGTGGCGCCACCAGAACCTGCGCCAACAACTATAAAGTCGAATGAGTCACCATCTATGAAAACAAGTAATAAAATATTTTATGTCATGAAAACTTTTATTATAATCTACTACTGATTGATAACCCGATGGTTATTTTAAATTTAAGTATCAGCTTGTTATGTTTCCCACAGCTGGGCTAATAATATCTCTTCTCCTCAACCAGAATTCAGTGATGTTATTGGCATCCCTGACCCAGCTCGGCTCTTAAGGAATTATAAAAATACATAACATGCACTAATAATGTTTATATATTCATTTATGTTTATATGTACACTATAACTTTTAATTATATATTTATTTACGAAAGAACACATTTTTACATTTTCGTAATAACCATCATTCGTAAGAATAATTTCAAATTCAAAATTTAATTTAAAAAGATTATGACAGACAAACTTACAGCGTTTCAAAATTTATGTATTATTCTGAATACTTAACTTATATTTAACTGAACTAACCATGATCTAATAAAAAAAAATTATTTCATTTCTTTTATACGTATCATCGGTAGTCAATATATACATATATATTTTATTACATAGGTGAACAAGCTAAAAGCCAAAAATATTAACCATTCCTTACATCGCCAATGCGCGACCAACCCTGGTAAATAATATTTTATAACTAATTTTCTAACAGAAACGTACAATAATGAGCAAAATCGCATTCGATTGCTAGTGCGTATATGCTCATTTAATATTAAACATAGCTTAACAGTTTTGTAATGATAATTATGTTGATGTACTTGTAAATAAAAGTTGTTAGTATTGAAATAAACGTTCACGTTAACCGTATATGTTCTTGAGGATAAATTACAATAACAGTCTAGATTATTTAATACAAAAATTACTCTCACACGATGCCAGTCCTTTATTATCTCACCGCCGGGCCGAGATCTCTTCTAAGAGGAGCATACTTTTTATTTTAACACGACGCTGCTCTACTGCGCGTGGAATATACAAAGGGAAAATATCTGATACAATCTGGTGACTTTACAATTATTCTTTTAACACCAAGCAGGAGATAATAAAAAAATAAATATCCAAATTGATTGTCAGGGTTTCAACTCACAATTTGCGATCAAGATTTACGCGTTAAATTAGCACGCACTTATTAATTAAATTTTCATAAGCAACTGGCTGATAAAACTATGTATCAATATGTTTTTATATGCATTTTAATCTGAGCAAATATTTTTATTTCAAAAACAGGATAAACGAAAACTGTGTTAATTATACCGATAATTCAATAAAACCGATTTTTTTTTTTTATTTTAAACGCGACCTTAAGACAATTTACAAAGTACATATTGGGAGAAAACTCCTTTCTACAGTTTCAAAGTACTTTAATTGCTTAATAAAAAATTTCACATAATCCTTTTTCATTTTCATTGATTTATGAATTATATTCATCTTTGTCACCAGCTAGCTACGCCATTTTTATTAGCCTCTCATCTCACCTTTTTTTTTTAAAAGTCTGCCTAAACTAGTACATATTCAACAGACATTAAAATCTTAAATTGGATCATAAATTGATTCACAGGATTAACGTCGATTCCAGTAGACATAAATAAAATTATTGGCTCGAAATATAAAGTAATATTATAATATTAAAAAAAAAAAAACTTTAATATTAAAAACATAATTACTATTTTTTTCCCAAGACAATTATAATTCATTGTCATTTTTAATATTATGATATCTTGATAAAATTACCTTTTAACGGGAACGAAGTTGGCCATCCCACGGGCTCTATCGCCTGAGACAGTGCCAGAAATCTGAGGAGCCATCGCAACCATGGAATATCCCTAACGGACTGAATGAAACCGAGGAAATTATTAACAAATACATTTAAGTTCATTTTTAATCAGATCACTTCACTTTTGTCTGTTTTTTTACGTCCTATGTTATTTTTTTTTTATTTTAAAACAAAACAACTGCCTTGAAATACGCGTGTGGAGTCACTCTATCCACTAAAGCGATTAATGTGTTGCATTTACAAATTTTATGAAGTGGGTTGAATTAAATGAATAAATTAAATGTCTGTAAAACTTTACGAAAGATACGCGTCTGTCTACACCTTACCGTCTACTAAGTTTATATAATATATCCAAGTTTATTATAATATAAGAAAAAGACAATTGTCTTAGTAAAGTATTTTTTTTTTTATTGAAATATGAACTAAAATATTTTTTTATTCAATAATATTAAAAAGTATATAATAATAATAAACAATAATACGATAATTTTTTTAGTAATGACTAATTTTTTTTTTTTTTTACTTTTCCATAACAAATTTTATTTGGCACAATATATGCCCTGTTTTTTTTTCTTTATTATATTATTAGGTTTAAGGATTCTTTTAATTAATCCATATATGTTTAAAAAAAATAACGCGAATAAAACCACGAGGCACGAGCTCGTTCAATTCTATAAATAAAATGGAATAAAAGTGGCGAAGGTGATCAAACTTTTTTTTTTGAGAGTAAAAAAATACATGCTAAGAACAAAAAGTCATTGAGGGATCATTTATTTTTTTAATTAAATAATATTATGTATTATGGTATTTTTATATTTTATAAGCAATATTACATCTCAGTATAAAATTGTTTTATTTATCCATAACTCCTAACATCTCAACTAAATATCCATGTGTTAAACATGGTTGCCACTTTTTAAGAACGCTTCTATTTTTTTTAAACTTGGCCTTTTTATTTTTTTTACTACTTTAATATAGTTTTTCTCTTTGTTGTAGATCTCTAATTGTATTCTGAAAACATTGGGCGGTAAATCGATGCAGAGCAAATTGCCAAGATTTGCAACGATAATCAAAAAGTCTTCTTAAAATGGACATTTTATATTGTCTATAGTACGAATTTAGCAGCAGGCTGAGTCGGCTGGCGCCTAGGGCGGCAGTTTTTGCAGCGGCAATTTTTTTTCATATATTTTATATTGAAACTAATAGTGCAACGAAAAATGAATTAATTGGGTTTCCCGAATTTACATTATTACAGTCAAACAGCAATACTGTTGTGTTCCGTTTTGAAGAAGCAAGCCAGTGTGACTACAGGCACAAGGGACATAACATCTTAGCTCCACAGGTTGGTGAGGCATTGTTGTAATGTATGTCTATGAGTGGTGGTGACCAGTTACCATCAGGTGGCCTATTTGACCGTCCGCCTAGCTACGAAATAAAAAAAAATAATTTACGTCTGGCTACCGTGGCCGAACTCGATTAGGACGATACACCCATACGTATATTAAATATTTACGTGTTAGAAATTGTTATCTATTACCAACTGACATATGATGTATCCTCCATTTTCATGAAAAGCAAAAGAAAAATGTTTATGAAATATGAACGTAAGCAAACCGACTATTTCGATCCTTGAGACTATGTTACGTTTTCTAAGACTACTTCAGAACCCCGGTTTTGGTTACCAAAACAACAACTGCAAATAGTTATTGGTTATATCACAAACATCCGAAACAACTTTGGACTTGACGCAACACTGGACATGGGTACTGTACTTCCATACGCATTCTTCTTAGATTTTTTTTGGTGCAAAGGTGTAAACGTAATTTTTGTTTTTGTACATACACATAAACTTGACCTTTCACACCTTGGATCGACTGTATAAAAATAGATCGTTAAAACTGTATACACTCCAATTGTTATATCATATTATTGTCGTATAATTAATACATACAATATATCAAAATAAGTTGTAGAGACTGCACTTGAAAGTTGCTCCAATTGCTTAATGTTTGTTGTTGCACATACTTATTATCTACTTACATCTCAATTTGCGCTTATTTTTATCTAAAGTTTTTCTCTAAAGAAAATTGTATTGATCAGTATTTATTGTAACAAAAAAAATAACATAATATTTTCGGTTTGTATATATATTTTTATTGATTTTTTTTTTTATGACAGAGGTGGCAAACGAGCAAGAGGCTCACCTGATGGAAAGTGACTACCACCGCCCATGGACATCTGCAACACCGGGGGGCTTGCAGGTGCATTGCCGGCCTTTCAGGAAAGAGTACGCTCTTTTCTTAAAGGTTCCCAAGTCGTATCGGTTCGGAAAAACCGCCGGCGAAAGCTGGAAATGATGCAAACAGCAGTTAGCTTAAGCTCAATATAATAACATAGTGCATAATAACGCACACGCAGCATAGACAGCACTTGTATAATTTTGAAACATTTATTTAGTTCAATATATGACGTGGTTGATTTTATTCGTTTTTCTGAATAACGCTATCCGCTGTCAAGGAAAATAATATAAGACTAGTATGTAATACAAATTTATAAACAGTCTTTGTCTTGGGAACTAGTGGTGTTATAATCAGCACTCCAATAAAGTACGCTTGACTAATTTCGTTTAAATGTTCTAATTATAAAGAATTAAAAAAAAAAAAAGAATTTTATTTGTGCTCAATTCTAATCATATGGTTTATCTTATTTTTTTTATTAATTGTTATTTATTATATAATAGTTTAAAAAAATTATTATATTTATTATTTTTAATTATTATGCTTATGTTTAATTTATATTTTCAACTATTATATTGTGTAATATGATAATTAATGATGCATGGTGAGACTACCTGTAAGTAGTAGAACTTTTGCCGAGGTAATAATGAAGTTTAATTTTTTATTTTTATTTTGGATGTGATATTGTATCTACTGTTGGTTGTCCAAAGACGCGCATATAAGACGCGCAAAACTTTTAATCTGAAGAATTCGTTTGTTATGTTTTTTGTATTATCAGTTACTTTAAAATTATCATTTTTGCACTAAACGAATGACGCATTTCAATTTACCTTTTAGGTTGTGCCGTTTGAAATAAGTATAAACAATCTAATAGATTATTAACATTTATTATTTTTCAAAGAATTTTCTGCGATATTTAATACATTTTACATGCGTTCCAACCAGTTCTTAAAACATTTATTCCACTCCGAAATGGGGGTAGTCAAAATAGCCGATTTGTATGCTTCAACCGCTTCTTCGGGTGAGCGGAAACGTTGACCACGAAGTCTTTGTATGAAATCACTTTCCATCAGGTGAGCTTCCTGCTCGTTTGCCACCAATAGCATAAAAAAAATGTAAATAAACAATAATTGCCTGTAGTTACATACATAAAATCGGAACACACTACGAAGTATTACTGTTTGCATGTAAAAAACAAGATGAGTGAGAAGTTACTATCCAGGTTGGCTTCCTCAAAACCCTACTGCCAAGTGAAGCTATAGTCCTCTTTAATCATATCAGCCGCCTTTTCGCCGATCATTATTGTCGGTATGTTAGTATTACCACTAGGAATGAGAGGCATTATCGAAGCATCCACTATCCGCAAGCCCTTAATGTTGTAGACTCTCAATCTTTCATCGACAACACCATCCGGTCCCATCGTGCACGTCCCAACTGGATGTAACATTGAATCAACAGTATTCACTACATAACATCTCCAATATTCATCTGTTCCATATACGAGACCTTCACAACCCTTTACTTTTAGTTTCACTACTTTACTACCCACTTTTCGGTAATAGGATGTCTCGGTGAGCCTTAGCATAAATTTTACAGCTTCAACTGCTAAAGATACATCTATTTTATTTCTATAGTATCCTAACTCTATAATGGGAGCATCAAACGGGTTATTGCTTCTCAATTTTACTTGTCCTCTAGATAATGGGTGTAGAAGAATGAGAAAAGTAATATCATTTTCATAGTAAACGTTCGCTTCGCTCATCGAAAAGCAAAAATCATCATCGTGGTTTATGATCGTTCGACATCCATATAATATAATTGGAACTGCAGTGGCTCCGGCGTGAATGTTGAAAGTTTGAATATTTGGTTTTTCTCTTTTTTCATTATAAAGAGAAGAATTTACTTTGAGAAAACCGCACTGAAGGGGTATTGGGTAAGAATCTAGCTCAGAAGCGAGGTATACATTCTGAATCGCAGTTTGAATACCTCTTTGTCCAGTGAAAATTAACGGAGTAAAACTATGATCTTGTAAGTTTTTACCCACTGGAAGGTCAGTTATAACATTTATGTGTAACGGTTCTAATATTTCGGAAGGTCCTATACCAGACAGCATTAAAATCTTTGGTGTATCGATAGATCCTGCTGATAAAATCACTTCTATATTTGCAAAAACATCTATTTTTTCACACGCATTAAGTATGACCCGAACACCATGAGCTCTGTTAGTTAAAGGGTCTATTAATACATTAGTAACTCTAGCGAATTTCGTGACAAAAAAGTTTGGTCTGTCTTGAGCTGGTCTTAAATACGCTTCAGCTGTGCTTGATCTTCTACCATCAGCAAAAGTAAAATGTGGTCGAGAAGCCCCTACAATTTCTGGGCCATTATTTTCTAAAACTCTCTTTATTCCAATTTCCTCATATGCATTAAGAACTCTTTCGTTTATTTTTTCAAATACAGCGTTTGCTTTAGGTCTTGATATTGCGACGGGTCCAGACGTTGAATGCAGCTTAGCATTATAAGGATTACTGAGTACTACTGGATCTGTCATACGTTCAAGTTTTTTGAAGTAATAAAGAACAGTATTCCAGTCCCATCCGGGAGCTACTTCACTCCATTCGTTGTAGTCCTCTGGTACACCTCTAGTATAAATTTCATAGTTATTGGAAGACGACCCTCCTAACATTTTTCCTCGAGTCATGAATATTTTCCCGCCGGGATGACTTTGACCGATCCCTTCATCGAGTTGAGCAGTATAGTCCCAATCATACTCTGTGTGAGCGAGTGTTGCAAACAAACTCGGTATCTGCAAAGTGAATTTAGTGTAAATGTTGTCGATAAAGTATTAAATATTAATGTATGAAATAAATGTATATAAAGCCGAAACTTAGCATTTAATCCTGAATCCTTGTGCCATTTTAATAATAGATTTTTTTTAAATGTAGATATTATCAAGCTGTGGCAAATACTTAAAGCTTCTTAATAGAGTTTTTGCTTCTAGATTTTGCTTGGAAAAGTCTCTTTAAATAATAAGTGATCTACATTATAGGTAAATGGTGCGTATAATAATTAAGATAATTGAACTTTTATTACCACACCAGCAACTGCGGGATCCCCTCCTGCTTCCAAAAGCAGAACCTTCCATTGTCGAATTTCACTTAACCTAGCAGCAACAGTGGCGCCGCCAGAACCTGCGCCAACTACTATGAAGTCGAATGAGTCGCCATCTACATAAAAGTAATAAAATATTTTATTTCGTGAAACTTTTATTATTAAGCTAATGTTAATTGATTACGCGATGGTAACTTTAAATTAAAGCAACGGTTTATCAATATCCCACTGCTGAGCTAAAGCCTCCTCTCCTTAACCTTAATTCGACCGTGTTGTTCTTATCGCTGGGGCATGTCGCAATCTCGTAAGGAGAAAATAAAAATGATTAATCAATTGAAATGAACAATTATCATAGTTATACTTATATAAAATATTTAATGATAAATATTTTTACGAAGCATAAACAAGAACTCTTAATATTTTCGTAACAATCTTCATTCGTATAAAATCTTCAAATTTCAAAATATTATGACTATAATTTAAAATTGATGTATGGTTTTATAAGAATCTCAAATTACAAGGCCCTAATGGCCTTGAACCTTATTATTTATACAATTTAAAATTAAAATGTTACATGTAATCGAAATAAAAAGAGGATGTCAATAAATTGTATTAAGCAATAAAACACGTTCTTAATAATTTATTCAAGACAAACGTACAAATAACAGGCAAAATCGCATTGAAATGCTAGTAATGTTAATGCTAGTATATGTTTATATAATATTGAACGTAGCATAACAGTTTTGTAATAATAACTATGTTTATGTACTTGAAATTAAAAGTCGTTGGTATTGAAATAAATGTTCAAGGTAGTATATGTTCTTGAGAAAAAATTGCAACAATTAAAATCAGGGCCGGATCCATATGTGTTGGTGCCGGCTTTGTGCATTGCCTAGATGCTCCGGCATGATGAACCCGGTCCTGATCACAATTAGATAGTTAAATACTTGTTTATGCACGAAAGTTTTAAAATATTCTTATACAATATCAGCCCCTTATTGGCTCACTGCTGAATCAAAGCCTCTTATAGTAAGCAAAGACTTTATAATAATATAAGATTCCTCTACTTCGCGTTAAATATACAGACGAAAACATGTGACATACGCATTGTTCTTACACGAATGATTATAATTATACTTCATACAAATATATAACCACGCAATTCATGCAATTTAATTGTTATTTAAAAACTGTTATTTTGTTAAAATTACCTTTTAAAGGGAAGGAAGCTGGCCATCCCACGGGCTCTATCGCCTGAGACAATGCCAGAAATCTGAGGAGCCATCGCAACCATGGAATATCCCTAGCGGACTGAATGACACCGAGCAAGTTATTAACAAATACATTTAGGTTCATTTTTATTCAGATCACGACACTTATTATATACTTTTTAATAAAACCACTGTTTTGAAATACGCGTGTGGTCACTATACCCACAAAGGCGGTTAATGTGTTGCGTTTACTACTAATTTTAATAAGTGGATTTAATCAAATGAATAAATTAAATCTCGGTAAAACTTTACGAAAGATTCGTTTCGTCGTACTAATTATATAACATACTTATATGTATTTAAATATGTATTTCTTATTTTATCAAGTATAATATTAATATAGACTAAATAAAAATCGTTAATTTTTCATTCATATTTAGGTTTAAATATTTTTTATTATACCGTGTACCTAGGCATATTAAAAAAATGCACGTGTGTAAGATCGTGAGGCACAGCTATAATTCTTTAAATAAAACGGTATAAACGGGTAAGCCTGTAAACTATCGTTAATTGTATTTCATTTACCTTACGTCAATAAATAAAATATGCAATACAGTTCAAAGAAAGTAATAAAAATGCAGACACTAATTAAAAAATTGTAATCGTATAAATAATTTAATAAATTTAATCTTCTGATTAAAGTATAGATCGTTAATTAAACATTTATAACAGACATTTTATTTACACTTTAACTTCGTTATATTAAATAGATAGACGGACAGAATAGACCACCTGATGGAAAATGGTCATTGCCCAAAGATATTAGCGCTTTTAGAAATATTAACCATTTTTTACATCGCCATCAATACGCCACAAACCTAAACTAAAATGTTATGTCCTTTGTGCCAGCAGTTACACTGGCCTACTCACTCTTCAAAACTAGAACACTAATAGTAAGTATTACTGTTTGGCGGTAGAATATGCGACGCGAGTATGTGATACCTACCCAGACGGACTTGCGTAAAGGCCTACGCCAATTTTTTTACGTTATATATGTATGTTAGAGCGTAACATCTTGTTAGTAATATCAAACCGTTGATTCTCCATCTGAAATTTATCTAATGATGAGGGTTTTGGCATCCCGACAAATGTCGGGATGCCAAAACCCTCATTGTCTCATGTCATGTCTGAAATTCAGACATGACATGAGAATGATAACATAAATTACATGTATACACACGAGTGATAATGAAAACGCTACCAGTCTATTCATCTAAAATGGAATTCCACTGACTCACTACAGCTGACTAGCCCCAAATGTACCACCATAAAAATGACAATAATGGCAGAGACTAAATCGTGATGGCAGTGATTGTTGGAGTTAGTCAGTTTCATCTCCCCCCTATTTAACTACAACCACGTCATACCGCCCCCAAACGAGTGGAAGGCTCACCTGGTGAAAAGTCACGACCACTGGCTATGGACATCAGCAACAACGAGGCGATTGCAAGTACGTCACTGGCCTTTGTGAAATTTATTGGCCTTTTTTATGCAATAGGTGACAAACGAGCAGGAAGCTCATCCGGTGGAAAGTGACTACCACCGCCCATGGACATCTGCAACACCGTTTGAACTTTTAAGAAATGAGCTCTTTTCTTGAAGGTTCCCAAGTCGTATCGGCTCGGGAGCCGCCGGTGAAAGCTGTTTCCAAATAAAGTTGGTTAAGCGAAAAAAAATATTATGCCTTTAAAATCGCGCTGTTGTGGATTTTCGGACATCTAGGTAGTTCGAATGAAACTTGTAATTCGGACTAAAAGTCCGAATGTGAAATTCAGCGGCAAAGATTAATCCAATCAATAGCTTGGAATATTTTCTGTGAAAAATACCGTAGAAGATGCAGTGTGATCCAACATCTCTATGCAAATCCAAAACTTCAAAACAGGTTGGAAACTTGACCGTCAATAATTCGAGCCGCTCTGCATTGAATACGGTCAAATGAAAGAAGCTGGTACTGGGGAGAGCAGTATTCCATGTGAAGTCGAATTTGCGACATATATCGTTTAGTATGAAGTACCATCTTGCCTTGCTGAACACACCGAGTTTTTTACATGCCAATTTGGCTTTACCTTCCAATTGATCGCGGAACTGAACGAGGCTCGAAATATCAACATCAAGTATTCCGATACTGGCTGTGGCAGCAAGGGAAATGTTCTCAAAGTGAGAAAATACGACAAATGGTGATTTCTTAGCGGTTAAAGCGCCAATATGTGTTCTTTTGGGGTTGAATTGAACTAGGTTTAGTCGGCCCCAATCCAAGACTTTCTTTAAAAACTCGAGTTCTGATACATTTGTTCCGGTTTTCATCGACGTGATCTCAAGAAATATTACAGCGGCCGATGTATAAGATGTCTACAATACGGTTGTCTGCATAGCAGTGAATACTGATGATTTGCATTAAGTCATTGATATGCAGAAGAAAGAGATAAGGAAGTCATCTAAGTTCCAAAATGAATTACGGTGCAAAATTTTATCCTGTTAGACCAACAAGGTTTACAATAAAGTTTTACATAATATTTTTGGTAAATCAGTCAGGCCGTTACCAGAAGTGAACTGAACTTTTAAGGACATTTTGTATATTATTATATAAAATTAAAGTATAGGTTTTTTTATGATATATCTAGATGGACGAGCAAATTGGCTGATGGTAAGCGGTCACCACCGCCCATAGACAATGTCGAAGTATTAAACATTCCTTACATCGCCAATGCGCCACCAATCTTGGAAACTAAGATGTTATCTCATTCTGGCTCACTGATTCTTTAAACCGGAACACAACAGTACTGCTTTTTGGCGGTAGAATATAGATACTAAATAGTCTCTGGTTCAGTGAGCAATTTTAGATTCTGAAGTGACACCCGTTATTTTTTGTTACTTGCTTACCAACACAGAAGAAATAGTGCACAAATGTATGGCTATATAATTATCATAGCGTCTATAAATACTTTCTAAAAAAAGAAACATCCCTTACCTGAGAAGAAGTGGCAAAAGAAACTCAGCAGGATCTTTTGTTAATTTGTGATGATGAGCATGTCACATTGCTCCGTACGTTGCTCAGCGGATCTCTCTCAGGAGATGAAAAATAATCTAATGTAATATTTTTACGACACTAAGATACTTGGAGAAAATATTTTCAGATGCTAGAAGTTACTTAACAAATAAGTAGTTAGAGCAGCAACATTGCACTAAGCTGATTAGGTCTTATAATCTGTTCCAGTGACTAATTGTCAATTGTCATTGTCAATATGAATTGTCAATAACTTTACAGTGAAACAGAAACAATGGAAATGTTATCTATAATGTAACTAAACATGAAAGAGTATATATAACCCGCGAATAACCGTTAATCAATTATTCAGTTGTATTCAACAACACTAATTAAATATTTACTCTACGTTATATTTCCGACTTGACTCCACATGGTACTTTAGTTTAAGTGAAAAAAATACCCAACCAAAAACTATAAATATGGACTTACCGGAAAAAATCGAAAACCTTTCGTTGAATAAGTATTATGAATTTCTTTGATGATGAGAATTTAATACGATAAAATGTAACTTAACTTAAATCACCTAACTCTTTTAGCGCTCAAAACAGCACTCAAACAAAACGTGAGGGTTATATTGGCTGGAAGGAATATTTTATGGCAATAGCATTTTTAGCTGCGAAGCGAAGCAAAGATCCAAGTTATCAAGTGGGAGCCTGTGTTGTTAATAAAGAAAACAAAATACTTGGGATTGGGTAAATATTTCAAATAATTAAATAACATTTTCCAGGACGGTGAACACATATCTAGACATTATAATAATTACTTATCCATTATACCCAGTTTAATATCCCTGTATTTTTTTTAAATATTTTATTCAACTCAGACCGGATTTATATAACACAAATATTAAGTTTGTACCATTTCAAAATTAATATATGTGATTAAATTGGTAAATAACTTAAAAAAGCCATAAGATTTGTACCCAAGCCTAAATTTGTGACCTCTTGTTTATTGCATTTTTCTTATATTTTACTATAACTTGCCAAAATTATGAAAATTGTAATAGAACAGAAATTGAATTAGTAGAGCTTCATAGAATACACAAGCATTATATTATTACCGTAACTATTTTATTAATACTCAACTAAAATGTCACGGAAAATGCAAACATTTTGTACTTTCTATTACAATTTAAGTTTCTTTGAAAATAAGAAATAATTTTACTTAAATTATAATAGAGGACATCTTGAAACACTAATTCATAGATTTATATTCATATACTTCAAATAATTGTTGAAAATAATTATAGAAAAATATAATTAATAACAAATAAAATTAAATATATATTTTACATTAATTTCAGGTACAATGGTTTCCCAATTGGGTGTAAAGATGACGATTTTCCATGGGGTAAAAATACACCATCACCATTGGACAGTAAATTCCTTTATGGTAAGTTAAAATTAAATAATATTTTAATTTTATGAGAATTTCTCCTACTTCAGTGTCATTAAAAAACTTTTTAAATGCAATAAAATTATAATAATCTACTTATTAAAAATAATATAATGTATGTAATTATAATAAATGCAATTTCTGAATTTTTTAGTACTAATAAAACAGCCACTAATAAATTTATTTATTTAAATTTGTAATAAAATAAATATTGTAAAGTAAGATAAGGTGTGAAGTTGTCTAAATCGAAAGATATTACACTTAATCTGTGTGTTAGCAAGCAACTTTATCATTTAGTTGTCCGGTGCAACTTAAAAAATAACTCTCATTTTGTCATAATGCACTAAATTAAGTATAATTCAAAAAATTATAAATGACAGTCAAAATGGACTGTAATTTGATAAGATAAATATTTATGTATGATTAGATTGATTGTTTTAACTAATATCAAATACAATATTTGTATTTTGAATTTGAGTGAGCTATAACAAACAATTATGTGATTTATTTTGTTTATTTATTAGAAAAATCAACAAAAGGGACAAGGTTTCAAGGTTTACATATAAAATGCACTTATAATTTAAATTATAAATAATTACAATATGCTATGATATTTTTATGAATATCATTAACAAATAGATTGGGAAATTACCGATATAGTAATAATAAATAAACTTATTCAGTAAATCAGTTCTATCATAATACTAAAAAGGAAACAGACACAGTAAAAAAAAAAATCAAAAGAAGATTTTTTTGAATTATACTTATTTTAGTGCATTATGACAAAGTGAAAGTTATTTTTATGTTGCACTTACACCGGTGATGTGACAACTAAATGATAATGTTGCTTGCTAACACACAGATTAAGTGTAATATCTTTCGATTTAGACAACTTCACACCTTATCTTACTTTACAATATTTATTTTATTACAAATTTAAATCGTAAATAAATAAATTTATTAGTGGTGGTTTTGTTAGTACTAAAAAATTGCATTTATTATAATTACATATATTATATTATTTTTAATAAGTAGATGATTATCATTTTATTGTAATTAATGACATGCAATTAAAAAGTTTTTTAATGACACTGAAGTAGTAGAACTTCTCATTCAAGTACATAATTACAATAAACACTCTTATTATTTTTTTTAATTTATTAAATTACATAGATAATCTGCCAAGAGCGCCACTTGACGAGTTCACCACTAACTATACACAAATGTTACCTACCTAGGCTAAGCTCTGCCACCAAGTGTATTTTTAGTGTTATCTATATCTATTTATAATAACTGTTGTTCTTTCAGTATGTCATGCAGAAATGAATGCGATATTGAACAAAAATTCTGCTGATTTAAATAACTGCACAATATATGTGAGCCTCTTTCCATGCAATGAGTGTGCTAAAATTATAATACAATCTGGCATCAGAGAAGTTGTATATCTATCCGATGAAAAAGCACACAAGCCGATGTACATTGCCTCTAAGAAAATGTTTGATGCCGCTGGTGTAAATTACTGGTACGTATTGTATTGTATAATAAATGTCAGAAATATTAAAATTTTATCTTTTTCTATGAAATAGTCCGATCAATAATTTGTTGAGCAATATGGACCAGTTGTGTCATGCTAATTTTAGCCAAAAATTGGAGATCGGTTACCACAGTTTTTAATGTACTTTATTTGTTTTTATACATCTTTTATACTCATTAGTGGTAAAGAAACAAATTGTATTAAAATCTACATGTGACAGCTGTTATTTTACCACATTTGTATCCTATCTGCATTAGAGCAGCTTTAAACCTACTTGTTGAAAGGATTTCAGTTAGTAATGAGACATTAAATTTTTATTTGGACTATGTTCTACTTAACCATCCAATCTATAAAAACAAGTCAACTAACTCAGTGCCTTATATAAGGTTGCTTTTTTTGAATAAACTTCCTACATAATATATCAGCTCTGGACTCTTTAAAATATGTATCGTTTTTTTTTCCAATAAATATGCTTGTTTTTTTAATTAACAATGTAGTCAAATCTCAATTATCAATGGATCTGAAATAACATCAAACTTAATGAAAACAATTAATGCAGTACTCATTTTACTTTCTTTTCCAGGCAATTTATACCAAAGAATGACACCATTGTAATCAAATTTACATGAATTGACTGGAACAACAAGACCTCATCGAAATTATGTATTAATTAATACAAATCAATAAATATACTTAAGAACTTTTAAAAGCAATTGTGATGTTTGTTGGACATATTTTTATATGAATTATAAGTTTTGACTTCATATATTTTTGTAAGGATATGTAATAAATAAAAGAGACATGTAAATAAATTTGTAAAATAAAATTTTATTACTTTATGTACAAGATGACAGGGGTACAAAATACTCCAATCACAAACTAAAAAAAAAAAATCAACATGGTTGTTCCAAAGAAACATTGAAAGATTGAATGTGATGCAACTCCTCTGAGCAGAACAGGATGGCTTTCGATAATTAAAAAACAATACATTTTTTTCTTGATTATTTGTATCCGAAAATGTTTTATAGCATAATATATTTGCCTTAATGTTCTGCAATCAGTGAAGATAGCCGAAACATCTCACTAGATAAAACCATTTACTTTTCAAACTACACACAGTAAAGTGGTTATGAAGTTTTCGTGTATTCAATAATTATAATTATTGTCCAAACTTTACACATATCTACAATGAAATTAAAAACAATAAAACCTAAGGCAATTACAGTTATCCATGTTGTCAATCAAATGATTACAAATTTCATTCTACGCCCCACACAGTCAATAAATTTTAAGTTGACAAAGACTTTTGGGAATCTAACTTTATTGTACAATAAAAACTTAATTATAAGAATTATTTACAAAGCAAACCTCAGTTTAGTTAATATTGCATGAGGTTTAAGAATTTGCCACACTTTTTTTTTACAAAAACCAGCCATTTTTAATAAATCCTAATTATATAATACGTTATTTGAATATCGATGAACACAAGATTTGTTAATGGAATAAAAAAAACCTACAATTTTTTTATCATCTCGTCATAAAATATTACAGTTTTTGTTCTTACAGTCTTGACACTTAAATAAATTTACGTAAATGGAGTCGTTCGTTTATTACAAAAAAAAAAATAACAATAACAGCAAATTTTTAAGCGAATGGGACTTAAATCTAAGAAGGAACATGTCGACCCATTTCATCATAAAATTAAAATCAATGTTATTGTTAAGTAATACTTCATATTGTAATGAAATGAAGATTTACAATAAGGATAGTCAATAAAATTTACTTTCGGAATCGCAAATCTACAGTCTTCTATATGGCATATTAAATTTTAAACAGCAGAAAAAATGTATACTTTTTATTATATTAGCTCCAAAAATTTTTAAATCAGAAAAAAATTATGCTTCATCGTCGTCGACTAACATCAATAACTTATTTTGTATGTAATTAAGAGTCGCGTTTTCAACTCGTATTCGAATCAACTGGCCAATTATAGTCTTTGTGACACTGATATGACAAAACACCCAAACCGTTTCAGCTTATTAGTAGTTTTCAATGAGAGACATTACTATTAAAGATGAGTTCAAACGACCGCTGACGACCCGAATCCGATATCCGGTGAAGCGGGACCGGAGGGCACATCAGGGTTCATATCGACCGAGAAGCCAGATTCTTTCTCCTTCCTCTCCGACCGACCGACACCTCCAATGTGCGGGTGAGAACGAGTCGTGGTCGCTCAGTTGTCGAGGGCGAAGTCCCCGGGCTGCGCGTCGTCGGCGGGCGGCGCGTCGGGCTTGAAGGCGAGCGCGTGCGGGAACTTGGCGCGACACGCCTGCACGTACTGCTCCGTCTCCTTCTCGCACTCGCCGAAGTCGCCCGCGCGGAGACTCTCCAGCACCTCGACGCATCCCTGGAAATATTTATAATTCTCTACACACTTTTCCGCTTTGTCTTTACGAACATTTATATTTCATTAAGAATCTTTAACACACCATCTTTTACAAGATGCATTAGCGATTCTTATCTTCGTGATACTTGATTTCAGACGGCTGACGTAAGCAGAAAATATTTTCAAGGTTATTGGTGTGGGGTCTCACAAAGATCAATTATTGGTCTCTTTATCTACCTCATTTACATTAATGACCTAACTATGAAATATAATCCCTTACAATAATTGCAATCCAAATATTTGCTGAACCGAACTATCTTAGTCTCGCTAAATCCAGATATTTGCGGGATCCAGTAGATGCAGGGTCCATTTAGACCTCCTTTAAATCAATCGTAAAAAGACCTAATAGACTTGCTAGGTGTTTGGTACATCTTAAGTGGTTTTCAAACAAACTTAAGTGGTTTATAAATAATAAATTATCATTAAAATATTGTGAAGCAGCTGTTAATACACCTATTTCTTTAAATTTTTCGCGTAATTATGTCCTAGAGCTAATATTGTCAATAGTTTGGATAGCTCTTTTCTGCAGAATAAATATTATTTCAATATCTGCCCGATAATAACGGTCCATATGTCATAAGACTATGAAAAGTACTAAAATAAACGAGCATAGTAAGTACTCATGTCCATCTCAACATTACTGAGTATTGATGCTTGGCGTTAGAATATATTATGACGGTCCTGTATGTCGGTACCTGTATGGAGAGGCCGGGCAGGTCGAGGCGCGTGGCGAGCGCGAGCGCGGCGGGCGCGGGCGCGGGCTGCAGGCGGCGCAGCGCGCGCGCGCCCCACAGCGCGCCGCGTTGCGAGCGCAGCGCCGGCCCGGCCACGAACTCCTCCGCCATCGTCTGCGGGCTGCGCCCCTTGAACATCTGCAACGTGACGACGCCAACGTGACTACCGTTGTCGGCCCGACGGCGGTGCGTCGCACGCTCGCCGACCTACCGGCTGCGTCTCCTTGTCGATGACGGTGGTCACGCCGGCCGGGAGCCCCGCCTGCTTGTCGTCCAGCCAGGTCCGGAAGCGGAGCAGGCAGTCGTGGAGGTGTTCGTTCTGACTGTCGAGTCTCCACGCGCGCTTTATGCTCTGCAGCATCAGGAGCGGCTTTTCTGTAAGACATCATTGATACGATCGTGAATATGTATTATTACGTATTAACCGAGTGCAATTTTATACAGAAAGAAGACCCATGGACTCACCTTTCCTAAAGTATATTTCGAAGGCCATGAGATGAGTGTCTATTCGGTCCGCGGCGAGCGTCCGCAACGGTTGCAGGAACTTTAACGCTTGCTCTAACGGATCCTCTGCCTGGGAAACGACAACAATATTTTATGCATTATTGGTTTTGTTTGATCTATCTGTTTTGAACTACCTGCGATGTTCCTGTCATAGGAGGCGAAAAGAAGCTTCACGTTACAGACCCGGTGTGGTCGCTCCTCGTGAGAAGATTATCTCGTCCGTCTATTCAAAACTACGAACTTTTGCGCTATCCACGCTAAACATGTAACGATCACGTCTCCTTAGACGAATCCTTAATCCTTATTAAGGATTCGTTTGGCGTGCAGAATCCGAAGAGAACGTGATTTATTGCTTCGTCGTAGTCGATTAAATATTTGATCTTCGGTAAAAAGATAATTAATACAACTGTATATCGACGTTATCATAGTGACAGACAGACAGCCGCCTCGGGCCGCTCTCATGAGACTCATGGCACGTTTATATAAAACATGCATTGTTAAGTAAAAGTGGGTCACAAATGACACGTTACACACTTCAACGTCGAAAATCTTATAATGATTTAATGATGCAACTCGAAACGACAGAAATGAAAATATTTCAAAATAAATTGATACTACCGTTATTTTATTGTGATATTCAAAAGGGAAGGGAAGATATACAAGTAAACTGCACTTTGTTTTTTTTTTATAAATAACTAGCTGTCACCCATAGTTTCGCTCGGGTTTGTCGTCTAATTTGTATCGTTGGACTAATTTCTTTCGTATGACCACATGAAGACCATCACATTAAGGTTAAGGTGGGATTGAAACCCGATTACAGCTCCCCCTACCGCCCGGTAGGTTATTATTTTATTTGCAGGAAGCCGGGACCAGTAACTAGTCTTTTTTAAGTTCATTCTAAGTGAGTTGTAAATAAATAAATAAATAAATAAATAAATATTGGACAACATCACATACATTACTCTGATCCCAATGTAAGTAGCTAAAGCACTTGTGTTATGGAAAATCAGAAGTAACGACGGTACCACAAACACCCAGACCCAAGACAACATAGAAAATTACTCTGAGAACTTTATTTAATATTCAGATTCGCTGTTGATTCAAATAGTGTATTTTAATGATTTACTTACATATCGACACCTACAATTTATACTACGCTAACTCGAATTTTAGTGAAAATCGTTATTTTGTGCCAAGTTGCTTAAAACATGTTATTTTATATTTATTAATAAATATCGTGAAGAAATATACAAAATTAGCGAAGTAACAAATTTATACAACGCTAACTAAGGGCGGCCGCTGAGCCGAGATGACCCAGTGGTTAGAACGCGTGCATCTTAACCGATGATTTCGGGTTCAAGCCCAGGCAAGCACCGCTGAATTTTCATGTGCTTAATTTGTGTTTATAATTCATTTCGTGCTCGGCGGTGTAGGAAAACATCGTCAGGAAACCTGCATGTGTCTAATTTCAACGAAATTCTGCCACATATGTATTCCACCAACCCGCATTGGAGCAGCGTGGTGGAACATGCTCCAAACCTTCTCCTCAAAGAGAGAGGAGGCATTAGCCCAGCAGAGGGAAATTTATAGGCTGTTAATGTAATAACTAAAGGCAATTTTTGAAATCGATTTATATTACGCTAACGATTATTAGCGGAGTGTGCGCACACTTTCGAGTTATCATAGTATAAATTGTTGGTGTCGATATATTATACAGGGGAATATTATAAAATATTTTCAATGGAAATTTTATTAAAATTTGTTGGGTAAAACTACTCACCCTAGCAAGTTTGTCCGGAACGAGCTCATCAAGCTGTGGAGCTTCTGGATCGCCTTGTTCTTGCTGCTGTCTCGCTTTATGGTGCTGTTCACGTTTCACCTGGAAATTTAATACATTAAAATTTTAGACAGCTTCCAGAACAATTAGTGTAAAAAGAATGAAGAGCGATAAATAAAATCGTCTTGCACAGGAAATAAATCGTCGAAATTAAGTCACCTGTTTTATAATTACGGTAATTGAGATAAAATAAAATGTTGAAATAAACTCAGTCATTATTTACGATGAGGCTTGATACATTTGCTTTTTATTTATACACATACTCACAAATACAATGGCTGATTCTCATAACGACCATTATCCTTTATCAGAAGTAAGATCTCGGCGTCATTATTCTTAAAAGACGCGTTAATTTCACGATCGGATCTGTCTCAATACGTATTCAATCGACAATATTTGCTTTTTATATAATTTATTTAATATCAAATATATTTACCTGAACCTGTGCCGCCAGGGCACTTTCCTGTTCAGCTTTGCGTTTCGCTTTCCTCTGTTTATTTCTGAGTTTCTTTAGCTCCGATGGCGCGAGATTTTCTGTAATAAAAATACGACATATTTATAAATACCGGTTTTGATACATTATTTGCACTAGAACAGAACTATACAAATTTAGTCTTTTGGACGAGTTATTATTATGAAACAAAATATAACTTTTACACATAATACATTAATTAAAACAATTTGATGAGTGTGGAGATGAATCAAAAAATTCTTGTGAAAAAAAATTGATATTTAAACGTATTAAAACGAATTTATAATTATTTTATATCTTCCATAAATACATATTTTTCTTAACACTTCCGCCGATTACCCGCGACCTTCAGGTTATAATTTATACCTACAGTTAAACATATACATCAATTACTAAACTATGGTAACGTGAACCAAACACATTAAAACGAGATTTATTTCCACGATATAAGGATCAGGTCCGCCTCCGGTGTAACAACAATTACAGACGATAATTGTCAATTTGCATTCCAATATACAAATCCTAAGTACACTCAAAGATTACAAATAATTGGAGATAATTGTCAATATTAAGATGAAGTGAATTACGCGATCAATCACGTAAATAAATGTCGCTTTAATGATGAACATCCTGTTGCTATTGCTGAGTAAACCTCACTCCCTCTAGATGAAGAAACATAATACTTGGAGCGTATATCACCAAGTTGTTCCAATAAAAAGAGCGGACAGAAGAACAGACGTCACAGCCAGGTTTTAGTTATGATGCTTTTAAATAACGCAGGCGATATTTGAAAACATTTTCAAATTTGAATCCTGTTATCTTTCGGCTAAAATCCATGTTTTGTATCCACTGAGCAATCTCTCAATGTTATAATAAGCGCTGATGTAATTGTACACATGATGAAAATAAAGCTATGATTTTTATTATAATAATCTATATGATATGAATACATAAAATAATGTAGGTAATTATAATTCCAGCTAGGTATACAAGTGCTAAAACTTTTATATAAAACTTGTTATCGACCGCGGCTTCGTTCCCGTTGTAAGGTATGGTCGTCAGGCGTAAGACAAAAAAAAATACAGACAATTGATAAACTCCTCCTTTTAGAAGTCGGTTAAAAAGTAGCTTTTATCCTTGAAAGGAGTTCAAACTTTTTTTTTATGTTGCTTGCTTCATACAAAATTACATTGAATTTGGTTCAGTGATAAAATAATATCAATCGATAATTCCTACATCAGTATCATTCATCGTCAGTAAAACAACCACAGTATAAGCAACAAACAGAGGCGTTCGTCTCAAATTTATATTTATAAATCCTATACGAATACATCAAAACTTAAAGGTTACATTTCCTGAAAAACTAGTTTTTTTTATAAAAAATAATGTAGATGTGGTTTTTCTTTTTTAATTAATTGAAATCGACGATTTTTTACTCAACAAACCAATTTTGTAGCTACTCTAAATTACTTCACTTTGTTTAATCAAATCAAAATATTTTTTATTCAAGTAGGCTCATAAAAGCACTTTTGAATCGTCATGTTACAGCGTCCTAAAATAAAAAAAGTAAAGCTACAATTTTCAATTTTCAAAATAGAAGATCCGGCAAGAAACTCCTACTGAGTTACTTTTTTCCACCATTTTAATTACATGATGTCAGGTGTTTGTTTCGAAAAACATATAATGAAATTGCTTAAATACTTAAATAAACAAAAAACTGCATATAAAAGTCAATTTTCTTAAATATCATGCTTATTGATAATAGAATTTTACTTCCAAAGAGCTTGTTCTAGTGGTGACAGTTCATAAAATTGTTCTGGATCAGTTATACACAAAAGTTTCGTCTTCTTACTTATTATATATAGGTGCTTATTAATATTATAAAATACTTATTATTATTATTTATTTCTTCTATTAAACTCTCCCCATCTCCGGTTGACTTATCACGACCAAAATTAATTTAATAAAAATGTTTCTCCTCGCAAATCGAATCGACCGCCTTAGCCTAGCCACTGTCGTTTACATTTTGTACAAAAGTGCATTGTAAGCGGCGATCATGAGTGACATCAGATCCGGTCGGCTTTGATTGAAGTAGAGCGGACTGCGCGCGCGGAATTATGATTTGATTGTAATACGAGGCCGCGACTGCTATGAAACGTATAGTATTAGTTAAGTCATTTATATAATGTTATAAACATTAATTTGTTTATGTAAAGTCAAGTATAGAATTTTAACATGATTGTTATTGAAAAAAATCGTTTACTGACACAAATAAAATGAATCACACAATGAATATTGGTCACTGCCTGCTGTTATTTACTATTTTTTATAGTTGAATATCTGCTACGAGACCATAAAATCACGGGCACTTTTTTAATTGTCATCATGTTCAAGATACAATTCTGGAAGAAAACTGCAATAATGGAGAAAATTTAAGTCGAATTAAGCTTAGGCTTATACTTTTATTTCATTTCATAGCCAATAGTTAAAAGATGATTTTTACAGATAACAATAATGTCAACATTAAATGCTGATCACCATACGATGCCTATGCAAAAAATAAATAAGGACTGAAAACGTATCTTTATTTCTTGTGTACGGGGTTAAAGCCCAGTTTTAGTGTTTAAAGATCGTGCCCAGATTACAATCGGCATGATTTTACGAGCATAGATATAGACGATCACAACGAACAATAAAAAGTCTAATTCCATACAAAAACACGATCCTGTCGTAGTTCTATTCAATGAACCAATAAACCGACTTATAAACTATCTACAATCGTAAAAAATAATCGTGTGTATTTTTTCTTAGTTTTAATAATCGTACACCTACACAGACATGAGCACCTGCCAGCACGCGTTACCGATGTTTTGCAAACACAATGGAACGATTGAAACTTCATTAAGGTCACTGACCATTGTGGTATTAACTACCACTATTTGCTAATTTCGGAATATCACGACGTATGACAATAGCTAGAATTATTTTCATGCTTCTGTTGTTCAAATACCTAATAATCGTGAATTAAAAAAGTTTTTACTTAAGGTGCATAAATGGGAAAGATCATATAAAGTAGTACCTAACAAAGAAACGCGCCTCTCAGCGGTTATGTAAACAAGTATACTTTTATCAATTTGGAGTTTGGTCATAGGTGACGTAGGTTGTACAATAAACAGCATTGAAAAAGTAATGAAGATGTTTAAGATATCAATCTGTGACTCTGGCAGCGATATAGTTCAAATAGGTTTAATTCCGAAATAAAATTATGTTTTATCTTTTTTTATCTAAAATTTGTTCCAGAATTAGAAAAAAAAATCACACACATTGTCTATAACGATCGCTCATTCTCATGTGACAGTTTCTCTAAATATCTTAATCATTGAGAACAACAAAGCTTTTGTTTTCAAACAAGAATATCGGCCCATTTAATAGCATCACCAGCCCGTGTTCATCAACAGTCGCACGTATGCCACTGTGCTCGATCTCCTGCATTTATTCCGCTGGCATTCACTATTTTCATAGTTGTTTAAGAAAATTTGTTCGTATGATTGGTATATGAATATAATAAGGGGTAATCGCCGGAACTAATGACCCAATTCCAAATCAATTACAATCAATTACTAATATACGGTCGGCGCGGGACGTAAATTAAATAAACATCAATCTACTCATTATTGTTATGTATAGTCCACTAGCTGAACCTGCGGCTTTACACACGCGAAATTTATAAAACTTAACCTATAGCATACTTTAACCCCTCGAAGGGTGAACTGATAAAAGTAGCCTATTTTCTTCCCCGTAACCCAAGCTATGTCCATACCGACCATTTAATCGAAGGGTTCAGCGGTTTATATATAAATTAAGAATTTAATAATTAAAAATATCAATGAACAAGGATTGTATGGTAGGTATAAATTGTTCATTTTCACTTTTTGTATGGTGTCCATACGGATACCGCCCATTAAACAGAAAGACCAACGCTTTGTATTGGGGTTTGCTATTTAAGTTCGAAGGGTGAGTCAGTCTATGTAATTACAGGACTAATGGTTTGGGGAATTATTCATAGTGCCATTGTTTATAAGGTGTAGTGACCACTTATAATGTTGTGGGTGATTTTATTGTTTGACTTCATTATATAAAAGTATAGAATATTTTAACATATATATATTTTTTTATAAATTAACTCTTTATGCAATAAACAATCTATTTAATGTACTTCCGTGATCGAAAAAAAATACCCGCGAGAGTCCGCTTTTTTTAATTAATACAAAAAACCAAAGCGCGTACAATCAGTTTCACGTATCAGAAGCGAAACCTTTTCAAAATGTGAAAAGGTTTCGCTGTGGAAACGTTGCATTCAAAATTGACCTTGAATTTTATCTCGTAGCACGAAATTTCCCTTCAATAATTATAATTTATAATAATCTGCATAGGTGTTCCCCTCGATTCCGTTTTCGCGAAATTTCATTTCTATTTAATATACATAGGTATAAGTACATAGGTAATTTTTTATATTTCAGGATGATGATGAGGTACGTATAATTTCCTCTCTCAGTCCCAAGTTACCTCAACGTGTAAATTGAGTTAACATTTACTGTTATTGACAGGCTTGCTTAACAAATTAAAAACTTAGAAAAATATTTTTAGTAATACGTATGCGGAACATACAGACGCGTTATATTAAAACTGAGTACTTATTATATATATATATATATACAGAATCTACTTTTACAGTCATGTTTTCGATTAACGCCTGTCGAAATCGGCAATCGGAATAGCAGACCATTGTTCATAAAATCTGTACCGAGTCACGTTTAAGTAACGATACATAGCTTAATGAGAAACGCGAGTATTTGCAACGTGATTCAGAACATAACACCCCACGTACTTTTCAACGAGTCGCTTTATTAGAAACAAGATGTTACCGGCGATTTCGTACGTTTCTAACTTTGCAACGATCAATATCTCGCTATTGATTTCTTGTACAAAATTTTATCATATTCGAACCATTTTTTTTATTTACGTAAGCTCTAATGGCAAAGTCAACATTCATAATATAGATTAGAAAATTAGACGTACAAATAAATTATTTATAAATTTAAGCTTCATATAATCAATATATTTTCTCATACATTTATGTAGGTAATGTTTAACAGGTGCAAAATATATATATATAAGTAAATAACTTCGAACCTGACCACATCCTTATTCGTATGTGTATAAACAACTGAATATACCGCATAAATGTCTTCATAGTTTTCCATTAAAATTAAAGTCGATTTAATTTAAGAGTCAATATTCGATTTGTTTAGGAACTAGACTTGTATTGAGGTACAATATTCACGCACCTGCGGATTTGCATTGCATCCGGCCCACCTAGATAATTGTAGACGTTCAGACATTCATTTTTAACCCAATTACATTATGAAAAGATTTGTTTATTTCTATATGTATTTATTGTATTACTAAAGCCATAGTTATATACCTATTCATATTTAATGTTAATTTATTTTTGAGACAATACCTGATAATTTTGTTCCCTTTATTTGGTGCCCTTAAGTATATTAACCATTCCTTACATCGCCAATGCACCACCAACCTTGGGAATTAATACGTTATATCCCTTGTGCCTGTAGTTACATTGACCCCCTACTCACTCTTCAAGCCGTTTAATAATAATGCTGAGTATTGCTGTTTGGGGATGGAATATGCGATGAGTGAATGATACCCAAACGAGCTTACACAAAGCCTTACTATATAAAGGAAATAATTAATTTTTCTTAAGAGCTCCCTCGTGGTGTCTCCATGTAAAGAAACAAAAAAAAATATAATAATAATAAACATAAAATTCAAACAAAATTAAAAAAATGGATAAAAGAAAACATACCAATGTGTTATTGTACACAAAATATAATTTTATATGATCTAGTTAATTAAATAAACAAATACAAAATTATCGTCTGTCATAGTACACGCCAATAAATAATAATTGAATCGATACCTTTTTTTGAGGCGGGGAGAGGACTTTATTTAACGCTATGTTTTTAAATTACGGTCTTACTTAAACAACATTTCAGTAAGACTTCTCTAGGACGGTCTTACGGTCGTGGAGAAGTTAGAAAAATAAAAATGGTGGCACGCAAGAACGCAAGACGCAAAAACGGAACCCAAATAATCTTCACAACTATCTAAAAATGAAATCATACTGATTTAGGCAATATCGATATTATGTTTAAAGAATTACATAAATTTGAAAGTGTATGGAATCGAAAAATGTATTGAAAAAACCTTAGATTAAAGATAAACAAAATCGGCTGTTGTAACTAATATTATATCATATTGTTTTTTAATTTTATTACAATCTTTTTATGGGTTCACACAATACAATATTAATTTCAGCGTTGCCAAGTTGTATATAATACTTAGTACGTATATTTAACGACAAATCGTGACAACCCTTGAATCAAAAATAATAAAATAAAGTCAACAAGCTAATAAAAGCGGACGTATTACGTAACATCATTGTGCCTTAATCCTAAGACACGTCGCACACACAAATTGCAGCTCTAATTCACCGGTTTCGCAAAACTAATGAAATCGCGGCCCTGGCACGAGGCGTGCGCCGCGCTTTGCACCGGATGCAAGGGTCGACTACGTATATTGTCATAGCTTAACTACGTTAAGGAGCGATTAACTATATATTATAACAACGCCAGCCTACTAGAAGGGTCTAACAAGACGAAAATACTTATAGACTGTAGGACCACTAAGGAAGGACTTTCTCAATTCATCTGCTACACTCTAGGCGCAACGGGAAAGTTTGTATGGAAATCCAAATTATTATCTGATGTTAGAAATATGGCTTTTACTTGTGTGTAAATTACAGTTGTTATATTGTTTTTAAAAATTCATTTAAAATTGAAATTGTTCTATAAGTAATGAATAGTGTTATATAATAATGGATTGTTTAATCACTAAGATATGTGGAGTTAGTAAGTTACAATAGATTTAGGAGTGATCAGAAGAGGGTCTGGGTTTTCGCATTCTAGTTCTAGTGCTGAATTTCTTGCCGGTTCTTCGCGGTCTAATCTACATTAATCTAAAATTTACGTACCAAACCAATGGCAGCTTTAAATTTAAATTAATCTCGTAAAACGACTAATTAGAGAATAATTTGTAATAGGCTAAAGGACATGTCAGACCCCATGTTCCTACCAGTACGAGAAGCCAGAGGGAGGGAGCACGAAGAATCATCCCATATATATTTCCTGTATATTTTAATTTCATTCATTCTTAAATATATTTCAGTGTTTAATGTTAAATGTGAACTTCAATTTGCGTCAAGACAGGTGTTATTATTTTTAACACCGATAAACTTAAGATTAAGATTAACCGATACTCCCTTATTGATTAAAGTAATAGTCCGATAAAGGATAAAAATAATGTATCCAGCAGAAGGACAAAGTAATATTGGGTATAATAAATGTGTACAACATACAGTGACCTGTTTAATTAAAGACTCGTTTGGTCACGATAGTATAATCCAACGCGATTATATACGATCCCATTTCTTAAATATAATTGACAAATTAAATTATCCTGTTGATCAAAAGTATTTATTTACAGGCGTTTATGTCAACCTTTTATATTTAAGTGACATTTAAACCGAGAACTATGACACTAATAATATCGACTTATTAATAGACCGAAAATTAATAAATTTGAATTTTAAAAATTTACATAAAGCATTTTTTAATAGTATAGGGGGGTGGTTAAATTTACCACCTAATGGTACAGTAGGCAAAGTTCAATATTGATTGTAATAATATGAGGATTCAAATCTAGAAATGCTCTCCTAAATTTTTATGCTCATAATTTGCTTATAATCACGTTCGCGGTGCTGGTAGTGAACCTGCACGCGTCCTCCAATTGAGCAACGTCTTTAAAAATAATTTAAAATAGTTTAAAGACCTACGAGAAATATAATGTGAAATATATCTTTATATTAAAAAAAGATAACTGTAAATACGATGGTCGTAAGACTAGTAAATGCAAAAGTAAAGGTACGTGCCAGCCACCTTTATACATAGAAAAATTATTGGTATTTACATTAGTGCTACATCAAATTTGAGACGTTATTTAGGCTGAAGTCACTTTGCGTAATTGTAAAGAAATTCAATAAGTATATTTATAAAAAAGAAGACTTTTTTGTATTGTATGTAACTAAAATATGTATATAACTAAAATACTACTAAACCAATGTATACGAAAATAATACCAGAAGATGCAACGCGTTTCGGAGAAGGTTTTTGGGTGTATATATAATAAACTAAGCAGGACAACGTCTGTATCTGTATGTATTGTAATCTATTCTTCAGGGTATAAACATTAATTGGTCGCCTTTGTTGCTCCACTAATACCTACTGATATTAAAATATAATTAATCCTAATTTAATCAGCGTTTGAGACCTTGAAGGTTCTTAAGAAGGAATTTAATATACATTTTCTAGTTTATTTATGTCTCATATTATAAAAGAAACAATAATTTTCTAGACATTTGGAGCAGACTGACGTTTTCAGAAACAGGTGCAGGCAGAAATTTCGAAATAAGGCATTCCGCGAGCACTAGGCGTTCTAAAATACTAAACAAGTACAAAGGCCCAAAAGTCGCTCGGAAATTATTAAACGCGCTCAGTCCGATCAGAATTTCATATACAATAGTAGCCCTGACAACGCCCTAGTGTCGCAACATCGAAACTAGACCGAACAAGTTCTTGCTCTGTCAGGTTTCCCGTTTACTATGCGAATAGACAGGCCATTTTGGAATAAACACGAACAATTTCTAAAATATTTCAATTTAAATCGAGATCATTATTTTTGTTGAATCTAATTTGACTAAACAAATAAGTAAAATATGCTACTTTAGATAATGTTATATTTTTTACAAACAGACAAACAAAAGTGCATGTTTTCATAACAATTATCTTTAATAATAATTAATCTTTGAATTATTTATGATTATTTCATTAATATACAGTGAATTGTAATAATTCAATCAATATACTACCTAGCTAAAGTGAGACGATTGTGGTAAATGGTTCAAAGTTTTGAAATTTAAAACACACTCATGGTAGATAATACGACTCTTTCCATATGTGGCGCGCATTCAAACCGAATAAGCCTTGAAGCTGTGTAACTTGTAACGACTACATGAGTGACTTATTTTGATTTCTGCGACACCGACGACAAAAATTGTTGTTGAAATATATCAATCGCCCTCATCTCGAATCTGCAAAACTTCTTTGAATATTCTCATAGAGACGCAACACTCGTGCAGTGATATCAGTATAACCCCGCATTATGTAAGCTTGCGGTTTTTGTCTCAATCATGCAACCGTCTACATTAAATTCAGCCAGTGAAACATAGATTAACTTATTTTAGCGAGAATGCCTTTCGTAGTATTTAGGGAGCAGTAGAAAGAATACCGAATTTAAATTCAAAGCATCGACTGACCTTCGTTTTTCAACTGCACCGCTGAATTAAAAAAAAAAAACTTACTCTGGCACACGTGCCCCAGATATCTATCAGATAACCTTACGCAAGAAGCACGTTCGGGCATATGTGACCGCTTTTATCAGCAAATTGATGACTTATGTTGCGTTCATCACGCTCGATAGATTGCGACATGCGCACGCGCCGATACAAATTAATTATTCGATACGAACTACACCTGCCCTATGCATTCAACGATCATCTTAAATGTTATAAATGATGACATAATTCTATTTAATAATAGACGACTTAATGCGTCTTCTGCGATGTGTTATTTGTGATTGAAAAAATTAAAACTAAGTCTAAGATGATGATCTTAATGCGAACTTGATTTATTAACTTTTAAATAAAGGAAATATCAAACGTTTATATAATATTACAAAGAAAATATCATAATCTCGATCACATTGACTTGTATTTTATTTGAATACTCGCTGAGATATAAATAATATTCGTAAGATATAGCCACTAATCAAAATAGCCCAAACATTCCTTTTAACTTAATTGTTTTCGAATTATTTAAAATATTTTCAATTTTTCCTTATTTTTAACCGTTCAAATTACCTTTATATGAAGCAATCCAATCTCATTATTTAATCTCAAATAAAATCAAGACATTAACTTCTTAACGTCGTATAATCATTAAGATTAGGAGATTAATGATAAGCCGATCACAATGACGAAATCAGACCACCTGCGGACAACAATACTATTCTTTTATTAATACGAATCGATTACGAATCGGTTTCATAAAAATTGTTTGTGTTTATTGTAACGAGGTTAATTCACATCGTGGAATTAATTCCGATGGAACAATTTGTACTAATAGGAGTTAGCCCCAATCCTTCATAGGTCTTTACCTCACTTCCTTAACATCATACATTTGGCCTTTATAATTAGATCGGTTAGTGAAAGCCTAGCGGAGATGCTCTAATGGACGGTTTGTTCATATAGCAGCAAGCAAGTACCACTTGTATGTGTAATGTGCTATAAAGCTGAACACAAATTATTGTGTTCAAAGACCTTACCGAAAATGCATAGATTGAGTAATTTTGGAGCAGCAGCGTGTTGGTATAAGCAAACATAAGACTATATATATAATAATTTCTAATTAAGTTTTAATAAGTGAATTTTAGAAGCTTTATATTACTTATGGATGTTAATTGTTTTTTTACATATTAGTTGTTAGAATCTAAATGTAAACGAATTCCAAATGTAATTTAGATAGCAATACAATTATTTGATACCGTTAAGGTAATTTGATAATGAAATCGGCAGGTAGTAGGAATATTGGTACGCCATAATTAAATTTAATTGTTAGAAATAGTTTTCAACATTTTTTTCACAGACAAATTCCTTTTTTAGCGTTTTTATGTATTCTTCAGCCCATCACATGTTGGATGCCAAGTCCCTTGATCTCTGATAATATCATATTATCTGATAATATAATATATATTATATATCTTATAGATTAATAGCGTGAGCCGATTTTTGTCCCAGTGATTATGGGACGAAGGTTGTATATAAAAAATCGGTGAGACTATCGTCTCATTTTGAAGAGCTTTAGCCGTCGATGTGCAGAAAATGAAAGAAGATTCTTGATAAAAAATTAACTTATTTTTTACGATTAACAAATAATTAATTTTAAAGAGCTGAAAAAAGTTACTGGCCGGTTAAAGAGCAGTACTACGTCTGTATAAGGAAATAAAATGTATACGTAAACATTGTAACTGAAAAAAAAAAACATATAAAAGAGGTTCCATCAATTTGGTGCCAAATGTAGATTGACTTGCAGTTTACAATGAAATGAAATCAAAACAAAACCTCATAAGTATGTCATAAGTTTCAAACTTTCTCAAAAATCTTTTGAATAAACGCAAAGTTTTGCTTTAGATACACAATGTATAAAAACAATAAGGACAATATACAGGTACTCAAAAGTATGCAATATAATTAACCTTTTCTGTCTCGAATTTACGTTACGAACAGTGGTCACGATTGTTAATCCTTTAGACAGGAATGAACCGTATATAATGCGGACATGTAATTTAACATTTCATTAAACATGAAACGATATAACATGTAATCATATAATGAGATTTATATTAAAAGACAAATTACTTTTAAAGAATTAAAAGATAAGATTTATTTGAAAAATCATCCATTTCAATCAGACTTATTATGAGATTGATGGAGCATGTTTATTATAATAAACGAAATATTTAAAACGAAAACGAAACGAAATAAAGATTACAAAATACGACTGCATTATTATTCTCAGTTCAGTAAGAAATCACTTCGTATTTCACTCGTGAGCTTTTGAAAACCGATGATAAGTTTTTTTGATATTACTAGCATATTCTATAAATGCTGATTATTATAGTCAATGCTTCGTATCAATTTTGTGTCATTTTACGTTCGTATTCTTACTTGAGTTTCGGGTAGTTTGTTTTGTATAGTATATCTGTATACTGGAGTAAGTAGTTCGTTACCTATAATAACCTTAACTAATTACAAGTGACAATGAACAAGTCGTGACATATCCATCAAAAATGTCCTACAAGATTGAAACAACTTCCGCTTATTAGAATCTTACCGGATATTTCCGCATTGACATAATTACTATCCGTTCTGACCTTTCAGAAAAACGCACCTTGAACCAAACATTACTTTGAAAGGGTGCTTATGACTCAGTGAATATCTAAATGTCTTGAAATCGTGATCTTAGCGGATATGTGTTAACGTGCCTTGTATATTTATAATACCTACATTTAGTTGTTTTGGATAAGTTTAATCGTTAGACAATATAACATATTCCGTTATGTATTATTTCTGTAAATATTCGCTAGTTCGGTTCGGTTAGCAAAAAGTATAAGATTAATAAAGATATCATTTTAAAATTAATATGACGTAATAGTATTCAAGAAATCACTGTCCAGAAAAGAACAGAATTACATCAAGTACAACATTATAACAGTAATTTAATAACTCGATCTAGAAATCCAACGGATACCAATTGCACGCAGATTAAATTAAAACAGCAAAAGCAAAAGCTCTCAAATACAATGAACGAAACTTCAACACTACCTTTAATGAATGCAGTGAATGACATTGACTAATCATCATTATACTTTAACGACAAGTCATTGACAGTCCATTTAAAAAATAAAAACATTCAAATAATAAAAATAAAACTCAGAACAAAATAATTAAAATATAAATAACATTGTAATTATTTGTCGTTAAAATACTAGTTCATAAATGTCTGCTTTCTCCGGTCAAGGGCGAGCGCAACTATGTATTATCGAAAGTTAAATATTTCCAACTAAACAAACTTTCCCGTCGCACCGTCACCCGACTGTATCGCAATATTAGGTATTCTAGCGACATAGAGCAATCAAAATGAACAATTTCCGTGATTGCACCAACGCATTCTTTAAACAGAGAATTGGAAACGGGGTAATGAGTGTAATGCCTTAAATGGATTATTACGAATAATAAAATAAGAGGTACCAAAGTATTTGGCTGTTTAAAATTAAGAATTACAACGAATCCTTTCGTCAAAAGAATATTATAAGAAAATTTCTAGATATTTTTTATGATATAACAAACATCATCGGCATATTATTCAATATTACGTTAGTACCTTGCAATACACCATTACACAAAATATTAACAATAGGCTAGCTAATGAAAAATACTACACACTTAACATATAGTAATTAACATACATAGATCTAGATTATATTTGAATAAATCAAACTTTTCTTTTAACTTTTTATTACCAAATGATGACGAAGGCGCAAATGTTAACTAATCGACTTTCGATCACAGGCGTCAATCTCAAAGCGAAATGTACGGAAGGTATTATGAGTTCACAGGTGTGTGCAAACAGATGCACTCTCTAATCCATGCGATGGGATGGAAACCCGAACGATCGACTGTTGATCCTACGTCTGATAGAGATCAGACGTAGGATCAACAGTCATAATTGTGTGCACCGCCAAATTTCAAACAACGCGCTTTTACCGAGAATTTCTTGACAGAAACCGTCAATAAATTTACCGAGAATCGGTAGAATCTACATAATGAAACGGTGTAAACGGTGTACATAATGAAAATTGTAAAAATGTTATGTGGTGGTCATCATATCAGCTACAATAGAATAGAACTTTTTGTGGGACAACTATTCATATATCCCTAGTATTTTATTTAATGATATTGTCTTATTTATCGATGTTTTATTGATATGAAATAAAGGCATGAATATATTATTCATTTAATCGTAGCGTATTTTTATATAAACTAATAATAGGATATTTTTTTGGACGAATATGATACCTATACTTTTTTCATCTTTTAATTAATGGTAACTTTCGAAATAGATAGATAGTCCCTTCTGGAAGAAGAAGTCTTCAGCATCGATAGAATAGTCAACGATTGTTACATTTAATATGAATATTAATGAATATAAACTATGTATTTATTGTAATACAAATTGATTCATCGTGTTAATGGCTGCGTCTATATTGAGAGTTCAGTTTACAATCACGATGATATGATCGAATGTAATTATACCCTATGTCTTATGACAAATGACTCGATCGCGCTAATGGCTTTTGTAAGCTAATGTCAGGACGTTTTAATTAAACTAGGGAATTAATTTAAAGATATTACGTTCGGGCGGAATTTTAAATACGTATGTTATTAATCTATTCGAAACGATGTTTTTCCTATACTTTGTATGTAATCACTTGGAAATTGAATACATAGAACGATTAGTAGTATAGAAATGAAATGAAAAATAGCTGATTTAGTGTTTGACATATGTATTGTAAAACATGACGCCTTCGCCGCGTCGTCGTCCGTCTGTTTTAGCAAATAACTCAATAACTATCCGATGGATTTCCATACGGTTTTCATCAATAGACGCAGTAATTCGTGATTTATGTTTTTTGATAATTCATTAAAGTTCTCTGTATATAGGCTGAAATATGACGATATTTGTAGGAGACTGAGATATAATGAGTAATACGATTATTACAAACAAGTTTTCATTATAATGTACCAAAAAATAAAATAATTTGTATAAGAGAAACTACTGGGTTTTACGCAAGCTCCTCCTTTGTAAAATTTCGAATCAAACTGACGGTAGTTGGTTAAGTAGATACATATAAAAACACCGATACGTAATCTACTCAATTCATTAAACAAATATATAGGTATTCAAATGATATTACCCTAGGCATTAAACAATTCAAACATTACGATTACTTCGATGAAACTATCTTCCGTGTGTTTATATATACATACCAAGGGACTCGGTTATATCACTGTTATTTCCATCTCTGTGAGACACATACATAGATTAAAGTAACTATCATGTTCCTGTTGCCCTTGATCGCGAGCCTGCTACGAACAGGTTTCTAAGAGAGCTGGTCGTGTTAAATATAGCGCGGACATCGTGAATAGGGAAAGTGTTCTTTCCTCTCGTACAAAGTATTAGAGTTTCACTTAAACGGTAATATCATATCTTGATTACAGAATTAGTTATTATAGAAAATAATCAACGATTTATCTACAAAATTCGTATCAAACGAAACAAACATTTTTCTTTGACTAATTCCTTAAATGATTGTAAGCTATCAAAACTAAACAATAAATTAAGGACTCCGATTAAAATTTTTGTTTTTTTTTTCATAGTATGTTGATATTTATTTGTATTAATTATTGTTTTTACTAATGGTAAAAGGTATTAAGTATTTAGTATCGTCTTTGAATTATTACTTTTTATATCACAGCGGAGCCACTTGATAAAAGTAACAAGTATCAGGTGGCCTGACTAGTGACTTACTAGGTTTTCGTTACTATAACTGTTGCAGTTTAAGTTCTATGCATGTAAGCTCTAATAATTCATATTTCCAAGGGTTTCTGAAAGAGTTTATGTTTGTAGGAGTTAAGAAAAATAGAGGTATATATTATTTGTACACTTTCTATCATTTAAAATAGTTTAAAATTAAACTCGAATTGATTTTAGTGTAAAACAAACCTCGTCCAGCCGTTTAGAATTGCACACATTAAACCACAAAATCGATTGCTCGATAAATTGATTAGAAAGAAAAAATCACCTCGTTGCTTTCAAGGTAAAATAAATCCTATTAGGTAGCAACGATTAAAAATGTATTATGACTTAGTAGGATTACTAAGTCATAATACATTTTTCTACTAATTTCGACAAAATTCACGTAGCATTACGTGTATTTCACAAAGCGACCTCATTCTCATATGGTACACTCGAATATTTTTGTATTTTATAACAACTATGCATACGAGAGTGATCGTACGTGTCAATTATAACAAAGTTGAAATTATTAAGTTCTGGTATGAAATATTTTAAGTAAAACGTCAGATATGTGCCAAGAACATTAAAATTTATAGCATCCTGAAATAAATATATGTAAAGAATGTTTTAATAGTTGCCTTATCGCGAATATATATCACATTAGGGCAAAACAGACTGTTGTGATCGTTTTCAAAATATTTATACATTTAATACGCTTGGGTAATCTTAACATATTTATAAAAGATAGATATCGCTCACTGGATTATTCCAAAATGCCTTTTGAAATAGGATTAATATCATTATATATGTGAAATATATTTTAATGATTGCTCGTTGAGATTTACGTTAAGCCCCAAGCTAATAATATAATTGAAAATTAAAAATAAACTTAAATCGATTTTTGATTGAAACACTTTTAAATCAAATTTATGACCTAATTACAATCCATAATAGCAAATAAACAAAAGTTCCGCTTCACGAAATTGTGATCAATTCTGAAGTTCTCATTCGAGCGGACAATAAATAGGTTGAAATTATCGGTGATATCGGTATTGGATCAGGTAAGTGTGTTAAGATAAATCCAGTACACGACATAATTCGTCTCACGTTTCACGTATGTCGTTATTTCTGGCACACGACCAATATTTGGCAAACGGTCAGGGAAAAGGGAAAGCAAGAAGATAATACTTCATTATTTGACATAAAAAAGTGCTTAAAACTGCGCGGACCAAGTAAATGGAATAAAGGAGCAGCCTGTAAATGTCCCTCTGTTGGCCAAATACATAATTTCCTCTTACGAAGGTTTGGAGCTTATTCCACTATGCTGCTTATATGTCGCAGGATGCACATGTGGCGGTTACGTCAGAATATATTAATTCACCACTGAGGACATAGATGATTAACATTCCACATAAACTCATTGAACCTTGCCCGAGTTCCAATCTACTCTGTTCAGCTAAAATTCAATTGTTCCACGGCCACATCGACTTTCATAAAATTAATTTGTTTCAAAAGGAAGCATTAAAAATAAACAAAAAAACATAATAGTAGTTATATAAGAGGTTCATGTTTGCTGTAGCGCTACTGATTGCCGTAATATGTCAATATATGTACGTATACACAAAATAGCAGTTTGCACGATCGCGACCGACCCGGATCTATGTTGAGAATATATCTCCGGTACAGGATATAGGATTGAGGATTAGATGTCACGTCTGATAATAAATAGCGAATAAATTCTTTAAGCAAAATCATAACTGTTGGTCAATCGACCTATCGCTGCACTACGTTCATACTTAATAAAACATATAGCAATATAATAATATATATCTTGTTATAAATAAAATAATCTAAGTAAAATAAATATAATTCAGCCTTGCATTTATAAATAGTAATTAAGATTTATAATTTGAATTTGGGACCGAAAATACAATACGAGATTATAATGTATAGTGGAATCAAGATTAAACAAAAGAAATGTTGAGAAAGGGTTGAATAGCAACAGCTTATAACCTTACACCAGTTTCGTGCAACCACAAAGGGCGTCATGCTAATTAAATTTAACTTTTAATTCCGCGCACCTTGTTCTATATTAACACAAGATTACAAAAAACAAAGCGAGTGCAACTTTCTGTCAGAAACGTTGCATTCATCCGTACTCACACGTTGTACTCAAAATCGACGCTGACCATTTAGTTTAGTTTCAGTTTCAAAAACAATAAAGCAAAATTTTAGAATATCCATACCATAGTCCCTAAGCATTGGACTGTGGAACATTGGTTAAGAGTTGGTGGATTAGGGAACAAACACGTGGAAAAAATACTTAGTCACATTTGCGGTATATACACAACGCATACTTTCGCCAGAATCGAATCGAAAAGTCACCCAATCTCGACTCCAACTAAATATGTTTTGTTAAGTTCAATAACATTTAGCCTTAAGTTGCCTTTATGCTGGTGAGAAATCTTCTGAATGCTATTCACGCGAGACAATATATAAGAAGTATTTGCGAATGACGATGATGATTGTGACAAATATTATCTCCACGATGACAATTCAACTGCCACCAACAAACAAAACTGATTTGTGCTGTTGTTTGAAGGGGAATGAGCCTATGTAATGTCAGATAGAATGGTACATAACAAATCACATCCCGATTCTAACGGAATATTGACGGTGTTTTAATTTATCTCTATTACAATTTTGATGGATATGTGCGATATGCGATATTTGTGTCCTCAAACTTTAATTTCAGTATCGCCAGTATTAGTCTTCTACCAGATTCATAGGGCATTTTAACATAAAATTAAAAATTAATTACAAAAAAATATTTTATAAATAATATAATAGAGCATATCTTGTTCATTCAGCCTGAGCTGTTACTTTGCGTACGATTTAGGCACGTCTCATTTAGCACAATCCTTATTTTTAAAGCGCGATGAACGGTCTTGAACCCGAACATATGATTAGCACCTTATAAATAAACAAAGACTAAATCTAAGAGGAATTTTCACATAGCTGTAACGACTAACGCGTTTCACATGCTAACATAAACTTTATTGCCATCTAACGGCTATATGCTACACATTTTATTACCTGTACGTCTTTAAAATCGATTGCACACTTGCATACATAAAATTGTTTGTAAACCGTTAAGTTTTTCCATAGTTAATGCAAACATTATAATAATTGCCAATTAGCATCGCCACTCTAAACCATTCTAAACCGGTAATATTTAACAATACTTTAGTGAATTTCGAATTTTATGACGTGTTACATTTCTGCAATTGCAGTGTCTTAATATATAACACTTAATTCGTGTAATACGTTTTACAAACGTCGGAACGATATAATAATAAAAAACCCATGAATTACCCAATTTAAATTGCAACATGCCTTTTTTTATCAACGTACCCAGTACCTGATGCCTAATTAAATTTATAGTCGCATTCTGCTACATGTTCGGTAAAGCGTAAACATCGTCTAGAAAAACCCACACGAGTCGTTGTGACGAATACGAGACGCATGCCCAAAGGTTGCTCCGGTGACGTGGCTGCGTAGGCGCCGCGTGCCTAGAATTAAGTACTACCTCATAGGGAAGAATTAATAACTTGAAACGTAGGCGTGACGTACGATACGCGCAATGTATATAAATAAATGACTATAATGTAACAAAAAACAAAATTGGTTTATTTTTTATCCTGACATGGTTTGTTAGAGGAATAAGATATTTACTTAAATGACACAGAGTAAACGCGTCTGACTATTAAATATCCACCGTTTCTCTTTCTTTGAGAAAACTGAATTAGTACTTGTTTCACGATAACATTGAAATATTAACAATCATAGATTGATGATTCTATTCTATTATATTCTCAGGAAATGTAATTTCCGAGAGTATGCGATAGTAAAGCATAAAATATTTCCGATAAAGGACATTTTCGACACCCACATAATTCGACGTAACACTGACGACACGAGATATTTGCAATTGTGGCTATAAATAATCGTACACTCGCAAAACCGCAATGACATCATTGCTATGCGAGGCTAAGAGGATTTGAATAGAAACGTCATAGCATAGCAAAATGGTGACAAAGAATGTGACAGACGGCACCTCAAACATAACGCAAACAGGGGTCCGTCTGAGTCATTGAAACAATAACTACAGGTTACCATTGTAGCGATCATCGCTAATGGTCATTGATGACTAATTTGCAATATTTCTTAAGTGATAAATGACCGTCATTGCGTGGCGGAGGATCGACATAAAGGAACCGGAAGTACAGAGATGAGGGTACGTAATGGCTGTTATTATCCTAATTATCATACTCGAGGAATAGAGATAACGATGCAAAGAATACGCATTATCAGCAAACGGATACAATAATAAAAATTAAAGTTTATTTTAATTTGTTTAGTTTTAATACGGTTTGGTTAATAAATCCAAAAAGCCACACCGCAATCGCTGGTTAAGCCAAAGAGAAACGAGGACGGAGAAGACGGCGCCATGCTTCCAGTAATGGTTGAGAATATTCCCAGCAAAATAATCCTGCAGAGGTAGGCTAGCCGTCGGGGCATGAGCTAACGATCATGGATGTTCATCACAGGATCATCTGCACTTGAAGATAGGTTTTATGTTCTAGATTAGCACTCGGTTGCTGGTTCCCCAGGCGTCCTCGGTGAAGATAGATAGGAGCAATCATAAAATGGAGATATAAATTGACAAGACCTTGAAACTTGAAATTTGGAGATGTTCGTTTCGTAAGTAGAGACGCGTATTAAATAAAGTATTAATACCTAAATGCTTCGATTTTATTAAATATTCTTTTTTTTAACTCAGCATGACAAAGGAATATTCCATTCCATTCCATTGACATAAGTCAATGAAAATGCACTTAGAAATATATTTTATAATTTCTACTAAAGTGAGCATCGTCTCAAAATAAATGTTTGTATATTTGTTCTCTATGCGTTCCTAAACTATTTTGGTGAATTTTTTTGGTGACCTTTATTATGTATTTACTACATAGCGAAGGTTCCTAAAAATATTTTATATGTTTTTTCTTCTATATAAATCTTTAGTATAATCTTTTTTTTATGAACCCCTATTTTTCCGGTTAGCCAGTGTATTTTATGAACGCATACTTTTAGAAACTTAAATATTAAAGTATTAATATTATTTTAAATATATAATATCCTACCTTGAATATTACTTAGAAGACTGATATATTGGAACGTAAATTACTTAAAGCTCATACATGCATAAAACATAGTAAATAACTAAAAAAATAAAATAAAGTCCAAAGACTAACAGATTGCACCATCGATTATTCATCGACAAATTAAAAAAATCCCAATGATGAAAACCCCTTTAAATAGTTTGTGGTAAACAAAGTATTTATGTGAGTTAAAATAAACTAATACAGAAAGGAATGTCACATGTTCCGTCATCAAACAGTACAGTCCCTTTTAAGGATCCCTACGTTAGCTGCGTCAGTGAATGCATTTAGAGAATTACTGCACCTATATTTATATATATACCTGAGGTATCATATAAATTAAAACATAATTGACTTTTGCCTTTTATATAAGTGATCATATTTATTATATATTTTCCTATAACAATAATCTGTCTTAAAAAGCTACTGCACAGTTCCATGTGAAAACGCTTTTAGTTAACAAGTTGAAGAATGCGTCTAATAAATAACCTGAGGCTCAGAATCCACGACCCTGAGGATTATGTTCAATAACGCTATGGCATTACATCATAACATAGAAATGTTTAACGAATACAGCAGATAAATACTTTTTAAAGTTTCCTATCGCTATGTTTTTATTGAACAGTAAAAGATGGCTAGCATTCATTGTTGTGCCTCTCAATTTTTTTGTAAGCTATCATCTATTTCGAAATTCGAGCAATCATCATTCCACGTTGATAGCACTATGTCAGAAATTATATTTTATTCATGCGGATGGCGAAAAAGAGGCCTTATCCAGCGGTAGATAATGATTAACTCAAAATTTAAGAGACTGACTATCACGTTAGATGTATTACAGAATCGATAACATGTCACTCGTTTATGTCCCTTGACGAGTTAAGTTAATCGAATAAAAACTACATGTAATTCGATTCGAGGAAGTCTTAATTGCTTGTGAACTTGTTGAAGAATAGAACATTAGACACGGTTCAGATCCCGAGGCAGGCGTTGTCGGTGGGAATGAATAAATCCTAGCATTGACAAGACTATGTTATTGTTTGAAACAACTATTACAATAAAGGGTTTTCCTATAAGTTTGACATGAGTGCTGTAATTTACACACAATAAAGTATCGCGAGGTTTAGTTTCCTTTAATATGGAAAATCCAAATAAGTATTATAAAAAAGAATCAGTATGAACTGACTGTTTCGTTGAGCGGAAATCACAATATATGTATGTGTACGATATATTTTATTTTAAATCGCATGTATATAGTATGTGGGTGTGGGTAAGATAAGATGCTGCTACAGAATATCAAAGCAGATTTACTCAACCAATTAAACTGATTCATATATCCTTCTGTTTTTCAACAAATTCTTCCAAATCCAATGTGTTTTTATACATGGCTTAATAAATATATCTCATCCCACGACATAATATATTTTTAAGCCTTTCACATTGCGTCAAGTCTTTTGAGTGTGATTGAGAACAAACTTTATTTAAGAGTAAAAATAAAATTAATTATACTTGATAATTCAAAGGTTGCGTGAACGGGCTATGCTAGTGGAGAAGTGGTATCTAACAAAAGTGAGATGAGAGGATGACAGAGAATTTACAGACATACATTTTCTATGAAGGAACCCATAAATTCGAATACTCGACTTCTTATATAATAGGATATGGTGACAATTGTACCTTTTTTTATGTAGACAGTAACAATATCCGTTATAATTTATCTGCATGTGTTAATTTTAAAGCAAAAAGTCGTTTCATATTTAATATTAGAGTCGTAGGTTTAGGGTTTGATAGTTAGGTGTTAGAAACTAAAAACGTAGCCTATGTCTTTCCTTGGAGTTAAAGCTTTCTTCATAGCAAATTTCATCAAACATTAACATACAGATAGAGTGACTTTCGCATTTATAATATTAATATATAAACTTAGGCGGGTGCTATTTTTATCTCACCATAAAATAAAATACGACTCTATATATAACTTTTTATACGAACCACGACAGCAATTAAGTAAATGAGCTACCGAATTGTAATCGGATACTCTGTTCAGACATTTTTGCATGTTATTAATTCCTACTTATATTTTCCACTACTTTTGCTCTCGGATTGTTATACCCTTACACATTCAATTACAATTGACTCAGTCATCATTGCACTTAATTTAACGATACAATAAATGTCACCTTTATCCACCCACTCATATATCTACTACGCATAACAATATACGTAATAAAATAATAATTATCTTTAAACTTATTTATAATTTATAACAATTCAGCAAAACTATAATATCAAAAAATGGATTTTATTGATAGCATTATACAAATAAACCAGTGGAACAAATCGATGTTTACAATAAAAACGATATTGTGCATAAACTTTAACTTGCTCACATAAAATTTAATATTCATTCAATAAAAATATGAATAACAAAAGTTTGTTTAACGGCGAGTGCCATCACGTACCCGGATATAACGGATATATATGATAACAATGTAATTACAATAATAAATCAATAAAATAATCTTAAAAACCAACGTTCAAGTATCAGAACCTCTCGAATGCTAACATAAATTATTATGTTGTTTACTTTTGTATAAAAATAACATTATTTAAAGCGTAAAATGTATATTGTTTATTTTTATTGCCTTCCTTATAGTCTAGTAAAATATTTCTAAAGCTGCGTCTCGACCAATTGCAAAGTTAGACGCACAGAAATTGTAAACTATTTTATTGAAAACATATTATTATTGTTTGTATTATGGTTATGTTTGGTTTTTATATTCGCTTTATATTAACATTGGTTTTTTTTTTTATTGTATTCTTTTATCTTGATATTAATAGATATTTTGGTTGTTATTATGATTTTTATGCGTGTCAGCTATGTGTGGAAACTCAATTGATTTTTGTCTATTATATAAACCATCATTTCAAAAATTTATTATAAATGTTGGTTTCCCAAATAAATAAATAAAGAAATAGGTAGATTATAAATAGGTAGTATTGATTAATTTAAAATTGATTCTTAAATTAAAAATAAATAAGATATAAATTATTTTTATTAGACACCTTAGTACCTAAGGTTTAGAAATATGATTTGCCAGAAATTATACAAAATTAACATATAACGTTACTCTAAAGCCTTGGAGGACATAAAATGACATGATTTTTTTTTAAATTAAATATACGAAATATTAAGGGCATCAGTAAATGTGTTCTAAGTGCTAATTAAGGAAACGATAAATAATTAACTGAATAAATAATCAATTAATAAAATAATGTCAACAAACACATCGTAAAAATATAATCTATGCCAATGTTCCGACCGATTACCACACGTCTTTAACCATAATATATAGATACTTAACACTCAGACCAAATCTTTCGTAATGACTCTGGCACAATTATTAAGAAATATTTTTACGAAATTTCAATTAAATAGAGGCGCTCAATCGGACGATTTAAAAGTATATTATGTTCAGTACGCCAAGACATTTTACTCGGTAGTAGGGTTTATGCAAGCCCGTTGGAGTGGGTAAAATCATCATACATTCTACCGCCAAACAGTAAAACTAGGTGTCGTTGTGTTCCGGATTAAAGGGTGAGTGACCCAGTGTAACTACGGGCATTATGGACATAACATCTCAGCTTCTAGGGATTGTGACGGATTAGCGATGTGAGGAATGTTTAGCTTTTATTACGGCTTCATTAAAAAAAAATGTATTTTTTAATAACGGTACAAGTGAGATACAAATTATAATTTTCAAATTAAATTATCGATACGCGACGAGACGCTCAAATGACATGAACACAAAGCTTCAAAGATAATATGCATTTATAATTTAAAGTGTTTACATTGCCGCCCTTGGCACAGAAACGGCTTAAACAGTAAAGGACTCACTAAATCGACCCACACAATATGAATCATACAAGTCGTTTGCATACACTTCATTGAAATTAAACTGAGATAAGAAAATTAAACGTAATGCTAATTGTAAATTGTTGATTCACATGTAAACAAAATCATTAACATTAATTACAGTGTAATACAAAGAAAAAACAAAATCATAACAGGAGATCATTACAGTTTAAAATAATTATAGGACGACAGACATAAATCTAAACAAAAGGTATACAGCCTATAGATATTGCTTATGTTCGAAATTCATTTTCAACATACATATTAACTAATGGTGGGTTCGAGGGTTCCCATCAAAAACATTGTCATGTAAATATTGCCAAGTCGAGACCATATAACTCGCACTTGGAAAAAGTTATCAGTACCCATTTACAGCTAAGCTTTTAACGCACGCACTAACTCTACAAGGCCTAACTTCACAAACTCTACACCTTAGCAATATATTTATGTGGATTGGTCGTTTTCATACTACAAGGACTATTCTACAGAAAAGTAATTAGAAGTAAACCAATTTTAATCTTAACTTACCTTATTTATTAGTGAGCGATGCACATGCTTATAAATCTTACAAGATTTGTATCTTATTATGCGTGAAACGACTAAGGTATTTATATTTATTTATTTCATTAAAATGTCCTTAATTTAAAAGTGGAGGAGCGCGCATGAATGAATAGTTTTATACCTAATGTCCTTTTAAGTTCTGTATCTGTTTTAAGTTCTGTAGTAATCTGTTATAATTGATCGAGCCACGAGCGGCAAGCTTATATTTGGCGGATGAGATTTTTTTATATGCTTTCAAAGAATCTTTATTGCATATAGCACTACGATTAAGGAATAATAAATATATGATTAAATTCATAATAAGGCCACAAAGTTTTGAGTAACATGGACTTCTTGGTCTCGCTATTTCGCTCTAACTATATATTACTAAGAATAGAATTTCATTCTAACCGGGTGTACAACAACTTTCGTTTATTAATATTTTCCTAGTAAGATTAAAACTTCTTATCTTAATTCTATTCTTACATATCTTTATTCTTCATTGCACTTTCGTATCGAAACTAAGGTCGTTTGCATTTCCTTGTATAGAATAAGGGAAGTTAAAAATACGCACAATAGATAACAGATCGTACTAATCCTTTTCGATTCATACTCCGCTATTATTCGATCTATATGTATATGATTTGAGTTAATAACTTGACTAAGCATTAGTATATATTAACAAACCAGCAGGCGCTCTTTAATGTTCAAAACACTTCAATTATTTTTTATCAAAATATAATAATTTATCAACAGCCTCATAAATCTCACTTGTTCCATTGAGACCTCACACTTATTAATGTGACATCAATTGGTACAATGATTTATCAATCTATTGAACATGTGTCACAATCTTATAAAAAGTAAAGTAAGCCTCATCTTCCCATATCCGATGACTATTCTCCTCTGATAAAGAAAGAAATAAAAATAAAAGCACACAACCAAACCACTGTACTGAATTTCAGCAGATAAGTGCAGGTAACATTATGCTATTTTTCTTTAACTAAGCAGTTATTAATCTGAGTTGGTGTAGTGGTTAAAATGTGTGCATGTTAACCGGTGATTGCGGCTTCAAATCGAAATCGAAATCGAAAGGCAAACATTGCTGAATTTTCATGTGCTTAATTTGTATTTATAATTTATTTCCATCGTGAGGAGACATGCATGTGTCTAATTCAATGAAGTGTATCCATCAACCCGTATTGGAGTAACATAGATCGTGGTAGAGTAAGCTCCAAATCTTCTTCTCAAAGGGAGGGGAGACCTTAGCCTAGCAGTGTGACAGACTGTTAATTTTTTTTAAACCTATGGAAACTTAAAGAAAATGCAATTTACGGTCATCAACAATGTGCAACATATTCATATTATTTATTTTTGAATATTTTATTACCGTTCAGCGCCTGCATATATATTTTTTAATTTAAACCTTTTGTTTTCATTATCACGTATGGATAGCAGCAAATGATTACGTGTTGGTATTTGTCGATTAACCGTGTTTACAAAAAGGAATGAGGTACGCACTATTTCCACAAACCAAATTGCACATGTTCCTCGTGTCTTAAATTACACTGGCTCACTTATCACAAAATAACAACAGAAACAATGCGTACACTTAAAGGTTAGTAAGTCATACTACCTAAATCATTTATAAACGTTTTCTTTTGTTTATTTATTTGTATAGTGTCATGAAAATGTACACAAAGACCTTACTTAAATTCCATTGCCTTATGACATATATAATTAATAACGTCACCTTTACCACAAAACTAAAGTCACGTCGACGATATCATCACAGGTTATTTTAAACGTTTCCATTCCGATCACAACCTCTTTATTCATCAACATAACCTTACAAATTCCCGAGAATAATATAAATGTATTTATATATTATAACGAAGTAACATTTAAAATTAATTATATATTCAGTATAAGATAATCTCTTGGCAAGTGAAACAGCGAAGTCATTTTCTATACATTATAAATCGAGTCATAAACGGATGTCTTTGAGATTAAAGGAATAAGTATTATAATGTTCTAGTTGAAGTCAAGATTGTTCAGACTGTGGACATAGTTAGGTACGTGTTTGCATCCGGTTAGTTCGATTGATAAATTTATCTAAATCTTGATTATTTGCGGATACGTTTGAAATAATTTGTATTCATTTAACATAAAGCTAAACAAAACTTGTAACACTATAGATAAGATCTTACTATTAAGAAACGTAAATAAATAGTAATTTTATATAAATAAACGAACTGGAACTGTGACATATCGATATGAAATTACTTGATCAACGTTTTACCAAAACATTTTAAGATTATTAAAATATATTTTTTTAAAAACATCGCGTGTAATAATACTATGAATATATAAATAATCCTTTGAGGACCTTTAAAAATTGAGGTAATTAAAGAAAAAAAGATAGTATCAAACTTAACATTACCGCCCTTCATATATTTCTATAAATATAAAAACAAAAAGCAATGAAAAAAATTAAAAGGGCGTTTAAATGGCAGTTAAAATGAAATATAAATTATATTAAAATAATCGAATGCAATACTTGAAATTGTTATCAACGGAGTTATCGTCGCCAGACTCAAACATCCGAAGAATCTGACACGAATAGATTGGAGGTCAGTCGCTTTTCGCACGGCGCATGTCACGACGTGGCTTAACATTGCAATGTATCAAGCAATACTTTTTTTTTTAATTTCATGTACTATGTATATAATGTATATGGATTATCAATATGAAAATACGTATCTGAAAAGTTGTCGGATATTTCTTTAAAGAAAGTTAGTTTCTTAGTAGCAGCTCAAAAGTTAAGAAATTGGCAAGCATGTCATTAGTCCAGCATCTGATCTATTTCTTGTCGTATCGGATTACCGTCGACGGGAAATAAGGGAATATATCCGTGTTTGTGAAATAATAAATCTTTCGATAGATCAGTTATATCATACTGTTAATTTACAGTGTGTTGAGATATAAGAAATATTATAAGAGATAAAATATTAACTGTAAGCCGCCTATTATGTTATTAACATATGTATATTAAATTCGTGTTTTTTTATAACTAACCCTTTACATTACTTGCTATTGAAACATAAAACCTACATGTCTAAAATCTATTAATCATAAAATATAATTTTATTTGTTTTTATCGGGAATACTTTTACGACTTATAATTAGAAATTTGTTCCATAATTTAGACAAATACAATACCCAATTTAAATACTCATCTACATAGTTTAGTATTATTAACTGAAGCATAGTTGCAAATTTAATATCAAATGGTAAAATTAAGGCGCGCACAACATGCGTACGCGCAATCACGAAGCAGTCAGCCATGATGTACGTGGAACAAAGCCTGCTGTTGCTAAACTACTGCAACCTTAAGCTGATACCCAGCTATAGTTATGACTAATTATATTATATCAATGAAATACACGACTATTTCTTAAATCTCATTTAATTATATATACAAAATATAATTTTGTATACTAATAAAATCTATACTACGGAGCGCTTTAAGTAACAGTTAAATCTCTAAGTGCAGCCGTAAATACAATTTTGTGCGTAATTTTATTTTTTTATAGAATAGATAGGCGGACGGACAAATAAGCCATCTGATGGTAAGTGACCACAATAGCCTATAGACATAAGCGATATAAGAAATATTAAACATTCTTTACATTGCCAACGCGTCACCCACCTTGGGTGCTCAGACGATACGTCCCTTGAGCCTGTGTGGGGGCTTACTCAAACCAAGACACAACAATGCTAAGTATTGCTGTTTGGCGGTAGAATATCCGATGAGTAGGGGATGTCTACCCGTTCAGTCTAAGTGCTACATATTACGTAATACTATCTAAGACTCAAGTGTCAATCCTTTATGAAAAAATACACAAACAAACACCAAACCAATCAATAAATCGATATTACGCAAAATGTACTAATTAAAATGCAACAATTACAAGTTAGTTTCAAGACTAACATTCTATCACCTTTTATGTTAACACTACGAACGGATGTAAATTTTTTTTTTAAATATATTTTTTGCGAGGAAGCTGATACCTTGTTGACAAGATACTGTGTCTCATTAACATGCGATAAAGGCAAAGATACCGACGTTTATAGAAAAAAATCAACAGGCACTAAAGCTCGAATGTAGCAATTAGCAACTAAACTAACTAACATATGAGTATCATGATATAGTATACTTTATATGTTTATGGTAACGAATGTTTTTATCATGTAATAGTGTTAACGATGTTACATAATGCATGTTTTTTTGTAAATACTTTCGTTAGTAATGAACCTCCTAACTCGGAAGTGAATAATTCATAGTTTCAATTGATCTACATTTTTGATGACTTCAATCATCATGATTCAAACATAAATAAGACACACACTAACAACTGGCGTAATATTTGGTGGATATTTGGATACTTGTATGTATGTAGTATTGCTGTGTTTTGATTTTTCAGTAATTGACTTAGTAGTATTACAAAAAAGGAGCGGTACCCGATGTGCTTCATTAATTATATACTGTATATAACCCTTCACATGGACCGTGTAATAAATTTAACAAGGAGTCTGAGATCTTATGGGAAACGACATTAGAATACCTATTTACAAACATTTTCCTAGTCGAATCATTTTATCATTTATAATAATGTCTAAATACTGACAGTAGTTCTATGACCGCGGATTTTCGATTAAGTCTACTTGAAATGACTTTGACCCCACCTCATAACAAAGAGGAAAAAGGGAAATGAGAAAGGAAGAGATGAAAATCACGCATAAATTGTTACAAAAAAAATAATTGTAAATAAACATCCGTTGCTGAAGAAAATCACTTAATCGCGTTTCTAACAGAAAAAATCGTAATGCAATTATTAAAGGGACCATTTACGCTGTCCCAAGTAAATAAAAAATCTTTATTCAAGACGATTTTTATAAAAACAAACTTCAACTAAAATTTAAAAACTTAGAGATGACTTCATATCTCTCAAGATAAGCGGAAGGCGTAGTTGCTGGCGCCTCTGCCATTTTAACATTAACGATGGCCGACTGCCAAATGGGATGGTGATTATATTTAGATAAGATACGATCTGATTAGAAATCGCATCCTGATATGATGCCTGAGATCGCTTATTTAAGATTCCACTCTCGCTGTGTCGTTGTAAAAATAAACTTTTCCATATATAACGACTCGCATATGTTAAAGAAGAGGAAAATAAAAAACAACAGTGGATTCCATTGCAATAAAGTTCATAAATAAGAAAAGGATGAATTGATTTCAGTAGATCTCATAAATTAAATCATTATTAACTTATATTAATGATGGTGATAATTTTATGATAATTTCGTCCTGGATAAATTCATCCTCGGCGGCCAATCTCGTGGGTCCAGTCAACTGCGCAGAACATATTATAGTGCACGAGTGTGTGTGTGCAAACACAGGTGCACTCTTACAATTCGATCGAATGGCAAATCCGACACAACCGGAAAGAGTTCAGGTTACACACTACCAACTTACAGACTCCGGGCTACTGAGTGAGTGTGAGTGAGATTTTTTTCGATAGATAGACCCAAAAATTTTTATCGAATAGACCTGGGATTTGCACCCAGGACCTCGGGATCTGCGACAATATATCAATGTATGCATATATCCACCAACTAGACAGGCTTATATTAATAGAATATGGGGGAAAACCTAATTACTTTCCTTTCATGTGTGTGTATATAGCTATTAGTTATGCGTTTATAAATAACAGTATCCCATAATGAGATAGCGTGTTCAATCAAGTTTAACGGCATTGCATCGACTTACATAAGGCCCGTACCCTTTGATAAACATTCATACGACCGCAAAATAACCTGTCAATCGAGTATTCAAGCAAGTTTTGCGAGTACATTCTGTAAAAACTAATTCAACGTCTAATACAAGCGTGAAATACAAAAATAATACCTTATTGATATGCGACATTGAGTGCAATAATTATGGTAATTAAAGATTGTAAGAATCATAATAGCAAATCAAGTAGTATTGTTTTTGTGTACGAAACAAACATTCGTGTTTGTTTCTTATATTTGTTGATAGGAATTGATCGATTCGATCGACTGGAAAACTTTAAAAGACAAAAAAAGTTAACATGGTTGTTCGATCTAATATTTTGTAAGGTTTTTTTTTAAATAATCTTATGAGTCGAATCGTCACTGGTTTCAAAACAAAAATTACTTTGTTAATTTAGAACTGTTTATAACTTTGTATTTAAAGTTCTTACTTCATTTACGGATAAGCAGACGGCGAGCTTTAAATTTTTATGTTCAATGCGAAAGTAAAACTATTATTCGTATAAATTAAACTTAAGTCCTTCTGTCACTTGGTCTTTATACATTAAATAAATTCTCTAACTTCTCGAATACTGTAATGTGTAAATTAAATACATTTTCATTTCTTTTCAAATTAAATTTCATTATAGATTTATCAAGATCAATTGGAAATAACTAAATCAAGAAGCTTTTATTCATTTGTTTATCAAATATATTTGATTTTTTTTTTTTATTATAATTTTATTTTTACAAAATCATCTTGATTATTTTGTGTTCACTCAAAATAATAAACTTATCGGGTTTTGCTACGATGGAAAAATTATTAAGTACCAAATATTAATACACAATTTAGAACGATTTTTCTTAAAATTCTGTCATATTTTAACAGGCGTTCTTCGATGAAGTTTGCCTGAAATACTTATGTATATTTTTAATAATATTATGTTGTTATATACAAATATGAGAAGACCTTGTTCAATTTGAGAATAATATTTGCTAAATGACTAAATTAATCACACATGATTTGTTCACGTCTAATATATAACATGTTCACAAATTTCGTTGAAAATATTTACCCTTTACGTAATACATTAAGGGTAAAGCTAAATTTTGTCGTATTTTCGCACAACATTAATGAAATAAATAGCTCAAGTTCTTTGTGTAAATAATAAAATGAACAATAAACATAACTAATCGATTATTCTAAGCATCCGCATCTATTGTAAATTATTACGCCATTTCAATTTCACAGCACGGAATTAATTATAATTTATATAAATGATGAACTTTACTTAAAGTTAATAATAAAGTTTTCGACTCAAACGTAAAACGATAAAACTTGACTAGTTTCGAAGTCCCAAAAAAACCTACATAATAAAATCAAAATATATTTGAGGAATTTTCCATACTTTTAATAATTATTTTTAATAGATAAGCAAACAGCCAAATGAGCCACATGTTGGCCCCACCACCTTCGATAGACAAATATAGAGATAGTCAATCATATCAAGTTACATCGCCAATGTGCAAACACCTATGGAAACTAAGATATTATTCCTGTGATTACACTGAGTCACTCAACCAAAACCCAACAATACAAGTATTGCTGCTCGGCGGTAGAATTTTTAATATGTGAGCTTGCACAAAGCGTTACCAGCAAATGAACTTAATGAAAAAATTTTCTCTATCCAAACTTTCACTAGAATCCATTCAGTCGCTCGAGCGTGAAAGTGACAAATCTTCAAACAATAACTTTCTCTCTTAAAAATCAAACATACTCAAAAAACAATTAAGTCATTGACTCGCAAGTTGTCGATCCGAAGCGAAGTTTACTTCGACTGTTACAAGTTAATGGAGACGATATGCAATCATTCAACGTCGTTTCATTAGAATACATTATTCTGAATACTTATTAAAAAAAAAAAAAACAAATCAAAGGTAATGTATGCAAATTGATGATTGTCTTTATTTATCAGAATAAACGCAATAAATGTTAATAGAAATAAAATTACAATAATAGTTCCAAGCAATTGACGTATATAAAAAGTAATAACGATGTGAATATCCAATTTAAAACTTACCAGTAATTCAGTAGCATGTTTAAACGACTTTATCGTACCTGAAACGAAATTGTGATTTTATTAATACATTGACAAATAAAAAAATATTTTTTAGACATATCTAATGGACTTTTGAAAGAAAAACACATCAAGAAAGGGATTATCTATGGTACATTTATTATACACAGTAGAATTTTCTTATATTAAAATCTATCATGTAGTTTTTAAACTCGCTCATCAAAAATCGCATTCATAATTCATAACTATAATTATTATTTATTAAAATAAACAAATATTGAAATTCTTTAAAATCTCATACATACTTTTTCATACGTATATAATAACTAAACTTTTAATTGTAATAAATAAATACGAGGGTAATCATTTCCCCGTCTACGTAGATAATTTTACAGGGTAAACAATTTTTTACAACAAATTTTAAACTATCCAAAGGTATACATAAGAAATCGTACGATAGTTAACATAACAATAGAATAATAATGAGAAAAATACCATCACACACAGTTACGTAAAGTCCCAATTAAAATACGTTCATCTCGAAACGCGATCCTATTACAGAAACAAAGTAAATAAAAGATGAATGAAAACTATTTTAGTATTAACGAAATATATATGCAAGAGTTTCATATGCATTGAACGCATTCGCTTTATGAAGACTAAATATTAAATAGATTAGGTAAGTTTTCAGAGTTAATATAAGTGTTTTTTCGGATTACCCGAGAGTTCATTGGCGGTTGCCTTGTCACCCAATCCATATTTTCACCTAAGTTCTACTTTTCACTCTTACCCCATAACAATGAAAATTTTTCACAAAGATTTTTTCATACTATCAATTTTTTTGTAACACACTATATACATTTGAGCAAGAAAAACATTTAAATGCAAGTCGTATCGGATCGTTATCGTTAACAAATTAATTGAAAGACTCTTTACATGCTGCATGCCGGGAATTTGCTAGTATGTTATATAACATTATTAATGTATAAATAAAACTCTTAAATTCTTGCACAGTATAAGACCAACTTACACCTGGGTGCAGTTTCGTTACTATTGTATAACAGAAAGTAATGAACATTAGACACATAGAATATAGAGTTAGAAGCTTTGCTCTACATGAGATCTGATAACTTCTTGACAATGCGAATCCTTTATGGCCTCGTCTTGGCAACATCTTTTTTTGGACTTTTGACTTTGATTGACTACAAGAAATTAATTCAGAGTACCGATAGAAAGCATTGATTTCGAGGACTCTTTCATTTTATCTGGTGAACGGTTATCATTGTTATCGATGGTTTATTAGTATTATATTGAACGATACCTAAGCTAAGTTTTATACCTATGCAATAATGTGATAGATGACTACTGAGTTTCTTGCCGGTTCTTCTCGGTAGAATCTATATTCCGAACCGGTGGCTGCTTTACATAATATAGTTTGTTAAATGACGATTCAAAAGTGCTTGTAAAAGCCTTCTTGAATAAAGTATATTTTGATTTGATTCGATATGATTTGATTTGATGCGTAGCACAGTAATCATTGTGAAAGTTTAACAAGTATACTTTTAAGCAAATTTTTCAGATGTTTTAAATATTAACAATAAAATATTATTTACATACATAAAAATATTCAAAATCACGGAATAATGGTAATTCATATGGTATAATTCATATATATTCAGTATGAACCCGTCGCTAATTTCTCGAAACAATATATTATTGTATTTTGTATAGAAGAAAGTTGACATACAGAAAGCGTTTCGTACAAAATGTAAAACAAGCAACAGATATAAAAGATACTCGTGAAATTGAAAAGCTGTGACCACACAAACATACAAAACACACATTACACAAATTAAGTAGACACAAATTGCATCTAATATGTTAAAAGAATAATAAAAATTTGTACACTAGATAAATTTTCATTAAAAGCGTAAGCAAAATTTTAATGGATTACGTTTCAACTAGTTTAAAATTCAGTTGCAAATTTTGACCCAAATATAAACTAACAGGTGGAGTTACATAAATATTTTATAAATCTAACTTCGATAAATATTTCATTTGTTTGAACTGTATACAAAACAAATATGGATACAAAATCACACGATTAAAACATAATATGAGCAAATTATTAATAATTTTAATGGAGAAAATAACAATGCAATTAATAAACACATGATTAAAAATAACATGGACTTGATGTCCGATTACATCTAGAGATGCGATTCTAGGAAGTGTCAACTAAGTAATGATTCTTATTATAGAAAATTATAGAGCACCAATTAGCGTTAATAAAAAAAATCGATATCATTGGATAATTAATTAATAGGAGCTTAGACGTTATAAATTGCGTCAATCAAGTAAAACTATTTGATTAGGTCCACTTATGATGGTATAACAATCACGTCAATATCATTAGTTTTTTTTTTTCAACGGGAAATCTTTATCAACAAAAGGATATCAATCTTAGTGAAAACAAAGATAAGTGGGGTTTACAAGTTTATTCGAGTAACATTTGCGCATTTTGTATGAAGCAATTCGTTATATAGCATTTAGCAATCTGTTGCAGTTTTGTCATTATTTTTTTATAACCGAAGAAGACAACCGTAAGCTAACAAATGTTAAGCGGTCATTATGATTTAAAAAGGGAACTGTTGTGAATAAAATTAATTTTATTCCGAATTAGATATTTTTTTTTAAAATGTATTCCTCATCAAAAAAAAATGATTTCCATCAGGTGAGCCTCCTGCTCGTTTGCCATCTTTTGACATAAAAAAAAATGAATTCATATAAAACCTTATATAGGTACATGCAGTACCTGTAAAAGTTTATTCCTTACCTATATACGCTCTATATAGAACTTTAAGTTTAATTAACGTGTAAAGTCAATGTTAAGGATTTACTTGAATAAAGTTGATTTTGATTGCGGTGTGAACATATCGTGAAAGAAAGCTCAAGACGAGGTCGAGTGAAGCTCTATAGCTATAAAGTTTCAAATGATAATGATTTTAAACTATGTATGTATTATGTATACGTGTGTTTGTAATGTATGTTTCTCTGATACGAAATTCGCTATACAAACCGGCTCCCATAGTTCGTAGATTCTATCTGCATTCGTCAAACCGGTATGTATACTTGTGAGCTTGACACATTCTTGCGTAACTCGTTAATTGTTCCATTCTAAGTACCTAACCATAAAAAAAACATACTTGATCTATGAATATCGTTTAAATTATAAACTTTAGAATTGAAATCTGTTTAATGCGGTAATAAAAGTTGATTTTGAATTTTTATACGTCCTTTATGGAATTCCTTTATGCAGTTTTTTTAAAGACCAGTTGTTTAACAATTCTAAGTAGTCTAAATGCTAATTATCTTCACATATACATATATGCTTGAGTCAACACGTCGGTACTGAGAAAGAGTAACAAGATCCAATTATACTCATATACAATTTGAAACATTAAGAACTATTATATTTTATTAGTTATTGTCGTTTCGATTAAAATGTTTTACAATAGTTTGAGCGCTTAACATAAGATAAAATACAGTTACATCTTTTTATATATTTATTTATATGAATCTAATACACGTGTTCGATGTTTTTTTAGTGCATTTGAGTGAGTTAGATTGGGTCGGGTAGGTGGTGCTGCGATAGGGAAGTAAATAAAATTCAAATATAATCTACGTAAAGTTTAAACTATAAACAAAAGTCTAGATCGTAAGACGGATTGGATAGAAAGTCGAAACTTTCACATTATCTCATTTACCTGACCCACAAGTAAAATGCAGTCTTCGCTGTTACTTTGCTATTTATGATTTTAAGAAAAGCAACATTGTAATGTTAATTATAATATTAACATTATTCAATTTTACAGGCAAATTCTATCTAATAGTCTGTGTGCTTTCGTGGAGTTCAAGCTTGCTTCATACAAAATTTCAAATTTGATGAGCCGTGTAAGCATAACGGACATACATACATACATATAAAATACAATATATAAAATAGTGAAACTTATCAGTTGCATTTTAATGCACAACATTTTTTAGTCTCCAATCATTACATAGTAGCATACCGCTGTCTGTCCCTGTGTATGCTTAAAAATCTTTAAAATTAGATTTTAAAATCTTTAATATTACACAACGGATTTTGATGCGGTTTTTTTTTAATAAATAAAATGATTCAAGAGGAAGTTTTATATTTTTAATACATGCTCAATATAGTAGAGAAACACTGATGAAAAATGAATTTTAGAGACATTCTGTAGTATATTTGGTATAAGCATTGCAAGTTAATTTTAATTTGCCAACTCATTAGCATCGATTGCCATTAACGTGATACATATAAGTTTTATTTCCCTTTTTAATATGATTAACATAAAAAAGCATAACTACAGACTTTCTTGACGATTTTTCTTTATTGCCGATCTTTAAATTCCATTGAATTCTGACATTTAAGTTTTTATGAGTGCTTATCTATATGTGCTCTTAGCTTACTTAAATAAACGATTAATTTAATAGAACGTAATAAAATCGCTATTAAAAACGTCATATTTAATTAGACAAGTGAATCAACGCGGACGTGTAAGGTTTAACATACCAGTCTGACGGGAACACTGTTATTATCAACCAACTTGATAAGTTCTTGTTTGACGCGTATATAGAGCGTTTTATGTAGCAATTACATTATCATTTAAAAAAGGGGGATAAACATGTGCTATTAACTTACTTTTATTTACCTGATAGACAAGTATATAAAGAGCACTACCAAACCCGTACATATTTTTTATGGCATAGTTTGGCAGACGATCACTAGGGTCACCTGATGGTGAGTGGTCACCACCGCCCTGTAAGAAATATTAACTATACTTTACATCGCCAATGCGCCACCAACTTTGGGAACTAAGATGTTTTGTCCCTTGTGCCTGTAATTACACTGGCTCACGCACCCTTCAAGCCAGAACAACAATATTGAGTACTGTTGTTTGGCGGTAGAATATCTGATGAGTGGGTGTTATCTACCCAGACGGGCTTGCACAAAGCTCTATCGCCAAGTAAGATAAGGTACTTACACTTAAGACATATGACATACTAGCTGCATGTCCCGACTTCATACAGGTGAAATAAGATGGTTTTTTAATAATACCTAGAAAACACATGGACATACCTATTCAGGGACTAATTCAAACACACAGAGAGCACAAATAGCAGCTACCAAAGAAATTCTGGATTACTAGAGATGACCCGATTATGAATAGACTCGCCGAGTAGCATGAGGCTGAGAAATCTAGAATACCACTAATAATACCAGGAAGGTATACTCAACAAATAAAAGCTCCCGAGTCAATGACGAAGTCGTCGTAGTAGAATGATGATGTCATAAAATTGCGATCCAAAAAATTCAATCGTGATGCTGTCTGACATTAAAAAAATCATGCATACACGTTTAAATTATAAAAAACAAATTATAAATATCATACAACTATGGCATGGACAGCACGTCTGTGGAGGTAAAATAATTAATTATACTAAAAAAAAAATTAACTCAAAATAGCTCAAAAACATCCAGCCGTTTACGAATTACGTTTACGAGTACAATATACATGTATACTAACTATATCTATATAGGATATATATAGTTTTATCTTTTACTCCTTAAGACTCCGTCAAAACAATACACTGTAAAATGCGATGTGGTTTACAAGGACCTTAAAAATATTGCATAGTAAATTTACGTGATAGATAAATTAAAGCTATTACTTTTTAGAATGTAAATTCTACCAGAAAGTACCAGTCAAAACTCAAGAATAACTCTTTTTCATCAAACGTATACATGTAATGTTCACATTAAATATATATATCAGCACTAATACATATTATGAATACATCCCTTTTTTTAATATCAACATTGCCACGGAGATTTCTATGTAATGATTTTACATCTTACATCCAACTCGTATATTTAAGAATAGTATTATTTACGGAAAACTAACAGCGTAAGTATCTAATTTCAATATGTAAGTACTATACGTGGTTATCTAATACATTTAATAATAATCATTCTGGTGGTTTCTAAAACCACAATCGATATGAATGTTAAGGAAAATCATTATAATCAAAAATTATGTAAGAGAAGTGGTCGTACCATGCACCTATAACGTGAACATGCTGTTTTCAAGGTCGTCGATGCATCCGTTAACCATTACCATTATGCTAATACCGGCTATATTTAGAAGAAAAAAAAGACGTCTCGATAGTGTTAAAACATATAATTAACTGCATTTTATTGTATAATGTGTATATTAATCATGCAGACCTACAAAACATCTCTTACGTTTAAGGTATTCGCTTATGCATATTTCAATACAATCGATACATTATCTTCTGTATCGCCATTTCTCTAATAATTTAAAAGCTAGAAGGCAATTTTGCCTGAGAAAATATATATGAACGAACGTTACAAAAAAAAAACTAATTTTAATATGCTCGAAAAGAATCAAAGCGACGTTAGACGGCGGCATTCAATGAATGTAAACCAATTCAACTGTATATTTCGTTTCGTAGACATCGAGGTCGCTTAAGTTTGAATAGATGTGTCGTATAAACTTCGCTGTTCCATTCATATGAACCACATAATTCAATTGACAGAAATATTGTATTATACACTACAATCAACGAATCGTTATTTAATTAGACTCTGTAATAGACACAGGAACAACTTACTTCACATAATTAGGGGCACATTGACACTTGCGAAGTATCGTTAATATTTTTAGTGTGCATCTTCAACTTTTTTTTTTAGTTTGATGTGTTTTTGTATTCTCATCACTCAAAAATCACTAAATATTTAGCCATTATATTCAGCGTGATTCGGAGGATTTTAGTCAAACATTATCATACAATACAATTCAACCGCCACCGTTGCCACCGCAACGCGTACCCTAGTATAAAGTATAACACAAATGCGATAGCCCCGTATTTAGAGCCTGGATAGTACCACTGATGGTCGGCGATAACTAATCTCATATTTAGCGATGAAACAAAACATATGTAGGATAAAGTTCTGCTATCTTTGTATCACAATACGCATTGAGCAGTGACAAAATAAGTCCTAAGACTTTTCGTCGGGGGACATTTACCGAGCGTTGCAGTTACAGAGACTTACTGACTGACTTCACTTTAAGCGTTGATAACAATAACTACCCAGTAATGTTATTGTTCGTTTACTTCTTATTAAACTTCGACTCGTAATAACATAAACGAAACGAAATCTATTGTTCTCGTATCACATTTCGTTTAAAACCTAAATCGTGCATCGATATAAGGAAATTAGAACCACGCCTTAATATAATAGTAACTGAAACGGCAACAGGATACAAGTAAATGTCAATAACGAACAATATAAATCTAGATATCTAACAAGCTGGACAATACACGGCCTATGAGGACAGACGGAATGAATATCCTATACTAACATTGCATTGCTGTAGAACTTGTTTGTTTGTTTGATTGAACGCGCCAATCTCAGGAACTACTGATCCAATTTGAAAAAACATTTCATTGATAGATAGCTTAGATTTATCGAGGAAGGCTATAATCACGCTACGGCCGATAGGAGCAGAGCATTAATGAAAAATGTTGCAAAAATGGGGAAATATTCCTTTTAAGAGCTTTCTTTGCCTGGGCGTAAACGGTAAAGTTTCGCAAAAATCATGTACGACAGAATCGAATCTGTAATGTAGCCGAGCAAAGTCAGGACGAGCAACTAGTATATAAATAAGCAAAGACAAAATAGTTCAGTTCCTTTTTCTCTTATGTTTGTCAACCCTATATTTTATATTTTCAAAAAAAACTATAGTGTTAAATTTTAGAAAAAATGAACAAAATATGCCAATTTACATATGTTTCCCTCAAATTTACAATATATCAGGCTCTTAACCAAAATTGAGACTGTTGTAAATATTAAAAGTACAGAATCGTTAATGTATAGAAAACAACAAGTACCTATACGGCATTTAAATAATTAAAAACGCAAAATATATTTTGACCGATGGATAATAATGATTGTTTTATCGCAACTGTGGCAACAAAATGTTAAAAAGACATGAAGAAAGTGAATTCCAGTGTGGAAAAGTTGCGGTTTGGTTTGAAACGTGACACGAAAACAAATATTTTGAGGTCAAATTACGTTCAAATATTTTAAATGCATTGTTATAAATTGTGAAGGCACTTCTTTCTTATTACCTCTAATCATTTGAGTTAACAACCGTTTCTATAACGAGGAAATTATGGAATTAATTCCACCCCGTTAATTCTTTGTAAGTTGGTGAAACAACATGTGTCAAACGTCTACCGATGCAGGTAGATTTCATAGTAATGTTTTTCTTCACCACTGGATATGAATTATGAATCCAAACTAACATTTTACATTACATTACATTAACAGCCTGTTAATTTCCCACTACTGGGCTAAGGCCTCCTCTCCCTTTGAGGAGAAGATTTGGAGCATATTTTACTACGCTGCTCCAATGCGGGTTGATGGAAAACAAGAAGACTTAATTGTAGATACCTGCACAGAATTATACCGCGACCTTTTGTTACGAATCACATTTGCTATCCACTGGGCGATCTCAGCAGTGGTAACAATAATAATGATATTTAGCATGTTTATATAAAACACCATACGGGTGAAACTTCGTTCTAAATGTTTTATTTTATTTCATTATATGTTTAATTGGGACAAACAAATATATAAATTATTTTTAATAATTCCAATTTTATTTAAAATTATAACATTAACATTAGATCGCATTTTGTGATTAAAGAATTAAATGTCAATATTTTATGTATCCGAATAATTTTGAGATTGAGAGGAGTCAGTTTAATGTAGGTATTTATATATCAAAATTTGTTATATATTTTTTTTATAATAACCGAAAATGAAGCCTTAGTGGAAGAAGGACTCTCTTAAAATCCTTTAATTTAAAAGCGAAATATATCTGCACCTATTAATTAAACTATTATATAAAAAAATGTAATATGGCATGGAATAGTCAGTATCAATAGCTAATTTGAACATTTCGTTTATCTCAATTACTTCGTTGACATCATTGACAATATCTGAAACACAACGTATTAAAGTTAATGACCATATGATCTATGATCATATGCAAACATATACGCTGCGAAGATTATATATCATTCAGATTACTAAGTAGTTACTATTATCATCTGAATCCATTCAAACAGAGAAACAAATCTTGTCTCCTTGTGACCTTATTTACCACTACTAAATACGGTGTGTAATATTTAATTATAATTTCAAAAATAGTTTACAACATTAGTTTAATGCATTAAAAATAACTAACTTTTATACATTGTAGTGTTATACTTACATTATATATTATAGTGTTCAAGTCAATATATATATAATAACTATAAATGTTGACTTAAACTCTAATTATATTTTTTAAATATTGCCATATAATATCATTGGTCAATTAAGATCTGATAATACGACACATATAATACACACATGAATAATGTATTAACTTTGTGACATTATGTTTGTACATTGTATCGCATGTCGTTCAATAATAATTATAATAACGGTGTTGTTATACGCTGATAATAATGATATCAATAAAAAGGCATGAAGCAATTCGATACGTTTCGTTCGAGAGGGCTCTACCGTGCCACATCTGTTTATTACGCCTCGTCGAGACAAAAGGTAATTTCATAACCTTGCGTGACCCTACAATCTATTCGCATGATTCACGTCCAATTCACTATAATTTAGCTGCGGACTAGACGAGCTTAACTAATAATCATTTATTATTAAAGTGACTCTCAGTTTCGTTTTTAGTCATCGTTATATCGTTAAATGCGACAACAAACATTAAAGTTCATCTTTAAATAGTCACACTATTCATATGGTTTCCACGAATTCTGTTTTATTTGGAATACGTCCAGAGCGACTGAGATATTCATCGCTACCGAGTCAAGGTTTGAAAATATATTAATTATTAGTTGCATAAACAAAATCATTTGGTATAAAATTGAGTTTTCAGACTATATTACACGTAGTCGATTTATTAAACACTGACACTATACATAAAAATCTAACAGAGCTACTGAAAAGTTTATATTAAGTTAAAAATATTGGTCTCAAGTGAGCTCGTCAGTAATTAACAAAAATACTGCATTACCTTTATTAATGTCATAATTTAGATCATGACATCACATCATAGAGAGACATCACGTTACTCCTCTATATAATATAATTATTTCAAGACCATAATATGGCCCTCAAATGATCTATTTTAGACACATCGTACGTTGTTGTTAATCATTCGTAAAGGCAATACACATTCAAACTGACACATCAAGGAAATACATAATTAAAAATTTTGTTGTAACCATAATCTGAAAGATAACTGCAACGACTACTTATTAAATTTAATAGCGAATGCACTCGTTAATACGAAAACACTTATTTTGTTTTATACCAAAAAAGTATTTCGGATGATTTTAAAAGGTTTTTTGTATGACATTTAACAAAACAAAAATAAAAGTGCTTACATTAAAATTGAACCAATAAAAAACATTAAAACGACGATTCAGGTAAAGTTATTGTTGATTATCGGATGATATTTGCTCCTTTTTGAGCTTTTATTTAACTTCACCCGGTGATACTAGTGGGTTAAATTTTGTAACTGAATTTGTAATCAATTCCACCCACTCTACCGATCGATCTGAAATATTGCGCACACTTATAATGCAAATACACAATATAAACCGATACATTACATTTATAAATGTTAATTATAGAAATGATAATAAAGAATATTTTTTGAAATTCAAAATTTGGTAATTAGACCATAAAACAATTAAATATGAGTGGCAGTTAACAGAAAAGTGTTTTTTGTTTTATATTTTTTAAGAAACATTTAATATTTATATTTATTAAAAGCGGAGTACCTACTTGGAAAAATATATTTATTAAAATTGTATTTTTCAATAAAATTAAAAGTTGCTATATCAAGTTATCCTACGTATCAGTACATCAAGCTTCATGTTTATTTTACAAAATGAAGAATTTGAGTAACATGCATAATAACATCGTAGAATTATTATTATCATGAATGAGAGTATCGTGAACAGTGACTTGTATAATAATAAAGCTTCATCCAGATATGCAATCAAAGCATACCATACTCAGCAACAATTATTTCGTAAATGTCTTGTGATAAAACGACAACTTTTGTCCAAAAAAGGCCCGTTTGCAATCAAACCACGTCGAATAATTACGATAGAATGAACCGAGGAATTTAAATTGCTTGGAAATGGTGTACCTACTTAAATATTTTATGTGGAAACTCGCTATAATTCAATTTGTTCAAACAAATTGGTATTGATCAAATTACGTTCTCGTAATATTTATTTCTATTTCACCCGCATTTAAAAATCGAAGGGAAGTTTTGTAACGAATTTATTATTATCAGCATAGCAAACCTGATGTCTCTCTAATCTGTGTTATCACTGTTAGATCCAGCGGTTTCAACTGCATTTTATATTAGTTATTCATTTTAAGTTGAATATCAAAATTTACAGGAAATTTATGGACATAAATAATTTATTTAGATGTTTTTTAGTTGAGTCAATGTATATAGTAATTGATTCACTCCACCCATAGACATTAACGCCGTGAATATAAACATTATATTTATCGTTACACGATAGGACCAAAAAAAATATTACATTAGTTTCTGAAATAACCAACCCAACAATACGTACCAATAACAGATGAGCGTCGCGTTACCCGACAAGTCACACCACCAGACCACATATTACATATACATAAATCCATATTCTTACACATCACCCACAACCGAATACATGCTGAATATTCAACAAGTATGTACCCTATGCCACTTCCCCAACACACTCGTTCTTAGTAAAGAACAGTACCGTAACGTTACGTCGACCGTCACGTTTTCTAACGTCTTACTGGGTCAACGACTCGCCACAAACCTTGAAACGTTTTATATCACGTAGGTAACGCATTCCGAGACAATTTAAGGTTTATTAGAGCATTTATCTAAGGTCTAGCGAGTGAACTGTCCACTTGCACGGAAAACAGCAATTAATCTGTTATTTAATATTCCAACATTCGGTTAATCATCTCGATTGACAACACAAAACGATGTCAATGCTATCGAAATGATTACTTTAATGTTTTTATTTCGTGTAAGTTAAAAATTAATCTGTGATTTTATTTTACTATAATCTCGATATAAATTAAAAATAATTCAATTACCATTGAAAAGCATGGAATCAGTGATAACCTTTTTTTTATTTGCGTCATACAGATGGACTAGTCAATTTAACCATCTGATTGTAAGTGGTAACCACTGCATAGACATTGGTAATTTAAAGACATTAATCATTCGTCATAACACTTATAATCCATCTACCTAAGGAAATGAAATGGGAAATAAGGAGCCTTATGCCTGTAGTTACACTGGTTTGTTTAACCTTCAAAACGGAACATGGATAATAATAAGTAATGCTGCGTGGAGGTACAATATCGTGTACATATACGACTAAATAGATGTTTTTTTATTTATGGTTTAAGTGTACGCTGTAAGTATACAATTATTTTGGTAGAATTAACTTTACAGTAGTAAAGTGATTGACGAATCAATATTTACTTATAAAAGTCATATTCAATATATGTACTTAATTTGATTGGCAAATAAAAAAAAGACCCGCTGAGTTTCTTTCGCAAGTTCTTCTCAGGTCAGGGTGTTTCCTTTTCCGAACCGGTGGTAGTGTTGAATTTGACTATCATTAAGTAAGTATAATGCTTCAAAATCGATGAATTACTTATTTTGTAGAAATAGAAATCAGAAAGTTAACAAGTGAGAGCATTCGCATCTGTTCGGTCGGCTGTGGGAACGGAGACGCGGACAACGTTTAATTAACGTAACTGTCAGTAATAGCGGATTAACGTTGCAGCCGACATTGGCACACATATAACACACCTGTTATTTATCTCGGAAATACAAACAGCAGTGATTTACCAATGATTGCCGATCTACATTTAAGTCGACTCGAATTTTAGCAACATTCAGTTGTTGAGAAATACGTACTTGTTTTGTTTATTTTGAGGAATGAGATTATTGAAATAAATAAAATTCAATCAAATTTGTAGATTTTCGTTGGTATGTTACAATAACTCAATATTGACTCAATTTTTCATAGTAGCCTTGTTGAAATGACAGAATAGACGACCACGACCGACCGAGATTCTCGAATTTGGAAGCAGCATTTTCTTTCAAATTATATATTTTAATTTTTCCTTAGTGTTCGAGTAATTAATAAAAAAAGCTGTTATGAAAGAAAGAAATAATCATGTTTGCATTTGTAAAATCATGTAAACGACACGAAAATCATCAGATTTTGAGCATCAGAATATTTTGCATTACGACTTTTCATAGAAACATTTTCATAAACTTACTTTAATGAATAATTATTTAAGCAATTCCAGAGTAATTATTTTTATTCGCCTAGAGCACCAAGCTAGACCAGCCCAACCGATTGTAACAAGAATTTGAATGTGTAGCGCAATGTAATAAAACCACAGGCTTATCGGTATTCATTGCTCTAAATGATTTACGAGAACAAATTACACGTTGCGTAAAATATGGAGTAAATATTGTGTAATATAATAAATTATGTTAATAATTATAATAAGTTTGATAGAATTGCTTTGATGTAAATAAATCTTGATTTTTTTTTTTCGATCTCTTCATTTATTATCCATATATTATAACTTCTAGATTAAAGATTCTTAAATTATATTAAGCGATAAATTCAAAAAAAACATTGAAATATATAGACTATAGTTTAATGACATCAAAATAAGACTACAAAGCGACTATAAGCCGTATCACACAATAAGACTAGTAATTTCTATGTGAACATTGAACATATCTAAGCGATGTTCGAGCTTAGATATGTTAATGTAGAACATAGAATAATGCAAGCATATAAATATAGAGCAATGTTATTTATTAAGAACATTGTAAAAAAGTATTGAAATACGAGGTATTACGTTAAAGTTACCCTTTCAAATAAAGAAAACTTATTTACAAAATTACGTTATATATATATATTTAGTAACTAACGTCTTATTTATTTCAGTGTTCAAAATCAATATAATATAATCGCTACAAAATATAACAAAACAAACAAGAACATACGTCAAAGCAACACAATGGAAATCATAAACGCGCCCCAATTACGCGAAAATTTATTGTCAATATGATTAAATAAATTTATTGATACGACCTTTGATATGAACTATATGTGATGGCAGATATATTGGTACCATTATAAGGACGTATGCACGTAATTAGTAGACTAACGATTATGACATTGATTATATTTTATAGCTTTATTCTAGTTCGAAAAATTCGACAATGTAAGACAAGATATTTTGAACGTATTTAAGAGACGTTTCAGATATGCGCCGGCGCTGATCACCGTATTCGGAGTTGGCCGACCGGTACGCACGCGCATCCGCCGAATTGGTCAAGTTCACGGCGCGTGTGTTGCGCATCAAATATGGTCATCGTTCCACAAGGCAACTTAATTTAATCTTTTTATGCATTCGATATTACATAATGAAATACATAAACACTTTGTAAAATAAACTTACATAGCAACATAAATTATAAAGTTATTAATTACAATCGTTTTTTTTTTATTCTCAAATAATTTATCTCAAATTCCACTTCGTTAAATTCGTACAAAACCATATGCCACATACATATTTATCCATAAATTAATACGATAAAAACCCAAGCAAATGTGTGACCTTGCATTTTAATACAAGATAAAACAACAGTTATAAATCACACGAAACAAGAGAACTAATTTCTTTTACGACTACATAACATTCCAATATTATAAATCAAATGTCAACTCAAGGAACTGAATATATTAAACGAATAATAATACAAGAAAGATTTCGTCGATTAACATAAATATCTTTATCTTGTAGCCAGAGGAGTCACCCATTAAATAACTGAGAAGTGCGTACCATATTAGTAATTACCATATACGATTTGTACCTACACAATATTGTTCTTTATTTTGAGATTCCTATCACAATAACATGTATGCTAATCGACGAAACTCAGAAGTACCTTCAATAAAATGTTCAATTAATGGAATAAAAAGAGTCCGTAGATTTAATTGAAATACGTATAGTAATAGTCCATACATCCCTACTAGCTTAAAGTAGCAAACGTACATAGAAATAAGTCAATAAAATAAATCTTGTCTCTTTGTAAACCGCAAACATAGGCATAGGATAAACTTCGGATCTATGGGTAATTTTAATAGCTCTAAATCCGACACAAAACAAAATTGGAACAAAATACATTGCGATTTCATTAAAATTTGAATTTTATATGAAATACTCAATAGCTTCGTGCTTAACTTCTACTTGACATTTTTAAAAATATCATAAAACCGAAGAGAATTATCAATACTTATATAGTCAGTAATTATTATGAATAAGCAAAGAGAAAGATTTCCCCGGTAGAACAAATTAAGGCAAATTATAACCTGACATCATTGTAAGTAGAAATCTCAATTTATCTTAAGTTCAATTTATCATCGTACGTATTATCTCAGTTCCCAGACGTCCTACACATAATTAGCTATGACTTTATTATGATCAAGATAAATGCTAGGAAGTACTGAGGTCAACGTATCTATTAATCTCTAAATATATAACTTCATACACTACGATCCTAGATCGAAGTCTTACCGTTGAAGAGAAGTTCAAAGAACACATACAAGGTAAGCTGTGTCCACTGACCTATCTTCAATTTAATAAAAACGAATAATAAGGTCATTTGACGTCAAGAATCATATCCTACAGTTCAATCTTTCCTGATTAGTTCAAGTTCATCATTCTCAATCACCTTTTCAAGTATTTTAATGGACGCAGCATCAAAGGTCAGTATTTCCTCTGATGTGTTACGATAACAGATTCCATAGCCTGCGGCGAGAGTCGAGGCATCATAATCGCCAAGTTCAAGGCGCACCACGCTCCGCTGACCGAGTCATCTCTGACCCGACCGTTTACAACCGTATTATAAGAATTGAGGTTTCTTTACGAGTACTCATATAACCGACATATTTCATTATTTATCGTTTTCCAATGTATTTGCATCGATCCTTAAGTTTGAGATATTGATTTTAAAGTTGATCTGATTTCTTTTAAAACTTTATTTTATATTTTTTACCGAAAACAAGAATCAGAACGTGACATTTCGTTTTGACATTATCAAAAATAAACTCATTTATGTTTACAAAAATAAATGCAAAAAAATATCAGATTTTAATAGCAATAAATACAATTAAAAAAAACTAACAAATAACACAGCGGCAGGACCTTCAAAAACTTGAACTCCCACGCAAGTGGCGACTTAAACAAAGCAATTTTACGAAACAATGATTGCAGTCGACATATTTGGATTCGTCTCCAATAAACCAGCAAAGGCAAGACCACTTCTCAAGTCGCAGTACAATCGGTAGCAGCGAGCGCAACGTTATCATTTAAAAATAACCTTTATACCGACGAAAGTAAAATCAAGAATTTTAAAACATTTACGGTTGGTTGTACACAACAATAAAATGGTATTATTGAAATATAACAACAGGAACAAAAAGGCCGAGATGGAATTCCTACGCCATTGTTAAGATTAGAAACTAGTCAACCGAGACGCGTATGAGGGTCACACGCCACACCTTTTGTCTAAAAGCTATTACATGTATTTCATTTTCTTGTTTGGTTATTCCCGCGAATGACATTCACACTGTATGGTTATTATCTTATAATTTTAAAAATACATTAAAATAAAAGTACGCTCTTAGTCTTTTGTTTATTTAATTGAAATTCCTTTGTGACACAAATATTCAAATTTAAAATGTCGTTAGAGAGCATTGCCTCCGAGGTGAACCTCAGGAGCCTTGTAGCAAATAATTATAGTTTTTTCAAGTATTGTGTTTTACAGTTAGCAATAACTCTGTAAAAATTAACTCTACTAAACCGTACCAGTCGATCTTTTCTCCATTCTATGTAACGTAGGCGAAATAAATTATTCTCTTTCTCATTTAAATATCAGTGAGCAAATAAAAATTAAATAATTAAAGAGAAGCTCTTCTTGTGGAAATTGTCTCACCATTAGCGAATATAAATAGCGTTATAGCATTAATCGTTCAATATCTATATGCGGTAAATCGTTTAACTTTATTTTATAATCCATTAACACTTTCAAACGGCACTGGCCTTTGACTGTTAGTTTTACGGTCGTAAAACTCCTATAGAAGCTCATTTAATTAGTTTGCTATTATATACTTGAACCTTGAAGTTACTGTATAAGACATTTAAAAAAAAATCGAAGAAAAATGTATCAGCATAACATTAATTTAAAATAATTTTTATCACATGAGACAAACGACTTATGTCCAATATTCCATTACATTCAACACGTTCGTTAAAATAAACAATGAACTTTTGACTAGTCATGATTATAGATCAAAATATATAAATATATATTACTCTTTTGCAAGAAATCAACATTATATTGAACGTTACCTTCACTAATGTCACAGGGAGGGTTAGTTCAAAATTTAAAGTATGTAAATATTTAACGAATTATTAAAAAAAAATATCAACTGTGGTATTTCATCTGTTAGCGAAAGATAAAAATTAAAAACTACGACGTCATTCCTTTTAAAAATTACAAGCTAAATAAATAGACTGAAATACCTACGCATTTACACCGTGGAATAAAAATCCAATAACTGTTTCAGTCTAAGTCAAAAATGTAGAAAACATTTTCAAAAAAATATCGAATAGTTTTAATTTTTTTTTTTAATTGTTTACATCTGTTAATAATATTTTTCTTTGTTTGTATACGTATTTCGTCGTATTTTATGATATGAGGTCGATGAGCATTCGTATAGTCACGAACAGTAAACAATTACTATAAAAACATGTTTCAGTAGTACACTTATCAGTTACGAGTACAATTTGAGGCATTTTTCTAACGAACACAAATATAAGGACAATTGTTCGTTAAACAACATTCATTGTTTATATATATTACGTCATAGTATGACAACATGTTTTTTGAATTCTTAAGTTTTAACTGACAGCTGTTTTGCAGGTACCATTGTAAAAACATACGTGTGTATGTATACATTGATATACTTGTATAATATTTATAAGAAAATAATTTATATAATTATACAATTGAAAAATCGACAACAAATAAATAGGGTTTGTAAATAGCGGTAATATTGAAACAAGATTGTTTAATAAATTTATATACATATATACAGTTCAGAAACAACTTTTTCTTATCTATTTGTCAATTTTTTTTGTATCAAGAAACAACTTTTTCTTCTCTATTTGTCAATTTTTTTTTTGTATCAAGAAACAACTTTTTCTTCTCTATTTGTCAATTTTTTTTTTGCATCAAGAAACAACTTTTTCTTCTCTATTTGTCAATTTTTTTTTTTTGCATCAAGAAACAACTTTTTCTTCTCTATTTGTCAATTTTTTTTTTGCATCAAGAAACAACTTTTTCTTCTCTATTTGTCAATTTTTTTTTTGTATCAAGAAACAAATTTTTACATTATTGAATCCTAATATAATTATATCATTATTATAACTTTCCATTTGACTCTTAATCTCTTTCAAAGTGGATTAAACATGGACTCAGTCATCGGTTTTGTATCCAACGTCACAAACTCTTAACTTAATAATCAAATAATTCATTCGCACTTTTCATTGACGCACAATCGAAACGAAATAATATATACACGCATTTATTTGAAAATAGAACACAAAATGTTTTCTTTACACACCATAAAGGTATTCCCCTAATATATTATAATGTCAAAACACGGTCATATGTATAATATACGTGTTCATGTTAAAGTATTTTTTTGAAAATCCCCACTTCGGTGCGGGTTTTACCATTCATATCATTAAGCAAATGAATGTTTTGATTTTTTTGCAACGACATGGAATTTTGTAAAACTTTGAATATCCGCGTTGCACTTTGATCGCTGACTTGTGTAGTCGTCACTTATAAGCACTTAACATTAGAAATACATATACATGTATAAATAATACTAGCGGAAGCTGCGCTTTACCCGCGCGAAATTTATAAAATACAAACTTTCGATCCACGTTTTACCCACTTAGGGGTGAAGTTTCGTAAAATCCGTTCTTAGTGGATGTCTACACCCTACAGGTCAGGTAAAATTCAGAAAACTTTTGATAATTCTTGTTCCATCGTCGTGGTCTATAAACTTTTGCTTTTATTGGTATGCGAGTTAGTTATCCTTTCCTTTACTTAACAGTTTTTACGACTATTTTTTCTACATTGTCACAAATATAATATTTTTGTCAAAATTATATCGATAACAAAGTAGGAATGTGCTTATATAAAGTATATTTTGATTTAGGTTGACGAAAAACTCGTTAATAGAATGCAAAAAAAATACAATACCAAGTCAAACGCGTGATTAGGACTCGTGCAATAAGTTTCAGTCACTCTTGGATTTGGAATTTTGATATTAGTTATTTGTGTGTGAAAATATCAACTGACTAACTAATTCCGTTCAAATCGTACAAACCTTATGCGTATCTACGAACTCCAAGAGAATATAAAAGCAACAACAATTGCATGAACGATGAAGAAAATGTTTGAAAAAACAATAATCTTAGAACGTAACTCGTAACTAAAATACAAATGAACATTGAATGAAGAGAAACACAACATTAGTTCATACACAAGCATATGTGTATTACGTAAATAAAGTACGAAATGCCTAGTGGTCTAGATTATTCGCCGTAACGTACCATTAGACGATGTGTAGAAACACCGAGTGTAACATCGTATGGGAGGAATATAGGAATTTACACCGTTATTAAATGTCGTAACAAGAAATGGACGAGGTGAACGAATCGGCGTTAAATTTATTAATTCTACTATTGCATGTATGTTTAACACGCTGCCCTAATATACTTATAATGTAATATATTTCATTGGTTATTTGAAATACCGTGTGTGATGGCGTGCATTTTAATCTAAGTTGACGCTTCTTTGGAACACTATGACAAACTAAAATAACTAAAATCAAACATTAAACTATGTTTGATTTGACATTTATGTGTAAAATATTAAACATTTTTGAACGTTTCTGACTGATAGCATGACGATTTATATGTACCTTTAATTTTTATCTAATTTCGCCTATTTTATTTGTATGGCACAATCCAATGATACAAACTAAAAAACAATAATATTACTCAATACTTGCATTCTCGTCTTTTGTAATAAATATTTAAATATGTAATGTGCGTATGTATATACCTACCAGTACTACACACCATGATGAAAAATTTAAAAAAATCTAAACGAAAAAAAACTGTTTCTATCGTACAATTTAAAAAAAAATTTAAATATGGATACAATTCTAAGTCACGGCTGAACAAAAACGTAAGCAAATCAATTACTACATAGTTGTGTATAACCTGATTTTTAAATATTTGTTTTGATATTATTTATTGATTACAATATGTTCATGGTCAAACATTTAACTTATTAGACACTACATAGAATTAAGCAATTGTTTGCTATCGTGAATATATTTCATACGAATTAGTATAAGTATCTTAACTAATTGTAATAATTTAAAACGATTGCGATAACGTTCCGAACACTATTCCTCAGAAAAAGAAACCTCAACTCGATATTAAATCGATTCTAATTCGATACAACTTTGACCGAACCGGAACTGGATTGTTATGTTAGTAGAACAGGAAAACGGTTAAACGTCAACGATTACGATTCGATTCAATTCTGATAAAGTGTCAATTTACTAGTAAAATAGGCCTTCCATTTAAAGTCTCAAACAAAACCGATGATCAATGCAATTGCAAACAGTAAATTAATAAGAGATCACGTGCCACTCATTACACGTGACAAAAGTAATACTTTACGCTAGAAACGTTTCATATTACAACGTCGCACTTGAAACTCGACCTATAAATGTTTTTTCTCAAATAAAAACAAAAATTAAAAACATATAAAAACCACCGTTCATTATATAAAAAAAAAACATTAATTTCAACGATCTGCTTGAGTAGTTACGGGTTAAAGTATTCGTCAATTAAATAAAAATCACAAAAAAAATAAAGTCTACAAATATGTTTACGGTCAATGGTTAAGTTTTAAGCACTTTGTGATAAAACAGACAATATTAAAAAACGAATTCAATTCATAAGAAATTAACAACATTTTATATATGAACTAAAGTCTATATATAATCATGATACGAAAAATATTCTGACACACCGCTCAAAGCAGATATATTAGTTTGGCACAGGGGTGTATGCATCATCACAGATTTACTGTACTCAGATGTTAAAATTTAATAAATGTGATTAAAATCCTCCAAGAAGCCGAATATTTTTAGAAAATGATCGTCACCTGAAATTCTACGTCAGATTTATAAATATAATTATTTGTAACACGCCCAGACCAGTAGAACGTGACCTTCAGATCCATTTTTATATTCTAAATCGTATGAATAACTCATAAAGGAAAATATCGTAAAAGACCAGCATGTTCAAATTACTTTTTCTAAAGAAATTCTGACTTGAGTTCAGCAGTGGACCAAACTGGCTATATTCCGTAAATAACCTATATGATATATAAAATAAGTTTCGAATCCTTTACTATGAATGTAAGAGTAAGTTAAGTTGAGTAAGTTTGTATGTTCTCCTGTAACTCAATTACATTTACCAACTTCCGATTATCAAATCATTTGGAAACTTTCCACAGTTATTAATGAGAAGCGAATCGATTGAATTTTCGAAAAACTTATCAACCAATCAAATGTCATAATATTTGAGTCTTATATTTAAGGCCTTAATTTAAATATGTAATTCTTGTGAAAAGAAGTCTTATTTGTTCAACCCTTATTGAGATGCTATGCTATTTACAGAAAAATACAAAGTAATCTAACCTTCTTCTTATAATGTTTACTATTTTTATTGCTTTATATATAATCTTGGAACAATGCTTAGCCCATCACGATTGATCTGAATTTTGGTATATACCATTATGTTCATGTAAAGACAGTTTACCAAATGAGAACATTTCACCAAACTCCATTAGTTTAAAATTTCATTAAAAATTTGGTGGGTATGTTATATGATGTTCATAGTCAGCACGTCGAAATCAATATATAGGTGTACTAAAACTCGGATCAATCGAAGGTTTGGATTAAAAAGAAGTACAACGTCATCTTTTAGTAAGGCTATCAAAGAAATGTTTTAAAACGTAACAATAAAAATAAAGAATAGAAAAAGTATCACGTAATTCAAGGGATTTTATAACCTCTCCATAATAGCTTTTTTTTTCGAGATAGAACATAAAAAAGTTATGATTCAAACGTTAACATAAATACTTTTTGTATCGATAGTGCAATATCGATGTAATCCAAACAATTATTTAATATCAATTTTAAAAACAGAACTATGATCATACGAATATTTTGATTGACAGATTCATTGATATTTTAAAGAAGCGATAGAAGTGAGTTTAAATTTCGAAGTAAAACGTTTCTACGGCGAACATATTATGACATACGAGCGAAATGTTTCCATGGTAAAGGCGTCTTTTCATACAAACAAAGACTATAAGAACAAATACTTATCTTGTCGTAGCAATTTCATAGAATATTCAAAATTAAAATAAACTTCAATCAAGTATGCTCTTAGAAACACTTTGAAATCGCGATTTTATAATGTTATAAAAGTAGTGATACTACCAGTTGGAAATTTACTGAGAGGAATCAAATAAAAACTTAGTAGATAAAGAGTAGCCAATTAAATTACAAAGGTTTGATAATTAATAGCTACAAGTATTTTTTTTAAAAGTATTTTACATAAAAAATTAAAAATTCTGTCATTATGCTTTTTTATCATTTATACAATCTTGTATTTAATAATATGGCTTATTTATGGATTTTTTTTTACAATATAATATTTAAATTTAATAATTAGCGATCTTAAAAATATATGCGATTTGATTTTATCGATAAAATACGATCTAACGTAGGATATACGAATACTTAGCTCAGGAAAGATTTATTAACTTAGGCGATTCAATCGACCGATATATTAATCACGTTTGAACATTTAAATGATGTATTGTATTTATTAATAAGAGCATGTCAAAGACACATTACATTCTGAATGTTTAGTGAAATCATAATGAACACTTTTTCGCGCGCTTTTCGCGGCGCCGCCATCTTGTGGGAAAAAGCGGGAAAGTAGAAAGTGGTGTTTCATTGTCACTGCGAAGGCCGTGTTATTATGATGTTATTCCCATGGAAAATCTTAGATAACGGGGTAGGATGGCTCATTTTGATATAAATAAATAGCTTATCTTATAATTCATTCAATTACATTCATTATATTTCTATGTGAATTTGTATTCATTCATATCTGCTATCTCAACTAGCCAAGATGATTTTTAACAAAGTATAAAAGAGCTTGTTACAAATTTTTCGACTTTGAACCTTGAGAAGCTACTATTTGTAAAAATTTTGATGTATCATTACGTTTACGTACTATCTAAGTTTTACTTATTATCATATATTTAAAAACATCTACATCATAACAACTATTACCTCTCCATCATATAAAACAAAAGAACGCTTTATTTTCAGCGCCATACGTTCGTATAATCCGAAAAGCTTAAATGCCTCTATTTATTTGGCTGCATGAGATGTGTCATACACGTCAGCGTGCATACAGTACCAAGTAGAAAAAACAAAAACGAAAAATTATATTTAATGTATATGATGATGTTATTGAAGGTGTATTGTGTATTAAAATTTAAATTCACAATTAACGGAGCGAAAGATCACAAAACAAAAAAAAATGAATAAAGGTCAGGGACATACAATTATATTGATGAATTAAAGTAAATATACAATGTAAAAAGCCTATTAAAGTTAATATTTTCAAATAGTGCAAGCTGTTCAATAGGACAAAGCCAATCTGGACATCGCCTTATAGATAATAATATTACCTTTGAAATTAAAACTGAATGAAGTATTTTCTAGAAAAAGATTCAGCGTGAAAAATTGCACCTAAATATGTAAATATATTATAAAGGCGCCTGTTTGCCGGCTCATAAAATAACAATATTATATATTAATAGGTATGCTAATATAATCAGAGTCCACCGTCCTACCGAGCGGATCTGGTTTAGCGGTGTTTATGTCAACAGTGTGATATCGCTTTTAACCATATCGGTAACAGTACCGATCATAGGATTCCATTTTTTACAAATCTTGGCGCCACTCGCCTCGACGAATGCCAATACACCCTAAATATATTAGATTAAAGTTTTATTTTATTTGCACGTCATAGTAAAATTTGTCCTTTGGTGATAGTATAGTGTTTTCATTCGAATTTAAATCGTATTATCAAAGTTGGAGAGCTGTTAATCGAATATTATCCGCATATGTTTTTGGTGGGTTTTCCTGCCGGCCGGCGTCGCATGCTTGTGGCCCGCGTGGAATGCGGAGATGACCGCGCTTTTCGGCATATTTTACCTTCCTAATTAGCATACGGCCGCGTCGGCGCCCGCATATTAGATGATTGACGTAGATATAAAAAACATCTGATTATAATAACCGACGTCGAACCTCTATCTACAATATATTGAATTCGATTGTATCTCGTTTCGCACGAGACTACGTTACCATTTGAATTTAGTTGTTATATAGTTACATTAATTTGAGTACGGTTCATGGCCGTGTTGTTAATTAAGTTAATTTTTTTTATTATTAATTTAAATGTGGTTATATTAGGTATATAGTTCAAAGTTTAATTTATGTATTTATAATTATCGGTCGGAGATATATTTAAAATATTTTTCCGTTATAAATAAATATGTTTGAATAATTTTTACATGTTCGATTTGATTGAGGCGAGTTAATTATGCATGAAATATTTATAAAATATTATAATACAATTTAGCATTCGCAAGTAACGTCAAAAGGCACGTGATTTCGTTAAATATTAGAAAATAAAACTCCTTGAGGAAAATATATTCTCAGACAGATCTGCGGATTGAAGGATATTGCAGACTTTTATAGTAGTACCAGATCGTTGTGTGTTACAAAACAGTAGGTATAGATATAATATTACATATGTACGTACGTTTCACTATCGTAGACACAACAGGTGTCTAGAGAATACGGCAATAACTTGCAGATCGTCGATTTTCTTTTCTACTTTATAAATAATACATTACAAAACTTATCGCGACATCCACAAACATACTAACTCGCTTCTATCAATCGTTAAAAACGAACGATATAATTAACACTCGTATCCGCCACTTTCAAATCAACGGGATACGATAGAATATATCACTTTCGTTTGCTGTAGAGACCATTGGAGCTATTCGATGTGATAAATAAAGTGTAGCCTCGTAAATGGAGCGGAGATTGTAATAGGTCCCTTTCGATTGGAAGTTCTAACTTTTCTATGTTTATCTACTTTCTATATATAAAAGACAGACCGCAGGAACTCGCTTTAGTAGTTTATATTACATAATATCCCTTTATACATGTTTCAATCAAACACAAACCAACGATCTATTTCGTCTTGTCATAAATGAATTATATCAGCGCGACTTATAGTCGATTTATCATTTATTGTATTAAGATTAATAGTAAGGATAAAATCATAAGATTAGGTTATTATTTTGGGATTAAATTAATTCGGAGATCAGATCATTATATTGTTTAAAAAAAAATTAGCAGTTTATTAATGCACGACATCACATAGGGTTTAAAGTTTACAATATGACTAAAATATAAATAATACATGTATTTTTATACAAGTAAGTAAGTAAGTTTACTTTTTATATATGTTAACCATTTTTGAGTTATCACGTTTTTTAACTTTTTTCAAAATATTTTGTCTTCTGAATTATAAAAACGATTAAACACTGGTTATCTATCAATATTAAACAATATGCAGGTTGCGGCGAAGACGTATACGAAGCCACTTGAGTCTTGAACGATATTCGGAGTCATGGTCATATTTTCGAAGGCAAAATATGAATCGAACAGTAATATGTTAAGTTGCTCAAGCTTGTTCAGATGGTTTTCAGTCAGATCATAATCTTAAGTCAATGAATCGCATATAAAGGAAATGTGTAGAAAGGTATCCGTTGCTTCATACTTCTGTTCTGATTTATTTTAAATTTTGCAGACTCAGAGAACAGATCGGCATCATTATAATAATTAATATAAAAAATGAAATAACCCTAAAAAATATATTCAACAATTTTACTAAATTTATTATTAATTTTAATATGCATTCTACAAAGCTGTGATCGCAAATTGTAGGTCAACAACAATATGCGCAATCTAAGCAGTCCGGCTTGGAGTCCACCGAGACATTCGTTAATTTATAGCTGTTGCGATTACCGACTATTTTCTTAATTAAAACTGTACTTTAGCCCGACTCCTCCTACTTCTATTCCTTAAAGAATACCTACAAAACCAATCGTGACTTATTTATATATCCTGCCATATCAAACAAACGTTCACTTACAACAGCGAAAGCAGAAATGTAAAACTACACTCCGAGTTGATAAGACTGTTTATTTACAGTATCAAAGTCGGCTCGCAACAGTCAGCTACAAATAGCACTACGTGCATATAAACATACATGTTCCATTAACGCTACCTGAATCCGCGTACATCCCACCGATTTAGAGATAAAGGTTAACACACACCACGATAAACTGACATCCAAAACAATACTCATAACAAATTCAAGTGACAATTATAAATGAGTGTAATAAATTAACTGCATAAAATAATTATATTTATAATATTTCTAATGTTATCATTAACAGAACGAGATAAAAAAATAACAGGAAACAATCAAACAATAATCGATTAATTGTAATTTTACAACTTTAGGAAACGTTTGTGTAATTAATATATACAACGAACCTTCCAATTAAAGTTAAACGCTCATATTTTTAAAAGTAATAAAATATAACAAAACTTAATTATATTTATTTCAAAGTATTTAAAGAGGTACTTATTTATAAATAAACATTTTTTACAACTGGCAACTTTGACTGTTTCTCATTTACCGCGACAGTTCGAAACTAGAAAGATTTAATTCAAATGTACTTTAAAGTCGAATTAACTAATTTGGATTCAATCAGAATGGTCTTAGGTAGGTGGCAGTCGGTGACGCAACGACGCAGGCGACCAATAAGAGTTCAGATTAAATAATTATTATTAATTAATTTGGGTTTGATCAAGGTTTCAGCAACTCGAGGATAATCGATACAATAAAAACATAAATTATTGGATAAACAATTAACGTATTCCTTACACGAGCTACGAGACGATAAACTGCTCGCAATATCCTTCCAAAAACAGTCAGTTGTCAGGTCAGTGTTTGATCGTTAATTTTGAAACTCGTTTTTATCTCGTCCATTTGATTAGGAAATCCCATAAAATCAAGTTCCCCGAGGAATTTCGGTGTGTCTTTAACTTACAACGCGATAGCATTTATGAACGTCGGTAGTTAAATATACGGAGTAATTTAAAATGAAATCCGCAATCTCACCAGTACGACGACCTTGGCGTTAAGTTGAGCAAGGGCACCGCGGGATGACAACTGGAACTTGCTAAATTTATTTCAAAACTTAAAAATATCCTGCGTTATTTCTTGAGAAACATGCTTACAGAAGTTTTTACAAAGAGAATAAATTCTTCAAAAAAAAAAGTGTCGTACTGGTTGTATTCACGGATCAGACCAGAAAGTATGTAGGTATTTGGCAAAGTTGGGATACTAACAGTGGCATTCTACATTATTTGTTAATTGAAGTATTCATTGAAACAGTGTCATAAAATGTATAAACACAAGATTTAACTACAATCTTTTAACACCAAGTTTTAGCCTTGGCAAACTCAATTTATCCTTTTGCGAACAAGGTATTGCTACCATAATAAAATCCATCAGATACATTTAACTTCACCAAATAATAATTTTAAATCCTTATAACTATAACAAAAAACAACAATAAAAAAAAATTAGGCATATTACTCAATAAAATATTATACGTGTAACTGATAAAAAATCTTGGAGTAGTTTTTGTTGTTAAAACAACTGTTTTATGTTATAGTACCATGTAACATATTTTGATGTAGTAATATATTTATTTAATCGTATTTGATTAATTTGAAGTACGGGAACTTTAAATTAAATTTGATCTTGTAGAATGCTAGCATTCAGAACTGTTTCGATACTTAAACATATTATATTTTGATCGTAAAAGCCTCGTGCGGTTAAAAGTTCCAGGTTTACGTAAAGAGTGTAATCGATTCTGAGTATATCTGGTCATGTCACGAAGTATAATAGCCAATAAATCTATCATATCATGCTAATCTATGAAGGAAAATATCGTGAGAAAACCCGTACATTCGTGGCGATTGTAGGGCATGTGTTCCTGTCCACTTAAACACTCATGTTTACGTAATAATAATTAGTATTCATTGTTTGTTTTTATATCATAGTCATGCGTAATTTAATGATAATGAATTAAAAGTCTGGTACGATTTCGAAGCTATTCGTCAGTTTATTTATCAGCCGCCTAACTTTTTGCTTGAGTTTTTACAGTGTTAATGTTGCTAAAGACTTAATTATATAAACGTGCTGGTTTTTTGTTTGTAAATTTGGTAAAATATAAAAATTTCAAATTTTTGATTGATTAATATATTCATATCAGTTACTTCAAAATAAAATCATGCACCGAAAATAAACTAAATTGTAATTAAACAAAACACAAATTAAATGCTAATATTGTAATCAGTTATTTATATATGTATGTATGTTATTCATATATGTACATTATTTTATATATTATTATTTCACTGTAATGTATTCATATATTATGTTAATATCTGCCTTGCACACCCCTACCTCTTTCTATATCTGTTTCTTTCCTCTACCCTAAGGTTGCCTGGAAGAGATCGCCGTTTAGCGATAAGGCCGCCTCTTGTGCATCTTTCTTAAATGTGATTCAAGTTTATGTTTACTGGTGTACAATAAAGAGTATTTTGATTGTTTTGATAAATGATGTGTCATTAAAATATATATATACACATCATATAAGTAACAAATGCTATGGTTACTTGCTTAAAAGGGTTTCCATTCATCGTGGAGCGATAATTTATATTACATAACAAAACAGAATCTGACCATGTTAATATTCACATCGAAGAAGTGCTAAAACCAATCTAATTAGAGCAAGGTCCTGAATTGCAACAGATCATGAGAAATGTCGGAAAGCATAGAACGATCAAACAATTCAATTGAAGGTATCATGATTTGCATAGTCGAGTCATTTTTCCTATTAATAAAAAAAAAAAAGGTTGTTATTGAACTATTAATGCAATAAAATGGATGTGTTCAATGTATACATATATATATAATGATAATTTTCCGTTAAATTAATTACAAGTTTGTGTTTGCAACTGTTGTGTTGTTTGTAATTCTTCAGAAAGTTACCAACAATTATGCAATTTTATATAAGATTTTATTGACAACTTAAGATTATAACAGAGACTTGTTACCGGAGCATATGGACAGCACCAGTTGGCGTTACTAATATTATTGTGCAATTAACATATATATACCCACAAAAACATATACTATTAATAAACAGATGTCATATTTATATTTCTAATAATGAAGTGCTTTTTAATGAACTGAATTAATATGTGATTAAAAATAATACGAAAATTATACGTTATATAGGACTTAGTTGATACATTGTAATTTTATTTAAATAATATCAATCAATACATTTGAATTATCCTTATTTTTGTTTACACTCAAATAACTTTCATCGATCAAAACTTCAAGGTCACAATGTTGTTTCCTTATCCTGCATCTCTAACAATTATTTCTAATAAGTAAAAAATATGAACAGAAAAATGATGGAAGACAAAAATCCGTACCCCGAACCAGTTATCGAAACAAGTACAAAACATTGGAATCTTATGAATCTCGCGACGCTTCGACGCCGAGATTCTGTCACAGAAAAAAAAACCAAAGTCCGTTTTAAAAATTAATAGTGGGACCGTCGTAAATCTGGCAGACGTCAAGGAATAATTTGGAAAGGAGTCGCCATTAATTAATTTAAATAAAATTCTGATCTATATAAATAAAATATATATCAAACTGTCCGATTGATAGTTTTATAAATATCAATGAACGGTCCAGATATAACCTTGACATTTAGATAGTATACCTACGAGTATAAAATACGGAAAATATTTTGATAATTTAAACTAGAAATTTCTATAGAAAAGTCGAAAGTTTAGATATGAATTTATGAGAAATAGCGACAAAACTTAGACAAGGAAAACCGCACGCAAATATATGTACCGTTTATTATAAGACATCTCATTTTATAAACAATAACAGCGACAGTGTTTATCGATCGATATTTTGATATACGGACGGCGCCAAGAAAACGGTCATTACATCTAGAATTATGTTCTTTAAAATAATATTAGCTAATTTAGCCATTCGATTAATTCAGGCGACGACCTTGTCGATTTTAAATGATCGATTCTATATTTAAAAATATATGCGAATCTTTTACACAATATTTACAAATAACTCAATAGCTAAATAGACTTAGAAATAATTTAAAAAAAAAGTATATTATTACAGTATTCAAAATGATTATCGTCACCTTATTACAACATAAATATAACTTTTTACGAAGGGATTAATTATAGTTTCGAAGTTAATTTAATTTTTGAGTGGTGATTTTTTTTGTATTATTTCCACATTTATTGCTACTAAATAGTTTTTGTTCTAGTTTTTCTATAAGTAAGCTGAGATTAAAATATTGGTTGAAGTGATAAATGATCAGTAAAGATCGATAACAGTCAAAAGTGTCAGGCAGGTACCGTCAACATTTTCAGTGTTTATTTTATTAAGAAAGCCGAGGAATTCTCGCGGTCGTTTGATTTAAATGTGAGATAAAATTCGTAAACAAAGGAAAAATACTACAATAAATATAAAAAACTTTATGAATTTAAAATTACATAATTCAAGCGGTCAGACGACGCGGGCGAGACGCGCCAGTCGCATCCGGCCAACTTCGCGGCGCCGGCGCTGGCATTCCGCGACCCTTGCGAATATACGACGAAACTTATTTATCATTTCGATACACATTGTAAATATGTCAAGCTTATTTTTTATCGTACGAAAGTTTTACTTCATTATTTAATAAATATATAAAATATATTTCAATGAATACTCTTGGCCTATCTTTTTCTTTATAGTGCTATGTTCAATGATGTAAAGCCTACTCACTAGTAGCTAAGCCAAAATAACCAAGGCGTAACATTTTGATATGAGGAGGGCAAATAACATATTAAATAAAATCGAACATAACAAACCAAATGAATTATAAAGTTTTATTTCATGCAAGCTAGCAGCGATTTTCTTAATTAATTCTTCGTTTTTTTTTTAATTTATTTATTATCAATAAAATATATACAAAGTAGTGTAGTGAAGTTTGAATTACAAAATGTTCTAAATGAACTAAGCGCCTCCATGTCGTGGAATGTAGCTGCATAAATAATATTCCCAAATACTACAGATTTTTTCTTAAACCCAATAAAAAGTACCGCTGCGCGAAACGATTCGAAATTATTTATATTTTATATTTCTAACATAAAAAAATATCGTGACGATGACTTTAGATTTATCAATATGGCCGTGGTGGTACTATATAATTTCTATCCGAACGATTCTCTAACAGTGAACCGAACAATGATTGCGTTATTCTAGTCAAATAGGGTTATAGCAGAAGTTAAAACGCGATGAGATGCGACTCTACGGACAGTACACGCAAAATAATAAAACAGTGCAAACTCTAAAATATTATAAAAATAAATATATAAAGAGTAGGTTGTTATTAATAATGACTATGAAGTATTATATTTATAGCATTAAAACTGTTTTTTGTTTAGATAATCAAAGTGATAGAAGGTAATAAAAAATACCACGTTTTCCTTCCTTTAACAGACTCTTATTAAACCATTACTAACGAAAATCATACTATATACTTATATAACTATTAAGCTGAAGAGGCTTCGAAAAGAAATATTATGTTTTTTATATATACATATATATTCATAAACACACCGTAAAATACCACAACTTGTTCGGAGAACTTAACAATTATAAATATTCTACAAACGAGATGCAAAAAAAAGATCCGGGATGCCGCTCGTAGAAATAATATGATTAAATACCAATCGCAGTGGAAAAATAAAGAATTTAGGATTTAAGTTAACACACCACTACATTGATTCGCCGAGCAACGGTATAAAATATAACTTTTAAGGATTACTAAAATTAAATTAAAAAATTAAAAAATCTTATCTTTTTCAACATTCTTGTTTTAAAACGTTTTTTAGTATTATTATTTAAAATTTTCGATTCTTGGAAAATAATAATATTAATGTTTTACAAATTTAAATTAATTATATATTTTATAATTATTTTAACAAAAAATGTTTAAGCTGCTCCCATAAATGTACCTACCAGTTATATTCATTTCACTATACGTATCACAGAATAGTTTTGAAACATCGTTACGGCTTAATCTCAATATGATTTTTACATTTTAATGCTAAATTAATTAAAATTAAGTTAAAAAATTTAATTAATTGAAAAAATCAATTCGAACTACATTATGAATTATTTACAAGCGTGTGTAAATAATAATAATGAAATTTTATTCTATAAATATAACATTGCTATGTTTTCGATGGACGGTCAGCTTGCCTCTCGGTCCCGTTCTCATCCGGCGACCTTCCGAGGACGCGCCGATGTCGATGACACTATGATTAGGACGTTCGCTCACCAAAAGCTTTTTCGATTTATTAATTAATATTTTTAATGAATATAGACGTATGTTATGGATAAATATGTTTAGCAGTATAAAAATATAGTAGATACTGTCGTCAGCAACTTTAATCGAAAACTCACCGTGAAAAATAGCTTTAGTTTATTGAAATTAGTTTATGAGTAATATTGTTTTTAATACCTCTTAATAGTTGCTTTACTGTATCTTAGATCCTCGAAAATGCCCTTATGTTTTAAAGGTTAATCGTGATTTATGAAATCAAGCAAGAAAACTTACGACATATCGAAAAATATCAAATGACGTTTTCATTTGATATTTTACTTACAATTAATACATCAATGATAAATTTCTAACGTTGATAAAACTTGTATTTATGTTCACACTAATTAAGGAATTAATTAACGGCTTCAAACCAAACGCAACTTTAAATACTTGTCATATTTAAAAAATACATCAGTAGTTTGAGTAAAAGGAATACAGACACGGATCTATATAAATATCAAAAATGTATGTACTTAGGTACTTACATTCTTACATATTTAATAGCTATCGATAAATAATGTGGTACTTTCGTGGGATGAACAAAACTCGTCCCATTATAACTATATGTATTAAATAGGATGCATGGCGCGGCGTAGTGTGTGTCACATTGTGTGTTAGTGTGCGTGCAATGCGCACGCGCTTACACCGGCGTATTTACGCGCGCGCCCCTACCACCGCCGCCACTCATGCGCTGCGCGACCTGCTGAACACACGCGCACCCCACCACAGCCTGTGACCCTGCGACTCTGCGACACAACGAGACAGCTAAAACAACCCATTTGCTTATACTATGTGCCAGTGACTGAACGCCAGTGATTTAAGTGAAGTGACATTACCACTACCCTCGTGATATGTGCTGAAGAGTGTACATCAAGTGATTTTTCAGTCGCAGCCTCTACCGTTAACAGTAAATGTAAGATTAATATATTTTTTACAAAAAGCTAGTACAAGTACGTATATAGGTGTTCGACCTAGATCTCACGGGGTATATGCTGACGCCGGACTGACAATAACTCCAGAAACAATGCTGTACTGTCGTGACATAAATATTAAATTTAAATTTCGCAGCTAGCCTAAAGCATGAGATTCAATGACGGCCGCGTATAAAGAAACACCTGTGAGAAAAAGTAAACAAAAGCATTTCAATGAATTGTTACGTGTGTAGTTAAATATTCTGTGAACGAACATTAGTACAGGAATATTATTCCGAATAAATAAAACGTGATATTCAGATTAAATATAATATACCGGTATATTATCTCGTAAGACTTGTTATGATCCACTAGTACTAGAAAAATCGGCCCACGCGGCATTAATACTGATGTCATAAAATAAAGGACTTTGAATGAAAAATTAATTCACTGTAATCATTCTATTTCGAAACTTGTTATTCACAGTCGTATGTATCATTAAATAAACACGATCAACTTAATAAATTCGCGACGTAAACATCTTATTCAAATAATAAGGCAAAACAGGGGAATACCACTAAATAACTTCCGACGATACTCACGGAATACATAATTAAAATAAATATCGTGTGATAAATAAAAAAAATAAGCTCTCAACAAATTTGAAGCATCCGCGTAACGGGAGTTCGAAAACACGACAAGACGCCTGAGACATACTAATTTGACGTATCTTCAATTATTACGTGACTACACACTTAATTCAGCCAATGGCTATGACGATGTCATTTTAATAATCCAATACCATTTAAAATATAATTTATCAAACCTATCAAACAAAATCTCTAAAAAAAACTTCAATACTTTAGAAAATAATATTACGAATAACTAAAACTTTATTAAATCATTTCATTCGATGTAAATATTTATAATATTTACATCGAATAAAAAATACGGCAATTACATTCAATGAAGTAGCATTAATAAAGGTACATCGATAAACAAACGAGATGAAAGTAGCACGGGCTATGAAAGTGTACCAAGTTATATCAGTGCAGATATGATGACATAATACCGTTAATAATTGACACATACTGTTTCGAACACGTTAATGCCGACAGTGGAAACGATTCAGATTAGTCAAGCTACAAGTGAAGGAAGTGTTGCCATTCGATATATCGATAATGATTTTCCGAATCAAATCCTCTAAATCGTGTCAAAATAACAATATTTACGAAAGCGGATGCTGGAAACGAACGTGAATATTATCGTTCTAATATCTCAGAAGCTGACGATTTAAATAGTGATATTACCAATGCGTAAAAAGATTTAATCGCTACTGTCAAACTAAATAACAACCTTGTCGAGATTGATAAATGTGATTGCTTTTAATACAGTCATTCTGACAAAAATAATTATATTAATTGAAATCAAGACATCAACTATAAAAATAGTAAATAATTAGACCAAAATTGTTCCTATTAATATAAAATAAACCCGAACACGAATTACAAAGGAACAAAGGATAAATCTAGTCACAGAAAAATTCAATGTTACATTTATTCACCTTCTATTGAAACTTTGAAGGCTACCATCAAATGCCATTAGCTGTGAAACCAGTTTTATAGTATACCGTTCCGAGCTAAAATAAGATTGGCATTAAGAAAAGTGTACACAGCTATGTCGGCTATGTCGCATAACCAACTACGGTACTACGTGCACGATGACACAACAATCACCTGCTAAGGCTAACCTATCGGACAGCCCTATCATCGTCCCTGTCTAGACGGTCGCATAATATGAATCAGGATACAAAGCTGACACGTCATTCCGAATAAGCTAATTTTAACCTCTTCAATACTATTAAAACACAAATGACATCATTTAAGTTCATAATTATTATATATTTGTCTAAAACGTTCGGCTAATTACAACTGACAATGGTTATCAGTCGAGCGTGCAATGTTTATGTTCTCGTGCAAATTATTAAACATTTGAATCTATAATAATAAAGTCAGTGTATACAAATTAACGATTGCGTCACCTCTCATGTACGTTTGTATAAAAAACGAATCCGGCTTATACGTCGTGATGAGCATTTTATCACGATATTAAACTATATATACCAAGAAGTGTTAAGAAAACAATGTGTACGAATCTTATATTTTGTAGTGTAACAATGACTCGTCCGCAACGGGTTTACGAGTCGTTAGGTACCAAAATCAAGTGTCGCGAAACATTAAATGAACGAATATAAATATACCACCTTGAGAATAATTAGCTCAAGTTACGATCAGATAATTACAAAGCATTCGGAATAATTATTCGAAATTACAAAATTCGCATTTAAAATATGCAGCTTTCCTTGCACGACGAGCGAAGGACTCGGGCGCAATCTAAGGTTGCCTATTATCCGCCACGCTCCGAAAATCATCAAAAGGTAGCGCCCACAGCGGCGGAAAAATTTTGAAACTCATTACACAAGCAACTCATATTAAACAATATAAAACTAATAGTCTTTATCTATCTAAAATCAACTAATTGCTATTTACTCCATAGTGCTTCCCCTGTCCATCCGATTGAAACTATCTCGATAAAACTACTTGTACTTACGTGCACCTTGCATACGTAACTATTCTTACCTGCAACAAAAAATAATAAGGTTAATTGATTATATAAGAAATAAAGTACGTTTAAATATTTAAGCGTAATTGAGACTCGTCAAGAAGGCACGTCTGCGCCGTTCAATTTACAAAGCTCATTTTAAATTATGTGAAAAATACGAAAATTTTCGATGTCGTAACCGCAATTACTAGGCAAACGACATGAGAGTAAACAACTTAGTATTACATAGAAGATTACACGCAATAACTAATGTGTCCACAGAGGAATTACGAAACAAAGAATCAAGAAAGTCGCAAACTAACAAAAGAAAAGAAAGCGCACACCCATTACAAGAGGTACCGCTTCGAAATACATAGTTATAGCCATTTTCATAATAAAACACATATAATATAAAATCTTAATGTCATCTTAAAATAGCAGGAAGTCTATATATGGAAAACTATTATGGAAATGTCTTTTACTCCATTTTTTCTTATCTTAAAGACAATTGACTGTTATACTTTTCAAAAGTTCTAGAATACATGGTTAAGAAAATTTTAAGCTAGGGACCTCTTTGTCACCCACTTTAAAACGTTAATAGTAATGTATTTTGCTAAATGGTACAATATATCACAATCCGATTAAAACCTACATTATCCTAATGTTAGAAATAGAAGTATTCAATAACCAATTTTACTTATTAGGCATGCAGCCGCGAAATGCTTGCACAATTCCGATATTAACCTTGTAAGTTTCAAATATAGCGTAGGTATTATAAATCATAAATCCACTAACAATGAAACGCATGACAGGAACATAGACAAACTTCGAAATACTTAGCTACTCGGCCCCGAGGCGGCGCGTGCGCACTCACAACTGTATTACCGCCGGTCACGACTATGAACCGGAGCAGTTTTTTGTAAAATGACCTTAACGCGCCGTTTAAAAATGGAGAAGTTGACATTACAAAATAAAAAAAAAATGTTCAAATCGAAAACAGTTTACAAACTGACAAACTATAATAAATTATATTTTTTTATAATAAAACATCGAAATATATGGACGCAATATTAACATTGCTAAACTTGATAAATTCTTAAATACAATAAACATTGGTACAGCGTATTCGTAGGCACTGAGACACACGATATAAAACTTAATAACAAGTCGCTCTGTGAAAAATTCTCACATTAAAAACGCAAGGTTACGAGATAAGACTCTTAATTTCGGAATTATCTTTACATCTTGCAGTATTATAGAAGACTAGTTTCAGTCCGCGGCTTCCCCCATTTATGCGGGTTGCTGGTGTTGGGTAATTTTTTTCGGAACAAAAGTAGCCTATGAATTTCATTCAGATCCGCCCACCGTTCTGGCGATATTGAGTAACAGACATCTCTCTATCCATCCAAATTTTGCATTTAAATTATCACTAAGATGACAGAATGAACGGGTTTGTTTTTGAAGGCGCAACAAACTATTCCAAGCGAGTTGTCAAGAAGGCTTCACCTTGACCGAACACTAACGATTATAGAACGAGCTCCGACATTTCTTTAATATTTGTCGATATCGAGATACACAATTAAAACACAAGAAACCAAAGGTGAAAGATACAAATAGTAATATTTGATAGAAGCATATTTTATATTAAACAAAAAAAACAAGATCATTGGCGAAACGAAAGATATTCACGATTTTGTTTCAATAAAAAACGCAAAACTGTTTATCAGCGACGTAATTATTCTTTACCTTTATATTATTACAGTCAATAAGAACAGGCACGCGCTAGATAATTATGCATCATTAGAGCTGCCAATACAAGCACACCTAGAAGTTAACAATGGATTGCTTTGTGCTCTGGAAATGATTGTAAAAACATTTCTATAAAAACAAATTCAATAAAAAAAATTAGATAAATGTTTGGTTATAAATGTAAATATAAAAACAAAAATACTTAATAATTTAAATTAAATGTATATCATTAAAACGGAAATAACAAGTAGATCTTACGAAAATCACATTTAACAGACAAAAAACCAATTAAGATTATGTAAGTTAATTTCTTGTAAGAATTCCGTAAATACTGGTCATAACAGATTTCATACCGCAAATGTCTCCCTATTAAAAGATTATCAGGTAATATTCTTAGATTTTTTTTTAGGTGCTGTATAATTAAACAATACTGTCTCCTTCTTTTAAATGTCAAATCAATGATGAGATAAAGAGATAAATTAATGTTTATCTAATCGCCCGTTAATCAACGTTTATAAGTAAGGCCGTAATTCGCTACGGTTTCATAAGCCTTAAACCGATTACTATGATTATCATCTTGACACGTGCCAAAACTGCGGCAAGAAAATGAATTCAACTTGCTTGAATTTCGACACATGAATTAGCCTCTCAAATTTCAATATACCCACCCATTGGCAATATTTTTATCACATTTTTTATTACCACAATATAATTTTCAAAGGAAATATAAACTTTTTTAATGTTTTAAATCCTGTAATGTACTCAAAGAGATTACAACAAAAACTGTCCTATGTGTTACGAAATATATATAGTTACTTAGTTATTACGAAATGTCAGTGCAATTAAGTTATAACAAGCGTAGCCGGGGGCAACTACAGCAATAAATAGGCGGCAAAAGTTCCTTATGAGACATTTGAAAACAGTTCGTATACGTATAGTCTAATATGTGGGTTATTCTGTTCCGCAAACTCAAGGAGATCAATATGCAATTACAGACTAGCTATAAGTTAAATGTTGAAGGCTAGATATAGGTAATTACGTAAATTGCCACTCGGAACGTCTATCGACTATCGTATTTGAAGTAAAACATTGCCTAGATCCTGTTATGAATACAGGGACATATTAAACGACTTCAAGTCATAAGCCGTATCGAAAATAACGAGCAATGTAGAGTATTGTTTTAAAGTTCAATTGATATATTAGAAATTGTTATAAAACAGTGAAAATACAATCAGCATAATCTTAAGGTCCGCTGACAAACAAAGGCGATGGAAAGTTGTCTGATTGATGTTGTCGAGCACTGAATACAAATCATCGGCAATGATACAAGTTTCTCAACGTTGTTACAGCGAATGGAATTAAGAAAGCCTGCTTGTGTATCTTACACGATACATTACATATTCATGTAGCGGAAATGAAAATTGGGTAATTTTAGTAAATTGTAGTAATTTATTGTATATAAAATTCTATATTACTTTTTGATTAGCGTTATAGATATATCCGTTTGAGTTTTCACCCACATGTATACCTAAAAAAGGGCCATTTAAAGATTTTTTTTTTAAATCACGCTTTTTATTGTCCGCAAAAATAGCAAGCACCTTGCGTGCCAAGGTCACGCGTTTTTCATCGATACCATCGGTCATGTTAAATAATTACGTGTACTTTACATTTAATAAAGTCTAAGTGTATTTTTTTTAAAATACAAATCGACTTGAGGAAAGATGTTAATATTTACAAGGAACAATTGCATGTTTTTCGAAGGTTAACTAGTGATACAAACGAAAGGATACATTCAAGATGATCCCCGCAAATGTCAAACTTTATAAAACATTTACTTTGAACTTTGCAACTTACTGCTGGTTATTGCAATATTGAAATTCCTCTGTTAATTCAATGATGTAAATGTACTTTTGTACATTATTTAAATCGATATATCAACACATCATTATTTAATCAAACGAAGGTTGTTTTATTTACATTGATATGACTCAGATACATAAGAAGCCGGTACTAAAGTTTTCATTTTGATCGCACATCGATAAATTCTGTAAGAATCCGGAATCCGATGAGTCGAATGACTATAACCATTTACATATATTTAATCTACAATGGAAAGTAAAAAATAACTTACAAATAAATAACAAAGGTCACGATAACCTACTGAGATTCAATATCGATGGCATTGAATACGATCAAAAATAATTAAAATATCGATAGTGTTTCGCAAGGCACGGGCCATTGGACTGAGCTTATTCTGGTCCATATTTTGTCATACTCATTGACAAACAAGTGTCTCGTATCGAAAGTAAAATGAAATTAGGTGAGCACCTTTCACATGGCCCTAGACACACCCAGACCTCGTGAAATACCAATCCTTAAATATTTCGTTGTCTGAATTAGTATTTACTACGGGAATTGAGTTCTATAAAAAAATGTGCTTTATCTTCAAAAAACCATAAAAACTGATTATGTTTATCGGGAAGTTAGGCAAAATGTATAATTTGTTACACATTATTCTATCGAGCATTTCAAAATGTTTTCATTCCGTTACCGATTTCAACTAACAAGCAAGTCGTACAACCTCAAACTAATTTTACGTTACATGCACAAACAAAAGAATGGCCGATTAAGTAATTCAGCCTTAAATTAAAACATGACAGTCGATTTTGTCGCAGGCCCCGCGGCCTTCCTGCCTCGTGGTGATTATTCGCTAATTTCCAAATTAAACGCTTGATTCTCAATGCCAGCTAGCTCGGAGGTGGTCACTTCGTACGAATTAATAAAAGGCGGGTGGTTGCGCGCGGCTCGCCAGTTCTTTAACCACTGTCCGAACGTTTTATTTCAAGTTCCTTTCACTTCGTGCGTTCATGCTCATGACCGACAAAAGAGTATATCGAAGTAACAAAGAAATAATCGCTATCTGAGATGAGTTCATTATCTGTGCATGTGTTAGATGGTTTATAAAAGTGTCAAGTGTGCAATAAAACTAAGAAGTGATGTTTTCTAAACTTTCAGATGGTGAGAGGGGCGACGTCAGTGCTTACGCTAGCGCTGGCATGGGCGTGCATCGTTCACGCTAGCGTCCTTGTGCCCACCTACGTGTTGCCGCCCGACTCGTTCGTGCGCGATCAACGCTCCCTCGGCCCACGACCCGACAGCGACCCCGCTGAGTCCCAGCGGATGATCAAACGTTTAATAGGGGGACATATGAAAATTAAATCCGAAAGAGAATATGGAAAATCCAAAAATTCTATCAACTTGGACTCAAAAAGTGAAAGTGGTAAATTTGCAGGAGTTATTGTGCCAGAATTGTCGGGCGGGACCGTAGGATGGAATCAAGGTATCTGGGATGACGGCATGCTCATGTCAAGCGCCGGCGAAGGAAAGGGTGATACGGGAAAAATGAAAGAGGACGACGAGGACAAAAAGACGTTATCGGATCAGGTGGCCGAAGGAAAATATGGCTTGATACAAAATGAGATATTTTCGAAAGCTCCTAAGCGCCCAGGAATTTTGAGTTACGAACCTAACTCAGAAACTCGGTCTAAAGATAATCTGCAGAGCCTTGGAGGTCTTAAAAAAGATGAAATATGGCTTGCAGAAGATCATTTATTAGTTTTAAAGGGAGGCTCATTCCCAGAACGTACAAAAGAAGCTGAAAATAGACCTTGGCCACCAATCGATAGTTATGAGGCGCCTAGAAGGCAAGTAAAACTACCACAGAAACCTAAAGTACCACCGCCCTTTCCAGTACGACTCTCCGACGACGGACCGCTTATCTTCCTTACACCGAACGGCAGTATCCCTGCGCCCATTTTCCCACCCTTCCCTGCAGGAGAAGGCGAAGGCACTTTATCTTCTCCGCCATTCATTTACTCAGCGGGAGCGTCCTACGCCCCGAGTGATAATCAGAGAAACTCTACTTCCGGGGGAGCGCCGTTGCCAAGTCCTCCGTTCCCATTCCTACCCGGGAATGCGAGCGAAGGAGCATTCCCTTACTTCGCATCCATAAACGGCTCTTTTCCAGAAGGCTTTCCTCCGGGCGCAGCATTTCTACCACCACCCAGCAACCAAACAGACCTATACGACGAAGACGACCCTTCGATTTACTATCCGCCGCCATACAATTTTTCTTATCACACTGACTACAAGAGTAGTGTGCCGGCTGGACCTTTAGTACCTGGAATAATATTACCACCTCCACCTGATTTCTTTGCGCCTCTTGAAGAGAAACCAACTACAGATACTGTTAAGACAAGGCCTGCTATACCAACAAACACTAGATCGAAAACAACAACCAAACGACCTTCATCAGTACCTGTGGTATACAGAGGCAAATATAAAACACGACCGACGACACCGGAGTCGACAAAAATGACAGATATACCTACAACTCCAGAAACAGAAATTGTCACAACTCCAAAACAGAGAAAGCCGCAACGTGTTATACCAACACCAGTTAGAAATCCTGTCAGAGTTCAAAACCTTCCTGACGAAATAGTAACAAAACCGAAAACTGAAAAACCAGTATACAAAACACGGACAAAACTTACATCGAAACCTCTCTCGGTATCAGTATTTTACGACTATCCAGACCAGATTTATGATACAAAGACTCCAACAACTACTGAAAAACCTTACATTATTTACAAAATCCCACAGAAAATATCGAATGATGTCGCTAAAGATATAACATCAACGTCGATACCATTAAGATCATATTACACTCAAAATGACGAACCCACAACTAAATTGCAACCTGTGTATAACCGGAGGCCAAATGAAGATGCAATTGCTTCATTTTATTTCTTCGACGAGCAACCTAAAAGTTCTCCAACACCTGAAACCTACTTTGATGGAAGGAATTACTATAAAACTGTACCAAGTCAAACATCACAGATTCAAAATCAAAACTCTAATTCTCAATCTGGATTCTCTCCATCAGTAGACGTTGCATACGGGTCGATTGATCAAGCTGATGCTCTATTTTTATGGCCACAAAAACAAGGTTCTCGAACACTCACACAAGAATATTTCAGCGTACAAAAACCTAGACCCCAGGTTTACGTACAACAAGTGAAACAGCGACCGGATCCGTTTTATCAACAAATAGCTGACATTCAACAAACCCTTGAGTTGTACACAACAAAAAGACCGAAAAGTCATTCACATAGGCCCCATGCTAATAAACAAAAACCGGTAACAGCCCAACCAGTATACCAATTCAGCTATGACACAAAACCTCGGCAAGAAAAATTAACCTTCAGAGCGCCAAAACTAGATCCCGAACCATTCAGGCCTATGGTCAGTTACAGTAAGCCATTTAATTTTGAAAACGAATTTAATGCTATTTCTCCTACCGTTTCACCTGGATACCATCAACAATACTTAGTTGAAAATTTACAAGTTACAACAGAAAGCCCGACATCATCAAGATATTATCCTAAAACTAAACCGAGAGATGAAGATTACGAAGACACGCTATACAACAAAGACATAGCTCCGAATAACAATATAAACCATATTCCAATCCAAACAGGTAAACCCAATCCACACATCAATAAGCACCCCAGTACTACACCTAACCCGATCAGTAACGGTTACTACACAAAGCAAGATGAAAAGTATTTTGATGATATAACCAAAAATTCCTTTGATGTTTTTGGCCAGAAATTAGAAGATGGAACTCGTGATATTAATGGTCTAGCAGTTACACCTCCACTGGAAACTGTAAAAACACCTATTGACAATAATCTAAACCAGCAATACGCCTATGAAATCGTCGACTCGCAGAGTCCTAACCAACCATCGTTGTACAAAGATACAGAAGTCAATGACCGATTACCGCGTCCGAATGTTAATCCATACAGCGAATCAATACATCAAGGATCACCCAATGCTCGACTGGTTCAATCGCCAAAACCACCATCACTACTAGACGACACTTTAGTAAACGACAGATATCCTCGACCGGAAATAAATCCCGACAGCGAGTTCATACCAATACCAAATCCCGGCTACAGAAAAGCGCAACAATACAGAGTACAAACGCAGGTACAACGGCCTCAGTATACTGGTGAACAGTATGACTTGAATAGGCCGTCGTTAGCCGGAGACACAGCCGTGAATTATAGGAGGCCCCTGCCGCCTGTAAATCAGAATGCTGAATGGATAGGTCCGGTAAACACGGCCGGCGAAGGAAGACCGGGTTCGTACGTGTCGTACAGACTGCCCGGAGAGGGCGCACACGTGTATTTCCTAACGCCGCAGGCTGCGCATGCTACCCGAGAGAGGTACAGATCACCCGGCTACGGACGGTGAAACCAAAGCTCTAGTCTGAACTAAAACAGCCGTCGAGATCGACGTATCGTGTAAATACAAAGCAAATGTGATGTTTAAGTGTCCTAAGTAGTATTAGAATTAAAAGACTAGCGGGACGGCCCGCTTTGCCATAATATTTAAGGCATTATTGAAATGCAGTGAGCCGCGTCTGTTGTTGTGAAACAAATGAACGCTGATTAGTTTATGAAAACTATTTATTAAATTATTGTTTAGTGTCTGTGGTGCAAGCTTAGCGTTAGGTAATTTATTAATGTATGTCAGTATTGAACTCATGAGATGTGATACTGTAGCGTGTGGGCATGTTGTGAGCGTTGTTACGGATGTAATGATGAATACAAATTGTTATTATATTTCACACTTATACTAAATAATAACAAGCAAATGTGATTTTGTACGTATTTTTAAACAAAAGATTAATTAAGAATAAAAATTTTAATAATAAATACACTTTGTTTATTTTCAGACCAATAAATAATTTAACATAATTCCTTTCCAATTTGCTTGCTAAAATAATATGATAACTATTATTCTTTTCCGATTATTTTTTCATACTATTCTTTGTAATCACAATAATAACATTTATCATATGTTACTAATACTTTATACAAAATATTTCACAAAGTTTTTAGTTTCAAAAGTCTAATAATGTAAATAGAAATAATTTAATTTATTGTACAATGTTTGAAAAATCTATATTACCTAGATCACAAACGCTGACGTTATTAAAAGTGATTAAAACATTGCACAACTAACCACAATTAATTACTTGGCTATTAAGAAAACTAAAAGCAATTAAAAAAAAAGAAACTACCAATAAAATTTTATTAACTAACTTTTGAAATATAAATAGAAAATAGATAAACATTGTGTAAAATTGGTACCTATTACATTTTTTCATACTAGTACAATGAGAAATCAAAAATTATTAATAGATATTTTTTAATAATTTGATTCTTGTTATATTTTTCACACAATTTATTTATTAAAATAGTATGTAATTAGATTAGATCGGAATGTATTCGCTTGAAAAGCTTTTTATGCAGTCACGTAGTGTGAGTGAGCCAATGTTATTAAAGACACGAAATACGTAACGACTAACCAAAGAATAAGATAGACGAACTGAATAGTCGGTTGAGCTGATTTTATACCAAATACCCAAAGAGCAAAGCAATACATATTTCGCGAGCTGTGTTGCCAGTCGCGATCGCGTTGCGGTATTGCGTCATAAAAATATGGTTAAACACAATAACAAAAAAGTAAAAAAAATGACCTAACCGAATTCGGGCTCGGCGGCCAATCTCGTGGGTCCAGCCAACTACGCAGGACATAGTGCACAAGGGTGTGCGCAAACACACTATCTCTCTATTCCCTCGCTATCACAATCCGATGCGACAGCAAATCCGACACGACCGGAAAGAGTTTAGGAGCAGGCTTTACGTGCTATCGAAGGGACGGTAGTATACACACTTCCTACTTTTAAATTCCACTGGCCACTTACAATCAGGTGACCCATACGCTCGTCCGCCAACCTATGCCATTAAAAAAAACCTTTTATCGGTCCGACCTCGGATTTGAACCCAGGACCTCGAGATCTGTGGGCTGAAATCTTGCCACTAGACCAACGAGGCTGACATGTATTATTGAATGTCTTAAATTTTATGATATATCAAGGAGAAACTTTATACACTTTTTTACGTAAATAAATCGGAAGAGGAGATATTAAATTTGGCACAGTTAACGTTTATATGAAGAAGAACAGAAAGCTAAGATTTTTACGTAATATATTTTTTATAAATAAATAAATATACACACACATACACTGCCATACGTAAACACACACACACATATATTTAATACTAAAAAAATACAATTTACGTTCATATTATCATACATACATTATATAAAATACAGATCATCCAACTCATACCTCCTACCATACGTATACGTATCGATAAAATAGTAATCGGATTTATCGGGAGTATTTTTCATACACTGGCTACACTACGCAAACACCGACAATATTGTATATTAATCGACCGCCCCGCGTACTAACCGCGTGCAAACAAAATGGTTGTTGTTCTACTTTGTCTAATCTATTCTTAGGCCGGGTATCGACTCAGGTGTTACTAGCCTATTCCAATATAGGAGGCAATAAAGATAAGCAAACTGTAGCTTTACGTTTTCAATGCAATTTGCTAATAGATCAGCTACATTGTGCCCTACAAATAGTTCTCGATTAGTATATCGTTATACTTGACTGATATATTTTAACTTTATTTCCAAATTCCGATAATTGAATAGTCGATTGTTCTAGCAATGTGCCCAATATCGCGACAATTCAAAATCGAAAGAATATTGTTTAGTTGTCTTTGGTCCGCTTGCAGTCGGAATAGGCCAGCAGTCTCGGGGTGTGGGGAGTGGGTAAGGTGTGTCCCACTGACCTGTGTCGGGCTCCTGCGTCTGCGGCACGTCCTGCAGCGGGTGCTGGTAGAGGCGCAGGTACACGCTGATGGCGACGCGCGCGCAGCGGAAGTAGAAGGGGTGCGAGCGCAGCACGTCCTCCAGCCGCAGCAGCCCCACGTACGAGCGCAGGGTCATCTTGCGCATGCAGTACGAGTGGAAGTCGAACTGGTCCTCGATTATTTCCGAGAAGTGCTGGCGGAAGAACGTTTACCACGTTTGACTAAACTCGCCCGAAACTTCATTCGACATGTCGTGATTTGGATGGCCGGCTAGAGCCGAAACATTATCTCCTTGAAAAGAACGTGGAGACTGGTAGAATAGTGGTGGATGGATCATTCTGGTAGTGTCATATACATATATCATTCATGTAGTCAATCGAATAATTTTTCCATTGATATCTTACCCTATCCACTTCATGTGCTTTCTTTAAAGCTTCACCCCACTGCTGCAAGCGCTGATAAGCAGCCGCAGCTTCTGTCTGGAACCACATGCACTGCATTTCGTTTAGGTTCTCTGTTGCCGGGACACCTGAAAAATATATTTGCTTAGAACTCTCATATAATTTAAATAAAACTATTTTCTTCATAGTAACTAATCAATTGATTAAAATTATTGAAACCCTGATATTCATTTTAAGGTGACATTTTTTATTGTTCTTAAGAGTTAACAAACAACGATCACAGTGTGTGCCAGTTTATAATCAATGACACCACCATATGTTATTATTTTAAACATATAGATAAGGCAATACCCTCTCTTGCCATATGGTATGCAGCAAAGGAAAGGAGCCAGCATATCTCAAACCGTAGGTGTCGTGAGAAGCAAATAAGAGATTAAATGTACTCAGCAATATCATCATCAGCACGACAACAATCCACAAAGCATTCCCAAAGGGAAAACCAGTGATGCCAACTCCTATAGTTGTCCCCTCTAGGACCAACTTCAAATTCCCCTAAATAAGGATTAAAACTTTTACTATTCTTTTGTAAATTAAAATAATAAAAATAAAAATCTCTCTAAAATATCCCTGCACGTCTCGTTTCCCCTAAATTTGGAGGTAACAAAACTCAAAGCTGGCATCCCCGGCTGGGCGCCGAGCGGCTACCTTCTCTGGTGAACTTGGCGCACATGTCCTCGGCGCGCTTGACGTGTCCGGCGCGCAGCATGTAGCGCGCGCACTTGCTGTTGACGTAGCGGTCCGCCGTGTCCATGGCCTGCGCCTCCTCCAGCCACTCGTACGCCGACACCGGGTCGCCGGCGTGCTGCCAACACCGACACCAACACGTTACTTTACACATACATGACGACACTGACGTTCTAGTTTACTGTGGATTCTCTCTATTATTTGTTACTTCGCAAATAGTGTAAATTTATTAATTCTATAGAGTCGATGAGTTTTGATAGCTTTCGATGTAATTTATTAAAAAATGATAATGCATGATGTATAACTAGTAACCTTAAATTATATACAGTCAGCATTGTATATAAAGTGACAGTTAAGGTTACCAAAAACGTAGAAATATCTAAAGTGATCAATAATATTCATACAACCAGTAATCTAAATATTTAAAACAAGTATTTTGCCCAAATATATGGGGACATTCAAAAAATAACAGCTTATTTACATAAGTACATTCTTTTAAATTATATTTTTTATTGTTAATAAATTAATTTGTGCTTTTCAATCACAAATATCTTAAACCAAATTCATTCAATTTTTAATTACAAAAATAGTATATAACAAAAGACAAACCAATGATGTATATATGAGTTCATTAAAATCTGCACTAAAATGGTAACAAGAAAAGAACCTGTTAAAACGAAAGAGATAGTTAAAATCCTTAGACTATATCTCATTTTTGAATTCTTTCCATGCTTAGTACAAACCACTGGTACTTTTCTTGTTACCATTTTAGTGATGATTTTAATGAACTCATATATTTGAAGATAATCTTGCTCCGATCAATTTGGTCAAAATGGTTATTTTAAATATTTAGATGACTTTACTTGTATGAATTTATTACTTTAGATGATTTAGATTCTTTGTTTTTGGTCATCTTAAGTATTACTTTATATATCATGCTGACTGTACTAATCTCTATTTCAATAACAAAATACAAATAGGCCAGGCATTACATACATCAACATAAACATTCGCTTGCTATTTATTTTTTGATGAATTATTTAATCTGCATAGAAAGGATTAAGTATATTTTTACGGCAAGCCGCCTTGAGAATGCTTTACTTGTTATTGAGACCATATGTGGTTATCAATATACACATCACTTGATAAATATACACTAAAATATTATCTGACATATAATATTTACCTTATATATTCTTCCTTTGACAATAAATAGTTCTATTAATGTAGGTGTATGTTCTATCGCCGCGTCTATATAAAATAGAGCTTTTGTTGTATCTTGCTTGTAATCGAAATGTTGTGCCGCGAAGTAATACGCCCATAGTAATGCACTCGCTGGCTGTTTCACTTCATCTGGCTTAGTGCTAAACACACCAGTCTTTGCCAAATTGTCTATGTATTGTAGTATTAATTTCTCTATTGTGTCTGCCTTGCTTTCGTCTACATATAACGACCTGGAAAGATTAATATGGGTTTAACTTAAATAACATAGATGATGGTAATATTCAGAACATCTATTTAACATTTTTTTTTTGCTTGGATATTCTGGTGTCATGGAAACTTTTTATGTGATTGGAACTGTGATACCTAAAAATGTCTTATGTCAATATATTAAATATCTAAATCTATACCAATTGAATTGGTTAAACATATAATTTTTATTTAGTAACATAAGAAATCATGTTACTAAATAAAAAAAGTAATTATTATATGTACCTTATAGAATAAGTACTAGGTAGAGTGGTAATCTTTTATCATGTAATAATAATCTTATGCTTGGTAATATTTGCTATGTAATAATCTAACCTCAAGTCCACAAATAATGGAGGGATGCCTTTATGCAAGCCATGCCTCAAATACTCATCAATGAGCCGCTCAAAAACAGGCAGGTAAGCTTCAGTAAGCTGAAGCCTTCTGGGGGCAATTGCTTTCGGATACTCTAACCTGGAACAGAGAAAAAAATATATTAATAAGTTAATCAGTAAACAATTTAGTGACACTTCCTTCAGTTAAGGAAAAGCAAGACCTACAATTACTAAAAAGTAACTGAATTAATTTCCTCTATCATGAAAACATATAACAATTCATTGAACCTTGAAAAAAAGTTGTTTCCTTGAAGTGTCAAAAGATCCTTCATGATTTAATAACTTTCTATATACTCAAATTTTTTGGTGTATCCTTATGGAGGTATATATATATATATATATATATATATTTTAGATCATATGGAAAATCTTAACAAGTCATACTCACTTATAATCATCATAGAAAGCCACCTTTTCATCAGGACTACTAAGCTGTTTTGCTTCAACTAATTTCTCATAATACATCACATTCTCTGGATTCCTCTTGAGCAAATCTTCATACACCGCTTCAGCTTCCTTAAACCTGAAAATATGAAACACAAACTTTATGTACATGTCAATTATATTTTTTTAATTGGTCTACAATACTTGGCAGTTGGACTTGTCTTGAAATCCTTTTAGGGTAGGTACTAACAACTCATCACATATTCTAGCTCTAAACAACAATACTAAGTTTTGTTATGTTCTGGTTTAAAGGGTAAGTGAGCCAGTGTAAGGGTGCACAGGGGTCAAAACAACATAAAAAAAACTAACATCTTAGTTCCCAGGGTTGGAGGCATTGGTGATATTAAGAATGGTTAATATTACTTATAATTCCAATGTCTATGTTACTTATCATCAAGTGGCCTATTAGCCAGTCCGCCCAACCATATTTTTTTTTGTTTTTCACTTTCATCATGTAATTTCAATTTATCTTTATATATAATAGTGATAATGTACTCTGTGGAATCAAGCTAGACCAATGAGAGTAATTTATGTGTAAAATTGTCATTAAATATAACATACATTATTTCTAGCAGGATATAATTCTGGAATATTAGAGGGAAGATACTTTTACTAAATCGAGCATAATCTTGTTATAACACATAATAAGGCTACCGAGATATCCTACATATAAGAAATATAATTTACCAGAATGATAATATATCATGTTTTGAATAAGTTAATTTCCCCATAGAAACAATTAATTTAATTTATAAAATCAAGCATTAATTTATTGAACAAATCAAATTTTTGCAATCTATAATTATAATTAGATTAGATTAAATCTTGTGAAGCATTTTAGTTTGTGTACATACCTCTTTAATTTCAAATAATATTCACCAGAGGTTTCTTTAACAGATAACTTGTCTAAGATCTGATTTTGGAATTTTTGCAAGTGTTGCAGAGCTCTTTCATACTGTCCAGACTCGGCTAATACCATATTCTGGTATAATAACAATTCTGATTGTTCATAATCATAGGGACCCTTCATCTGATTAGTCCTAAAAGCATCAATAATGCTATTTGCCATTTCATAATCTCCTAGTAGATGGTAGCTCATAGCAAACCCAATCCATGATGTTCTTTGTGTCGGTCGCAACATAAAGAGTTGGTATCGAGTATCCTGAAAGATGTTGATTCATATAGTACCCAATTTTTTCATGCATTCTTGCTAAGCAAACAATTATAGTTAAATTAATAAAAAATATATTAAATAAATTATTGTTAGTCTTATTCTTCAATATACTATATTGCTGATCCTGTTAATAAACACATATGTTAAATAAGTATTAATATTTAGTTAAAAAAGAATCTTTTGTAATATAAGGCAAAGTCCGTAAAAAATATATTATTTTAGACACATTTAAATTCATTATTATTGTAGTTTATGCATAAAAAAATTTTGAGACTTATTTATAAAAAAATATTTAATATCCTCAAGGATGTAATATAAATTTATTTATACTTTAATATCAGCTATCTTTAAGAAATTAATATTAGAACTTACTTTATAGCCTTCCAGATCTCTCATCTGAATTTGAAGTAAGGAGAGATCACGTAGAATTTGTATATTCTCCTTCTCCCACTTCAATGCATTACGGTAACATTTAATTGCCTCATCATATTTCTTATCAGATCGTTGAAGAAGTCCATATACGTGCCAGCACACTGGTGACTTCAGATCATTACGCAGACCGCGACGGACATACTCATATGCCTCTTCTTTACGGCCAAGGCAATTCAGTGTTAGGCCTTTCATAGCTAGAGTCTCTAAAATGTTTATGAAAAAAAAAAAATCACATATATATCACTATTTACATTCATTATACGATGAGTTTAATTAATTATTAAGACGATTATTAATAAAGCTGTTCATACTGACCTCCATGCTCTGCAAATTTTGGATTGGATAATATTTGCTTTGCAAACTTCAGCCCATTTTTATATTGTTTGTGTTCGTAACAACGCTGAAAACGGTATAATTATAATTTAAATACTTTAACCTCTATTTATTAAAAGACGCATCTCAAATATTGTAAAAGCGCACATAGAATCTTTTTTGTTTAAAATAAATTATCGGTTTCATGTCATAACAAAAAAGTTTATTGGATTAATCCACTGTTTTGCGACAAGATAATAGTCTAACAAAATTTAGATATCATTTGTATTATTTTTTATTTGGATATAATAGGTGAGATTGACAAGCCACTCGAAAGAGAATTGAATGTTTACAACTGCACTTACCAAAATTCTTTTGAAAAGAGCATTTTCTTTAGGCGGCAATGGATTGCTGGGTGGCATTTTCCCAAAAGAATACAAATTCTCTTTTTATTATTTCACTAATAAATTGAAATATTGCTAAAAACCTCGTGGCTATAAACCAAAGAAGTCGATGAAGGATTTTAGTCTATAGCAACCTGATCACGTGACCTGTCTAACAATATTGCCACTTTAGTAGGGTAGAATTTTAAATCAATATTACAGCTTAAATTCATATTAATTGTATAATTCTAAAATAAAATTAACCAACTTTGCACATAATTTCGATATTGGAAAATTAAAACATTAGATTTTGGCGTACCTATTATTTTAAAGAGAAACGTTGTCATTTCGAAACTTTTTATAATTAATTATGTTTTATATTTATGTTCATTGTTATTTTTTCCATGAACATTAAATAAATTATGTATTTAAATTGAAAATGAATAGAATAATACAAATAATTTTAAAGGTGCCAATGTACGTGAAATTTCTATGTCAATGACATTTGACCGCTTGATGTCTGACGAGTAGCCTGCTGAAGCTTTCTTGGTGAAGTTCAATTAAGTATAGCTGAAAAAAAAAAACATTTAAAAATTTTTAATACAGTTGTCTTTTAAACAGCCAATAAATTTTTGTAGTGCATAAGTAATATGGGTATAGAAAACATGCGTCGTTGGCCAATGTACATTGTTTTCGCCGTATGCATTTTACTTACCCTTTCACTACTCAATAGTTGGAGTATGGAAACCGAATTACAAACCCGACTTGGAGAGCTAACCGGACAACTACAAGAGTGTTCTAGACAACAAACATCATGTATGGAAGAGTCACTACGATATCAGCAACAACGAGACATATACAATACGAAAGTAAGCGATTTAGAAAGTTCAAAAATGAAATTAAGCACCAATTATTCAGAGTTAAAAACTAAATTAGCAAAATCGGAAATTCAGGTGAATCGAACATTAGTAGATGTGGAATTTTGTAAAACTGAATTACAGTCTTTGAAAAACTTGCAAGTTAGTAAGTCGGCTATATTAGAAACCTTAAGGTTGAAAAAGGAAACGTTAACAGCCCAATTAGAAGAAAGAAAGAACAGAATTGACGATCTCGAAAAAGAAATTGCTAGATTGAAGTCTTCAATGACCACCAAAAGTGCTCCAAACCCAGCAGTATCTTCAAAAGTAACACCAGCAGCTCAGCCTCCAAAACTTAGTTCAGCTTTAAATGTTAATAATCCCATTAATGAGCCTGTACTTGAGAACAATGCTAAGGAAGATATAGAAGATCCGAGTGCCCTAAATGATGTAGATAACTTTGATCAAAAATAGTATTGATCAACCTACAACCATCTCACATTTGTGATATCTACTTCTGAGGTATGTTATTAAAACTAATAGCTATCATCTGGCTTACTGCAACTCATTACTTGCGAAAAATTACTAAATATTTACATTAATTGTTATTTTACAGCAATTTTAAAAATAACTGTGAGAATGCTACATTTGTAGAATTTGTTATATCAGATTTATGTATAATGTCTTTAGTAATTTTTTGCTATTAATGAATTGAGCCAGTAAGTTAATGCTGTATGCAATATTGATCTGAACCTAGTATTTTATATGTTTCATTATAAATTAGTTCTCTTTTAAATTTCATTATTGTAATAATATTATTTTAACAAATGTACAGTTATATTTTGGACAATGCAATCTTATTATGAATATTGATTACAATAAAATGTTTTTTGTCATTTCTAAACCAATAAGGCTTTACATTTTCTTTAAAATGTTTGTATTATAAGCAAAGTATTATAAAATTTACTTAAAATGTCACAATTTATCTACAAAAATTATGCCAAAAATTATTGTTGGACTTGATGATAATGTTTGTTTTTTAAAGCAATAATGTAATAATATGTACACAATAATTAGAAAAATATGCGAATTAATTATAATAAGTATTTTTAGTCCTTATAGATATAATGAAGATGGTGCGAATTCCATAGCTATATTCATTTTATTAAATAAAAAAGTGCAAATGGAATGAAAATTGATTCATATGTATGGTGACTAAAGGGCTTCAGATTGAAAGCCCAGACTTTTATATTCTGTTGAATTTATATATGAGAGAAGAATCTTTTATTAATTTTGAATAGTAATTATAGTGTAACATTATTATATGAAAATAACATTAGATAACGGGTAAAAAAAATTGCTCTTCAGTGAAACTTTAAAATTTTCATTTCACCAAGCATTCATGAAAACAATTGTTTTATTTGATTTCTTGTTCTAATAATTACTGGAAATCATATCGAAGTATTTTTATATTCTTGTGTTATTATATAAACAAAATTGACTACTAAAAAATTTCGAAGTAAAAATTAGACTCATTCAAAATTTACATTACACAACCTTACAAATTAATTCTTAAGTATTTCCTAACAATATTTACCTATCTATATACCAATATTAATATAAAAAAGCATTTCATACTAAACAGATGTTTCGTTTACTAAATTTTCATTGTTGATTACCTAAATTTGTCTCAAATCAATAATAATTATGTCTTTGATTTGAAATAAATTAATTAGTAACATAATTAATATTGTATAATAAGAATATTGGTGCATTAATTGTTTTGCATTATAATATAAACATCACAAACTTATCAAATATGACACTTAACATTGTTTAGTTACCATTTCTTTGTATAAAATAGCAAGGATTTAAATGCAATATTTGTGTTTATAATACTTTGCTTTTTTATTAAGTTAATTATGCCATGATGGTGCCACAATGTTAAATCTGACATTTTAAGTTTTAATACTCATTCTAATGAAATTTGTACAAAATGTATACAAACCGAAATGATTACAATATAATGTTTCATGGTTTTTAAACATAAAAATGCATTAAGTACACTGATATGTTTCCGTACAAATACAAACGAAATTAATCAAACTTTTGCTCAATTGTGCATGCTGTTATGTAATAATGCTATTATATGTTCTGCATTGTAAATGTTAATGTTGTAATACATAATGATGTTGATTCTTTTAAATTATCAAATATCAAAAATAATCTGCTGATAGTTGTTAAAATTTTAATATTTAAAAAAAAATGTAAACATTAAATTTTCCCAATCTCTCTCTAACATTATTTGGAATATGTTTTTGACAATTCCACCATAATTTTTTTAGCAATACGATTTTAAAATGTTATAATAAAAAATATAAACACTACTAACACGGCAAAAAAGTATTGTGGCATATAGCAATGATTGGTTTAGTTACTTATTTTATAAATAGCACTTATTATCTATTTTCAATTAATTAATCTATTTTTAAAATATTGTAAAATTAGTTTTTGATTAGAGGTGTTAGGTAAATTATTTATGTTTTCTTTTTGCCACATGTAACTAATAATAAAAAAAAGAAGATTTCGACTTCGTATTATTATGTATATAACTACATATATTATTTCCGTTACACAATAGAGACATTTCTCTTAAACCAGTTTTACTGAAAAAATTGTAAAAAACACCGTGATGTTCTTTGACGTATCTTTAGATATTTACAATTTTTAGTTTAATTAGTTCTAGATGTATTGATGATTAAATTTTATATAGGACTTTTTATTCTTTTAGTTTCATTACCTTTTCTCTATTGATAAAAACTACTATTTAAATCGTGAAAAATGTAATTGGATTCGCGCTGGTCGGGCGTTATACACTTTATTTTTATAATCCATGCGGATGTTTATTTATTTATCGCAACCCGCCTCTCGTAGCGGAAACTTTTATGATCTAACTAAAACTAGTTATTTTATTACTGTAATGCCACCACTTGAATTGCCATACCAGAAGTACAGAGTAAAGTATCTGATTAATAAACAAAAGTAAAGTAACAGTCTTTAAATATCCCAATAATGGGCCTCTTCACTTTTTGAGAAGGCGTGGAGCTTATTCCACCATTCTGCTTTAATTCGGATAGGTGAATATACACGTAGAAGATTTTTATCCGACATGCAGGTTTTCTAGCGAAGTTATGAGAAAAGTAAATAAAAATGGTAACGTATTTCTAAACAACTTTATTTCTTAAAACTGCTAAGAATAAAACGAAAAACAAAAACATATTACTTCACAAGTAATGTTTTAAAATAGGTAAAGAATATGCGATAGGCCACACGATCAAATATCAATTCGTTCTTGTACAAACCAGTTTGCGTAGACTATGAAGCTATGCCATAAAACCGGCGCACGCGTACAGACCATACGATACAGTTATTAAATATGTTTTTTAAATTTTGAATTGGCTTTCGACCAGTATAGTAATGTAAGGGGGCCATTCAAATATTAAATAAACATTAGAAAGGCTTTGCCTTGCTATGTTTTGCAAGAATTGGTAGATTTTATTTGTCATTCATATAATAAATTACTTATCTATACATAGTTCTAGTCATCTATCATACATAGTCTGATACTATAAATGCTTGAGTAACTCTTGTCTGTCTGTAGGTCTTTAACACTATCACGTTTAATAGTAAATTTGATTATTTTTTCGTCTAAATAGACTCAAGCTGAGAACGCGTCAAAAAAAGTAGTGGCCATCAGTTGGACACTAAGTACGTGCAACTAAAGGAGTAGTATGACGTTTGGCGATAGCCAATTCTGCTTACGTAATACTTGAATGGCTAATAAGTGACTAGTGTTGATATGAAAATACTGTTTTACTGTAAAGGCGGCTGTTGTTCTTTCAATAAAATCTGTAAAAAATGCCAATTTTCTTGTGTTTTGGCTGTTGAGCAGTTTAATGCGCAAACTGGATTCCACTAAATTAGTTTTGCATGCAGCCCGAACTATTACTATCAGCTAAACATAACTATGGCCACGAATTTTACTTTAGTTAAAAAAAAAACACAATTTGAAATGAACAAATAACCAATAACAACTTTACAATGTTGTGAGCTATTCAATTAAGTAATTATAGAAATCTAACAATGAGTCTAAAAATATTTGAAACATGTCTTATAATTTTTTTACTTAGGTAGTTATAGGTAAAGAAACTTGACACTTCTTAATAATGGCATCCATCTAATTTTTAACATTAAGTTAGTCATACCATAAACTAATTGTGACAACATAACCCTATAAAAATAACCACCAAATGCGTACCGGCATATCAAGAAACAATAATTGTCATTGCAAAATGGGACAGAAATACTAGAGAGCATAAATGCAATGAAATATGAAAAATTATTCGGTTACAAAATCAGCATTCCAGTCTTGCCTCGTTTAGTACAACTCTAAGAGGCGAAAAATATCAATGCATCGTCATTTATTATGAACATGGTAACACATTTATGTGATGATAGCAACATAAAAAAAATAAGTTATTTAATTTAATTACATTACATTTCGAAATATTTATCTTCTTACTATCATATTTTATGAATAGCCGCTAATAACAATATTCATATAAAAACAATGTTATAGTGAGTAAATTTTCGCATTATATTTAAAATATCGACTACATAATACACTAGGCTAAAATAGTATGGAACAGTGTCTATGACTCTTATTCAGACACAGGTTGATATCAGTGGTATTTCACTGAGATTTTATTTATTTTAAGCTTAGAAAATATATAAAAATTACATAACTTGGCTTCTATATTTAAAATACTTATCTAATTTCAAAATCAAATTTTGGTTTTGTTGATGTCTAATAGCTAGATTTTTTGTCAGGCTGTAAAGATTTGACTGAAAATGTATATAACATATTGTGTGTGGTTTATCTCAGATATGACTTGTTAATACATACATTCATGTCAAATCCATTTCTCTCATCTACTTCAACATTCACATCGCAGTAAAAGAAAATCACAATCATCAAAACAACAATACTCTTGTTATACATTTATTGGCATAACCAAGATTTTGAGCAAAGGGCTACAAGTAAATGGTCAAATTACTTTGTTCACAAAATAAAAGTTTATATATAGTACAAAGTCCATCACGATTCAAGGCACACATTTATGACAAACTTTTAACTGTTTCTGTCGTAATGTTTAAAACATTACCATACAAACAGTTGAAAGTTGTTAGTTGTTTATGTTATTAAAGGTATATTTTAATATTAATATATTTCATTCAGTTCTTTTCATGAACACATACATAAAAGAAAAGATTACTTAAAAAGGTATGTGTATAAATAGTATTTATTTGTCAAATATGTTTTTTTTCAGTTAAATAATATTACTTTGAGACATGTTCTTTTTTATGTAACGTATGGTTTATTTTGTGTCTGAATTTATATTATAGAAATTCATAGTAAAAAAGGCTGTTCATACTGATTACATTTAAATTTCAAGATTGGCATTTAATTCTAAGGCACATGTAAACAAAGTTTTTGTACATAATGCTACATAATAATCCATAAGAAAGTTTGTCATGATAAATAAAATTATTTGTAGGAAATTAAGATTCTAGAAATAAACCTTTAAGGCTTATTCTATAAAATATAGTTATTAGTGTATACAGAAGTACACAACATATTAATCTGAAGCTGCTTCTTCGAATGCAGCTAATAAATTCCTACGACACTTACTTTCGTCACTATATCGTAAAGCCCAAATTATATACTCTCCTATATTAAGAGGATCCTCCGAGTAACTAATTTGTACTTTGCATTTCCTATCCCATTTCATGCAATCTGAACTACGACTATTTCTAGTTCTATTAAATTCAACATAACCATCACATTCAACAGCTAATTTAGGTAGTTGGGCATTTAATGCCTCATGTGAACTCTCAGAACCTGTACCACTTGTAGACGGAAGGCAATCACCCTGACCATATTCCACATTTGGAGGTGTTATCGAGGAACTTTTATGTCTGCTTTTTTCTGTTATACCATCACCATTATTGCTTATTACAATATCAACTTCAGGATTTTCTCTTATATGATATCTCTGTTCATTAACTCCAAAATTGATGTCTGTTTTTTTTCTTTTACACTCAATTTCATCATTATCATTGGGCTTGCATCCTTCAGCCCACTGTGGACTGTTGCATGTAGTTTGAATTTTTCTTTTACCTGATTTTTGTGTTTTTGGAATGTTACTAGTTTCAGGGGAATGTAAAGGACTGATTAAAATATTTTCACTATTTCTGTAAAACAATAAAACAATGTTATAAATACATACATATAGTAATTGAGTATAAAAAACATTTCAATTTTACAAAATTAAATTAATTATTCAATTCAAATCACCTCTGTAATCTTTCATTTCTTGTTTCAATTTTTTCAATACTTTGTACAGTCGTAAAGTCATGTCGGGAACATTGAATGTCATTTTTAACAAAAGCTGCAACTTTTTTCCTAGTCTTTATAGTCCTCCCAAACCACTCCAGTGTTACATCATCTGACAAAAATAAACTGAATTTCTGGCGATCATTGTCAACCAACTGCTTATACCATACAATCAATTTTTTGGCTGATTCCTGTTTCAAATGTTGAGTATTTGTATTGTTATTAGTTTCTCTATTTGTGTTATTAATATTCCTGTAGTTGCTTTTTCTTTTTTGAGGAGTTTTTGCAAAGTTTGACATTTTGTTCTGAAAACAGTTTAAATAATTAAAATAATATCAACAACAACAACTATTTGAATTATTGGTTTTAGTACTTACATTTTTCACTTAGTATATCTACAACTCTATGCGAGCTTGTCGCTTGGCGGGCTAACTCAAGACGAAGAGCTTCTAAGCGGTTTTTACTTTCTTCAATGTATGCAGTGATTGATAAATTTATTTCCAAAATTTCTTTATGTAGAGAAGTGACGTTTTGAGTATTTGAGAGGATATTTTCTGGAAGAAAATTAATAAATTGATATTAAACAATTGTTAAACAAAAGAAATTGACAAGTTTCTATTTTCAAACAATCTTAACCTACTTAAACACTTTGATGCTTCCAATGCCAAATGTTCACGGTTTAAGTCGTCAGAAATTGTAGAATTCATTTTACGTTTTCCGTAAATAGCTAAATTAACATATGTTATTACAATAATTGCATTCAAAATTGAACAAAAATGAGGCTAAATTTATATATTAAACTGACCAACAATCAAAACCAATATTATCTATGATCAACACAACAAACTTGTTTGACAATAAAATGACAGAAATAGACAAACTAAAGCGTCGCTTTTTTACTCTTAAAGCTAAAGTCACCAAAGCCGGCTATCAAACAGTCTCGAATTATGAAATTATTAATAAAAAATAAAAGATGAATTGATGTTTTTAATTAAATGAAAACAATTTCTTAGTAATAAAAATGTATTTAACTCATATATATTATTTATATGTTTCATATTTGAAATACAAATAGGTTTGTAAAATAATTCATAATAAATATCATCCACATATAATTAAATTATATAAAAAAAAAAGAAATTGTTAAATATAATTTAATTTATTCGATAAATCAATTTTTAAATAAATATATTTTTTTGTAATTTAATTTTTGGTTATGGGGTTATACGACTTTGTTCCTTGTATAGTAATTGTTTTTACATTTTTTGATTGCTTTAGCAATATTTTTTTAACCAAAATAAAAGTCGTTGTACTCTAATAAATATTTATAATAATAACACTTAAATTAGAACTTAATACTCACTTATCGGACTATAGACAATATTTTAATTATGAGGAAGAGCATTGGATGGCAGAACAGTCGCGCTTCTTTGGGAGTGGTAATGTGTCGAACCAATCTACTGCGTTCTTGTGATCATTGACATCGGCCATTGGTCTATTCTTTGTCAACCAATCATTGAAAAACCAGTGAGGAATATCCAATGTAAGTCCACAATATTTGACGATTATTATTCGCGATGGTTGAGTCGGTGTTATTATTCAATATTACTTTTAATTTTCTTTACCAAGTCTTAGATTTGGATGTGTATAATGAAATTACTTAAAAAGCAGCCATCTTGGTTACGTTGGCTTCGCTGGCCTCGGCTGAATGACGTATGGCATATTCTCAGATAATAATTTCCTGAGGTAATAGAATACCACTTATTTCTTATCATCATTAAAGAATGTGGCAAGTCTTCTACACAACTAACTCCTAATTTTCCGAAGACCTTTAAAGAGAGATAGCTCTTTAGTATTTCTTTAGCATTAGTTCATAAAAATAAATTATTAAACATCCAACAATACTAAACTTATTAATTCAACAAAAGAAAAAAGTTTTTTTTTTTCTAATTCTGTTTATTTGACAATAATATTACTGATATTAAGTATAGTTCGTTCTAGGTTGTGATGACAAACAGGGTATATCCGATAGTGTTGCTTTCTGAAATAATAGATACAACAAAAAAAAACATCTGTTTCAGTATTTTAATATGTTCCAAAAATAATGATTCTAGACTTTATAGAAATTATACAAATAAAAAATATTTTAGGGCATCTTAATAGCTTAGTTTAGTATTTAATAATTTTTTGTTATCAATTCCAGTCATGAACCATGGAGCATGCTCAGATTCAGACTTCAGATGGTTCACAAGTGATGACCATCAACGGACAACAGCTACAAGTTTTACAGATGAATAACAGCCCACATATGATACAGGGCCCAAATGGACAACATATTGTCATACATTCAATACCATCATCAGCACCTACAATTCAGGTAATTAATGGTTTTTATCTTTGCAAATATCTATTACAATTTATTTCCATAGGAAAATTAGTTTTCTATGCACAACTAAGCCTAATTATTTGAAAATCATTATTGCTCTTTTTATAATTCTCCTATATATACAAAACACTGCCATTTCATATGCAGCATAGAGACGTTAAATTCAAGCAACTTTTTTTTTTAACTTAATAATAAAGAAATTTCCATTAGTATTTTAAAACATATTATTTGCTCACATCTTTGAAACATAATCATATTCCTATCAATTATTGTTATCATTGCTGTGATTGTGATGATACTGATGTGAAATAACATTTACTATTATATTGATTCTGTAGGCAAATTTATGATATATTATAAAATTTAAAAATATGCCATATTTACTATGTTTTAATATTACATATATTTTTTTATACATGCAATCAGATTGGAGCCCCTCAAATCCAGGTGGTAGTATCAGCTTTGTAATATTGTTGTTGTGTTATTGGAAATACATGTTAATGGCAGCTAATAATTTGTAATATAATTTAAAAAATGAACATAACAATGATGTTGCCATGCTTAATGAATTATAAATATTTTATAGGTGGCAGCTCCAAATGGCCAGCAATTACAACAATTACAAGTTTTGCCATTGTCAAGCCTTCAAGGTAAGCAACCAACCAATATTTAATATATTAATGCTTTTAACTTTATTATTATTTAATAAATATAATTTAAAGACTATTTGCTTATGTACTATGTTTTACATGTACAAAGAAGGATATCCTTTATTTATTTACTATTTATTTTTATGTGGCAGGGACAAGCAGTAACATCCAACCAATGCAGCTTGTACAGACACCAGATGGACAGACATATATATATCAACCTACAGCCGGAACTTCCCAACCTCAGATTGATCAGCACCAGATCATACACCAGCCAGGTAAACTAGCTTTTAAACATGTTTATGATATTTTGAATTTTTAATATTTAATTTGGGCTTATGATCTATGATATAAATATTAAAGATATTAAAGAATATTCCACATGTTGAACAGATACTTAAATGCACTGTTTTTCTTTAAAACTAATTTTATATACTTTTTTATTACAGGCACACTTATCAATCTAAATGGAAACCTTGTCCAAGTTGCGGGTGTTGGCAATGCAGTACAACCACAACAAATTGTAAATCAGCCCAACATTGTAATGGTAAGTAAAATAGATTCACAATAATGTTCCCATCAAAAAACCAATTTTAACATAACCATTCTAACTCCACAAAGGTATGAAACAACCATAGATATCTAAAATATATTAGTGCATTAGTATTAGTATAAATTTCTTACAGCGGTAATGTCTATGGGCAGTGGGGACCTTGGTCAGACGGCCCATTTCCATTTCGCCGACCTATATCATAAAAATAAAATAAAAATAAAAGGTAGCTCATAATATACTCTAACATCCTTGGAAACAAATAATGTGTTCAATGCAATCTCAAGTAGATATTTATATAGATAACTATGATCAAACTAATTGCAGATGGTGAACGGAAACAGTGGTGCAACAACTTCTGCAGCATCATCAGAGGGTGCTGCTTCCTCTACAGCAGGCTCAGACGAAGAACCCCTCTTGTATGTGAATGCTAGACAGTATAAGCGTATATTGAGGAGACGTGCCGCGAGAGCTAAGCTGCATGAACAAGGGAAGATACCTAAAGAGAGACCTGTGAGTAAGATATTTTAAATTTATTGTAAATAATTAATATTGAAAAATTTGCCATTTTAGTAATTGTCATATTTTTCATTTTATTTCAGAAATACCTTCATGAGTCCAGACATCGACATGCCATGAATAGAATAAGAGGAGAAGGTGGTCGATTCAACTCTGGCAGCAGGAAGTCAGTGTAATAAATGATTTTACTATATTTTGAGAATTAATAATAACCTCATAATTATAATTAGTAGTAGTGTAACAGTGAAAACCGATAGATACATGTTTTAATACAATTAGTTTGATCAAATTGTTTAATTAACTACAGGAACATGGAGCAAGTAGATCAGACCTCTGCAACACAAAAGATGCTAGAAGACATCAAGCCAGATACAGTTTCCATCACAATAATCCAGGTAATTTATATGATTTTTGTACAAAAACATTTAAAAGTAATTAGCTTCATTAAATATTAACTATTTAGTACCCATTCTAAATGATTTAGTGCAGGTACATTATAATAGAAATGTTTTTATGTTAGTGTAAAGTAAACACACTTATTATTATTGAGTATTGATAATAATAATAAAGTTAGACAATGTTGTAATACATATTATATATCAATTATTTAAATATCATCATTAACTTTTTTTTTATATTCATAGGATGAAGAGTTACAAGAAAACCAAACAACATGGCGGCGCCTCGCACCACAACCCTTAACGTCCACATAGCAATTTGAAGTTGCTTATCACCAACCAAAGTAAATAAACAGGCTCTTGTTGCCAATGTTGGATGAGCATTACAGAGGAACACTATTACAGTGTGGATTTGTGAATTTGCAAGTTTCGAAATCACAATTAAATTGTAAATAGTTAAGTGACAAATTGGAGAAACTGATTTTTTACGAATACTGGTAATTTATGACTTAAGCTGTATGAAAAATATTAAAATTTTACTTTGATACCTCTACTAAAAGATATGTATGTATCGTTGAATTATATAAATTTATAGTTTTATATGACGTTTATTTCAAAAGCACTTAAAAGACTGATACGCTGTCAGGATTCGAACCTGCGACTACTATGGGGTCATAACTAGAATAACATTTACTTATTCAATTAGTGAAATATATATAATGCAAGATTTTTTTATTTTGAATTAATGTAATAATATTTTATAAATTAAATATATACATAGATTTTAGATAAACAATAACATTACCAAAAATAACCTTATTACTAATCTCCAATCAGTTTGAACATAAGATAAGAAGTTTCGCAATATAGGTATGTGGGTTTGTTTAACGAATTCCTAGTAATAATAGATTTAAAACATGGTATTTTTAATAATTAGTGTATTAAGTTTTTATTTATAATATTGTTAAATGTTTTTCCATATTATAGTGTGTTTACAATTTAAAAGGAGTATATGTAATTACAATTATTTATTTTTCTTTACTGCAGATTGACCTTGTTCAAGTTAAGACAACACTGTCTGAAAATAATGTCCAAAAATGAAAGGAAATGGAATCAGTTTAAAAAAAATGTTACTTATTTTTCTTTTTTTATTTAGTTGTACAATTTCTGATTAAGTATGTAAGATCATTTGTCTTGTGAAAGATTTATTCGTTTGTTATGTGAACTGGTTTTATAAACACAAACTTACTATGTAATATTTTAGGGTCTGGTAAAGTATTTTTCTGACTTTTCACTCTGTAACACATATCTAATTTAAGACAGAATATTTTGTAGTAATATAAAAGAATAGGTGTCTGTGTAATAAATATGGGATTCCGCTATTACAGTAATGCAAATGCAACAGTTTGCAATCAAAGTTTAGTTGTAAAATGTTTCGGATTTTTTTTTTCTTTTAAATCATTGTATTTTTTCCATAACATTATTACACATATATTTTTAATAAATTGCTGTAAACGATGGACGTGGTAGTATTATAACAGAAATATCATATGTGTAAGTCAAAGATACATTGGTCTAATTAACTATGGCGGGGTATGTCTAGTGTAATGTGTATTTATGTAAATATCTAAATATAATTAAAACTAAGTATGTATGGTTTTTATATTGCAAAGTACAAAATATACATATTGCACAATATCGTATTTTTATTATTAAAAATTCTAATAATACATTTAACTTGTATGATCTCTATTACTTCTGACATCAGTAAGGTATGTGTTGTTATCACAAAATTGACTGTAAATTAATTATTTTATCCAATACTACCTATTTTAATGTTACATCTTAAAATTCTGCCTCTACTTGTAAGTTCTGAATAATTTTTTTTCTTTAAGCAGAACATAACATTACAATATTCTTCTGCTTCTCGCTCGTATACGTGCAAGTGTACTATACTGACAAAAACTCGAACAGACCGGACACAAGTATTTGATCAGAGGCGGCCTTAAGAAGCCATACAGGTATGGTACGCCTGAAACTTTCTATTTTGTTTTGCATTTCAACCCAACCGGTCTTAAAGTTTTGGCAGTGAATGCTTGGGAGGCGGAGATGGACGGTAAGAGTAATTACAATAAACTCCCACGTATAAACCATTTTTCCTATTTCCCGTGACTTAATTGTAGCTAAAGCGATTAATATAAATTATAAAATAATTTGAATAATTATGACTACGTGTAAATAGTAGGTACATAGAATTAGCGACTATTTTTCAACTCTGATCCGCGGGATTCGCTTATTTCCATTCTTATTAGGCTTCTACGAGATGTACATCGTACGGACAATTCCAAAAAAATCGACAAAACTCCGGAAAGAGAAACCAGACGTTGCAGTCCTGACTTAAGCATAATAAACACCCGAGTGTAAGTAGCGTTCTGGCGATTCCCATCCGTAAAGGTCTTTAGACACTTTCTGGGGCGCATGGAGGCGCAGATCGCTTACAACGGACCTGAGACATAGTGTACCTTTTGTGCCAGTAGGATTTTAGTACACACACTGAAACTGAGCTCAGAATTACTCCGTCAGCCTATGTTTTGAAGATATTCGGAAATGAAAGGGTCGAATACAAAAAACATTAACGTAGAAAATGTTATGAATATATTTTAGTCTGTCTGAGTATTGTACACGATGAGAAAACAATTCGATTTCATAGACATACTACATTTCTTATTTTACGAGTAAGAATATGTATTTTATGCTAAAAAAAACTAAATTATTAACAAATAAAACTTTCGCTGGGAGTATTGCAATAATTGTCCCATTATGGCTCTCAATAAAAAAGTGCATAAAATTAAAAACAACGTGACTTAATCAAATTACTTATTCATAAAATGTAAATCACCTAACTGTTAATTACCTACATTCCTAATAATTGCTGTTATACTACTGTTACTATCAAAATATTTAAAATTCAGTAATGACATTTTATCTTTAAACACTAACGGAATTAATTATGTTATTAGAAAAGTTGTGGTCCTTCATTAACAAGGACATATTGAAATTTATGAATCTCTGTATGTCATATTGCAGATATCTTTTATGTAATTATTTCTCTATTGTTAAATATTTCATCGTTATTTGCACGCGTTAATATTAGTGTATAGCCTATAAAAGGGGTAAGAAGAGAAAAGATAAAAAAAAACCACTTCCAAATTAACACGAGTTACTCGGTGAACATTCTTGAACGATGCTTTAAATGACGCTGTTTTTAAATACAAAAAGTATAGAATATATATTAATTATGGACTAATCCTAGTGCATAACATTGTAGTTATCCTTCCACTATATAAGTAGATATTAAGATGAACACAACTATGTCGTCAGTGGGCGTGTACTGACTCTGTCTTCTTGAGTGCTTAGAGATAAAATGTCATTGAGCTCAGTGTAATGAGTGTATGAATACTTCTAAGTTGGTTTTGCGTTATCTCTAATACGTTGTATTTCGCTTTTGATAGCCGAGATAAGGGGTAGAGCGGGATCGTCCGGAGCGAGGCGTCCTTCGGCGGTGATCAGTGTTGTGTTCACAACCGGTGCAGGCAGTCTTTGCGTTGACTGGATATGTAACGTAAAACTAATTATTTCTCTGTACAAATATTTCATCGATTAAAGAATTGAAAAGATCGAAACAATCAAGGATTCATTTTAATAAAGCGATTGATTTAAGCTGTATTGCTGGTAACGTTATCAACAACAATCAATGTTGTTTAATTTGTACCGCTCGAAAGGGTATTTAATTTAATGTAAACAAAGAGAATACAGCTTTATCTTTTACAGTAGTAACAAAATTTTCATTATTCTTCTGAATCTGTAGTAAAATGGGTGTCTCGCAGGGGTAAAACGTTGGTCCCTTTTTATTTTAAGCGTACACGTATAAATGGCGTTGAGTCCAAGGCAATATCTGAAAGCGGACTCACGTGCGCGTGCGCGTGCCAGGCGGCCGTGCGCGGACGCGGCGCGCCGCCGGCGCCGGCCCCGCCTCCCGCGCCGCCCGCGCCGCCCGCACTCTCGCGCGCGCGTCTGCGTTCGAATAAGCAATCAAGGTCATCTCGGCAAGAAATTTTTAGTAGCAACCTTAGGATTTAGGAATTTACGTCATGCTCCGAGTACAGTTCCGTGTCTCGGAACATTGTGCCAGGTCTCACCCCGGTCGTGTAGTATTTCTATCCCATTGAACTAAGAGAGTGATAGAAAAATCAATGGCACGCAGCGAGCGCACACAAGTTTCCATTATAATATCTCCTGGGTAGCTTCGATGAAAGTGCCGCAGTTGTCGATATCGAGAACCCTTCCCTATCTTCTATTTACATATAATAAAATTGAAGTGTCTGTTTGTAATATTAAAATATCTGCTTTTTACTAAATGCATATGTAGGTACATATATAAAAATAACATTTTTTGAATTTTTGTCTGTCTGTTTGTTCCGGCCGATCTCTAGAACGGCTGGACTGATTTTGACGGATTTTTCACTGGCAGATACCTGATGTAGTAAGGAGTAACATAGGCTACAAGAATAACTTTTTTGTCAAATTCAAACACGCAGGAAGTCGCGGTTACTGCTAGTCATTAAATAATATACGAATTTATCATTCATACAATAATATTGTCCAAATTTAATAGAATCATTAGAATATAAATCAATCTTCCTTTAATAACCTTATTAGCAAAATGAATGCAGTACCTACCCGGGGCCGGCCGAGTGGGGCACGCGCACGTCGCGGTTGCGCGCCTGCAGCACTGCGGGGGAGGGCATACAAGTTACTTATCCACTATTATATACATATCAAATTTATATAATATATTTAAACCGATTTTTTGGGGCTTGAGGAATAAGCGATGTGCCACCAAACTTGAGAACTAAGATGTTATGTCCCTTCCGCCTGTAGTTACACTGGCTCACTCACCCTTCAAACCGGGACACAAAAATACTGGGTACTGCTGTTTAACGGTAGAATATCTGATGAGTGGGTGGTATCTTCCCAGACGGGCTAGAACAAAGCCCTACCACCAAGTGCAGAAATTTACCAACCAAAAGAAGAACGATTAGTGCTTTTACATTTTCTTAGTTTTTATGATTTAAAAGCGAAATCCGTTGTAATTAAATAAAAGAAAAATATTATGAAATGTCTTTAAAATAATAAGCATAACATTAAAGTTATATGCATATATCATTTAACAGGGTTATTATAACCATAAAAGTGATTTGCTCTTTTAAATCTTCACAGCATTTATTAGTGCTTCGGTAGGTTGATATCCACATTACAATGCAATTAATCTCACGATCATGTTATAGATAAATATAAAAGGACTTGGACTTAGGACTCGACTTATATTACCATTTTGTTCTTGACTGTCTTGTTTATCGATTGTGAACGTCTCGTGGGAATTGGCACTGGATGCACTCCCGAAGAGTGTGAAGGCGTCATCCATCAGCTCGTTGAACCGCCTTCTCATCCTGGATGATGATGGTTCTTTACAAGCTGAGGCTGTAGATCTAGCTGGGCTGGAGGGCTTGGATACTGGAAACATAAAAGTGAGTGGGTAACAGATTCGTATTATGACGACTAAATTACAATTCTTTGTACATCTGAAGCAAATTAGCGATGCCAGATTACACCAAGTTTACACCAAACTTATATTAGACTTACACCCCTGAATTTAGAGAAAGCACGGGTTTCCAAAGTGTTGATAAAGTACCTGGGTCTTTGTTTTTCTAATTTCTACAAAAGATTTACTTGCGCATAATAAGAGAAGAAAATATGAATATCTGTAATTGCTTGAAAAAATTGACTTAGACAAAAATAAAATCTTCTTAAAATTAAGAAGAATAGCAATTAAAAGAATAATAAAGATACAGGGACTAGATCTTGTTTTTCATTTCATATTTATCACGTCACACTCGTCGTTGACAGAATAATTATACATACATAAAGCTAACATTTGTCATGTCCAAAATTTTCAAGATTCAGAGAGATTTTAAAAATCGCTGTAAATCAGTGCTGGATCAAGCAAATGCGGGTCCCGTAGCAAAATCTTTCTAAGTGCGCTTGACCTGCTATGGGTTCTTAAGTATAATGTGGTAAAGGGTAAGAGTCCTTGCAAACGTCAGACTTTTTGTAGAGCTGATTATAGGTCTGAATGAAATTCCACACGTTTATACAAGCAAGTTTTTGTAGAATGTATGAGTGTACCACATGAAATTCGGTGTTAAAATAGTCGGTTACCAATTGTCTGACGTCGATTGTCTTAGTCAAGTAAATTCAATATACACATCTTAATAAGTTTCACTCAAAAAAATACGCTCAGGCAGAGTAAGTGGGTTTAAATATGCAGAGCCCCTCAGGGCCCGTAGCAATTGCTACTCTTGCTTCGTGGTTAATCCGGTACTGCTGTAAATTAAGTGTGTCATGATAAAAATATCTACCGTAATTTACTAAAATACATTTAGGGTAAAAATTTAATGTAGACAATTTCACCAGATTGTAAAATAAGCAACTTACCATCTTTAATTCTCTGGCAGTGCAAGTCCCACACCAGAGGTCCGATAACTCCAGGATCCTTATCTATACTGCCAAGGCGTACCAATTGTGATGGCATTTGTCTTCTTGGTACTACATTAGCCTGGCCCAGTCTGGTCTGCTTGGGGCTGGACGGTGGGGAATCTATATCCAGATGTCTCACGGAAACCGGTTCCAGGATTTTGGAGAGTGGTTCTACCATATTTCCCCTGAAAATTTTAATTACTTGCCAACATTGCCATTTGATTGAAATTTCCTTGTCTATAGTTACAACATTCACATATATCTGTATTTTTGATCAAAATTGTTACTTGCCAAATATGATATTTTTGAAAAAATATTTAAAACAAAAAATTCCCAAGACACTGAAGATTAGCGGACGAACGACAATGTGGTAGGAAGAGCAAAATCCAATTATGTATCTATACTTTTATAGTTTGAATTTGTATAAAAATACAGAAACAGACTCGCAATACCCATGTATCATATGTATATTGAAAGAATTCTACATACCTAGTTGGCTAGTTTCTAAATTCCCATAACAATGTGGCCAGTATGTCATCCTGACATCAGGTTCAGTGTTATGGGTAGTTAGTAAATAGTTACCTGGGGAAAGCACTGACTGAAGGCATAGAGAGATATGAGGTAGGTGTCGGCGGAGCTGATCGCTGACCGCTATCAGAGCTGTCGACCCCTGCTGCTTCCAGCAAGCTGTCCGTTGTGCCAACTAAAAAAAACATACAAAGCACGTTTTTAAAAAGGACTAAATGACTTATGTTTATTTTAATTACACAATGTATTTACAATTTTTAATTCAATCATAATATTTATTATATTACAGTCATTAAAAGTAAAATATCATTAACAAAAATAAAGTTAGACAATAATTTTACACCATACATACTAACAAGTCAAGATGCATGAAATTGGTAAAAAAGAAAATATTATAAAAAAGAAACCTCTCTTTTTCTGTGGCATCCTCAAAGCGTGGGGTTTCTTCTGCCGTCTTCTCAAAGCAGCTGCAACTTCCGATACGCCAGATGACGAAGTTGACGAACTTCTTGATTTATATTTCCAGAAGAAAATTTTTAGTATAATCTACGTAGATTATTTTGAAAGCTATTAATTGTGATTCTGTGATTTATGGATACAAATTTCTCAATGTCGTGTGGTTTTTGCTCAATAAAATGTCATATTATCTTGTCGATTGTCAATCGAAGTCATCGAGAAAGTGTCATTAGTCGACTATGAGAAATTTTATTACCTATCCAACACTCGTATGATAAGTAAAAGTTTGACGTATTTATGTTGTAAGGAATGCCTGGCATTATTCCAGCTCCAATAGTTATGGACAGAGTTAGCAATGCGTAAACACATATTTTTAATATAAAAAATTGGTAGGTAGGCTGACAAATGGGTCACTGGATGGTAAGTGGTCACCGTAATTCATAGATATTGAAACTGAAAGATATAATATCTTTCATCAGTGGTTTGTAGATACGAACCTAGGCTTTACACAAAGCCCTTCCACCAATAAAAGCTTTTGTTTATGTATGACTTGGTTCACGCTTTTATGTGTGTGTTTTAAGACCCTAAACACACAGACCTAAGACAGTAATGGCAGATGGCCCCATTAGTATTTTCCTTTGTCGGTATTTCGCGGGTTGAGATGGGATTCTCTATTTTAATCTACTGGAAATCACTACTACTGGTACTAAAAGATAAGGTGGCTTAAATATCTCGGGGCCTCTAGGCTATACACGTCTAGAAGGCCCTTAACCGTTTTCTAACTTCTTGGAATTTATATTTGCCACCACAATCTTGTAAATTAAGATATTTTTGATATATTGGGATGATATGCCATAACTTTATCCAAATAGGGGAAAAAAATATCTTGAACAATTTCATTACCATTAAAATAAATCCTTATTTCCCTATATTTGCCAACCTAGTAGCATACAACGCGGGTTTCTAGGCCGTTGCCTACAAGGTCGAATCTGACCCTCAAAGTGGGCTGCAACTGTCTTATTTAACATAAAAATAACTCACCCCGATGCACTGCCGGCTCTATAAATAGGCAACAGGACGCTGCTGGGTCTCGTTCTGCTCGGAGACACCACACTTACCAACTAAAATATTAAAAATTCACCATAAATATTTTATCAATATCGTCAACATATCTATAAAGCTTGCAATAAATCTATCCAAGATCAGTTTATTCTCCTCTGAAATATATTAATTGATTATTATTAATTAATTCAACATAAAATACTATAATGTCTTGGGTCTCCTAGAGCCCTCCTTAGGATTCTGAATTATTTATTTATTTAATTGTAGCATTCAGTCACTAAGAAGGAAGACAATTATATTATCAAGGAAAATTTTACACTATATTATCAAGGAATAAGTAGTTATGAATGATTGTTAAATTTGATTTGGCAAAAAGAGGTTTTTCTAACATATCATATTTTTACATTATATATATATATATATTATATTTAGTTAAGTAATATTCATGAAAATAAAATATCAATGAAATTTAAATATGACGAAATATTTACCTTAGCATCTTTATCGTCGTTGATTTGCTTCATTTGATTACGTTCTGCTTCTCTTATCATCTCCGTTCTGTACGCTCGTAGAGACGCTGCTGATTTCATAGATTTCTTTCTGTAATCGAGAAGAATATGATGAAGAATTGCAGTCAAGATCGTACGAGCTTGGCTCTTAGTATTTGTGATAAAGGTTGTTGGTGTCACGTCACCTGCGCGCCACAAACAGCAGCAGCAGCAGAGCCAGCACCAGCAGCAGGGCGGCGACCGAGCCCACCGCCAGCGCCCACAGCTCCGCTCCCCGCACCCCCGTCCCCGCCTCGCCCTCCAGACCCTCGGCAGCCTTCAGGTACGCTGCTGGCGGGAGGGAGGTAATTTTTAGTCGATTGTCATGACGTACAAATAAATAGCAATCTATTTTTAATGTTAAAATTATAATTTTTCTTTTTATTAATAAATAATTAAAGTTCTACGACTGAATTTCTATAAGCTTAGGATTCCTCATAACGGTAAGTTCCCGAGACCCTTTTCACGAGCCGATATCGACTGAAGTGTGTTCTGATTCGCCCGTAGTGTGCATTTAGTTTAGTACGTGAACGGGCAAGCGGCCATCGCTGCCCATAGACAATGCGCCACATGTAGTTTTACACTTGCCCGCTCACCCCTCAAGCCGGAGCACAGCAATAATGAGTATCGCTGTTCGAGCTGCAATGCCGCTGTATAGACTCACGCTCGGCCTTGGTGGTGACGACGGCGCCCAGCTCGCGCGCCACCTCGGCGTCGCGCACGAGCCGCATGTCGCGCGCCGCCACGGCCGCCGGCACGGCGCGCCCCCCCACCAGCACCACGTACACGATCTGCACGCTGCCCGACGACGACTGACCAGCCGTTTATGAGTTGAGTACACAGGTGAAGGAAGGCAATGATTACTCCATGCATCCATACGAGTAGCATCGACAAAATCAATAGACACGATTTAAATCATTCACTTCTCGGAATAGACTTTATGCATATCATTATTTCTTTGTCTTTTCCTTTTAAAATTAGTTTGTAGTAGGTAGTAGTTGCTAAAAATTGTGAATGTTGTGTACATTTTGAAATGATAAACTGTACTGCGAATGTTACGAAGTCTATGTTTTTCTTATTTACAGTAACATATGTAGACATATTTTTATGTTCTTTTTTTAAGCAAATATAAAATGTAATGATTATTAATTATAAAAAAATAGCTACTATACTTTACCTCGGTTATATTTTGTATATGAACTTGAACGGGAGGTTGTTGTTCAGGTTTAATGATTTCCCTTTTATATAACACTGTACCATTGTTAGGTTCCTCTTCAAGCGGTAAATCGATCAAATCTTCTTTATCGCTTTCTAAGACATCATCTACACTTCTTTTTCGTATAATCGTTGGTGTAACTAGTATCCAAGATTCAGTATCAGCTAATTTTGTCGGTTTTATTTCAGATTTGGTCGAAGTAAATTGAGCGTCGTCATCAGCTAGAAACATTTCTACGTCTTCTAAATCATCGCTTTTACCCGCGTTTCTCATTTTTAACGCTGAGTTAACGGCTAAATCTTCCAGTTTTACCATTGAACTTTGGATATCATACATCTTTTGTGGTGTTTTGGTGGTATTGGTACTTATATCATTGAATTTGTTATCTTTATTAACGATGAATGAATGAACTTCGTGTTTCTTTCTCGTCGTCGGTGCGTCTAGAGATTTAATTATACCCAGATGTCGTTCTTGTTGCCTGTAAGAAGTTTCTATATCTTTATTGTATATCACAAATAGATAAATATTTTTAAAAAGGAACAACAGAACCCTGTGAAATGGGAAAATGTCTTAATTCCTGCACCTTATTATAGTTCGAATTTGTATGATTCTTCTTATTTGACTGGAAATTTACTTATGATTCGATTAAGTTTGATTACCTTAGAAATGCTTTTTGATATAGCCTGGCAAGTCGTAACTGTAAGCTGTCAGGAGTGGAGCCTTGAATGACTGTTAGAAGCCAGTAGCGTCTGTCTTCTGGGATTTCAGTTTCCAGACTATCTGGCGTCACATCGCAGTTCAGGATACACTCCCCGCTTGACTTATCGGTCACCGCCTAAATAAAAAGAAAGTAACTTTAGCAAAAAAAGTATCAGCTCGTAAATGTCCCACAGCATGGCAAACGCTTCCTCCTTTCCCTTTTGAGAAGGTTGGGAGACTGCCCCACTAAACTGTTTCAACGCAATATGCATCTACCACGTGTAGGTTTCTTCATGATTATTATAAGAACATCAATTAGGAGGCAGGTAGCTTATGTTTGATACTTACTTGCGGTGGGTATGAATCCAAGTACACCGTAGCAAGAACAGTCGTAGTCTGCACAATTGGTGTACTCGGTGTGGCCACTGGCTCGGATAAGTCAGGCGGGGGTGGTCCATCTCCAGATCCTGTCCAGAAAAAGTCTTCCAAGCGAGGCGTTCGCGAGTGTTGATCAGGAGAAACCAGCAAGTACACTAAAAATATAAAGCATTTAATTCGTCACTAGACTTGAATTGATTCCTTGCTTTGTAATTATTTGGTTTTGGTTTGAGTAAATTAACTAATCATAAAGTTCAGTTAAATTGAATAAATTTAATTTCGTTAAAAGACAGGACTGGTGACAGGAGCACTGGTTCGTGTTTTGCCCAAAGGATCGGAATTGCGATTCACCGGGGAAATGCTGCTAGCATTCTTGCCACCATTGCACGCGGTCAAGTTTTATACAGTAATTATTTTTAATACATATTTGTATATATTTAAGGACTTAATGTTAATAATTCTTATGTAAAATTTTTACTTCTTAAATAGATTCTTTATCGTTGTATGACATTAGGATGTTTATGTTCAGTTAACTACTCGATATTCTTAATTACTGACATGAAAAATCCTCACGCAATGAAGCATTTTTAATTACATTTTTAAGTAAATATTTCTTGGTGGTAAGGCTTTGTGCAAGCCCGTCTGGGTAGGTACCACCCACTCATCAGATATTCTACCGCCAAACAGCAGTACTCAGTATTGTTGTGTTCCGGTTTGAAGGGAGAGTGAGCCAGTGTAACTACAGGCACTAGGGACGTAACATCTTAGTTCCCAAGGTTGGTGGCGCATTGGTGATGTAAGGAATGGTTAATATTTCTTACAATGCCATCGTCTATGGGCGGTGGTGACCACTTACCATCAGGTGGCCCATTTGCTCGTCCGCCTACTGATATCATAAAAAAAACATTATTTAATCTAGATTTGGTTGTTTTTTTTTCTAATTACGTTATTTAATCATTTATAAATATTAAAAAGAAGGAAGTATTATATCATATCAAGTATTATATTTTCATCGCTACATTAAAATCACTTCGGCTTAATCAAGGCGGAAATGAGTTGATCGATAATTTATTAGTAAAATCATATGTATATAAAACAACAATGTTTTATAAGCTTTTACGATAGTTATGAATCGTATCGATATACCTCAAAAATGAAATAGGAAAACTTAAGGGGCCGGGTAAAGGGAAACGTTAACGTAATGACAAGATGGTAAACATCAGGGAATCGCGTGATCTCCCGAATAATGGGGTCTTACAGTTTATTGGCCTGTAGACTGTAAGCTATTATAACTTTGTGCGGCACAAGATATGAAAGATAGCGGAAAATATATAAAAATCTATCAACAGAGACCTATCTAAGTCCGAATCATAATTCGCAACCCGGTCCCACTATACTGCAAAGTAAATTTTGATACATTTGACTAAGATCAAATCTTCAAAAGTACGTACTATTCCATATTACAAATATCCACGTATATTACAAATCATTATATTTATAACAACAGATCCGACTCCTTATTCTGGTTTTAATTGTTGATTAAACATTCCAATTTAAATATTTTATATTTTGATTGTACAAAGTCCTTTTCGTAATTGTAAGACGTTTGGTCTCTTAATTTAATCCACAATATTTTGTTAGAAAGGAGCTTCGGTACCACCCCGTACCAACTACGGTTCAGGTAAAAGAAAACGCATTTCCTCAATATTGTTATATTTTATCCTCAACGTAACGTTTCTGAACCATAACCTTTTAACGAAGATTTATGAAACGAATTTTGAAAGTTCAGAATAATGTACTATAATTGCAAAATATAAACACTATTGAATTTTTCAACTGACATGTATTTCTTTTTTTTTCCTTTAGGTATAAACCGATTTAGATTTTTTTTTTGTTTGGGAGGGTTTATACTTCCAGTGTTGTCCTATTTTAATTTGAAAATACGTCGTTTATTTTTTATACATTTTTTTTATATTATTGGTAATATTTAGCTGTAACTTATGATTAGTTAGAAAGAGCACTATTTCAAGTACAAGGACAATAAAATATTGTTTGCTTGCCCACATCCCATCGATCTGGAGTCGGCGCAGTATATAAGGTCCATAAAAGATATTTACAAGACTTTTACGGACGCTCGCCACTTGTTTAAGCGTTTACAGGCTCGATTAACTAGCTTATCGAAACTATCATTGTCTGCTCATACGACACCCACGATATGATAGGTTGACGATATTCTATTGTACTGTAAGTTTAACAGAGATCTTAATTAATCAACGTATCAAAGAATGTTATATATGCAACAACAAATGTATACAAATATTTATACCAATTAAACCACTTAAAACCCATTAAAGTGGAAGGTGGGTCTGTAGGTTGTAACTTCCTGTCCATAACCGTGTTTCGCACAATCGAATAAACATGCATATAAAAGCGGTTTAATTCGGCGGTTACATGCGGGTACTCAGCAACCTTTTGTCATACAGCGGATGGATGACAACGCACTGGCGCACGCGCAGCCAACCGTAAAGTGATTTGGTTTTAATTGATTATTTATTTTATAAACATAATATTTCGAACATAAATATATATAATAAACAGGTTAAAAAAGGTAGTCATATTTTTTCATTAATTACAAAGTAAATGTATAAAACGCAAGTACATATATATTTATCATATATTTTTAAGAACAGGTACTGTAATATTGATTAATTACAATACTTTTCTTTATTTATATTTATAACGTTTACATTTTATGAAAAATAAATTATGTATTTTACAACTTTGTGTAAACACATAAAAAAGCAGTATTTAGAATTTTTTAACAAAGGAAATAAGTTAATTATTTTCTTATCAGTAATATTAGAATTGATGAGGAAATTTTTAAGACACTTACTTTTATCTTCATTTTCCAATTCGTTCGCGAAAGTATTTGAGAAAAGAGTTAAAACTAATTTTAGTATTAAAAAGTGAAAAATACACATATTTTATCTTTTATTTTGTTAAAGATTATTTGCTAGCGATTATTTAATTATCATAAAATGTATTTTTGGTATTTCGTAAAGTATGAACACAACAAAGAATTCATTGTGATTAGTGTAACACTAAATATTATGAAAAGCGAGCAATATTTTGTTATAACCCGTAAGGATTTTAGAAATAAACATCTTCACGTTTAACAGCCTACTGTATTAATTTCCTGAACACTACTGTGCTTTTAGAATTATTAACACGTTGCTAAGCAACATAATTGAATCACGCGCGCAATCGTTCATTGTCATTTAATTTTTTTTTATCTGTCAAATGTTAGTGGCGCAGATGGCAGAGAATATAAGGTATAAAATATTTAAACGAACTGTATCTATATTGGAATATTTGGAAAAATAGTGTTATTATGTTGAATATTAAGTTATAAAATTAGTTCATAATTTGATTGTTTTATTATATAAGTATATTGATAATTATATATTGGAAAACATAATTTTGAACTATGTGTTGCCTGTATTAAGTACAACAACTTAAATATCGTGTTTCAGAAGAATAATGATAAGTTATGTGTATTTTTTCATAGAATCCAATCCGATATTTCTATTAATTGTATTTGCAATCATATTGTATTACACATAAAATAACTTTATTTATATTACAAAAAGGATTTATCGGTAATAAAATTAAAATAATTGAAATACAATAATGGGATTTGTACAGGGCTAAAATATTTAAACAAAATAACATATTTTTTCAGATTATCTTTAACAGACTAAAAATAAATATGATTATGGTATCAAATTTTGTATCGTAATAGCAACACTGAGCTTCGTACCGTCGCTCCGCCATTCGTGAATTGAAGCGCCATTCGTGTGAGTTCGTCGCTTCCGTTCGACGGACTTTGCGACGTGTACGGGTGTGTGCGAAAGTATGAAGTGAAATCGTACTAATAGTGTGTGAAATGTTTAGTGTAAGTTTTTACTGTGCTGTAAAACCAAAATGAGTGCGAACGGATAATATAGTATCTAATATCAGCTTTAAAACTATAAGCTAACGTAGTACACGTAACATTATATATGAACGGTTTCAAAATGGCTGTGTTTTGAAGGACCCTTTGTCCGCTTTCGTGTGCTTTTCCAGCATGATAGTGGGATCATACAGACAAAAGTTTATCTTTAAAAGGTGAGATATATTTCTATATATATTACGGAGTGAAAAAGTTGAGTGGAAAATTACTGGTTCTCAGTTGAATGTGGCGTCGTTTATTGCTTTCTATACAGGCGATATGATACCGCTCACTACGTGTTTCTAAAAACATTGAATCTGGTTTCGAGGCTTGTTATATCGTAATAACGAACGATTTCTGTTTGATATTTGAAATTTGTTTTTTAATCTTACTTCGTACTTGAAATGTTTATGGGTAGATTTGTTATGCAGCAATGAAGCGAATCATATGTTTACTAGCAAGTAGCATATGACATTGGAAAAAATAAATCCTTCGTATTATCTTATAAGATTTATATGTATTTAAAACTTAATTAAGAACATTTTAAATTCACTTAAATTGAAAATGTTCGTTTACTTTCATAAGATTTTTTCAATCAAAATATGTATGTTAGGTAATATTATAACTTTTAGGTTAGTTTTGCGTCTCATATGCTTAATTTATAAATATAGAATGTTTTTCCTATTGGTTTTTAGATATGGATAAAATTATTGTTATTTTTACTCAGTAATAATTAACATTATTCTTTTATCTTTTCTCACTCAATCAACAGTATAGATAATAAGTCAATTGTCATTCTCGTTATTTTTGAATATTAACATGTTATGGAATAAGATTTAAATAAGTGAAACTATTTGAGATATACATATGTAGTTATATAGGTTAGTGAATTTGTATTAGCTTTATATTTCTAGAGAAGACAGTATAGATACTATAACTTGTTATAATTAGTAGCAATTAAAACATTTCTTTAGACCTGAATATCTTAAAATAACTAGTATTAAAATAATCTCTTTGATGTGTGGCAAATAATCTACTTTCTTTTTGCATCATTAAGTCATTATATTTCAAGGAAAAAGTCAAAATAATTTAATGATAATTAATTACTCAATGATGATATAAAAAGTTTGATGAAAATACTATAAAAAAATTAAATTTGATTTTATAATATTTATTAAAATTTTTATTTCATTAGTTAAATATAAAGAAATAATGTTGATAAATTTTGAAACCAGTTATTTTACAGTTGAATCTGTTGAAGTACCTACCTAATAAATATAATACTGTTATTTTTAACTGCACATAATAAAAAAATACTTGCTTTCACGGGAAACTTATTCAAGTATAAATGAAATGGATTGATTTTAATATTGCTATATATAATAAAATGTATTATTATATTGTATACTTATATACTTCTGTTTGAGCATATCTTAAAATGTAAGCATCCTGTATTGTATATGTACAGTAATAACATATATGTAACAGACAGGATTTATATAGAGCCTATTGCCAAGATTTTGTTCTGCCAGGGTCACACGCGTCTTGTTTGCATATTCAACAGCACAAAAGTCGAGGTACATTTCTGAACAGAGGTCGTGCTAAATCGAACCTCGGCCGATCGTGAAATGTCGCGGGCACCGTTAGCTATCTGCGCCGGCTCAGTCGAAACGCGTAACGGCAAACTTACGGCATTGTGCTGCGAGCACGCACGATGTCGCAAACTATTGTCGCTCAAGTCGAATCTTAAAGGATAAAACGACGCTTAGACATATTTTATGCTCTGTAAATTTTTAACTGCTAGAGAAATGGTAGCTGTTGTAAGTGAGTATAATTTCCATTTATGAAGTTTCTCAAATAAATTCGAGATCAACTGTGAATCAGTTGTGAAATCATTGAATGTTAATTCCAACAATTTTACAAAATTTTCGACAGGCGAAGATATCTGTTTTTTAAATTATATACTTGATTTTGTTTTTTACCTTAGTTTGTAAAATAACCTGCTGAAAACAAATCTGTTCAGTAAAACTTCATTTAAAATTCTTATACTTCAAATATTTAAATACACACTACAATTTTATACATACTAATATGATACACAAACAGTAAAGTTTTTTTCATTCATCATAATTTACCTTAACAGTAGAATAACCTACGATTCATTGTTCTACTTATGCTTTATCCAATTTAGAACATTAATTTTCTTAGTTCATATTTAATTTACATATTTTATGTAGTTTAATAAAGTTTATGCACAAATTTAACTCTATGTTTGTGGAATACTAATTGCCATTAATGTCTATTGAACTTGTCTTGGAGTCTTATAATGATATTAATAGAAAGTAGATACAACAAAATGTCTGAAAGACAAAAGTAGGTGCTACTACTGATTTATGAATTGAATTCTATTATACATACTACAAAGAAAACAGATATAGATAAAAATATTGAAATAAGTACCGTTGTACATGTAAAAACATATTTATACTTGTTGGTATAGTATTAAACACACATATATATATATTTATAGAGTAATTGATATGAATATATATTATGATACTGTATTGCAATTTAGTCTACGACTGTTGCAATATAGAAATTGATATTACTGTGTTAATATTAGTTATTTTAAATCAGAATATGATTCATTTTATTTGTATGGCTGTTGTTTAGACTATTCTGGTTAGGTAACATCAAATTACAACTCATTTTACTGCCCAATATGGATGGTAAGATCATCTTAAAGTTGTCATTACTTAAATATATAAAGACAAATTTTTCTTGATGCATACAAACTACTGTGACCATATTTTATCAATTGGCTCATCAATTAGTGTACTTGGATATTATAAAAGAATGGTATTCATGCCATGCACACATGGTAGAAGTGATATTTTATAATTAAATTAAATGTTTTTTTATCGTCTTTTAAATCACAAAAACTAAAGAAGTTTCACTACACTTACTACTTAAAATAATATGTACCTATTTACTTTTTCTATATAAGCATATAAGAAGATTAAGGATAAGCTTTTTCTATGGATTTGTATAACATTTATCATAAGTTCAAAATTACTATTGACAGAGGCTATAAAATGTGTTGCGAGTTATATTTTTCATTTAGTTTAGGCCTACTTGAAGCAGATACTAGTATACAACTAAAACGAGACGGAAATTTATTATACCATGTATGGTAAATTGGTAATCGAAAAATAAAAACACGCAAGCGACCTCCGATTGCAACAACCGATTTTTTTTTTCCTCCAAATTTACATATATCTGCAAATTACACGTCCGCTGCGTGGCCATATCTTCTGTTTCCATCTTAACTGCCTATTCTACTGTAACGCCACCTACGTAATTTGGATTAGAAAGTTACGATAGTTTTGGCGATAACCCTTAATGGTAGGTACACCATAGTGTATTGTTGGCTGGATAATAGCGGCGACTATGCGATTGAAAATTCAATTATATAACGTTTAGAAATATACGTTACATATTCGTTTCTGTCTATGACGAGAAGACCGATATGGTTTCATAATCCTAATTATTCTTAGGAATCTCAAAAGCAAAAATATACGTATACTATTATCGTTCTGGTTTAAGAATTACTTATTAATTATAAGCGCATTAGGAAATAATTAATAATACATCTTATATTGTGTTTTTTTATTTTTGTAAGCAAAATAACGTTATATTTCCGAGCAAAATTAACTTTTAATAAATATAAATGACTATAGATTTTGTTGAAATATTTTTCTAAAAGCAACTAGGTGTCTATTTCAGTCATAGCGTGTTAAACGAATGTCTGAGAATGATAATTAAGCAGAGCTACGACTTATACATACATCAAGGTTTGTTTTTGTATAGCCTATGATTTATGGTTATCTTATTTCCTGTTTAATTGAAAATAATTTCGCCTCATACGACCCAAATAATTTAACAATTTAACATCCTAGAAATGTGGTGAATGTATTCAGCAAGAACATTTAGTTGCATTATTCAAAGATGAAATTTCGCTTCCAAAGACACACGTCCGTCGTAAAGCTTGCGAATCTCATTTCACTGGCTTCTCGAGAAATGCAGTTTTCCTTAAATTCATCCAACTTTAGGAATTTATATATTTTATTCTATTTCACAATCATAATGTTATTCTTTAGAAGCGTCAATAAAATAAGTGTTTAATAAGACCATTATCAAGCGAAAACTTATTATATTATTATATAGTATTCAATAGCGTGTCGATAACTTCTCTTTAAATGAGATATAATATTTTCTTAATTATTATTTATATTATAACATATAATAATATTTATTTATTTATTATAAACCTCATAATAAATAAATATCATTTACAAAATGAAATTTTAAAAAAATAGTACTGTAAAATAAACTTTGACGCCAAGAAACTACTACATAAGTTATTTCGTCGTATTTAATAGCTTTACTAGGATTAGAACATTTGTTAAATAACTGTGTTATTATTGTCAACATTTAACTTTCTATCTTTTATTACTATAGATGACAATTTTACATTACAAAATAACTCAATGTCATTAAAATAAGTGATGTATGTTTTACGATACTTCCTTCATAAAGTGTTATATGTTTTTATTAAATCGATAGAACCGTAGCGCATAATTAGTGTAAGTGAAAACCTACAAGTTCTCGTCGGTTATTTTATTATCTTAATAAGCGGATTTCACACTGAAGTTAAGTTGGTTTAAAGCCCGTCGATTATTCTCGTCGAATCGAATTTCAATATTATTCGAGATTGCGTAGCTCTACTCACATTTCACTGTTATCAAATGAATATCATATCAGCCTGTTTCGTTATTTATGATGTAAATAATTCACAAAGTTTTTTGCGGTTCTTATCAAGGTCTAAAAAAACGTTTTATTTTTCTTGACAAATCGTTTGTTTTATGATTATCTGAATAAAAGAAGCGTTACTAGAGTCTTTCCTACCTTTCGTGCCACGGTCTCTTTACCGGAGAATTGAGGGTACGTTGACATACTTCACAATAATAGTCGCTCTTAGCAAATGAAAACTCAATTTTATGACGCTTTTAGCGAAATTACATCGTTCGAGTTGCCGAAAATATTAGGAGTGTCCAATCTTCGTCTTATAAAGTGATTAATTTTGGACTTGATTAGTTTTCGACTACTATTATTATTATAATATACAGTGTATTTATCTATGCTGTAATTAAAGTGCGTATCGTTGCGCAATATTCAATTCTCGTTATTTACTTAATTGTAAATAATAACAAACGAAGAAGTTGATTTTTGTCGTTCAATTTCAGGGAATGCATGTCATGTACCCGGAGCCGACCCAGTATCGCAACAGTCAGTTCCATCAGTCAGATAACCACCCGGCCCAGTCGCCGGCGCAACCAGCTAAGAAGCGCCGAGTGCTGAGTCCGCAGCAGCACAACCAGCAAACGCAACATACGCTATCTGACAACACTCGTTGCAAGGTAAGCTAGCTTTCTATCTAGTACCATGCAATACGATCAAGGCTTAGAAATATTTAAATTACAAATTATTCGTAATGTTGATTTTCAGTTTTCTTATATAAAAATCATTTATGTTTATATATATACTGAAATAAGACTAATAATTGGCACCTATTTATTTACCCACACATTTTTCTACTAAAATACACTTTCGGCAGATATTATAAAACATGCCTTTTCTTTTTTATGTATTTATTAACATTTTTAGATAATGTTTTTTTTTGTTAGTCAGTGCAAATAATTGAGTTGATTTTTGTATGTCATGTGATAAATAAGCTTCTCTTGTAAAACTGAATGAAGATTTTGTTACTCTCGGTATTCGAGACGATAATTCACGTGATTATTAACCGTCGAACTGAAATGGACAAATGGAAATTAGGTTATCTTGCGGTTTAGAATTTCCTATAAAAATATGATTTAAAGACTCGATTGTCCGTTATACGCATATCAAAACAAGATATCCAACCACCAGGACTTATCGCGGTAAGATAAATTTGTCTGCGGTTAAATGTTTTCTTGATAACGACAACAGAAGCAGGGTAATTTTTTTAATCATGGTCGTATTTACAGCGTTGATATTTATGTAATCAATTTACTTTAAAACCAAACCAAAATTTGACACTATGGTTAATAACATGGATTTTTTTGTATACTCTTTATACTAAATATAAACTATAATATGAAAAGAATATAAAAAATTTTGATGACAATGCATTTCAATGTTATCTATGTACGTATGCACCGTTAAATGAAATTGAACGTAACGTTAAATGACAAATATTCAATGAATATTAAACAATCTCAACATGATATAAATATTCATGTTGGAAGTAGCAGTGAGACAAATGAAGCATGAATTTAATGTTAATTTGTGCTAATAGCTGTGGTTTTTTTTTCAATATTGTGATTAATAAAACTTTGGCGAAGTCTAAAAAAAATATAATTTTCCAAGAATCGCCTTTTATTGAATCACAGAAGAAACAGAAGTCGTTTTGGTTACACAAGTATTTTGTAAATGTTACTAGAATTAAATGATAAATTATTTGTGTCTCCACCATCTACTCGCTTGGAATTCGTCTTAGCACAAGCGTTAAGCATTATTTTTGTGGACTTTTAAAAATATAAAATACAAAACAAAAAACACAGCGATATAATATTGTTATGTTATGTAGAAAAGTAAGGAATATTGGCTATGTTGATTATTATAATCAATATGTCCGGATATTGAATACATACGATTTCATTTTAGATATATGATATTAAGCCAAACTAATCAAATTTCGAACAATTTCGTCAAAGAGGGCTGAATTGTCAAATACTGGGCCTCAAGATTATGCCGAACGTTTAGTTAAGAAAGTATATTATTGATCTGTTGTTCTTTTTTTTAATTTTATAATTATATTTTTTGATTGAATCAATAATATCCTTCCCAAACCTTTTCACCTTAAACTCAAAGACCTGTAAATCTGTCGCGAGATGGTCTTTACCGTTAGCTAACATCTGGGGCAGTTTTGAAAGTAACTCGGCTCTTGTTACGCGCCAACCGAAATTGGATTGCAAACCTTTATTGTGTTAAACTGGTCGCTATTTGATACTTTCAGTCCGTTCTACTGTTTCAGGCCGTTCTCGAGTATTTTGTTTATCGTAATGAAGTAATTTCAAATGAAATAGCAGGTATTTATAACTTATTTATATTAGTCATTCATTATATTATCGATATAATGATATCAATCGTATTTTGCAATATTTTAACTAAACAGTTACAATGACTAAAGGAAAAATACACAAGAGTGACTGAATTTATTTAAAAAGAATCGTTGGTTGCATAATATGAAAGAAAAGACGTGTCGATTTTGTATCTTACAAAATTCACTTGCGAATAGTGTGCAGGCTTAAGTGATAAACGTGCATTGTTACAAGTCGATATGCCCCGCGAACTCTTTACATTTCGTTAGTTTAAGTTATGTATTCAGGGTTTTGTAAAACATCACGCTTCAGGCCACGCTTCCTAACACATTTCGAGATGGAAAATATATTGTGTTTGCGTAACAGATCGGCGGGCACGTGGAACAAAGATTGGGCCTCGTGACAGGATAACGTGACTCTGGAATATTTTACCTATCGAGCACGGGACAAAAGTCGTTTATTTTTCTTTTAGAAATCTATGATAACGAGGTCATTTAGCTACTAGTTAGAGATGTGAAAACGATGAAGGTACCGCGCCAAATCTGTTATACCGCGATTAAATCTATCTGAAGGTTTTGAAAACGAGGCAACGGGTATATTGTTGTTTTTGCTGCTATTTAGCTGCGTAATTTCGTCAAACGAAATTCTTTTTCATCCAGAAATTACTTAAGTGTTACTCAAAAATATAGCAAGAAAATCGTGAATAACAACTTCATAGTCTCGATGAAATTTCAGCTTTACAGCTATCAACATTAGGTGCAATTTAGCTGATTAGGTGTTATGACGCAATACTATTTGTTTACGCCCAGTAAAGTGGCTACGTGCATATCATGAGCGACCGGCACGGCGTTGCCAAGTCGCTGTTGAGCCAAATTTGGCGCGGCGATGGTTAACAAGACCGCAACGACGCAACTTATTTTTTGCAAGGGGTTTTGATACGAATCTCGTTTTTCATCATGTCAGCACTGATGTGTATTTAATAAGAAAAGGTATCAAATTTATACGGCTTCTATTTCTACGTGCCTTCTTCCTTATCGTTCGTTTCTTAATTGTAGTAATAAAGATATTATTGTTGATTGCCTTGCGCCCACTTTTGGTACTTTGTGCCATGTTGCGGAAAAATACACAAAAAGTCTGTCGTCAAAGCATTGAGCGGAACCCACTCAAGGATATGTCTTCCGGACGTGAATTTCGATCAACGACCAATTATTTTATCTTATGTTTCGGCTGGTTTCGAATCTCTTTAAAGAACGCGGAAATGTATTGAAACGCTTGGTTGTTTCAAACGAGAGTGCTATTTTGTCACGATACAAGTGTTATGAAATATTTTTACAGAGACATTTTTTACTTGTATATTGTAATCCATGTAATATTTGAAGAATTCAATCAATTCCTATTCAAGTAATTGTACTTGTGTTGTATAGATTTGTTTTATATGAAATCGTATATAAAATCATATGTGGAGTATTTTCTTGAAAATGCTTTGTTGGTTGTGTTTGTGTATCATTTTGTTTATTTAATACTTAACGCATTGTTGCTCATACTTGTTGTATATGCAGTCGATACTCGTCTCTATTTCGTCCTCATTAGACTGATATTAACACGTACCACCAGACTTTGTTGTATCGTAACATGTACATTTTGCATTATATGCAGCGCAGATTTCGTGATGTGATGCGATGGGCAAATTGGCAGGCGGACCATACAGGTCAGTCACCCTTTTCCCCCGCTCCACGTTTCGCGTTACGTAACCGCGCTGTTGCCATACTGACACTGCCAAAGTCTTCGTTTGTTATTTGAGCCTGGTACTTGCCGCTACGGTCTTTACTGTCTCCACACTTTGTAATGTGTTTTAGAGGTAATAAATTTGTCATTAACATGAACGTATCGATATTATAACGAGGTACATGCTATGAATTCGTTAGCGTTGACAGTTATGGAGATACCAATTTTAATTGATGATTACTCATTATAATAAAACGGCATGTTAATGCACTACTGTATTGAACTACAATAAATTTATCAAGCTGTTTTAATAGATAAATAATAAACTAATATATGTTTTACTACATTCGAAAATTAAGTTTTAGGTGACAAAATGAACACATTTATTTTTCGAGTCGAAATATTTGATACGTAATTAAAACGACATTGCGGCTTACAATATTTTGTCGGTGCAAACAATAATAACAAAGCTAACATTGTTTAATGTTAGTGCCATCACGTGGAAGAGGCGTAATAAGATAATAAAATATAAACATTGCCGCTATTACGACTACGCTAGCGTCATAATTAAATGGTCATATACGGAGAATGGATGCAGGGATGGAATTGTTTTATATGCATTATTTAAGTTTTTATTATGGTAGTATCACGCAATTAAATATTCTTAACTATTTGTTCGATCTGCAATTGTAAACAATTGTATTTTATAAGTGAAATGTTTGTATTTACCGAGCTTCGATTTCTGCAGTGACTTTATGCAAGAAATATATATCAAGTTTGATGTAACATGAATAAGAAAAATCGTTTCCTAACTAGTACACAAGAAACTTTCGTTCAATAAAAACATCATGATGTATCGTTTCATCATTCAAAAGTTTTGGCAACATCGACCAAACTGCGGACGTCATATTGAATAGTGGTTGTCACAAACTTTCTCCTTGCTTTTTTGAATGTATGGTTCTCGATTAGCTTCTACATCGGTCATTGTTGTGTGGCCTCTTGACTTGAGACTGATATCACATATCTAGCTTCGGTTCCCATATGTTAAACAAGCTGTTTCGTCCGCTAATTTCGACATCGGCCGTGAACAATTGGCCAATTCGAACAATTGTTTCACAACAATTTTATTAAACCAGACGCTTCATTTTCTTTAAGTTTAATATATATATATCTTTTAATAATGGAAAAATGTACTGTTAATTGTTATTTTGAGTTGATTAAATATATTTTTAATCAATAGTTTTATTTTTTTTATTCACATGTTAAAGAATATCCTTAATCACTAACATTAGGATTTATCCGGAGTTTGTAAAAAAATATATATAGAATAACAGTTTTCTTATATGCATGTAGCATAATAGACTAATCGTTGTTAGTAGACGAGTCTGTGTCAAACATGCCTGCAAGACATTGAGGTTACATCTGCCAGTAATGTTGTATGCGCATGTCGATCTTCTATGATTATACGTTGTTGGACATGCTTTGAAAATATTGAACGTTGTTAAATGAACATTCCGTTTAGAAAGTTAACATTGTTTGTATTTATAAAAGAAAAAAGAAACATTAACGACATAATATAAGGTGATATTTAAATTTATATTAAAACTTTTTTTTATATCGTTATAACCAATATTAGGTAGCTCTTGGTAAAGGTTTTTTTTCTTTTCTTAATAACCATCTTATAAGAATGTAAGAAGTAATGCCATGGTTTGAAAAGTAGATTAGTAGAAACGGTAAGACATGGACTATAATTGCACTTTTATATGAATCATTATAGTTGATTATTTAATCTATTTAATACCTATTTTATATGAAATATTGAGTGTGTGATGATTCAAGTATTCTCTCTATTTGTATTAAAAACATTTTGTTGAATACAATCAGAAAAGTCTATTGCCATTTCGTAGAACAATTTCGCTTTGAATTACGAACAACAAACCGTACCAGTATTTATCAATACGTGTGTATTCATTACAAAAGCGAAAACAATATGTTTGTACACGCCCTTCCACGCTTGGATAATGTCTCGTTCATCGCAGCTATCGTGTTAGTTGACCCTCTTGTGGAGTTAATGATACAACCAACCCGTAGCCTCGTACGCTATATGTGTACATATGTCTATCGTTCATTTGAACCTCTAATCAACACTTGCTTTTGTTTTTGTCTACTAAACGATGCATTGAATGAAAACGATATATGTTTTTGTATTTATTGTTATAGGCCTTTGTTTAAAAATCTAAATTTATATTATAATCACACAATTAATAGTAATCATTAAATTAAAAAAACATATGTACAACATACTTTTTATTAACAAAATATCAAGGTCTGAATAATGATGTATATGTTATCTAAGGCATAAACATTTGAAGTTTTGATTAGTTTTTTATAAATGTGTTACGTATATCGTAGAAGTGTGTTACTTATCGTCAACAGAAGTCGAATATGGCGTCAGGCGACCTTACTGTAAAGTCAAAATATACTTTATTCGAGTAGTTTATTACAAGCACTTTTGAATTGACATAAAATTAAATGTAAATATTTTGCCGGATCGGAGAGCAGATTCTATAGAGATACTGCTAATGTATTCAACCTGAAATGATTAGATTAAAAAGTAAATAACATGTTCCAACTCGTCTGTGTGTGTATTCGTTGCCTGCAGGTACCCATAATAACTTCGAAGTATGCCATTTACCTGTCTACTGTCTATACACGACACGTCAGCGAATGTTACATGTGAAATGTAGGTTAGTATATGATTTGTATTTGTAGAACTCGGGGACATATTTAGCGACAAAATTGGCCGAAACAGAAATAACCATTATTATTTGTAACTAAAAGACGAAAGACGTATAACTCGACTACTGAATTGTAAAACAACTATTATCGTCTATTAAATTGGAAGGCAGACAAGCAAATTTATCGCCTGACAGTTAAGGGTTATTATTGCCTATATATATATATATATATATATATTGATATTGAAAAATACCGTGCCTTAAGTATACCGTCAATAAACTGCCACAGGCCATAACTTCAATGACTACCTCACCTCTCAAAGTGGAACACAGCTTGCTGTTATTGCTGTGTGGCGGTAGAATAATTGATGAGTGTGTGGTGCTTATCTGGGCTGTCTTGTACGAAGTTCTTTTCATCGGTAAATAAACCAGGAATGGAACCAGATAAATGGAAATGTATTTCTTATTGTTTTGTATCTTCTTTATATTTGTATTTATTATATAAATCTCACAGAACGATTGCTGTGTAAGTTTGCGTTTAATTACTCAAAGTTTAATAAATAATGAAGGTACTAAGGCCAAGCAGGCACGCGTTCAATTCACATTATTAGGTTAATGACTTAAGTAATCAATTAGAAATAAACCCATTGAGTTAGACAGTAATTACTACGGACTTTATGTTAATTTAACGAACGACGACATCTTTGAAATCGTGAAGATTCTATTTTCTATTAGAAGACGTACCTGTATACATTTGTAGTCTTAATAAAAGTAAACTTTATTTTATTAATTAAAGTGTGTACATAATTACTTTGTAGTGTTGTATCATCATTCGCATGTTAGTTATTAGGGATCGGTGAAATGTGTAAACTGTATGGAATGCATTTGGTAACTTGCGGCTGATCGCCTGTCTGACGCCATGCTTTCGTGGGAATGATTCTATTGGAATCATGGTTCTCCGCCACCATTAGCGCGGTTGGGACTCTGGATGCACTTTACATAAATTGCCTTACATAGCTCTTATGAAATCCACGGGTTGAGACGGTTGTTTATTTCATCGTAAGCAGGTGTTAAATATATTTCCTTAAACTACTTTTTTTACGATGGTACGATTATTATTAATTACTAATTAATATTTTAATAACGGTTTTGACATGCTAATACTTGTACAGAATAAGATAAGCGTAGAAAACCAACTATTAAAAATGGCCATAATGTACACATTACGTAAGGTTATGGTATAAAATTATAAAAATATCTATCTTGTCAATAATACATATTATCTTAAACTTTGTCATATTTAATTTAAAATAATACTTTCATATAATATATTAACTGTAACTCTAGCGGCAAATGGCTGTAAAATGACTGTTAGCGATATAAATGTAAAATGGTCTTCATAACGTTCATGTGTTAATATATTGTGTAAATAAAAATGGGGCCCACGAGCCTTAAGCGTTTCGATGTATCGAAAGTGACTATATCATGATGGCGATCACGTCTCTCGTGTAACCGAGGCATGATCATTGCCACCGGTTTAGCAATTGATATCGTGGATTGAGGTTATTGATAGTATAATATATACTTTTGATGTATTATTTTGCATCTATTTCAACTTTAAATTCAAAAATGTTTGTTCTTCGACCGTAATAAATGTTACTTATGATAATAATCCATTAAAATTGTTTTATTGATCAACACTATCTAGTTGACGTGTCTATGACTTATCTATTCGATTATACAATTAGTAGGTTTTTCTATAGTTCGACTAGACATCACAGAGCAGTGTTAAGGTCTTTACTTTTTTATTTACAAGAGCACGTTACATGTCTTATTCGTGTATCTAACACTTCTGCTGCCCGTTAGAGTACATCAGCATTATAGTCTTTATGTTAAGGCAATAAGCATTATATATGTTTGTATGTGAAACGAAATTGTGATGCTTCAGAAGTATTCGTCTGTCGTACGCGTTGGTTCATTTGTACGCTGTAGGTGGACGGTTATCTATTGTGCTGTGAATGTGGTCCGTACACTTATCTGTTGGACCAGGCCTATTTGGTGAAAGCTCAATGCGTGGGTTATATGAAAGCTGATTAAATACTGTTTATTGTATATCTATTATTTGGAATTAACTGTAAATTAATTTTGATAATTTCAACAGTCAATTATTTTACCTTAAGCTTACTGGCTGACCTGATCTCATCTACCTGTTGAATACTACAGTAGAGAAGTCATTAGCACAGTAAGAAAACATTGACCATTCCCGTCAACGTCAATGTACCGCGACCAAGGGTACTTGGTACTAGTTTCGTTGTTTAACAATTTTAAGTAAATTATAATTCAGTATTGTTAACTATGACGCACGTCGTCGAGGCCGCTGCACATAGTGCAATGCACTCAGACGGACAATTAGTACATGTTTGTCTATTTGCTACGTTCGTTGATAACGACGGACACTAGTTATAAATGTACTAGACGATTACTGAGTTATATGACTTGATTATAGAATGTTTGCATTTTCGCTAATAAATAATATATCTAAGGACATCGAATATTTCATTCAATCGATAGGTAAAACTTATTGGAACTTCAACACACGTAACAAAATAAATCTTAATTAAAAACATACATACAGTTTTGTAGTTTTTTTTTTTACCCATTTAACTAAATGTTAATGGTTTTAGTAAAATAAAACATCTTTTGCGACTTTTCTATTCTAAAACATAAAATAAATCTAAAGCTAAATGTAACAAAGGGAACGCATTGGTTCGAAAGATCGATTTCCTCCGGTAAAAACTAAAGCAACATTAAAATCGAAACAAAAGTACCTACTTCTAAAGTCGTAGAAAATATTTGTAAATCTACCCTCAGACAAAACATGCAGTTAATTGCTTTCTCCGATGTTTTATCGAGCGCGATTCGATTAGTCTGAACACCAACATGATACAACGAAATAAATTGCACAACAACATTCCACATTGTACTTTCATGCCTAGATAATAAAGTCGATTTTGTTTCGTTACTCTTAAAGCAGTTGAATTAATTACTAAATGCTCGTAAATTTTTGGACTTAAATGTATGGCTCTAAAGTTGATTTTGCCTTGTATTGAGGGCTTGATAAAGACTGATGTATGAAAGCGACCATTATCACGGGATCGATAGCATTGATAATGTCTATTCTGAACCAAACATGTTTTATGAGTGCATTATTCTGCGCATGCGCGTGTTCTTCATACTAATGCTACATTAGATAGGGCACAACGTCGACTGCGTTTATCTATGTCACCGTTGTATCTTTTATACTTTCGTGTCAATGCCTCGATTATTGTAATTCTATTCAAGGATATATATAAATATATCAAACCTCAGTTTAATTAAAAGATTTTAAAAACTGAATGTATTTTTAATATGGTGAAGAGATCACATTGTCTTAACTATACTAGTAATGACTGCAAATCTACTTTATAACCACATTATATATATATATATACATATATAGGTATAGTAGATATTCATAAATTTTAATATAATATTGCTCCACTCAGTTTTTCTACTTCCGAGGTATACGTTATATTAAATCAACTTCAGTTAAGTATCTATTACACTATTAGCATAGTCTGTATAACCTGGTCTTAAAATAGTACAATCTGTTTTCACTGTACCTATTCGGTTTAAACTAGATTCCACCGTAGATTTAATGTTATCTCTATATATATTTGAATGGTATTCTTATTGCTATATATCTTTTCATCAGAAGTTGTATGTTTTATATATTATTATAAAGAAAATAACGTATTTCACTTATAAATGTACTTACATTTATAAATTATTAAATAGTTTATAATAAATAGTCTTTATTAAATGAAAACTGATAATTTGCGATACTATAAGTATAAACATTTAACTGAAATACTATAAGATGTTTGAGTTGTTTAAAGTTAGTTTAAATTTTGTATAAGTACGTTGTAGTTGTAAACAACATTTATCTAGATGTCGCGTTATTAAATGTTGTTGCGTCATTATACGTCGTTGTGTGTTATTATAAAAACCGTTATATTATAAATACGTTTCGCTTGCATTGAGGGGTTTAGTCGCCGGCATTAAAAAGCAGTTTATATTCGTCCTGGGGGTTACAACTTCATACTAAAGTATATACGTTACTCAACATACTTTAGCTAGATTCATACTAAATTTTATCAAATTTTCAGTGTTTTGGTGATATTCTGTTCAAAATTTTTTTTTGTTAATTTTACTTAATGAGTGAATGAGTAGTAGTTAACGTAACAGTCTGTACATGCCGTATGCTAGGTTACTGCATTTACTTGTCCTTTTCAGGAAAAGTTTTGGAAAGAAATTCATCACATTGCTCCAATGCGTATTGTGTATCACACGCATGTAGAATTGTATTTAGATTAATACACGTTTCCTTGCGATGTTTTCCTTTACCTCCGCGGTGAGATAAGTTATAAACATACATTGTATTATATATATATATATATACTAATCACATGAAAATTCAGTGGTGATTGCCTGGAGTCATCCGCCCGCAATCATCGGTTCAGAAGCCCGGGCTCTAACCGCTAGGTCATCTCGGCCTAAATTAATATTACAATTCAATTATCTAATTGTCATACTTCATACTTTTAAACTTTTTATAATTTCCTGCCTCTGTATATATCTTCGCTATTGCGTCGTTATGTACAGCTTATGGAAGAGTAGATAAAACGCTCATATCCATTAAACTCTGCTATAAATAAGCGGTAAACAATGCAGCTGGTTAGAGGAAAACGTCGCAATTGCGTCTCATACATTGAAATGAACTAATAAAACCTTAGTCGATGAATAACCTAGCCGCACTTTTCCTTAGCGATGGCTAAGCCGGATTTTTCCTTAGCCAGACATGTCGGACTGGCCAATAGCTCTCCTTATTACATTCCGATCGATGTCCCTTTATAGGTTAGACGTGAAAAGGCAAAAACGTGGGTGTGTGTGTGAATTTTTTAGATTCATTTTAAGAAACATAAAATCAGTTTTATTTTAATTAAATTAAAATATTAAATATCATAATGTATCAACAAACAATCTAGGTTCGTGATGCTTTCTTGTTTTATATAAACAACCCGCTATTCAAACAAGCAGTTTTCAAAACGAGATTGAGGTCAGTAAACAACAACACAAATTGTGTCTCACTGTCTCCCGACATGTGAATTTAATTAAATTATTTACCATTTACTGCAATACGATTGGCGTAGACGATTAGTGACAAACGGGACAAAGTGGAGATCAGAGCGAATGCTATGTAATAATTACATTTGAAACGTTAATTTAACAGTCTAGAAGCTAAAAACGAGCATTGATACGATATTATAATCTCTCGGAAATTTACTTTTGAATACAGTCAAAAAACGTGTATATTTGTTTTATTAATAACTAGTGTGTCGCCGGCGAAACTTCGCGTTCATTCATATGAGAGATTTAATTTCATTGTAAAGTACATTTACAACGAAGTCACACATCTACATTGAATTTTTCTTGTTTAAATGTATTAAAGAACAATTAAAAATGTAATTAAGTAGCGAGATAAAATACATTAAGGCTCTGTCTACAAAATAAAAACGTAATACTTGTTCTAATTGGATTGTGCTAATTTGCATTGTAAGTATCGAGGACTCCAATCAGCTCGTTCAATTTTATTGTAGAATTGAGAACATGTGTACAAAGTGATTTATTTGGAGCGGTTTAAAAGGATTACCTAATGTTATTTATCCTGACATGGTTCTATTCTATCATTGGACAGTTATAGGAGACGAGATACAATTATTGACTTGACTGTTCAATGGAGAAACCATTCTTGTTTGTTAATAAATTATATAATTAACTGTCAGAATATTTTCTTTTTTTTTTAAGTACATATTTGTTTTTTTTAATTGATCATAATCAGGCAACATTGTCAAGATAGTGTGAATAAACACAATATATATACACACATTTCAACCGATATATCGTTTTAGTATAATACGACCTGCTGTGAACGCGTTTGTGGTTTGCGTTTGATTAGAAAATAATGCTTTGCCATTAAGAATTACATGTGGAACATTTCATTTTTCATGGCGAAAATCATTGATACTTACAGACACACACATCCAAGACAAAAGTTGAGTCGAGTTTTACTGCAATGTAGTTTATTTAGTTCGTTGGTTCGTAGGCCGCATATTTTAACGTGCATTTATAATAACATTTTTTTTTCATGATTTTTCGTGATTCATGATGTGACGAATGTATACAAAAATGTTTTATTTTTTAATTACGAAATAGCAATGATTTCCTAATATAAACAAATCAACATTTCAAATTAAGAACAGTGTCATTAATTATATGAGGCTTCTGTTTAATTGTTTTGATAAGATTTTAAAAAGGATGATTCCTACACAATCCTACTTGTATACTTATATTTTGTATCTTTTGTCATATTTCATTTATTGTAACTATTATTTAATAGTAGTTTAACATTGGTCGTATTATGTGTAACATCTTTATGTAGTAATGTATGTGCATTTGTCCTATATACCGTCTCTTATTGACGGAAAACTTCGCTCTCAATGCTCCATTTATAGTTGAATCGCTAGTTCGTATACAGTTAATAGTGTAGTGTCGTAGGTCTGAGTCATGATTGCATTATTTTACCCTGTTTTACTCTCGTCGTATACGGAGATCATTATATCGTATATTTTGAATAAACACTAACTTCCCATGTGTGGGTTTATTGAGGATAGTAAACAGCAATACATAAGACCTGTCAGTTTGATTTTGGTTTCATCAGAATTATCACAATTTATTTAGCGCCAAAGCAATGTATTAATGTTATATATTATATTATAATATAGATATTTTTATATAAATTTTGTTTCACCGTTCCGAATTGAATAAATAATGAAGCCAGAGTAAAATTTTATAACGTCTTTCAAAATTTCCACTCGAAACTTAATTGAAATAACTTGATAGGTTTCTTTTTTATACTTTAAAAAACAAATTGTATAACTTATAAACTCTTTGTAGTTAATTAGATTTTGTTTTGAAATATAAATAATAAAAGCAAGTCATACATTTAGGTAAAGTCCTTACAAGTGATGTTTATAGTGTTTCTCACCACCCGTCGCGCTGAGTGTGGGAATCGCGTGGTACATGTGTTATTGGTTGAATGTTACTTTTTAACAAATAAAACTATTTATCACTTGTATATGGTCCTGTGAACTGGACCCGATCGACCGGACCCGACTTGGAGTATATAGTGTAACGTCAATTATACTTTAAATAGTATTTAACAGAATAAGTAAATTGTCCTTTTTTTTACATTTTGTAATGGCTTGCCTGGAAGAGATCGATGTAGAGATAAGGCCGGCTTTGCACTCTTTTAGTATATTCTGCTATAATGTATTGTGTTTTTGTGCAATAAAGCTTTTATCAGACGAATAGACCAATTACTTATGGTGGGACGATTAATATTTTTTGCTTGGTTTTTGTTTTTACAACGACGCATTGTGAAATATGTTATGGTTCACTCGAGTGGTGATTATATCCCACCTAATTAGTCGTTACAATAAATTACCAAGCTAAGGTCACAAAGCAGACAATAGCACAGTGTACAGTCGATTCCTATTAAAGGAGGAAAATATTTACAAAACTGACACATGTACTCGAAACAATTTTTGTTTAATACAATTTTACTGTAAATTCTCACTCGAAAGCGTCGTACATGTTATTCTAGATGGCATTTTTGTTCGAATGTCATTCAGTATTTCACTTCATATTGAATGCTTTGTCGGTCAAGTGGCTATATAGGTATAAAGATATATAGTTGCAGATTTAAATGTTTTGGGTTAAAACATTCACAAATGTTTAGCAATTTTTTTTTCTGTAATATATAAGAAATAATTATCAGATATATATATATATTATAGAAAAACTAAATTGTTTTTGTAAAATCACTTAAAAAGAGGTATTTATCCGATTATACGTTGTCGCCCGCACCCACTTTTCTTAAGTTACATTTAGACATTTGTTTCGGTCTAGACGTACATTTTAAATGAATTGAGTGAGCATTTCGTTTGAATGCGATTCTTGATAATATATTTCTATTCATTGGAAAATATTGAAACATAAATGGCGCTGTCTAAAAATACTCTATGGAATTATTATTTTTGAATGTTAGGCTAGATATTAAAAGATAATTACTTAAATTATGATTCGTTATACTTAGGTTTATTTAAAAATTGAAATATTGACCATATTGATGATCCAATTAACTCGAAGACATGTTGTTTTAAAGGACATTCATATATTAAATTGTTAAGTTTTCGAAACTTTAAACATAAAGAGTGTGTAGTATTTGAGTCATTTGTTTTTTTTTTTTTGTTAGAGATATAAGCTTGTAAGATTTATTCTTAATTAATGGAATTAGAGAAATGGAATACCATTATCAATGTCGACCCTATAAAACTAATAAGAATTATGTAATATTAGTCTTTTATGTATTAATCAACAAATCAGTAGGTGACTAAAAATATCGCTTATAATTTAGACTTATACTTAATATCCAAATTCTAGCATCGGCTACTGAATGAAAAAAATCTGTGTAGTGATGAACGCTATCCGTGCAAGGCTTGGAGTGGGTGTTAATAATATTGAAGACATAAGAACAGAACAGAAAATAAAGTCGATACAAAAGCCTTTCTAATAATGATCCTTGGATTAAAACAGTATCAGACCAATCAGAAAGCAATTTTTCTACTACAGCGCTAAGTTAGAAAAGTTAACACATGTTTCGTCTCGTTCAGGAGCCGTCGGGGGAGTGGGGTTAAAGGGAAGGGGCGTGACGTCACAACCCCCTATCCTGGTTCTCCTTTGCACTAAAAATAGACGCCCGGGTATCGCTTAATGATGACCTCCGTGTCTGAAGGTCTCAAAGTACGATTTTGTAGTAGATATAGTTGTGAATGTATGAGCTCAAAAGTTTAATGAGATACATACGAAATACTAATATTTCTGAGGCAATGATTTTACATTTAGATTTATAGAATCACTAAAATTAAATAAGTACAAAGATTTACAGAAGAAAAAAAAAATTGCTATTAACATATTTTAGACTTACATAAAAAATACGAATAAGGTAAAATTACAACCGCCATTCCGGTAAAAATTGATATGAAATAACTGCAAGCAACACTTATACAATGTATTTCAAAATGGCGTCGCATAATTTCCCCCTTTCATTCAGTAATGTAAATTGTACACTGGCATAAGCTGTAATTATATTTTCACCAGCACGTAAAAACTGTACTGCACTTCATCTCGTATTCTCGTAGTGGAAATAAGCGGCGTGCAAATACTTGACGCTGTATAATTACTCGTATTTATTATTTTATTATATTAATACGCTTATTTTATGTGATGTATTTCATTTCATTTCATTCATGTAAAATTTTTTTCATTTAATAAAATACGTTAATTGATTTTAATGTTTTTCAATAATGATTTTAAATATTATAGAATTTTCGAAATCGCGATAAATATTTGGTGTTTTAATGTATTGTTCAAAAATATTAAAAAGAATCCCGAAAAAATTAATTGATTTTAATTTCATTATTACTACAATACATTTAACTGGCCTTCTCTTGGGTTAATGAACTTAAACAAATATTTAAAAGAATTAATGTGTTTTCGTTCGTACAGCCTTCTATTATATTTATCGTTCGTCTGTATGAGTTGCGTAGATATGTTGTACATTTGTCTTTGTAACTTTCGTAAAAATGTTTGGTATAATACCATCAACTGGTAGTGCATGAATCCTATCGAATAAAAAAAATCGTTCTACTTACAAACCATATCTGTAGTTATTATTAATTTAACTTTTATTTAATAAGTTAAATTTTGTTGTTTTTTTTTTTTTATTAAATAAAAGTATTTCGTAAAGGTATTGCTATCAGTCGCGAGCAAGGCTCATTGCATACCGCCCGAAACAATAGCACTCAACAGTATTGTGAATTCACTTGCAAAAGTTTAAATATTTATTCTGTGACGTGATGAGAGGCAAAAAATTTAAACGTTTTTAATACGAAACCGTTATGAGCCTTTTTATAATTATTCATACTAAATGCAGATTGAATGTGATTTCAACTCTTATTTCTATGATATGGCTAAACGCCTTCTGTTTTTGGATGGTAGGTGTAGATTTTGAGTCGGTATTGTTGGTTATTTTATTTATATTCCCTTAAGAGTGAAAAATTTTATGGAAGTCCGTGATTATTGTAGTCGAAGAAAAAGGTTTAAATTCCATGGTCTTTTTAGTCTAAAAGAGAGGGTCAGAGCAAGTGACACTCGAAATCGAATGATTCCGCAATTGTTAATGACGGGTAAGCTTGTTTCATAAAACACATATAGACAATCAAATCATCTCAGTGGTTGAAGTTGATTCGATTGCTTATGTAACTTATTTTCCTCAACGTGTCATGTAACATCAGAATACAATACTATATTTGTATCGACATGACAAAATTGAGAGATTTTGTTCGAATTTTAAATTTAAAATTTATTTCATAGGCCTTCATACATATTGTATACCGCGTCCCCTCGTGCCGTGAATGTATAACGATCCGATGTATCGCTGCTCAATTTGAAATTTTAAACGACAGCGGGCGGTTTTCGTCATAGTCAGTGTCATTTTTTGTTGTTATTTTTTAATGTAAAGAATGTGCATCGGATTTTAAAAGAGAAAGAATAAGAAGTTCACCTGTGTTTGTGCACATTAATATGTGCTTCGCAGTCGAGTAGTCTCCCTTGACTACCCAGGACAATCTAGTTATCAATTTTTTGTTTCTTTTCTTCCTATAGTCTTCTATTATTTAAAAAGGAAAATATCGCTAGCGCAATCTTGTCTGTTTGGATCCGCCTTGAGCTAGATTCATAACTTAGATATTTCAATTGAATGAAAAACGTGGCATAGGATTTTCGACGTTTAACCAATAGTATAAAACATTTTATCGAATCTTTTGTGCATGATCATCCACAATTGAGTTTTTTTTCATTCTTTTTAATAGGTAATTGAGTTTTTGCAAACAATTTACGATTTTCCGTTGTTAAATTGGGTGCAAGTTTCCACAGAACTAAAGGTGAAACCGGCCTCGTTTAGATGATTGTTGCTCAATATTTCGAGTTTCCGTTCTAGGTGTACGCCTACGTTAATAACGTTATCACATTTATATTATACGCAATAAGATATACATATATTACCTAAACTATTTTTGATGAAACGTCTATTATGGCCTCAACAGTTTAACAGTTTCTACAATCTCGGTTCACGGTTGCAATAATATATAATATAAACACGTTAAACTTAGTAGGTCTAGTTGTGTTAAATAAAAAAAAAAAACACATTTTTTTTTTAAATAAAACATCATGAGTGTTTTATTTTAAGTCCTTAGATTATAAAACAATAGCTTTTATAATCTAGTTTATGTTTTACGTTGAGTGAGTAATATCGCTAAAAATAATATTTATATAACTGGATATTGAAAAAATTGAAAAAATATATATACTTTCGTGTTTATATTATATTTAATATGTATAATTTTTGAGAGTACGTTTCAGATACATTAACTTGAATATGTAGTTCTTATGCTGAAATAAATAAAGTTTACATTCCCTTAAAAAAAGTATTCTTATAGCTGTTTGAAGTATAAAGTAACGGTTTTATCTTCTCTATCAGTCGAGATACGCCCGAATAATAGCTTTACTGATAATGTTATCTATTTACGAGTGCCGACGAACAGAGTGTTCTTGGTTTTATATTATCGAGCGACGCCTTCCTCCTCTAGTCCTTTAAAAACATTCTTGGCATAAAAAAAATAGAGTTTAGTTCGAATGTACAAACAACAATGTAGAAAGTATGTCTGGTTAAAATGGGCTTTTGTGGACAATTTATTTTTAAAACAGGTTCTCTCTCTATTTCATAATCCAATGAGACAGATTCTCCACGACCAAAGTAAGATCTTGCGCAGGATCAATGGATGAAAATTCTTTGACAGAAAATTCAACATCGACCCTTTTTTTGGTACGACCTGGGATTTTGATCTGCAGCCGTATAAGTTACCCTCTTAACCGAAGAAGCAATTTTATAGTCTAGAAATAAAACGATATTTGGTATATATTTTATTTTAAAGATAATAAAATAAGTAACTTAGAGAGATAAAAAACACATTCAGTGTTAACCAGTTAATGCATATTTTCATGTTTCCAGACTGCAAATATCGACTATGAACGGTACAAACTAATGCAAATCTATTTACGATCATAATTTTTGTCTTAAAGTGCCTTTTCGTGTTATTGAAGTAAAAGTAGTATTTTTTTATAACCTACCTTTCATGACTTGTTTTTTTTTAATATACACGTATAATTTGTGCCAGTTTCAATTTATGACTATGCAGCAATTTAATAAAATTCGATCTGATTTCCTTTGAATTCTGCACTATGTCATTGTGAGTAGCTTCGAGAAAAAAATGGACGGTAACCATCTATTTGTTTCATTGTATCTTTTATTTTCTTAAAACACAATATGTTGTGTGACTGACTGATTGCATATGACTGTCTTGTTTTTTTTTTTTCGTTAAAGTAAATTTACTTACAATTGATTATTAAAACAATCTGCCTGCTCTTTCTCTCGTTGTAGTGTACCCAAGTTGCATAGTTGATATTTCTGCATACGTGTCTCGACTTATTCTTTCTATAGGTTATATAAAGTCTATAAAGTGACAATTTACTGCTTCTACATGCGCAGTTTGCGAGTAATAAGCTAACGATCAATTGCCTGTGACAGCTTCGTCTCCCGTATCTTAAAGGTCATAGAGGCACAGTACTCTGCGGTGAATATGTGCCGCTCTATTGCAGCCTACGAGCGCATTAGTGTGTGAACGATCACTGAAAGGCCTTATTGTAAAGGAATAAAGTACATTATAACAACGATATTGAACGCGACGGTAAACGCTTGTGTGAGTGAGCACTCATTGAGTCGGATTTAGGGTTGTCGCTATTCAGTTTCTCTTATTCGTTCATTTTTCAATTAATATAATATTATTTTATTTTAGACTGAAGTAATTATTATGCGAAGATCGTAATATGTTATTGTATAAAGAATAACGATAAAAGATGAAACTATTTATCTTTAGAATAAATAAATATATATAATATATGTATTTCGATATGCTTAAATATTCGTTTAAACGAATAATGAATATATAAACATTTAATACATACAAATAATTTTATAAAATAGGGAACCTAAACGACTAAACGTGCGTACCAAATTATAAAAAGTAAGAGAAGTGACAGCCCTACTAGACGGCTTGGTATCGCTATCGACGTAGCCGAGGGTGGAAGGGGGACGACCGACCTTGGCCGTGACTCCCTCTCACCCCGGCCACGCACGGGTCCCAAATTGATTTTCGCCTCCCAAATATACCCTACCTCCCCATGTGCGTACTAAAAATAAATTTGCGCATCGCTTTTTCTTAGTGGTATTTGGTCCGTGATTAAATTTTACCTTTCGCTCTTTCTTACCTTTTTTTTTATCTCATCCAATGATGTTGTGACTAAATTTTATGGTTGTTTTTGAATTACTTCTTATGATTAATTTTATTTTTTGTTTTTCTTGTGAAAGGTAGGTAGTTGTTCAGTCTTTCAATGTTTCCAATTATATTTATTTTCTTTGTTTGACTTAGATTATATCAAGTTGTAAATAAAATACATATACATATATACATAGCATTAAAATTGACTTGAGATAAACTCGGCTATGCGTTTGTAAACAACTATTGTGTATTTAATTTTCAATACTATTATAAATAAAACTACAAAAATTAAAATTACAATTCAAATAAGAGTTAGTATGTGACAGTTACTCTTCCAAAATTAAATAATTTTCACTACATGATTCATTTTTGTAATATCTTTATTCAACCAATTCACCCACAATGCGAAGCTGATAGAAACTTGTTTAACGGTGTTGATGATGATAATCCCCTCCGGACCGATTCGGTCAAGGAGGTCAAGGGAGACTAAACAACGACGCAGGAGATATAGTGCACTAGTGTGAGCATAAACATTGGTTCAGTCTTTTACTCTCAATATCAGATGCGACGGTCATCCGATACGATCGGTGAGAGTTAAGGCGTAGGTCTGACGGTATATGCTTTACATGGTAGTGTAAGCATTGTCTACTTTCAAACTTTGAGCTGCTTCTCAAAGTTTACATACAGAAAACTTATTGTTCGATCCAAGTCTTGATCCCAAGACCTCGGAGTCTGAAAATCTATAAGCTAGCCAGTATAACAACGAGTAAACATATTTAATATTGCTATAACAAAATTACCCAAGCTCGTTTGTATAAAAATCGTGCTTTAAATAAATACACCGTCCGAATATATCGTATGCATTGTGACTTGAGCATTCTTGGCATCTGAAAGTATGTATACCTCTCTTCATTTCTATTACTCATCTTCATGAAAACAATTACATTACTTCTTATGTCAAATATATTAAATGTTATTTACGTATGAAAATACTGTTAATAAGAAATATAATGTATTATTTTTAATAATCCCAATTTAGTTATTATTCTAAGGATAGTTATTATATGTGTAGTTATGTATTATGTAATAGTTTGACTAGTGCTACGGTTTCCTATTGAATTTATTTAGTTAATATTAAAGAAGTCTGATCGAGATAACAACAATATTATGTGAGTTAAATTAAGGAAGAATCGCTATTCATTAATACAACATGGTTGACGATGGAAGTGCTTTTCAGCACCATTAAGATATTATATATTCAAATACCCTTATCCTATGTAACAGCTTCGCATCTTAATAAAAACTTAAATTGTTGTACATCCCCTGTATATCTTAATACCTTAATATTAATAAAATGTAGGTATATTATATTAGAAACTGGGTCTCGCAATAACTCACAATACCTGCTGCGAAAAATATCAGTTATGTGTTTAGTTACGAGTATCATGCGTTGCGAGTTTCTTGACCCACATTTATAATTGAAACGTTTAACTTTTAAATATGATTTTTTTTAATGTTGCATTATAAATTATTGCCGAGGCCGTATTTGTAATGTTTGCTCGATAAGCAGACGTCTTTTTATAGCGAGACGTGCCTTCGTTTGAATTACTAACGTATCAAATGTACGGGCGCTGTTTAGTCTTCATGTTTATCAATTACTTACTATTTATGAATGCAAACCGTTACCGCAATTTGCTCAATGGAAATTAAACTTTTATAGAATTATAAACCTAAAAGCATAATGTATCCTATTCCACCTTACTTATAATCGTCTTAACCTATACGACAAAAACTACTAAACACATACACACATACTTAAATAAGCTTTAATATCACACATTTATTTCACATTTCTTCCTAAATGCCAAAAACTTTTTTTAAATAAAACATGCCAACTCGTATAGACTTAATAATTTTTATAAATAAATGTTTGCTTCGAATACGTAAGTTTAACGTCAGTGACAGAGTTTATTGCTGTTTTACTTTATTATTATTTTCTGAAATTTGCTTTTTCTTTGAAAGAGCTTAGCATTATGAAGTTGATGTTCATAAAAATACTAGTTAACTGTGAAACATTTCACCCAACTCTTACCATTATGTCGACGCAAAAACGAACACGCGAGTTGAAACGAAAATAGACGATACCGTGTCAGTTGGAGGCCGCTGGGAATAATTCTGATGTTAATAATAGCTGAATGGCGTGCCTAGTCTTATTCTTCTATCTTCACCTCCACTTGCGGCCACGTTGGGAAATCTTAGACATGTGAGGACAGCGCAGAGCGCGCCCGCTTTCCGAGACCGGTCGAGCTATATGCCTGACTAGATTTTCTGTCGACACAAATTCCGATATAGATATAGTATACTGTTTGAACATTCTAAGTCTTTATAAGACTTTTTAGTTCGTTTAATTTAAGATATTATCATTTCCAAGTGCAAATTAGATTTTGAAAGGTTTTCCTGTTCATTTCAAAATTAAACTGATGTAATTATATTAGATAAGAACATTTAAATATAACGGGACTTCTAAAAGAAAATCAATTTATTTAACCTTTTCTTAAATCATTATTACACATAGAAGGGTACAGTCACAGTTCTTCGCAAAACTTCAAGAATTGTCTTACTAATTTGTTCCATTCGTCTGCAAAAATATGTTAGTGTCTTTTTGATTACGGACAACTTGTTTATAACAGTGTACAGTAGTCCAATTCTGTAAGAATTCACTTTGTATCTCACTTGTGCCATGTTGACAACCGAATTACGGTGATATGTCATTTTGATAGGTATATTCTTTAAATTTTCTAATAATTATAGTTGACTATATCACATCCTTACACTTAACACTCTTGTTTTGAGATGAGTTTCGAGTTTCTTCTTTCAGCATAGCTCTACAGGAGACCAAGCGCGATATACAAGTTCAACGTAATGGGATAGAAAAAAAAAATTTGGTGGCCGTAGTATCTACTTAGTTTTTCGCCACAAATCGCTGAACCGTATTTAAATGAGCTATATCAATAACCATTACAATAGAAACAATTCCCAGATGTTGGTTGTTTAATATAAACATAATATGTTATTTTGCCTAGTATTATTTTTATAAGTGTATTTAAACTTTGACGTTTAAAAACTTTTTTTTTAATGTTGGTAAATGGCAAAATGTATTTTGGTCCTTTTAGCACTAGGGTACAGAATATGCAACACAGCTTGTTGAGAATTTCCTCTTGTTCAGAATAGTCTACCAGTTCAAATTTTGCAAATGGGTATAAGTAAATCACAAGCTCGTCATGTTGCGAGCAATTGAAACCGAAGTTGTTAAGTGCTGTCTGTATACGCGCGATATAAATTGCCCGGTTAGAAATTAGTTTTTTTAATACGCCAGCGTCAGATTGATAAACATCATATTTAAAATATTGAGTCGAGATGGCCCAGTGGTTAGAACGCGTGCATCTTAACCGATGATTTCGGGTTCAAACCCAGGCAGGCACCACTGAAATTTCATGTGCTTAATTTGTGTTTATAATTCATCTCGTGCTCGGCGGTGAAGGAAAACATCGTGAGGAAACCTGCATGTGTCTAATTTCAACGAAATTCAGCCACATGTGTATTCCGCCAACCCGCATTGGAGCAGCGTGGTGGAATATGCTCCAAACCTTCTCCTCAAAGGGAGAGGAGGCCTTTATCCCAGCAGTGGGACATTTACGGGCTGCTTATGTTATGTATGTTATATTTAAAATAAATAAACGCCCGGCCTAGGATGTACAGAGTAGGTATATCGTGTTATGTCTTTGTATTGTATTTTCTTAACAATTAATGTCGTAATATTATATGACATGTGGGGTTTTTGAACGCTGTCGACCCGGATTTCTTCATTATAAATGCAGAAAAAAAACATCGCGACTTTTTTCAATAATTTGTATAATGATATAAGTGATTTTGTAAGACTTGAAAATATAATTGATTGCAATATGTGTTATATTATAGATTTTAAATTTAATTACATACCTCTCTAGCGATACTGGGTCGTTTGTGTGATGTAATAATATTATGAACACAAATAAATTTAGAAATACTCATAAACATATAAATGTTATAGTTTTAATTAAGCAAAAACTGAACTGAGTTTAATTTAATTAATTCTATATAGAGCTGGGATCAGTATTCTTCGATTAATCCTTATTACAGTTCTACGATTTCTTAATTTGTAACAACTTAAAGAACAAAGTCATGTTGTTCTTTCCTTTGAAACACAAATGCTAACCATTATCACGTTTTATCTCAGCCTTGCACGGCCGGATCGGGAACCGGTTGCATCGACGCTGATCGCCACCATTCTAACCAGACCCTTCCTTCAAACTTTACCGTAACACTTATTTAACGTATGAGAGGTCAGAATATAATGGACAAGTCAAGATCTCGACTCGTCAGTTCGGCCGGTCAAGCACGCACATGCGTGTATGCGCTTGCACGATGCGTCGAATTTTAAATCTCAAGTATACATATACGTTTAAAATATGTGGGAGGTCGTTTTTCCTTCGGAGCGAGTGATCCATCTTGACTTTTTTGAAATATTTAAAAAGTAATGAGATATTAAAGAATTTTGTCAAAACTCAAAAATATTATACTTTTATCATACTAAAATTATAGACATAGCATTTTATTGATACAACATAAATCTCGCCTTTACCTAAGTCAATTATTGCCTACGACCTTTTAAAACGCATATCGGACGCATAATAATGATGTTTTTCTTTGTCGTTGTCCACGTAGACAGGCGACCTGCCAGCTTGCTGATAGAGAAACCTTGTAACCTACATATAGGTTTTAACGTAAATTTGTAATATAATTCAGAATATTTTCTTTGTATAAAAATATGTATATTAGTTTATTGAAATGTTACATGGGCTGAACATTTTATAGAGGACGCAATTTTATTTATGGAACGTGTAGGGGGTCGATACAAGCTTAACCCCAAGTTTGTGGGATTACCGCTCTTGTCCCCCGGCCGCCATCTTGGAAAAAGGGGGTGAAAACACGTTGTTCGCGATATCTCGGAAACTATCAATCTTACAAAAAATATGAATCAACATATTTTGTAGCAAATCGCTTTGCCTACAATTATGTTTATATGACTTATTGTCATAAAACCAAAATTTAAAAACTTATGAGCAAAAAAGTTGACCACCCCTACATGTTCCATAAATAAAGTTGCGTTCTCTAAAAAATGTTCAGTTTGGCCTTCATATTGTAATATTTCAATGGACAATATGTATGTCTGCTGTCATAGGTACGTAAGCATATAAACGTCATTGCGCAATCGATACTAACAGAAACTTACTGACATCGTTATCTTTAAATACTTTAATTATTAAATATATTTATTTAACATTATATATTTATTTATTTAATATTTATATATTTGTCCTTTCGTTTCGCATGCGGTGAACTGAACTGTAACTTTGTATTTAGATAGTTCAAAAATATTTACTGAGAAAGTTGTTTCATTTAAACGATACAATAAAAACAATTTATATACATTATACATATTTAATAATTTATACATATACATTTCCATTAAAATATTATTTGAAATATTATTTCAAGTTGTGTTTGAAAGCAGAAATCTAAGAGAGAAAATGAAAGATACTTTCTTTCCAACCTACATAGAGACAGTAAAATTTCCCTTAAAGGGCGTAGGAGTTGGACAGTGACGCCTTGACCCGGTTATTACGGAAACAGTCGGTGATCGATAAGAAATTGCTGTTTGTGAAAACCAATCTGTTCCATCGAACGACGCTGTCAGGAAAATGTATCGGCATTCTAAAGGGATCCTGTTACATGGCCCATTGAGCTGGTAACTGTCACTGTAGATAAGGAATATAATAAATATTGTAAAAACGCTAAGTTTAGCTAAAACGCTTAGGTGATATCTTATAGAAAATATTGTGGATATATAGACAGAAGTAAGATAAGCGACGTCTAGCACGATCGATAAACGCTAGACGCCGTCAAAGCCTCGACATCAATAAATAGACATTACGTGATTTGAGCCTACTATTCCTTTTACGACCTATTCATCATTTATAATGAAATTGTTACGAATCTTATTATGTCTTCGATTACATAGAACGTGACATAAATTTAGTAAAGTCCCTAAAGCTCATAAATACGTTCATTTAATATATTTTTTCAAAAAATTTTAAATCCACATATTTATATAATTTAAAATATTTGTCTTCAAATAAAGGCAAATAATTCAAAAACAAATAATTCAAGTTTATACTTATGTATTTTTATTTATTTAACTTTATGAATTAATAAAAATTTGTGTTCGAAGCGTAAAATTTACATGGTAACAAATTCTTTACAATTCTCATATTCATATGGTTGTTAGTTCCGCTGTCTCCGAGTTTTATTTGGTTTTCCAATCTATTTTCGAGAGCGGGTGTGTCGCTACGAGGCTGTGGTGCTCGACCAACAAACGCAGTAAACATTCATGACAAACCATTTATGAAACCAACTTAATTTAAAATCGTTTCAGCGTGTTAAAGGTATATTGTAATAACTTAAAACTTAGTGGTAGCTTTGTGCGAACCCGACTTGTCAAGTATTGTAACATCAAGCCTCACTCAGTATTAGTGTGTTCCAGTTTGAAGCGTTAGTGAGCCAGTGTAACCTCATAACATCTTAGTTCCCAAGTTTGGTGGTGGAATGGTTAATATTTTTTACAGTGTATGGGCCATGGTGACTTCTTAACATTAGATGGCCCAGTTCCTCATCCGCCTACCTATATAATAAAAATATAACAAAATATGTATATCGTAGTACTCATTATGGAGGAGAATAAATTTTATGTCATTCGAAAAGTTTTATTTCTTAGTGTATTATAATGTGATATTGGATAGGCACTAAAGTTGTGCAAACAATGCCGCGAATTTTGATCACTTACGGTACTGGTATTTATTATTCCCTGACCTCTTTAACCGACGATATATGCACATGCTTCTCAGTGTATGTCGTGAGTAAAATGAATCATAATTAAAAAAATAATATAATAGAAAATGTTATACTTTGGTCCCAGCTCCCTTAACTTGTAGTGGTTGATTGGATTTATTCTTAGATATAATTAATTCAATGTACACAAGTGCTACATATAATTTAATTGTATTTTTTAACTCGCATACTATTAAAAGTTTAGTAGTTTACATAGAAACACGGAAACATTGCCTCTAAAACTAAAAATAGATTACCGCATTCTATTAAAAAGGTGCGCAGTAGGTGTCCGGGCTGGCTATTTTTGTTTGCCGTAAATGTGTCTCAGCCGATATATGTAAGTAATACAATCAGATGTTTTTTATTTCGTATAAGTTTACAAAATTAAAATAAATTACATTATATCGTATCTCGAACAGATACTATCCAAAATTTTTTTTTTTTAAATCATGTTCAAAAATGTTAGGTATATAATTGTACATAAAATAAACGAATAAGTATTAAAGGTATTCGTTTGTTATTTTTCTTGCGAAAGTCTACGAGCAAAACCGCGGTCAAGTTAAAATAGATAAATATTCGGTCGTTCGTGGTAGCTACTCCTGAGGCCTCTTTAATCTTCTAATTGGATGATGAGTTATTTCCTGTCGATGTATTTGTAGTTGTAATTTAATTGCTACTTTGCCCTAAAAAGATAATTGAATTGTCTTTTATAATCATTGACGTTTTATCTACATCATATTCTACTACTTGGTGAGAGTTTTTCATTCGTTTATTGGCAAGGATGTATGTTCCTAAATAAAATATTAGAAATTCATTATTTAGTTCTCTAAACTATTCCAAATAAATTATAAATTCCCAGTTCCACCCAAACCATCTAGATTTCTAAGGCATTTTCTACCTCGAAAGACCACTCTGTGGAACCAGCTTTCGCCGGCGGTTTTTCCGAACCGATACGCCTTGGGAAACTTTAAGAAAACAGTGTACACGTTTCTTAAAATCTGGCAACCTTCAAGGCTCCCGGTGTTGCAGTTGTCTATGGGCGGTGGCAGTCATTCTCTATCAGATGAGCATCAAGCCCGTTTGCCAACCATAGCATAAAAAAATTTTCATCGTATTCGTTTTTAAGAACACAAAATATCTAGAGATGAAATTGATTATTTCGGATTGCCATTTTCTTCGCATGAGAAATGTTAACTCAAAATTTATATGAATTACATTACATTTCAATGAAATTGTTAGATGTAATGGATAGACAAATTAAGATACATATTCAAAGTAGTCGTAGTCGATAGTATTTGACATTATTATGAAAGTTAAAAATAACTTAAACAACAAGTGTATTAATAGACGTTATTGTACATTATAGTCTTGTCACGTGTAATATATCAAGGCGTGAGATCAGACTACATAATCTTGTCGCCTAGCTCACTATTATATTGTACTAAAATAAATACACTCTAAGTTCTTACTATGTATGATTCATCAGTTACGTGATTATAGTAAAGGCGTTTTTATAGGGTCTGCTTGAAGCCTCCGGTGAATGACGTGGCAAATCGATGGACGAGTGGCCTTGGATGACGTACAAAATACTAATGAATGTGTTATGTTATGATAAGTTCAAGGTTCACTCCAGTGCGGTTCCATTTATGACTTCTTTTATATTCCGATCTATAGATTTTTTTTTTTACAAATCACATATTGTGTTTGATGATTGAATGTTATATGTACAACGAAACCACTACAGTTAAATTATTGACTATCCTTTTACCTTGAAAATAACCTTCCTTTTTGTATATTAATTAAATTCATGACTAATATTCGTTCCTATATTTCAATGTGTTGAATCCGAATTAATCGTATAAAATTATCGATGAAAAATGCATTAGTTATTATTTAATGAACTTATTTATACTACCGAGGCGATGATTCTTTTATTGACTAAATCACAAATATGAGTAAATCAATACTATAATTGATTTCTTTTCGACGTGTTTTTAATTGCCTCATAATATTACTTATACGTATAATGTATGTATACACAGTGTAAATATTGTTTATAGCTTAAGAAAGTTTTAAATCTTTTTATAGCTGTTAAAATTGAGTCACAAGCTTATCTTGCGTGACTAAAAACCAAGCAAATTATTTTCATTAATAAATTATATTATTATGACATCATTATTTACAGCAGACGTGTTCATAATTTTATGTTAAGTTATAAAACATGAACTTGTTTTGCTAAGGAATAATTTTATTTTGTGTAAACAGATTTAATATTTCAACCACTGTCAACAACACTGATTGCTGGCCTCGTTAAATTGAAGGCATACGTAATAATTTAAACATACCTTGAAAATTACTAAGATAAACAATAAAAATAATATTAATTTTTAGCAAAATCAGTATGAAAAAGATTAATATCTTATTAATTATTTCAATAAAAAATTAATAACTCTAATAAAAAGGTTACAAAAAAATTGAATATTTTGTATCATGAAAACAATTGCAGATTTTTTAACATTAGGTATATTACTCGTTAGTATTTTAATGTAGACATTTTTATGATCTATAGTAAATCCTAACTATTTAAATGAATTGTCTAATACCTTAACCGTCTACGAAGTAAACATATAATTAATATGGTCGTTAGTATACACGACTATTTTAACACCTGAGTTATCTTGTTAAAAGAAATACAATTATTTCAGTGCCTACAATATGTATTTGGGTCGTTGTCTCTAAGCCTTTAGCTTAATTGCTTTTACAATACAGGGTGTGGTGTTAGTGGTTAAACAAAAGAAGAAACGTCGTGAATTAGCGAATATTAAATAAGAGAAAATAATTAAAAATATCAAATGCGTTGTTGTTGAAACATTGCTTATGTATGGTAATATTTATGATAAGAATCTGTCGCGGTAAAACTTAAGTATTTTTTTAAATTCAAATATAAAAACATACTCATTCTTCAGTATAAAATAAATAGATTAACTTTTAGAACTTATTTAAATTAAACTTATTAAAATATTCATAAATTGCAATCGACGAGTTGTTGTTGTTCAATTTATTTATTAATAGGGTTATAATATATATGTATATTGTATAGCCGTCTTACGTAAAGCAATAAAAGTGTTTAAACTAGCATGAATTAAAATCTTAATCTCCTAATGGGAAATTCCGCAGAATAAATTCTTTAGCTTGTGAGGTGTCCTATTTTCTAGAGAGGTTAGTCACCTTCGCAATGGGCTTTAGCGAGTTTTCTTTGTTTGAGTCCAGAAAACAAAAGGACTACGTTGGGAAAATATTCTGTGTACACAGCAAATATGGTGCTCTTATGCTGGATGAGATAAACTAATATATGCAACTAGAACTTGGATTATATTCAAAAGTGTATAATAGAAACAAGTGGTTCGCTATTTTATCATGACAGTCATGAGTAGCATAATTCTTAGGAATCGTTAGGTTATTGCATTTGTTTGAGTCTGTAGGCCTAGTTATATAAAACGGACTTATTCCTTTTCAAGCAAGAATTTTATGTATAGATTTTTCGCTCGTATAAAACTAATTTCGAAATCAAACAATGGCATATTCAATGTATTGTATGTGTAGAGGATTAAATTTGTAGAGCGCCAAACGAAATTACTCGCTTACCTAAGTTTACATCTCAAATTTCAATCCAACGCAGATAGAACATACAAATTTATGTATGAGCTTACGTGAAATGTTTGTTATAAGCAAACTTGACCTAAAATATGAGAACGCCGTTCAGAAATACAGGATAAATTTCTATATTCGATAGGATGAAATTAAATGGTTCATAATGGAATATTTTTTGTATTATTTTTGCTAATTAATCTTTTTTATTTCAGGTAATGAACATCGTTCTACCATATAGTTACTAGTAACTAAGCTAGAAGGTAAATTTATTTGTTATATAATTCACGATTTCAGATACAGTTGTTATAATAGTTAAATTATAGGTACATATTTGCTCTTGAAGTAAATGTTCTCTATTATATATTATTTTGCCTTGGCATGAGATATATTAACTTTTATCGAATTACTCGAAAGATGAAAATAATAACTAGCTAGTATCTTGGCTTACCTATAACATTTATTCTAATATAAAAAAAAAATCCATATCCTTCATATTAAATATAATTTGAGTACAAGTACTATTTCTAATGTAGGTAATTAATGAAATATTTTTATCATAACGGTTAATCTTATTTCTAGTTTAAACAACTCGATTCCAATGATTTATTTTAAAGCAAATATTAATATTAAAAACATTTTTAAAAATAAGCTGTTATATAAAATAAATGTTGTATACTCTGTTTGCCGTTGAAGTATCACAAAAATGCGCTGTCATAGAAAATGAACTAACATATAAATATTTCATTCTCGATTGGATAGAGAGAGAGAATTTGATTCAGCTTGCAAGATTTGAATTAAACAATCAAACACTGCAAGTAAAAAATAGCAGTGACTATTCTCAGATAACTAAAGTATAAGGTTTAAATTTGAGACAGGTAGGCAGTCTGGCAAACGGGCCAATAGTCAGTAATAATCAGTAACCATCCCTTGATAACTAAGATGCTATCTCCCATGCGCCTACGGTTACACTGGGTCCCTCACAAGCGCCACTACCAAGTTAATTTTAAAATATAATTGATTTAATGTAAATAATAAAATTGGATGTCAATATGATTCAATATATGGTAAATTAACTACAGCACGTAAGCTAACTACTCTTTTGTCTCAAATTTCCTCGTAATATTTTGATCAGTTGAGAGTTGAAACCTATCGCCGAAAACATTTGAACATTGATGATTACTGCCAGTTCGTTTGTTCGTCACAAGATTAGCGTTTCCGGCGAGGTTATAATTGTATCACGTATTGTATTTTTCACTACGGCCTGCACTATTTCTCAACTGGCCGTAGTATTATCGTGTTTCTTGTCGATGTTTAGTTTGCGTCCACACGAAATCGTTTCAACATGTTTTGTTTCGCAAACACCGCCTTTGCTTTCCTTTCTCACATCCTTAAGGCTATTGTATGCTTTTTTTATAGCACCGTCTAAATCAACACAAACAATGGAATGTTTTTCTAAGACTTCTAACTTGTTATACGGTATGGCGTATAGCAAGTTAGAAGCGTAACTTTTCTCGTTTTAATTGTATTGATCAATATTGATAGTTTGTTTAAGACGAGCTGCTGCATCTCCGATTTCGTACGAGTTGTTATGGGAATAATTGTTAAATTTATATAACGAAATAATAATTTTACTACTAGCAACATCTGTCTCTAGGTATGTCAACCCAATTTGTTCTGTCATTGTGTCTTCCGTTCAAATAAAAACGTTTCAGTCTGTAAAAACTCAACGAGTGTTTCATTAATAATTCGATAGTTATGTACGTGTACAAAATTTCTTCTTATTTACCAGAATACATAATATATGTTTTATTTACTAAGTCCACCTGTTTAATAAGTATGTATGTGTGCACCATATCCTTTAAATCTTCTTGAAATTAGAAGCAGTATCTGCCAAGCAACATTTTTAGTCCTGTAAATAAATGTACAAAAGAATCTCACCTTTTGTTATATATCATATTAAACATACCTTAATTTAGGTTAACTATCTTAAATATGTCAATAGCTTGACTTAAACATCAAGGAAAAGAGTTCGCCTTGTAAGGGCTGTCATCCGATTACTAATGAATGTTAACGAGGTACATTGACAAACTGTCACTCTTGACGAGACAATTCCTGGTTAAGACGTCATTATTAAGAATGTCAGACATGAATGATTCTCATTAAACTAGTTCTGTCTCTGTCGTGGCTTTGATTAATGATAGAGATTTATCGCTCATTGTAATTATCACATACACGTGGCACATACAATTAATACAAATAGAACTAGGATAAAAGGATTTTATATAATCCTATATCTTCTTATAAAGACTTCTAGCACTGATTGAATGGCCGATATTACAGAGCTTGGGCTGGTACCTCTAGAAGCATAAAGTTTGACACAAGAGTTTATATTTATATACCCATATATATAAGTAACACGCCCATATTATATAAGAATTATGAAAGGTATTTTTTCTATGATAAGTATGGGTTAATGTAGGAAATGAAACTTTGAAAGAAAATTGAGCTAAATACTCAGTAAAATTAAAAGTAAATTTAAAAGTAAAAGTAAATGTAAAAGTAAAATGTAAAACTAACTATAACTCAAGGAGGTAAATTATAAGGTGTCATGGGAAGTGTATTTTTCAAATAAAGGATTGTAAGAAACGTGAAATTGTATGCGAACTTTCTTCCTAGCACGAAAAGTTAACACCGCACGTCTATAGGTTCACCGTCAGGTAAATCAGAAGCATCTCAGAAATGTCGTATAGTTCCAGGAGAGGTTGCCCGTGTATAGCTAATATTTATTATAGCATGGCTATTGAGTTTGGATGATTGGACGTCATCATCTCGGACAGATTTAACCGATTTAAAAAAAAATATTTTCACAAGATCGCTGAGAGAATAATATATCGTTCCAGATATATGCCGACCATGTCCTGAAAATACTAAATAGTTTCTTTTTTTCTAGACGTCAACTACGATAAAAAAAATTGAAGACGAAAAAATCTTTCTATTTTTTTATAAAATTCCAGTAGAAGCTTCTGATATAACAAGGAAAATTTATATTAAATACCTTCTTTTCAAAAACACGTTGAAGTATTGATCGATAAATAATTATTATAGCGATCGTGACAGAGCACGTAGAAATTGACTTGTGTAGGCGTGTCACGTGATATGCCATGCTATGAGGTAAACCTTACTGGGTTTATAATTACAATATTAATTAAAAACTACAAGAGTGATTAAAAGCAAGCCAAAGTACAATATTTGAGGCAACTTAATATAGAAATACAATTTATCGTTAAAGCGATTTGGCACGTGAGAGAACAGCTAACGATAAATCAATGTCTAACGAATTCGAAATAAAAAGAAAAAATATTGTTGCTATAGCATTGCTGGACGGCTAGTTTATTCTACTAAAGTTAATTCAACTAAGGCCAATTCTACGACAGGTGTGGACAGGGTACAAGGAACTAATTTTATTTCTTAACATAGGTTCATATCAATACATATAATGATTAAAAATTAAGCTTGTGTATGTAACGATGTATTATCGATTTAGAGGCATAAAACACAAGTTTTTTTAAAACCTTGTCCTTCTATTTATGAACGAATAACACAAAATTCGCCGAATAGGTTTTTTATTTTTGTCTTATAAAACTCGTATTCGTAAAAATTTGAATTCGATTGCACAATGCCCATATGAAGGAATACCTACAGCTATAAAATTATTTGTTTAGACATGCACGATCCCGTGATCAGAGATTGTACGTGTAACGAAAAGTATATTAAACTGTGTCGTTGGTAACTGTAAGATGTTATGGGCTTGTTTTAGTGGGCGTTAAGCTGTTAAGATATAATTTTAAGGTCAACGATATTTGTATTGATACATATTAATTTTGAAAGATTATAGATCTTAAATAGAAAATCGTAAGAAATATACCGCTTGAAGTATAAAATTTTCTCATTTCAATAATCAAGTCGCTTATATGTTATTTATGTGTGTGTATGTGTGCTGGGAGTGCGTAATGTTTTGAAACGCTTTAAGTTTCCCAACTGGTCGATGGACAGCTGGAGGTCGCCAATTAATTAGAAATATTAGAGTGGACTTGTAGGCGTTGGCGCTCGAGTGGAAGATTTTGTCGTGACATTTGATTACAAGATGTTGACACCTGGAGCTACTGGAAAATAATTAAACTGATGATAGCTTTTGGTTCCATAAAAACACTCTAATCTGTAATACGAACTGTTTGTCCCGGTAAAATGTATAGGTAATACAATATTGCATTGCTTTAATGTATTTAGATTAAATACATTCATCTAATTATTTAATATTGAATTATTAAGTCACCGTAATAGCAATCACAATAAATATGCAGACTCTTTCAATCGGAACAATGAACAGAGTATGGGGGCGTTAGTAACCCGTACAGAAGATCCGATCTTCGATTATAGTGGTTTATGCCTAATAGGATATGTCCACTTATAGCTCAGAATCTAGAAATAATTACACGTAATGATACCCGTGGGCGTACGAACGGTCTGGTTTTATTTGAGTTGCTAAAATCGTTTTTCGGATCGAATCGGTTCAGGTTTATCAGCAAATTCTATTTTTAATAATAATAGTTATTATATTTGAATATTAAATTAAATATATATATTTAATGTTGTTTCTTCAAAATGTTAGAGGAAGAAAAGATGGTAAAAAATATTAAAATCAATAAGTGTTTAACGAATCGATCTATCCGCGCCCATCCTCGCTGGACTGAAAAAAACGCAACCGCCAACTATTTTTAAAAATGATATGTTGAAATAAAACCATGTTTTAACTATCTCTCAGAACACATATTGAAACTTTAAATTAAAATAATGTCAAAGTTAGTTATATTCATCGAGTTTTGCTGTAAAAAACAAATCAAAAATACTTTTTTATCACATGATTATGGTATTAATATTCATATTCGTTATCATATGGAGTTTAATCATTTTTAAACCCGACTCTTAAACAATAAAATGACTGTAAAATGTTCCTTTTGACTTTCTAAAGTAATTTATCTTAAAATATCTGTAATCTCACTTAGTAATTCTCATTACGCTTCAGCAGGGTCACGAGATTTCGCGTTTAAAAAGTAATGATCCAATCGTTACGTTTATTTGGTTTTGAGGTAATCAGATAAGCGTCCAGTTTTTAAAATTACCAGCACAACAATGTTGTTTTAAAACAGGCTCTTATTTCTCGCGCTACTTACCATGTTGGATATTGTTATCGTCGTCTCATTGCGTGATAACTTTTATGTATTTTTTTTTTGGTTAATTACACCTATTTTTCTTACATTGAAGTAACTCCTTAAAAGCCGTTAATTTTTTTTAAATCAATACTTAGTTATTTTTCTTGGAAATCTATTGTGTCTAAATTATTTAGGTATTAATTTATGTAAAAACAGTACTTCATTTCGTTTCTATGATAAAATAAAAAAAATATCGATATGTAGTAGGAATACTTTTGAAACAAATTATTTTTTACTATGTAATTATATATTTAGTAAAATAAACTAAATCGATATTGAATAATAATACTTTAAGAAGTAATAGTCATTACTCATTATGTATCTTTATTACTCAGTTAATAATATCTTTTAGAATAAAATTTCGATAGTCATATCGACAAATGAGTGAAGTGTTTATTTTTACTTATATATATGATATTCTTTCATATGATTTCCTGTATTCGCGTAAAATATTTATATTTTTATATAATTAAATACAAACACGAAAAGTAATGTTTGTTCTTCTGTATCAAACTTACAATGAACCACGTGAATTCGCCTTCAATTGGTTCATATAAGCATTATTATATATATTTAAATTGTTGCTGTCGCACAGCCCCTTTCGGAATATGGATATTGAAATATTAATAAGTATAAAAAGCAGTAAGTAATAGCATAAAGTTGACCAGTCTTACGGAATTAAAAATTTATTTCGGTATTTTGTTTATAATATATTAAATTTTCCTCTTAAATGTCCTCGCATTAAAAATATATCTTAAACTATACAGTGTTTATGCAATTATGAAAGTTTACGGCCTCATTATATGATGCGAGTTTGAAGAAATGTCATAAACATTCCACAGTACGATAATGGCGCCCAGTTTTAAAGTTAATGGCTGTTAAGATTATAAGCTAATCGAAAAAAAATCACTACGTAATGTAGGTGGATGTAATTTTTAAATAAATTAAACAGTAAAATAAATGTAATGAGAAGTGTGAACTAGTACGTTGGTGGATTGGCGAGTGGTGTACACATTCACCGCTATCATTGGCTATACGCGTGCAATTCTGTTCATAATAAAATTATGCATAATACAGTTGATATTAAGAAAATAACGGCGGTTTTTACCGGATTTGTATGCCATTACGCGTTTAATCAGAAGATATTATATATCTTATAATAATAATAATAATTACGCCAGTGTTGCAAGTACTACGTAAAGTAATAAATAAAAACGATAAGTTATAACGAAATAAAATAGTAATTATTGTAATTGAACGTAAGTATGTGTTATATATATTTATTACTTGTGACAGGAGCACTGGTTTGTTTTTCAATGTCCACAGAATCGGAATTGTCATTTAACGGGGCAATGGTTTTTATTTGTGCTGTAACTATTTTTATTTGTATATAATTAAGGCTTTAAGTTAAATAATTCTAATATAAAAAACCTGACCCATACAAAAATATTATGTGTAATATATATAAATATATGTAAACATAAAAAACGTATATTATATGCCATCTGAATTTTTAGTTAAAAAAAATATAGATTTTTATCTTGATTTATTATTTTAGTCGGCAACCTATGAGCGATTGCCGTATGTATAGTTTTCATTTCAAACATTATAACAAGGCGACTTTAATAAAGTGTTTAATTCTAAAAATATTTTTATGTCGCTTAGAACATTATCGTTATAAATTGCAGATAAACTTGTATCATAATACAATGACCCACCTTCCATTATAAGAGTTTATTTCGAAAGTACTTATTTCATACGTTTGAATAATATCAAAATAAAACACAGATACGGTTGACCTTGGTAGATGTCGTAAGTTCAACCCCGCCTCAGGCCATTGTCGTGCCACATTCAGAACAATTTGCCTTTCTGGAGTTTAATGTGAAATATCAACTGCTTTTATATTAAATTCTAGAGATTAAATTTTCTAAATTATTTGTTAAAGTTTATTTATTTACTTTTAGTGGAATTTATTAAGTTTTAGGAAATTGTTCCAAATGGCCTCTGACCAAATAGAGTACTGCTTTCCAACTCGTGAATGAAATATAAAGCATTCCTTACTCCGTCAATGTGTCGCCAACTACGGCATCTAAGGTGCTATATGATTATATCCCTACTGATTATATCCAAACTGTTGTATGCCTGTAATTACACTAGTTCTCTTCAAAGGCCACGCTGAAAGTGGCTAGACCCTACGAAGATCCGACTTAAACAAAGCTTATGAAATATTATATTATCTTTATGTAATAGTAATTATTATTATTAAAGATTGTGTGTGTTATATAAATGACCTTAGCTAGTCAGCTACGGCATAATCGATTTCATTCGATAGTGAATTATAAGAAATTTCCTACGGTGCGCGACATGATTTATGTAGAGATTTTTAAATCCATAAATCCGTTTAAGTTTTATATTCTCTTTCATTCTCTCGCTTGTATATTTTATATTCAATCTATACTATAATAATATAATATTATAAATGTGAAAGTAACCCTGTCTGTCTGTTTGTCTGTCGCTCTTTCACTGCCAATCCAATGAAACGAATTTGACGAAATTTGGTGTGAAGCAAACTTGAACTCCAAGGAAGGACGTAGGCTACTTTTTTGCCTAACACATGACAACCAACCCCTAAAACGCAAGCGAAGCCGCGGGAGCAAACTAGTCAGGAAATAATTTGTACATACAATAAAAATAAAACAGTTCTGTCGTTGACTTGGATACTTTTGAAAAGATTGCTATGAGGATTAATAAAGAAATATTAGCATTAGCAGCCTGTAAATTTTTCCACTACTGGGCTAAAGGCCTCATCTCCCTTCGAGGAGAAGGTTTGGAGCATATTCCACCACGCTGCTCCAATGCGGGTTGGCGGAATAAACATGTGGCAGAATTTCGTTGAAATTAGACACATGCAGGTTTCCTCACGATGTTGTCCTTCACCGCCGAGCACGAGATGAATTATAAACACAAATTAAGCACATGAAAATTCAGTGGTGCCTGCCTTGGTTTGAACCCGAAATCATCGGTTAAGATGCACGCGTTCTAACCACTGGGCCATCTCGGCTCTAAAGAAATATAGAGCATCAAAACTGTTTAATGTCGTGCTTTTTTTCTAATATCAATATTCAGTGTTAGACATGAAAATAATTAGTTTTGGAATAGTTATATTACATACATTTTGGCTAAAAATTTTACTTCCCATTTATTTTTTAATATACCAAAATATAAACGTCTTTAAAACATACCATTAAAATGAATGCCTACGTAGTTAATATATGTACTGGTATATACCAGTACAGCAATATACCTGGTGTGACTATTGTTGCCTGGTGTTTCACCAACCGTAACGTAAATCTGTACTCAGTTGCAAGTGCTTTAATTTTTTTTTGATTAATCTATTGTAGCTTATAATCTGATCCTCAAGGATGCAAGTTCTAACAACGAGTCGGATTAATAAACTGTTACTACAATATCGCCTGGGATGAAATGTCAGCTATACAATGAGTATATAATTATGTACGATTCTTAAATACATCGACGGTATTAATACAAACAATAGGAATAATACTTGTGTTATTCTATTTTAAGCGTTATTAATCATTTACTATTGTCGGGTAGACTACGGTACATCGACACGGTAATTTTGTAACATTATAAAGCTTTGTAATTTCGAAGTTCATAAACTACAATTTAAACGAGGTAACAAAACACAGTTTTAATTATGTGAATTGTACATGCGTCGTCATTGTTAGAAATAACTTTTTTACCCCCATAAGGCTTACCCACACATACGCAGACAATAGACGCATTATTGTCTACTAAAGTTACTTTCAACTTTTATAAATTCACAACCGATATTTCTATTTCGTCTACTATAAAATTTATAATAAAACATAACGTACAGAAACATGAGATGCGAATTATATTACGCGAGGTAGAAAGGCTGTGAAAAGGTTTATTAGTAGAAGGGAGATATTATGGATGTATTCCTTCAATATTGATAAATAATTCTAATTTGGTATATTCAAAGTCGAAATGTAATTTCGATGTATCGGCATCACACTTGATTTTATTGGTAGAAAATCTATCACCAGTGCGAAGATATCAAACGTTAAAATAACATAACCTATGCATCTTCCAAAAGCTTTTTGTGAATTCCTCGTATTACACAACTAACCAATATAATGCAACAAATGTAAAGATATTCTCAAAACGTGAAGTAGACGTTTTAAATAATTTATTTTCGAAACGAATGAAGGCCTTGATCCGAAAATATTTTATATGTTTCGTCAATGTGTAAATCAAAGTTCTTCAGAATTTACCTTTTTTTAAATAAAGAGTTAAGGAGTTTACTATTAGAAGTTGCAAATGGCGTTGTTGGTGATGGGCCTTGGGGCGATTTGGACAAAGCTCTATCGTCCGGGGTCACGGCTGTTGTGCTTCATCTGGGATACCCGGGCATTGATCTTCATAAAATCCAATTTAACGCTGATACAGTCCCGTAGTAGTGCTCTGACCTGGAGGTACTGGAGGACTTCAAAAATTTCCTGGAATAGTTTGGCACTTCTTGGTACCGGAGAGATCTCCGATTTTCTACGACTTTAGAAACGTATCTGTTGTTTAGGCATATTGTAATACCTAGTAGTCCAGATGCACACACTTTGCCTCGGAACGTCTAACAACCCTAAAATATATAATTTATTTTTATAAATATATTTTAAAAATAGAACCAATCTTAATGTATGTATGTATTAGATAAAATAAAACTCGAAATGAACCACTTATAATGAGCTTATATGTCAAATAGTATTAAAACTCGCATGTGTGCTTAAAACCAAAGACCATTTAAAATGGACTTAGGAGAAGTGTGTCGCTGACATACATTAATCAAACCATTTGCTAAACGAAGTCGAGATCAAACGAAAAGTTCTAGTAACTTAGAAATGAATGTTAATAAACGTTGGAGAATTTTAGATCGGTAATTAAATGCAAATGGTAAAATTAACGAACGCGATACAGAAATAAGAAACACATCATTAGTCCAAATTATACAATGTTACTTAGATTGCGATGTACAAATTAGGCTTTTTTTTATTATTCACTACAAGTCTAGAATACTTCGACGAATAATTTTGAATGATTTTTAAATTAAACATTTATAAATTGACGAAATACATTTAATACTACTATTTTTCGTAATCAAATTGTAAACTGTTTATTATTGTTTCTATGTTTATTATTATGTGCAAGGTAATAAGACAAGTATTTTCTTTTTTATGATTGTCTATACAATCGATTTGTTTCTAAGATATCAATTTGTATTCATAAACTTAATGGTTTATTAGAAAATGGCAAGTTTCCTTTGTAAAATATAACCACTACATTATGCTTATTTAAGATTATTTTAATTATGTATTGAGGAGCTCCTAATTTTAGTTTAATAATTGTACTGACATTGTTTGTGTGTTTGGATGTTTGTTATCTAATCAATTAAGGGCAAGAAATGAATTCAAAAAACTTGTAAGACGATATTTGAATATAAATAATAATTTTGTTTCATTTACGTTTGGATAGCTGGTCAGATTCTAGTAAAGTTTGACATAGAAATCATTATACGACGGAATAAGACACGGTGCTTTTTTAATTATAAATAAATCATTAATTAAACTTAATTTACGTCGAAGCGAAGTTGTTTGGTAATATCTATAAATAGACAAGAATAAAAAGTAACATACATACATACATAATAAGACTTATTTCCATATGTTTTTCATATCACTACATGCTTAGTGTAATACATTGTAGAACATATCCACAAAGGTCATATAATATGTAACATTCAGTCAACGTTTATTAAAAAGAAACAAGGATGTGTCAGTATTATATTGTACTCTGTTGCTTTACAAGAATAATTTGGTAAGACTATTTCTCCGAACGAAACGTACTAATTAATCACCGCGTTGGATAATCTACAGACAATGATCAAATGAATAATTTGCCCGTTGGATTGAATTGGATCGTACTTTCGGGCGGTCTATGATTAGTAGGGACCACTTTCTGGGAAGAAAATTTGATAACAATGTAAAATCATTGTTTTCAACTTTTCTCATTCTATGAATACGAAAAATTAGTATTCGTATTTGAAGATGTTCTTGAATTGAATTGAAATTACTATTTAAAAACTTCAACGCTTTTAAAACACATATTTTGGATAATCTTTCAACTTACTAAAAAATATCTTATAGTTTGTTTTACTGTTTTATTTCCTGTGTCGACAAGAACACTTTGAATATTATAAATAAAATAAATGTCAAACGTGATTATTACATGTAATGTGTAGTTAAGAGTTACTTAGTATTCCTATAATTGAAACTATATAACTAATAATTCATCGAAGAAGGAAATTAGATGATTTACTGTAAGCATCGTTCGTTTCCTGTCAAAACTAATGACTCTTTAGCTAATTATATGTTGCTGAATAGATTTCTAAGAAATACATTTTCAAGTGTATTTCAACATTTTACAGTATTGTAGTTAACTTCAACTGAAGAAACAAACTTTCGTCTCTAGGTTATAAATTTACTCTTAAATGCTGCTTGATTAACATTTAGGCTTATAGTATTTATTTCACTTAAAGAATGATAGAGGAGAATTATAATGAACATTTATTGCAGCAGAAATATTTCTCTGTTAACCTCAGATTAATATCAGAGTCCATCTGTGTGGAATCCTGTGCCTTGTCAGCGTCCATTTCCCATTGGTAACTCAATTGACAGGCAATCTCGCACCGGCGCCGCGTCATTACAGCCGCTGCCGGGTTTTGATGAGATAGGAGTGGATTCTGCTGTCAGTCGTCTTTTCCGCAACTTTTTGTAACATTTTTCATGGCATATACAGCCTGTCATATACTCCCATCGGTAAAGATATGAAACGCGGCCGTATATAATGTGTATTGCAATTTTTTTTTTAATTTAACGTTTTATTTTTCATTAAAATTTAATGTACTAATTATCATAATTATTCAATCATGATTAATGTGGATATCAAAAACAATCTTGATTTCTTATTAATGATAGGAATTATTTTATAATATTTATATATAGTATTGCTACGCGGTTTCATACCTTTTTTAATTTTGATTATAAATCGCCGTATTGTTCGATACATATTTCCTTATTCCTCGTGTAAAGTGGACGAAATCATAGTGATATTTCCCTGTTTATTTTTTTAGTTTAGCTTATTCTATTTATTAGCGCCTAAATATTAGTATAAATATAGTATCTAGTATCATTTGTCTATTTAATCTCTTGAATATAATGTAACGCTATTGGTTGAATTATTTTCGAATATATTAATGTTATTGTTTCTGTTTCAGGTAAACAACACAACTGATAGATTAATAATAATAACAACAGTAAGTTTTTCATTGAACTTATTTATTAAAGACGTACCGGTCATTGTCATCGGCATCTCATTGTAAGTCATCTTCGCCTATAGCCTAAGACGAAGAAGTATACCACTTCTTACTGCATTGTGCCGTCAACCAAAGGGACTAAAATAATAATGTCCCTTGTGATTGTAATTACATTGACCTTTAATTTCTTTAACCATTTAAAACAAAACACAGGAAATACAATAATACACTGAATAATACGGCGTTAGATTAACTGGTACCTAAGTTGTCATCATCAGTCAAATATTACGCATTTATGAATTGCGCCTATAAATTTGTTTGGACTGAAATTTGTCAACTTCATCGAATTTCGATTAGCTATCGAATGTACGCACAAACGAACATTGGAGTTATCGCGACACAACCATATTGTGGGACATACCCGAAATTATATACAAATTTTCAGGCAAAACGCTCTCGTGCAAATCTAACCTTTATGATTTAGGTAATAAGACATAAAATCCACGTAATCTAATGGGGTTTAGGGAGCACATTAAGCTAAGTCGCAATATCTTACGTTGTGTAAATCTACGTTCCGCCTGTTTCATTACTTTTTTATATTAAAAGCAGATTTTGTTACAAATGTGTCTGGAATGAGCTATTCATTCGATTTTGAATTTTTTTTTCTGTTAATTTATAATAATAATAAAATTCACGTAACGAAATAATGTTAATTTGTTGTTGTAGAAGTTTATCTAAGTCTCCTATCTCATTGCATCGATAATATTTTAAGATTTGTATTTATTTTATAAAGATTGTAAAAAAATATATTTGATATAAAACAAAATCGCCTTTACGTCCTCTACGTAGAATCTATTAGAGACATTAAAATGAAGCGTTTTCTATCCTTACTACTCTAACTGATATATATATAAAGCTAAGGTTTTGTCTTTTGAATGCGTTGTTCTTAGGATACACTGATTCCATTCGGAAAAATATTTTTAAATCAGTTAGAAAATCTATAGATTAATTGAAGGGACTGCATAAACATCACGCTATGATCCAGGCCGTAAAGTTTAAGACCTAGTCATTACATAGTTCATATAAAACAACGTCGTTTACCAATGTCTGTCCCTGTGCATGCTTAGATCATTACCGATTTTGATGATTATTAATAGATATACGTATAATTTATTCACAATATAGTACAGATACACCAAAAGGTTTCTGAAGTGATGTAAAGAAACACATTTTTTGAGCTTACATTGCAAACGCTGACTTAACCCTACGAGATAGATCAAAATAATGTACTGTAGTATTGTACACCTTAAAAGCTCTTCAAGAAAGTCTGAGATGGTATATGTCTATCTCTTAGAGATAACCCACAATAACCATTTTTATCATGCGATTTGTATTCTTTAGAGAATACAAATCGCATGGCATTAGTGCCTGAAACACTATGAACGTTGTAAGACATTCTGTAGTATATTTACTATCAGCATTGCACCCGTGCGAAGTTGGGCGGGTCGCTAGTATCTTATAAAATATAATTCACGGGATATATGTATGTCAGATATATATACCAATTGTACGTGTAATGAGCATGTGTCGAACAATTGTAATGTTTAACAAGGGTTGTTCTTGACATTAAATATAAGAACAATAAACAATAGTTTATTACGATACGTGGTCACCCAAGGTTAGTATGAACGTTAGTAGTTGTGAATCTGTTAACAATGCGTTTTAATCTACTAATAGACACATAGAACGGAGAGCTTAGAAGTACCATCAAGCAACAGGACATTAGGTATGAATAGTCCGTGTAGCTTGGTATAATATGTACTTTCTCTTTTAAATAAACTTTAAGTAATGTTAATAAGTTTATTATTATTGAACAATTTAGAAACTCTTGACAAGCTAACTCGATAATTCTCTGTTCTAAGGACATAGTAGTGGTGTAGGAAAGTGGGCCGTTACGAAAGTACGAAGTCTGCCAAACTCTGTCCATTCGATGCCAATAGCAGTTAATAGTCGCGGACACAAAACTGTTATTGACTACTGAATCGAATCTCATTGATAAAAATAAATTTCAAACATATGTAATCATCATTATAAAGCATCAGCTAAGAAACTGTAAACTATATATATATATATATATATAGTTTACAGTTTCTTAGCTTATAAGGCTTTAATAGTATTTGCTTCGGTGGTTAATATTTAATAATAGTAACGCGGAAATTACCTTCAAATACCTTTTTATTTATTTGCAAATCTTGATCTATTCGCCTTACGCAATCTTGAATTGTAAATTTACTTTCAATTTTTTTTTTTTTAATAATAATTACCTTATTTATTTCATATAGTTATTATACATAAGAAATGTATGCAATCCTTGTTTTTAATTTTGCTTAAAAATAACACCAATTCAACAGTACAATGACATGCGTTAAGTAATATGATATTTCGTTAAGTTAAAACATCTTGTGTGAAGTCTCGTTTCATAAACAGGTAGATGAAAGCGAAGTGTATACCGTGAATAATACCATTGTTTACTTTCCGTCTGTCGGTATGAACGGACCTTTCTTTTGCTGACAATGCCGGCGTCTCGTCGCTTCGCCTCGCCACTTTCAAAATATTCTGTATCGTATTTCACGTGTTACGCTCTTACTATTTATAAGTTGCCTTTAGCATTTAAGTATAACTCTTTTAAACTCAATATGTGTTAAACTAAAATCGTTACGAAAATAAAACGTGACACGAATTTATAATTAAGTCTTATATCAATAGAATTTAAGTAGCGTGTATGTTCTCGACAAATTAAGTTGTCAGATGAAAATCGATTTCTCTCTAACCGAGTACTCGTTTGTAGTTTAATTAAACAATTTTCCATCGTACAAATTATATCGACAAAAACTATAATTGGGTGTAACGAGCGGCAACAGTTACTATGAAAAGGGTTTTTATAAAAGAAAATTCTTCAATTTACTAGTCCGTTATAAGTCAGAGTTACTTGCAAACGGAACGCACCTGTTGTTTAGCTCTTATTTATAACGATACAAAGACTAATATTGCTCGTTCGACGTTAGGTTAGAGACTAGTAATTGTATCCTAGTGTCCATACTTGTACCCGCTTGCCCCGTTTCTCGCTGTGCTTTGGAGTCACGTTTCGTTTCACGCTAGTCACGAGTCTGATCCGTTCCTCATTGTACAATTCAATCTCAAGGTTTTGTCACATGAAACGGATTTTCAACTATCTAAATTATAAATATAGGCTCTTGGTATGTATATGGTAGTTTTTGTTCATATTGAATAACATTCTATATTTAATTAAAGTTGTTTTCTAGCTTTCTACATAAAAAAAAACTTTAAAAGAATTTTGATTACAAATCTCAAGGAAATGTGCGTGTTATCGTATTAGAGGGTCGAGGGGAAGTCTCGTTTCAAATTAACGCAAGGTTCTCTACTAGTCTAGTCTAGAAGGTCAGTCACGACTTCGGATGTTATCCTGGAAACACGTGAATGGTAATCCCGCGACTTGAGTATTATTTAATTTTTGTTTATTCATTTTTTTGTATGATCTTAGTTTATAAACATTAAGCATTTTATACAATACAAAAGAAATTATGATAAATATTAATCATTAGGATAATTCATAATAATAAATCAATTAATGTAAGATATTTAGATGGTCCAATCGACTGAAACTATTTTATTATTTTGTTTTATCGTCATAAAGCTTGCATTCCAATGGGTACCTGCTATATAGCTGTATTAAATCACGTAAACCTAGCAAACAATAAATAGCAAAATGAAATACTAAAACCAAATAGCCATTTATATGTATTTAGTGGTTACTCAACTTTACTAATCGCGACGATAATAATTGCACGCTTTCTCATTGATATAAAAACTTGTTTGTTTCACCTCTTTGTATTGGTACACTACCGCTTCCTTGATTCGATGCAGTTTGAATTTTACTAAATTTACGGAAATTTTAAATTGTTTAAACAATCTCAACGTTTTATTATTTCTCACTGTGATTCTCCATGTAACCTTGTTATTTGAATTCCAAATCTAAACCCTGATTTCAGAATGTGACAAACCTGTATAAAAACTATAAAACGTTTTCACTTTTAAATTTGAACGCCTCCTTTGCTTAACCAGTTTATAAAAATGGATATACAGTTTATATTTATGGATGGAGAAATTTGTTTTTTATTTGTTCCTAAAATAAATGCGGCTAAACAACGGCTACCGTTATTTTGTTTTTTTTAATTTATGTCATTTAAAATCTTTATATTTTTTGAATTTTTATATTTTATGAATTAATCAACAGAAAAAGTCGCAATATAAAGGCGAAAAAACCGAAATATAAAAATCTAAGTTAATTTTAAATACAACTCAAATAGCATAATTTTTTTAAATATTATTATTTGTGTTCCGGTTGGAAGGGTGAGTGAGCCAGTGTAATCACAGGCACAAGGTACAAAACATCTTAGTTCCCAAGGTTGGTGGCGCATAGGTGATGTAAGGAATGGTTAATATTTCTTACAGCGCCTTTGTCTATGGGCGGTGGGGACCACTTACCATCAGGTGGCCCATATGCTCGTCCGACAACCAATGCCATAAAAAAAAAATAGTCAGGTGTCTAATAAATATATTTATTTCAATGTAAATATAGGTAATGGTCATTAGATCTTTATCATTACATATCACATCAGCAAAATGAATTTAGAATTATATAAAAAATTCAAAAATTTTTAAAGATTTTTCGTTTATAAAATATTATGCTTTATATAATTCATAAGATAAGAGAAGCCTTGGTCTTGCTTTACTGTGATATAAACACTGAAGAGGGTCGTCTAGCGCGATATGAATCGTATTATTCTCTTGGGTAAATTATAATAACAATATATGTGTATTAGAAGGCAATTTGTAGCATATATGAAAGGGGAGCTCCCTGAGTAATAAATGCCAAAAAATAAAAATATAAAATCAACTGTAATGTATCTTATTAATGGCATACCGTGGGATGATAAAAGTTGAAACCAAATGCGGGACTATTTGATTGTAACAAATGTTATATTGTCCCTTAATTACACTGTCGCCCGCATTAACAAATATGAGTTTATTTATTTTATATAACACGAACATTTACCGATAATCATAGTTATCGTAATGGCGTTTTCATTTTATTGTAAAATTCTTTTTTATAATATGCACTCAAATATCAATTTAACTCCAATTTAGCTAATTAATAATTGTAAATATCGGTATTAGCCGGGCTTCGCTGGAGAAGGCTTGGTTTCTCTATCGCTGAGCACGAGATAAAATATAAACACATATTAAGAACATGCAATCTCAGTGGCGATTGCCCGGGATGGAACCTGCAATAGCTCAGCTTCAGTTAGAAACACGTGTTCTAGGCGCTCTCATCTTGGCTTTTATCATAATCTAAATTTACTTATTCAACGAAATCTAATTAACTAATGACAGATTATAAAAAGCTCATTGACACGTAAACGAATTTAAAAATGACATTGTAATTTTAATTCATCGTACCTGTGTAATTTCAACGAACTATAAGTAATGAAAAATGGTTCTATAATAACCCTCGTTCCACTTCAAAGACCCAAACCACATATAATTGTATTATATTAAAGCCATTTCTATACAGAGTAGACGCCCCAGTTGTCGCCGGTCGACTTGACCCGAAGGTACGACCTTATCTGTCTAGCTCAGACCATAAACATAACATTTAACGGTCTCATGTTCGTACCACACGCGCTTAGGACGAGATCTTTTTTTGAATGCATTTTTGTGATTGAATTTACATGCAATTAGATAAACCGGTACGGCATTTTTCGATTTCTCTTAAACTATACGAAATCTTGTAGTTTTATTTCACTGAAACGATATATTAAAGATTGTGTTTCCAATAAATAACCATACAGTTAAGATTGATTTATTCTTATTTTTTTTATCTTACCTCTCTTTATTTATTTGAGGGCTATTAGTCTGAACACTTCTTTGTGTCATGTGAATATGACAATCGAGTTGTTATCGGTCTCTCTCAGGTTCATTCATTCCTGAAGATTCTGGCGGAGCAGGCTCATATGGATAATTTGCTATCGTCAGTTTCGGTTGGCGGTCATCCTATGTTATAAATATTTAGCAAAAGATATAACTAAAATAGTAATGAATTTATCAGTTGTAACTCACGACAGCCGGTTACAATTTACGATGAGGAGAGCGTGAATTTATTACAGCGCTGCATACGAAGTGCCAAAATTAAGCTGCATCCCTGTTTATCTAATAATAAAGTCAGAAATCTGTATTTGGCTCCAACGTATAAACAATCGCCTACCGCGAGTCGACGTTGGTGAGAAAAATATTGCCACCAAATCGTATTTGAGTTAATGTTTTACGGTTTATTCGTGTATTAGTGAAAGTTATGCAATTATTGTCGTCATTATTCTCTCGTATTTTTTGTTTTGATCGGTACAGTATCATTTATCTTTCATTGCTTTGCTATGCTTTGTATGTATGTATTTGCTTTAATCATATATATCTTCATTTATATATGTATACATATTTACATACTTTTGATCTTCTTATACATTCATTCCGAACACGCTGCCTGTTTAAATTACATTCATCCTTATTGCATGTTCATACCATGGCAATCGATTTCTCGGCTTTTAAGTATCACAGGAGCCAGTGTTAATCTAACCTTTTTTATTTCATTATTTATGTATTAAACCCGTTCTTAACAATATTTAATATAACATAATTGTGTTACACATTTCTCAAGTTTCGAGTACGTGGGTCTTATTATTCTGATGTATGTAAAGGCAAAATAAACAGTTTTATTACAATGACGTAATTAATCGCGTATATCGATATCTCAATAAAACGCTCAATGTTATATATTTTTACCTACCGTATGCTTGGAATAACTTAAAATAAATAATATGTATAAGGAAATTGATAATGATTTGAAGGTTAAATCAACAATAAAATAATAACCTTTTAATATTCAACGGCTTTTAATATATTACATTTGGGCGAGAGGATGTATATGCCACATATTTCAAAAAATCCTAGACCTCATCATATATGTATTATAGCTATGAACTCTATGTAGTACTCATAAGTTTGTACGTAAGGTAAAGTATCCAAGGATAAAAAAATGCTTACTACGATTGATCAGTAGCCGTGTACCCGATGGAATATCCCATTGGAAGATTGTACAGAAACCCACCGGTTTTTTCTTGTATTGTAATTTATTTATTTTTTAATTTGCATTATACTAATTATAAAGCGTTATTGATTATGTTAATTTATATTTTTAATACATACATTATGTAATATGATATTGCATGGTGAGACTACCTGTAAGTTGTAATAGAACTTTTGCCTAGATCATTTTGAAATGTAATTTATTTTTTATTTTGGATGTAATATTGTATCTACTGTTGGTTGTCCTAATGAAAATAAAATGACTAATTTCCATGTTTGTAACTTCAATATAAACTTGAATACCCTATTTCACCTTATTAGATGATGTTTTTAAAAAATCTGGATTTGTATTTTTCCTCACAAGTGTAAATATCGAATCCCTTTATCTATCATAAATTAAGAACTTATATACAAACTTTCTTCCTCGCTCTTGTGGGTTATACATTTTTATTAAAAACTTTAAAATGTATTTTAACGCATTAATAGAATCCGACATACCCATACATTCTAACACCGGATACGAAGAAATTTCATAGATTTGTTTTTATCCCATATTTAATTAAATTCTTGTGCAAAATTTCATCGTGTTAAACCCATTGTTTTAGGCTGTGCTTTGTATGTCAGTTGGTCATTATAAAATGTTATTAATCACACAAATGTTGATCAGTTTGTTTGTGATTAAACATTGCCAGCGTTTGTGGTTAAATTATATTTGTCTGTTTATCTTCTAATATATAAAATATATTGCTTGTTTTTACGTAACCTATCTGTACCTACATATACGATGTATCGTTCACTCAATTAAACTTTGTACAGTTGTTATTATATTGACGACGTGTGTAAAGTTTCCCGACCATAAAAGTACAAAATGAGACGCGCGAGTCGTAACGGATAAGTATTAACGAAAAAAGCAAAGGTAATAAATATCAATTAAATTATTCAGTAGGTTTTTTTTTCTTAATCAATTTATTGTTATTATATTTAAGAAATTAATTTATGTATGTATATACTCGCGTTACACTCATTACTCTCGTATCATATTTCAACCTCGCTGTAATGTCCAAGCTGTCCTCATATTAAAATTCGAGTTTCGTCGATCGATAAATGCATGACTTTAATCCGTGGGAATGGAAATTGGTGTCATTACCTTATATAAATAATTTAAACAACCTTTGTACAGTTTTACAATTTTAAAGTGGATTTTCATATGTTCACGTAAGCAATACATTAAATGGTTCGTATGCTCTTGGACACAATACTTAGTCTTATTTTATCCGCACGCGAGAGATAGCAATATATTTTAGCCGTTTTTAATAAATTGTTGTGTCGGTACATCAGAATCTACAACTATTGTATATTGTTTTCAAAAAGAATCCTAGTTAATGTTAAACCATTAAGGCACGTAAATTAACTGGAATTGCTACACGCCTTTGTGAATAACACAGAGCGCATTCTTATAATTGAAATCTTAATTGGGGCAAATAACGAAATTAACTTAAATAATATATATTTTTTGTCGGGTCAGCGATCTTTTGAAACCGGTCATGTTCTCTGGTAATATTAAGTCTAAACAATACTTATTTTCAAATATCGCAATATATATATTGGTATGTTGAATATCCTTGCGGTAAAGTTGACCTCCGAACCACCTCTGCATGTCCTCTGAAAAAGAAAAGATAAACTTGCGAGTTTATTACAGATATAAACAGAGCTAGAACGCTTTACGAGCGGACCAATATGTATGGAGAGTGGATGATGAATAAACTAATACTGCTGAGGTAATCTTAGCGGTTGAAATTTATCTTCAACTTTTTGTTTCATTTGTCATAATCCGGTTCAATCCAATTTGTACTACTTTTTCAATGAATTATATGAAGCTGAGATGGAATGCAAGTACGATAAACATAATGAAAACTTGTCATAGTAAATTGGAAATGACAGCAACAGAATATAGTAGTAAGGTTAGGAGAATAGGTTTAGTCGAATAACATAAATGGCTATTGTTATGACAGGTTTGTGTCATTTGTTTTAGATTTAGATTTTTTTATTTACATTTTAATTATAGAGATTTATTTTAAATGGCAAAATAAAAATATTATGTTTTTTGTCTCGTTCCATTTATTCGTGTGTGAATTTCTAATACATTATGTAAATAAATATATTTACGTCAAAAATGTTGGAATAAGTACAAATTAAAAGATAAATCCGACAGATTTGTTTAAAGAGGTGTGACGTTATTATGATTAACATGCTGACGTTCTCCGTCCAGCTGCTATCAACATTGTGCTCGGGTTATGAAAACATTTCTGAAAATTTTGTTTTTAAACACTTAATATAAAACCTAATATTTGGTATAATGCGAAGCTTAATCAAGTAAGACTACGTAATGACGTTGTTATTCTTGTTTCTGCCTTTCTTTACGTCTCTTTGGTAGGTTGTCGTCATTAATTACATAATATCTATTATGTCTAAAGATACACGTGAACTCACTTAAGACTATGTTTCTTATGAAAAATTTACATCGATGGTTTTGATTCACACGTTTTTGTACGGTACGATTATTATGTTTAGAAACCATATCACATGTAGAACGCATGCATTGCGTCATTATTATAAAACGAATGAATACTAAACGAACATAGTTTTGAGAATAGAGTTAAATCTAACTTTAATAATATTTTAGTTCAATACGTATATTTTTTCTACGTTCTGTAATTTGAGTTATCGAGTTACAGATAAATATTACAATTTACTAAAGGTCTTGTTTTCCTATTTGTTAATTAAAAGGTTGCATATCAATGGGTACGATATTCAAATCCCGGCTCGAGGCGATAAAAGAATTACTTGGTTTTTTGTCAAGAAAATCTCAGTAGCAGTGCAGTGTTAGGAAGTTGGCAATGTTACAATCCCTTTCAAAAGTAAAGCCGTTGGTCCAGAGCCTGAACTTTCCGGTCGTTTCGGATTTCCGTCCCGTCGGACTATGTGAGTGAGGGTACAGATAGTGCATCTGTGTTAACGCACTCACTTGTGCACTGGAATATCGCGCATATGGCTGGTCTTTTAATATTAATATTTAAATTATCAGTAATACTTATCTCATTTAATTTTTGTCTATTTTCTTTCGATTGCTTCAAAATGGACTAACAAAGATAGTTTCATAATTAACATAAAATAATATGATGTGCCTCGTGCAAATATATAAGAGCAGTTCAAAATAAATGTAATAACAAACTTACAAATCCTATCTTGTTCATATTTTATAATGAAATAGAACAATAGTCATTGTCAACAAGTTTGTTTTTTGTGTTTGTTCTAATTAGACTATAAAGAAAATGAAAGTGCCTTATCAACTAAATTATACGAGTTCCAACGAAGAAAACAAAAAAAAACTTTGTTCAGCGATGACGTTATAAAGTCGGGCTTTCCTGTTCTGACTCATCGATGCGGGGGTCTGGAGAAGCCACTGAATAACGGGGGAAGTAGGCGAGACACTAGTAAGTTCGTTGGCAACTGCTGTTATATAATTTAGGATTTATTAATCTCGTATGCGGAACGAAACAGTGACATCACAATCCTAAACGAAAATACAAGTGATTTTATATAATTCAGTATATAACATAGTTTTTAATACATCGAAATGAAACTAGATTTAGGAATGTTTCGCTCTGTATTCGATTACACGAGCCATATTTGGCACTCGTCGAGTTTAATTTTACATGTCAACCTTTGCGCCAGTTGAAACTGATTCTTGTAACTAGCTGCTAACCGCGACCTCGTTCGCGTGGAATTTGTACTTCTGTTATGATGAAAAATTATTACTCAGTTATTTAGGTTACTTTAGAAATATTGTTGAGTAACTTATTTGTGTACAGGTATTTTTGTTCTTTCATACATTGGTTTCATCGATATACGTTTTTAGCTAAAACAATTAAATAAAAGTTTTAGGAATTTCTAATTCTTTATTTCCATTTATTTAGACGTAAAATTTATGCTAGAGATGTAGACAATAATCCAAGTGATCAAATCAGTGGTTTACACGTCGACAATCGTCACGTAACCATGATTATACTCATCATATATATTATAAATTAAGACTTTAATAGCATAATAATTTTATGTTTCTCATGTTTGTATGTCACTGTGTTCCATATAAGCATACGAAGGTGATTATCAAAAATAAAACGGATCTTATTGCAAACGATTGAGGGCACAGATAATATAATAAATATCAAAATTTAAACATTTCCTCAATCAAAATGAGAAGGATGACGCGTTAAAGGCCTTTAGTTATTTTAATACGAAAGTTACTTAAACATGTCTTGGTTTGAAGTATTTTAAGTTTGTGTCAGATGGCGGGGAGTGAGATGGTTGAATCATTCGCTGCCTACGTCGGGATGAAATAATCCCACGTAAAAATAACCGTTGGCTCAGTTTGTACGAGAGCTCTTATGGCAGCGACACTTATATTCCATTTCGTTATAACTTTTATGAAAGGTAAACGAACTTAAAACAGTCGTAAAAATATACATTGACAATCATATTATAAAATGAATATTTTTAACTAACATTATTACAATGTAAAAACACTTTGAAATAAAACTAGTTTTTAACGGATTTAATCGCGTATATTAATTATTTTAACATCCCGACGTTTCGAGCACTTTGCAGTGTTCGTGGTCACGGGCAGACTAAGGTGACATTTGTCTGTTTGAATTAAAAAGAAATATTATTTACAACTACCGCCAACGATTTCTTAATTGTAAATAATAAATAATATTTCTTTTTAATTCAAACAGACAAATGTCACCTTAGTCTGCCCGTGACCACGAACACTGCAAAGTGCTCGAAACGTCGGGATGTTAAAATAATTAATATACGCGATTAAATCCGTTAAAAACTAGTTTTATTTCAATGTGTAATAATCGCGAAAATCTAAGACAACATTATGTAAAAACACTTTTTTTTCTCTTAAATATCCACATACTTATTCACACACGTGTTGTCCGTTCTTAACGTCATCTTTTGATTAACGTACTAGTAAGTAAGACTGACTAACTAACCCTTTTAGTTGGAATATAATAGTTCGTTGTATTGCTATTTGGCGGTAAAAGAAGTCATAGAGACTTTTTTACCGTGGCGTTTTCAGTGGTATCTACAAGCCGGGCTTGAACAAATCGCTGTTGCCATCGGAGTGACAAAAAATAAAGCACAAACGTTATTAACACTTAAGCGTCTCAATCAATTATTTTCATTTTAATATTTTTCATTCAAACTTCATATTGTTAACTTGGTTCGAATTTTGTATTGTATTTTTAGTCTGCATATTAATTTAAGACATGCTCTCAGACAAATATAGAACTTGTCCCCCGGTGACACATTTGACATCATATTAGCATTTAACATGATAATAATACTTAGCTTAAATATCGCATATTTTAGTGCCTATATATACATAGATCACTATATAGTGAGAGTTACATAGAGCTTGTCGCATAGAGTCACAGGACTCTATGAGCGGTATTAATAAAGTAATGTGGTGTGTCTTGATACATCGGTAGATACGTTATAGATCGTTGTATACATAATATATAGGACATGTTTTATAAGAAAATATTTACTATAATGAGAAGTGAACAATCTCAGATGTTAATCTAGCCACCTACCTTGACAATTCTCTGTCCGTCGGTATGCAGACGTCTGTAGTGACTTATATCTGCAATACCGTGACTCATTTGGCTTGTTGACAAGTCACTAAAAGGTGATCAATTAATTTCTTTATTGTCTATTAAAAGACTAATATTATACACAATACTCATCTGTAGTTTCATAGTCGAATATTGTACTATTATAGATTAGCTATTATAAATTATTATATTTTACGATAAACTTGAATATTAGCATTCAAGTTTATCGTAAACTAAGAAATAAATTCTAATCTATAAGTTTTAATTATACATAATCTTGACTGGCTGACGCACAAACAAAACTACATTTAAAGTCAGGATGATATTTATATATCATGTTTTGGTAACGAAAGATAAATTGTGACATCAACTTTGTAGGGAATTATATTGTAAAACATATCCATTTGAAATGACATTATTTCTGCTTGTTAAACTGCAATCGAACGATACATAAATCTTTATCTTCTCATAGTTATTTGATTACGTAATATATGTATTAATACTTGTATTTAATAAATGTCAAACTATTTTCTGAGAATGTCAGCCACAGCGCAAAGCAGCCGTAAATAATATCATATTTAACTGACAGCCACTGATTCTGACGGTTGTCTCTGCTTTTGATAACCTATACTGAACGGTGTATCGTAATTAATATAAATGTTACATGATTGTCAATTGAAATAAACACAAACAAAGACGGATCATTATTCGAATTAATTAAAAAGACTTTCGAAGACACAAATTTATATTTGTTTAATAATGCAGACCAGCTTACGTATACATTGAGAAATGCTAGTGTTATTTTAACTTCAATCACCATATTAAATGTTACAGAAAAAAAAGACATATCATGATTTGCGGTGAAGAAACGAGGTCTTTATGGAGGAAGTTTCCGAGCTAGGCAATACTCCGTTACTCATGTTTCGACGCAATTGTTATATAAAGATGTAATTTGTTATAAGCGACGAATAATTGCTGTATGTAATGCACTTTTACAAACACGTTATAGCGTCGTAATACATTTTAAAGAAGGTTTTTTATATATAAAATAAATAAAAACTATTTTTTTTTTAATTGTAATTTACACACAAATTTAGCGTAATTTAATTTTAAAAAAGTATAGTTATTCTGAGGACCAATAATAAAAGTTGCAAATGTGCAAGGATCAAGGATACGATACCGATGTTATAAGTGCATTCTACCCAGGCGGGCTTTCATAAAGCCCTACCACTAAGTACAAGTACATTTTCAACTCCTAGTACAAACTGGAGTTAAAATAAATATAAAACATATAATATACCTACCTTATAAATAGTTTTAAATGCATATATTTCTAAATAATATAACAATATTAATTCATTTTGCATACATTTCGAAATTATCAAATACAGTTGATCAATTTAAAATTAATGAACTGTCATGCTTAAGGTGATATATAAGTACAAAATCTGTAACGCGTTAGGTATTAAGTTTAGTCATATCAATGGGAATGTCACTTTATTAAATTGTACGTAACGGAAGTAATATTGATAAAAATTCATATATGTATAACGATATTGTTTGTAGGTTTGCAATTCACAAGGTTGACAGCGCATGCCGCGTCCGTACGCCACTACTGGAATCCTTGATTCAATTTAATTAGTTATTTTTATTGATTATAAATTAATATAATTTAAATGATTTGAAATGATAACCAATGATAAATTATCTCCTATACCTTATTTAGTTATCAGGTTTGGTATTCAATTTCACTTTATTAAGTGTATCATTGCGACTTGGACACTATGCTAATTTAATTTTTTAAATGGTCAGTGTTGTTATAGTTTCATAAAAGATGAAGTTTACCAATAAACAGCATTTAAATTCCAATAAAAAAATACCTTTCGTATTTTATTAATATTTTTGAGCGTTTTTGTACGGATCACATTTAAATTATTATAGTGTAAGAATTATTTGGCATTGAAAATGCAACCACCGTGGCTTAAATATTTCTTGTAAAATTTTTTGAAATTCTAAATAAATAAATACCTGGTCCCGTTTTAAAATAGGATAAACAGAAGCCATTAATTCGAAAGAAATGCAAGTCATTTCCTGTTTGCATGGGCAACGTTCAGATTCGCATCTTATGAATTTAATTTTAATTCTTTTCGCAATTGCATATATTTTTGCTTTTAAATTAAACTCATAAATAGTATGCTGCTTTAAAATATCTTACGTACTTTCGCGTTTATTATACTGAAATGAACGAAACGTAGCGGATCCAGGAAATTGTTTTATCCATTGTAACAAGCGTTTGTTTACTCAAAAGCCATTTGCGGTTTCTCCAAATCAACCTTTTAATACAAAGTACAGTCGGCTTCAAAATATTGTTGATGATTTTGGAATATCGATTTACTTTTTTTTTTTTTTAATTAATTAATACAATTCCGTTTGAACATTATAACTATTATTTGATTAGCGTAGAAAACGCATCGACTTCCTTATTAAGCTGTGAGTATACAATTGTGACGGCGCCGGAAATAATAAAATACTCGTTTTACAGCTTCAACTCTTTGTTCGAGTCTAGACATATGCATGGATTGAAAATGTCTATTTTAGTCTATAAATAATTTATTAATATAAACAGTTTAGTAAGTCCTATAAAGTATATTCATATGTGCGAACTGGAATACGAATATTATTAAGGTTATAGTCAATTCTGCAAGCAGACAAAGAAATGAGGTCGTGTCGCAAGTCTCTCACGCGTAGAAAGTTGTGATTGTTTGCGGTTCGGGGTTCACTTCCGACAATCTCCTTTAAGGACTGTTGGCACGATGCTTATCGATGAGCATTTATTTATTCAGGAACTATTTTATACTTTTTGCTATTTTTACAAATTATTCACAGTCAATTCACTGAAATCCACAAAATTATTATTATTTTAATTAAAATACACTGTTGTCTTTTTAAATATTTCTAAACCGGTTTATTATAATACATCTGCAGGTGCAAACAACTTGCTGTCAAAACGACAATAGCTATTTAAATACACCCAAGACGTAATATTTGCGATCTTATTTTTCATCTAAAAATGATTTTAGTTATTTATGTGTCATGATTACTAGTTTTATTTTATAATACTGTAATAAATTACAATATTTGGTGTTCGCGTATTAATATATAGTGTCTATTTTTAAAGTAGAATCACCTAATCTAGATCAAAGGGTCTAGACTCTACGTGAAGCTATATAGATAAATTCATACTATCTAAGTTTTACGAGGTCAGGCGGGTGAATGACCGGACCTTTTAGACTAGCCATCCAGTGGAGTCACAGCTCCGAAGCGTTAACGTTTCTAATCCTAGACCGGTAATTTATGGAGACACCAAGCTGCTGTGTAAGCAAGCAAGGTAAGTGTATTCAAAATATGGGGGAGAGAGGGAGAGAGAGTGAGGCAGATTAAATAGGAAAGCATTCCGTGGCTTTACGTATCTATTGGAAGGTTAGTCTAGAGCTGACTCGGAATGACCTGTATGGCACGCGAGCGATCCTTGACACGCTAACACCGCATCTCCGCTCGTACTCAGCATTGCACTTACAAAGTAACTGTGGTGAAAATTACGAAAAACTGAAACGATTTAACTGTGTTCTATTTCTACCCAAGTATCATATCCGTGCTTAAACACACTTGTACTGTATTTAGAAAATTATTCTTATACTATAGTTTTTAATTGCATATGATTCAACCAAAACTCGAATAATGTGCGAAGGGTATAAAATATATTTAAAATCGATGTTTAAGGACGTGTAAAGTCAAATAGTTGAACCCGTTTCTTACGACGAGTCTTGAAATTCCGTCAATGGCGACCTGGTTGGCGCGCCAACAATTCTTAGCACGCTGACATCCTCTTCACATTAAACAAAACAATAAATTTGTAAACATCAAATGAAAATATTGGGATTCTACTTGTACAGAAATCTAAATAATATACTATGTATGTCAAGTAATCATTTGTTAAAAATAATAGTACTATTGTTATCTGCATAAAAATAATCACCTGGAAAGTCTTTCAATCTATACTACTATAATAAATGTGAAACTAACTCGGTATGTCCTTCTGTCTGTTACACTTTCATTACCAAACCACTGAACCGAATTCGATAAATTTTCGTAAGAAGCAAGCTTGAACCCCTTGAAAGGACATACGCTACTTTTTATAACTAACAAATGACGTGCAACTCATAAAACGAGTAAAGCCGCTGCAATAACTAGAGTTTTATATTTTAGACTTTAATTATTCCGTTGCTTAGAGTCTTATATCAATGTTGCTAGAAAAGAAGAAATAATTAAAATAAAAATAGAGCAGCATTGCATTTTGTGCACGTTGGTTTAATGATGTCTATTTGAAACTGCAGCCCGCAGTAGGTAAACTAGTACTCTGCCAAGTCGCTATTGTTTTGCTTGGGAGCCAGTCGCACAATACGCTCGAAAAAACTTTGTTTTCACACTTAATGTTGGGACATGTAATACACGGACTAATTTCGCTTTATCGCGATTTACATCTAAAAACATTTTTTATGTAACTTTCTAAAATAAACATCGAGTCTTTTAATTATAGTGTACAATTTTTTTTTGAATTCTTCGAATAATCTCTTTATAATTGCTTACTTTATGTCGTTCATGAAAATGTACAAGATATTTTAAATCCATCGATACTTCTTAAATTACAATATTCTCTCAAAGTACCTACTGGTGTTGCTTCATCCGCGCCTCGATTCTCGACGATAAGATATGGATAAGAGATCACATTTTGATGTTCTCGAAACGTATGTTAAAATTTTTCATTATTTTTAGTTCTAGAATAGGCAGTGCATAAGTATATGCTTTTATACATTTAGTATTTTTTTTTGAAATTACATTTCCGTTTTCATCTTATTCATTGTGTGCTATTTTTCTAAAACATATATGCGTCATTACTAGCTGTCCGCAGTGTCTATCGCTGCGGGGCAGATTCCTACGACGCGACATTATAACTGAAATTATATTTACATAGGCAGTGAGTTTTATACCCACTGTTTTTATATATTTTCAGGACATATTTTTACTTTAAATTTTAATGCAAGTTCTTTTGTTTAAATAAACTATATTCGCAAAAGTGCATCAATGTTAAATTGAAAAAAAAAAGTTTCAAATAAAAATACTTGTACTTATTAAAATAAAATATTCTGTTGTTGTTATATCATTACTGAGAATTTTTACTGTCCTAGACACTAATTGTGGTAACATTGGACTCGTAGTTTTCGTATTTCATCGTAAACAGTATCATTCTTTAGAACTTCCTTAGAACTTGGTAATATTGAATAGTTAAGCTTGAAGGCCGATTATTATGTCAATTGTTTGGACAGGTGGTGGAAGTTCATGACATCTATAATGCAGAATACGATCGATGATCACTAGACTATATGACCTCTATGAACATTTTTTTAAGCGAAGTTAGAAGCAATACATTTCGTACTTTTCATACAATTGATGATACTTAGGTAATTGTCAAATTTGACGTAATATATTTTTAAATCAGTAAAAATTGTGTGAGTGGACACAAGTGTCCGTATTTATGTTTTTTTTTATAGAAGATTTTACACTGTACATACCTGATTTAGTTTCATTTTACAGGATTTCTAAGAGCGTCAAAGGTGTTTTGAAATTGAATTTTAACAGTTAGTTTAACGAATAAAAAGTTTTGATATGTTAACTAGTCATTTGATTGGTTCAGTACCCTGAGATCGGTAAAAAATAACATCAATTATATTGTAATTTATTTGTAATTTCGTAATGATTATTTTAATCAAGGTCCAAACTTGAAAACTGGCACAAGGCGATTGTTAGTATTGCTAGATGCAATCGATACTTACGTATTAATTTTTGTGTTTCTTTTTCCCTTCATCGCGTACAACAACAGTGTTATTATTGCTAGTTTAAGTCATCAGGTCGTAACCCTTTTCGGTTTCGTAATACATTAATTATAACATATATTCACTTTGTGTTCAGAAATATGTTTTTAATGTGCCTTTTTTATTCAGTTTTTTGTATCAGTATTCATATATTAATAGTCGTAGTCGCGTGTCGTCTTAATATGGCGACATAATAATGAATTGAATCAAACTATTTTTCATATAACTATCGCAGTCGATGTTAATTTATATAAAGTCTCTACACACGTAGCGACTGCACATCGACGCGACATAAAGTGGTGCGACTGACCTTCATTGGTTAGCTTTAATAATAACAATCGAAAGCAATTGATTTAAAGAAAAAAATAGATTGTTTAGACAATCAATGAATGTTTAAGGCCACGGAGACGGAACACTCAATTAATATCTTTTATTTTTTTTAACTCAACATCGAAGGATATTTGAATAAATGATACTTCGAATCAGAATATACGGTTTTGAAAGATTAATGCAAATAATGATTTTAATACGCAGAGTAAGGCAGGCAATGATTTGAACAGGTTCACGTAATGTCCCGTGATGGAGTTTTGAATTTGATCCGATAAAAGTTTTATGATTAAATGGATATATGTGTTATAAATTATTCAATACTGGATTTATTATTATATTCGAATTCAATCTCAAATTTATACTTTAGTGTACGGAGTATAAAGGTTAAAGTTAAGATTTTTAAGTTTGGGATTTTAATTTGATTAGTTAATGATATTATACTCATTATGTACAAACATAGCATATTTACATCGTGACTTACATATGGCTTGTAGTAGGTAATATTGTTATTTCCTCATAATATTATTATAATTATCTTAGTATCAAACACAGTTAAATAGGACATCATCATTACATAGTATAAAACAACGTCGCTTACCGCTGTCTGTCCCTATGTATGTTTAGATTTGTAAAATTACACAACACATTTTGGTGTGGTTTGTTATTAATTGATGTAAAAGATAGAATGATTCAAGAGAAAGGTTTATATGTATAATATATGCACAATATAGTAGAGAAACAGTGATAATTTTAGAGGTTAAAAAAGATTTTATAAACAAAATTTTTGCGCTACATAGATTGTGCATTTAATATAGATCAATATGACCCTTTACTGTTTATGTCATTTAAATGAATATTTTCGAAGATATTACAGATTTAAAACGAAGGGACATATCGGTTTGTATTGTATAACGACTGAATACATTACTACATACATATATACTACATACATACTACATACTACATTCTGTAGTATATTTAGGGGCAGCATTTCACCCGTACGAAGCCGGGGCGGGTCGCTAGTATAACATAAAATCTAGTATATTCTATGACATAAGTCCAAGGTAATTATATAGCAATACGTTGACGTCACGTTCAAATATATCATCGGAGGTATGAAATTCAAATAATGATAATTCAATATATTCTGTCCTTATTTTATTTAGAATTACAACTTCGAAATATTCGACTTATTGAAGTGGTGAGTAGTACGACTCTTTCGTAATTTATCGCAACACTGTCAGTTTTCTTTATATATTGCTTTATAACTGGCATGCATTGTGATGCCTCATTATTTATTATTTTGTAAAAAGATATGTCTATGCTTCGTATAAAAAACAATCGTACATGAATAATTTCGTCACTTGTCCAAGTTAATTCCATGAGTTTATTTTAGTCTCATATTAACTATAAATATATAATATAAGTATAAACACTTTTGTATCGCCACGTATCGAAATCGATTTCGGACGTTCATATTAATGTACTACAATATTTGTAGTATCATTAATATCACATAAAGTGTTAATAAAGTTATTTCCAATTGTGTTTTTTTTTATGTAATATAGAGGCAGACGATCAAATGAACCAGCTGATTGGCATTGGGGTTGCAAGAAATAATATCTATTCCTTACATCACACCAACGCGCCCCCACCAACCTTGTGAGCAAAGATGTTATGTCCCTTATGCCTGTAGTTACACTGGCTCACTCAACCTTCAAACCGTAACACAACAATACTCAATAATGCAGTTTGTTGGTATATTATCAGACGAGTGGCTGGTACCTACCAAGCCCTACCACCAAGTAAACTGTGTACAGACGACATTTAGTACTTCTTTCTAAAATATTTATGTAAATTTTATAAATAGGTATCTCCCTCTTTTCACGTTTGGAAATTAAAAACGTCTAATATTTTTTATTCAGATTGAAAGAAAGATTGTATGATAGAAATTAAAATGAGTGATAGCTACTAGAAATATGTTGGTATGTAATAAATCATACGTGATCTTGATGCGGTCCTCGATATTTGATTAATGATGTTTTTGCCACGACACATTGAACCACGGTTTAACCGTTAGTTCTTTCTAGAAAGCTCGTTTTAACAAAATATTAACTTGTTATTTGTTAAATTATAATAGAAGCCTTTTATATTATACTACCTCAAAGTACCTTCCGTTTGAAATAAAATAAAATGTTATTGCTGGATAGTCGGTTCAACAGATTCAGATTTTATATATTACAAACAAACAAATCTTTATTTATAATATTATTATGGACGACTCGGTCCGGACGGTCCACGATAGTATACTTTTTATTGTTATAATAAAACTTCCCCCCTTATAATATAGTAAGTAGTTGTTTTCAATAATTCTTATACTTACCATTCAAAATACTTCTGCCATAATTACTTTAACTTCATTGACATTGGACTTTCATACAATCTACCATCCCCTGTTGATTTCTAAAGTTACATTATTAGTGTACCTTCACACCATCTTAAGAGCTTACATAGTAGAGTTTTACGCCCTTAAGGGTGCAGTTTCGTAGAATCCTTTCTTAACGTTAATAAACGGATGTCTACACCCTGTATGTAAAATCAGTGAGTGCTATTTCGCTTTTAGAAATATAGAATAATAACGAATTTTATATATTAAATACTTTTACAAATTATACTTGACTAACACATACATATGTTTATGATTTTTTTTTCTAAGGTTTTATCATTTGTAAATCTTAAATAAATACAAACTTATAATGAGTACTGGGTAGGTAGCTACTGCTGCGATTCCGACGCTTCGTCGAAAAATAAGATTTTAATATGTATCTCCATTAATAGTGTTAGACTAGCGCTTTTATTTCTTTTAAACAGAAATATTACATTCGTTTAGATTCATATCATTTTAGTGACAGAAATCTCACGGGTACCACTACAAAAAACGATACTTGCAAAACCTATAAGAAATTAATTTAAATTCATTGTTTAAATTGAAGTAAGAGCAGATAGTTCAAGACGGGTTCATGTTTCATGTGATATTGTAATGCGCAGCGTGTCATTCGATTTATAACAGAGTTAGTAACAAAGTACTTTGACCTCTATTATTGCATCGCAACATTTCTTGTCGCGCACGTCGCAGCTCGCCGGGCTTCGAACCGACGACATCGGACCGTTAATCTTATATACCGTATAATGAATGTATAGTCGATGAAAACTTGCTTTTTCCGAATAAGGTTTCTTTCACTTATCTTTTAGAGTAAGATTACGAGATACGAAATCGTATATTGGTACAACTGGTTCGTTTTCTTTATCCAATATATAAAAACGTTACGTAGACAAAGTATGTCTACTGTTATTATTTTAAACATATTTGAAAATAATATTTATAACGGACAATATTATAGTTATAGAGTTTTAAACTTTATCGTACGTAGAATATCTTAAGGTTGGTTTCCATTGACAATATATACCTACCCGGTATATTAACATTAAAAGTAAATTGGCGCTTGAAACTGTAACATTTACATCATAAAAATAAGGAGTTTGTGAAGCAACTGAATAATAGAGTTATGTATTTTTGTTTATACGCATAAATTTGAATAAGATGTTTCTATATATCACAAATCCAGATCGCTCAATTTATAGAACGGGAGAATACATAGTGTAGGATCGTCAGTTCAAAGGAAAATATTCTGCTTATACCGAATATTATTACGATATTTATACCAACTATTCTCAGCTTTTCAATCTGCCGCATTGTTGAAGCATCGAAAGCATACATTATGTGTTATTCAATAATCTACGATACAAATGTTGTATACGACTAACTATTTTACAAGCTTTTATTTTACTTCATCCTATTAAGTGTAGGTCGAATTTTAAACCAGGCCTTATCCGATTGAGCTGCAATTTTGTATACATTTATGGTGATAGTGTCACTATATAATTATTATATGGTACATTATTGTTTGAATTTACTCTTAATAAGTTTTTTTTGTACGAATATGTACAGTGCTTTTACCTTAATATTTTATTACAATATGTAAACGAGTTAAATACAAAGATAGGAAGGTTATCTGTCGGTTTGATATGAACTTGTATTTACTCATTTGGTCAATGTGACGTCAGCGGTGTGATATACGTGTTTCAATATTAGGAGAAATACAAAATAAAAACATGCCTTATATATATTTTTAGTACGCAGTTTGAAGCAGTGGAAGATTGCGATAATAATCGCTTGAGACATCGCTTAAAAATCTCGCCCCGAAGCACAGTTTCTGTACGCAACATCTATTAGTAAATTCATAAAATAAAATTTGATTAATAATTTATACTCGATTATATATTATACCTAACTGTTTGCAGTTAAAATTTTAACCGCATACAGTGTTATTTTTTTTAATAAAAACCGTTAAACTCGTAGTTGTAACTGGCTTTGGTCACTTACGAAGTACAAAGGATTATGACATGTGGTCAGAAATGGATAAAAGCCTTCATTTTCAGAAGACATTGTGTGGTTGTACGTGGCTATCGTGCAAAATGAACGAGACAACGTTTCGACAAAATGATGGTATTATCAAAACAAATATACCCAAAAGTCACTAAATACTAAGCGTTTGAACACTGGGACGTTCCCAGGCGGTTGTGTCACGGCCTGCGTTCAACGAGCGACTGAACTGAAAGCATGCCGACCGCTCCCGACTAAGACACTGCAAAGCGCCACTTGTGCCTGATGACACTTGTGTTTCTCTTCCGGTGATAATATGTAGAGGACGCCTTACAATGTCCATATTAATGACAATACGGCGTACATACGTAAGTTATATAAGACAACCTTTCCCAGTAGGACCTAAATACCTCGTGTAACGAACACACCCATAGATGTGCTAGGTGAACCCTAGTCACACCGTCTGTGAATAGGTACCACTATTTTCTTTTCATCTAACAGTTCAATTGCTGAAACTGAATTTCTTTCTTTTTATTTTTTTAGATTGACCCTTATCATGAAAGTTGATATATTTTTATCTTAATACCTTTATCGAAAACCTGCTTGATAACATCAGACATCATTGCTATTAATTACGTCAAATTTGCTTATACTTTCATACATATATTTGCCTATGTAAAGAGCCCAGCTAAAACAATGTTATTGTTATTTAAATTTTCGTATCAGGCCATTCATTCAGGGTAAAGATACATTATGATTTCACGAAATTCGAAACAAACTGCCACCGGATGCTAACTCCGACACTAACTAGCTTTAAGTTAACTAAGGGACTAGTTTAATCAATAACTGCTTTAATTATAACATTTAAAGGATGTACGGATTTCAAAAAGCGTATCACCGTAAGTCAGTTTTGAAAATTTCACGAGTGGGATACGAAGTGAGTTCTTACAGAAAATCTACATGCACTGCTTAGATTAAATGTGTATTACAGTCAACAACAGTCACAGACAAATATAATTTAATACATAGGTACATATCTATCAACCTACAGAATAAGTACAGTTCGATTTATAAAAGGGCAATTATGATATTTTGTAATATTACTTTATTGTTTCCTGGCGAACTGAGCTTGTATGATGTTAATAAATAACACCGTGTTTTCTAGAATTTCCCTCGGGAACCTGGTCTAACTTCTCTTGAAAAATGACTTTCATTCTGATTATTCATTTGAGTTAAATTTCTTTATTTCATGTATATAGTCTGCCACCGGTTTTATATATTTTGATTTATTCTTAATGTGTAAGTAAATATTGTTTTTATAATAGGAAAATTTTCAATTTTTGACGACTTGCGAATCCAATTTTTAATATGAATACAATAGTGTATTTTTTTTTTGGACGCAACTGAAGCTCTAGCTCCATGACGAAAAGATATATTATTTTATGTGTCACTTGTACCAGTAGTTAGACTATGTTATGATGAGTTGTTGATACCTACCCAGACGGGCTTTTACGTCTTACTTCCATGTCTGTTTTTACTTTTTATAAATAAAATGTCTTTTTATAAATGTAAGTCCAATTGACTTGAAATCAACATAGCTATTCCTTACGCGACGTAGACGCAGACAAAGAAAGGGTTTTTGGAAATTTTAACATGAAGTGGGTCACTTTTTATGATTTTTACCCGAACAAGGTCAAGACGGACAACTAGTATTTGAAATTCTTAACATATTATTGAAAAAAATATATTGTGATAGACACACGATAAAAGAACAATTTGGAAATGTTATATGGATACGTGTGGTCATCATGTTAAAATGACTCGACGAATTGTAATGAAACTCCATAGGATAGTTTCAATACATATTAGATGAACATCATCTTTCAATTTCGAAATTTAAACTTATTACAACGAAATAATAAAAATATTACATATGCGGTTATATCAAATGGTCAATGTGAAAAATTATATATAAAACCACTTTTTACTTGGGGGCTATTTTTTAAAAAAAAATGACATATGGTATATATGTGTACCTGTTAGATTAAAGTAAAATATATTACCTTCATTAAAATAAATTGCTTCTATTTCTCTCCAAATAGCAATTGTGTATGTCAATGTAATAACAAACATAAGTGATTTATATGTCACGCATCAGTGTGTAGGGGCGAAGGAACTACTTACTACCAAGTGATCCATACGAATGACTCCCAATGTAAACAAATATCGTATATTCCAGGACGCGTGGTGGTCATCAGCCGGGGCGGGTTGCTGTGCGCCCGCCGTGCCGAGTCGCGCGTGCGATGCGGAGCGGTCGCCTCCCGAGCCCCCGCCCGCTCTGCCTTGCGCCAGGCCCTGCTGCGCTAGCGACAACACGTCAGTATACAGTAAAGGTTCGTTACTGTATCCATTGTCGTTTAACGTGGCAATTCATTGTAAACGATCATTTGAGATGTGCACGTGTCATGCTAATAATGGGAGGAGATCATAGTAATGTGACCACTAAATATAAAAGGACTTGTATATGAGGCGTTATGTAATGTGATTTGGAAGATGTTTTGTTTATATTGGGTTTAGCAATTCATTGTTTAAAGGTTCATTTTTAATAGTCATAGCTGTATTAATGTGTGTATGTATTTTATTTTTCGAAAAATAAATTCACATCATAGGGAGTCATGTGTAAAGTTTTTAAAGTTAATTTAAAGGCCGCACTTTCTAATGACATGGAATTGTAAACATGTAAAAAATCTCATTAGTGAGCTAATCTATGATCCATGTTACTATATTATCTATCTTTGTTTAGGATTTATGCACTTAACATTTTAACACGTGCGTTATTTTACATGATAATATATCTAATATTAATTATCTTTTCAGTATCAGCTTTTGTAATGTCAATTAATTTTAAACTGCATAACATTAAAATTAATTTAAAGAACTTTTTAATTTTGCTTGTGAGGTTAGATCGGCATTGTTCCATTAAACAAAAAAATGCCAATAAAACCAATGATTAATAATTAATATACTTGAAAAACATTATAGTTTAGTTAATATTTTTGAGTGCCTTATTAATATTAAATAAAACTCACTGAACTGTCTCATCCGTCTAATGGCATGCTCGTTAGGCTGCTGTCTGGATTCCATTGGTCCTGCGCCTGAACTGTCTTCGGTGGCGGCAGATTATCGTAATTTCGGATTATTAGAGTGATAAAATAAAGAGTGCATCTGTGTTTGGCACACTTGAATACCATAATACCTTCTGTGTAATGGGTTATTCTTGTTAGGACATCATGAACTTAAAGACCCATACTTATTCTATTTTTCGTTTTATATCATCTATTAAATCAACTGTCAAGAGCCATTTAGCTCCGTTTCATTAAAACCACGGTAACTAAATATTAAACTAGAACAAACCGTGTTAAATATATTAAATATTTACCAAAATGGTTCATATTACGCAAATACCCGCAATGGCTTAATGTTAGAAGGTCGGTTGGCGACTCGCATGGTCGCTAGATCGACCATGACACCATGTTGTTCGAATTCAAGGTTTAGACACACTTTGAGAATAGTTTTTTTTTTGTCTAGGTGTAGACATATTTATAATATAATAACACTTACATAAGCGTAATTGTTTAACCATTTTCGTTATTTAAACATAATCAATGAGTCGTTAGAGCCCAGTGTGTTAGCTAATGATCACTAATAAAAAAATAAAGATTTTTACATGACAACACTTAATATTTTATTACAAAAAAATAATGAGCTAAACCTTATTATAAACACATTACTTATATTTCACATTTCGTAGCATAGCTAATACTTACACGATCTCATCTCACTGCCTGCTTTATCATATCACGTCCAATGCTTCAAGTGAAATAGATCCGTTGATATCTACAGACATTGACACATCACACGCTTCACGCTTCGATGTATGTAATAAACGATATTGTCTGTAGATATGAACGGACCCAAACACATCTCTGCCACGTTAAATGTCTGATATTAACGGACCTTCGCTAACCATACATTTGTACATGTTTATATATCATGATGTTAACAATAACTATATTAATCTCATCTAATTTATGATATAAGTATATTTAAGTTTCCAGCTGAGATTTTGTGTGCTTATGTATTTTTTTTATTATAATTTAATAGTTTTGAGTGAATTATTTTCGTTCGTTTGGTTTGTATGTAAGTACACACCGTTAACCCCTGCTGCTTTATGTGCACCATTAAATATATTTTACAAAAAGGTCGCGTATCGGCTGTATATATATACATATATAATAAAAATAATATTAATCTCGAACAAAAACAATAATAATTTATATTTACTGTTTGTAACGCACGGAGATTTTCGTATATTCAACTCAAGACAATAAAAAACGCCGCATTATCTAATGGCCGTAGAACGTAAACAGAAAGAAATTAAATAGTATATTATGTTTGGCAAAATCGTTTACTTTTGTAAGTTTGATAATCCCACACAGTACAAGTACATACGAATTAAATGCGCCCTTACCAAGACTAATTTTATCTTTTTGTGTATCCTTTATCCGTATTTATTAACGTTCATATATATAAATCTTACAATGAAATGAGCTCGAGCATTTGACATTGACGGTTCTACTAATTAATTGCTAACTAAATCAAACCGTACCGATCGATCTCATTCGTGTCTTCTCCATCGTACGTGACATTGGCGAAATAATCTGTGCACTGACAGCACGATTAAAATCGATTAAACTAAGAATTTAATTGAACTAAATCAAAACTTGTTTTCGATATTCCTCAATTATTCTCTTTTATTAGAATTTATACTAATCTATTCCACAGTATTTTTTTATTATTATCTTTTCTCTGTATATAACTACTAGTCAATGCTGTACCTGAAAGTCTTTAGCTAACGAACGCTATTAGTGAAACTAAAAAAATAAAAAAGATTATATTTTTTTTTTTTGGTATCCAATTTCCTTGTAATCAATTTCGTTATTGTAAGTAGTCACTAATCCACATAGCCATCAAGCTTATAAACAAAATCAACTATTCTTCACGTCACATTGTTCAAGTCCGTCTGGGTAGGTACCACCCGCACACAAATTCTACCACCATGCAGCAATACTAATGGTATTGTTGTGTCCCGTTTTGAAGGATGAGTGAGCTAGTGTAACTACAGGCACAAGGGACATAACATCTTAGTTCCCCAAGTTTCAAGTATAAGGAAGCTATAAAGAAAGGTTAATACATTTTACGGCACTAATGTCTATGGGCGATGGTGACCACTTACCATCCACCAAAAGATTCTATAAAAAATATCAATGTCCCGGCATATATTGAGAGCAATATGACGTTATGTCCCTGTAATAACACCAATGATCATATGACATACATTTCAAACTGAAACAATGCAAAGTATTGCCGTTTGGGTTGTAGACTAACTAATGATGAAGTGATCAATAGTCTGACGAATTCGCACAAAATCAGTAATAGTTCGTTCATCCTTGTTCACATTGTACTCATTTTAATATTAATATAATAGACAACATTTGTGCGAATACGATCAAAATGGGATGTTAATTCAACTTCATCATCAGCCTGTGTTCGTCCAACTATGGGCGTAGGTTTCTCTTTTGGTACGTTGGTACGAGCTTCGGCTTTTATTTTTAAACGCATTTTGCGTATAGATATCGTTATTCCACCGGCTAGTATGCGGACTTCCTCTCATGTATACCAAGACGTGGTCTCCAGTAAGAACTCGTCTACCCCATCGGCTACCGGTCCTCCGGCAGATATAACCGGCCAATTGCCACTTCAACTTTTTAATTCGCTGAGCTGTACCGGTTACTTTAGTTTCCTTTCGAATTACCTCATTTTTGATGCGACCTTCCGAGAAACTCCGAGCGTAGCGAAATAGTTAACGCCGCTTTTAATTAACATAACTATGGAAAGCCAAGTAATGATAATTAACAGCGGTGCTATGTGAATCGGCTATTAGTATAATACCATCCGAGCCGAGTGTTATTTTATTCATAAAATCAATTTTCGAAGCGGCTTCTCATGCATATATAAAACTTCAGTACGTCCGTTATCGTATACTGATAAGCTACCATTTACCCCTATCGAAAAGATAACGGAATCCGTTACATAAGTATGAGGGTAACGTTAATGCTTACGAGTGCTTGAAATACTTTGCTTTCAGTGAAATATATTTTTGTTATAAATGCACATGTTTGTCTACATAAAAAGATTCGAGCACGTTACATTCAAGCGATGATATGTTTTAAACGTCTAATTTATTTAATTATGTATTTGTAAAGTCATACTAGTATGTAAATTAAATGTATATTTCGATATAGAAAAGTAATTTACGACAATGTTTATACTGTGCGCAAAGAGAACAATTCAACAAAATATATAAACTGTTCCATTGAATCGTCTTTACAAACAAGTAGAAATAAACAGTTAACTACCTTACAATCTCGTCGGCAATGCTAACTGCGCGTACGCATTTCTTTTTATTATTACTAACTAAATAATACGAGGAATTCGGGATTTATGCGACCCCTAGCTACCTGGTACCCCCTCCGCTTACTCTAAGCGTTCCCCTTGCCACCCCCGGAGCTCTTTAATGGCGTCATTTTACCCCCAACCCTCGAATATGCGCCTGCGCAGCTCGACAAGTTGCAGACGAATAGAGTGCAGTGTAGTTTATTTAAAAATATTTTTTGATCTTAGGTTATAATGTAACCCTATAAATGTATATAGTGTAGATAGGTTGTGTGTGTGTGTTCAAAATGGATTTGTCCATACCTAGGATAAAGTTTGAAGCTGAAGATTATTTTGAAGCCGAATTTAATCTCGAAGAAGCGTAAGTCAATCTTTTAAATAACAAAACCCTATATATAAAATAAAAATTATATAAACACGTATTTAATGATTGCAACTGCAAGTGACCAAATACAGCTAATGCAAATTAAAAAATTAAAAATTAACAAAAAGATTTTAACTTCACCTCTTGCTTGTAAACTGTACAGAAATCGGTTTCACATAGATTTCAAATATATGTTTATGCGTAACATTCGGAAGGGTAGTGTGTCTCGTTTATTGACCTTTTAAAACATAATTTGTTGTTAGCGCCAGCTAGATAAAAGCCAAAATACAAATTGCTCGCGAAATTCAAAGGAACTTTTGCCAGGGGTATAATATGTTGACACCAACGAGATTGGCCTGGGAATTGGGAGTGACACGGTTACGGAGTGTAGCGTCAGTACATCGGATGAATAAAGTATCATTTTGTAAAGCATTGTTTTTAGATTTTGATTGCAGTTCCGTGTTTTCTTATCGAAGATTTTTTTGATGACATATTTGCTTATGCTTCTAAGTTACTGAATTGCATCATTACTATGTCAACTTGAAGGAATAAACTAGATGTATTTTAAGATAAATTAAATGTAAGACGCGTTGGTGCAACAAATAAATATTCATAATCAGTTATCTATCGAGTTTAACTTATCGCTTTATAAAACTGAGATGCTCAGTGGTTGGCATACGTCAGTCGATTACGGGTTCACCCGGGGTAAGCACCACAGATTTCATGTTCTTAATTTGTGTTAATAATTCATCCTTTTGCTCAGCGGTAAAGGAAAACATTGTAAGGTAATCTACACGTGTCGGATTAGAATCTGCCGCTCCCATTGGAGCTGGATGGATGGATCAGCTCCAAATTTTCTCCTCAGTAAGAGCTTAGGTACAGCGGTATGATATGTATGGTCGTTCTTTTTATGTAGTCGCAATTGTGTAGTTCATCAAATCAAAACAATATATCCTATGACCTACGTTTATGTAAATGTAGCTTGCTATCAAAATGCTATTGCTTCTTTTATCTAAAACGAAATTAAAAAAAAAAACCTCTGTCGTTTGATAAATTCAATGGCAATTTCAATGTATATTGAGATAAATAAGCGATATTAAGTGCAATAATTTTAAAAAAGAATCTCAATATAATAGGATTGCATTGTGACTTCAACATTGATTTCTTCTACAGACAAACAGTCTAACGAGTCACTAAGTCACTTTTGTACTATTTGAGAGTATATAACATTGTCAATTCAAATACCCATTTCCCAGACATGTACAGTGTTAAATCATATGTAATTATTGTACGAGTTAATTATAATATAGCTTCACAAACAATAAAACAATTATATTTATTATTAAAATTGTAATTCTTACGACAATAAGATGCGAATTAAAGCAGACGTTTCTTATAATATAATTAATTTTCTATACCAGTAACAGTTGTTATTGTTGCACAATACAACATGCGTGATATGGAATTAATCAAATGTCACACGAAAGAGGTTATAATGTCGAAGTTAATGAAATTATATTCCGTCGAATTTATCGGGTTCAGCTAAAGGGGAAAAAATGTGGTTTTTTTTTCGGTATAACGTAAGCTATTTTAAAATTAATTCGATTATTATATATATTTGTGTAAATTCTATGCACGTGATTGTGTAAAAAGTACCTAATGTGTAACGAATAAGTCATTATTATTTTTCAGTGTGACACATGATATTTCGTAAGCTATTATATATCAGTGCCAATTTTAGTTCAAATTCCTCGCGGTATCCGATTTTTTTAATAAGATGTTATTAAAGTCTATCAACACCTAAAACCTATTGGAAATTCAGTACATGTGCCAGCAGTCATGGGATCTAAGTTTCTATCCCTTGTCCTTGTCATTACACTGGGTCACTCGCACTTCGATCTGGAACACAGCAAGCTAAAGTATTGATGTTTTGCGGTTGAATAACTGTTGAGTGAATGTTACCCACCCAGGCGAGCTTACACTTAGTCCCACCACTGGTATTCTAAACATAATAATTGTCTGTCACAGTGTGGGAGATAGCAGATCACGTCGCGAGGCGGTGGCGGCGGCGGGAGGCGCGGCGGGCAGCGCGCGGCACAGGACGGGCGGGCACGGCGGCACGACGACGGCGCACAGCAAGCAGCTGGCGGCGGGCGGGGCCAACCACCCGGCCCAGCCGCAAGGTAACAAACGTATGATCACCCAATTGTTGTTACCTCATTTTATTATATTTATACACACACACACACATGTGCATAAACACAACAAAATTTTAATAATCACATTCCAAATCTCTCTGAGTAAATTAACGTAGAAAACATAGAAAAGAAATACACATGATTGACGCAGGTTTTTGGGACTTAATTTTTTTTATTTGCTACTTTTATTTTATAAGGGTTATGAACAAGAGATAATGTATTTATAGCCACAATTATAATTTTTGTTAATTATCGTCCACAGTATAAGAAATATTATATTTCATAAAAATCGTTATTGCTGTGAATATAATAATTTATAAGTACATTCGACATTCATGAGAACAATACTTTCATTTTCGCCCCCGACGTCAGAACTAGTTCGCCCATGTGAAGTTAAATATATAAATATATTATTACCTATTAGGAATATTTATAATGAAGAATGTATATACTGCTGGTAACAATGTATGACGCGAAGAGAGATTCGATTGAAAATAAATAGTCCGAATAAGAGAACAACATCAGAAGTCTTCTAAAAGATTGTCATACATAGTAGTCATAACGGCACAAATCTTTCTTAATTAAGGCAGCAAGCTGTCTCATGCATGCCTTGAATTAAGAAACCACTATGCAAAAACGACAGATAAAATCATTTAAAAATTAATTGGCTGAAATAAAAGTAAATGGCGCGTTGATATGAATTAAAACGATATATGTACATAAATAATATATTGTTGTTATTGATAACCTTGGTATAAATTTAAAAGTCAGAAGTGCCAATCACTATTACATTGGCAACAACTGTACATTTATGATTTCAACGTTTAAGATATATAAGACTGGCGACCGCGGCTTTCCTCGAAGAATTAAAAAATAATATATTTGCATATTATTACATTTTGTAAATGTCTTGGTGTAAAAACAATGACACATTTAACTGTTTGATTGTCTCCTTTCAAATGTATATTAGGTTTTATTCAAAATTCAAGTTTCTATGTCTGGTTTAGGCGGGGTAGGTATAGCGTCATTCAGCCTCAAAATAGTTATTTAGAAAATAAATGTTTTAGCAAAGTTGTGAACACTCAGAGAGCCTCAGTTCGAACGTGTTTGTACACTCGTTAGTCGTGGTATTTAGATCTATTTAATTTTAATATGGCACTATAGTTAATGCCTTCATTAATATTAAAAAAATATATATATATTTTTATAAACACGTGAGTATGACGCAAAACGATATTTTGTTTAATTTATACGCAGATATTTGACGTAACGAACGATTCCTCCAATAACATAACGAATATTAGTGAGTTTTCAAAAGTAATTAAAGTACTTCGCATATCAAAAACAGTTTCATATTCGTTTATCATAGTAATTAATTATTATTGATGAAAAAAAAAATACACACATTCTTAAGTACATAATACACATCATGACCGATAATGTTTATTTGAAGTCATAATATTTTCAAGGACATTTGCCATTACATTTACCTATATAATCAACAACTTCATTATGTACTCAAAATAAAAACAAGTCTTAGGTCATACTAAAATGAAGACAAGTTATCCGTATAAGGTGCTGCGCCTGCGCAGGGATAGCGGAGAGTTGTATAAATTTCAAACAACCTAGTAGGAGGTAACAGCTCTGAGCAGTTGTCGGACCTCTAGCTTGATTGAATTTTAATGCACTACTCCCTACCTGATGTTGTTTAAAAGTGTAAAATTAATGCAGGATTCACATTCAAAACACATATATGTATTTAATCTTTTAAATTATTTAAATTTAAGATCAAATAAGGATAATTTTAAACTAAATTGACCGCAAATCTTGCATATGACCTTGGTAATAAATATTAATTAAATGCATACACTAATATAAAGCAACATTATTTGTTTATTTATTTTTTTATTATATTTTTCGCGATTTAATAATATCACATAAATCTTTTTGGTTGTTACAATGACGCGATAGAAGAAAATAAAAGATTTATATTAATAATATAGTAATCGTATAAATTACCTGGTCATCCATTAGTTGTATAATTCAATAATTTATTATTATTTATAATTCCTGGGGCTAATGTTATTGCGTTATGTTTTCATGCGGGTGCGGTATCTTTGCGGCGTCGTGACGCTACTAATGCGATGTCACGCGATGTCTTGCGATGCGATTCGACAACGCTACAGGCTCCGGCTGCGGTGGCGATGGCGACTACCAGCTGGTGCAGCACGAGGTGCTCTACTCCTCGTCGAATAGGTAAGTTGATGATCTTTTAATTTTATTGTAGCAAAGTATATTTTACTTTAAGAAAAACCAATATCAGGAAATTATGGTATTCGTAAAACTAAGTAACGTGAAACTTAACTATTTTAATTTGTTATCTAGTGACGTTTCAGTATTTTCGTCCTACTTCTCAACTAAAAAAACAGTAAAAGTAAAGCGTTTTAAATTGCTTTTCAAATAATATGGAACAAGATTTATTATAATCTTGGAGCTTCAGCTGAACCAAAAGATCTTATAAATAAACGACATAATATATATGGGATGGTGTGAAATGTGAAATTTGTAATACGAACTTGTGACGCATTTTATGACATTTTACAATTCCATGTACCATTCTCTAAATGTTCAGCTGCCTGTCGAGGTCCTGCATAGAATTACAATTAAATAATATAAATATCAATAACACATATAATTACTAAAAGTGATGAAAAATCATAATACAGATAGTATCTGTATTATGATATATATATATATATATATATATATATATATATATAGTATCTGTATTATGATTTTTCATCACTTTTAGTAATTAACTTAATTGCATTTATTTTTAAACAATTTTTCTTATAGGTACGAGGTGTTGGAGTTCCTCGGGCGAGGCACCTTCGGACAGGTGGTGAAGTGCTGGAAGAAGGGCACCAACGAGATAGTTGCCATCAAGATCCTCAAGAACCATCCCAGCTATGCTCGTCAGGGGCAGATTGAGGTGAGATTTACATTAAAAATAAATACTACAATAAACCTTAACATTAAATAGTTTGGTAGCAATTAGTTCTAAATTGCGCTCACTGATAGTGATATTGAGGTACGAATCATCAGTATGACTTGTATATCCAGTAGCTACCCTGGTAACTGGAATATTCGTATACTTTTAATGTTGTCTTCAATTTATGAAATACTTGTGATAATAAGTAAATTACTCTTCAAATCCACTCACAATTCAAATCCTCCACAGACTATTAGTGTAAGTTTTACTCGGAGGCAGGCTTTTGCACAATCCCATCTGGGTGTGTACCACCCAGTCACATATTGTAGCGCTGAACAGTAATACTTACTATTGTTATATTCCGACCTGAGGCGTTAATAAGCCAGTGTAACGACAGGTTTAACGAACATAACATCCGAGTTGCCGAGAGGTTCTTTATTAGGTGACCCATTTTCCAGCCTGAATAAAAAAAAATATAGACTCAAAATTTGTATTCGGATTGTACTGACAAAGACTAGTACTGAAGTAATACGTGATAACAGCTTAGTGGCTGTTAGTTTTAAATCTCAAAGTTTAGGTATAGGTATCAGTTATTGTATGTTGTTTTTCAAAAGCAACGTTATTTTTTATACATACGTCGTTACACATAGCCGCTGTTTTTGGCAACGGTCCAGATATCGGAATGTTTGTGTTTACTCGACCAAGCGCTCTCGCCGCGAAATAAATCGCTTTGAAGATCCCAACGTGCCCCGATAATTGAGTAATCAAATCTTCAAATACAAACAGACGAATAAACTTTATGACAATAATGTTTTAAAAATATTATATTACTCTCGATTCAGTTTCATTATTTCTATTCAGTTCTTATATTTAATATTCACTCCATAAAATACGGTAATAATGATACCGTTTCAATGTCACTGTTATATAAAAATATGTAGAAACATTTCAGAATTGCTGAGATATGATGAAACAGCTTCATAACTCAATAAGTCGCCGTCCTCAATTTTATTTGCACAGATTGAACAAAAATAATATTATGTTCAATGGTGACGAAATAAAAAGTAAATTCGTGATTATTTAGGTATTCCTTTAATATAATGGAATTAATGGTACTCGTACACTTTTGTTTTACCTTTTTATTTAATTAAACATTTACAATGAAATTAAAAATATATCTACAAAAAATGTGATACAATATATTGTCGGACAAAAAATATGTAAGAACCTTTAAGAACGATTGAAATTGGAAATATATGTTGATATGAACAAGCAGTAATATTGTTGTATCATAATTCCCAAGGTTGGTGGCGCATTGGCGGCATGAGGAAAGGTTAATTTTGTTTATAGCGCCAATGTATATGATAGTGACCACTTATCAGGTGACATAGTTGCCCGTTCGTATACCTACATAATGGTTTTTATACACGATATTCCCCATATGTCTCAATTATAATAAAAATGAAACGCCAAAGAGGTCCGGCGTCTGACAGGTGGCCAGCCGTAAAAGTTCAATAATCCTTCTAATTGCAAACACAAATATAACACATGCGGCTACCACGTAAAATATGTGCTAGTGTTTATGAGGAATGAAGTTTCAAAGAGATGTAATATAGTAACACTTAAACATAATCGATTCCTCCGGCAGGTGTCCATCCTCTCTCGCTTGTCTCAAGAGTCAGCGGACGAGTTCAACTTCGTCCGCGCCTACGAATGCTTCCAGCATCGCTCGCACACATGTCTCGTGTTCGAGATGCTGGAGCAGAACCTCTACGACTTCCTCAAACAGAACAAGTTCTCGCCGCTGCCGCTCAAATATATCCGCCCGATATTGCAGCAGGTTCTGACGGCGCTGCTGAAACTTAAGGTGAATTTAACATTTATTTTCTTAAAATTACAAAATATTTATAAAGTCAAAAACGACGCAATAGTTTGTTATATGCCTCTACATAGGATTAAACACAAAACCGGATTTGAAAAGTTTTTTTTATCATATCATGGTGACACGGTAAGCTGGTAAACTATCCAAATAAAAAAAGTAAATATAGATGTAATATAATATAATTTATATATTAAAACAATATAAGTGTTGCATCAGCTCTTATAGTTTATTATATTGTTCCCTTATGATGGTTGTGTAGCAACTGGGCCTGATCCACGCGGACCTGAAGCCGGAGAACATCATGCTGGTGGAACCGGCGCGGCAACCTTACCGCGTCAAGGTCATCGACTTCGGCAGCGCCTCGCATGTCAGCAAAGCTGTCTGCAACACGTACCTGCAGAGCAGATACTATCGGTATGAGGGAGCTTTAATAACATTTACCAATTCGAGACGGTTCTCGAGGGAGGCCCTGATGAGGGAGCCCTGACAAATTGACCATCACCCGAAGTTTTTCCGCGCAAAACTAGGGGTCCAAGTCATTTTTACGGCCATCACTACTTACGGACTTCCGAAACAACCTGTTCCAAAGCGAACGCTCGAAAGTCCTTGAGCTTGCCCGGGTTACATTTCGCCGCGGTCGTAACTTCCGTCTCCGCGTCGGAGCCAGAATAGAATAGGGCGAAGCCCACAAGTGAGCGAGTGAGCTCTACGTCGATGGCTAACAACAAATAACAACAACCTGTAAAAGACCTATTATCAAACAAGTAAACCAATATTAAAAGAAACAAATTACATATACAAAGCCAAATTCTATATGTGGCGACAAAGACGAATAAAGAGAGCGAGGGTAAATATAAAAAACCGCCAACAAAAGATTGTTAACTCAATATAATTCAAGATGGTTGAAATCGAATTAAAAGAAGCGATACAATATTTTTAAATCATATTTTTGTTTCATACTTAGGGCGCCGGAGATAATCCTTGGCTTAGCGTTTTGCGAGGCGATCGACATGTGGTCTCTGGGTTGCGTGGTGGCCGAGCTGTTCCTGGGCTGGCCGCTGTACCCCGGCTCCTCAGAGTACGATCAGATCCGGTACATCTCGCAGACGCAGGGCCTGCCCACCGAGCACATGCTCAACAGGTACAGTGTAACTTATAAATGGTTTTACGACATATTAAAATATTATATATATAAATAAAAAATATTATGAACGAAAGAAGCTAAGTCATTAATAATATTATATTTTTTTAATCCGAGCAAATCAAAGAAATAAACCAATATGCAATTGTTTTATATTATATCTGAAATACCCAGTGCGTCGAAGACAGCGAAGTTCTTCTACCGCGACGTGGACAGTACTTATCCGTTCTGGCGCCTCAAGACACCCGAGGAGCACGAGCTGGAGACCGGCATCAAGAGCAAGGAAGCTAGGAAGTACATCTTCAACTGCCTCGACGACATTGGACAAGTCAGTACTATTTCTAAATAGAACGTCAAACAACTATTAGAAAAAAAAAACTTATAATATTAATCAAACAATAAGAAGGTATCATAGATTTGAATTATTTAATTAAAAAGTTTTTGAAAAGAATGCCTGTGCCTTTGACATGAACAATAAATAAATTTATGCTATTTTGGCAAAACATATGATCAATTTTCTCTTCAGTTCAAATAACCTTGCATTATATGCTTATTTGTGACTGAGTTTTAAAAATAAATTTATATGTATTATTAGCATAGTTTAAAATATTCAAATTATTTAATAGAAACGAATTTATTGAGTCGGAAACTAAATTATAATAAGGTATTGTAAAATTATCATAATTGAGTAAAAAGGGCTTTATACAACAATTTTAGTATTGTTGTGTTTCATTTTTAAAGTTGAGTTAGTCAGTTTCACTACAGGCACAAAGAACATAACACCTCGGTTCCCAAGTTTGGTGGTGCATTGGCAGTGTAACGAATGGTTAATATTTCTTACAGCGTCAGTGTCTGGTGGTTACCACTAAACATCCAGTGACCCATTTGCCTGTTCACAATAAACCATCTACATAAGTTAACGAAGGTTATCAAAGGCAAATGGTTTAAAAAAAATCAAGTTTATTTGATTAATATAAAAGAGTTACACACATAACTAACCTCATTATTAATATTCTTAGAAAAAAAAAATTGGCTCTGACTATGGTTATTTATTGTTAAAATAATTGGTATAAAGAATATATACAATAACAGTTCACAGACTGCAACCTAAATAGTATTTCTTTAAGTAACATGTGAATAATTTTAATAACAATGCCGGATAGAGACTTAATTAAAATACAGCATAAATTTAGTGGATATTTGATGTTTCATACTTATTTCTGAACTTCCTTAGCCATCCGTCGTACGCGTTTGATACAAAAGTATTATATGTTTAAATTTAGCAAATAATTAATTGTGTATTATATTTATTGCTATTTCGTCAGGTAAACGTACCAACGGATCTTGAAGGCGGCCAACTGTTGGCCGAGAAAGCTGATAGAAGGGAATTCATTGATTTACTGAAGAGAATGCTTACAATGGACCAAGTGAGTTGTTACAATTTTTTATTACGTCTCAAGTCTGCAAGCACTTCATAGCCATTCACTTGGAGTGTCAGTCTCATACGTGTCACAATACACTATATATTATGATTCATTGAAATAGATAAAAAAAGAACATAACTTACTAATCATTTTGAAAAACTAATATTCTGTCTCTTTGTATTTTGAAATTGTTGTGGTAAATCTAGACATATATTTAGTTTAGTTAACAAATACCCAGACAACATATCTATATATAATATTAATAAAATATAATAATAATTTTGATACTACACAAAATTATCTATTATATTATACGGTATTAAAATTAGCACAACGAGTTTCTTTAAATATAAAGTCAGACAGAATGATAATAATGTAATTATGGATTTTGAACCTTTTTTTAGAACTTACTTACTTAGCGATTATACGTAGTGTCATACATATTTCTCATAATATATTGTTTTAAAAATGAGAAATAATGTTATACTTATATGTTATATTTATATCTGTCATTACGGTGTCTATTTCGACGTAGATATTATGTAGCTTTATCAGTGCAACGGATTTACCACCGCGGGCCATTAAGCAAAAGATAGATGCGTAGCTAAAAAAAATAGGGGTTTTAAGTAATTTGTTTAAAAAGGGATATTACTAGTATTATTGTTCAAAAAATACTCAACTTTATCATTATTGTTTTCAGGAACGCAGGATAACTCCGGGCGAAGCGCTCAACCACGCATTCGTGACGCTCGCTCACCTCGTGGACTACGCGCACTGCAACAACGTCAAGGCCTCCGTACAGATGATGGAGGTGATTTATTTGTTTATTTTGCATCATTTTTGGAAAAATAACTGTTTATTTAGTTCAGACAAAGTTAGTTATAACATATATAATACATATAATATTGGTTTGTACAAATTAATCTTATTTCAATTGGGTGTATTACTGTACTCCTCGCTAGGTTATAAAACAATCTGTAATTTTGGTCCCAAAACTTTTATTCGTCCTTCATTAAAAATTATTTTGTTTATTGTCTTTTTTGGTATAAACCAATTTTAAGGTTACTTTTACATTTTTTATAGTTATATAAATATTTTGTTTGGGAAAAAAGAAGTAACTATATATAAGACGGCGAAGACGAAAATAATAGTGTAGAGAAAAAAAAAATACGGCGAGTTAAACAGCGTTAGTAATAAATACGTTTTGTATTTCTTTATTAAATTATAATCATCACCAGGTATGCCGTCGCTCCGGCAGCGGCGTGGGCGGTGTGGGCGGAGTGGGAGGCGTCGGTGGTGTCGGTGGCGTGGGTGTCGGCGTCGGGGGCGTCGGAGTGGGAGTGGGAGGAGGCGAGTACGTGGGCGGAGTGGTGGCCCCCGCCGCGCCCTCCGCGCACCACCTCGCTCTCACCATCAACCAGCAGAGGCTGCGAGCCGCGCCATACGATAACCTGGTAGGAAGTCATATTTTGTTAACATTTCGACTTTACTTTTCAACAATAAAATGATACGCCTGTGAATATCGCCCCCTTTACCCGTGTGCTAACGCGTGTGGCGGCGTGCGCAGTACCAGCTGTACGGCGGCGGGCGCGTGGCGGTGGGCGGCGCGCGGCAGTACGCGGCGCGCGCGGCCGAGCCCTTCCCGCACCAGTTCGTGTCCTCCATCCTGTGCCAGCCCGCCTACCAGGTACCTCATGCGTTTTCTTCCTATGTGCGCCTCGATTCTGGCACCGTGAACCGACGGATTGTTCTCAAATTTTGCATACATTTGTGCCGATTAGTGGCAATCGGATAGTTCGTCTGCCTATCCATTATGCTTACTTTAATGTTCATGCTATAGTTTATTATTAAATGTTCAAATGTACGAGTGTAGTTATTCGTGGTATTTGTAGTATTCTCGTTTTTTGATGGTAAAAATAATAGACTAATTATTGATCATATTTATTTTTAATATCTACAAACAATCACGACCGTCATATATGAACCTTTCCGTATCTATCTCAGGTGCAGCAGCTGGCCGCCGCCGCCGCTGCAGCCGCGGCAGCGCACCACCAGCACGGCGTGGGAGTGGGTGTGGGAGTCAGCGACGTGGGCGAGTGGCGTGCGCCGCTTATCGTGGAGCCCGCGCCACTGCCTGAGCCCGACGTGTGGGATTACCACCCTCACCACGCACATCACCACCATCCGCACAAGAGGTCAGTAGCTTAATTTAGAGTATACTGATTGATAACAATATTCAAGTACTGATTTCGTATTACCTAGACCGTGAAATAAAATGATACCGTGAACATTATGTTAAAAAAAAAAAAAACAAATACATTTAGAATGTAAATATATTTAATTATTTAAAAAACGCTAGTGATGTAGCATGATGATTTCATAGACTAAAAAAATGAGCGATTGTCGACAGATCAACAAAGCAGCAGACGAGTGCCGTGCCGCATTATCAGCCGCATCACCAAGCGCATCAGTACAGGTACATACAATAATACTATATACATCTTTAATATTTTATATTTATAAAAGAAAACATAAAGAGAAATATAAAAAACTTAAAAAAGTATATATACCAATACTAAAATTATAAAGTGGTACTAATCTCCCGGACTTATGATCCAATCATCATTTTTATGAATAAATAGCACTCGTGCGTCTGGGCGGGTCGCTAGTATTTTACAAAAAAAAACATAACATTTTTAGTATATTTTAGTGTAAACTTTTGAAGTTAATAGTCATTATTTATTATGCTTTATACTTTTAGCATATTATATTATAAAATTACCTTTGATTACATGGTTATTATTAAAAATAAGACTCTATATTTAGAACATGAGAGTTTTATTTTATTTGTAAAATATCAAGGTATTTTTAATTTTTACTCATAACATAAATTAACACATGTAAATAAATTTATAAATAAAGCATATTACTAACTATAATGTTAGATAGATAATAAAAATGCGTGTAATTAGTACTTTTTTATTTAGTAGTAGATGTTAATATTGCGTTTTTTGTCGGTTCTTCTCAGAAGAGTCTTCATTTTTAAAGATAGGTACATTCAATATAATCTGGTAATACGCTTATAACGGTACTATGATCTGATGCTCAAAAGAGATGACTTTAATTTTGATGTAAAGTGTGACACAATTTTGTGTTGAAATTAAAAACAATTTTTGGTTACTCAGCATGGCGAGCGGTGGCGGTAAGAAGGAGGCGACTCAGCTGTCGCCGGTCAAGAAGCGAGTCAAGGAGGGCACTCCACCTTCACGACACAGACATCATGATCACACGTACGTTGGATATTTATTCAATATGATACATATTTCGCGTAGGAAAAAGCGCTTTTTCGTTCGTACCACTTTTCTTGTTTTTCGTAATAAACAAATATGCAATAAACACCCATCGGTAACGAGTTTCTTTGTTTTGTACATATTTTTAATTACGAATATTATTTAATTTTTAAATACAATACTAATTAATATCACTAACATGAACTAACTAGTAAATTAGCATCTCGTAAATCACATAAACATTTCCAAATGTAGAGTGCGTGGCGGCACAACAGCAGCGAGTGGCGGTACTGGCGCGTGGGAGGCTGGCTGTGGCGCGCACACCATCACCATCCGAGACACGCCATCACCTGCAGTCTCAGTCATCACCATCTCTGACTCCGACGACGACGCGGAACCACGCACCAATAGAGGTAGGAGGAGCTGCTATAATAATACAATAATACCACTCGAATTGTAGTCGCGACCGCAAATGTCATACAAGCACGTAATAAATTAATAGTTGTATATTATGTACATGTAGTGCAAAAATTAAACGTAAAATTTAATAATTAAAAAAGAACAGGACTCATATCTTTTATTATCATACAGGTAGTGGCGAGTGCCCACCAAATGCTCACGTTAGCAGCAACAATGCGAACAACAGCAATAACAGCAACACTAATACAACAACTACGGCAACGGGCGTGACGGTCAGCAGCAACGGTGGCGTTATATGTAGCGCGCGCACGCCTCGTGACGAGCGGCACGTCAAGCACGAGCCACACCATCAACCCTGCCATCATCATCACACGGTAAGAATGCTATTAAACTTTTAAGACATTAAACATTCCTCAAACTAGATAATTTTCGGTAAATCAAATATTAATTATTTTTATGAATTGTCAAAATTGTATGATAGTCAGTCGTGTGAGGCCGACATGTCTAACTGCTACTTATATATCCAAAACTAAATACAATAAAAAAAATCTGTAAATTAAAATTAAGTCTATTATTTTGAAACAAACTCTAAACGATTTGTATGTTTTTCAGCAACAGCAACAACCGCAGCAGCAACAGCAGCAACCTCAACAACAGCAACAACAGCCTCCCCCTCAACAACAACAACAGCAACAGCAGCAGCAGGCCCCGCCCCAGCAGCAACAACAAGCGCCGCAGCGCCAAGCCGTGCCGGCGCCCCCGCAGGCCACGCCGCAGAGCCAGAAAAAGCGCCTGCTGGCGCTCGCGCAGCAGGAGGCGCAGGCCAAGCTCGAGCCGCACCACGACCACCCGCCGACCGCCGCCGCGCACTACAATGTGAGTACTCACACAAACACAGGCGCGAGCTTATTTCCCAGCAATTAGGTGACTTAAATCTAGTTCAGACTCGATAAGACCTGCGCAAAACGAGAGCCTATCACTCAACATTAAAAACAAGCAAAAATTGCAAAATTGTATTTTTAATCCTCAAAGTAAGCATTTGCTACTTATTTCAATTTTCTATATATTATACTTAATCGATATCGACAATCGAATGATTTCATAGTTTTTATTTTTATTTTATTACAGAGCGGTTCGACGGTACGCCAGACGAATGACTATCAATGTAATCAATATGTTCCCACGCAACACAATAAGAGGGATAGCGTAAGTTATAACAATTCTGCCATAAATTAGATATTTTATGAAAACAACATGATTTATGTTTACTGAACAATTTCATGTGTTAGTACCTCTTACTCTGCAATTGTACTACTAAGCAAATACTAAAAGAACTAAAGGGCTTACCATTGATCATTAGCTTTACAATTATTTTTTTACACTATAACTCAGTAGCGAATACCTGACCTCGCATAGTGCGACTCGGAAGGGTGATATATTGAATCACCGCCATTTATCGGACCCGACATGAGCTATTAAAAAATGACATATCTTGCCCAACATATTTTACATGGATACCATGTTTTGGTTTACGAAAAATAAGGTTGAATTTTTTGTAGTGATCACAAACATAATAAAATTTCAGAGCGGCGGCTGTCGAGAATATCTACCGGTGAGCGGTGCGGTGAGCGGAGTGAGCGGTGTCAGCGGAGTAACCGGTGTTAGCGGAGTGAGCGGAATGGGAATGAGCGTGAACGTGGGCCCGCCCGCCGCGCACAAGCACGCGCCGCACGCGTGGCACCACCACCCGCACCCGCACTACAAGTGAGACCCGTCCCGCTATAGTTCACTGAGCTGTGAGCTTTACCTAATATGCAGTTAGACTCACTGGATGCTCTAGCTACGTATATTGGGACTCATAAGACTGTAATCGATGAATAAACTCATTGATAGTGCATGTTAATATTAATTAGTATGCGTAATTATTAAAAATGCACAATGCTAAATCCGTAGATTAATAAACCTGAGGTTTGTTAATTTTAATTCCTTCTTCGATTTGAATAGACTTGACTATTTCGGCCTTATTTACGGCCCGTTACTTATATTTTAAATTATTATATTATTATTGAATACAATTTTTAATACGCTTGTATTTTTTTCATTTAAGAAGCGGCGCAGGCGCAGCGGGTGGTGGCGTGCTATCGCCGGGCGGCGTGTCCCCCGGTTACCTGCCGCCGCCGCTGTACGTGCCCACCTACCACTACCACACGTGAGTACCATCTATATTACATAGTCGACCTCTTATTTAATGTATCTTCATTTTGTGTATGATTTGAGATGTTGTATGATATAACATTATTGTTTTACAATATATTTTTAATCTTGTTAAACTTTTAATTTTAAAATATAACTCAACTTATTTTCAGTGGCGGTGTCAGCGGAGTGGGAGGAGTAGGTGGCGTGGGAGGAGTGGCAGGTCCGCCGCCCGCGCACCACGGCAGTGGAGCGAGGCTGCCCGGTTACCTGCAGCCCTACTCGCCCACCTACCTCGTGCCGCAGCACCCGCAGCAGCACTTGTGGTACACCGACTGAGTATCTGCCGGCGTGCTGGACCGGGGTGACCATGTAGCGATGCAAAACCCTTATCATCAATTTGGGTAGACGAGCTACCGTCTCGCTGGGTCATCGACCAAATATGGGTCAAGGTATTAGCGATCGAGTTGCGAGAGTAATCGAATAATCGACTTTTCGTTGAACGATTATGTCATCTCCAAATAAGAAACTAAAATGCGATCAAGTTTCATAAAATATAATAAATAATCCAATACCGTAAAAAATCGGATGGCGATTAATAAATTCTCGCTTGCTGGCGGTATACGCGAATCGATACAGCAAAACTTGGAACGAAAATCGACATTGGAAGATAAAGAAGAGTTGAATTGTGATATTGACAAAGTGCATCAGTACGAAAGTGTTAAAGACGTTTATAGATTTAAGAGCACAGAATTTAATGTAACGCACACGCTCGCTGCCCTTATTGACGAACGAGTCAAATATATGGTTGGATATATCGACCCCTTTGTCCATAAGGGCGGTCGAGTGTCCCTCGAGGAACAAAATCGACCGTTTCTATTCACACTGCAATTTTTAATTCAAAACTGTGACTAGTGTGTTTTGCGCGCGTGTTTTAAATACAGTTCCTTGTGTACCGCGGCCTGTCTTAAGGCTCTGTGTTTATAGTTAATCAATTTCTGTACAAATTAGATGTGATTTATATTATTCACATTGTACGCGACCTACGATACGTATTCGCGTTAGCTTGAGTGAGTATTGAGTGTTTGTTGTTTTAATGTATTCCTTTTCTAGATGTGAATTAGTTAATTGCAAGAATTTTAAATTAAAAAAAAAACAATGTTTATTTCTAAATGTATACGCAATGTATGCGTTAGATTTAGTGACGAAAGTTTTATTTACTTGTATATGGATTGTAAATTAATTTTTAAGTAATTTTGCTGCGAGAGCGAAGCGAGTAGGTTGCATTTACTAATATTTTATCGTAGACTTAACGTTTCTACCAAATCATTTAAACAGTTGGGGAGTTTGTATGTATTAAAGCGGCGCCTCGTGAAGAAGCGATCGTCGAATGCACTGACGAGTTGATTTTATTTCTAGATATAACGCGATATGTATAATTTTTGTAGGTATTTTAGTTTTTACGTGACACTGATTTTGTCAATTACATCTAGATTTTATTTGTATTGTATAATAGCGTATCCGCTTTGGTATGAGATTTATCGATGTTTTATGTTACGTTTCATATCATGTAGCGTAGTGGGCTCCACGCCCGTCTGTTTAATCAAACAAACAAACATGCTGTGTTTATTACCTATTTAATCATATTAACTGGAATTATGTAGATATAATCGTAACGTGTGTAGGGCGCGGTGATGGATAACTTGTATAGAATTAGATTCAATATTAAACAAAATAAAAAAAATGGTTATTTAAGAGTTTTATAAAATATTTAGTACGGAATAAACATTTATAGATTACTTCATGTTTAATGTGCATGTACGCTAAAGTTAGATAGAACAATACTGTTAAATATCCTTTGTCATTGAAGACTTATTGCTAATACTTATTTTGTTCTGGTGTTTAGTGATACTTTGAGATGCTAACTGTTACATTTCGCTTCAAACATTGTTCTAAGCCTGGGTACATGACTGGAAGCCATATCGACAGGCCCACATCGTTCATATCATTTGTATAATTTCACTTTGGTTTACTTATAGATTTCTTTTACTATTGATTTTGCTATTGTATATAAGTTTAGAAGTATACTATTATTTTATTATAAAAATTATCCTGAATTCCTTCACACTTAGTGTTTGTCGATAGTTTTTTTCTTATTAGTTATTTAAGAGTTTTAACCTGTATGATTAATGACCATTGTGGTACTATTTAGGATTTCATTATAATGTAATCGATGCAGATGTAATGTCCTACCAAACGTTTTCGAAATGACAACACACATTTCTTTATATTAGTATTTTAGGTTTGCTGCCTGACAATAACTTTATAGTTTAATACACCCTGTAATATTATTATAGACAATTATATTTAATTATTTTAAATATTTTCGAGCATTGTACGGAATACGCAAATGGTATTACATATATTCTGAACTTTTAAATTTATTAACTTCATTTTTAATTTTATTATTTTTTCTTTTTCCGTTTATCACTTAAATTCTCTCTTATAAACTTTTCGTCTATTTTGTGCAATGCTTGTCTTATTGTTAGTGACGCGTCTTTTTTTGTATAATCAATGTATTACAAAGAATAAAAAATGATGACACACATCAATATACATTACAAGGAAACGCAAGTATCTAACAAAGTTTGCATTTAAACTGTGACAAATGTAAAGTTTGAATTATAGCAGAAAACAATTGTTACGTGACATGATATGCATTTTATTTAAAAAAAAATGTGTACATTATTTACAAGACGCGTCATATAATTTGAGTAGTTATCGGTGATCACGCAAAATCAATGATCTCTGAGCCCTAAAGGCTTTCAACAAACTTAACCCCACAGTCGTCAATAAGCACAGCATTATTGAAATAGGATATTCGACTATCAAAAGTAACATATGATAACAAATAATAAAATAATATGTCCAATTTATTTTAAACTATTTAATATTTCGATTTTGCTATTATTTTTCTTTTATATGTAATCTGTACCTATATCTGTGGTTTAAGAATATAAAAAAATGTGTTACTCTGATAGTCTTATATCCTTTAATTTAATTTTCATTAATTTGTTATTAATTAATACGTTTTATTTGCGGAATTTTTGGGGTTTATTTTAAGTGTATTAACAAATGTATTGTTAACTTTATTTGAATGTATTCTTTCCTAGTTTGTATAGGACCAGCTTTTATCGTTTATCGTGAATTATTATTGCCTTATTAATTAAATGTTAAGCGTATGTCTACATGGGGCATATTCGATCTATAAACATAAAACAAATGCTATCAGTCCGTCTTTTCTGTGATTTTTATCGATCGTAGTACTTTGAAAAATTTGATTATTGTAAATTTGGGTTGTTGCAATAAATTTTAACTGAAAACAAATTAAATGCTAATAGCTGGACGTAATCATGCCCCGACTGTATGATTATTTAGTTGTAGTCTGTTTCCTCAGCTGTACGCCCCGTAATGTTAAAACTATTGACAATAATAATGTAACGGCCGACATGATGTACAAATACGACATATTTGTAAGTTGTTTTACTAATTTCTTTTTCAATATGTTTAAGCGCGAGGACCGCGATCACTGCTTTAGTTCGTACATCACCCCCAAACGCACATTTGTGTTTTATTTTTTATTGATTTCACTGTGATTCTAATGAAACTACTAAAATATTTTTTATATTTAATTACACTTCTCCGTATAAATTAATTTAAGGCTACGTTTGCTATTTAAATGATTTCATGTAACCTTTGAACTATACGTACCTGTTGGTACGAGCTGAGAGCTAATTATATATAATAATGGGTATTTTATGTTTTAATTTTAGTTTGTAGGCGCTCGTGTCTTTGCAGGCGGTGAACCATTAACATAACTTAAATTTGGTGATCAGGGGCTAGCACTGATGTTGCTTAAGGTTTCTCTTCATTAATAATCACATAGTTATTATGAAAGAATTATTGTAAATAAACATCCAGATACCCCTTTTTATTTTACTTTTATTTTTTGTTCCTTTTCCTTTATTTACGTTTGTTTTTTTTTTTACTTTATTATTTGGGCCTGTCTAGAATTATTTATTTTTACACAGATTGTAGCATTGTGGTCTTTCACGCTCTCCAATACTGCATATAAAATACTAGTAGTTGAATATTGCGCCGCATATTTATACCTTAACACATTTGTTATAAAGGCCATGGTCGCCTGGCCTGCGTCCGTAGTCGCGTGGCCCTCTAGTCAATAGTGGCGAGCGACGCCTGAGCTGCTGTCTCGACAATAACCCAGTGTCAGACAATAATCATTCTTATTATTTGCCTCTTAGTAGTCAGTTCCGTTCGCCCCTTATTAGTGACATAGTTAACTACATTCTAGAAGTTTAGAATATTCAGCGATTCATAAACTACATCATTCTTGTTGCGGAAAATCTACAAAAGTATGAGTAAAAATCATTTCGTATATATGGAACAAAAATAAATAATACCACTTACGATTGTGAGAATATGTACTTCTTTTAATTCGGGATGAAAAGTGAAATGAGTAGTGGTTGCATTAAAATAATACATATTTTGAATGATATTCACTACAATTTAATATGTGTAAAAATTATAAATGTATTAGTGACAAATCGTAAAATTTTAGTTATTCGTTAGTATTTATAAATAAGTTTAATGAGAGATTGGTAAGTTATTGATAAATGTTCATTTTAGAATTTAAATTTGATATTTAATAACAAACTATTTATCATTGATGTACCTTAATATTGACTGAATGTTACCTACTCTAAGTGCTTAGAAGCAGCTTTTTAAGAAACCGTTTACTAGATGTATGCACTTATTAGTAGGCTCAGTGAAGTGATTTTCTACGATTCATTAAATACGTGCACTTTTTCTGATATAAAAGGTATAATATTACGATTATGACTGCCTCCGAACCACGATAACTTCTGAATAATGTGGTCAAAATGGTGTTGTATTGATTTTAAAATAATATTTGAAAAGTTTTAGCATAAAAGAAACAATATCAAAGACAGATCAAAACGCCTGCGGTTTTAGTAAAGGCATCGTTTTACAGGGGGACGAAAGTCGTTCACAATATAATAAGGTATTTCTGGCAATCACAAGTCTGATCTCAGGTACGTTGTAGTATTCGATAGGTAGTGCGCTGCGGATCCTAGCTCTATTCTAGTTGTAACTTTTATATATTCGACGTTCTATATCTACCTAATAGGTATGTGTGATAATAAAGTTAAGCTTTCAACTAGATGAAGTACAATGAATTCTAATGTTTATCTCATAGGCCAATGTTTATAAATATTATTTTTACACTGTCTATTAATATAAATGTGATTTTGTCTGTAGATTGTAACGTCTTAGATTATTGCGCGGTCCAGTTCGTCGATATATCTCTAATTCAATTTCAGTAAGTAATAAGCTACGCTCCGGTATTTAATGTGTAAACTAAACTAGGGATATGTAAAAGTTTTTTAATTCCATGTTTACAATATCTCGATACGTCACGATGAAGTTAATAGTTTTTCCAATGCTTTTCACTGTGTTTATATATACCAATAGCGTTAAGGTTCAAAATCGTATCACAAGTCTGTTCTTACCAAAATATTTTGCCGTCCAAGTTTCGTACCTTTTCGCGTACGACAGACAGACAGCTGGACTGCTCTATTTACTATTTAACATATTTAATTTTGAATTACAATTCATATTTCGACACCAAACCGATTTTTAAAATTCTATATTATATGATTAAGTATTTTATATTCATATAGAGCTTATAGAGGGTTTAGGGCTGTAGTCGAATTAAAATAAGCTGTGAACTGAATGTCGAGTCGTACCCGTGTATAGTATGTCCTTGCAAACATTACGTAATATATATAGTTTTCTGAACAAATTTTAAACGCAATTTAATCATAACTAAAACTTGTAATCAACAGCAAGAAGTCATTAAAAAACATAAGGACCGATTTCTGTAAAAAAAAATGCGTTAATCACCATATTGCAACGTTCGCATTTTCGCAAATTTAATACATGTACGTACGACTCAGCAATCAAGTCACTGAACCCAAATTATATCAGGGAGATGTTAGTGTAGAGGCTTTTCGTCTTAATTAACTTATCAAAGATTTATAAAAGCTATGGGTGTAGTGTTGAACGCATAGGTTAATATATAATGTAATGTTGTTTTATTAATTTTCACTCGAATATGAATATACAACAGGTATTTTAGTTACAAAAAATATGAATCTAATGTTTCAAGCACGTAACAAGTGCAAAGTGTGAGCACTGGCGAAATTATTTTCATTCGTAATTCGGTCGACACCTTTCAACTTTCTCATAAAAATTATCTTGAAATATAAAACTTTCTTCCAATCTAATACATACTTAAATGTTAGGGCTACGGCTGTATGTTAATTTTGTATCAACATTATTAAAATTTGTTAATAAAATATTTCTTAAAAGTGTTTTAAAAAAAATTAACAGTTACTCATTAATTTAGATACATTTGTATATTTAACAAATTTAAGATTTCATGTCGCCTTTGCTATTAGATGACGCCAGTCTAGATAGAATATCTAAAAGGATTATATCTGTAAAATGTGATTTAAATGTCCAGATTATTATTCGATATTTGCTGTCTTCTATATTACATACGTTTAAGAATATCCTATTAGCGTCCAGTGAGATTTTGTCTATCAGTGTCTAAAATTATTGTGATGCGAAATAGCGCGTCGCAAACGTAATTACCTACACCTATTTATGCTAGAATAGATTCAGTAAATGTAGGTCTCCGACCAAATTAGCTGGTAATTTAAATATACTTATCTCGGAACACAAATATTATAAAGTCGGTATTCGTACGCTGTGAACTAGCACTGTATGTAGGATGGGGGGAAATTAAAGTACAAATTTATCAATCGTTCCCCAGTCTCGAACGCTTTAAGCTCTTTTCTTATATACTTAGTAATATATAAGATAAAGACGTTGCATTGAAATCGTTTTGAATGTTAAATAAATGTCGTATTAGATGAACTCGTAAAGTTTCGATTTTTATAATTTGCAAATTTCAGTGATACATAAAATGTTTAAAAATTTGTAAAACCTAACCTCACACGATTTATAAATTATTTGTTAATCACTTAAATGTACTAGATTTGTGGTAGCATAGTTGAATATCGGTGACAGGATCACGTTTTCGAATTAAATCGTAATTTTATAACAATTGATGTGCCTAAGTGTAATACTCTATTGTAAATGTATATAATATAATGAGTAGTTATATTTATTTCAAGTCCTCGGACTGAATATTAGCGGATCGACGCCGTGTTAGCTATATATAATGTTTCGTGTTTATTGCATGTTGGTTCAGAAGTGTTTTAAAGACAATAACTTCTCATTTGCTCCAGTCGGTGACGTACACAGTGCCAAGAGTAACCACTACAATAATCTGTACGGCTATCCATCTGTATGAAAAATACCAAAAATATTACGACTAATGTGCTTCTTAAAACGCGCTGTTTAAGTACCTGTGTTAATTTTTATTGAGATTGATAGCAATTATTATTGTTAATTTTGTCTGTCTGTAAAATGTACGCCACTGACTGTAGTCCCTGATGTGTAATTGCTTAATGCATTTGAATATAATTAAATTTTGATCTACATAAGCGTCTAAATTTTTACTGCATTGTAATTTGTAATGAGCTACATTTTACTATATTTTTTTCGTTCGGTATTTGTCAATTTAATTTTAACACTTCAGAATATATTTGTACTGACTAGTAGTAGACTGTTTTCTATTCAAAAATATAGTCTTACTTTAACACGATAAAATTGTTGTGGACACGTAGTTTGATGTCATGACTCATGGTATGTTAGCTTAGAGATTACCAAATTTTTATAGCACGCCACAGGATTTTTTGCATTTCCAATTATTGTACCTAGTCAGTTTATTTTGTATCGAATGTTTGAATCGTGGACGTTGACGAACACGCCGTGTTTATGGTGTACGAGTGACGAGCTATTGTATTTTATCATCTGTACTCGCCGCGTACACGAATATAATGGGTATCGGTAGTTATGTAGACTTGATTGTGATATCAATAAACATTTTCATACGAGCATCCAATGACTGTTTCAATCATAACCCTTTCCTTATTTTTTGCGCTCGCTGGCTCTCAACGAGTGGTCGCAGGTTTGAATCGAACGCTCTACGGGTGAATGGAGTTTTATTTATTGTTTTCTCACCACATATATTTTTAGATTAAAGATTTTAATCACAATTCATTGGAATTGCTAATGGTTACATATTATTCCTTAGTAAATATATATAAGTGTTATATTATGAAGCAAAATTGTTTGGAAAATAATTCACTGTATAAATGTGTAAAAAAATGCTTAAATACACTCCAAATTTAAATTGAATACCTTTTTTATGAATTTTTTTTTTAAAACTAAGGTCTATAATACAATATATATCACTGAGCAAAATTGTTTGGAGAAACAGTTATTTTTAGTAATGTTTTTAAAGTAAGGTCATTGAGGATAGAAAAAAAAAACAACAAATACCGTATGAAGTAAGTTTTTTTAAAACTAATTTTAAGTTTTATACATTACACAATATAATGATATGGAACTCGATACACTATAAAACATTAATTAGACAACAGTGGCCGAATATTTACAGAATCGGGCGGCGGGGTTTCCGCCGCGAGACATACATATTGAAATAAACGTGATACATATGGACATAAAACTATTCGGCTCGGACTCTCAAGCAGTTTTGCCTCTGGAGCTTTATTCTTTAATAATTCGCAATATATATTTCTCGTATCCCAAGGGCTCGCTGACTGTTATTTTCCGCTTAATAAATACACATGTGTGCGCAATATGTACAGTGCCGCGAGTCTACCGAACAGCCAGCGGACTCGAACAGACTAAATATTCAGTCAAAATTTACACAAATCATACATTAAAAAAACTTTATATATTAACAAAAAAAATAAAAATTATATTTGATGTATTAAATTATTTCTCATTCTCTTTGATCAGCCAGGGATACAGTTTTTGTAGTTACTCAAGTTTCCTAACGTCATTTTCAGTAACTAACACTATTTTAAACAAAATATATTTATATATATTTATATATATATATATATATATAATATGACAAATTGCATACAGTAAAATTATGTTCTGAGATCATATTTAATACATCACAGGTGTTAAAGAGAATATATTAAATTAAAATTATAAGATCGAAGTGCTTTCTGTGTCCGTGTCCAAACCCTTCAAACGAATACAATCTCTTTACCTACAAAGAACAACATCGTACCCGCCGTGCGACGGACGTACGACATTCGAATAGAATTTTTAAACAATAAAATTATATCAAACACTTGCGGTGTAATCTCTTGAACAAAAGCCTTCAAGGTTACAAATATTCGTCCAAAAACTGCTGGTTTCCGGGCAACTATTTCTAACACATTTCAATAACAGTAGGTGTCTTAAACAATATCGAATTTTAATATGTAATTATTTTTGTGTATAAATCAGTTGGTACTTATGAATAGCGTGTATGTATATGTATGTATGTCGCGTCTGTTTCAGAGATCACACGTAAACACAATTCATAAAATCAAGAACAACGTCAAACTTTATAAACAAGTCATATTCAACCGAACAGCACGTAATGATTATAAACGCGACCTGGAGCGGCACTTTAATATTCTCTTAACATCGTCCAACCGTTAATTCATTTATAATTTCATTTAGTCTAGTCAGACCCACCCAGAGTTTTCACTTTGGCAGAACGCACCGGCATTCGGATGCCGATACTAAAACATAAAACCTAACGAATTTAATCGTAAAAATGAATGAAAATGAGTGTCTTTTAAATATTCCACCGCGACCCTTCGACCTAAACAGACGTGAATTTGTACTTTAATAAAGGGATCGCGGTCTCTATCGTAATATTGAAAAAAAATTTAGAGGTCCAATCGAAACAATAATTAATTAATTAATCATAAAGATATATTCCATTAAAATAAAACAACAAAACGAATACGCTTACACTTTAAAAGTTATAGATTGAACTCTTATTCAAAACACAAATACTCAACGTTTCATTATAAACATATTCGTATCTACTTTAATATTAAATTGGCAATAATTATGTTACGGTGAGGTAACGAGACAATCCTTTGAGTATTTGTATTTCATTAAATCTAGCTTGCTTCTTAATGTTTAATGAACTTTGGTGTCCTTGCAGCCACCGCGTCGGCCGCGGAGGTTGCAAGGACAGTTTAATTTTCATTCAACGAAATACATCGAGAACTCAACCGCGTCAGTGAAAATTTAATTTCCACGGGGCCGTGGTTGGTTTCCCGAGGCGCTAACGATTGTGACCTTCGTTGTAAACGTTTGAATTAATGCGTGTATAAATTAGCTCCGAATATTTATATATCTTGGTACCTTAAACCGAATACTAAACCTATCTCTACGACTACTATAACTTAATTTATTTGTCAAAGAGATCATAATAAACTTATAATTAATTGTCACATAATATAAATATATTGCCCGGGACTAAATATAAACATTACTGCAAGTTGTGAAATATCAAATGTTTTTGCCTGATGAAATTGTTTTTGAGCAAAATCTGAAAGAGCTTGTGATGCTTCGAGTGACATTATCGGGTCGTAGTATATATTATTAAATCATATGCTATTATAAATGTCTGAAACTATCTTACAAATTACTTAACGTTATTATATTGTTCTTCAATGCGATTGCATCATCGACAATCAAAATAAATTAAGAGATATAAAATAAATTTGCACAATTGCCTCACAGGACCCGCGCGGATCGAACGACGCCATGATACGTGGAAAAAATATTCAAACATGATCTGAGGTAAATCCATTATCCAACTGAAGTCCTTTGACGCGACACCCCGTCCCGCGACCTCGGCTCCCCTCGGCCGATGTTTGTTCTATTTATGACAATCTAATATTACTCCTTGTTAACATTTCCAGCGTTCGTTTCATGTGAGCTGCCATTCGACATGTTTCTTCCTGTGGCTCCTGGCGTCCGATCGTGGCGGGGCTGGCGCCCGCGGCCTAGCTGGTGCGCTTGAAGTGCGCCTGCGCGAGCCTCGCCACCTTGGGGGGGCGGATGTGCGCGCCGTGGCCGCATTCGTGCTTGTGCTTGTGCGCCGGCGATTTCTTCCCGCTGGTCGGTAGCCGCTTGCGGGGTTTCAGGAAATCTGGAAATAAAAAATATATTTGTAAATCACGTTTGTCGAATATGCCTGGAATGAGTGACTTCGGTCACATGTAAAGGTTTCATTTAATATTATTATTTTTGTTAAATTAAAATATATGCAGCGGGTGTGTGCAGGGTAGGGGCTTAGAAAAAAATATACATTTAAAAAACGTAAAAGTAGAACGCATGCATTATTAGTTTTTTTTAAGCAACTTATGCATTCGAAGTGCTCGTAAAATCTCCCGAAGGCGGGGCAGCAGCCGAGTGATTTGGGCCAAATTTTACGACCTCAAAAACTGGAGTTTCGTTAAGACCCGGATGGCTGTTCATAAGACCCTTGCAGTTGACATTTTTACGACTCCATCCGTAGGGATAGAACCGTAAAAGAGTCCCACTAGCGCACTTAATGCACCGAATTCTTTTTAAAATATATCTCGGAGCATTTGTGATTTTGAGAAGCATAACATTAATAAATATAAAAATTTTACGATCACTTTACTGCTGATTAATCTGTATTGTAATGGCTGCGACTGTTGTAGGTTACATGTAACGTCTATTTTACAGAACGTCGTGTAAATTTCAAAGTTCATGAGCGTCGAGATTAGATAATGCGTACGTTGGAAATATGCGAGACATTGAACCTTGGTCTTGGTCATCCGTGCTTATGTTTCCTAGTATTTAACAGTAATATTTGATTACCTATTGTACTAAAAACATACATACATCTATCTAAAATAACTAAGCGTAATTCGATCGATGTTGTGTACAAAAACGGCATGGCAACATCCGATCTGCTTGCTGAAGGTCAAAAACATTGATTGCCTTCGTCTCCTCTGACCACGTGGTTGCCCAACGTACTACGCTTGTTAATGTGATAAGAAATACTATGTCGTACATGTAAAGTTGTAATATTCATAATCATATAAAACGTTATAAAGTAATAATCGTCGTACGTCAGTAATCAAGGCTAATTTTATCGAATGTTTTATATTTTGATCGAAATCTTTTATGGTCAAAACTAATGTCCTTGACTAAAACAATCTCGATAAGGAAACTGTGATATTAAACTTGTACATACATAACACGTTGGAACCAGTTTATATAACGGCTGAAGAAAATATTTTCGTTGAAATCACTGCTAAAAAACTATGGGGCGTCAGTTTGTGCAATCGGGAACTATATCGATGACGTCATGGCCATCAAGGCCGACTGGTGACCACGAGGTCTGTAATGTTGAATAAAGATTTCCCGCCAAAATTACACAAACCGCGTGTTCGATTTTCAATGAATATGTTATTAATATATTCACTGAAGTCAACCTAGTAACTTTACGGATGTTTGAAGCACATTAAACATTTAAATTATGTGATTATATAATTGAAAACGTGTTAGAGAAAAAGTAACCTCTAATTCTAAATACGCTTCAGATATATATATATATTTAATTCTTTTATAATTTTGCATTCATATAAGAGCAAACAAACTCATTAAATTCGCTTGCCTGATGCAAACAACGAGAAAAATACTTTCACAAATGTTACGCAATAGTTTCCCGCCAAACGTTCAATGAAGCATTTCGCGCCATTTTCTCACTAATATAATGCGACCGATTTGCAGAGCGCGCTCACGATATGAGATTAAATCTACTGTAGTTTCGTATGTGTTTCGTCGGTCTATAAATGCTTACATTGGGTTCGCGTAAACATGCGGGTGTATGCGTAAACAAAATGGCCTTGGAGATCGTGCGCGTGCGCCGAGCGTGGTCGTGTCGCGTCGCTTCTATTCAAAACTCACACATAGTTATCACTGCTTTGAACATTATCAAATTTTATCATTTGCAGACTAATACAACAGCTAACGTGATCTAATTTTAAATATTATGACCATGTGTTTTAGTAATGGACGAGTTTTAATTGTTAAATTTTGTTAAGTAACATTGGGTGTTTTTCCTTTTACTTTTGTTGAATTGAGTACAACCTGTTTACACATATGTCACTTAAAATATTTGTTAGTAGCAGTGTTTAGTTTACAAGTGACTTTAATACGACAGCTAACTCTTTATTGAGTTACAGGAATACCTCGGTTATTTTGGGCGACCTAAATATCTACATGGCACGACGGGCAGCGCACGACGCGGCGACGCTTGTTAGTTATGTACTTTATAATATTTTACTACATAAAACGAATATTTCACTTTAAGAGTAGATAATATAATCGCTGTTTTATTGTAAACTTTTCGCACAACTCGTGTACAAAGTAAAAATAAAGAAAAAAATTCAATTTTGTTAACTAAAGATAGGTAATTTAAAATATAATGAAATAATAAGAGAAATATCTTCGCTTGGCAACAACTGAAGTACTGTGACTGTAGTTTTAAACAATGCACGAATGCTGCGCACGCGCATCGAAGGCCGCGTCTGCTGGAGAGACATCCGTCGTAGTCGTTCTTACCCGAGTTGAATCTTTTATGGCAAATGATAAAAAATGCATATGAAAATTTAAATATCTTTATGATATAGACACGAAACGTGCAGCGCTCATCCTGAGAAGCATCATATTATCTCACTGGTCACGTTTCTATCACTATCGTATCTCCGGACTTCAACGAAATAGTTTCGTATTTGTCGCTTTCCCTCCATTTTTGTCGCACGTATGCAAAATATGTAAGAAGTAACACGCAATCTGCGTTTAGTGACTAAAACGTGTAACACACGGAAGCGCTAATTTCAACAACCAATCAATCTTTTGAATTCCACCTGCACGAGTGCTTTACATTTTCAACTAAATAAAATAACAAAAGTTACTGCATTATATTGTGCCCTCGAAATCACTGCAAAATTTCATGAGGAGGGAAAAATGTTTAGCTGCTAAATGCTGGGCCAAGCGATGTTGCTGCAGGCTCGTGGGAATGACGAATGAGCTTCTGGTCACGATTCAAAAAAAATGTTGCTGTGTAGTTGTCTTTTTGGTACGTTTAATACTTTAAAGGCATACTCTAGACGTATCATTAGTCAGGTCCATCGCGTGTGAAAAGTTGTTTCAACAAATAGGGGATGACGTATGTGGTGTAAACGGCCGTAATAATGAATACACGTGAATAAGACGACGATAGACTGCGCCCACGCGCTCTCGTCGTCCTCAAGACTCGTGTATTTCGAAATATATTTTTTAAACGCGGGCAATTTTACAAACATTTCTAACAATCTGTGGAGCTCGATACTGGTTTAATGACGTATAGCTCCCAAACAAGTCTAAACTTGATCGTGCGCGTCCCGTGCTCGCTACACTTGCTACACGTAATCTCGTCGGTAGGTGTGTATAGTGATCGTAAGGGGGTGGGGGGAGGGGGACTTATCGAAAAAAACGGGCGCGGATTTGTCAGGCGTAGGCGGCGACTGCGCACCGCAACCAAACAGGTTAGTCGCCTCGTTGCCCTAGCGCATACTGACGTTTTTTTCTACATTATGGCACAGGGTTACTATCATTGCTAATATTTCAGACCTAATTAATTCCAAGATTTAATAACAAGTTTCAACATAATTTATAAATATAACATTCACATGAATAATGTAGTTTACAGAATACCTTGCATAACGAGTTATTAGCTTTGATAAAGTTACATACGAGAAGTATCATACATCTAGTTTTGGCAGGAAACATAATTGTTATGGCAATGACGGCTAGATAGCGAAACGGGAATGCCACTCGCTTGCATTGTGATTACGAACCAGTTCCCAAATATCTAGGTCAAGTGAAAGGCGATTCGATGTCAAAACGCCTGCTTATTGCGGATACATTGCGTTACGCGACCAACACACCAACGACTTTTTCTTCCTTCATGACTATAACTGAATGTTTTAATCAGTCATGCTCAATGTAAAAATAAATTGATTCAAATATGCTGTTCGTATTTGTGGCGGATGAACGTGTTTTTAATCAGTGGACAGCCCTAAACAAGTAGTCTAGCACAACTGGACGTTCAAGATAAAAAGAGTTACAAAAAGCAATCGTGTGCAGCTCGAATATCCGTATATCGTCGTTGTATATATATTATATCTGGTACGCAGCTACTGGTTTTGAGACGTGGAAGCCTAAACAAACAAGCGACAGGCAGGTAGCGGGCATTGTATCCCTCTTAACATTTGTCCAATATTATCTGATATAGTTTATTTAAATTGTGGTCACTGTCATCTTTTTTATTTGTCTCGTCTTGACGAGAGGGCCTTTTGTTTTATCGCTTGGAATAAAGATAGCGAGCGTGACAAATATACTTCCTCGGCTTTCTCGAAAGATTTACTCGACGTAAAAGACATTTCGATTTATGATCTTTCGCATACATAGTAGTTACAAAATGTCGAGAATTCGATTTAAATAAAAGCTGATGGGCGAAATAATAGTTTAATTAAACTTAAATTTCCGTCAAAATAAATTATATCGTGCATAAACAAAGCTCTCGCAGGAAATACCATTGTAATCATTATAGAGCTCGGCCAAGTGAGTCACGGGACGCGTCCAGGTTTGTTTATTAGCCCATTTACTCAACGTAGCGGTGATGTTGTGCAAACAATAGTTACCTTCTCCTTACTTTCGTTTTCGTGTGCCGTTTAAACACTTTCAATATAGAATTAATTGTATCGTGTTAATTTTATCGCAAGCAATAAATATGTCATTATTCTATAAAAATACGATTTAAATTTTTTTTACTAGCTGTTGTAAAATATACTTAAAATGCATGCTATTAAATAGATCAAAATTACAACGTACAAGCTATCTGGTATCAAACAGGTAATTCAGACAAGTCTAGAAGCCTGTCTTGTTCGCTGCAATTATTCAGATTTGATCTCTTAAACAGGATGTCGTAAATTGGATGTTTCGCAGCATTGAATTCGAGTTGATACATCGAATTAGCGTTTTTGTCCGAGTGCATTTTTTGTTGCATTAGACGGACGGTATAAAATTAGTAAGTTACCTCTCACTTCAAACGAAAATAGGTTCGAAGATCAAAATAATTTGTAACAAATAAGGACTAAAATGGTCTGCTAAGTTAGTGTTCAGTTTACACGTTGTTGTCAATAATATCAACACCGAAGTGAAACATGTTTGCTTGGTTAGTGATTTTGCTTGCACTTGACAAAACCTTTGAAATTGATTTATAGCTTGACCGAAAGACATACACGGGTTTATGTGACGTATATCGTACCTACGTTTAATTTTAGACCAGAGTAGGAATTTCATGAATAGAAAGATTGTGGAATGTTGATCGACTTACGTAACAGACGTCTTTGAAACTAGAATATCAGCATCATACATGTATTCGATTAAATCGATAATAAACAATCGCCGCGCAAAATATAAAAGTAATACAGTATCAATGATCGTAGTTTATTCAGAAAGCGCATAGAAACTAGAGATAAACGTCGTCGTAACTGTGAAAGTAAGTGAGAAGGAAGCCATTGTTGCGTGTCCAAGTGGTAAACACAGTGAATGGCGAATATCTAATGACGCACCGTGTAATGGCGCTGTTTATTTATCAAACTAGCAAGCCTTACAAACTTTTTTTTTGTATAATTAGACAAATGTTATATTTAGAATAGTTTGAAACTGAGTGGCCCAGTAGCTAAAACATATGAATCTTAACCGAAGGTAGCTAGTTCAAATTCAGAACAGCACCAGATTTTTATATGCTTTTTTAGCATTAGCAGCCCGTAAATGTCCCACTGCTGGGATAAAGGCCTCCTCTCCCTTTGAGGAGAAGGTTTGGAGCATATTCCACAACGCTGCTCCAATGCGGGTTGGCGGAATACACGTGGCAGAATTTTTTTTTTATATGCTTAAAATGTGATAATTTTTTTTTATTAATATCTTCTCTTGTTTTAGCATTGAAAAAAATATGCATGAAAATCAGCCACATAGCCCACTTTGGAACATCGTTATATCTTCAAAACCTTTAGAGAGCTTTAAACCAGTAGTGTGACATTTAATAAGTTTGAAAATAAAATTTGCAGTACTTTATTTGTAACTGAAAAGTAAAATTTATCAGGAGCCGAAACCGATACATCAATAGATTGTTAAATCTTTAATTAAATACAGATAACCAGAATTATACCGACGTTTAAAAAAAAACAAATATAAATCACAAGAACGTGATGAAATATTGCTCAGCTTTCCGAGAAAAAATTAAAAAAAAAAGAAAACAAATTATAATTATTTACCAGATTTCTCTAATGTTACCTGTGGGTGTTACGGGAGGTTCAACGACCTGACTAGTTAGGTTCTAGGAGCAGGTGTTCGACTTGGACATCTCGTTTATTACATCGAATCGCTTTAGATCGAATGAAAAAGTTTTATAAGCCACTTTCGTGTATAATAGCATTTAAAATGGTTACTTCTAATCGTATTGATTTAATTTATAACGTAAGGTCCGGGGATTCGTATTATAACGTCCCCAATAGTAATACATTTTTATGACCCAAGACGACCGTAACCATTTTAATAAATTGTTTTTTATAAGATCTTAATTATAGTCGAATGGCGTTTTAGAATTAATGAGATGATATGCCCATAATATAATGTATAAATGTTTGTTAGTTGAAACAGTAAAAGGTATTATTGCGCTAATGAAAACGTATTCAGAACATTGAACAACGTTTCCATTGAAAACAATCATTCGGAGAGTAAACGTGCACAGTAAACGAATGAGGAGCCTTAATGAATGGCTAATAAAGAACACCCGGTGGGCGGCAAGTTCAAAGCAAGGTGGGGAGGTACGGACACAGCAGCCGTGTATGCGCGGGCGCATCAGCCAGAGGCGATCAAAGCGCCGCCATTATCAGCCACTTGAACTATCATGGATGGCTCTCATTTTGAGGTAGCTACCGGCGTACACAGTATCTTTATAATCTATATTCGATATTCGTTCTGAGTTTACAAACGCATTCCCATGAGGGGGTGCAGGTTTTTATTGCTAGGTAAAGTGTACGGGTGGCTTTTTATGATTTGTGTACAAACGCTTCTGTTAAACTTATTTATGAATGATATAGAAGACCCTTTGTTTCGGATAAGATTTAAAAATTGTGGAAAAAATTGAAGCATTTAACTTGTCATAAAATAAAATTTATGTATGCCATTTTAATTTAAGAATCAAAATCTAAATGAAATGTTTTACTATTACATTATTTTTACTTACAAACTACTCATCAAACATCCAAAAAGTTTTAACAGAATGATTATATTCGTAACATCCAATTGTGTTTTTGACGTAATTCTAGGTAACGTTAGTAAAGACCGACCAATTTGGACAAACGAAATTACAGCTCAAATAGAAACGGTTGGAGATTAAAACGGACACGCAATCTTTATTCCCATGGTCGTTAAAATTTTAAATACTTAGAAACAGGAGCCGAAATAGCTCTATAAATCGGGAATACAATGAGATCGATAATTCCAAAGACAGGTAACGGGTAAAACGGTAGCTAAGTAACTAAAGAACAATGTCTGTATTGTATAACGCATTATTCCGAGATCTGGGTATTGTTGTCAATGGAGACAAACGGGTTGGTGTCTGGACCACTTTAGATATAAACATTGGTTTATCTATGCTCAACAAGATGTAACGCATTGTGGAGATGACCTAAGGTGACTAAGTTCGACCTCTGGACCAAATTTGGGAACAGCTTCTGTTGTTCATCACACATTGTGCGACACAATGGATAGAAAAGATGGGATCAGAGAGGGGCGAAGCTGCTAAGTATTACACGAACAATAGACACAAAGACTGGTGTATGTTTACCCATGAATGTGGAATATAATGCACAATAGCCGATGCTATGCTAATAAGTTCGTACAACAGGTTCATACGACTATTCTCAAGATAAGTCTACGTGTATAACGAATTCGCGTTTCAAGTTAAATCGTGCATATTTGGGGAGAGATTGCTTGTAATCTCGTTTTTAAATGGTCTATTTAGACGTTTGCTAACTGTAATGGTGTTCTTTGTTAAGCAAATTAACTAAATTACATTCCTTTTGCTATTTTCTATTATGAATATTTCGTTGTAATGTAAAGTGGTTAATTAATTCTGGACTTCTTCACGTGAAGAGGATTTTTTACTTTCGATCCAATTTTAAAGCAGCTGATATTTGGGGAATATTGCTCATTTCGAATCCAAATGTCGACATTTGGTAGATGCAGCTATTTAAGCAATTATAATCGGTGTAGTGGTTTAGAAGTCCGGGGCACGGCATCTGCGGGCACATCTGGTGCGAATTAGCAACTCTCTCCGCGTATTAAGTTGCATCGCGCCGGTACTCGAGTTACTAGCTCAGTTCCATCATGCTAGGTTTACGGACGTGGAATTAAAAGCGTTTAACTTAATGGTCTCTCGAGATATCCCTTAAAATGCATAAGTGCTAAAGATTACGCTTATCTTAAGTGGCGAAGGCGAAAGCTTGCAATCTTTCAAATGAGTGGCGGTGATTTTTTCCTATTATGAACGTGTTTCGCCGCTTTGATCTCATTTAGGATTTTTTTTATCCCGTCTCAAAAAGAGGTTGAATTTTTAACGTGTAATTTTTTTCCGCTATCCGAGGACAGTGATTGCTTCACTAAGCTTTGGAGTCCATTAAAAAGTAATAAAAATTTGTATCCTTTTTTGTTACTAAATGCATTTTATAATATTTAGTAGTCAGGACACAGTTCATTGGAACGTCTATAAAAAAAGTTTAATCTGAGCAGATACAATCGACGTTGGCATGGAGCGCCGCGACCACCCGGTAGGTGTGATCTATTTCCTCAAAAACCTGTCTTCGTCACGATTTTTGATTATGTTTTAAAATCGTATTGTGCCAATAATCAACACCTTTCAACGTATACCCTCGCTTTATGACGATGAGAAATTAAATCGGAACCAATAAAACACGAACGGGACAATGAAATCGTAACTGTACAAAACTTTTCGTTAACTGTATAATTTTTCATAAATAATATTTTTACGACATTATTATGCGCGGCGCGTAAGGTTCTTAAAATTTTTACTAACTAACATTTATGAGCTGACCACTCGTTTGGACAAATTCCACATTTTAAAACGTGTGAAAGCAAAACATTGAAGGGTCGAGGTTGACACCAGTCATAAAATTACTATGCGTACGCGCAGACCGGGCGGGGTCGCATAGTAAAACGATTGGTCAAGCATTGATGGATCAAATAAAATGATTATTATTTAAGAAAAGGAATTATGAATATGGGTCAGCGACGGTCTTGGGAAAGGAAATGGTGTACTGAAGTTGTTACGAGTTTGTTAGTTACGAGTTATGAATAATCGAAAAGCAACTTGCGTAATAGGAGCTATGCAATTTGTATGCCACGATGATTTGGACACCGGATAGGATACATTTACATGTGATCGAATATATCGTTTGTCTAATAAATATTGACATTATTTATATGTCTTTCTACCATTATTGGGTGCTAATAAATAACAACACTATAAACAGAACTAATTTCATTTTGACGTGGGTTTAATAGGATCGTATAATGCAGACACAATTATCTTATAAATTTAATGTTAGATCTATAATAGAGTACTTTGAAGTAATGAACGCATTACCAGGAGATAGCTGTTTTTACCTACAGCTAGACCTTTACAGCTCACACTCGTCCTGCACGTGTATTGCAGTATAATCAATCTAACGGTACCAACTGTGTGTAATAGTTTCGACAAGACTTTAACAATGCAGTTGGTTAGCATCAAATCGAATACAAAATAAGAAAGTTAAAAACAATCGCGTTGGAAAATGTTTAAAACAATATTTTAATGAATGCACGTGTGTGTGTGTGATATTAGACAATTTAGATGTTTATCAAATTCGTGATGTGACCCGTGGGAATACGGGTCGCTGAAAACTGAACGGACCTGTTTGCGTATGCACATATATGCAAATATCGTGTGATTCGGATTTACACTGCTCGGATAAACTGGATCTTATCCGATTTAATATTAACTAATACTCGTTTATTGACTTTCGTTTCGTTTTAACCAGCCCCCACGACTTTATTTTTTTTTTAATTAAATTTAAAATTAGAATTAAAATTTTAAGGTGATATTAAAATATCGTAAGAACAAAAACAACACATTCGTTGTTTTTTTTTAATAGTAGCCTTTCCCACAAGATTGTAGTAAAATTTTTCGCATGTATTAATATTATTAAAAGCTTACCGTTTATAAATATCAAAACAAAACGTACCACAACATTTAAACTGTTAACACAAAACCATTCTTATAGTCTTATGTTTTAGGTTTAAATTGCTATTCACACAATTAATTTTAACATCCCGCTGTGTAACGTATAATGCAGAATAAATTCATTCCGTCTCAATAATTTAGTGTAATTGCATGATTACATTAATAATTATTTTGTATCGAATTTGCATAAAACAATAGTACTTAAAGGAATAGGACGTGAGACGCCTTAAATTATTCCTGTATTATAAAAGTGTTTTGGAGTGTAGCAATTAAAGGGTTTACGACGTCTATACGGGGATATATACATTTTATTGTTTCTGTAAGTCAAATAAATTCCTTGTTTCGATAGCGCTCCTTGAGTAATTAGTATGTAAATGTGTGCTATATATTTTATTGTTATTTATAACGGTCTCTTAGCAACATTGACGTTGGATAAACAAGAGTTTTGGAAATCTAATCTTAGCTCTTAATAATTTCTTTCTTTCTTAGCTTCAATGTTTCTAAGTATAAAAATACAAAATTTTAGATTTGAAACCTTTCGATTTAAATCTTCGTGGTCTAACCACTGGGTTGTCATCATTATGCAAAACGTAAAGCCGTTGGTCCAGAGCGATGAGCGCGATGGGATGGACTTCTCATGTGAACTATAATATTTGCCGTAGATGACTACTCATTCTTCATCAGAACATCACTACAAATTGCGATGCTGCTTTTAAATTACCACTTTTGCGAAACGTACGTAGTAAGTTAATATTCAATAAGACTGATAAGCTTCAATACTCTAACTTATTTTTATCAAAAAAAAAAAACAGTTGTTCTGATAAAAAAAATCCTCGTTTTAAGTATTACGATCGTGTCTTGTTTACGTTTAGTCGTTTACGACCTATGTCGTCCAAGGTTGCTGATAACGGTCAGTGTAACAACCGTATAATAGTTAAAATAAATTCATTTTCTACACTTATTTTTTGGACAGTACAGTTATGAAATGAAATATAACGTTAGCCTTGAAATTGTGCTAACGGTAATTGACTAATTGTAACCTTATTTTTATATGGAATTTAATGTTTGATATACGTTTTACATGGTGATTTAGGCTTATGATGGTCTAAATGTACAGCCATTTTTTTAATAATTTATCCATTGACTGTTCCTACATCAATTTTAATACAAACCTGAATTGTTCTACTATAGTATCTGAAAGAATCAATGTAGATAAAATTGTCTTTGTAACGCATTTTTTCAAGTTAAAAAAGTATTAATTATTGCTAAGAACATGATTGGTACATAAATTATATATTTATAACGAAACGGATGTTTGGGTTTTGTTTATCATTAATTGTTTAATGTTTTTAAATTGTAACAACAAGCAAATCATTCTAATACCTCCCCACACATGGAACTCTGTCAAAAACAAATATATGTAAAAATAAACAAAGAGCATTAATTTGTTAGCGTTTGAAATCACTGAGCGTGAGTTCCCACAAATTATGGCGCCGAAAATCTTTTATTACGAGAGGGTTGCAAGTGCTTTGATTAAAATAGGCAAAATAATAGACGGTATAGTATGGGAACTGATTTCGCTTTCTATGACATTTTGTGTTATAATCGTTGATATTTTTATTAGATTTAAGCCGCATAGTTAACGATTAACAGAGTAAGATAAACATATATAGGTATTATTATAGATAAACAGGTGATAAGTAATGATAAAATAGTTTAGTAACTATTTTTCTGTTAGTCAACCGATTTTTTGGGAAGCGTTTGACGAGACTTATTGTCAAACAATAAATGTTTTGGAAATAAGAGTAGAAAATATTTTTCTAAATATCTACTCTACAAAATATATAGAGTATTTTTAAAATGTGTATATTAAAGTTAATTCTGAAAAGTATTCGTGATGATCTCAAAATTTGACCTCAGTGTCGAACAACTCACGAGTTTAGGATTTAATTAATTTCATATGCTAACAGTTCTCATACATTTCCAATGTTTGTTGTTTCTGTGCAAACCCGTAACAATGAATTCCCGCCCACATCTCGCAGATGACAGATAACGTAAACAAATGTAAACGTTGCACACTGCGCATGCGCGAACAATATTTATCGAGGCATGCACTCTTCTGTAAACAGCCTAATATTGCATTATGTATAGAGTTCATTATTGCAAAGAAAAACTTATTAATTTGCAAGTTTCAACTTTTTTTTTATTGATTCTTATTTGCTAGTAGCACTGAAACAAATCGGTTGATAAACATAATAAATAAAACATTATAATAAGTTATCTAAACGTTTCTTTGCTTATATAGAGATAATAAAAAAAACTGTTCGTGATATTTAGAAAAAAAACATCTATGCACTAGACTTCTGATTTATTACATATGTATTATATATTTCGAAATGAGCCAGACGCGCAGTCGCCTCGCTGTAAATACACAATCAGTACAGCTAATATACCTACATATGTCATAATTTATGCGACAAATACTAAAAGACAATTTTATCAGTTTGACTACAAAATATATATGTAGATAATTTATGATTATCACTTGTTTTGATCGAATTATCTTGTAAAATTGCTTGTACAATTTCATTTTGAAATAATTTAAAATTCGAACGTCATTTTTTTAATAACCTACAAGTTGCCATTATAATATTATCGTAATATCTTTAGACTTTCTCAAACGACAATAGTGTAGTAACAATTGAGAGTGCAAGGTACTAGGGTAACAGTAACAAAGAAGAGATCTTTGACCCTTTGGCCCGGTTCCCTACTGAATGTCATGTGGGTCTTGCGAAATGCTTTGTCAGACCTGTTAGGTACAATTTGAGCAATAAAAGTCAATTACCTTTGTTAGACTTAATGGCTGCTGCGAGTGACAATAGATGACGTACCTATATAAAAACATTTTGCGCGGGTTTTTATAACACTTTTTTTTATACATACATTTGGAATTGATTCGAAATAAATATGATGATTTGTTTATTATAACACTTTAAGTTCTTTTATTAAATTGAATGAAAAGTAACATACGTAAACTCACCAATAGAAACCGCTAAGGTATTTTTCAACGACGTCATCAAAAGAAAGTAAGAACGTTTAGTTAGAATTTTTAAACACAGAAATTTACTTTTTCTTTCATTACCATTCATTAGTTCATTTTAACTGATTTCAAGAGACAATGTCTTTTGTGTCTGTCGGACACGTAACGGCTCTACCACGTGAGTTTTGTTTAAATCCCTTTCACGCGTACCGACCTTTAAAAAAACCTCAAACATACCGCTAGCATCAATATATATATATTATCTTGATTACACGTCAAATACGTTACGTTTTCCCCGAATGAAAAGTACATAGAACCGTTATATTTTTAATAAGAAAATAATTGATGTCAAAACCACAGCGAGAGAAAGCGCTGTATCACTGTAATTATCGCGCCCTACAAGACCAGCAAATTCATCATCCTATCCATTATAAACTCAATTAAATCTCATTACCATAAAGCAACAGAGGGCATTTTTCTAAGACATGTCACCACCTTTGTCCCTTCGTAACCTACTCCATAGACAACTTAGGATCACAATGGCCACAGTTTGACCCTCAATGACCATGGAGAGCATGGGAGCGAGTCTTATTTGTGTATTTTGAGCCATAAACAGTGCATTTTATGATTATTTTTTTTCACGAAATTTAAATTTGAATGGCTGAATGCACATTGTCCGTTGTGCGAGCTCGTGGATGCAGTGCGCAGGTACCGTAGATGCATAATCATTAGAAATTATCGAAGCAGGAATGCGTGCTATATTGCATGGGAATTGCATTTCATTTGGAGGGAGAAGAGGGGTTTGGTTTTAATTTTTTTTTTAAACTGTATCCAAAAATATTTTTACGTCGCGGTGTGTTTCAAGCCTAATACATATTTAAAATGGTTTCATTATATTGAATCGATCGTGACTATTTGAAATCCTAACATTTAATCAATTTAAATTTAACCTCTATTATGTTTAAACAATTTAATAACTATTCGACCTATTTCCATTTCGATTCAATGAAGACGTGTCAACTCGTTGGGAACTCGAATAAGAAACAGAATTGCCTTAATCCTCGCATAATAGTCGATCACTTGGTTCCTTTAAATCTTGAACATAAAAGATTTATTTTGTATGAAAGATTTGAAGCTCAGGGTTCGGTATTAATATTGAAACTAACAAACCTACATACAAAAAAATATTCTAAAAACTTAACCTTTTAATATTCTTATAGTATCATTTAAAGGGTAACATATACTAAGCTAAACAATAACATACGCGTCAGGATTAGACTCACGCACACACATAGACTTACACAATCGTACACAAGGATAACAAACAATAATACAATGATTTTCATTCCTTTTCGGTGCGTACGCGCATGCTACCCGTTGCGATCGTTATAGTGCTGTCCTACTCACAAGGTCATTGGCCGCGCATCTCCGACAAGATTGCATCTAGTGGCCAGGCAGCTTCCCCCAGATAGAACCAATTTCTGACCAATTAAAAGATAATTTTCTAATCTTAAATAATGGTATTCGCGATATTACTGACGGTTCATCTGCGTTAAATTATATTTAAAATAGAAATCAATAAACAGATTTCGAACCATTCTTGCGAAATATAGATTATCTGTGACCCAGTTAGGTTAGATAAGAGAAAAAAATATAACGCAATATTACGACAAAGCGCGCACGCGATATGCCTTTATCCTAAGCGAGTGACCGTTGGATTGGGTTCAAATTACTATAAAAAATATCAACGTCCCGTAGTATTTTATTTATGGCGTAGTAGAGAATATCAAAAAAGATAAGCTTAGTCTTGAAGAGAAAAAAAAACCAAAACAACTTTTTCTTGCACCGAAATCTTTTACGAGCGGCCTCGAATAGTAAATGAAAGGGACGGATTACTTTCCATCCCTTTCTAACAGGAGTAACAAAACCTGATCCTTTAGCATTAATAGTTCTTTGTAGGTTTCTAGGAACATGTTGCGTTGATCTTTCATCTCTAATTCAAGTTCAAAGAAATGGACCACTTTTGTTTTTGATAACCATACTATATTAATATATAAATATTTGACCTAATTTTTAGATGTTGTGTTGTACTTAAAGCACTTTTAAGATTTTATAAATAAAAATGGTTATATATATAGATATTGTAGAACATTCGCAACAAAGTCACACACACAAAAGTTCCATGAGTGGTGGAATAATCCCCAAACCTTCTTCTCGACTAGAGAGCTTTAGCCCAGCGATGGGATATTTACAGGCAACTAGTATATAGTATATACCAACCAAAGTAATAGTACCAACTACATATTAATATAGCTATATATATGTATATCTGGACTTAGGCTGGACAGATGTCAGGTAAGTACGTTTTATCGACTGAGGTATCTTGATTCTAGTGTACTTACAATATCGTATGTATTCATCAAATAATTATTTATTAATTGGATGACGAAGAAATATGTATATGTATGTATAGGATTTCATTTAAGTCGTTCTTTATTTACATTTTCGTTAGTTTTTATCGCATGTAGTTTTATTTGTCACATCATGGTCGCACGTAACTGAAAATTGTAGGTTTCATTTTTATGTCTTTAGTTTTTTGTTTTATTCTATGGACTTTGACGGGGAAAGTATTTTTAATTTTATATAAAACTAATGGAACGAGTAATTCTTTTTTACGGGGCTCGCATCCACTAAAGAAATTTAAATAAAAAGTATTACTGAATATACTATAATGAAGTAATATTTTTTGTACTTAAACACTTCACTTGTATATTTTTTACGACGCATATATTTAAAATATTACCTAATTTCTGGAAAGCCCTTATCGTAGGTTATAGGTTAGTAGAACAAAAACTAAAAAAGGTCTTATAGAACTAGCGACCTTGCAGTCAATCGATAACCCTTAAACTTAAGATAAAGATCTAAGATATAAATTGAATACAAAAAATATACATAAAAGATTTAGTTCGTTAGTAATTTTAATGTTGATAATTTAAAAGAAACTTAAAAGTAGAAAATTTTAAAATGCATTCCAGTTAAGCAACCCTAAAGGTTAGTAGGTCTAGGTCAATACCACGGTCTAATGTGGGTAACTACGATAACAAAACCACCATGCTAAGCATGTTGAAAATAACAGCAGTTTTAAAATCGGTGAAAAAACTCAATATAAATATAGGTTGTGGAATTTGCCACTTAAAGCGATGTAGTTTAAAATGCATTTATACTCAAGTGGACGCACTTGACCCAAAAGTTTGTTAAAGAGACTTATTACTGTGTCGCTTTCACACACGTATACGACACACTAATACCTTCGTCAAATATTGTGGTATACTTTATTTCACTAGCAACACCAGAATATGATGTAAGGCTAATATAGATTTACCACAATTAAGCACAAAACGTTTTAGTTAAAATTTAAATGAAATTCCTAAATTTAATTTCCTATATTTACGAACGGGTTTAAATTACTGTATTTATACAGATGGAACGATTACGAATAGTGTAACAAATTATAGATCACAACGTATACATTTTGGTTAGACAATTTTATTCAAATTATCCTACAATTTGGTATGTTCGTAAGAAGGGTATCGGAATTTCGTCTACGAATATTATAATAATGCTTTAAAATTATATATTTCGTTTGTAGCTGTATATACACATCGTTAATCTCAAAAATGAGTTAAAGAAATGGATAAGTTAATATAAAATTTAGCGAGGAGGATGCTTTCCTATTATAAATATATACATATGTATATTTATAAATAACATTGCACTTATGTGATTAATGATCGATAATGGTCATTCGGTTTTTCAATTGCAAATTATCACCATATAAAACCGATTAAAGAATACCTTTTTTATATGAAATAATTCAGGTTACGTGGTACCATTATCCTACCAGGACAAATAAACTGCTTATTAAAATAATCACAGAGTCGTATGCCCAAGACTGCTGCAATGAAGATTGAGTAGATTTCTAATACAACCGGTTATGGACATCGGATCAACATACCTACATACAACAAAACTTGACATTTGTGTATCTGTATTATTTAATCATTCGATTACAATCGAATCGAAGGCTAGAATACTTTATGTATAAAAATTTAAAAGTAGTCTGACCAGATACGCAATTATCAACCTCGTTCTATTTATATAAAAAATATAAAATAATATTTTTTTATAATATATATATATATATATATATTGGCTGTTTAAATTGCTCCAAGTCGATTTTGGTTGTCTTTTGTGTTTTTTTTTTTAAATTACAACATTAATTTTAGCTGACAAAGACATGACCATAAATTTAGAATTGATTTATTTTTAGTTTGAGAGGATTGAAACAGAATTAAAAGAAAAACGCGTTTGTAAGATTAAATATATACGATGCAAGATAGGTGTTGCCGTTTTATAATTTTTTTCACATTTATCATCCTTTGAATACTTAATGACATGTTTTTTTAAATGGCAATCAATGTGATATTATTTTTAGTCAACTACAAGGCTGTATGGCGTTTTTATTACAACTTGAATGTAAATTATTGCATTATAAATTGTATTCTACAAAAAGAGAATTATACGTACATTATATTGAACAGCGTTTTTATCAGTGTTGACGCCATTTTAAAATTTTTATTTGTTTGTAATCAGAATACACCAAATCAATGCAACATCCGAACAAAGTCACGGGATATTTAAAGAAAATGTTATTACAAAGTTTCTAATGAAACCTGCATTACTTGGAGTAATTGCATGTAATGCAATTGCAACCTTTGGGTAAAGAAAAAACATTGTACCAATAGACTTACAATTGTCACTTATATCTATTCAAGTTTTTATTTTAAACGTTGTTTAAGGTGCGTTCGGTTAAACACAGATTTATCTCTGTCTGTCATTAGAGATATGTCATTCGAATGAAGAAGACAGCATGGTTTAATTAATCACCCTGTGAGCAACATTTATAGGTAAAGTGATAAGTAATGACACTAACTTGGCTTTATAATGTATTAGCATAAATATTTTATTTTACAATTGCAATTGTGTTAAATACTTTTTATCAACAGTTTTATTTATAAAACGTTTCTATTTTCTTTAAATTTTATTTAAATAATAATTTATGTAATAGAGTCGAATACTATCTTGAAATAAATGTAAGTTAAACATGAAAATTTTATTGCAATTTTCACCGTAAATTGCTTAAAGTTGAATAACCTTACGATCGCCGTCCTCAGCGCATATACTGTTTTCGTCTCGCTCTTTTCTACTCAACGCGATAGAGATGAAATTGTTTGTTTGTAAACTTAGTCGTAACCAAATTTAGTTATTGCAATAATATCATAAACTTTTTTCAATATATCGATTAAAAAATAATAAATAAACACACCCGTGGTTATATTTAGATAGGTGCACTTATGTTGCTGATAAGGAGGTTTAATATGACAATGGCTTTTTCATATTTTATCTGTGCTGAGTAGCCGATAAGGGTCAAATTGATACATGTTAATGCAATTTGTTGCACTTATATGATTAGATTTAGGTACCTAAACACTTAGAGTTCAATCACCTTTACAGCTATGTTTTGAGGATAAAACTAGCGTTCCAAATTGCTATTCTGTTTCCGGTGTGCGCGTGCGCATTTAGACAACATTGTGACTGAAATTTGCCTTAATTTTTATATCTAGGATGGGAATAGACAGCTGGGATCTAGTCTGAAATTATAATAACTGACGTAAGTTGTTACTATTTTACCGGTGAACCGTATGTATGTTTTTAAAACAGTATCTTATAAACAACAGATGTGTATTCAGGCTGTTTATATAATATGGAATGTCGTATTGTTCTTATAGTTTATACAATATGTTCATTTTAATTAATCGAATGTATTGTACTTTTTTAAATGTTAGGTAACAAAACCTTATTTATTTACAAACAAAAAAAAATGTTTACGTTGTCGAGGTGCGTACGCGCATTATTTAAATTTGGAATAAGGCCTCGCGAAAGGCGTTGTCATAGTACCGTTAATTGAGCTACCGTCATATTAGGCCGTAGCTACACTGACGTATCGTTTGTTGTGAATGTTGATAGTGTTGCGAAAGGTGTCACAAGTATTGTATGCAATGTTGTAATAAACTTAGTACTTATGCGTACGATCGATATTGCTGGTATTACATTGATTACGAAATGTACAATGCAAAATTTTATTATTACTTATTTTATCATTTAGGTTACTTGTATGCAATAGGTTTTATAACTTAACAATAATAGTGGCCATATATTTTACAATAATCAAAGTGTTTTTGACTTTTCGGTGGATATTGATAAGCTTAAGTGGCATATATACGAAATATTTGTTTTTTTTTTTTAATTTTGACTTTTTTTCTTTTGTCACTGGTATATGTGCTTTAGTTGCGTACGTTCAATAACACGAGCGTCGTCAGTTCGTCGACCTCATGCGCAGGCGCCGCAAAGACAGTGGTCGGCGACACTGCGAATCTAACATTAACGATTTTATTGTTACAAAGATTACTGTAAATCTTTGTTATGATTATGAAAAGAGTTAAATTTAAGACTATTTTTATTTTTAAATTACGTTTTCGTCCAAATTTTTCGATTCATAAAAGGTTTTACGTCCATGATAAACAGTGTATTCGTGCATCATAAGTGTGAGCTTAAAACATATTGTTCATAAACAGTTAGAAAAAAAAATACCTCCATTGATTCAAAATTCAAATCCCTTCACAACATCCGTATATAATTCCGATAGTGGTAGATAGGACAGTGTAGTCATTTTTATACCGTTATAAGGTTTATGGCAACCCGTAGGGCCTCTTGGTTAACGGCTCTTAGTTACATGTACATAATCTGGTTTGGCATACTCGAGCGTCTTACTTTTTTTTTAAACTAGTTATGAACAAGGAATGTTACAAAGCAATGTCCGCATTTAGAAAGTTTTAAATTATTCTATGAAACAATTACTCATAATATAAAAGTTAAACTTTAGTTTTAATTTATTATTAAAACTCATTCGGTTAGAATAATATATTTAACGAGTTAACTTTTTAATTCGCGGCCGTTTTAAGATGCACTGATACAAATACAAACGACTCAAAATTCATAAAACTAAATTAAGCAATTTTCCGTAACTGTATAAAGTATAATAATATTCTCATATGGTTCGTGAGTATGTTATGGCCAATATTAAACCCTCCTGAGACGATTTGAACAGCACGATAAGATCTTAATCAATATTCATATTTACAAATGTCCGTTCACACACAATTAGCTTCATTATACATTTCTATTCACAATAATATAATATTAGTTATTCAAATGGTAACCCTATATCACTAATATTAATCTCAAATAACGAAATGAAATATTAATTTTTTCTTAACAATGCTCTGTTTTTATTATCGTGGCTTCTTAGGGCTTTTGTGAAGGGTTTTTTTAAGGACACTCATAGTTTCATTTCGATGTGACCTCTAGGAATGCTTTGAAGACTTTTATCACGGAATGGAAGAGTAGGTACGAGTCAAAGGGTTTGTTAGTTTAACCTTTATTAAAGTTCCGTGTGCATTTTATATTTACTATTGCACTTATGTAGAAAATGTTTATGATGCGTTTATATTTGTGAACTTTATTAACGTACGAAACGTTCCGACTGAGAGGGCACTGGATTCTTTGTTTGAAATGTATAGAATAAAAAACTGTTAATATTTTTGTTTAACGACCGCCTTCATAAACATCACATTCAAAGTATTCGACGAAACCATAACAATGGAAAAAGGTAAACAAATGTGTGAAAATTGAAGAGATGATTGCTATTTATTCAGATGTAGACGCACTCGCTTCGATAATTATAACATATTAACATATCTATCAGATATTACCATAAATATCCATTCATCGGATTCCATCCGTCATCTCGGGGGAACATTTCAAGATGTCTTTGACGTTTGTGACAGTTGAATTGTCACGAAGAATGCGTTACATTGATAATAGAGAATTGTCCAAGAGGTAGAGTTCACACGTGTTATGTATGTATGTATAGGGGTGAATATGATATTATAAATGATCGGGTTGGTCAGTTTTCTTAACATTAAATTTCAAGTACCAAATTTAAATATATATTTCATTCTAGTATTTTATACAAGAGACGCGAGCTGTAAGAGAAAGTTGTCAGGTGAACACACTCTAGAAAATTCGACAATATTTTACGTCCTACGCACTTAAGCCGTAGTTATTTGAGATCACGTACTGTTGAGTTTCTTGTACAAATAATCTAATGCAAACAATTTGACCTTTAAGGGCTTGTCGATGATGTGGACATCTGTTTACTTATTTGCCTTGGAATTACTTTTACTACTTAAGAAAGTGACGCCGAATTTTATTTATGGTAGGATTTCCCAGGGTCATGTCAACTAACTGTTACAATTCTTACTCGATTACAGTTAATTTAATGCAGCGTCGAAGTCCATCCATCACTTCATTCCATTGCATTAAATACAATAGATTTTAGGAATAACAATAAAATATACATTAGAATGTATGAATCGAAAAGGCTAATCCGACCGCGTCTCGAGTGGATGATTGTCCTTTTTCAATTGATGTGGAGATATCAGAATAAGTAATGTGTTGGAGTCGTTTGATTTATAAATATAACCCTGGACATTTGTATTGAACGTATAATGAAGGTATACATCACGGTTTTCACGCCCTTCCTTAAGTGACAACACTCAAAGACCATTTGCATAATGATGGAAATATTTTACTCGGCTCGCTTTTGTAAGAATGTGCATTAGTGATGTTTAACGTTGAAATCCAAGCGATTGGCGAGAAAGCACATGTAAATTATATCGCGATATTACAAACTGTACATGCAGAAATAGATTTGTGGTTTCCACGTCTCAATTTCTTGTTTCGAACGATATCAAACCGTATAAAATTACATCTTTCGACTGCGGTCGGTGGTGTAATAAATACGGTATGCCAATGAGGTCCTATTATATGAAACGCTTCGGTAATTTCATGTGAAGATATCATCAAGGAAGTAGGACTGTCATTAAAGGACCAAAATGCACCTTACATTCCTAGCAAAGTACTCCTTGCGGGTGCAATTATGGTATGGGTTCCCACGAAAAAGTCGTTAGTGCGACTTCCGAGCCACAGTTGTCACTGGACCAATAATGCATCCAGAGGAAATAATGTGGGTGTAAATTTGTAAATACAAATTGACAAGTCAACGTTAAGTCTGAAGCGGCACTAAAACAATCGGTAGTACTTTTTTGTAAGACCAACAAAAAGTCCGAAAGTCGAACGACCGTTACATTTTAGTCTAAAACTGCACTTAACTCGACGCCCCCCCCCCGCCATTATCTGCGCGGGCGCACTATCCGGAACGTTACCGTTTTTATTCAAATTTAAAATACAAAAACCATTTAAACAATAACCTTAGCACGTCAATATATTTTTATCGGCGTGATCGTGTGATATATTGACAATGCGGTTTTTTCTTCGTGTGTTTTTATTCTCCTCGGACAGCTGTCAAGCCGAAATATAAATCCCGTGCGTTTCTAAATTAATATTGACGCGTTCCATTTAAAACAACAACGGAGCGAGCTGTAAATTGAAAATAATGAAATGTGATTGATGGAATTCGTCGAAATTTTTAATCCACGAAAATACTTGGGTATGAATTTTAGTTTTTAAATATTTTAAAATAATTTTTCACACAAAATTAACTAGCAACCCGTCCCTACTTCGTATGGGTAAAATTTGTACTAAGTTACCCGCCCCATTTCCCCCTTTTAAGTTAAAATTTCCAAAAATCCATTCTTAGCGGATGCGCTATAAAATAAAATTATTTACAAATTTTTAGACTCAATCCTGTGCATTGATAGTTAGGACAAATGATCTTATAAGTATATATATATATATTTATTAGTACTCCATTGAACTTTAGTTAATGAATAATTAGGGAAAGATATATTTTATTGATTGCATCAATTGGCAGATGAACTGTAAATAAAAACCTGCGAACCAAAACAATGCCCGTTAAGTAGTTCATCACACGTGCGTTCTCATTGACCGTCATGGGAAACATTTAACAAGGGTGATATATTACTGATAGCCAATTATCTACGGGAACACAATCCATTGAACCGTTATTGGTAAATTATAGATATCGTTCTAAAACGCTGTTTAAATAAAAGCAAACGGCCATGGGAAACAAGCAACTCGCCATATACCTGTTAATTATTGAGCATTTCGTTTATCATCGAATGAAATGGGAACAGTTTTAAATTGATGCTATTTGTTTTTAGTCCAACATAAATTTAACGTATTATAACAGTTATATGGATTGTATGTATTGTTATATGCAGTTATATTTATAATGTGATTATTAGTTATTATGCGAATAAATGAAAGAGAACAGTAAGTATTATACGCACAATATAAATGCAAGTTTTTGCTACATAATCTGATCGAAAGTTATCCCGTGATAATACAATGTTTCGTCGAAAGCAAAAGTCTTGGAGCACTTTCACTAGTCTTCCAAACAGGAATATAACGATCCACATTTAACGGTCGGAGTAGAGATTCATAGAAAAATGTGATGAGCTGCCGTCCGTGACAAAAGTAGCATACTCGCTGTTTAGTAACCAAAAGTACAAAGATTTGGAGGAAAAAGTAATGGAACCAGTTTTGATCTTCGTTAAAGGATAAGTCTTATCAAAATATCAGTATTTATTTTTGTTCATTAGCGTATTTTTACTTTATCAGATCTGTGTATATTTCGTTTTTGTAATTTTGGAGGTGGAAGTAAAGGCTTTTTTTTGTTCTTTTCTCCGATTCTTAAGTCCTTAATAGAATCTTTCCTTATTTTTTCCATTAAATACTTAATATCGTTTATTCATGTTAGTTGATGTTTAACGATATAAACAAGTTGTTATTCACCAACTTATACAAGATGGACTTAGACGGACATAATAAAAACGCGTTATATATATATTATAAGACTCTGATACTAGTATTAATACACATGTATGTACTCGGTTTGTAGTATTTTTATCTACCTCGTAATTTGACATCGTAAGAAATGACGGCAAAATAATATTATAACGAAAATGCATATTTTGTTTATAAAGTTAATAAAAAAAAATCCAAATCTGTCACAAAGCTACTAATGGTTACAATAGACGTGTCGTGTGCGTGGGAAGCCACTTTCATCTCATTCAAATGTTAGAAAGTGCGTCAAGTAACGCGAACAGCACACGCAAAACTGCATTCTCATTTAAATCTAAAAATTATATCTCAATTGGATCTATTTTTAATTACAGTTCAGCAGGAGAAATGTCGGGGCTTATCGTGATTTGAAGCTTCAACATTCGGTTAAGATTGCTATTTACTGGGCCATCTTAGCTTATATTGTTTATCGACATCGATAGAATTCTTGTATCCGGATCTGATCCCTGTGAAAGGTTATTTTTTATCCGAGTACGTTAGCAGTCGTTGGGTGCACTGAACCATATCTTACATTCTGTTTGCTTAGGGTTTCTACACACGTGAGCCACTCCGTGAGAACTACGCAACGTTTTCCATTAAAAATGTCATTTGCACGTGGGCAAATGCGTTTCTGCAGTAACAAGTGCAAGCAAACGACGGTTTGGGATAATTGCTCCAGTTATTTTTTTATGGTTGATTATTTACATCCTACGTTATATCATGTATGTTTGTACGGGGAATGGGTGAAAAATGTTGAGGAATGCACGCAATTAAATAATGATGTGTTTGAAACAGAATTGCGTGCTATCCCGCATTGAAATCGATCTGTAAACAGATGATGCTTCCCTTCGGTCACCCGATGCAGAATGTATGGAGGGTGCTATAAATATGGTAACGCGCGGGGGTTGGCAGATGCCGCTTCGGCCGTTACCGTTCCCCTATCTGACGAAAAATTTTGAAATTCGAACACGTGTGTTGACAACGTTTTTCTAATCACCCACATAGTTCCGATTTCGCGAGTTTGTTTCGGTTTCAATAAATGCCGACTGAATACCCAAATATCTATTCTACTAACCCAGTTATCGGTTATTCGAGATGATTTTTGGTCTTATAAAAACTGTTTTCATTTTTAATTATTTGGGTGTGTTGTGTTGATTAATTATGATTCGATATAATAAATAGAATTAAATTTTTAAAATGACTTATAGGAAAGTATAATAATAATAATTAAATACTTTCATTACTGTCGCAGGAAATTGTAATGAGTTGCCGGGGTAGTGACAGTTAAAAAATCAATATAACCGTTAGAGTCAGTGTCCGCGAGGGTGCAATACAAAAGGGTGCGCACGCGCACGGGTCGCTTTGTGCATTACGAATCACAATGCAATAATAAGATTTACGAGTGCAACGCATTTACTTTCGCTAATAAAATTGATTGAAGCTACAACGAAATGCAATTGTACATCTGCAAAGATAAATATTTCGTACTGTACATATAATTTTTATAAATAGATATTTTATTTAAATGAAAATGTTACTAAGTACGAAAACAGTACGAAATGCAATTTGATAGCCACGTCTATGAATTTGAGTGGTCTCATTATACAATTGTAACATTTAATATTTAAAAGTGCATAGAATTTCTGGGACCCCGCAGTTACGTCCACTTAAGTACACGTCGAAGAAAACATTGCAGTTCAACGACACTAGAAAAGGTGTAATTACGAGTAATAGAAGGGATCTTAGAAAATTGGGTGACCCGGTTATTTCTTAGACCCCCTACTTCGTCTATACGGTTGGTCAGTTTTAGACAATGCAATTTGTGACCCTTCTCTAGTTAAGAACTCTTTAAACGATTAGAATTTACATCTGCGGGTAATAACATGCTATGATTTTATAGACGTTCGATTCCAGCTGTACAAATTCAGTTGAAATGACCATACTTAAAAATAATCCTGGCAAGATACAATTTCATGCATAAAATTAATTAAAAAAATAATATTTGAAATAGTAGCATGCAAATTTAATGTACATTATTAACTACCAGAACAACGGACAATGTTACATTTTTTCGACACCGTAATTCAATAGTAGCCGCCATTTTGCAATGAGGATTGCGCATGCGTAGTAGGTGGCAAAATGACGCGTCTCACGTCTGCTTCGTATCAATGTGGGTGTGACAAGGACGGAAGATACAACGTAATTCAGTAGCTATTTGAATTAATCACTTTTCATTGATTTGGATGTTTTTTTGATTATCTATTGGTAAACGCCTCAAAAATATTGTTTATAACTTATATTGAAGTAAAAATTAATAGATAAAGTTCTACGATGCTTATGTTAAATGTGTCGATATTTGATTGTTGATTAGTATACTTTTTATTGAAGTGGATAGATTTTATTTTCGTAATTATATAGGCATTAAGTACGCGATTGTTTACATAGTAACTTTATTAATATCTCGTTTCTAGTTTGCTACACATGTGTAGTCTAAAATGGAACAAATGTGGGAGGCTCGTACTCACTGCGTAATATGTCAAAACAAATAACATGATCTAGGTCAGCGGTGTATACAACTGTACAATGCTTCAAAAATGTTTTAACTAATCAACACTAAAAGGAAAATAAAAACAATTTAATAAGTACCTTAACATTTGCAAAAAACTTCGCCCCTTAGTTTATAACGTAAAATCCTTCATTAAAAATTAACTTCTTAAGATTGTATTGAGGCCTAATTTTTAATTACGCGTTACTAAATTATTTAATAATGCCCCGTCTTATGAACTTTTTGACACCATAGTGGACAAAAAATTGCAAGTCCAACGTCTATAGAGTACGAGGCGTTCCTTTTAGGGTTGGCAGAATAACAAGGAAGCGTATTAAAATAAAAAAAGTTATAAGAATAGAACTTAATTATTAATCTTACGATAATAACTAAAATATTATGTTAAGAGTATGGTTTCATATTTTACGACTGTAATGTTTTGTTATTAAAAAATTATGTTTGGTCTTCGAGCGATATTGATTAATTAGTTGTTTGTGCAATATATAATTTAAAATTGTTCCTTAAATGATTAGAAGTGTAACAAAGAATTATTATGATTTACTTATTTTATTTTATCTGTATGTTAAATTTTGCATGTTTTACAAATACGTAGTCAAATATTACCAATTACCGATTGTGTTTTCGAGACGCCGCCGTTTAGTCTAATGAAACTCAATGGCTGTGGTAAGTAATTGTGCAACACTAATTTATAACGTAATACTATTTACATAAGTAGTGAAAGCATTATCTGAATTCAATATAACGAAAAATTAAAATTTAACAAAATTATATTGAGTTTAAATATGAAAACAGATTTTTTACTAAGAATAATTTTTTTTTTTTTTGGTTCAGAGATTTTCTCCCTAACGCCAAGACATCGGTCAAAGGATTTGTCAATCAATGTAACCTTGCGTTCTGTTATGGATAACACGTCATTGGCATCACTAATTTTTATTTATGAACTGATATTTTATCCTATACAATCGCATGAGTCACACATTTCATTTGTATATACGAGGTTATATAGAAATTTTATTTAATGTACAAATTTACGACGATCTATCTTATCGCATGTATAAAGTTAATTATTGTTGTTAAATAGCTAGTAATATTATAGTTTGCGTGAACTATTGATAACTATGTTTACAGTACTAATTAGCTTGTCAGGTTATCGTAGTCTATGCAGGGTGAAGATAGTTGTGCAATATTTTCAACATTGAATCGTAAATGAAATAAATGGAGGTTATAAATAATACTGACCTGTTATTCTCTTTTGCGTTTTACTGTTCTCTGGACTCGATACTTTTGACTCCTGGGCTGGCGTTGTCGGTTTTGGTGTTGTTATCGTGATGGGGGACCTTCTCAATGCGACGGGTATAGTCGACGCTGGTACGAGCTGCCAAGCGAACCTCTGCGTACCAGGCAGAGGCTTTTCATTTGCGAAATCGAAACCCCATCTTTGGCTGTCCAGTTCCAGCTGCCTCGCCAGCTCTCTCTCAACGAACCGTCTGTTCTCTTCTCTATCCGTGCAACCGAACAAGTTTCTTCGCACACCTTCGAGTGTGGTCACACCACGAACTCGTAATGATCTAGTGTCCAGCATTGTGGTGGCCTGTAGGCCGGGTGCCCTCACACTCAACGCGGACATCTTCAATCTCTAAACAGTCCACGAACGACGCACTTTGATAGCATCCGCGACGCTACCCTATAGAAGAGTACGAAATAGTTTATGAAATGTTCACTTAGTACAATATAATAACGTTTATATTATAACACACCAATAAGATTTTTAATGATTAGTTTCGATTGTAAACAACTAAACAACGATATGACGCGACGCACGCGATAGTGACGCTCTACGTCCACGCGGACGACGGACAATCATCGACTGAGTGGCTGAGTGCGCTTGAGCTGCGCGTGAGCGAGCGTTCGCCTCATGCGCCGCCAGGTCGAACGCGTCGCCCCACGCGTGTAGTTCCACCACTCGATACAGTGTGGCGCTACAATCGCATTTTTACGACCTATTTTATTATTTTTAATTGATTTTGTTTGCGGGAAATTTAATTAGAGCTATCAAATATAATAACAAAAATATATTTATTCTCCATTAAGATTATTTTGTTTGAAGTGGTTAGTATTGTTTTAGATATGTTCGTTTTTATAAAATTCATATAAATACAAAATACCGTCGACTACTTAAATAATGTCAGGGGGAAAAATACTTAGAAATAGTCTAATTGTTAATAAAAGATAACTTGCTTGGTTATTGAAGCTGCTGTTAGCAGACGAGTAATTTACTTTCCCAATAGAAAATTATCATTAACAAAATAAAAACATTAAGTACCGGCTGTATATTTCTTTAATAAAACTTAAGAAATTAAAACTGCAGAATAATTATTTATAATTTTAATATAATTAACATATTAATTAAAAAATAATTAGACATATTTACAATTATAAATAAAATCTTATTGCACACAAAACACTACTACTTATTCTATAGATATTTACGTTACCATCTAATTAGAAAAAAGATTTATTATTCATATAAGACTACCAAGACATATAAAATGTTCCCTTTATTATTGGAATATAAAATCATAATCATGGCAACACAACAATGGAGCTTGTTTACGAAGAACGAAGACGTGTCTAGTTACGTGTGCAGCATACTTTAAAACTTCTTATCAGAAATATAGCCGTCCCTATCGCACTCGCACTCAGTTGCGTTGCGTGAAAAAAGACGGGAAATATATTAATAGCACACAACATCGCCGCCATTTTGCTTAACGAAGACTAGAATTTTAGGGTACGATTAAAAACGATGATTGTCATAAGCATTACAGATATACAAATAATTGGATAATTTGTATGAAAAATACGTAATTTATAAATATTATTATAAATTACGATATATTTTTGCTAAGCGTCATTTCTGATATTATGGTGATACAGAATAAAATTGCGAAATTAAAATTAAATGGACGGATTTCATTGCAAAAGTAAGTTGTTAATGGATAAAACTATACTTATTTTTGTATATAAACATAAATATAGACTTACCTTCTTAGTTTTATATCGATAAAACACGGAAAATCGTCAATTTACCGTCGGGGTTCACTGCACTGGCGTACTATTTTTCGAGGTATGACAATGACGCGATGGCGAGAGCGCGGGCTCGCCGCTGATTGGTTAAAAATGGCGGCCATTGCTCTCATTGGCTGGACGATTTTAGGCGGCAAATTTCGGTTGGTCGAGGCGCCGGATGGCGGGAAATAAATGCGACTTTCCGGTGCGCACGAGTTTTGTTACGGAAAATTGTGTTTGGCGCGTTTTGCTTTTGCTTTGTTTACTTTTTATTTCGGTAACACTTTCAAGATCGTTTGTGTAGGTGGATAAGTACCGCTTATATATAGACTATAATTTAAACTCGTTATATTTCAACTGATTTTATAAATGTATCTTGCATATTTATTTACAAATATGTAATTTAACGCAAAAAGTTTATATCAAGTGTTTTTTCCACAAAATAATTAAATTTAAAAACAATAGACAAGATCGTTGGATGTTGTCTTTAAGCTTGATTTTTCAAATATTTCGCCTTGAGTTTTATTTATTTTTAGTCTTACCTAAACACTGATGGTATTTATTTATATAATCATTTCATTTCAAACATAAAAAAAATTATACAATATTTAATACGTAGTAATTTAGTAAAATACAAATTTAAGTTACTGCTTATAAAATATATTTAGGTATTTTATTTCGACAAGTTTTGTAATAGATGGCGTGAATATAATTTAATTTTGCATTGCATGAATGTTTTATAATTTATTTAAAAAGAGGTAGGATATTTTCGGGAAGGGAGGGAGGAAGGTATGTCTGAATTTAGTTTTTTTTACTGGTATGGACATCTTCGAGTAGACTTGTTACTGTGACGTAGAAGGCCGTATAATTTTATTTTATTCAATCACTATTAAATTTTTGGAATAGACAAAAAGAGTTAGGGCGTTTTGTCATTTACCAAAGTAAGTACCGCTGTTGAGAATTCCTTGACAAAATATTTTGACTACATGGACGTGATGGCTAAAAATCCATGGTATTTTTGACTCCACTAGACTTTCTGAATTTTTCTCATTTTACCTGTTTATTTGTATTTTAAGGAAACCGTAATTTCACACTTCATATATTTTAAGATTTCCGAAAAAAAAATATTTTCGTGATAAATTTTACAATTTCCTTAGAAAAAGAAATTTTCCGAGTGTGTCTAATTGTACCATATTTAAATAAAAAATCGACAGACCAATGTAAAATCAAACTAGAAAATGTAAACTGTAGAGGTAAGGGCGGCAAAAAATGAACAGCAATTACTCGGAAAATATCTGTATTCACCACTGATCTTCGCGTAGAATTATAAAAAAAGAAAGCTTCGATATAAATCTTACCTTTCATTTTCAAAGCTACGAGCTATAGCGTCTGCCACTCATCGTATTATATGTGCTACTCAACTATTATTTAATATATTATTTAATCTATATATCCACGTATATATTTTTATGGCATAGGTAGGCGGACGAGCATATGGGCCACCTAATGGGATGGTAAGTAGTCACCACCGCCCAATAGACAATGGCGCTGTTGACCATTCCTTACATCGCCACCAACTTCGGGAACTAAGATGTTATGTCCCCTGTGCCTGTAGTTCCACTGACTCACTCACCCTTCAAACCGGGACTCAAGAATACTGAGTACTGTTGTCTGGCGGTATAATATCTCATGAGTCGGTGGTACTTACCTGGTTGGGCTTGCACGAAGCCCTACCACCAAGTAATATAATTATATTGCATTATCGTGAAATATTCTTAAATTTCTTTAACCGCTTATTTAGATGACTTATATATAATTATTTTAAAAATATATTTCTTACTTTCATGTAGTCGTATTTTAATATCTCCGTTCTTTAGTTGTTATAAACATTTTTAAACAGAAAGCTAGTTCAGTTATTATTCATACATTTTTTACATTACATTAGCAGCCTGTAAATTTCCCACTGCTGGGCTAAGGCCTTCTCTCTTTCCTCACGATGTTTTCCTTCACCGCCGAGCACGAGATGAATTATAAATACAAATTAAGCACATGAAAATTCAGCGGTCAGCCTGCCTGAGTTTGAACCCGAAATCATTCGTTAAGATGCACGCATTTTAACCACTGCATGTCGGCTCCCATTTTATGCAGTTTATTGTAATTATTTATACAGTTTGTGGTTAATTTCACTGACCAGTTAAACTAGAGTAAAGTAAAGCTAAGACTACACTGGTCGTCTTGACTTTATTTTTAGTAAATATAGCATTGTCCTTTTTAAATGAACTCATTACAGAATCCTTATATTAAAAATTTAAAAGTCATCTCTACGAGTGTATTTTACTGAACTCATCCAAAGCTGTTGCACCGGTGAATTTATTTGTGTGTATTTGGGTGGATCCCTGGGTGGTATATATTGGACCCCGTAGGGGGCGCTACGGTCGGGAAGTGAATAAAATTCTTATTTATCCAGGACGAAGTCCAAGCTAAGCGAAGCAGCTTGGAGGTATATATACTTATACTTATATACTTTAAATTAAAGTCTGATTTTAATTGGTCAAAGTTTTGTACTATATAAATTAAGTTTCCAGAAGTCTTCTAAATCGGACTCATGTCATTATTTTCAGGACAGTAACGTTATTTTTAGTCTTCCAAAAGCTCGCTTGAAACTTGGTATCAGTTAGGTTGCATATAACTACGATCAGCGATTATACAGATCCTCCGTACTAAATTGTACACTGTAGTTATTACACATATATATAATTTTTTTATTAAAATGTAATAATAGTACTTTTTTACGTATATACACAATTTTCATATAAAATTTTCTAATGTTGAGTTAATGTTACCATATTAGCATATGTGTTTATCTAGATAGCATTGTATATTGCTGTATTAAATATATAACCATACTGTGGTTTAAATTGATGCTGTTTGTACGTTAGTGACATTTTGACCTACATATAACGGAAACCAGCGTAAAGTTTGCGGTATACAAAAAAATGTTTCCGTTCGACGCAGATGTTAGAATAACTAAAAAAATGCTTTCTTTGCAGGTGCATTCAAACGAGCTTGCCAGATTTTTAAACATTTTTTTACGGTTCAACTCCGTTTTTGCTTTGAAACTGATTGAGACTTTATGTTCAGTATACATGTATTAAATATAATCTACATATATATGTATATTTAGTGAAGCTGTATGTTGTCTTAGATATTAAATATATCTTAACACTAGCGATCCACGTCGGCTTTATATTCAATTTAATTCTTAAACATGACAATTCACTTTTGTAAGGCTTTTCGAATAACGAATATTGTTTTTATTTTCTTATATTTTTATTAACCAATGAGATTTCGAAACTTGAGTGAAGGAATTGTTATTATTATATCATCCAAGATTAAGCCATTTATTTCTCGACCGGAGAAAAAATAATACAAACCTCCTATTTCACGCTTATCCCGAGGATGATTGATCTAGAACACATTTTTGCGTTACACAAAAACTCCTAACCGACACCTGGTAACGAACGTGCATTTCCGATACCACAAAGCTATTTTTGGAACCGAAGTTATCTCGATATTTACTTTAACTTAGCGTAATGGTTACATATATATTTAATCTATTGTAATTTATGCAGATACTAAAAATATATTTGTGTTAATTTTTGGAGCACAATATAATGAATGAATAGTTCATTAAATTCTATTTTGTTACTTCAGATGACCTAGATACATATGAATATTAACGAGAAGACTGAATGTACAAACTCGAACTTCTAAACTTTCATCTGATTTAATCGTGTTTATAAGCATTACAGGCTTTTTCATTTGTACATTATCCCAAAGTGTAATGTCTTCAGCGTTTAGAGGGCAATCAAGGTCGAACGATGTCGGTTCTAGAACAAAGTTTTTATGTATATTGTTTGCAATGCAAATTATATACGGCAGGGTGGTGGGTTATCGCCAGTGACTAAATAGCCGGGATACTTGCTCTACGCCATAATGGGACGTCATAACTTATACCTACTTACTACCATGACGATCCTATAAAAAATTACAAATAAAGTCATGCACATATAGGATTGTTTTATATCTATACTGATATTATAAAGAGATAAAATTTTTGTATGTATTAGTTTCTTATATTAAAATTATTTCCACTTTTAGAAAAGTACATAATTGATATTGGTTATATTAATATAATATAATTTTCTTTATTAATATATATATGATATATAAAATTGTACCCGTGTAAAGTCGGGCGGGTCGTTAGTCAAAAATCAAAGTATAGGTATCCTAGAATTAAAGAAGAAAACAACTTGTATTATAACATGTATAGTCCACGCATAATTGATTTCAATTGATGGCACAAAAATCTTTAGTAGTAATCACCGCTCTTACAACACCAAATCAAATATCGATTGGCTATTTAATACCACGTAATTACCACCCGTAACATATCTATTTACGAGCTATAATCGCGTAACGATCTGTTCAAAGATCGAATAACTATTATTTTTTTCACGTTGGCAAATAGCTCCGAGCCAAGGTCAGCAAAAACTGCAATGCATTTGATTTTGTTTTAACTACTGAAATCACTCGAGAGTTTATTTATGTTTTTTCGAAATTAACATGACCGAAGAATAGGTCATTTAATTCGATGTCGCCATGAAAGTGTTAGAAAAAAAAAAATTTTTGTTTTGTTGATGATGTTTTGTGATCTTATTAAAAGTCAAATTTGAGGTTTATATTTTGAAGTGGGGAATTTATTTTATATTGATATTTTTCTTCTACAGCGACAATATCCAAAGGAGAGACATACTTTATACACAAGTGTAGTCTTAAGTGCAGTCCCTATTCCCTCACCCTCATAACCCGATGGGAAAAAGTCTGACGCGATTTGAAAGAGTTAAGACGCAGGCCTAATGGCGTTTGCTTTTCAAGGCAAATCAACGAATTGCTGTTGAGAATTTCTCTAAACAAAAAACCACAAAACATTTTATATTGATTTTAAGCCTGAAACTAAAACATCGAAGCAATCACAGTGCCATACTAAATATTATTTATAAAAACACATAAAATCAATTTATTAAAGTAAATCTTAATATAATTGTAGTTTTATAATAAATACACAATGAGTCAGTCTTTCGGACGATTCTCATAAGCAAAAGAGAATCACAAAGAATCAGTTTCGTTTTTTTTAAGACCTCAATTAAAACACACGTAGATTGGTTGATGTGTGTCAAATTAAAAGCAAAGCGTGTCTGTGAGCAAGCAATCAAATATTAAAGGAACCACTGTGAGTTCGCCATGCCAAATCACCGTGTAATCGTGGGTCGAACTTTTGTACAGTCGCTCACAATTTTTTTAAGCTTTAATAAAAATATGGTCGATATCACCTATTTGAAGTTTGATGTTAATCTGAAATTACTTAAAGAAGGCAAAAAATGTGTTTTGTTTCAGAAATATAAACACGTATATAAAAAATTTATTTATTTATTTTTCAAGGAAACGATTAAACTTGCAATATATCAAACGTTAATATTTTTTTTATAATTTATTACGATTCAAATATCATAAGAATCTAATTAATAAAATTTTAAAATTGCTGATTGACTACAATGCACAGACAGGCAGACAAATTGGTGAGACATTTTCAAAATTTATCAATTGTTAAAATAGGTGAATGATTGTGTGGAATTTCGTCATTTTTTAAGTTAGAAACATGGTAATCGGTGTTAAGGCTTTTATATAAGTAAATTTATATACCAACGCTGCAGTGTTTTCTGATGGGTGGGTGGGTAACATTCATATATATATATATATTTTTTTAATTTATTTATTTATGTATATATTTGTACATTTTAGGCAAATAATATTACAAATTTCAAATAATAAGCATGAAAATATTTATTAATTCCTTTATACATACACGCTTTTATTATTATTTTTTGTAATATCTTCATTATCCTAACCAATATTGTAAAGTGCAGTATAGCAATTTTTTATTTACAAAATTTAATGTTATCTATTTATATGAATTTTACATCTGTAATTGTATGAATTTCACTCGTACGAAGTCATCGGGCGGCTTGCATGTTATATTTTGTCGTGTACCGAAATCGTAGTTTTTGACATTTCAATTACAAAACTAAGTAGACTATTCAATAAAATGAAACGAGTTCTCAATTGGTGATGATATCGAGTATAACTAACATTAACAAAAAATGATATGAGTTGATAGCCTCTCTTTTTTAACTCAAATAATAAAAGACTAGATCTATGTTTTTATTGTGAAAAAGGTGAACAAAAGTTGAAAATGTTATACATTTTGATTAATGAAAGACTTTGGCATGTTTTATTACGTATTTTAATGTTTGTTAGATGATTTTGTTGAACAATTTTTTACTTGTGTATGCTCGTTTGGGTAGGTGGTACCCACACATCAGATTTACTATAGTTTTGTTCTGGTCTGAAGCATTAATAAGTCAGTGTAAAACAGGGACAAAATACATACATTCTTAGTTACCAAGCTTGGTGGCATATTGTCTATGTAGGGGATGAGTAATATTTCTTACAGGGTTCAGGCCTATGGGCGGTGATCAGTCACCATCAGTTGGTCCATTCCGATTCTGCATACCTAGAAAATAATCAAAAAATAAATTATTACTTTGAGTTGAGCTTTCCAAAAAAACCGCCCTTGGTATAAATTTTAATTTTAAAGAATCATAACTTACTTTATTATAAATGGAAATTAACTATTACAATAGAAAAATCGAAAAATTAAATCGGCAGCTGCATTTTTCTTAGTCTTCGTGAGTAAATGTTGAATTTTCGTGTAACCGATGATCCGTATAATTCGTTGTCGAATTGTATTTTCAATGTTAATTTACATACAATTACATGCTTAGTTGCATCCGAAGAGATAATAATTTGATTCCGTTTTGCTGTTATCGATTTAAAGCGCTAAATTTATTTGTATGGGTGAGATTCTACATAGAATATTTTTTTAGTAACATTTCAAAACAATATATTTATCTTTTTCAGTGTCTTCATCATCATGTAATGAGTCAAAATCGGTTTGATCAAATTGATCGAAACTTAACAGGAGTGAAATAAAACTAGTTTTTAACGGATTTAATCGCGTATATTAATTATTTTAACATCCCGACGTTTCGAGCACTTTGCAGTGTTCGTGGTCACGGGCAGACTGATGATCGGGATGTTAAAATAATTAATATACGCGATTAAATCCGTTAAAAACTAGTTTTATTTCAATGTGTAATAATCGCGAAAATCTAAGACAACATTAACAGGAGTGATTAATCCCGAGCAGTGATAGCGGGTTCAAATTCAGCCAAGTACTGAGTTTCATGTTCTTAACGTGGATAATCGATCTCGTGGTTAAGATAAACACGGTACAATAACCATCTCTTCCAAGTCCATACACAATATACAGCGAAGCATCGTGATGGAATAGCAAGGATAGATCTTTGCCCATCTTTGTAACATTTTCCGACTAAAACTTCCTTTAAAATCATTTATTTATATGAACATTAAAATAATTCGTTAGCATATTTGTATATTTGAATAAAAAAGGAGGCGTAACGGAATTCTTGAGTGTAAATGGATTGACAGATATTAATAGTTCAATTCTGTTATTAGGACGTAAATTGAATTAATCTATCGAGTTAAGATTTTAGTTATTTGATATAATAATAATATCCGTTAGTAATTACAATTTTCACATTGGAGTTAAAAACGTGAATATATAGACAGCAGCACTAGACTCAGCTAGTTTAATTTAACGATAATAACCGATGATCGCGGGTTCGAACCCAAGTACCACTGAATTTTCATATGCTTAATTAGTGTTTATATTTCATCTTGTGCTCGGTGGTGAAAGAAAACATCGTGAGGAAACCTAAGCCCAACAGTGGGCATTTCCAGGCTCTTAATTTACTTTTTAACATATATACTAAACTATTATTACTTATACGTACGAGTAAATATACTATAACTTGAAATTTGGCAGGTTCCTTATTTTATCTGTGGTTATTTAATTTTAATATTAAACATATCTATTGGTATTAAAATATGTTATATACGTCATTATTGCAAGTTCGTTGGTCTCATTCATCTGTCTTGCCCTGAATTACACGGAAATGTGTAATGAGTGTATGTTACACCGGATATGGAACGCAGATACGTATGAATAATTTATGCGAACCTACTTATAAAATGTAGAAAGTTAATTTATTAATAAATCGATTACCTTTCACAATGTGTGGATTTGTAGGTTATTTATAATACTTTTTAAGTTATGAGAACGTCACTTAAGCTTCGCTTGGTAATATTTATGTATCGGTCAAATTTCAAAACAGTTCTACACTTCTTTTGACGATTGATCAACAGGTAGTCTAATTGTTCGTGATTATTCAAATAGATTAAAAAAATAACTGTTTTGCTTCTTCGGCACAATTACAAGTGGTTTTCAATTTATTATAAAAAAAAAATATATTATGATAAATGTATTTTTTTTCACCACTACTATAATAAACCACTAAAGATGGCCCAGTGGTTAGAAAGCGTGCATCTTAACCGATGATTGCGGGTTCAAACCCAGACAAGCACCACTGAGTTTTCATGTGCTTATAGTTCATCTCATGCTCGGCGGTGAGGAAGCCTGCATGTGGCTAATTTCAACGAAATTCTGCCACATGTGTATTCCACCAACACGCATTGGAGCAGCGGAGAGGAGGCCTTAGCCCAGCAGTGGGAAGTTTACAGGCTGTTAATGTATGTAAATGTAAGATAAGGTGTGAAGTTGTCTATTTCGAATAACTTGACACTTCAAGCAACTTCACCATGAAGTTTTCATTCAAGCCTCTTATCATTTTTTCTTCACGCGCTAAAATAAATATGACTTCAAGCAAGGTATATTTGATAAAATATATCATTACATTAAAGAATAATCAAATAGATTTATGTATTTATATGATATACAAGTGTCTGTAAACAAATATTATACAATCAATGCAAACAATTCCTGCGGTCATCAATCAATGTATACAAAGGATCTGACTTCCCATTATGCAAATGCCATATATATCTATTTTATTGAACCAGGAAACATAGTGTAATACACGTACGTTATATGAGGAATATATATTATTATTTACGAGTAGGTGTAGGAAGTATAACATAATTATTAATCTTGTTAGTGACTCAGTTCTTGACTAGTTGTGAAAAAAGTCTAATCAAGTAATTGAAGTCCCTCTCGTATCATATTATAATATGTTATTGTGACTCATTTAACAAGGATGATTCAACATATATATAATATAAACGACGTGAAGGTACTTTGTCATCATTCGATTATCCTTATGTCATTTATTCGGGGTCAGTGTCGTGCATTTTATTTTATTAACCTTCAGTAAAAATAATGTCGTAGACTTTTGTAGCCTGTTCGACGCTATTTCTCTGTGGGAATGTTTTTGCTGAGGAGCTATGAGTTGACGCGGTTAACCCAATAATCTTATAACCGCTCTTAAAAATGTCACGTGTTAAGTTGTTGCTCTACTAACTTTGAAGGTAAAAAATAAAGTAAATGCGCCACTGCTGAGATAATGCCTCCTCTTTCTTTTGACGTTAAGGATTGGAGCTTATTCCTTCACACTGCTCCAATGCGAGTTGGTAGATACACAAATGACAGAATTTCATTAAAATTAGATGCAGGTTGCCTCAGTATGTTTTCCTTTGCCGCTAAATACGAGATGAATTATAAACACAAATTAAGTACATGAAAATTCAGTGGAACTTGTCTGGGTTTGAACGCGCAATCATCGGTTAACATGTATGCGCTTCAACCACTAGGTCATTTCGATACATATTTTTACTTCTCATTTTGAAGGTACACAACAATATTGAATACTGCTGTTTGGCGGTAGAATATGCACCTACTTCATCTGGGTAGGTTAAATACACACATATTACGAAGCACCAAGTACGTCTTCTTAACGAGCTTATGACGATTTGGGCACCCCAGTTTTTACTTACATGGACTAGATTAAAACTAGAATCCAACAGTATACTAAGTAGGCCATGATACTAAGTGCGTTATTGTTAGAAAAACAAAGTTGCATGGGATTATCGGTGTATGCTCGGAACTGGTTATCTGATCTAATCGAGTTCTGAAGTCTAGTTATCAGGTCAGTTCGAACGAGTCTAAAGCAACCGTTTTGATGCAGTATTTAAAAATAGACTAGGATTTTTATCCATATTTTTATTTTAAACGGTAGTAATTTGTGGAAAGTGAATACCCTTGATCTTATGCTTATAACTGATTTACCAAATTCTTAATAAAATATTAGGTATTATTCACACAATATCTTTTTAAATTATAGTCTCTGTGTTATCGTGATATATAAGCTGTATTATTGTAAAGTTTCATTGAAATACATTCAGTAGTTTTTGAGTGATGAGTAACAAATATCCATACATACACACTTTCACCTTTATAATATTTGTAAGGAGTTTCTACAACACTGTTTTCACTCCGACTGTATCTCGAGGACCCGAAAAAATGTTTACGGGGTGATCGATTTAACCCCAAAATCTCGCAGGACGAAAGTTTAGACACGCGCAAGTGCGGTCATTAGGCGCATCCTTTGTTAAATGAGGGTTGCCGGCGTAAAGTTCAAAGCTATTTTAATAGTTTAGAATAGTTGAAATTGTATCGTAAGCGTTAATTATTTTATAACGCTTATCAAAACGCGTGTGTTCTGATTTCGTATTATCGACGCTAGCTCTTATTACATGGTATTAAACAAAGGACCCCGATTGCGTCCGATTATACGTTCATGGTTATCTTCAAAAGGATTAATTGATTTAAATGTACTTGTATATATATTATAATTAACGTAATTCTCAGGTGTAGGTATATTTAAACCTGACTAGTGATTGTCCCGCCGAGAACAACTAATTCCCTGATTATATCTTAAGAGCATAAGATCCTCGTTAACGTCTTTGCTTTCCTTCAGGTAATCAGTAAATTTTAGTTTGATATGTACAATTGGTACCATAGGCGTGTACTTACCACTTACTCACTGGTTGACACTTACTGGTTATACTATCACCAAAAACAAATTCGGTGCTAATGTATTCAGTTTGGATGGTGAGTGTAATTAAAATCACAAAATAGGTTTGAATTGACATTGAATTGACATGACATTACGTTTCATAGGCAAGAGTTTAAATAATAATACTAAAGACAGGTACAGGTAAAAGAACAGATTAAATATTTGTTTCAATGTCGCAATTTAGAAACATTTATATTAAAAAAAACGCGTGCGTCTCGAGACGCCCAACAGAAGTGATAATTGAAACTAATCTAATTGAACTATTTCATATTAAAATTTAAATTTGAAGCCACACTGACGCCGTAACGCGTTACGTAACGAAACACCATACCCTCCCATGAGAAATTATCACTTAGAAAAAATCAACTCAATTTTTGAGACAGTAAGTTTAAATAAAGTGTGTCAACGAATTTATTGTTACTAAGCGTTTGAATACATATTTTTGTGTCAGTTTATAAAGTGTTCATTTCCGGTTAGATATAACATTGTTACCATTCGATGAGTAATTGTAATATATTAACAGGAAAATTGATTGGCTTTGATGTAACCTTAGTCATTATTTATTTACAATAATTATTTACTTTATTACGATTTTATTCTAAATATATGTCAGTGAATGTTGTTGCATCACAATAAAAATAAACTTTACTAATAATTGTCCGTTCCGACTTCGTGCATGTAAATTTTTTCTATTTTTCGTACCGTGATATATATAATACGCCTCGGGTTAGTTTTCAAAATTACGTTTTCGAATTACAAGATAAAAGAGCTATAGTATACCTATAAACGTTTAAAATTAATATGTTATTTATTTTAAGAACGATTAATACTTCGTGAAATTTAAATAAAGCTAAATTTGGCATACAAAACTTATACGACGTAATATATTTCACGACATGACCCGTGGCGTATATATTATACATGTCGAAAGATGAAGTGGATGTAGCGTGGTAACTTCATAAAAGTTCGAGGTTCTATGCTTCAGTTCGATTTTTTTTTATGTACGTTGTATAAGTAAAAATCAATTAAACTAAGCCACAGTTATAGGATATTCACATAAATAAAATAAGCTGTTTCGTCTACCGCCATGAAATTAACTACACGAACTTTTTATTCCTGTAACAATTTCGCTTTCATTACAAAGGGCAGAAGAAAGACAAAAAATGTCTACATCACGTGTGACAAGGACGGATATATTTAATTCTTAATACACACGGTTCCTTCATAACTGACCTTACCCAATGAGTTTTTATTTATCATTCATAGACAATTACATTAAAGTCTCGGAGCGGGACTAATGGCGATTTCAAAGAAGCGAGAGTAATATTTAATCTTAAAAATATTTTTTTATTTTTTGAACATTAAGCGCGACTCATAATGGATTTGCTCTCAGAGTATTCACTAGTACCCTTAGATAAAAACTCTTGACTATTTTTAGTTGAGTTAATAGCAATTGCAAGCGACAAAGGTAATTTTATACTTTTTATAAATAGAATGACATATTTTATATTGGAAATATAAAACTTATCTTGGAGTACTGATTACGCCAAGAATATAAAGAATATTAAATTACAAATATAAGTAAATTGATTATCTTAGCAATAATTCCTAATCTATCTCTATATTTATTTTTTGAACGAATTATTATTAAGATGAAATTAATGATTGTTACAATATATAGTTTGAACAATATATAGTTTTCTGATCTGCTGGGGCACAATGGTTATGAAAATATATCTGTGGTTATAAATTGACCTGCGGTATTACCCGCGCGAAATTTATCCAACTTTAGATATTTATAGCCCACAAACCTTCACCCTCCATTTTACTCCCTCAAAGGGTGAATTAAAAAAATTAGCCTAGGTCCGTCCCTAGGATTCAAACTATCGCTTTGCCAAATTTAATCTAAATCGGTTTAGTGTGAAAAGAGTTACTTTCGCGTTTATAATATTAGTATAGATTCATATGTTTCTGATTGATTAAATTACCTACTCTTTCCAGGTAATTTTATTCGTCATTTACGTTCTAAAATGTTCAAATAAGATATTTTAAATATTTTTTGTAACTGAACTAAGTATAGTAACAATGGCAGAATATTATTTTATTAATTTCGATGAACTTGTTCTATGAGTTTGCGAGTTTTTTTATTTTAAATTGCTGTGTGTTGTGTTCTGTTAAATATTTTTTTAGAATGAGATCGGTCTTTTGTACGAATTTATATATTATTATAGAGTTAATAATTGTATAAAATGTAATAAATAAATAGCACACACACTCCCTCTCTCTCTCTAACACATACACACACACGGATGGTACACAGATATTATATACAAGATTATTTCAGGTGAAAACTTTAACTTCACATTTAAATTAATTTTCAATAATAATATTTAAAGTAAACACATTATTGATAACATTCTAAAAATATCAAAGATTTGATATAGATCCAATTCAAAAATATTACAGAATTTAAAAATGACAATACAAATAAAAAAAAAAGAATTTATAATTTAAAAACAAATAACGTATGTAGATATATAAACTAGTTGCAGGTTTGAATACATAATTTAAGTCAAAACAGCACTTGAACGTCGATAAGTCGAATTGTATTTTTTACAAAGCAGTAAATCGGGCGTGACGAAATAAAAGTATTGTGCTATACGAGTACTGAATAACGATCACATTTTAAATCCAGTTCATGTAATTGTAGTTCAAACATTTACGTTTTATAACGTCAGAAAAAAAAATACAATTCGTCATGTAATCTCTCGAATCGTAAATTATAAAAAATCTTAACGAGTCCACTTATAAACTTTGTGTTATTGTATTAACTAGTTGACGCCAGTGGTTTCGCTCGCGTTTTACGGGTTGGTCGTCAGGTACATATATAAAAAAGTAGTCTATGTCCATTCTTGCAGTTCAAGATTGCTTTCATTAAATTCGGACGAACGAGAGCAACAGACAGAAAGACAGGGTAACTTTTGACTTGACAGAGTAATTTAATATAGACTAGCTTCTACCAGCGGCTTAACCCATGTTACAGGGGGGAATCAGTTGATTATTACACTGTGCGGAGTAGTGGAATATGTCCTTAACCTTCTCTTCAAAACCTCTTTTGTATGTATTATTTAATGTTTAATGACTTAAATAATAATTTTAATGAACCATTATAACTGAAATCCAAATTGAGGTAAAATTTTGGGCGTTCTAAATGTAATATTTTCGATACAAGGATAGGGTTATGGTTAATTAACAAAGGCGTTATTAATTACGAGTATGTCTTTTGACAGGCCAAAATTTGATTTGATTTTACCATTATATCGTTTGATTATTAACATATAAATAGCAAATTCCCATTCGTTCAATCCCAACTGCACTGTAGAATGGTAATTAATCTTCAATGTGTGCTTTGAGTTAGTGGAATTGTCCTTGCTGTGGTATATGTAACGAGGCAATAATGCCATCGTGTTCGTGCAGCGTGTCGGAGGTTGACAGGTGCCAATCTTATACGTGCGCGCGCGCAACCATGGGATGCACACGGAAGAAAAATTTAGTTCAGGATCGATATTGAATATATTTTTTTGTAATTTTAATAAAAAAATTGTTATAATTAACCGGGCACGTCATAAACTATCATTCATTAATTGATTTACTTAATGCTATTGGATGATTATTATAATTTTTTTCAGTTAAATTTTAGAAATATTATTGATTTATTAAAACACATCATTTAGTTAAAGTATTTAAAAACCCACGAATGGTTTGTTGCCATCAAATTTAATAGTTTAATTGTATTCCAAATTACGACTGCACAAATTAAATCCAGAGTCACTCCTGATACGAGTTGTTACAACTACGTGGTATTTGTGTATTTAACTGACGTAATTTTAAAGTAATTTCAATATACTAAAATGCTATTAATTTAGTTTCCAAAAACTTAATTTAAAAATAATCAAAGTATCTACATAGTATATGGTAGTAAATACATAATTGGTCATGATTCGTAGTTGGATTGCTTCACGTAAGGCTTTGTATGAAAATGATCACTGCACTCGTCAAACAGAAGCAGGTCAAAATAGTATACTTAGCCTCTGATAGTTCTTTCGTAGTCTCTTTAATTGTTTTTTTTCTACGTTGTAGAAACTGAATGAGTCTTCATATAATTTAATTTAAGTATTTATTTTATCTATTAAATCAATTTTATGGCATAAGATAACAAATGGTAGTAGGTACTCTTGATTTTATTATAGTATTCTCTAAAAATTATACCTCTAAATCGCTTCGTGTGTCGCAGCTCATAAATGAGTTCACGCGTCACAAACCCTAGCAGTGATTGCGGAGGATGCCGACCATTAAAGGACCCCTCGTTCCTGCTCCCGATAACTGCTAACTCGTCCAGGTATGTGAAACTTAGAATTTGTGTTAAATATTATTAGCTAATGTATATTTTATAGCCTAGAACAAAATTGTATTGATAAATTATTTTATAGTTTCAATTTTGACCAAAAGTGATCTGTACGTTTAGTTCAGGACTTCAGTGGTATTAATTATGAGTAGGTCATTGATAATTAAAAAAGTAAGTTTAATTATGATATAAAAAAAGTTTTTATTATAATTATATAATCTGCGGACAGTACAGAACCTTACATTTTCATGTTATTTTAAATATCACATAAAGAAATACATATATTCTCTAAAGGTGTCAACAGACAATTATTATAAGTACCCATTGTTTTACGTTATTGTGACGTCATACGTGCCTATCGATATATCATATCGAAGCTGCAGGTAATTAATAATAAATATTCTTCGTTTAAACTAGAGCTGGCAGAGTCTGGTAGATTCTGAGAATAAACGAAAAAAAAAAGTTCTTCAGGTTTTTTAATACTAGTTTAAATGTTACGTATAAATGTATGTATATGTATATATGTATGTATGTCTATTCTTAATTGGACTCAAGACAATAAACTGCTAAGAATTTAAAATATAATAATGTATTCCATTAAAATTAATAGTATTTTAAATTTCGAAAAAGTTCGTTTTCAATTACAAATCGTATGTAATGCTTTTTTTATGTAAGGTTAGGACCTTCCTGTCCTTATGACTTTTACTTTTTAAACATCTTGTGACCGTAGAAAATGTATAAAAAATGTAATCAGCGTCCACAAAACGTAATATCATCCAACTTTCCCTGTCGTTAGATGAAAGGGAACACGAAAACGTATTGAATGTGCTTGTATTACGGTACAATTGACATTTTTAATTTGAGTATATTGTGATGGGGTTAAGATTGTGTAATATGTGTTGCAGTAAAACTATGGCATTTACTTAAGTTTCCCAAATAACTTAAATGTTATTATGTAATTATTTGGTTTGATACGAGCGAATAATAATGGTATGTCAGGTGTTTGTATTTAAAGGAAACGTCTGTTTACTAAAATGTTCGTACTCTGTACTTAATTTTTTTTTAAATTAAAAAAGTCCTTACGTTTTTTTTTCAAATATCGTTGAGATTTGGAAATTGATTAACAATTCAATTTAAATTGTAACTCAAATTTATTATTTTGTTTTTTGTTAAAAGAAATATGAGCGATAGTTGATTAAAAAATCAAGTAAGTCGAATGTATTATAGAGTATTTTTTAACCTTTCGATGTTGGTAACGTAATTTTTTATCGCTTTTTAACAAAATCAAAATGCGGTGATAATTGTGAATACGACCACGTTCCTTACGAGGTAATGTATTGCTCCAAAAAAGCTGATGTAAAAACTTCTGAGGAAATTATATCGAGTTGTATTGGGGTGGTTTTGAGAATAAAAAAGTACGGACACGAAATACACTCTTGACCGCACTAAATGTTAGTGTTGATGAGAAAAGGACTTCAAACCACAGCGGGATTGAATTACCGAAAATTGTATTTTGAAGGAAATCAGGATGCACGTTTATAAATTTTGCGGTTAAATCGGTAACATCAGCCCCATGTAATAATCCAAAATTATAATATTCTTTATTCAAAAATTAATCCTCGGAATCATTTTTCAGTGAGTATTTTGTGTGTGTACATAAATATGATATAAGTTGATTATCTCGCTGGTTTAGGCTTTATATAAGTCCGCGGATTCCAAAGGCCTGGGTTCAAACGCTACTGTTATTAATAAAATTTGGAAATAAAGGAGTAGAAAAAATATTCAGCTATCGGCTAATCAGAAATGAAATGTAAGGGGTATTTCAACTTTTACAGTACAAAAATAAATTACTCACATAAGCGTCATACATACACCTCGAATCCCTTTGGAACGCCAAACAGACAAACGACGTAATAGTTCCAGTATTCTGAACCCTGTTAGGTGTATAGATAAACCGCTAAACATCAAAATTAAGTAACCACACCACTTCATTTTCATATGCTTCATTATATATATAACATCTCTTGCTTGGCGATGAAGGAAAAACATCGCGTGGAGACCAGCATGTGTCTAATTTTAATGAAATTCTTCAATTCAATTCAATTCAAATGTGTAATCGCCAACACGCATTGGAACAGCGTGGTGGAATAAGCTCCAAAGCTTCTCCTCAAAAAGGAGAGGAGGACTGTAAAGGAGAGGAGAGTAGTAGGACATTTCCTGGCTGTTACTAGTTATATTAAATTATATACGTATATATATGTATGTAATGTTTAAGAATAAAATTATAACGTCATTGATAATCATTTGTCAATGTGTTTTAAAGCCGATGTAAAAGTGTACTGATCTTGAAATCGATATAATTTTACTTACCTTCCCATTATCCACTGCTTGAACAAAATAAATAAAAATCTTTAAACGTGTAATTGCATTAAACTCTACGTAAACAATGTTTGATGTTACGCCAAACAAAATAAGAATGTTTCTGAATAAAAATAGGGTCGAAATTCCCTTGTAGAGGGTACGAAGTTTAATTATTTAAGGGCTTAATGCGTAATAATTAGGTTTACATAAAAACAGTGAGGTTGAGATTCAATGAATTTGTTCAATCGGCTGTTTAATTTGGTAATTGATAACCAGACTTTTTTCCCAGACTGCGCAACCAGAAGGGTTATGCATATTTGGTTGTACAAATACCAAAATGTATGGAAAATATATCGTGTATCGATTAATCCCGTAACGAATAAATTGACGTTTGTGAAGTGACGTCAACAAACGCTTTGCTACACGATTGATGATTCGAAATCGCTTCGACAATTTGAATGTCGAATGTTCTTTGCTAAGCACGTCATTGGTCTATTTATGATTATAATGCTCAGTTTTCTATAACTTATCACTATACCTATGAGGCAAAGATACCGTAATATAGTGCCATTTAGTTTGTTTGCTTCTTACTTTACAAGACTTCTGTTATCTTATTTTCGAACAGTTAATAAGCTTTTACGTTATTTGGACAAAAAATTGCTTAATTAATTAATTTGGCTTGATTCAATTATTTCTTGTTATCCTGCCCTGTCAAAAGACATGTAAAAGATTTTTTTTTCTATTATCCTAATCAATCTACTAAATTAAACAGTAAGGCGGATTTGTTTTGCATGACATCGGAAAGTCTAAAGATCATGTCGTATTGTCTGTGCCGTTACAAACGCAAATATAAAAAAAAAAAAAAACAATATATCATTTTCAGTCTGGCAACAATTTTTTCGTCACCAATATAACAACGACGAACGAACTTGAAAATCAAATTAAGAATGTTTAAATTTAATTGTACTAAAATTGCTCCTGATATACCTCTATCCTGTTGACCGCCATTGAAATTATATAAGAAAATTACACTTTTAATGTAATTAGTGTCACAATGAGGTATAGTAGATGTCATTCGAATAACCGTGTCGTTCCCGGTCACCGGACTTTTGATACTCGCAGTAACGCTAACGACTCATTGTTGTTTGAAACATGGTCGGTTGCATCGTTTGTCCACACGTCAATAAATAATAGTTACACAAATGACTTGCATTACAAACTAACACATTACTTACTTGGTGGTAGGGCTTTGTGCATGCCCGTTAGGGTAGGTACCACCCACTCATCATATATTCTACCACCAAACAGCAGTACTCAGCATTGTTTTGTTCCGGTTTGAAGGGTGAGTGAGCCAGTGTAACTACAGGCACAAGGGATAAAACATCTTAGTTCCCAAGGTGGCGCATTGGAGATGTAAGGAATGGTTAATATTTCTTACAGCGCCATTGTCTATGTGCGGTGGTGACCACTTACCATCAAGTGGCCCATGAGCTCGTCCGCCTACCGATAACATAAAAAAACATTATACTTTATTAGTGATCTACAGATTGAAATAATATCTCGTATAGATAAAATTAACATAAGGAGAACCAATGAGCATTGAAACACGTTAGTGAAATTAGTGAAATGTTTGAATATATAAACTTACACGTTGCAAATCATTACGGCGAGGGTTTGATTGCGTTTCTTTTTAGTTATTCGTATAGTCTGGATTTCGGATCGTATGTTATTCGCGGAAATTTCGTTATGGAACTAGGAATCGTGAAAAAAAATTTCACCGTTTCTAGCAGATAGCGTTCAGAGTTTCAAATAGAGATGAATTGCACATACTTGCAATTATATTCAATTGGAAATCTTTGAGTTATTGTCTCGCTTATATTTATTAACTCTTGTTTTTTTGTGGCGTTAATTTTCCATGATTCCTAAAAAAAAGCTTAAATTATTTCATAAATGCGCTGTATTTTTGTGTGAGGTGATAAAGTAATCAAGTTTATCATTAGCAAATAATAAATTGGATATCCCTAAAATGTAATAAAAAATAAATAAATTTAGATCTTAGAATTTAATAATATGTTAAAGTTAAACATAACTGTGACATAAAACCTTCTTCAAAATTATAAAAAAAAAAACACAATTGACATGCATTCTTCCAGTTTGGCTCCGGGCTACCAAAGTTAACAATGAAGATCAGACACATTATATAAATCTTTATATAGTTTGTTATGTAAAGAAGAACGTGACAAAGTTGAATAGGGTTAAATCAGAGGGTTAGGTATTGTTCAGTAACAAGTGCAGTCTTACAAGAGGGTCACACGGTTTGGGGTTAGAATAGGGAACTGCGTGCAGTGGGAGCAAAATTGTTAACAACTAAAATATTTATAAGTTATACGGAATTTTACGGAAACATATAAAAGTGTATATTAACTAAGGTTTTTGAGAGAATAACATTAATATGTATGTATTTATAAATTGATTACTGCAAATAAAATGGTCCTTTTATAGGAATGTTATTGACCATTATGGAAAATGCTTTATATAAAATAAAATCCTTTATATAAACTAAAGTTAAACGTGTTATTTCTTTTATGCTTTACCACTCCATAATTTAAACTAATTATAAAATATAAAATGAAACATGTATATTAACAATAAATAATTTTACGAAACGAGACAATATAACAAAAAATAAATTAATAACGACTCCACACATTGCCTTATTCTATCATCATCCTTGCCCTCCTCACGAAATTTAGAACTTAGAAAGGATATTAAAAAGCACAAAGATCTGGACAAAGGAAGCTTTGCACGTGTGAGTACACGTGGTGCTGGGTCAACGCACTGTCAAAAACAATATGTACTCATTAAACCGCTTGATTGCATTAGAAAAAAAAAGCTTGTCTATGGTTGGATGTGAATGGGCCTATATTTGGTAAATGTCTTTTGTTTTTATGCAGCTGCATCATTAGATTCTAGTGGTCAATAGACTTTTGATGATTTTTATGAAGCTGTTTATTTGTTTGTGATTTAGATTTCTCAACGGCTATAATATTGGTAACCGTTTTTGATCGGTTATTTCAAATGTATGTATGTTTTTATAATGCAGCCATTTTTTTTATTTGGTCTTTAATGCTATGTATACTATATTTATTGTGGTGTAAAACGATACATTACTAATTTTTAAATTATATTTGAAAAATAGTCTTCCATCTTCATAGTTAAATTTTTTCTTTTGACTTTGAACTTATTTATAACTTGTCTTCCATGTACATAATATCATTATGTGTGTGTGTCATTCTCAATATAATACAGTAACGTATATGTGTAATATGTATAGTGTCAGTGTATCTATGAAATAAGTATTAAAAACCTTTGATTATCGTGATCTACTTTAAATATGTTTTAATCCTAAATACTATTCTCTGGGCGTATGAATCTCTAATGTATTTTATCGCCTAATAGAAATATTCTAAAACACGAAATTCTTATTGGTACGGTCAAAAAGCGAATGAAACTGTAAAGCACAGCTTATAAGGTAATATTACATATATGTATATACGAAAACCTTCTTCGAAACGCGCCGCATTTTGACCTCTTACACAACAGATTAAATCATTAAACAACATACTATTTAAAAAAATATACATCTGCAGTACGATGCTTTATTTTATTGGCAGTTGTTTTTACCTAAATATTCACGAATATTATCTATCAAATCGCCCTTGAATTATTCACCTTATTTAAAGGGTAATGAACTCAATAATATCGCGTTTTACGTCATCATTAATCTTTTGTTTTATTTTCTTTAATATGTTTAGTTATCATAAGAACATGTTAAATATAATCAAGTTCTTATCTATTTTAAATATGGAAATGCTCCGATGACCTAATTTACTGTATTTTCAATACATATTATGTTTTTATGTTCATATACAGTTTTATGTAAAGAGTGACCAAGAAGATCAAACTTGAGACTTTAAATCGCTAAGCGGCAAATTAACGATCAGATCTACTAGTGCTAATAGTGTTATACAATATTTCATTTAGAATTGCAACTACAGGCACAAGGGATCTCAGTTCCCAAGGTTGGCGACGCATTGGTGATGTAAGGTATGGTTACATTTCTTACATCCACAATGGGCGTTGGTGATGGAGAGGCCAATGTGTGGCGGTGTTACTCGTTTACATATGCTATGTATAAAAAATGTAGCCTCTTGTCGGATTTGAATCCATTACTGGTATAGAATATACTGTGCCATGAATTAGAACGACATATATAGTATAATTTATCATAGGGTTTGTTATTATTAGTAATCTTTGGAAATTTTCATTTGTTATCACATGAATCGGTGTTTGATAGAAGCAATCGATACGAAGGCGAAGGTTAATGAAAGTCAGATAAATACACTAAACTCATGAGCTATCGCCGTCAAATAATACTCATGTCGCATTTTTATTATAATCTCTTGCAGAGGATTAAAAATACAATATCAGCTCGTAAAATAAAAGGAAAAGGGAAATCTTTGTGAGGAAACCTGCAAGTATTAGTATATCCTAACACATTTTTTGTGTTACAGCTAACAAGATGGAACCAGTCTTCAATTACGATCCGTTTTAATCCAATTGACATATCTGTTCAAATATAATAATTTTATTAAGTATTGTAAATTAAAGAACAATCCAAAAGCAATAGTATTTACATTTGTTTTTTGCTTATGAATTGTTTACATAAAGTTGTTCAATAATAAATTACAGGTAGAAATAAAAAACAGCAGGACGTGAGCGTGGGGTGATTAAGAATGCATTTTTCCGTCACAAGTGACCACTAGTGACAATGAAACAAGTCGTACTATTGCAACAAATCTTTGAATTCCTTAGGTTTCTCTTGTGATATTGATATCGGATGGTAATATTATGATTAGTACCATAATTTTCCATTATGCACTCATTATTTGGAGCTAGGGCATGATAAACTAAAACGGTGCTATCATAATTAAATACGTATGTTTCGTGTCTGTGTTGTCAATCAATCCTGGGTGTAGAATCAAGCCGTGTTTGTCATATTTGTTTGGCCAAGGGCAACACAAGTTGTAGCAAACACAATGCTATTATTTATTTTTTATCAAAAGTAATATTAAATAGCGTAAATAATAAGACCATTAACATAAAATCCACTCCACTGGCGATAGAAGATGTGGTTCACTTTCCGCCCAGATAATCGTAATAGTGATTCAATTAAGACTGAAACGACGGGGCGACGGTATTATTCTTGAAATGTTGTCAACATTTCACGCTGTTACGACATTTTGTAAAACAGTTTTTTTTATTTTGTTGCTATATTCACTTTTGAACCAAGAATGCGATCATCTTCGTACTCTCATTAAACTAAAGACTACGTCTAATGGATTTGAAAAGTAGTACTATTTGGGTACAAAATAACTTTGAATGGATTTTTTTAATGTCTATAAATGTTATTGTTATTTCTTTATTTATACATCATTAAGTACAAATCACGTAAAATTTCCAAAACTTGTTTATCTGATGAAATGAGGTCACCGATACTTAATACACCTTGTGTACAGGTGTACATATTTTTAAACCAAACATGTCAATAGGAATCGTAAGGTGTGATCCATGGCTATTATTAATTATAGACAATTTCCTCATTTCTATTGTAATTATTACCATCGTTTTAATCCTGGAAATGATTCTGTTTTCAATTGCATATATGTCAGAGTTTACGGTTCATTTTCTGATATATTTACGAGGGATGTTATGGATATATTGTTTCGAATCTGGGTAATCAGGATATCAGGGATATATGAATCAGATTTTTTCGGTTTCAAATACGGTTACGGATAAGAAATTATTTCGGATTATCCTATTGTTTCGTAAATTGTAAACGAAAAACTTACAAGATATTATGAATTGACTTTTTTGGCTATTATTTAGTATAAGTTATTCTTTTAATCACAAATGAAAAACGAATAGCTTTAAAATAAAATTAGCTGCTCTTTATATTTCCATAAAATTTTTGCTATTCACGATTTGTTGAATAATGTGTTAAGAAACATCCAGCTAATACTAGGATGAAATAAAAAGATGGAAGATTGCTAAAATTAAGTTTTTTTTTAGCATTAGCAGCCCGTAAATTTCCCACTGCTGGGATAAAGGCCTCCTCTCCCTTTGAGGAGAAGGTTTGGAGCATATGCCACCACGCTGCTCCAATGCGGGTTGGCGGAATACACATGTGGCAGAATTTCGTTGAAATTAGACACATGCAGGTTTCTTCACGATGTTTTCCTTCACCGCCGAGCACGAGATGAATTATAACACAAATTAAGCACATGAAATTTCAGTGGTGCCTGCCTGGGTTTGAACCCGAAATCATCGGTTAAGATGCACGCGTTCTAGTCACTGGGCCATCTCGGCTCAAAATTAAGTACAGGCAAAGTATTAAACCACATCTAAATTATTTAGGCATCTAGTTATTTTTGTGACGTAGTAGATATGAGTAATATTTAATCCAACTTTGATAATGTATATAATAAACATTGAATAATGTAGTGACGAAATAAATCTAAGATCAAATACTACACAAAAGTTAAATGAAAAAAAGGATTTGTTTCTAATAAAGAAATTAAATAAGCGTAATTTAATGGGGTACGAGTATCAAGGTTTATAGGGAAAGGTCAACGACATTATGATAAGCAAACACCTTGAGTACAGGTTGTTTGATTAGCAACACAGAAACACCTGATATTATGTAAGCTATAGAAATTAATTACGACTAAATCTGTTTCTGTCATATCGAGTTTAACTATCAGAAGGGTAATTAAATTTAAATAATAGGAACTGACAATATTTATAAATGCGAAAATAACTCTTTTGTACAGAAAACAGACATACTGTTGATCTATCACGGCTAAACCATTTAACCGAATTTAAAGATATTTTTATGAAGGAAGCATGCTCCAAGGACGAGTATAGGCTACGTTTAAGCCTAATATCTGACGTACGAACGTGAAGTTGCGGGCAGCAACTAGTTTCGTATAAATATCGAAGTGGCAAAATGCCCATAAAGAATTGTGCTTTTAGATAAGTCATCTGGAAAAAAGTTTACGTTGTTAATTTCTGTTACGCCGATTATTAATAAAAAAAATGGTTCATTACATACATCTAATAATCGGAGACGCAATAAGTAATAATAAACAAATATACTTTATAGTTAGTAGTGCATTAAATAGGTGAAATGTATCTAGAGATTTCAGTTCGAATTCGGCAAAGTTGACCAAATCGATTTGAAATTTGAGTTGAATAAATCCTCCTTGATGCGTGAAGAAGTGATTATAATGTCAAAATTAGGAGCTTAGTACGTTTTAAATAGACTGAAATTGGGTCATTTATCGCTAATAGTCGTTAAATATTATTCTTTATCATACCGGTTTGCTTTTACCAACTTTATCATCAAATATAATAAACTGATTTGGCTCGTCATAGGGTTTTAAATTGAGTGGCGAAACATGGTATAGCCTTATAGGGAATTTAATTTGATTTCAAAATGGATCTTAAGCAAAAAGCTTGACAAGCAAATTATTGTGAAAAAAAATCACAATATTCTTTATTCAAGATGGCTTATAAAAGCTTACAGTACAATTAAAATTATATTACTTCAGTGTTTATTATTTAATAATAGGCGTGTTGCAAGACTTGGCACTCTTTTCTTTACGAATATATATAATAATCAGATGACTATAATGTGATCTTATTCACAATCCATAACAATAATATATTAATTATTACAATATATATATATATCGGAGCGTGGTTACTTTGGTTGTTGATATGGATAATTAATGAATAGAGTTGTTGGCAAAAATGTTGAATGGCTGATTTACTTTTAAGAGCGGGTCACCCCGAATGGAGTTGTTAGTGCCATGGCAACGCGAGTCGTTATGTTTTGACAAGCTTCTCGAATGCGATGGTTGCTTGCAAACCCATTTGCTCTTAATCGAGATAAATTATTGTAATCCTTTGATATTGTTGTGGTGTACGATTATTGAATCAATGAATACAGTTATTAGACGATATTAAATACAAATGTCGGATCAATCCCCGAACCCAACTGTTCGGCATCCTGCTTCTCCGACATATATATATATATATTATAATCTATCATTCATCAAATATTGAAAAATTATACACAAGTAACAATTATATACAGCAAAATAACAAAAACATTAAAGAACTCATATCTTAAGCAACCGACTATTCTATTCTATCTCTTATGTCAACTAAATATGGCCGCCTCGCCGCCCGCGTCATATATTTTTCTTATGCCACGTCGTCTGTCCGGTGACGTCACTTCCCAAGCCACGTCACTCAGTCTGCGTTCAACACGGCCTCTCCTGACATGAGAACGTCCTCGTTCTCTTTTGTTGAATGTGTCTGTACTTCTCTGCTAGGCCCCGCTTCTGACGAGGTATTAGGTTGAACATCTTCAGTTCCAGCAACTTGGTCTCGAATGGCCTCATCATTTAATGAGTCTGCACCTACCAAAAAAAAACATAAAACATCTTAGAAGATAAATTACGCTATGAAGCTATTAACAAGTGAGATAGAGGCGCAACGTGAAGCATATCTCATAGTTTGTGACATAAGGGAGGAAGCACGACGTGAGGCTATCCCAAATGTACGAGATAGAGGCACGACGTGAAGCATATCTCACAAACTAAACATAAGGGAGGAAGCACGACGTGAGGCTATCCCAAATGTACGAGATAGAGGCACGACGTGAAGCATATCTCAAAAACCAAACATATGGGAGGAAGCACGACGTGAGGCTATCCCAAATGTACGAGATAGAGGCACGACGTGAAGCATATCTCAAAAACCAAACATATGGGAGGAAGCACGACGTGAGGCTATCCCAAATGTACGAGATAGAGGCACGACGTGAAGCATATCTCAAAAACCAAACATAAGGGAGGAAGCACGACGTGAGGCTATCCCAAATGTACGAGATAGAGGCACGACGTGAAGCATATCCCAAAAACCAAACATAAGGGAGGAAGCACGACGTGAGGCTATCCCAAATGTACGAGACAGAGGCACGACGTGAAGCATATCTCAAAAACCAAACATAAGGGAGGAAGCACGACGTGAGGCTATCCCAAATGTACGAGATAGAGGCACGACGTGAAGCATATCTCAAAAACCAAACATAAGGGAGGAAGCACGACGTGAGGCTATCCCAAATGTACGAGATAGAGGCACGACGTGAAGCATATCTCAGGTACATAAGACAGAGGCACGACGTGAAGCATGTCTTTTACTTACTCTCACATTATGCAGCATAGGCTTCAGCAGTTGACTCGCCTCGTCAAGGTACCATGGATCCACAGATCCCTCTGTATGCTCGGCTGTTCCTGACATAACTTATTGTACACACTTCTTGTTGATTGAAAGAACGCTTTCATAAAGTTATGGAAAATCGGACATCAGTTAAATTTTTCAACACTTACATTTAGTAGTAAACCTGTCTTTAATCATGTTACTCAAAATATCATAGAAAAGGACTTTACCAGATTCGACGGGGTGACGGAGTTTGTTAAAAATTATCCACTGTTTAACAATAAGAGGAGGTAAAAGTTGCTCGCGAAAATCAATGCACATACGATGCGTGCCGTCGTTTTTCGTGGCTAAATGGATTCTCTTGCAATCTTTATGTTGAGGAAGTCGCTGACACTTACCTCTACCTAAGAAAGGCGATACGTTCGAATATTTACTGATTGACATAATACCTTTTTTCTGTTGAAGTTACCGTTATAAAATATCCTGAAAACTTACGAATAACTTCGTGTAAATGTTGTAAATTATCATCAATAACTTTGGTTTTTAAGGGTATATTTCTATGAGACTCAACCGTAAACACATCAGTCACCTCATTGGAAACATGTTTTAAATATTGACGATCACGTACGAACGTATGTAGCTCCTGCACTGTTAAGTACATCAGTGTCAATAATTATAGGACAGTTCATAAATTCTGATGAAACTACGAATAATTCTACCTCTAAAGTAATTTCATCAAATTCAATCGGTAAAGTGACATATTGAGTGGTTTCTATTTCTTGTCCTCCTATACCTCTTATAACAAGAAAACATGGTTTCCGAACACAATGCATTTGCAGTAAAAACAAGAAAATTAGAGAAATAGTAGAACCGTTGTCAATTAAAATATCTACTGGTACTACCACATCATTACCGCGTGTATCTTTTTTTTCCTTACAGAAGTTAACATTTTCCCTCTTTCTTGTTTCTGACTTCAATTTAGCAAAACAAGTATCAACGCTATGACCAGACTTTTGCAAAAAGAACAGGGCTCAGTTATCGTAACAGATTTTGAATTAGAACTATTCACATTAAACGAAGAACCTAGTTGACCTGACCTACCCACTTTGGCTTTCTTTTTACAAAAAGCCTGCCTATGTCCTGCATGGCCACAAGAAAAACATCTACCATCACCAAATTGACGTTTTCTATTATTAGTGTTACCACTATTAATTTTAACAAAATCATTTCTATTATGCGACACGGAAGCGTTTAGAGAAATCAGGTTTCACATATATAGAAACGAATTCTACCAAATAATTAGGCATCAATTTCGCGTTAGTCGCTGCAGTGCGTATCTGTGGATCTGTGACACCACGAATAATTATTGTAGACATTAATTCATCACTTAACCCCCGAACGATTCGGAGACGAAGTAACGAACGACGTATATAATCTGCATAGGTGGGATAATTATTTGAATCCGTATTCATGACATCACATAAAATATTTGCAGCGTCGGGTTTTTTGGACATAGTGGCTTAAATTATCTCTTAAAATTACTCCAACTACGATCTGTTGTAACCCACTCATTAAACCATAATCTAGCGTCACCTTTAAGACAATTCCCTATACGAGGGAGGCATTCATTATCACTCCATTTGTTAATAGCTATCGCGCGATCTACCTCACCGCACCAAACATCAATGTCATGAACACTGGGATCAAAGTTAGAAATATAAAATGAATGATTTACCAAAGTATTTATAGAACGAAATGCATCTACAATTCGCTCAGTGGTGGTCATTTCTGCATCAGTGATACCACTCACAGATTGAGTCCTCGAGGAAGACCCTGCGCCTGCCCATTCCACATTCTTTGTCACCTGCGGCGTCCGTGTGCCAAGGTCCGAATGTACCCGTTTAGTCGCGGCTTCCGACGTTGGCGATTGTTGCACATTATTACCTTCTAATTTATTTAGACGTTCAAGAATCAAATCCATCTGACGTCTAACATTACTAGAGGACTTGTCACGATGCCGGCCATGTCGACTTCGTCCTTTTTCTCGGCTACGTCTTTCACGCTTTTGGTCAGACATTATTAACAAAATACTAACAACGTTAGTATAACCATATAGCATAAAATCTGAAATCAAAAATCAAAGTAATCATCACACGTTTAAAGAGAAAAAATTTAAAAACGTTAAATTCAAAAAAATATATGAAGGCTATGAGCGTCCATGCGTGAGAAATATAAGAAAATGTCAGAAGGCGAGTCGGATAGGGCATAAACCCAATCCCACTTCTGATATAATCTATCATTCATCAAATATTGAAAAATTATACACAAGTAACAATTATATACAGCAAAATAACAAAAACATTAAAGAACTCATATCTTAAGCAACCGACTATTCTATTCTATCTCTTATGTCAACTAAATATGGCCGCCTCGCCGCCCGCGTCATATATTTTTCTTATGCCACGTCGTCTGTCCGGTGACGTCACTTCCCAAGCCACGTCACTCAGTCTGCGTTCAACAATATATATATACTTAAAAAATACATATGACATAGTTAAAAAATATTTCATTTAGCTGCTTTAGGTTTTTTTTTGTAATTAGCAAGATCAATTTGATGACATAGAAGTTTCCGTAGGCTTTATTTCTGAGAATAAAACCATTTCAACCCGAAGGTGTTATTTGATGTCAATACAATCGAGCATTTTAGTGCTTCAGCTGCCCGTATCTAAGCAATAATTTCCAAAGAGAGTTAGCATCAGGCAGACAGGTGACCGTAGACATTTGCCAAAATCAATTGGAAATTGGACATTAAGGCGCAGACGATTACGACACCTAACTTAACGAATTAAAAATCTTACTGTAACATATAAACAAACGAATGAATTCGTGAATAATTATTTCTCGTACGAATTTAACTATGAAATATTTTGTAATAAAAGGGCATTGCCTTAGACAGGTGCCTGTTCCAGGGCCGCCCAAGTACCGATTATAGATAAAGAGATGACTGACATTCAAATACTTGACTTTCGGATATTACAATCTAATAATTTTTATAGATACATATTATGTAGTAATGATTTTTGTTCAAGGTTAACTATTCGTAAAATTTGACCCTGGTATTAATTTTGGAGGTTTTTTGTAAGCATGTAAAATTAAGGATACAGATGGCAATTTTTTTTAATGAATTAAATTTTCTTTGTTAATTATTGTATCCTTAATTAATTATTATATGATACTTCCGATAAACGATTTCAAGGTTTCCAAAACCAAAATACCACATCCAAATTTACTAAGCTTCGAAGATTAATAAAAATATATTGAGAAATATACATTTTGATCTTTCATTACATGTTAATGTTAAATTATAATTTGTTTTTGACACGTGTGTCTTATTTAGATTAATTATTTGATTTGAAAAGTTCAGTGACCTTAGTTTTACACCTTTTAATATCGTTAGTGTTATCTACATAATATTTAGTTACATAATACTCAAACTTAAGGACAGATGTATTTTTTTAAATGTATGGAGTATGCTTTTATTATATAACAACCCAAATATGCGTTCCTTTTCGCTCATTTAGCTTGTACATTGAAATACATAGATCATCTTTCAGATATTCTGTAACTCACTCGGCAAATATTGGAAACCGACTTATCATGGTATCATGTAAATTCTAAAATTATTAAAGACAATCAAATATTACTTTCTCACATTCCACAATCGTGTTTTTCGTTTGAGTTTGGTCTTACAGAATAGCTTGATTGTGCCTGGACGAACGCTTTCTAAACCTAATCTTAGGTATTTATATAATTACTTTTAATATAGATGTGCTTATGTATGTAAGATGTGATCTTAAACTGTTATTTTCTTTACTGAACTTAAAGTTATCATATAGGTTTTAAAACGATTTTAGTATAAGTTATTATGTACTTCCTTCTAATAATTGCTATTAAATGGTGTAGGGTTATGGATAAGATCACATTGCTAAGAATCGATAACTTTTTTTTACATGTCTGTTTGACACGGGAAATTTTCAAAACGAAATAATATTATAAATGTTTGATATAATTATTATATTATATAGTATTCCAAGGTTCCGATTTAGGTATCAGATTAAAAGTTATAAGAACAAATAATATTTATATAGGTATTTTATCTCCGCTTTGGGTTTTTAAAAAAAAACCCATAATTAATAATAACTATTTTTAGGATTTGTGAAATTCTATCGTGATACCAAAAAATCGTTGTTTTTTTACGTTGTTAATATTGTTAGGCTTAAGATATTTTTTATTATTCCATGCCTCATTAACGCGAGTAAAACCATACGGCATAGCCAGTTAAATTAATAAATAACGCTAACGAGTTCCAACAAGTTCGAAACATGTTAAAAATCAAAACATCCACATTTACTCATAGACTTTTATCAAAGGAACCATTTTAATGGCCTAAGGCGATTTGTTCTTTCACTAAACTTTTTTTGATAAGACTATCACAAAAAGACAAGTGTTACTCCGGAACGCTCTCACGTGTTTATGTGCCCGAATCCTTAGAGCGTTGACCTTTAGATCTTCCCATAAATCCTTTGTGGATTTTTCGAGAATGTTTGTCTATTTTATTTTATATGCGCGCTTGAGTGATGCATTTTGGTCCGTATATTGTTGGAAGCAATTAAGTTGGATATAATTATATATACGCCACACAAAGCTTCTATTCGTGATGGCATTTAGTAACTTATGTTTTACTTTTAATTCCTTTTGTAGATTTTCTTGGATTTTTTTTTAAATCTCCTTTAATTTCTTTATAGGTTAAGTCTTGCCTGTTGTATAAGTTTAATATTGACGATTGATAAATATATTATTATTATTATGCCCCGATATGAATTGTTTAAGTAACAAGATCGTACTGCACCACATTTATTATCTCTATATATAACGGTAATGGTACCATAGGCTTATCGAATCATTTCGAAACTTGCTAGCACGGTGGTCCTAAGTCGACTAAGATTAATGGTAAAATTGGACCCTTACACAGAACAGAAATGTTTTAGAAATGTCGTGTTAATTTTAAACAATTGAAATATCACCCGTTATATAATCTTTATTTTATTTTAAGAATTCGGTGAAATAAAAATTGAATTGATATACAGATTAATATTTAAAAACCCATGTCGTCCAGATTGTGCCGTTCTCTCGGACCCTAGCACCTGTTTGATCTCCTTGAACCTCAAGGCTAATTTTTTGTACTAAGTAAGCGTCAGTTCTTCGGTCATCACATACTCAGTGTTGTTTTTTTAAATTAGTGTAATAAGGTTTACTTGGTGTTCGTCAACATAAACAGTAGTTTACCCTCGTCTCATAATATAATATACTAGCGACCCTTCGCACGGGTGCAATGCTAATACTAAATTAATACTACAGAATATCTACGTTCACAGTTTTTCAGTCATTACACAATACAAACCGTTATGTCCTTGCGTTTAAAATCTGTAATATTCGAAAATATTAATTTAAATTACATGCCGTAAATATTATATATTATATATTATTATATATATTAAATATTATATATTGATCTATAATAAATGCACAATATGTTTAAGGTACTTAATTGGATAAGGATAAATGCGGTATTGCTTAAAATCGCTTCAAAAATAAGTCATAATTTCTTGTAAATAGTAAAGTTTAAAAAATGTTTATTGTGGGTTATCCCTAGACAGACATATATCATCGAGAACTTTTTGAAGACCTGTTTAATTTATTTGTACACCGTAGTACATTAATTTGTTTCACTTGAATCAATCTATCTATTAAAAAAAAACCGCATCAAAATCCGTTGAGTAATTTTAAAGATCCAAGCATACATAAGGACAGACAGCGGTAAGCTACTTTGTTTTGTACTATGTAATGAAGCCGTATCGATATGAAAATTAAACAATAATAAGCATACGATTCAGAAATGACCGATACTAAATGCTCCCGTCGATATTAATTTGATTGTTAATATATGGGAAGAAAGAACACATTCGATTGTATTTGACATCGAGTAAGTAGGCCGTTAGGCCTTTTCTTATTCTTGATTAGGTTTAGCTAAGTAATACGCTTTATAATAACCAATAACTTCATTATAATTTATGTCTTGTTACTTAGCAATATTAAAATCGGCATAAATTTATAAAGGTTTTCAGAGAATAATATATATTAAAAAAAAAACAGATGGTAGAGCTCTGTGCATGATCGTCTAAGCGGGTACCACCCATTCCCATTAGCTATCAGTTTTATCGGCCAGGGTAATTATAGGAACATGTCACGTAATATCTTAGATGGTTGGCGGCAAATTGAAGGCATAAGTGATTTATATTTCAGTGTCTATCTATGGGTGAATATGACCACTTACCATCATGTTGTAAAGTCAGTCTGCCTTTGTATAATGTGTGAATGTTCACTGAAATTCTTTAATATCATATAATGTTACCTAACTTCTATGCAAGGATAAAAGCCATGCCATTTCTAAATTGACGCTGGTTTAAGCCAGTTTTATAGACAAACGTTGCGAGTGTTCATATACTTTTGTTTTTATTTGTGTTGAGTTTTTGATCGTAAGATTTTAAACAGCCGAAACAGCCTAATGGATAGAACACATGTATACTTGGTCGAAGATCACAGGATCTAGATTTAATCCTGAATCCTCACGAGTTGTCCTAGTAGATAGTAGATAGATTGCGGGTTCAAACCCAGGCAAGCACCACTGAATTTCCACTTTTTAATTAGTGTTTATAATTCATCTCATGCTCGTTTAAGGAAAATATCGTAAGGAACTTACATGTTTGCTAATTTCAATTAAATTCTGCCACATTGGTATCTGTTAACCCGCACGTGAAGTTGGGGGTATGTGGGACTTGCCCATGACGATCTAGTGCTCTCTAGTGCACCGGAATACCCACTAAAAAATCAGCGGTACTCTCTCCGTCTTTTCAGAGGGCGTCACAGGACCGCTTTCGCATGCTACAATAACGAGAGGAAGAGGCCTTAGCCCAACAGTGGGACATACATATTATATCGCCTTGTGCTTGATGATGAAGTAAAACATTTGAGTTAACTTATAGAAGTCCGATAAGGAGCTTGGTGGAAGAAGCTCTAAAAAATTCAAACAAGTAAGAAATTGTTTTTCAGCAGTGGAACATTTACGGACAGTGTAATGTTATAATTTTAATTTTATAACCCTGTCGAAACATTTCGATCACCGCCATTTTTTTTATACTCCTGTAGCTTTGTGTACTTTTCATAAGTGTAAATTTGTTATATTGCCTTACGTCTTTCTAGCAAGAAAATATAACTTATAAAATTTTAATTCAATCACAACCTTTAAAATACAAGACATTGCTTTACGAATAATGGAACGGTTGCTTTTATACCACATATGGGCTATATCAATACTAGCATTACACTAAGCAACTTCGCTCTTGGAAACTTAAGTTAAAATTAAACTAACCACACACGTGCGTTTCCAAGGCGACAGTTTTATTAAATCACGAAAATAATCGTGAATAATTGTCAAGGCGAACCACGTTGATATTTTGATAAACAAATTTGAAAACAGATAGAGTATTTCTTTTGACTTTAAAACCGAAATGTTTAAAATGATAAGATTGCTCTTCGATTTCAAGCATCTGTTAAAGTCACTTACGCCTTAGTACAGTTTGGGCTGTGCATTAATAGATAGTTAGGACAATGACTTTTTACACACACACACACACACATACATATATTTAATATATATTATCATCAGACATTCAGGTATCTTGTAAACAATTGACAGTGATGGCAGAATACAAATTGCGCTCTGAATATATTCAACTATGTACAACACATAGTAGGTACGAGTATATACAATACTTGTACAATATTGTTATAGTATTATTTTGTAAAATTCTTGTCTAAGATATTATGGAACAGTATTAATTTTGTTACGGATTTTCCTATAGGTTGCATTAAACTGGTTTGTATACATTAAGTTTTGGACGCCGCTGTACTGTCTAATGTATCTTCAAGAGTATGTTGATAGAGTTTTTGATTGATTTCTCCAGAGATTACTTTAAAATAGTTTAATTGATTAACCCCAAAGACCCATAATACCTATTTTGACCCATAATACCTTCAGGCCAGGTATCTACTCAAGCGACTCAATTCAACTTCGTGATTTAAGATGTTCCAATCTTAATCCTAAATTAAAATATATGATAAAAATATAAGGAAATAAAAACTAAACAAACACGGGCACCTTCTTCCTGAATACTTATTTATAATAAATATAAGTATTAAAATATGCACAAATCCTAATTTGTTGAATCTATTATCCCTTCATTTCTCCCCTCGTTTAATCATTACCCTGATTATTCCTTGACTTAAGTTTTGACTAAGCATTGTGTTATTAAGTTATTAAAGCTTGTTTAATAAATGTTTAACAAGTTAACGAGATTGTTATTACTCCGATTGCATCTTAATTGCTGTTACAATGACTTAATGAAATGTATTTTGTGAGAATTATTCAATTATTAATTACGGATTATACAATATTTGTAACAAATTATGAAACTACTTTTTGAATATGGTTTAATTAGTGTTTTGTTTCAGTGGAACTATATGGTTACTATCTTTTCCTAGCCACTATTACTATAAAATATAATACTATCAAACGGGCCACGTGATGGTAAATGGTCACCATTGCCACGAAAAAATAATAGAAATGTTAATTATTCCTTACAACGTCAATGCGTCATAGACTTCGGGATCTAAGTTATTTCGTATTTTCTGCTTAAAGTTATACTGACTCATTCACCCTTCATTCAGGAACACAAAAAACACTAAGTATAGTTGTTTGGCGGTAGTATATTACCAGGCTACTTCAAATAATAATATGTCGTATTATTTATATTTCCACAGCAAGCTGATTTGCATTAATATAATATCCAGCGCAAAAACAAGTGAACTTAACAACTTGAAAAAAAAATAATTGGAAAATATCATTAAAAAAACAATTACAAACTATAAACGCGCTCGTTTATCAAGGTTTTTGTTATGATGACGATAACGCATTCTCAATTCTGCTATTGAAATAGATACTGATACTACCTATTTTTTTTTCAGTCAGGCGGACGGGCATTTGTGCTATTTGGGTAACCAGTCACCTCCATCCATAGATTTCGGCTATATAAGGAATATTACATAGCTAATGTACCACCGACCTTAAAAATAAAGACGTTATGTCTTTTGTGACTGTATTTATATATTTTCTATCAATCAACATACATATGAGGTAGTTAAATTGTTTTGTGAGATATAAATACATTTCAAATGAATCTGGACTTTATAAGTTTTGGTAATGATGTTCTTTTTAATTGAAAACAACGATGAACAGTTAGCGAACTTGCAATTTACCAACTGATGGTCACCCCGCAAATAGAACGTAGCGCTGTAAGATATAGCAACCATTCCTAGCATACCCAATGTTCCACTAACTTTGGTATTTTCGACGGATATTAGTCATAGACACGAGAGCTGTTGTGATCTATTTGCGCAGACACAAATGAACCATGTGAAGTTAGAGTCCCTCACTTTCATAATCTATGGCTCAAAAACGCCCGAAGAAACTTATGGTGCAGTTTGACGCTTTTTCCGAGTTAAATACGTGTAAAAACTGCCAAATCTAAATGTTTATTTTTTTTTTCTCCGCATCGGCAATTCGCATTTTGGACACTGGACTTCAGAATCGAAATCGAAGAATAACGACAGATAATTATTAGGTATTAATATTTCATTAGCTTAATTATACCATGTACATAAAAGTGCATGGACCTTCATGTCGATAAGGGCACGTTGACCTCTCACTGATAGGTCAGTTTACGCTATCGCATGTTTATTTGTTTATGTTATGCATTTCAAGTTCCCAGTACAATTAAATAACAGAAATACGATTCTAGAATGGATATTTTATCAATTAAATTTGTTGTAGTTTTAGCAAGCATAGTTGGCTATTTTTATTAATACCAATACATAGGAATTTTGTTTGCCTATAAGAGAATATATGTTTACTGGTGGTAGGGCTTGCACAGATACAGGATGGGCATCATCTTACGTTATAGTTCTGTGTGATTGCAGGCATTGAAGGTTAAATATGAAGATTTAAGACTATTGACTGCTTCGTTGGTCGTGTGTCTAGGAAAAGTCAGATCTCAAGGTTCAAACCTCAGATCAGAACGAGATGATTTATTGAGCTTTCAGTTGATAAAAATTCAGTAGCAGCCCCGGGTATTTAAATCGAAAGAGTGTTCACTTCTGCGCCTCGGAAAGCTAGGAAAACCGTTGGTCCTGTGATAAAACTCTTTCTAGTCATATAGCAGTTATCGTCCCAACGAATTATGAGTGAGAGAAAAGAAAGGGCACCTGTATTTGCGAACATACTTGTGTATTATGATATGTCCTGTGTTGTGGAGTACTTTCTTTGATCAATATCAAGATCGCCGTGAGCGAAATCGGTTCGGAGTACATCCTACATATAAGATGTAGATTTGCCTGCTTGCTTTTGGATGGTGCATTGGGTAGTACATATGCTTGTCATAAATTGAAACCATTTTTAATTAGGTATACATTAGTCTAATTCGTATGCACCATTAATTATCATCATTGTCCTAAACTTTATTCACTTGGGGCCGTATCTTATTCTCTTCCTTACATAATCTCTAGTTAAAATCCGTAATTACTGTCTTCATGTATACACTTATAAAACAATGATATAAATTATATGTTCGCACTGTTTTCCAATCTTAAAGCTCTTAATTGCTAGGTATAGTGTCTAAATTACAGACAGCATTTCGTCTTTGTGTAAGCAAGTCACATCGACGTATAACGGATATAGAGTTGTAGATTGGTTAGTTTAGAAAAGAAATATTGTTTTAAATTTATATATGTATATAATATATTTTTTATGTGTATAATATTATCTGTAGGTATATGTTACTGAGCTCATTTTAAGCGACTGAAACTTCTATTATATAAATATTTTTATGCTTTTTTTTGTGTTTGTTGAGCCTAAGATAATTTTAAACACGATAGGTGGCAAAGTAATAATAATAATTGCTGTTACTATAAACTCAAGGCGCGGTGGTCCGCCTGGATAAAGTCAGGACGTCGTAGCCTGGTCGAAGAGCCAAGGCAACGTGTTTGACAGTTGGCCTTAACGGTGTCCATCTCTAAAAGAGAGGCTCTTTTATTCTAAGATCCATACTCTCACCACTAGCGTTTTTCTGCCATACCTAAATATCGCTGATAGAACAGGGTTCTCTGTAGTCAGCATAGGTGGGACAAATATCGGTGCGTCACGTTAGCATGCGCAAGTTATCCCTGTTCCTCAGATGATGGAGTGGGTACCGCTACCGTTTTTAGTGGGTATACTTATTCACTCAATGCCGGCGAGTCCCAATTCAAGCATTCACCCTCCCAGTTCATACGGAGGAAAAGAGTAATTAGTGTTTTCCCAGCGATGGATCCATGACCTTGAGATCTGCGAATTTATAAGCTAACGACAATTTGTTGACTGACATTCGAAGTCAATGCCTTATTGACGTTTAGATGATTACCCTTCGCTTGTCCTTATTTATTTGAGGACGGTGCGATTTGACGTTCAAATATAGCGTTATAATAACGAAATTTCGGCGAACTCCCAGTCACGGTGTGTGCGCGACAACAATGCACAGTATAATAACATCTTAGCTCATAATTGACTCCAAAATGATCAATGTTTAAAATCGCATATAGCATAAAACATGTGTGTTTGATTTTGGAGAAAGATTAAATAAAAAACTTACATTTAATGTATTGCTGCCATTATTCGAGAAATTTAACTGCTACTAAATGCGATTCATAGTAAAGAGCACCTTATGAAACTATTTATTTTGTACTAGTTGTCGCCCGCCGCTTCGGTCGCGTTTTAGAGGCTGGTTGTCACGCGTTAGGCAAAAAAACCTATGTCCTTCCTATGAGTTCAAGTTTGGTTCATACCAATTCGGTTCATTGGTTTGGCAGTAAAAGAGCGACAGACAGACAGAACTACTTTCATATTTATAATATTAGTATAGAAGTAGATATAGATATAGACTTCCGCCATGTCAATTTTACATAAAACCATTAATGCTTTTGAGTTTTATCGTTAACAATGAACGGTTATATTTGATAAATATACAATTTCTTTTCGACTATTTTCCTTTATATTTTAGTTCTAACATGATGTTGGCATAATAGCAAGAGCGTAAGGCTGTTGATACAATGGCGCAACAAAAGAAGCGGCGCCGCATGGCGTTCAACTTTATGTGTAATGACGATAACGATAATGAACTAAACTTAAATATACTTTGTAAGAATAGCGGTACCGCTCGTCGTTGACGCCGCGACACGACATTGCCGACGAAGCTTCTTTTGCGGCATCTTTTGGAGATAGTTTAATTCTTATGCGGGCGTGTGCCTGAATTTTGTGTATAAATTTAATATAAATCAAACTTATATATAGAGATAAAAAATGTTTGAAGTTCACTAAGCACCATAGTGGCTTTTTTATTATCTAAGTAGGTGGACCGGCAAATAGGAAGCCTGATAGAAAGTGGGCATAAAAATACTAAGTAATGCTGTTTGGTGGTAGAATATATGATGAGTATGTAGTACCTACTCAGAAGGGCTTGCCCAAAGCCTTTCCACCAAGTAAATAAAAATACAGACATGATGAAATTAATAAATATTTAGTGGTAGGTCTCTGTGTAAGCCCATCTGGATAGGTACCATCTACTCATTAGATATTCAACCGCCAAACAGCAGTACTCAGTATTGTTGTGTTCCGGTTTAAAGAGTGAGTGAGCCAGTGTAACGACAGGCACAAGGGACGTTACATCTTAGTTCCCAAGTTGGTGGCGCATTGGCGATGTAAGGAACGGTTAATATTTCTTACAGCGCCATTGTCTATGGTGACCACTTATCGTCAGGTGGCCCATATGCTCGTCAACCAAACTACGACATAAAAAAAGAATATATATATGTATATCATATTCTTCTATTAAGTAGGCAGTTTTACCATACAACCTCTTTAAAGTGATATGTTAATTTACTCGTAAAGTATTAAGTCATTTGTAAATTAGGTCGCGATTATGCTTACCACCCGATGATATGGTCTACTTAATGAACTAATTATTTTGGATGTTCAGTCATTGTGAAAACCGATTCAAATGATACTATTTTAAAGATTTGAGAAGGAGATTTAAGTTAAATTACTACCGAAATTGTAATTAAAAAGAAAGGTTTAATTTTGAGGCCGTTACGCGTACTAAATCCGATAGGTACCACAAATGGTTAGTGTTTAAGCCTCGAAATATGCTTTTAAAAATAGATATTATTATATAGAATATATCATAAAACTACATCGGGTTTTTCTTTCAATAATTATTCAATAGCAGACAATAATTAGAATTGCTCACATTTAAGAAAATTAATAAGGCAATTATTCAGCACGTAAAATACACTACAGCTGACCGAATAAAAAATAAAATGCGACAACATAAACGTTGTATTATGAATTTATGAATGGTAAATGTCCATAAATCTTTGGGATTCGAACTTTTACCATCATTCACTTGGTAAATCTTAGGATTTACATGTTAGGTTAGGTTAGGTTGGAATGGTAAATGTCCGAAAAAGTTGTCCCTTTACAATAAATACCTACATTAACCAACTCATGTCGGTAAATCTTAGGTTTTATTGGAAAATCTTAAGATTTACCTTAGTTCGAGCTTTTACAGTAACATATATACGTAATTAGAGTCTAGATTGACGATGGCGCGCCCCTCCTCGTTAAATTTTATAGGGGTGCATTAGTATGAGTGAGTGACGCGATGCTTACAAAGATGTCATAGTGTGCGTGAGACGGCAAAATTGTGCAAAACATATTATATTTATTAAGTTTATTTTATTAAATCGCTTTTAATTTAACGTGGGGAGCGCGCCTTGGTGATGTAATATATATATATATATATACTCTAATATAACGTGTACATGTGTAACGTATATTTATAATTAAATACCTAGAATTTTAACATATAAATTTAACTTAAAAATACATTTAATCCCTTTAATAAGAGTTATCTTTTATAATTTACGTTTTATATTGTACATAAGATCCGCGGGAATATTACGGTCTCGTAAAAGATATAGTATTACGACGGAATTAGATGTAATATAGTACCGTGTCGAGTACACCATGACTATGTTACTCGGTCAGGATCCCATTGAGGCAAGGAAGGGAGATGGCTGCCTTGACCCAGTTCGTTAATAGAAAGATGAGTCCCTTTAAGTAGATGATATGAATGTGTTGATGCGCATTCAAAACTAGTTATATCCGGTTTTTTTCTGATAGTGTATATTGTGTATTTTGGTGAATATTTAATATATATATCAGTTTACTTATGACTTTTGTTTAGTATTGAATGAACTATTTAGTTTCCTAACTATTGGTTAATATTTCATACAGTGCCAATGTCTATTGGCGATGGTGACCACTTACCAACGGGATGCCTAATTGGCACCCGACTACCTAGTTTAAAAAAAAACCTGACCCTTGAGCTATTGTCGTTCCCACTCCTGACACAAGTGATTAGCTTAAAAGGAGGGGTAAATAGGAATTTTATTATATTCTTAATTAATTTGGCGCATTCATAGTATTCTTTAAAAAAAAAACGTTATTTTAAAATATATTATAGTGTACTAAAAAAATAACCGCTCTACTTTCAAGGCTCATATTCTGATGGGACGGAAATCTGACACGAAATACGTCAGGTGCTGTCTGATGTACGGAAATGAGTGTTCATGTCCGAACGAAACCATTTTTACTACAAAGGTAAACCAAAAAATAATAGAATCTATTTATAAATTCTATACAGTTCATTAAACTTAGTTTATTTTCGTCGTGTAATATTTCCTATCGAGAACGAATACTTGGCTTGTTTTTGGCAAGAATACAATACGATAACGTCGCGTCATACTAAACATCAATTACGCGAAATTGCATATTTACGTAATTTACTCATAAATAAAGACTATTTTCTGATCAGTGTGTCAAATTGAAGAAAATAGCAATTAATTGGTATCCATTGCTCCTTTTGGGTAATATTGAGTCCATATTAGGGATATCCTGGTAGGCGATTCTGGAGAACATAACTTAACATTTAAAAATGTCAAGAATACGACACCGAACCTTTTCATCAGTCGCGATTATAAATGAATAAAATTCAAAAGTCGGAAAATTAAAAAGTAATTAAACAGATTTGCAATCGTATTGTTAATACAAATAAAATGTAATTCAGATATTACCGAATAAGTCATTTTGCTTTTGGGTCTCGCTAAATATAATGATAAGCAGTGAAAATTATAATCATAAAGAACAAATTTGGCATGTGTCCAATGTACATATGTGGTAGATTTTCATCGAACACATGCAGGTTTTTTCTACGATAATTTCTTTCATTGCCGAATCCGAAATGTCAATCAAACATTAAAATTCATATGCCCCGTTGGACCATCAAGGCTCAAAGAAGAAAATGAATTCCAATTGCATCATTCATTCTCATTTTACTTTGAGTTATTTACATTTTCATTTTTCCCGATTTAAGTACTACCAATCAATTACCAAACAGACAGAAATGTTAAACTCGTTAGACAAACATCGAATCGAATTACAGTAAATGTAAATGTGACACCTAAACCTCTTTGAAGCAATTCCTGGATGCTCTTTCATAAAACGAGTTAAGCCTCGACACACGACTAACATTTCGCCTTAATGCCATTATTTTAAAGCTCAAAATCGTTTGTCACTAAGATTAATAAAAATTATAATGAAAAAACATCTTTAAGTGTCACGAGAGAAGGTTTAGATTTATTTGTTGATAAAATAAGTACATCACAATCAGCTGTAGCTTTAGTCCGCTTACATCTGTCAGTTGTGGCGCGAACTCTGCGCGCGCTTCATGGGCGATGAGTTAGATTTCCCGCGCTTTAAAATTTTGATGTGCGTTCGAAAAACGTGAATCACCTGAAAAATTAACAAAGGAGTTTATACATGTATCAGATAGAATAGCTGGTAAGTTTATTTATGTGATATAAATAACTTCTTTTTTTTTTTAAATATCATTAATTTGCATATAAACATTTTTTGTAATACCATTGCACTAATTCTTTTTTTTTATTTGTTTAAAGAATTACATTCATTCTTGTAAATTTAATTAAAATATTAATACTTTTATCGTATGATTTAATTTTTGTTATAATTATAGGAATGTCCAAAAAACCAATACACTAAGAAACTTATTGAAAAAATTGACAATACTAGTATATAAGTAAAGTTTAAGGTGAATCCAGTACAGCCGGCTTTTTTTTGTTTATGAAAAGATGTAAATCTGTAGATTTAATTATAGTTAAAATAGTTATAATGTACAAGATATATTTGGTACATTTTTAACGTCCAGACATTATATACAAAAACTAGCCAAGAAATGCTATGTGCATTCGCCGCCATCTTGAACAAAAGGGTTGAATTCCTTTTTTTTTGCGATAACTCTGATGTGCCACGTGATACGAGAATTATGATAAGATACTTTTTTTATTGCTTAATTTACGATAATTTAGGTCCTATACATTTTCACCTACTGGTGATAGTTATTGAGATATCGAGAGCGAAACTGAAGAATAAAGTCCTCGTCGTCGCATCGGTTACATTTTTTGCTGTTTTTACCTTTTTTGTGGTATATATTGAAAAATTGTATATTACAAAACTTATATAGCATGTTGATACCAAAATAGTATTTTTTTACACTTAAAAATTTTATACCATATTTAACTTTTTAATATTAATTTCTGAGTCGTTCAGGATTATTAATATTTTTGAAATAAAATCTATCTTACATTGTTACGTCATTTGTCATTGCTGTGACGTTTTGGTGACCTTTTCGTTACTTTTTAAAGTGATTATTAGTATCGCTTTAGATTATCAGATAAAAAAATAAAATTAAAGAAAGACAATATATTTTTACGAGATCTTTTTATATTATCATATTGTAATCATTATTTTAAACAAAATAATTAACGGGCTGTATATTGTAAGACCCTTGCTTATAGAAAAAAACTACTTAAGAAATAAAACAATTTTCTTGACCAAGAACCATGAAAATCTCCGGGCCCTACTGGTACAACTTAAAACCGTTAACCAAAAAAAAAACCTTGATCTCCAATCTTCCTATTAAGGTCAAGGCGGTGATTATGTACATTCCATGACAACAATAAGATTGTCCCATTGACATAGTTTAGGAATTATGTCCCTATAGCATGTATAAAACCTTTATTTATTACATATATTTACAAGTCTATATGTTAAGTCGGACTATACACAAGTCGTTCATAAGTATGCTAGGTGGATCTTACTTTTTTAAATGTCTTTTGCGATTGTTTTTGTTTTGCATATAAAGTCACTTTGAGTAAGCATTTTTTTTTATTTTAAATTAGATGGCATACTAGCCAGTGGTCTAAATGGTCACCTGATGTAAAGTTTTTAATATTCATAGACATTGGAGTTGTAAGATATATTAACCATCTTCTACATCGTCAATGCACCATCCACTTTGGGAACTAAGTTATATCTCTTGTTACTTAAGTTATACTGGCTCAAACATCTTTCAAACGAGGGCACAATTGGGTATTTAACCATAGAATATGTGATGAGCTGGTGTTACTCAGACAGCTGGTACAAAGCCCTACCACCACCTGGCGATTCATTAATAAAAAAAGTATTCTCCTAATCAAGCAGCTAAAGCACAAAAGCAAATAAAAAAAAAACATTCGAGTGGACCGAAAATAATTTTACTATGGCAACATTAATTTCGCTTCTATTTTGGTACTTCTGGTATTTCTTATTAGAATAAAAGTCACATCTAAGACCATCACGCGGAACCAGTATAACGCGGAACTCAATATACCTCTCCTCGTTTACAGTCAAGTAGATTTACGTCCCTCGTATTCTTTCTATCACCGCATAGTTTTTCATATCATTATAATAAGAGTAACCGGAAACTTTGACATCTGGTAAGACGAGATAGGGTCAACGTCCCTGTTCGGCTTAGAACTTTACCGAGATGCGCTTACGCAAGCATATGAATGCGTTTTCTAAGAATTTGTGATTATATCTCGTTATTACCGCTGTAACATTGGAATTAAATCTAAGATTATGATTCGTGACGCAAGAACAAAACAAGCAACATGTCAAGAATAATAATAAACAATCACATCAAAAAGAACAAAATAAGTTCTTAACAGCCTTACAGGGCTTTTGCCTTGCCTTGTTTTGATATGGGAGAGGCTTGGAACATGTTCTATCACGCTGTTCGAAGGGGAGGGGATGGATAAAGACTTCCTTACTATACCTTAAATGTATAGAAATTCTTAGAATAACCTTATATATTAATAGCGTAAGCCGATTTTTGTCCCAGTGATTATGGGACGATGGCTGCATATAAAAAAGGTTATAGTCTCATTTTGAAGAGAAAAGAGGATTCTTGATTGCAATTTACTAAATTGTGACGATTTAAAAAAGAATTGATTTTAGAGAACGGAAAAAAGTTACTGGCCGGTTAGTGGCACTGAGATCAATCTATTTAAAAAAATAAATACAAATCAAGAATATGGTGAGATATCCAATTAAATTGTTGGCAAATCGTCTTCCAAAAGTAAGAAAATACTGTCAAAATTACCATTTACAATGTCCGTGATATAAAATCGATTTAATTTTCCGTAACAAAAACATATACGTTACGGTACTTTCATTGTGGCGTTCTATGTTAATTTTGAAACAATAAGTGGTACAACAACGCACCTCATAGAAATCGGTTCAGTGATTCTATTGTTTCCAAATGTATAAACTTTAACTGTGTTTAGGCTTGTTTCCTGTGAAAATAGATACGTTTTAATTAAATCTGTGGTAACGTGGTAATCTTTTGATGGTGAAATAGTTATTCTACCACTTTGTAATGCTGTGTTCCGTTTCGAATGGTGGGTGCCTGTGTATTTACGTTACTAGGGAATAAGTAGTGGTTTATGTTTTACAGTGTCAGTATTTATAGGCGGGCCAGTACTTATAGGCAATGGTGACTTATCACCTGGTTAGTTGTTTTCTCGTCTACCATCGTATAATGAGGGATATTTTATCTCACTTCAGTCTTCTTGATTTGATGATTGATTTCTTTTACAGATAATAATGTATCTTATTTTTAAAATAAACATTCGATCTGTTTTTTGTGAAATTGTTAAGAAGAATTATTGAGACTTGGAATTATAATTGAATATCTTATCTCGATAAGAAATTTATATAAAAAAAGGTAAAAATAAAACTTTATCGTGTTAATGAAGACAGCCAAACGTAATTCAAAAATAATTCTGTGGCCGAGTCCTAAAAGGGCCATTATTATAAACGCTTATTTTTGTATTCAAAATAGACACAATGAAAACCTACAGATACGTACGTTGGTTGTTTTATATACAACAAATATTTTTGTGTAATATTGTTGACATTTAAGCTCAAAACATTTTTATTCTTTAATTTTTTGAAAAAAGAACCCAAATATGGTTTACATCCTGTTGAAAAATGTAGTTACGTCCTTTTGGCTCAAAACGTATATATTATACAATTTTAAATATATATTTAAGATTAAGAGAATTTACAAAAACAAAAGTGCGAAGTGTTAACGGTGCGCTAAGAGTTAGTTCTGCGATAGAACGGACTTGAATAAAGTATGTTTTGATTTTGACTCGCCTGTTCCCTTTTAGGTCGTCGTATGTATATAAAAAGATAACCTATTCCAAGACTATTAAATTCTCCTCCTACTTCCATCAACACAATTGTCAATTATTGTCGTATTTGTTGCTTTATAATCATCCATTGTTAACGTTCCTTGTTTGTTGTTCGGCAATAGCTATTGTTGATTAAATCAGGCATTCATCTGTTCTGTCAAGCGTAAACAAATAGCGGTTTAAAATTTAATACGGATTCGATTTTAGCTTGGAGATAAGGTTGTATGGGGCTCTATGAGATCTGAAATATAGTATAGTATTATTAAATTTATTATTTAATACATGAGATTTCAGAAATCATTGTAGACTATTCATAGTCAGGGGTTATTCGTAAGTTTTTATTTTAAAAAAAGTAGCCTTCGTTCTTTCTTGGGGATCAAACTTGCAAAACAAATTTCATCAAATTCGTTTCAGTGGTTCGCCAGTGGAAGAGTAACAGACAGTCATACAAAGTATTAAGCATTTATAGTATTAATATAGACAAATGTAAATATAATTTTGATATCCGGATATTGCCTTATGAAATAAAAATAATTATTCTAAATTAACTGATGTTCATCATTTATGAATTGACTTAAAAAATTACAATCCCGTTGTCCATATATATATGTATTTACATATGTTCGGGTATACATTGTTGCATGGCTTAGTGTGAATAAGACACACATACAGTCTTATTACGGGCAAAAATATAATCACAGCGAAATGTTGGTTCTCATCATACTTCTAAAGTGTAAAACGATGTCCCTCCGACGGCTCAAGAAAACTATATAATTTTATTATCCCTATAAAAGCGTTAAATAATTATTATTGCACGCCTCCGTTACCGATTCGAAACATAATCGTTTTTTTTTCTATAAAACAGGATACTCTCTTTCGCCTTAAGAAAACGAAAGTGTTTAACATGATCATGTAAAAAACCGAACAACGGAATGTGACGACCATTCTAAAACGAGTCACGGAGTTACTCGACCATTTACAATTTTATCATAATGAGTATAGTTTTTAGGGTTCCGTACCTAAAGGATAAAACGGAACTCTATTATTAAGACTCCGTTGTCCGTCTGTCCGTCTGTCCTCCGTCACCAAGTACCTCATGAACTGTGATAGTTAATCACATGTTTTTTTTTTACAGATGATGTATTTCTATAACCGCTAAAACAAAGAATACTATAAAAAGGAATAAAATAAATATTTCAGTAGAGTCCTAGACGACAGACATGTTTTTTTGCCGTTTTATAGAGTACGGAACCGAGTCCGACTCGGACTTGGTCGATTTTTTTGGTTCGTAACAAAGTGCTCCAGTTCACTTCGTAACAGGGAGACAAATTGCTGTCGAAGTTGATGGTAGATGCTAGAAGGTTTTCGACTTTTGTTAATGTTCTGTTTTTTATTAAAACTTTCATATATTACTCCGTTCAATTATTCAGATCAACAAACAGAAGAAAAGAATACAGTTTCCTAGATCGGTTCTTAAGCTGTTAAGATCACGGAGCATCCAATATTTGTTTTCTATGGAACACAAAACAAAATTTGTAATTATTAAAAAACCATTTTATATCGTTAAGATTCAAATTCATCAGAACCCAGTTAAACTAACGCTAATATATTCGATTACTCGACATCTCACTAATATTATAAGTGCGAAAGTTTTGATGGACGTTTTTCATGCAATCACGCCAAAATGTCAAAACGGTTCTGTATAATATTTGGCACAGAAATAGATTATACTCTTGAATAGTACTTTTTAGGGGCGGTAAATAGTAAACTACAAATAGCATTGATTCGCGGAATCCTACTGATTCTACAATAAAACCGTACAGTGCGACGCTATCTCAAAATATATCAATGCAATTTTTTTTTAATACCTTACAGAAAAAAAATGATTATATTTGCCTTTCAAATGTGATAATGCATTTCTTGAAAGTCAAATAAAGAATATAAAGATACAATATCTTTCGATGCACAAATGTATTTGTTATCACGAGATAATAAGAAATGGTTTTCTTTTAACAATACTGCACTAAGTATGTATCGTTTATTTTAGAAATTTATAAGGCAAATTAAATTATGAATACGATTTGATAATGTTACATTTATTTAATAATAATTGTAATAATAATAAAATATTTAACGGTAATTAATAGCTACGCTAGTGGGTAACTCATATTTTATTAACGAAGAAAATTTTGAAAATAGAACAAAATAAAAACGTCCCATTTTTTTATTTATAAATGTTGGTACTCCTTACTAGGTCAGTCCACTCATACTTAACGTAATTATTACTAAAAAAAAATCAAATGACAAATTTAAATTTGGAATATCACAATTATTATCGTTTTCATAAATGCAAGCTGCATAGTATTTAATCTTTCCATTACAAATGCATGAGCGAACGCAATCATTCTACATCGTGTCTTATCGGCAAGGGCATTACGACCTTGACTATTGCTACGATAATATCCTAAGCACGTGTCTATTTACCGAACGATTTTAAGGCAATTCATTTTTAAATTTCATATAATTTATTATAATCTAGGTAAATATTTATTGTAAATTTGGGACTCCCGAAATTTCTCATAAAGAGGAAAATCAATAAATTCGTTGTTTCGTTTTATTTGTGTTGAGCTACTCACCAAAGGGACAAACATGTTATTAATTACACTGGCTCACTTACCTTCAAATCAAAACACAAAAATACTAACTATTACTCTACTATTTAGAGGTAAAAAATATGTTGAATAGGTATTACCTATCTCACGGTATTTTTTAGGAGGTATTCCGGTGTGCCGAGGTGTACTCGGAGTCCTAGGCACCAGCGAGTCTCACATACCCCCTCCCCCCACTTCCACGTGTGAGAAACATGTAACGCATTTCGCCAATGAGATAAAAAAGAGCATTACCTATCCAGACGGGTCCACGTAAAACCATCAAGTAAAATACGGTTTTAATATAACCCGAATAACATATTTTAGCATTAGCATTAGCAGCCCGTAAATGTCCCACTGCTGGGATAAAGACCTCCTCTCCCTTTGAGGAGAAGGTTTGGAGCATATTCCACCACGCTGCTCCAATGCGGGTTGGCGGAATACACATGTGGCAGAATTTCGTTGAAGTTAGACACATGCAGGTTTCCTCACAATGTTTTCCTTCATCGCCGAGCACGAGATGAATTATAAACACAAATTAAGCACATGAAAATTCAGTGGTGCCTGCCTGGGTTTGAACTCGAAATCATCGGTTAAGATGCACGCGTTCTAACCACTGGGCCATCTCGGCTCGAATAACATATAATACGTGTTAAACCATGCGTTTATAATATTATACGAAACAATTTTTCCGTTACAATTTAATCAATTAGTACACTTTTTCACTTTCGTCTGGTCTCCCGCGACTTGAAATGTAATACGGTATTGAGTGTACCATGACTGCAATTAACGTCGCTTTCACTTTCAAGCGTCATCACTTTTATATACAGACGTACAGACAACGAAAACATACTAACATTGTATGGTTCAGCTGTCATTCACATTACAGACGTACTATATAGACCTTTACTCTATTCCAACCATAACAGGAAAAAAGCCAAATAAACAACATTTGACAACAAATTGACGTGATATGATTGGTCGAGATCTGGATGAATCTATGATATTTGCGAAAAAAATGGCGTTTTTAACGTCGACGAAACTGTTATCGGAATTTTGGAAGTAAAATTTAAGTGGATATAACTAGTTAAGTGCAATAGTTTTGTATTATGAATAAAGATATATTAATCATAAACTCTTAGTGGTGCACAATATAGCTGAGTTATTAGCAAATCTCATGAAATACGTAAATCTAAGATTAGTTTATCTTTTTTCCTACTTCCATTGGAATAGGCTATACACTATACAGTGTTCTGTTATACAGCGACCAAGGAATAAGTTTTTAAATAATAATTAGGATATAATAAATGCAGAAACTTTAATTATTTCTATCTTGTTCTGTTTGTTCACATAATAAAAAAAAAAAATAAGGAGGTTTTATATTTTACTTTCCTATTATTAATTGAAAAACTAGTTTCTACCCGCAGCATCGCCCACGTTTGAGGGATTGAGGGACCGGACTATTCTTTATACTACGAACTTTTTCTCTTCTTCTTTTCAAATTCATAAATATACATGCGAAGCGAGCTGTGCGTCCTCCCTACGTTGGTGACGTCTAAGTTGAGGGGGGTTCGTATTCTGATCTCTCAAGTGTACTCCCAACATCTTAAGTCTCACACAGACTAAGTATCAGTATGCAAAAAAATATATTTAGAAGTACTATTTTTTTTCTATTTTAATCTGTAATTACTTTATATAAAAGTATTATTTAAACTATTACTATGAAAAAGATATTCTGTTACGACAAGTAATAAACATATATATCTAAAAACTCCTATTTCGTTCAGGACATGGTATGATCTTTACAACATTGCGTCGGCCTTTGACCTTTCATTGTTATCGTTTACATTGAATTAAGTTCAGCTTATATTAACTTGTTTACATTACAATACGTAGTCGATAATCATAATCACATACATATACCACCGATTAAACTTAACTGTTAGAGTTAATTATTAACTTATCGTATTAAAACAAAATCGCTTCCCGTCCTCTGGGTACTCAGATCTTTTAAACTACGCGACGGACTTCAATGTGGTTTTCATCAATAATCAGAGTATCAAGAGAAAGATTTTTATGCATAATTAATACTAATTATAGTAGAGAAATGAATTTCAACTTTCCTGTCCGCAAAAAACAACAATTTTGCCTTTTACGTTCGTATTTCGATCTTAAAATTGTATATAGGACATTATAGCTATAATTTCAGAAGCCAAACTGATCGTAAGTGGTTGCCCTTGGCCCATAAATACTGGCTCTGTAAGTAGCTACAACCATTCCTTACGATATTACGTCATATTTACGTCACGTTACCAACCCTGGGATGTATGATGTCTCCTCCTCCTGTAATCACATTGGGTTAGTCACAGTAGTAGAATACAGGGATAAATAGTATTGAAGGCGGTAAAGTAACTATGAGTTCTATATCATCTTTAAATATATTGTTGACTAGATACACGCCTAGGGCTCGCACGGGTGTGTTATTAGTAAAAAAAATATATGATATAAATATTAACTTTATAGCAATTAGGAATTATGTAGATTGCTACCAGAATGTTTTTTTTGGTAAATAACCTTTTAAAAAAAAATCGCTTGTAAAAGAGAAAAGGGATCATCACTTCTTACGCTTCCAAACAAACAAAGAAATTATACCAATTTATAATATTAGTAAAAATAGAACTTCAACTTTAATAAAATACTTAAAGTTTTACAACAGGATCTCAAGAATGCGTTCAAACTACTAGAACAAAAATAAATATGTATAGGGGAAAATTTGCGTGCAAAATACATATACATAAATCAATGGCAAAAGGTACTAAAGGTACTTGTGAATACATAGACGATATCACACTCTGCGAATGTAACGATCACTTTTTTATCATATTGAAAATTGTAAACAATTTGACACGGAAGGCAATAACAATTCGTACGTATATTTTTTAATATTAATCTTTTATACTTTTACAACTGTTATTTTCCTCCGACCTGTTGCTATCGCGACGTCCCTCTTTTCTCTGTTAATTCGGTTGCCATTGACATTGGGCTTGGCGGACAGTTCAACTAACTGTCGTGGCATAGCTTTGGCTTAGCTTGGCTCGGCTTAGCATATAGCGAGGCGACACAAATTACAGAATTAGACAATAGCATTACTTTCGAATTTCTTTCACCGATTCTTCTTAGACTAGGACAAGCTCTTTTCTAAGCCAGTTGTAGTCTTTACTTCAACTTAATAAAATCTAAAAGGAGTTTTAAATTCTTTTTTTTTTAATAAATTACTTTAAAATCAACAAATGAACAATAATTAAGTTTGTATATATTTAATGTATTCAAGATGTTAAACATATATACTCTGTTATCAATTAATAGAATGACTACTACTGTCAGCTTGTAATGATAAATAATAATCGGTCGTTCACACACGGACGGAAATATTCATCTTAATTTAACATATAAATTAGGCCGACTGATTATATTTATTTAATTTTATAAATTTATAAACATTGCAACAATGTTGAAGCCCATTTGGGCAGACACACAATCTCATCACATAAAATCTTATCTCGGTAAACCAATGCTTAAAATTTCTTACAGTACCAATGTCTATAGGTAATGGTGACCACTACCTGGTCCCTTTGTCAGTCTACCTATTATAAATAAATAAATCTATATTTTTTATGATAGGCATATAGGTATTTTCTATTTCTGTGTTTTTTAATGAACATAATTTACTAACACGTTTTAGGTTTTTATAAATTGTCTAGGTATAGTATAGAATAAAGAATTATACTCATTGGCGCCAACATACATATTTAAATCATTAGTCAATATTGTTAAATGTAAATAAGATTGTCTAATTAACACTATCGTAAATTATATATAGTGTAGTTCCGGAAAATTTATATACACATACATACAAACTTTCAGAGTGTATTGTAAGTAAAATTTTTAAAGACTTTTGTTATAACTGTTACGTCAACGATATGATATTCGCAGATTTTTTTTTTATAATTTAAGTTACCATTTTCAAATTTATCTCGTGTTCTATGATAAAGGTTATGAAAATCTTGAGAAATGTAAATAAAAAAAATTAAAAGCATCCGTCGTAACGCAGTTGAACAGGTAGCCTTTAAATTAACGTAATTAAGAAATCTAAATCATGCAGTCATTCCATCACACTTAATTTCAATTTATAGTCATAAAAAATGCATTACCTATGTGACATAAAATATTTACAACCATGAAGCGTGTTTCTATAATAGCAATACGCATGTGCAAGATGTGACGCATGCGTAGAATACATATACCACAGATTAAATACGAATATCGAATTGACAATACACGTATTGCTCACAAAGGTTTTACATAATTTCGTACCCCAATATTCTACAATATTTATTCTATTACTGTATGTAATTTGTCAGTTGCCTTGCCTACTTTATTGATCAGCATCTCCCCTCTTTTTCGCACTCCCAAATCAATTTATCGATTCAATCTTTCGTCTCGTTCACTCGCTGTCATAAATTTGATGACAGTCGCTACTATGAGCTGAAAGGAAGCGCGTTATGTTATATTTACACGAATTTGTGAGATATTAATATTGTGATTTGTGAGAGTTATACTATTGGACTATTTCTGGTGAGTAATTTTTTTAAAGATATATAAAAGATAATTTCTATCGATGGTTAGTTTCCTCTGTTTTATACCAGCCTCTGAAGATTTTTACAAAAAATACTTATACATGGTAAGCGTTATATATGTATATTTATATATTACACATTGTATGCTATATTTCCTGTATTTTCATTATTTTCCTTTATTTACTTGTATGATGAAAATACTTGTCAATTGCAGTGATTGCTTTCCGCGCTGAAAATAATTAAAGTACACTGCGGTGTCATGATTAATAATATATTCTACGTTAAGGTTGTACTGATAATATTGACATATATAGCAATTTAAAAAACGATGTCGAAATCGTGAATTAAATTTATTATTCAATTCTCATGTAAATCTCTTGCAATGCTGATGTTTTTCAATATATCCTGATCCAGATGAAAGAGCATATTTTAACATTAAATTAAATACAATTTAAAACAATCGTTAGACAAAAGTGATTTTATCGTGTAAAGTGAATGAAGGCGAGGTACAACTTAAACTAACGCTTTTACGGAGTACTTTCGAGTTCACCATGAAATAATCAAACAACCTAAAAATAACCCCCTAGCAGGTGTTCCTTCAATAAACATTGCGCACGCGCATGCAATGCACCTGTCGGATATATACTGAGGAACATCTTCTTTCATTTCTAACTTCGTTATCAATGTAAACGTTTGAAACATTATATCTCCTAAACACTGTACATAAACATGAACTTGACTTGACTTTGTATCTGTTTAACAATCGTAAACAAGTTTTAAGAGTATTAAAAATAATATTTACTTTTTTTTTATAAAACTTCAAATGTTATTTGATTTTATTATTGATACGAAAAATATTGAAATAATGCACAAGAAAATACAAAACTCTCCATTAAATACATTTGTTTTATCTTGTTCGATCATGACATCGAAATGAGCTATCTTTTGGTAAGGAGTCGCATTGGGGCCGTAAGAAATTTTGACCATTCATTATAACGACAATACGCCACGAGTCTTGGGTACTGGGATATTATATTCCATGGGCACATAAGGATACTAAGTATTGCTGTTTGGCGGTAGAATATATCATCAGTGGGTGGTACCTACCCAGACGGACTTGCACAAAGCGTTACCAAGATCAAGTGTTTTTTCTGCGTTCCAAAGATTTTTTCAAATTTTATTCAAGTAATAATTGACAAAGTTCAATACACACAGACAATCATCGATAAATATTAAGTAAAAGATAACGAATCACATCTGCAATGTCCTTGAAAAATGTCACGCTTTATAAGCAACGATGTTAATCTCTACTTTTACTTTGATGTCACATATTCTCACGACCCTAATTATCGTCGGGAAATGATAGCGGTCAAGTAATTTTAACTGATCGCCAATCTGCGATATTTTGTTAAAATTAAATCGGGGTTTAATTAAAATAAAAAATAAAACGTAGTCTTGAAATTTATGAAATTATGACTGAGGATATTATATACAGTAATTTATATATGCTTTTTTATATAATATAGATAGGCGGGTAATCGGGTAAATTTTTAGGATTGTAATCAGTCGTTGGAGTAATTAAAAAAAAAGTTAATTCGATACTTTTTTCCCGCAGTAACACCTCTTCTATTATCTAAATCAGTTCATCAAATATATTCCAAGGCGCATGAAAACTGGTAGTGTCAACAAAACACACACATTCATAAAAATGCTTATTGTTATAGATGTAGGTCGGATTTAACTAATTACAAGATTTACAAAAACGGCACAATCATAGAATAAAAAATAATATTTAAAAAAAGTGTTAATTAATTTTAATTCTTTTAAATAATTAGTTTATTAATTTCCTTTCAAATCTTTTTCATGGTTTTTTTTGGTTTAAAAATATAATTTTTGATGCTTAAAATTTATTTATGTTAAAAATGCAATAAGTCAGATCTCACTGTATATTATATAAGAATAAGTTTCTACCTAATGAATCGTATTCAATTCTTAACAACCAAAATTCTCTTAGCTCGTATACCACAGTATTTACTGAGATAAAAAATTTTGACCGGAAACTCTACCTAGAAAGGTCTTAATCTTCCACAGTATCTAGGGTCACTAACTGATTATATTTTAGGATAAAAACATCCATCTAAGGAGAGCAAACATGTTCAAGCTGTGTTCACACTTCCGTCGTACAACAATAGCTATGATAAGGCGATCAAATTCGTCCGAACTGTTGTTTTTAATGTATTCAGTAATCGTTATTCAGCTCGTTGGCTCGTATCTTAAAAGTTAATCAAAATGTTCCTTATCTAAAAGCCAAACGAAAATATTTTCGTAATTTTCATTTTCGCGAAAGCATTCCAAAAACAAGGTTGAAATAAAAAATGTTCGGAATTTCGAAAACTTTTATTTGCCTGAGTTTGGACCTGAAATCTTAAGCTATGATTACGTGTTTTAACGACATCGCCATATTGACGAAGCATAGTATTACATTGCAGTTTGTTATGATGTTTTGTGATGAATATAAAGTTGTACTTTCATGCTATGAAAGGCTTAGCCCAGTGGATAAAAGTTTTTATTATAATTTTCAATAACAGTTTAGCAGAGCTATAAAATCCCTAGGAATTCCATGAATTATGTAAAGTCTGTGATAGACATTAATATTTCGTACATTAGTGGTTTAAGGTATTATATACATTGCCTAGGTATTGTACAGAATACCTGAATTACACAGATTGCCAGTAACTTAAATGATTATGAAGAGTAATATAAGTAAATACTTAAATGTCTATCATGGATAAATATAGATTTATTTCTTTAAAATATGCCACGTGCCCGAAGACAGTGGCACTGAAAGTAGTATAAACCAACCAGTACACGTCACCACGCCAACTACCTTGGGAACTAAGATTTAAAGTCCCTTGTGCCTGTAGTTACACTAGGTCACTCACAGACCAGAAAATAATAATACTAATTATTGCGGTTTGGCGTCGATAGAGATAAGAATCACGAGTTAAATTCTAGACACCACTGAGTTTCCACTTTTTTATACTTATAATTCATTTCGTGATTGACGATGAAGGAAAATATCAAGAGTCGAAACGTTATCTTTGCTCAGTTGATAGGTATAAGGTATAGTAATTGTACGCTTTAAAAATATAAATGACGTCATCTACATATCGAAATACCACTCACTGATTTATGACGAAATCTCAGAAACTTTAACGCATACAAACGTGAAGTTTGGCAGGTTATAGACATCCGCCAAGAATGGATTACGAAACTCCATCCCTATGGGGGTAAAACTGTGGTTGGAAGTTTGTATGAAAGACCTTTGTTTTTGAAGTAAGAGACTTGAAATTTATGAGGTATGCTTTATACATGGTGTGGAGGTGTACTAATAATGTATCTTTAGAAATCAACCCTAGTACAGCTAGTTTGATATATTTACTTCTATTTTAAATTATTAATATTCTTCTTCTGTTTCAGATTGCTGCTTTGTTTAAAGATAATTACTAATGTGAGTATATTTATCTCTATATACATAAAATAATGAATAGATATATCCTTTATTTTCGTATCAGGATATCGTGTACAATATCCCTCAATTTAAAAGACGATAAATGTGTTCTGTGTTTGTGAACACATTTCTCAAGTAAAATTGAAACCTGTCGCAACAGACAAAACATCCAGCGGAAGTAAGATATCGTCGGTGATATATCAAAGTAAAGCAAAGCATGGGGTTCACACCCTCACCCCTCACCCTGGACAGAAATAGCGCAGGATATTGTAAACACTACGGAACACCACACCCTTGTAAAGCTTAAGATGTACATTGCACATAAGGTTACATTAAAAATAGAATTGTCCGTCAAACTACTGAAAAATAAGAATCTACATGCATATGTAACTAGCGATCCGACCCGTCTTTACACGGCGGCATTATATAATAAAGAAAATTATAATATGAAATAAATATATTTTTATTCTGTAGCACTCAGGAATAATTAATTAAAATTTACCTTTCTACGAGTAAAAAAAATAGAATTGCTTGATTAGTTATATATGTGTGATATTAGATGCAAACAAACAAATTGTACATATTTTTAATATTAGTACAGACGAAGCCATTATTTATTATTTTACTAAAGTTACTTACTTTTATTTTTTAAATATCAGTTTTGCGTAGTATTTTAACGAAACAAATTAATTTATTAGTTGTTGAAAAACAATGTTTCGTATTTGTTTAAATCGTTGAATGTGACACATTGATCGGGACGAGATTGTCCAGTTGATAGAATATACTTATCAAAAAATCGAGAGTCTTAAGTCAGCAAGCACTATCGAATGTGCTTTATTTGAGTTTATAATACTCGTTTTGTTGTGTTGTAAACGAGTGGATCACCAGCTCGTAGTGGAGTACTGATGTTATAAGCTGCTTACCTTTACCTTCACAGGAGATAAGGAGATAAGATTAGAGATAATAATTATAACAAATTAATTGTTGTACTTAGACAATTAATTGACGCAAACATGTAAAAATAAGTTGGTTAACTTTATGTGTTTGATTTATTATTATTCATCGCTGTTATTAAAATGTAATCACCAGAAAATTATATTTTACCTACCCTGTCGCGTGTCATATTAAATTCAATACGCATGACACACAACAGAACTTCCCTGCGCATGCGCACAAATCCGTAATAGAACTGGGGTGCGCGGGAGTACCAGATGTGAAGGGGCGAAGGAAAGACAATATCGATCTTTGAACCCTGTATTGATTTATACATTCCGCGTGGGGTTACCGAGGGGTTGTAATCACTTTTGGGGTGGATGTTTAGTTAGTAATAATAATAATAGGTCTGTAATGATTGTTGGTGAAATTATTATTGCTTGTATGAAAGTTCTATGCGATCGAAGGGATTTATTTGAAAATATTTGACCTAAATATAAGCTTTATTTACAAAATAAACGTTACATTTTAAGTCATTGTTTTATATATAAAAGAAATAGTTTTATTTGTAAAGCAACTAAATGGCGAGTAAGATGCATATACGAGTATGTATACAGTGTTACGAAATTTGTTTTAATGTTTGCATAGGTCATTAAATCGTTACTTAGAGCCGAGATGGCCCAGTGGTTAAAACGCGTGCATCTTAACCGATGATTTCGGGTTCAAACCCAGGCAGGCACCACTGAATTTTCATATGCTTAATTTGTTTTTATAATTCATCTTGTGCTCGGTGGTGAAAACATCGTGAGGAAACCTGCATGTGTCTAATTTCAACGAAATACTGCCACATGTGTATTACACCAACCCGCATTGGAGTAGCGTGGTGGAATATGCTCCAAACCTTCTCCTCCAGGGAGAGGAGGCCTTTAGCCCAGCAGTGGGAAATTTACAGGCTGCTAATGCTAATGCTAATGCTAGTGCAAAGAATCGTAAGTGAAAATTAAGTTCCTATTTCGACCTGCAATACCATTCTCTGATTTTTGAAGTGTAACTTTTTTAGAATCGTGATTAGAAACTCGATGAAACAAAAACGAAACAACATAAACCAAATATAAGTTTAACTTGTAGCGTATGTGAATGTATGTTTGTTTTTAAAAATACCATGACGCGGTGCTTAGAATATTTAAATATTAACTAATAATTGCGGTTTCAAACAAAGACCTGAATTATCAAGTGCATTATATACATTGTAAGGAAATCTGTATGTGTTGGACGAAAATTTGTTTTAGTGTATCCACCAATCCGTATTGGAGTAGCGTACGTAAATACGTTCATCTTAAGTCTTACCCTCTTAGGGGATGAATTGTCGAAAAAACTTTAACATCTGTCTCATTGACATGAGTCTAAATATGAATTTCCTATACTAACGCCATGAAATGAAATGACGATTTTCTATACAAAATTGCAATCCTCTTTGGAAATTAATTTCGCAAATCCTCACATGTTTCTCATTTACGTTTTGTAAGGAACTCCTTTGATGTGCGTTGTATGTCAGTCAGTCATTTTAAAATGTTACCAGAGTGGATGAGCGATATCTAAATCCGACAAGTAACGGTAACTCATTGGAGGTTCGCGCTAGCCCATTTAATGATGTATGTTCGATTTTTAACAGCTTTTTAGCTTTTTAACAGATTTATTTAAGCGATTTGAAATTAATATCTAAGAAAAGAGGTTAACACGTTTTAATCGCACTCGACAAAAAATATATTTATCTTACTTATTATTATTATATACCATCTCGCATAGTAGATAACAGACTTGGTCCTTTATGTTTGCTCACTTGGAAAACGCATTACGCGCTTACCACGTGAAGTAGGGGGAGGATGATGTCCGGTGTACGTCTTAGTACACCGGAATAAACATTTAAAATCACGGACACACGTTGTCCTGTCCTGTAGCTATTCTAATATTTAATTCGAACTGGAGTAAATATTAATAATATTAAATCCGTGTAAGGAGAAGGAGGTGTAGGAGATTTATTTTCGTAAGAATCTTCTATAAAGTATTACAAATCTCAAAATCCCAAAAAAATAAAAGAAGGAATTCGGTAAAGTCTTTCTTAAATTATGGCGTGACCAAGGGAAATAGGGATTATTTTTCATATATTAAAATCAAAATATATTTTATTCAGGCTTTTACAAGATTCTTTTGATTCGTCATTTAGCAGACTTTATATAAAGTGTAGTTACTCTTTTTCAACATTTAAAAATACAAAGTCATGTAGTTAAATACAATTATATATGTATATAATATATCCTCAAGAAGTCAACAAGTATTAGCTCGACGCTTTTTTATCATCTATATAATATTGTATTAAATAATATTCCTTCTTTACCGATGTATTTATTACAAATTATTTGAATTTATGAAACGGCAGAGTTAAAAATATCTGTAGAACAATAAAAATTCAACTGTTAGTTACTTAATCACTCTTAAACGTGTTCTTGTATTTCAAAAAGACATTGAATATGAGGTGAAATGTATATATATTAATACATGGCGAACTGTATAGAAGCTTATGAGCTGCAGCAAGCGCCATCTTGCAAACATGAAGATGGCGAAAACCTTAAACCGTAAAACAGGAAAAAAAACAACTGAAACAGATATATAAAATTTATAATTAAAATTAAATGTGCAAAATAAGCACTGTACCAGTTTTCTTATGCTATTGTAATTACTCGATAATTTATACGGCTTATTATAATTTTATATCGTATGGCATTGACATACTTCCGTGGACAATCAAATGACGATGAATTATTAATACAATCAGTGACGGATACACCGCAACTATTGTAAACAAATAATACAGATTTATTTTATTTCCTTTAGCGAGAAAAATATTTTTTATACTAGAAAATTGTAAAATATGGGATCTGTATAACAGATACTAGATTTTTTTTAATGATATCGGTAGGCGGACGAGCGTATGAGCCACCTGATCGTAAGTGGTCACCACCGCCCATAGACAATGGTGCTGTAAGAAATATTAACCATTCCTTATATCACCACTGCACCACAAACCTTGGACCTAAGACGTTATGTCCCTTGTGGCTGCAGTTACACTGGCTCACTCACCTTTTAAGCCGGAACACAAGAAAACTGAGTACTGCTGTTTGGCGGTAGAATATCTGATTAGTGGGTTGTACATACCCAGACGGGCTTGCACAGATTTGTTTGCACAGATAGATTTATACATAATACTCGGTAGCGAAAGTACTCTTATATATTATTACTAGCTGAACCTGTTTTTACCCCCCTCTCCTCGAGAGGTCAATTGAAAAAGTAGCGTATGTTCTTCCTTTGGACTTAAAATATCTCCATAACAAATTTTATTTAAAAATGTCGAGCGATTTAAGTGTGAAGTGGTAACATAAAGAGTTACTTGCGTTTGTTATATCAGTATGGATAGTAAGTTAAATTAATAACATATTTCTGTCTGTGTATGTGTAATGATGTCATAGTAAACCAAATGAGCCGAAACGTACATTTCAGGCTCTCTCATCAGATCAGCTAAATGATTCCAAAGTTTTTTATTGATAACCGATTAACATGTATCTGCAAAGTTTAAAATGTTTCTATTAATAGAAAGTAAGTTTATCCATTGCCTAGATTATACTGAGCTGAAATAACTGTATGGTTAACTGTATCTTCGGATGTCTTGTGGTTAGCATAGGTGGTACCCAAAGGTCCTAAGTTCAATTTAGAAGTTAATTTAACAGTTATTAGGTTTTTTATCGAGTAATTGTCGCTAGCGATTCGAAATATGAAACTTGGCAATGTTTATAAGCCCCTGTCTCGAAAGTAACCTTCTATGGCCGAACTCTCCTTGGTCGTATCGCAAACTGCAAGTCTTAGTGACCCATCTTGATGGAAATGAACTATAAAATGAACGCTTGTATTAATTAACTTTGTGTTTTTGTGTTTCGGTTTGAGTATGAGCTATAATATTTACAGGCACAGTGGACGTCCGAGCAAGCTGCTCAAACTAAACTATCTAGCTGCCTACTTGAGCTCAACATCCACCTATACTATTTACTGGGTATTAATACACTACTTACAATCACGTGATCATCTGCTAGATGGCTGTTGGCTGTCGGTTGTCAAGTAAGCGAAATTTAATCGATTATGAATTTCAAACAGCAATAGAACATAATAATTGGTGATTTTCTTTATCACGGCTGTTGGATGCACTCACTACCGTCACGCGATATGATTGTAATACCAACCGTGAGTCCGTGACTCGACTCGATCGAGTGAGAGTTACGGGTGACGTATTAGGATACGTTCGTTGAAAAACTGATGCGACGATATTTTATTGAGATCTGATATATGTTTTAAAGTATAAAATATACAATTGTCACCTTATTGTAAAAGGTCGTCTTCTAGTACTATTTATTTTTTTGTAACATTTTGCCTTAGTTACGAGCAAAGTTGTTAAATGTTCGATTTGAATATTAAATAAATTATTATTTCTCTTGTAGATCCGTCTAAACGGGTACTTTTGAGTTATACTACCCTCAAATGAGATAGTTTGAAACATGAATGAGAAAATTAAAAGGTTCAAGGATGTTATAATTAGTAGCATAATAGCGATGTAAGAATTAGTTATGGTTTCATACGGCAACAGCAGGAGGTAATATTTATCTTAATCCAATCGAAACGATTTTTTTACCGTTTAACTGTTTACCTATACTACAGAACGATCCAGTTGCGGTTTCGTCGAAGTTAGATCTGATTAGAATCGGGAATATCGTAATCGTTTTGAATCAATAGAATAAGTCCAGTTATCAGCTGAGGTGTCTTTTATTAGGAATATAAATTAGGACGTATCGTAAGCGTTTTAACTTAGTAGAATTAGCCACCGGACAAGATCTATCTGTACTAGAGATAAAAAAAAAATGTAAATAAATATTCACTTAGATTTTGTTCAACGATATATTATCGTTATCTTCCTACTTCATTAGATGTTTTACATTTCCGTCGCATCCGTGTAATTAGTTTCATCAAATGCCGCATACCGAGCGGTAAGTTGTTACCGGCAAAAATACTGACATAATCACGAACAAAACTTTCTGCAAAATATATCAAATATATTTATATTTAAACTGTTATATTTGTTTAAGATGTCATGCTAAGATGTTACCTTTTTAAATTTGAAGTCATTCTAATTATCATTAAATAAAAACAAGAAGGATTATTTTGATAGTTCAGTATAGATATATTTTTTTTTAATTTAGCTTTAATAAATTATGTATTTTTAAGGTTGACAATAAAAAAGACATTCATATTATGTTTATGTTTGTATGTATGTTTATGTATAAATGATTATAGTTCACATGTTCATTGATTTTCATGTATTTTAATTTCCGGAGTAAAATGTATTTCCAAAATTTAAATATAGAATTAAAAAAAAATACTAAAAATTATTAAGGAATGTTCTACGTGTGTCACTGAAATCTAAATAGTAATGTTCATCTATTTTATTATAGATTTTAATTTATTTTTATTGTGATTATACCTTCAGTTTTTATAGTTGTATACTATAAAACATTTTTTAATTATTGACTTGACTTTTTAAATCGTTCACATAGCATAGTTTTCTGCGTTGCGATAGTTTTGTTGCTATTTATCAATTAATGTTCCTACTAATATGTTTTATTGTCAAACCGCGGAATCTAACCCGGAAGGGTGTTCAGTATTACGTTAATATTATCGTTATTATTACGTAATATGTAAAACGGCGTAAGTGCAATGTATTAGTACAGAAGGCTGTAATAAATAATCAATTACCTTATACAAGGAAGGGGGTGATTGAACAGATTACGGATGAAATATAATATTACGCTTTGGGTTCTTCTTCTATTACTAGACTTGATCCTAAAATTAATAAACATTATTCCATATTTAAAATTAAAATTTATATAATCTTTTTTTTTTGGGTCATTGTGAACATGTTCTGCCACAGATTCTACCATTGAAATCAACTTTGTATTTAAGTTAAATGTATTTATCATTCTGTAAGTGAACTGTAAGGTTCTTTATGAGTAATAAAAAAAAAATCTTTAACCAGGCAGTTAATTTTTCCAGGCTCAAAATTAGCTTATGTCATAATCAGCCCGTAATATCTCTAATTATTAAATACTGATTGTCAACCGCGAATCCACTCGCGTTCCAGGGATTGGTTACCAGGTATTTTGTATAAAAAAGTAGCCTATGTCCTCCGTGGGACTTTCAAGCTTACTTCTATAAGAAGTTTAATTGAATTCGGTTCTGTGTTTGGCCGTGAAAACGTTACATACAGACGGACAAAGTTATTTTCACATTTATAATATTAGTATAGATAACACAACTATTTAAAAAAAGGTTTTAATTGCACCAATAGTGTGCAATTTTTTTTCCATGGTTTGGACAAAACTGACTTTTAAATTAAGAGGCAGTACTTTATTTATAAGTACTAACAGGTGAATTACATAAAATCCATTTCTTTGTCCTTCGTGGAACGAAACACAATGCAGCAATCCGTTTCTTACGACGGAGGAAACAGAGAATCAACGCTCTTATTAATGTCAAGTCAACAAAGGAACCCTAAAATGATAATAGTCATCGCACTCGCAACGGTCACCGCAAATTGCTCGTTACGTGCGCGTGCGCCATTACGACGTGTGTTAGCGTTCATCGGATACTTTAATCGAATTTCGTTGTAACTTAACCGTTTTTTGTTAACATCTTCATTATTTCGTAGTATGTAGTGATAATTAAGATAATCTATAAGTTTGGATTTAGTATATAATTGAAGATGGCGGGTTCCAGTACTAGCAAGCACCGTTGAGTTTTCGTGTGCTATGTTTATATTGGTAAAAGAAAGCATCATGAGGGAACCCGATTTGAGCAGCGAGAGCAATTTGGTAGAATATGCTCGGGACCTTATCTCAGGGAGAAGGCCATAGTTTAGTCTATTTTTTCCTTTACAAATCTATATAACAATTATTGGTTTCACTGAATTGTAGCTTCTGAACATATTCGTAAAACATATTCAATGTGGTTGTATTATGGCTTGCTACGAGCATATTGGGATCCGTTTGGTGTTTGTTGAACAAATTATATTTTTTAAGAAAATTGCTCGTGCAACTTGTTTAGGTTTAGTTACGAAAAAAACGAATTCGGTAGAAAGCAAGACGCACTCGTAAAAAGTTATTTTGTTAAGAATTTTTCAGACATTATTTAAAAAAAATTGGAATTATAAAAGATTGGCAATTGTATTAAATGTATTTTTTTTTAATTTTCTTTTTCTTAGTTATTATCAGTATTTATCATACTCTGTATAAAAGTGTAAACAGCGTGTGTTATTGAGTTTCATGCCGGTTCTTCTCCGTGGAATGTACGTACATACCGAACCGGTTTTACGTTTAATTAATCGTGAAATATTAAAATACAAAAGTGCTCGTAAAGCTCTTTGTTATGTTGTTTAGGTTTTATCAATTTAAAAATATTATGCGTACTAAAAATACGCATTAAATATCTCTGAAAGTAAAAACATTGTTAGCGCTAGTGAAAGTGAAATAAACGATTTCTGAGAAAATTCCTACTAGATGCAGCCTTATTCCAGACACAGCAATCACAGTCGAGATGGGCAGCGCATTGGAAATTACGGCATGTCAAATTCCCTCGTGCTCCGTGTAGACCTATTTACTATCGGATGGCCTATTTTTTCCACTCTGTGTCCTATTTTTTTTTTTATAGACAAGGATCTATAAAAAATCGACACATGTAATTTTCGTAATGTAATGTGCACCTACCTTAATATCTTGAGGAATGCGTGCGAGATGAACTAAGTGTTGATAATGAAGCTATTTCCTCTTCTAACCGTCCGTGGATTGTTATATAAAGACGGATTGTTCGCAGACTGTTTTCATTTGTTTTCGTGTTACGCCTAATGGTTTCTATGTTTCGTTTTTCTAGCTAAAGAATTTTATTTAGTTTATTTGCTTATACGAAGGACATTGTTTTCTTCGATATAAAACAATAATTTTTCCCTTTATTATATAGAATACGGGGATGTAATTAAATGTCACAGATTCAAATATAGGTACTCTATTCAAACAGGTTTTACTTTTAACCTTTTTTTTTCTTGTGATTTTTACAATATTAAGTAAAAGCAAATTTGTAACCAGTTCGGATAGGCAAGTACAGCAGCAGTTTGGAAAAAAAATAACTACACTTTTTCATTACACAATATAATATATATAAATGAGTATTTCATGTATTTACTCCATGTTTTGAATATATATATATACATCGTGTACTCAGTGTGAACATGACTTATTATTGAACTATTTATATACAATTTGCTTTCTTAATTTAAAAAAAAACGACTGTATTTGAATTCGCAAACTTCGTTCAACCGGCTCAGTTCATTCATCTTACGTGATTCAACACAAAGAAAAACTGAAATAAGTATTTTATAAACGAAATCGAAACTCACCGCTGAACACGTCGTGAAAAGTCAGAAAGTTATTAGCGAAATTTAAAATTTATAATATTTAAAGACCGTGATACACGCTCCAAAATATCGTACAAACGTACATCGTTTTCCAATATATCACGAAAGATATACGCATACTATATTTCTTACAGTTCTTTACTTTCATTGGGTATCATTTCGGCAATGAGTATGTCTGTGACAGTAACGCCGGTACAGGTGTTATAATATATCTAAAGTAGGTATTTAAATAACATAATAAAAACTTAGCTCCTATTTAACTATTGTAATCAACATTCACGCTCTAGATAACCAAACGTTTTTTTGTCCATTAACATTTGAACTGACACACAATGTCCCATTGAGGTGATCGACCGGATCGACACATCCTCTACGGCCGTCGGTTCGATTCCCTGTTAACGCTCGAATAGCTCTGAACAATCGCCGCAGGATGTGAAGTTGTTATTTGAGACAATGACTACGGACACTCTGATTGTTTATTTTCTTTTTGTTAGGTAAAAGGTGATATTTTAGATTAAAATCTTGTGTAATTTATTTAAAGGAATATATTACTTGTATGGAAATAATGTATTAAATAATAGTAGTCGTAATCAGCCCGCTAGGCTAAGCTGTGGCCAAATGATGCCACTCTCAAGGAGCAGTTAGCTCGAGATAGATTATAAATACAAGTTAATCATATAAAAACTAAGCTTTGTTTGTCCAGATTTTAATGTATTTGGTTTTATTTAATTAACAAAGTTTAACACACATACTTTCACATTTACTATCTTGAAAGCAAAAGTACGGAGCGAAATATAATTGGGAGCAAGTCAGCGAAAACTGTTAATGGAAATTTAAATCAATTGATCTATAAACATTAATATATTTAGAGCGTGATATTTTGATATAAGATTAAATAGATGTAGTTACAGTTCATAAATTTGCTACAACTCAAAAGAGGCCTCTCGAGTTAAGGAAGTAGACTTGATATGAGAGGTCAATGGAAATTATCCAAAAACTCTCATTTCTTTTTTGGGTTGTGTCCTTATTTTAAGTTTCCGTGTATTATTCTACGTTAAGATGTGCTTTAAACAGTAAAAGAGATGTTCGTATTTATGAATATATATGCAAGTACTCACGGAGAAAACCGCTCGTATGAATTTTAAGATTCAGTCGAGTGAAATTGATAGTGTCGTGCTTAGCTGCGCTTGCGCCTCCTGTTCACGGGTGGGTACATTGAAACAATCGACGTTAAACAATAGTGTCGCATCCCTATTGTCTCAACTTCTATGCTTCTAGCTTGTATTTTATGCTCCGTGATTATGCAGACTTTATTTTCTTTGATTATATACTGTTATAATTGTTCGTGATTCCTAGGCAGGGATAAGTGGTTGTAATTTGATTTAGCCCTATGCACTACTGGCTTCTATAATATCTAATAAATACGTACAATCAAAATATAGATAGATGTAGAAAAATGACAATGGGTTTTGAAAGATTATGAAAGATATGTCTTGTATATTGGCAATTTTTAAAAGATATTTTTTTGGCAATAACGTGAAACGGTTACAAATGTTTTTTAAAGAAAGCTGTTGAATGATTAACTAACTCGCAGGTTTACTTTGGTGTAAATTAACACTTTGCGACCGGACGAAGGCATCATCCTCCAACCACAATTATTGGTTGCTTTTGCTGAATATGTACTATGTATGAAAACATCGTGAGGAAACCTGCATGTGTCTAATTGCAACGAAATTCTGCCACATGTGTATTCCACCAAACCGCATTGGAGCAGCGTGGTGGAATATGCTCCAAACATTCTCGTCAGAGGGAGAGGAGGCCTTAGCCCAGCAGTGGGAAATTTACTGTCTGCTTATGTATATCTAATCTTACAACTAATATAATTTATATATCTTATAGTTTGTCTTAAATTTTTTTTATAGAATCGATATGTTAAAGATGGTGTGCCATAAGGTAACCTTCCTTCCTTTAAAAAATTTAATCGGATGAAGCCCCGAGCCCGGATGGGTGTGGAGGCCGCTCCCGTCCTGTCTAGTGTTACGGTGTCACGTTACGAGGTTACTGCTCGCCCGTCGCCTGGCTGATAGGATTTCATGGTTAGAATACTAGCTATACCAGCTCTACTAGCTTCCAGTGAGAATTGAGTTATTTTGCAATAAGCTTGCATCTGACTTTGTTCGTCTTATCTCTATTTGGAAGTTAACTATCGAATAGAAAAATATTTCTATAGACAGTGTCCCATTTTAGTCCATATGTTGTTATAAAAAATAAATGTATAAGCTCTTTGCAGAAGATCACCAGGAAGAGTTTTTATTGTTATATATGTAAGTGTACAAGCTGTAAGAAATATCCACTACTTACGTCACATTGGTGTATCCCTTTTTATGACTTCGTGCCTGTAGTTGCACTGGCTCACTCACCATTCAAAACGGAACACATCAATACTAATGAAACTGAAAAATACCAATTGCTTCCAACTATATTTTCAAATAATTTTTTTATGCTTGGTGGTGTGGTAGGTTCATACTAACATTGTATAATTGATTTGCAATTATTTAGGTGAAGAACAACAAATGAGAAACTATTTTTAATATTTTTGTAAAATTTGTATTTACGTTTAGATCCACTAGTTTTTATCCGGGGGGATATGTGCGCACTCTATTGTTATATATATAAAAAAATCGTATGTATTCAAACATTTCGTTATCGACTTGAATTAAATGCCATTTTATATATTTTTTAAATCTTAAACATCTAAAAATGTCATAGTTCAGATTTTAATGGTCCATTAAGCCGCATGTTGAATCTATAACTCACTCTAAAACACATAAAAACGTTTTTGATTTGTTTTAGTGCACTTATATCATAATAAACATCTTTCACATTCATGATGGTAACTCATTAGCTGTGCTTCCTTTGAACGTTCAAGTCGCACGAGCACTTTATCAATTGTACTTTTTTTCGTCAACGAACATTGAATTTTGAAGACATTTTTATATATTAAGTTTCTATAAAATTGTATTGTTGTGGTGCATCTCATTCTCTTAAATATATATTAATATTAAGAAATACGAAAGTAACGCTGTCTGTTACCTATTCACGCGAATCCATTTATATAGTTTGAGTCCCGGACGGATATAGGCTTACATTAATAGTATATATCTTTTTACAGAAACAAATTTATTTCACTGTTCATCATTAGAACTTAGTCATATACATAATCATTTATAGTTAATATTATGTGTAAAGCAATTTAGTCATTTCATTAAATGGGTCAATTAACATAAACATTGTAATTTATTTAAGTAATGTTTTGTAATATATCAATTTAAGTGCGTCAAATAAGTATGATTTTTATGTAATATTAAACTAATGTTGTTTATTTCTAAAATTAAATTAAAATAAGACATGATTGCTATTATTTAATATAGTATATTTATTTCAGTTTAAAAATCACATGTGAATATTTGAGTCTAGTCACTCGATTGAGTACTCTACCGCATTTGAACGAAGCATAAGAGGTTGCCCTTCACGCAAGGATGTGGGATGCATCCGCAGCTTCCGTTCGTCTAGGGGAGTTGGGGACTGTGAGAATATTTGAGCTATTTTTGGCTCATTCGGTTATAATTTCTAAGATGCTGTAATATCGTTTTATTTTTCATAATTATGAATTGAAACCATATTTTCCTCCCGGCAAATGACGTTCAGGACCCGTGAGAACACTTAAACTATTCTTGTTACTATTTTTTGATAAGTATATGTTATTTATCAATGCCTGAACTATTTTAAGCCCATTATATTGATATATTTGGGAACTAAAAACTCTTTTCTCTTTTGAATCTTTAAAATATAAAGACACTAAAATAGTAGAGAATTATTTACTGTATCTTTCTACGAGGAGTGTGTTTGAGCGGGATTTTGACGGGCTTTTATCATAACGGTATGTTTTTAATGAAATCTTAATCTTTTTCTTTTTTCTCTCAATAATTTATCAACGATTGATTAACATGATTTTGTGAATTTTCAAGATAATTACAAAAATATCGCAATCGATCCGTTTATGATACAGACGTAGCTCAGTGTGTGTGTATGGTTATACAATATAATTAAGTAAATATTGTTAGCGTATTTGTTCATTTTAAATAAATCTAGTTATGAAGTAATACATGTATCATACGGTACAATATCGAAATGAAAAATCGTTTTTTTTATGTAGATAAAAAATACTCAGAAACGAATCAAATGACCCCTATATCTGTAGCCGAAGTCGAAGACACATCTATAGCCGCTCCCTACACTTGTACTTGAGCTCCTCGGTTACTTGCACGGCTATGAGGTTAATCCTATTTGTATAAACAGTGACTTGCTAAAATACAATTTAATCATTGTCCCAGGCTGTCATATGTAAATTGGTATGTTTCGAGAGGGATGCTGGATGCGGGCGATAATTCCGACATAGGTTACGATCAAGTAATAGCTATAAATTGGTCACCAATTTATTTGTTAGCTGTTGTTTGCTCTTAGGCAATAGATCTAACAGACTTTTGGGCACTTTGTTTTTTCGTAAATTCAATGAAATGTAATTGGTTAATGACGTGACTGTGCCCTGTGTAGTTTTTTTTTACGCGTCGTTAAACTGTTTTAACATGTTGTACAGTCCCTTCGTATTCGATCACGTCTGTATATTTTGATTTTATCTGTTGTTGAATTCATCCACTCTTGAACATAATTTATGTTGCGTATTATTTTTGTAAGAAATGTGAATTTTATTGATTTACTTATCAGGACATACTTTTACAATTATTTTTTTACGTAACTACTTTATCGATTGAATTTTAACGTTACAATGTATTCTTGGTCTTCGTTTTATGTTTTTAATAGCATTCCATAAATACCCTACAACTGGGCTGTTTTCGTCAAAGCTGAAGTTGGACCAATATGGATTTGGTAGAAACACTTGTGGCAAAATTATCTTCCGACATTTATGCAGATTCCTTTACAATATTTTTATCGCAGTATGAAGAAAGACTACATTAGCAATTGAAAACTTGCGTTGTTCAGACTTCAGATACAAATTATCTTCCGTTAATATCTACGTATTTTCTACGCTGATCCAGTATGGGTGGCTCTACTTCATAAATATGGTAATATTATCAAAACCAATTTTCCTTTTTCCCTTTTTATTGTAAATATATAAAGTAAAATGTATTAAATATATTTTATAATTACCAAAAAAACAAACATACATCGAACATAATAAAGAATAGTCGACTACTATTAATAAAGAATAAATCGTAAAATATTTTCAGTTTATTTTAGTCTTAAATCTCCCGTGGACTTGACCTGAAGATATAGAAGTAACGTTGCTAAATCTGTCGTTTACGACCGCTCGCAATGATCTACGTGCTTTCGGATTTCTATTTACGACATTCTCCCGCCGCGTAACAGAAGAAGTCAGCATCTTGCGTGTACGCGTGTTATGACATAATATAAACGCATTGAATTGTGTTTTTTTTTTTGTAAGTAATGTATTGTAGAACCATGGATTTCGAGAAATGAATGACGTTATAATAGATTGAATTGAATATGGTGTATCATAATTCCAGTTTAGTATTTTATATAATATATTATTAAAATATATACTTTTTGATATAAATAATAATATTTTAGTAAATAAAAAAAATCAGTAATATATGTATGTATACAAGATACAAAATATTACGTTTAAAAAATGTTATTCATTTTTCTTTTGTTATTATATTTTATCGGTTAATATATAATCATTAGCACATATTTTTTTCTCTTTGTCCTAGTTTATCAAATCTATTCAATACGAGCTTATCTATAATAGCCTATTAAAACATGATAAGTGGCTGCCGTTCGTTATTAATAGCCGTTTACAAAATAATGACGACATTTATTAGCACATTCAGTAGTGTAAACGTTTTCGTGAATGTTTTTTTTTTTATGAGATTAACCGCCCGTTTCTGAATTGATGAACAGTCTCAGATATTTTTTTTTTCGAATAATCGTAACGCCACAGACGTGCTTTTTTGTGATTTTGGTATATTGCCTCCATCTGCGATTTAGAAGTAGGGCTTTGTACAAGACCTCATCAGATATACCGCCAAACAGCTACTACTAAATATGTGTTAGTGTTGTTGTATTCCGGTTTGAGGTGTAAGAGACACAGTGTAAAAGTGTACAGGGACAAGTGACATTTTTTTTTTGTGATATCGGTAGGTGGACGACCAAATGAGCCACCTCATGGTAAGTGGTCACCACCGTCCATGCGCCACCAACCTTGGGAACTAAGATGTTACGTCCCCTGTGCTTGTAGTTACACTGTCTCACTCACTCTTCAAACCGGAACACAACAATACTGAGTACTGCTGTTTGGCGGTAGAATATCTGATGAGTGGGTGGTACCTACGCAGACGGGCTGGCACAAATCCCTACCACCACCACAAGTGAAGGCATAACATCTTAGTTACCAAAGGCATTGGCGCATTGGCGATGTAAGGAATGATTAATATTTCTCATAGCGTAAGTAATGATTACTTACCATTAGGTGGTCCATTTAAAAACATATTCGTCTCTACAAATGAGTTTCTAAACTCTCTATTATTGTTTATGAGTGAGTGAGTAAGTTGATAGTCAGTCAATCAGGTCATTGCCTTTTATCTAATTACGACGAACATTAAATTCACGCCTGTCAAATATAATCAAATTTAAAGCGAGTGAATCTGCGAAGCATTCCTACTTATCATACGACTTCCCAAATAATGAGTAATATTTTCAGGGTTTTTCTTTGTTCTACCATAACTTTTAAATACCTGATGTGATAGATTTGGATTAATGGGGTATCATTGCAATCATTAGATGATCATTGGCAGTCGTGTTTTTATAAGTTTTATAGTACATTTGCTTATGTAATCATATTAAATACTAACTTTTGTAGTATTTGTTTTAAGTTTTGAGTAAATTGGCTTAGTAGTTCTTAAACATCTCCTCGTTTATTAGTAAAGAAAGATTGAATTAATAGATTTGAATGAGTTGTTAATAAAAATATACATTCGACTACAACAAACTAAATTGCTTTCTGTAATTACGTTTGTTTTTTGTTTATCATTCATTTAATTAAAACTGAATTTAAGATCTGCATATCTACCTAGCAAGCATTCATTATTATACATGTATTTACATGTGTAAATTTAAATAAATAATATAACTTATGTAAAACGCAAATGTATCAATTAAGTTAACATTAACAAACATTTCTTAGATATACTTAAAAAATATTTAACAGGCATAAAAAATAAATTCAATTATATAATCATTTTGTTACTCGATACATTGCGTAGTTTGAATTATTTGCGCAAATGTAAACTCTTATTTGATCACGTGGGATTTAGTCGAAATATTTGCTAACATACAATTAACTAAATCGATACATACATATAAAAATAGTTCGTACGTAAGTTTGTAAGATTAAATGATATGATTAATTAAAAGAATACTCAAATATTGTTTTTTTTTATTAATTTAATAATTTATTTAAACCGTATTGACAACGAACAATTGCATGTTACAAATGGCGGCCTTGAAACCATGTAGCTATTTTCAGCCGGACAACCTTTATGCTTAGCAGATATATATATGTATATAAGGTTTGTTATTTCAATGAAGGAACAATTTGGATTAAAATTAATAAACTTGTAGTTGCTCTGTAGACAAATATTTTAATTAAACATGTTTCATTACGAAATTATACATCTATAGAATAGATTACTAAACTCTTTTCTGTATACAAAGAAACGTCTTTTAAAGTTTATTCTTCCACATGTCTTTTCCTTAACAATTCTTTATTACTATTAAGTAATAATGTTACTTTTAAATAAATAATTATTTTTAAAACATCCAATCTTTAAACGTCATTTCAAATTTTCTGAATGACCACAGATGTTTATTACCGAAATATAAATGCCAGCGCGTAGACAAACTAAGCATATATTACTTTACACGATGATGATAAATAAATATGCCGCTAATGTAAACCACGCAGCATATTTTTCAAAACATTTGTCGTTTGTTTGCGCGTAATTCGAGACCAAAATTGACATTTTTGTTCCTCAAAGGAAGAATCCATTCAAATGTTTGTCTACATCCTTCAAATGACAGCGTGGCGCGGAAGCGTTCCAAATTCAAAACGGGGCGCGGGTCCTAATTGCGCTGCGCACGCGCCGATGCAAAATGGCGTCCCAACGAACCTCTTCCGCTGTGAACTCGAACAAGTGCATGTGATATTGATATACGACAGATACGTAATAGGATACAAGGTGTTGTGTTACAGTGTGGATATCTTTAACGGCTAAACATGTAATACTAAACATACAAGCACTATTATATGAATTCGTTCGACTTTTAAATTTATAAGAGTTTTATATAACTCGACAAAAATTAAGAGTCAATTAGTCGATACGTGTTAGAATTATGTTGTACTTGATGATAGAGCTTTGTGCAAGCCTGTTTTGGTAGGTACCAGCCACTCATAACATGTTTTATCGGCAAACACAATATTTAGTATTGTTGTGTTCCGATTTGAAGGATAAGTGAGCCGGTGTAACTACAGGCACAAGGGTCATAGCTCCCAGGGTTAGATCCGCCATCTACGATTTAAGGGGCGGTTAATATTTTTGCCAACGTCTGTGGGTGGTGGAAAAAAGAATACTGTAATTGTTTATGTGCCTTAAAAATTTACATATCGTATGTTAAATTTTTTAATAAGTAATATTCAAAATAGATTGCAAAATATCATAATCAGTCGAGTAAGCGTCCCCCTGGAATCTTTAGACTGTGACAAAGTGTAAAGTAGTTTGTATAAAAGTAATGTATTTTGCGAGTGTATCTTAAAATATACATTTTTATTGATGATTAAGTAAGCGTGAACTATATTCAGATATGTATCGATTTTAAAATATACAGGGAATTTATAATTAAGCCACGCAGACTAATGATATAAGAAATTGCACGCTTTTGCATTTTTTTTTTCTTTAAATTAACCGCCTTTTAATGTCACACTGCTGGTCTGGGCCCAGCTCTTTTTTGTTCTCACTACTGGATTTTTTAATTAAAACTTTTTGGTATTCAGTAACTTGAATAAAGTTTACGCTTTGAGAATTGTAGCGAATCTACACCTATCTCTATGTATATACGTCTACACTATGTACATCATCAAATTTATATTTGCAACCACCTCAATTGACATTGATATTCACGCAAAACACGTTCAGACAAATAATAATAAAATTTGTTTGACATTGCCTTACAGATTATTTAAAATTCTGAGATCATATTTTGCATTAAATATGATGTCAATTCGAGGACAGGAGGATGATGATGACGTAAATTGTTTCAATCACCTTTTTAGAAATATGCAATCGGATTTTTTTTAAGCTGGCATCTAGTGGTTGCGCTATGACCTCGCTTCACACGATATGATATTGTTACAGGATGCCAAATATTTTTCAATTCAGATGAGTTTTGAAGTGATTTCGAAAAAATATCTAAATATGAATTCGATCGTACTACAGGTGAATCATGATTCCTTCACGACCACCTAAGGAAACAAAAATTCGCTTTTATGTACAATGTCAATACAGATTGTTCGTATATGTTGAAGCCATATAAGTATGATGTTCTGATAGGAATAATTAGTAGGATAATGGATTGGATTAATTCATCAAGTTGTACTAACGATACCGTTCCTTATTTTTTTTACTTTGCGTATACTATTTGTTATCTCTCAAGCAGTCGTTAAGGGTAAGTGTAGACGACGACGTTACACGGTGTAATCATCATCCAGAACAGGATATCCTACTAGTTAGTACCGGTTAAAACTAGTTATACGTGGTATTCCGTTATTTTCTAACATTACCAGTGATTGGTTTCTTAATAACTTATAATTGTTATCTATTACATTTTTATTTATATTTTTCAAAAATAATATCTACTTACGAAGAAAAACATTCCTTTGAGAAATAAATAAAAAAAAAACCTCAGAGACAAAGCACTTGTTTATTGACTGTCAAAAATTTACCACTGTTTCGGAAATACCTCGGACCTGAAATAAACTAAATTATAAGTCATTACTTGCGATTTTTGATACTGATAATCGAAATTTTAAAATTAACAATGTACTGACATCACCAGCTCCTTGACTATATACTTATTATAACAAAGTCGTCACGCCGCGTCTGTACGCTATAAACTCAAAAACTACCTAACAGATTTTTATACGGTTTTTACTAATTGATGGAGTGATTTATGAAGAAGGGTTGGGTGTATATTTCATTACGGTTTCGTGTAAATTGGCTGAATGATATGATAATTGTTGAAGTTGTCAGAAAAAGATACACCGACCAATAGATATATATACTATGATATAACCGTTTTGTGTAGACCCTTGTTCTACAATTGCTATAAGGAACTAAGACATCTTAATAAATGGACTGAGGAATAAAATAACCGATTTATGTAGACGTTTTACGTTTATTTAACAACGGGTACGTTTTACGTTTACTATAACATATTTAATATACGAATTTGGAATTCATTATCCTATATGTGTATGATTTTTTTAAATATATATAGTGTTATCTTTGCCTTTCATTCAGTATCCTCGTTGGTCTTTATTTGAATACAAAACCATTGTTAATTATTTAATTTAACACAATACTATTTGTGTAATTAATTGGCATTATTTTTATGAAATGTATTTTTTTTAATGTAAATTTAAATTAATGTTATTTATTGCAGTAACTAAATTAATTATTGTTTAAAATAATCTTTACATTAACATTATTTACCGACTTAACATTAAATAGAAAAAAATCTCTTTTTCGATGTAAACAGTTAAAAATTATCAACGCATGTGATTCGAGTGTGTTAAGCGTAAAGATTGACATTTGGATATTAATTTTATAGTCTTACGAAGTATTTAATGCGTGAACTTAAGTATGCACTTTCGTATGCTAAGTGTAATATTAGGTATTCATTTACTTATCGAGTTTTTATTCTATGATTTTATAATACTGTTCCACTCTATTCTATCAAGAAGGTTTTTTTTTATTTGTCTTGATCCCGATATAAGCGTGTTTAAAAAAATATACTCAATATAAGTTGTAACTATGAAGTAATTTACGCTGTGCTGATAATGTCACACATTTTAGTAGTACCTATAATTGGAATGGTAACTTTAATTTCAGGTGCGAGGTATTTCTGAAACAGTGCTAAATTAAATCAATAAGCAAGTGCTTTGTCTCTTGAGTTTTTTTTTTTCGTAAGTAAATATTATTTTTTAAAATATTTATCCTCATCAATCTTAACTAAATAAAGTTGACGTGGTTTCAATAATAATAGTAATTATAAGTGAGACTGTGACATTATTACTTTCAGACTAATATAAGAATGAAAACAATAAATTCTCTTACAAAAAATACATTTCCGTTTCGTTCTATATGAATTAATATTTAAATAGAAGTAACGAGAACATCCAATATGAAAATGAAAATACATTTTCAAAACGACTGTTACGATTACTTTTACACTTCTTGAACATCATAATGCATGCATAATGATTGTCATAGCCGGTTCGTAATAGCCCAGTTGCAGTACCTGCAGTCTTTAATCACTACATATTATAGAATAAACTCACGCCGCGTCCGTCTGTCTGTACGCGATAAACTGAACCTGGATTTTCATACGATTTTCACCAAGGGAGAGTGATTTGCGCAGAAGGTTTTGTAATTAGTCCACTAAAGTTGATATAGGATAATTATTGTTAGATACATGCAAAATTAATACCAACTGGAAGTTTAATTTTTTTTATTTTAAACGTGCGAAGCCTGGACGGATAGCTAGTATGTGTATTGCGCAACAGTAATGTTCTTCGCGTACTTTGATGCAACGAACATTTTAAATGATAAATTATTATTTTCATATGAGTAAGTCACTTATGACATTTTAATCTTTCTGCCGCGTCGGCTTTGTTTTTTTAGTTCTTTGCAAATATGTAGTTGTAAGTTTTAAGTTCGCGTGTAGTGTGTCGGTAACTTTAGTTTTTCTATAAACTAACAAACCCTAATAGATATGTCATTCTTGTCTTTGGTATGTATTTTTATTATTTTTGATGTGTCTGTACGTTTTTATATCAAGGCAACATCATAATATATTAATTGTTGAGTGCCAATTTTTGTATTGGCCAATTTAATTCCCCAACGTGCGTGTGCTTAAGAAAAATATATAGTTGATTTGAACTTTATAATTGTGGGATATATGCTATTCCAAATTGCTTTTTTATGAGTTTATAACTTAAAAGAAACAGTGTATAAGGCCACGTATTGCTTCAAATAAAATTCAGTTTGATTTTTGATAGTTTATCGGCAGGATCGCTTTCGCATGCTACCGTGAACCTTAGCCCAGTTGTGTGATATTTTTGGCCTCTTATTTTCCGTTTTACTTTTGCCCAATAAAGTTATACTTATGATAATGAAGACCTTTTTTGCATTGCTAAGCTGAAAAACTACTAAAGCAATTTCCAAACATATATCTTACACCAGAAGATGGAACACAATTCTAAGAAGGTTTTAGGTTGTCTGTCTGTCCCTGTGTATGTTTACATCTTCAAAACCATACAAAGGATTTTGACGCGGTTTTTTTTAATAGAAAGAGTGTTTCAAGAGGAAGTTTTATGTATATAATACATACATTATATAGTAGATAAACGTTGATAATTTTACATTTTTTTTCGCTTACATTGCAAACGCTGGCTGAACCCTACGAAATAGATCAAAATAATGTTCTACAGTGCATATAATGTGCAAAAAAAAAGGTCCACAAAAAAGTCCGTGATGACATTTTTATCCTTTACTTTTTACAAGAAATAATGGCTTATTTACGAAGCAATTTAAGCACTAAAGCATTGATCCTTATCCATTTAAGTGACTTTAATACATTGTGCATTTAATATAGATAAATATGGCCCTTTACAACAAGTAATTTAAATGAATATTTTCGAAGATATTACAGATTTAAAATGCGAAATGAAGGGACATAGCGGTTTGTATTGTCTTATGACAAAAAATCTTTAAGAGTATAAGTATATATATATATAAGTATAAAGACATTCTATAGTATATTTAGTATCAGCATTGCACCCGTGCGAAGCTAGGGCGGATCGCTAGTATTATTATAGACGAAAGCTCCGCTTCGCGGTTAAACTACTTTTAATTATAATATCATACTCTTGTCTGATACGTACGTAGATGAATTCCTCTTTGTAATTACACTAGCCAACTTAAACTATGTAGCTTACAAATGAACTCTGCGCCCGTTATTATTTTCGTGAAGCGGTACTCAAGAGGAAGCGAGTGATTAGTGTCTCAGTAGAGGTCGGTTAACTGTTACTTTGTTTTGACTAATCTCGCTAATTAACTCTGAGCTGCTGTATAACAGTCCATTGTTAAATATTCAAAGTATATTCTCTTTCGCACTGACGATTTTTGAATGATAATCGTTTGTATGTATTACATATATTAGAATCGATAATGATACAGTTTTTTTTAATCTTTTCAATCTAATTAAATCTGCGTCAGAAAAGATTTGTTACAAAAAATAATTTCATATTTTTCCTGTAATATATTACAGTCGATATTTTGTAAAGGTTTGCAGGTATTCGCAATTATTTTATAATAATTTTTAAGTTAGTTTTATATTTAAAAAAAAAAATCTCATAATATGTAATAAATAAAGACATCTTTTATACTGACGTCATTGATTTAACATTCGATAGAAGAAGACACGGCATTGATTAATCATGTAGTTACCCCCTAAATATATTTTAAAGTAAATCCGATATTTAATAATGTTCAACATATAACAACAAATAGGTACATATGCGTTTATATCTTCTGAAATAGTTTTAGTTCTATTAATGTTGAAAGCGGCCCTTGTTTACGTATTGGTATCGTCTTTCATCAATTCTGGTCACTCGTGTATACACCGCTTTAGGAGCGTCGAGCAACGTGTTTACCAAACATCCGACAGAATACCGCTAATAAATGTATGTCATTGTATACTTTACGAACCGAATTGCATAATAGACCGACTTAATATAAAAAGGGGGTAAAAGGCCCTCCATGAAAATGTATATTAATAGAGTAGGCTCTTAAGGCACACACATAAAATGTTTGGGTTTTTGCACGATGTTTTAAAAGAGATATGTGAATATCATATTTGCCGTAATTCCTGGATCGCACCAGATATAAGCAAATGAGCTGAAAGATGTGATATCTCTTGAGCCTGTAATTAAGCTGACTCACCTAATGTTCAGACCGGAATACGGCAATACAATGTATTTATGGTTACTGGTTTATTTCTCTTGGGTTATCTCTCTTCCACAAGCATATAATACAGATGCAATTTGGCAAATGATTATATGAATCATTGTTTTTATTCAATATACAATATATATATATATATTTCTTGCCGGTTCTTCTCGGTAGAATCTACATTCCGAACCGGTGGAAGCCTTACTTTAAACAGTTTGTTAAATGACGATTCAAAAGTGTTTGTAAAAGCCTACTTGAATAAAGTATATTTTGATTTGATTGGATTTACTGTAACCTCAAAATCTGATAACGAGCATTTAATCAGATTTGTTGCTAACTTCAGAAGTTAAACTTTTTTATTGGACTATCAAAATCCTGCCAACTTAATAACTGCCGACAATAGTCAAGGCGATCGGTTTAACGACAAGTTGATGTGCTGAAAGGCCAACAGCGAATTAGAATAAATTGGATATTATAAAACATCTTCATGAAACATATATGTGAACGTACATCATGAATAGTCAATAGCTATCAAAGTCTATTAATCTCAAACAGACGCTTTCATTAAAACGAAACAACTCAATTGATTTTTAAATATATCTAGCGGATTGTGCTTCAGAGCCTTTACCACTCTTTTCCAATTCCCAAATAATTTTCTCAGATACGAGTATTGGAGACGACAATATTGAATATTTTGAAGAATCGATATTTTCATAACATGACAGTTTTCAGCCTCATTCATGGCGTCTGTTTATAGTTCGGTCTATAAGCAAACGTCTCGATGACGTCAAGTGACGGTTTAAAGACATGAGTTTGATGAAAGATGAGCCGTCGATAGCTGCTATCAATTCAATTGGTTTATCGGAATTAATTTTCAATTGAGTTCTTACCCGTAACGACTCCGCGTTAATTCATTCTATAGATATAATGTAATTGTTTATTGTACTGACGATTGATTATTATTATAGATGTTATTCATGAATCTAATTGGAAGTCGAATGACTTTTGATTCAGTGGAAAAGAATATGACATTTGTAATTATTTTTCTTATAAATAGTTTTATTTTTAATTTCCTACCTTCATCCAACCATTATAGTATATTTGATAAAGGTCTTCCTTCCGATATTTTAGAAACGCAAACATGGTTTAAAAATAATTCAATAATTTGCTTATTTTTTGCTTTCTTTACAGACTACCTCACCACACCAAAGATGCTCAGACTTTCGAACAACTCACGTGTCAGGAGACGTCTCTTCGAAGCTGATGACTTAACTGACCAAGCCAAGAGCGATAACTTTGTCAATATCCTCCAGGAATCAATAGCCAGGGATAGAATAGAAAAGTCCCAAAAATGGAACTTTGATTTCGAAAAAGAAATACCTTTAGAGGGGACTTACCAATGGTACCCTTGTAATGAAACAGCAGATTGGATTGGTATTAAATCTGAAAAAGAAAACACAGATAGTGAAAACAATTCATGCCTTGCTATGAAAACGGAAAATGAAGCTACGCCGAGGACTAGAGATGGAGAAACTTTACCAATATTGAGAAAACGGAGAAGGAATGTCGATGTTATGCCTGACACAACGGCTAGGCGTAGGATCAGCTTCGACTAGGTATTTGATCAATAGTCGTGCTGAGCAAATTTGAACGATGATATTTTTTTAATCCAAAACTTAAGTTAGCATAAAATTTGTAGCTAATATTCTCCGTAAAAATGCTCTTAATAATATTTTACCAATATTTTTAAAAGTTTTAGTAATGACAATTGTTGTTTGGAATTATTCAATCAATAATTTTGCGGGTGCAACTATACGCCAACACTTGACACTGTCAGTCTGTATCATTTATGTAAAATGTACACAATTTCAGAATTATATATTGTGCATCGGCTAACATCGTATTTACGAACATGACCAAAACAAAACAACTTGACATAACGGTTGAAAATTTTAGTTTAGAACACTATAGGAGATTATAGTACTGCTCTGTATGATTCCTTAAAAGTAAAATCGTACATGACTTTTTTGTTTGCTGTATGCAGTGTGTGTGCAGTGACCTCTCTGTTTGCAACGATTGCTGCTATTGGAAACACATCCATTGACACTTATTAGTTTGTGTATAAAGTTAAAATTGCATTTTTTTAAGAAAGAATTACTTTTGACAATCGATTTTTTAAGCACAATCAGATTGTTTTCGATGCTTGCGAATGCACAATATTTATTTTGAAGTAGTATATACACTTTACCTTTTACTAGTGCCAGTACAAATTTAGTTGAGGATAATGTATCTAATGGATGATTATGTGCAATCACTAAGTCGGTTTTTAATATTTTCTATGTGCCAGATTTTGATATAATTTCTAGTTTGTATTTATAGTATTATTTAAGTTTTATTTTTATTTTAGTCAATTTATTTCGATGTGTATATTTATTCTAAAAGACTGTTCGTTTTTAATAAATTTTATCGTGTGTATTTTGTTTAGATTTAGGTTTTTATAAATTAAACCATTCCACATATTTCACGGATAAATTAAAGTCACAATACGTTTAAAAGTCACTTGTTATAATATTAAATTAATTTAAGTAACTAACATTTGTCTATATCGAAACTTAACAATTATTATTCTAAAATTTTGATCTCTAATTTCGAGTTTTTTAGTTTTAATATCTTCGTAAAGGACGAATATGATCACCGATTGATTGTATTTAAAAATTTAAGTCATATTGTATTTAATTTTTGTACGTTTGGAGAAATTTAACGATAACGGTCTGTTCTAGCTTTAATTTGATTTTAAATAAATTAAGCGCTGAGCAAAGATTAATTGAACCTATTCTTTATTAAAATTATTCCACAGTTACTTATGTTTGAATGTATATCATAGTTTTGAACAATTTATAATTCTGAATCCTATTTAAGAACACGTCAATAAATAGTAATATTGACACCACTCTTTAAGTCTTGTAATTTTTATTCACTAGTTTAATTTATTAAATTTACTGATATATCGATTTTAAAAATCACATTATCAAGAGACCTTAGTACTTTATTATAATCTCCGATTTGGTTAGTAAGAATGACTCACTAATATATTGTGTAAGTAATGTTTAAACAGCTGTACCCAAAGTCCGTAGACTTGTAGAAATGATAAGGATGCATATTATATAGATTAACTAATCACCTAACCTGTACATCACCCCTCGCCTCATTAAACACTGCTATTTGATAAAGATAGCTCCTTTAACTGTTCATCTCCGAGTCGATCACGAATTGAAATCCAGGCTGTATGGAAATTCAAAATAAATAAGCAAGAGCTACCGTTCATTTAGATAAAGATAATTTTGAAGATTTGTATAAATTTGTTGATAAGATATTATTATATTTTTCTATGTACTTATTCCCACGTTGGAGTAAAAATTAAAATTTCTTGTATTAATGTCGCTAATGGCGTCGATATTTTGTATAGTCTTTAATTTAGACCTATTTATAATTTAATAATGAATTTATTTATTGTAATTGATTTTATAATTAAATTATTGGCATTGAAATCAGTTTCTTTTATTTATCACATTATTATTAGAAGAGACTAGATTATTGTGTACGTGTTATCCAGTAATAAAATGATTCCAAAATTTTAATAATTATTATATTATATTCTGGTAACGATGAGTCATTTTATTATTTTTTTAAACATTGGACAACATCACATACTTTACTCTGATCACAGTGTAAGTAGCTAAAGCACTTGTGTTATGGAAAATCAGAAGTCGACGGTACCACAACACCCAGACCCAAGACAACATAGAAACCTAATGGAATTTTTGTACATCGACTCGGCCGGGAATCAGGCCCGGGACCTCGGAGTATCGTATCCATAAAAACCACTGTACACACTTCTCGACCACGGAGGTCGTCAAATATAAATATTATGTATCGAACTTCATCCATTTTAAGCAAAATTTCAATAAATCACTGGCTTAAAAAAAGCGTGTAAAAACATAGCCCAGAGGCGGCTCTTAAGCTGAATCCGGCACTAACTACATAGTCTTATTTAAATAATGCGAACTCTAATATTTAGTTTTTGGGATATCATTATTTTAGTCTTCTACGGAACTCGATAAAATTTTAATAGACTTTCTTTAAGAGTCTTTACGTAAAGTAAGCAAAGAATGGGTACATTAGTCAGGTGTTGTAGCAATCAGTAAGACATAACACCAACATTATTGTTGCTAGGATACCTATTGCACAATACGCTTATCATTGCATCATATAATGCTTCGGCTGTATGTGCGAATTAACACGTATGACGACTTAACAAAATTTTAAAATAATTGACTGACATAAAACGCACAGCCTGAGCCGCTGGATCTGGGAAGATGACATTTTTCACAGAATTTCCATTGTGAGCATTAAGAGATGTTTCAAAAATCATCTCCCAAATGTATTGATAGAGGATGAAAGTTTGTATGAATATTTATCATTTTTGATATTAGAAATAATTAAATCGCTATTAAGCCATACGTTTATATGCAAAAGCCGTTTAAGCGCATTTGAAAAGTCATCTTTTAAGTTTTATTTTTAAGGTTGGGATGAAATAGTGTACAGCGTTAAAAAAAGTTACTAAACAGTAGTCAACTTTAAATTCGTTAATTTTCAAACGACAACGCCAATGAGATAAGATATTGGTCGATAATTTGCTGTGTTTTTCGACACATCAAAGGGCTTTAGTGCTTTCAATTACGTTCGTAGCATTAATGGCAACATTTAATCTATCTCATTCAGAACATCAATAATGTTCTGAATAATTGGTCACCTTTTGCGAGCGAGTAGATCTAAATTGTATTTACTGATTAAATAAATAAAATAACAATAATGTTAACGTAGGTGTAGCAGAGGCATTACTGCAACAACATTTTCTTATCAGATAAAAAAGTTCTTTAAAAAAAGGCATTTTTACACAAATAATAATTAAAGATTAGTCGCATATCGTCACAATATTTTTGACAGTTTTACTTTTTAATATCGAATGAGAGTGTCTTGACCTTGTAGTTTAGGTGTAGGTTCGATTCCTGCTTCTTTCCGCAGTTTAATTGAAATCTTTTTAATTCCATACTAATATGTTATTAGACATCTTTCACGCTTTCCCTTAACCAATTTTTCTAATTATGATAAGTTTGAATCATAATTGCTAATTTTCTATTTTTTTTATCAAAACTGAGAGAGAAAACATGAAATAGATTATTCTTATCAAATGATTAACACAACAGAAATGTACAAAAAAATATCCGATATTTTTTATTTATAACTAAATTCTAATCGATGGCAACACCAGAATTTAATACGACACTTTACGATGGTCACATAGTCTAACAAGGAATGTTAGATTTTTGCTTCCCTCACGTATCCGGTATGTTGCCCCTACTGTTTTAAACGCGTCAATTGTATCTAATAAAATATTATTATAATAAATTGTGTCTATTTCCCCCACGGGTCAAGGACTTTGCGTTTAGGAGCCGATTTACACGTTAATAGGGAACAAAACGATTTGTTGATCATTAAAACGTGCATTAATACCGTCAGATTATATTGATGACGTAGTAAATATTGTCGTTGCTATGATACTACTTGATATTTCATAAATTATATGCTGACTAGTTGACGCCCACGACTTGCGTTTTAGGGACTGGTCGTTAGGAGTTTGGTATAAATAGCCCGCGTCCATCACATTCAAACTCGCTTTGTATCAAATTTTCACCGGATTATCGGTTGGTTAGTGATAGAGAAACAGACAGACAGACAGAGTTACTTTCGCATTTATAATATTAGTACAGACGTTTATAAGTACTTACAGGATGGGACTGGACAATAGATCGATGGACTATGCTTCCAAAATGATTCCAAATTGGCATTGCCAATAGAACTGAAGTTTATTTATGTGGTGCTAACAGTCGAGATGTTAAGTTCACACACTTTTGGACGGCTTATAAAATTCAACAACAAAACACAAATGTACGGCACTTAATCTATATTTATTAATTGTTATTTACATAATTCTATAAAATAAGTTATATATATATAGTTATGACGAATAATTATTTTCATTAATTCATATTGTACAGATATCCTTGAACTATGTATACAATATTTGTTGTGTATGTCGTATGGCCAAACTTTTTTTTGACCTTCTTGGGTTGGGTTTTAAATATATTTTAAGTATATATATATGTACTATGTTTCTATTTCTATTCTATATATAATATGTTGCCTACTCTAATTTTAATGTATATTCTGCAATTTTCTATACTTAAAGTATTTTTTATATATCTTACAGTATTATTAAAAAATTAAGAAAGCCCTTCATTATTTTTTTCATACTGATATTATAAAGAGGTAAAATTAGTATGTTTGTAAGTAAGTTGTTATCTCCAGAACTAATGATCCAATTATAATTCTGTTTCTCTGGTAGAAAGCTTAATTATTCCTGAACGGCAAAGGGGACAAATTATATTTTAGAAAATAAATTTATTAATAATTTGCATCTGTGAGATACCGGGGATGGTGTCTATTGGTCTTATAATACTTTGTGTGTATCTATATATTCCGGGCGTGTTTTTATTCAAAATTGATATTAAATCTGTGTAAAAAACATAAGAAAATGTCATTGCCATCAACACATGAATAAAGTTAATTACACTCACTAATTTTAAAAGCAATTTGCGTCTAGTTTTTAAATACGAATGTAAAACCCTCACATGAAGTTAGTGGTTATAAAAACGAAAATAAAATCTTTATTGTATTAAAACTATATTAAAAAAACATGATATTAATAAAACCCAATTTTCATACGTGAGATATTGTTGGTGTGAGCAATACGCAATCACGTACGATGAATATGTATCAACACAAACGGATACATTAATAAACAACAGTTAAATCTGTCCCGTGGGAACAGGACCGAACCCGCACACCGGCGATGCAATCTAAGCGTCACGGCCACTGAGCATGTGGTGCAGTCCTGACTCCTGTCTGCAAATTTAAATAAGGTTATTCGAACCTGCTTACATCAGATAACGATGTACGTTATTTCACCACTGGCCTAGAGCTTTTAGAACTTAAAGTTCGTATATTTTTCTACATCTACAGAAAATTATTATTTCCTTCGTATTATGTTTTTTTTAAAGTCCTAATTAAGTATAAACAAATAAAAATTTAAAACTACAATCTTACAGAAATATTTGTCGTTAGTATTAAAATATTAATAAAATAAATAATATTTATTAATTTTTTCATTAGTTGAAGCACAGTGCGCATTTGCCTGACCGTCTACTTTTATTTAAAAAAAAAATAGCTCAGTAGTTAGAACACAACAATGTTATCCGAAAATTTGGAGTCAAATCCATTTTTTTTCATCTCGCGCGCGGCGCGGCGGTAACAGAAATTGTAAAATTATTGGATCGGATTCAACCCATCAGTGAAATGTTTACAGGATGTTAATTGACTTCTTTCATATGAAACATTTATTATGGAAATAATTTTAGGTTAGGTTTTAGGTTTTTACTCACTTTTCTATTATTTAATGCTATCTCTTTTAATATACGTACTTTTAATATTTTTAATTAAATTTATGCCGGCATTGTAGATATATATTTACTTTTAGACGAAGTTGAAATATATGTCAAAGAAGCACACAAACACAAAGGCATACCACAACACCAAATATTACTAGAAATCGACAAAATATAACAGAAGAAGCAATGTAGCACGTACATAATATATACATTTAGCGATTAACATTTAAATTTGGAACAAGTATTTACTCTTAACCCAGGATCGCTGACTTCAGATTAACCACTGCGCTTCCAACGGTATACTTTATGTGAATGAAAAATATTAAATAATAACATTCCAAATTGACATTATTAATCGAATTCGATTTTCAAAATTTCAAACAGACCGATGAATCAAGCCACCTTCACTTTCATTCATTTCAACTCTATCACGGCGGTAAGACTGGTGCATCAGAATACCACGAAAACTCGAATCTCATGCATAGTAATGAAGAGGAAATCCTGGCCACGGTCCGATACCCGGGACAAATCTTTCGATAAAGGGATATAAAAATGCTAACGTTTTTTTTCGCTGAAGGGTTGAGACAGGTAGATGGATTGAATGAACACCCTCCTTTGAATTGAAACAATCTTATAACCAACGTACTCTGTACGCAATTTCATTCACAAAAGTTTACTATTTAAATTTTATTTAAAATTCTATCTATCCTCCTTCACATATTATTTATGGTGATATAGAAAGTTCATAGTACTAGTGCGGATTACAAAATCTGTCTTTAAAACCCATATTTTATAATATTTTGCCGCTCAAACAAAAAACTAAAATAAAATTTTGTGAAAGTCAAAGGATTTATAATTGTCAAATAATACGTTATTATAAATAAAATCAGGTGCTAATAAAAATGGAAAAATAAAACATACCGACTCTTTGGATTTGGGTATAACTTTTTATTCCGTTGATTTGGAAGAAGTTTCTAAAAAATCAAGATCTTGATTGCAGTTGCACTCATTCAAGTGTCTGTATAATTTCCACATCAGCCCCCCCAGGGGTATCAGGGGACAGTGATACGGAACATAATCCAAAGCGTTGATTCAATAATATTTTATGCACTCTGTGTATTCAAAATTTTATAATATTTTGTACAAAAAAGCGCGTTAATAAATCATAACTTAGATATTTAAAAAAAAACATCGCTAGGGAAAGAGAGACCTTTTCTGTTTCTTGTAGATAAGCCATGTCGCAAAATATACTATATATACATTAATATATGATGAGTATATTATTGCGAATACACAAAATATATCTTGGTTAGCGAATAACGGGAATTATGACCATAATATATTCTGTGCTTCGTGCCAGCGCGAGTAGGTTCCACTTCCGACAAACAGCAATGCTTAGTGTTGTTGCATTCTGGCTGAGTGAGCCAGTGTAACTACAGGCACAATGGACATAACATATCTCTTTGGTGATATATGGTATGGTTAATATATCTTACATCCACAGTGTACAGGCGGGCTACTTACTTTCAGGAGGCCCAATTGTTAGTCAGCCTAACCATAAAAAATCATTCTATAATATTATTTTTCACATGGACTATGCTGCTGTTTCTTCTTTTTTTGTTGATAAACATTTCACCTTTGTCCTTTATAGATGGTATGCATAAAAAGTAGCTTTTCTTTCTTTTTCATTGAGGTTCTAGATTGTTTCAGAGCAACAGACAGACGGAGTTACCTTCGCATGTATAATATTAATATAGATAAAGAAAAGCTGCAGCTCGATACAAAAACAAGTCAAGCAAAAACTTGTCCGATACGAGAAGACTGGAAGCGGACGTCCGGATACTTTTATCATCTAAGGTTTCGTCAACACGTGCAAAAGTAAAAAGTTAACTTGTAATTAAGGAAGTAAACATCCAGTCAGGAGCTTCTTTACTTTTAAGGAAATTTGATATTTACTTGTATATATTAAAGATAAAAAAGCGTAGACTTGGTATTTATTGATTTCTAGGCAGGATATATAATAATTTAATTATACTTTACTGACAATTGTATATAGAAATTATAGACTATCTTTAATTAAAACGGTGGAAAAGAGTAACTAATAAGTTTCTTGCCCGCTCTTCTCGGTCGAATATACTCTACAAACCGGAGGTACATTTAGTTCAAAACTGTAACATGATTTGAAAGTGCTCTTAGTGAGTCTACTTGAATGAAGAATAATATTTTGATTTTGATCTTTTATGTAAATCGAGTAACAGTTAGAACATTTGAACTTTAACCTTACATTGCGGGTTAACATTGATTTTTCATGTACTTAATTTGTGTTTATAATTCATTTCGACCTCGATAGTGATTTAACAGGAAACTGCTATGTATTGGATGAAAATCTGCCACATTTGTATCCCGCAGTTAACCAATCCCCATTGTTGAAAAATGGTAAAACTACCATCAAATCTTCTTCTCGAAAAGAAGCCCTCACTCCAATAGTGGATCATTGATTGCCTTACGTTGCTTTACATATAAATTTGTACGAAAAACTCTGACAATTTTAGCCACTGAGCCATTTAGGCAGTTTTAACATGTTTTTTTTAACATGAGAAAACTCAAAATCTAAATATTCTTCATTCGAGTAGGCTCATAAAATCACTTTTGAACTATGCTATGTCATGTTACAGTGTGGAAATAAATATATAGCTACCATTGGTTCGGAGTCTGGTAAAGTAGAGTAGATTCTACCGATAAGAAAGGATAAGAAACTCAGTAGTTCTTTTCCACCATTTTATAGATTTAAATATATACACATAAAGGTATTACGATGAAGACTTAAATCAATGCATTATTAGAAAAGGGATACCGTTATCGATATAACAGCCCTAAATCAATTGAAACCGACTCGAACTATAGCGGGGGGACTAATTTATTATATTATTCCGGGGCACGGCCAATGTAAAACGAATAAAAATTTATTTTATCGCACATTTTACTACTCCAATATTATAGGATGCTGGCTCAACAAGGATGATGTATAATTTTAAATCAAACTTAATATGAAATAAAATATATATTTATTTTGATTTTCAATCAGTTTCGTTATATAATAATGGTATTTATTTTATATATGTTATAATAATGTTAGGTTAAGCTCCAAGTTAAAGTTTAAGTGAACGTGAATTTGACAGTTTTATTGTTAAATAATGCATGTATTTATATAATTCAAGACGACTTTGTACGAAGTCTTTTAACTTCGTAGCCCGTCCGGTTAGGTATCACCCATCCGTCTGATATCTACGGCCAAACAGCAGTAAGTACTCAGTATTGTTGTCTTTCGATTAGAAGAATGAATGAACTAGTGTTACTACAGACACAAGGGACATAACATCTTAGTTCTCAAGGTTGGTGCCGCATTGGCAATGGAAGGAATGGTTAATATATTTGCAGCACCTTTGTCTATGGGCGATAGTGACCACTTGTTGTTGTTGCATGTTCGCCTACCTATGAATCTAAAATTCATTATATAAAAATATTATGATCAAATCAAAATAGACTTTATTCAAGTAAGCTCTACAGTATACTTAAATTTAAAACTAGGCACCACCGATTAGGAATGTAGATTCTACTGAAAAGAGCAAGAAACTCAGTAATCACTCTTTTCTGACAAACAGTCAAATAGATTATTGTACACAACAATTGTGTTATTATATATTGTGATACGCCTTGTTAATTAAAGTTTTCTTAATATGTGATTTTAATTGAGAGCCGAGATTGCCCAGTGGTTAGAACGCGTGCATAATAACCGATGATTTCGGGTTCAAACCTAGGCAAGAACCACTGAATTTTCATGTGCTTAATTTTTGTTTATAATTTATCTCGTGCTCGTTAAGGAAAACATCATGAGGAAACCTGCATGTGTCTAATTTCAACGAAATTCTGCCACATGTGTATTCCACAAACCCGCATTGGAGCAGCGTGGTGGAATATGCTCCAAACCTTCTCCTCAAAGGAAGAGGAGACCTTAGCCCAGAGTGGGAAATTTACAGGCTGCTAATGTAATGTAATGTAATGATTTTAATTAACTAATTGGTAAAGCTAAAATTACAATTTATTTTCACAACGAGTCAAAAGAGAAAGAGAAGCAAGATTTTGCTTTACCAACAACATGACATATTTTTCTTACTCAAAACTAAAAATAAAATTAATAGTTAATAATATTATTAAATTTGTACTTCAACTGGCCGATTTTGGCTAGAGCGGTCTCAACAGGGACTTCTCAGTGCTTGTTTCGTACAACATACAATTCACAAGTATGTTATATGTATATAGACACATAACATACACGCCATTCCGTAACTCCTATAATCCGATGAGACTGCAATACGACACGACCGAGAGTTAAGGTCCACAACCAATGGCTTTACTACTTTTAGTATTTGTAAGCCGGACTTAAAAACCTAATATGGATAGGAGTCGAATTTTTTCACAAAAAAGTATATATAATATATATCTTTTGGTGATCTAATTCCTGGATTGGATATCTATGATGACATAATGATTAATTATTAGTTACTCGTAAATTAAAATTGGAACGAGAACTTACAGAAATACTAATAATTATTAAAATGATAAAAAGAAAATCATTTATATATTTACCAGACAGTAACTCTGTTATGTTATGTTATGTTATGTATATTATTGTAAAGACATTTTCATCACTGACACAATTATATTTGTTCAGTCATCGTGTAACTCGTAAAATATCCTGAATATTTTTTCTTTATTACAAGGGTATATCGAAGACCCAATCCAGCTTATCGTGAAATCGATATTCATTGAAAAAAAAATGATCGAGTAAGATCATTCGAAACTCAATTAACCCCATATACCAAGTCAAATCGATTTAACCCATACTACCCTCGAACCACAACAGGGTAACTTTAGGGTAGCCGTGACAAAAATATATGGTCAAAAATGCCGATACCTTCTTAACATAATAAGAAGAGTTGGTCGAGATTACTCAGCGGTTATAATCGATCATGAGTCTCGACCGAAGATTGCGAATTGGAATCCGGGAGATTTGACAATTGCGATCAATTAAGGTTTTAAGACAATATAATAATATCTATATTAATATTATAACTTTTACTTGGTGGTAGGGCTTTGTGCAAGCCCGTCTGAGTAGATACAACCCACTCATTAGATATTTTACCGCCAAACAGCAGTACTCAGTATTGTTGTGTTCCAAGGTTGGTGGCGCATTAGTGATGCAAGGAATGGTTAATATTTCTTCCAACGCCATTGTCTATGGGCGGTGGTGACCATTTACCATCATGTGGCCCATTTGGTCGTCCGCCTACCGATATCATAAAAAAAAAATTATAAATGCGAAAGTAACTCGAATAAGATGATGGCTACAATTTAAATTCACCCCTCGAAGGCGTAAAATGGGCAGTAACGGCTTGTGTGCTAAAGTTTATTAATTTCAAGAGATTATAGTCCCAAGTTCAGCTACTATAACAACTAATATTAATTCGAATACTAGATTTTTGGTGCATTACCATTGATTTGAAAAGGAAGATTAAAGCAAAAAATAACTTCGAACGCATATTTTGTAGGCATTTTAAAACTACAGTAAAATTATTGGTATTATTTGAAATTTAATTTTTATAAATATTTACATGATAAACATATGCGGTTGGCGTATTACACATTCCAGATGTCATACAACCTGACACCATGGTCCGTGGCAGGTTTTTGTAAGGGTTTTTGTCGAACCATTTGGTTTTCGCCATGATTTATGAGACCACAGATTGAAACGGGCGAAGTTTTTATAAACATCTCTGGTAATAAGTATGTGTTGAATTTGAAAAAAGAACAAAAATTAAAAAGGATATATATATTTATTAATAATTCAGTTTTAATAAATTAAATAATAAATCGTTTGATTGTCTACTAGAGCAAATCAGAGATTCAGATTGGATTTTAATACATACTCGTGTTAAAAATATTTGAATTAAAATTTATCGTGATTAGTATGGAAAGAATAAATACGTATATACGGACATACTATTTGTTTCAATTTAAAGCAAAATACAATAAATAAACAACTTCTAGCATTAAATGAAAACTATTTTGTTTAATTCGATAATAAGACCTGAAGTGATAGGTTAAATATAAAGCACTTTTATAGAAAAAATATTTTTTATCTTTTATAAAAGAAATTGTTTTATTAATGTCTAGGATTTTTTATTATCTACCTACATAGTATAACGGTTAATGATTTTAAAGTTATACTTAGGCTAGCGACATCTAGTGTCGAATAGAATTAACGAAATATGGTTTTAATCCACACAACATAATATTTGATTTAAACGTACTGAAAATACTCATATTTGTAATAATTATTTCCTTTTTTTATTCTTTTCACGTATAAAAATCAAAGTTACTAACACAAAATTCTATAATTCTGGAAACAACTAGATAAATAAGAAATAATCTTAACTTATATATTTTTGTCGCAACAAATTTGTAATATACATATTTTTTTTATGTTAGGACGAATATTATTATTAATATTGGTAATCAGACGCAAACTCCATTATGTCGTGTTTGATAATTGAAATAAAACTAGTTTTTAACGGATTTAATCGCGTATATTAATTATTTTCGCGTATAATAATTATGTTCATGAACACTGCAAAGTGCTCGAAACGTCGGGATGTTAAAATAATTAATATACGCGATTAAATCCGTTAAAAACTAGTTTTATTTCAATGTGTAATAATCGCGAAAATCTAAGACAACATTGTGTTTGATAATTCCGGAAGGTACTTACTGATTATTTTAATATATACTTATTACTCATTTCTCTATTTGTTTTATGTAACTGTAATAAATTGGCGATTCGATCCTGGACAAGCACTTACGCGAGTGTTTAATTAGCATTTATAATTTTGAATTAATTGGCGACTGTAAACATCATGCATCGGGTGGAATTCTGTCACAAACGTTGATGGAAATCAAGGCGTATTGGAGCAGTTTGTGGTACACTTCAAGCCTTCCCAATAAATTCTGTATGAAATCAATTGATTCGAGAACCAGCGGTATACTTAAGTGCCATATTTTTTTAATTTAATGGTCTTTTCGTCTTATTACCACCGATGTGCTAGAATGTCGATTTGGAGGTACTACGATTTTGTACCCCTATATATAAATAATAGTATCAAGATTATAGTTAAATTATAACATAATATGCCCGTATTTTTTTAAAGATACTAAAGGGCGCTTTGCGGTAATACTTGGTTTAAAAAAGGGCTGGCGAGATTTTTATTGATTAAACTAATATATTTGAGATAAACGAAGCGGGCATGTGGGCACTTGTCCGTAACCCCATGTCTTCACAATAAAATGGTGCTTGAAAAGGTTCTCACGACGTTCGAGTGGTCAAAGTTCATTGGTTTAAATAATATTTAAAATATATACTGCATCAAATTAAAAAAAAAAATTAAAAAAAAACGGGAGAGATGTTTTGAAGGGATATACATTAATACAATTCTCTTCTCGGTTAAGGTTTATTCAAATGAAATCCAAATTGACATATTTAAATTCAAATAGACTTTTTTGAGTAACTCGGTAGTTAAACGTTCGACAAGATTATCTTAAAATTAAAAAAAAAAAAAACAATGTATGTACACAACTAGTTCATTTCAACAGCATATCCAGTGATAAATCAGTCCTTGCAATATTGTCAGGAATATATTCTGATTCAGAGTAACGACGCTTTATTACTAATGTGATTATTTTTAATAACGATGGATATGACCATTTTGCTGTGGCTTGCGTAGACTAATAATAAATACAGAAGTATAGAATAAATAAAACAAATCATTGGTGGTATTATAAAGTTAATTAAATTTTGTATCCAGGTGTTTCTGAAGGGACTATTGTTTTCTTAAATGAATATTTATGGGAACTGACAATAGTGGTATCAATGTGAAAAGTTCTGACTTAAAATCAAAATAATATCGCTTTCACATTTTTCTTCAATATTAAATACTAGGTCTGCCGGCGGATACACCCGCGTTAGGGGTGGGGCATATGTAATCAATGTTTTTTCGACATTAGTTGAAATTTTTTAATAGACCAAAACTTACGCAGTCACACGCACACAGGATTTAAAAAGACAAAAATTGACAAACGGCAATTGGAATTAACGCAGGTATATAGTACATTCGCTTTTATAATATTTAAAAAAATACTAAATATTTTGAAAATAGATTCAAGAACCCAAAATCATTTCAGTAAAAGAAATATAATTAATTAATAAAATTTTAACTCGGTATTAATTAATCTTTTATATTTTTTACGAAAATTGAGCAATAAAGGCGAGTTTAAGAACACAAACTGCAACGATACTTTTCCATAACCCCTTATCGAGCAAATCGATAGCCATGTGTTTTATGCCATGAATAATGGCTTTTTAAGCTGCATCATTAATATCAATAGACGTACGTTGTTCATTGTATAAAAAACAAAAAAGAATGCTTCCAGACGATAAATAATAAAAGTCACTTAAAATTTGCCTAATTGTAGGTTTATTTTAGACGTATGTATTTACGAGATAAAATTTGTATGTAGTCTTTGAAATTAATAATCCAATTTTTAGAACAATTTCGCTGGCTGAATGCTAAATTTTTTCTGAGTGTTCTAGGGTAAATGAATTTGTTCCCGCGCGAAGCTGGAGCGGTTCGCGAGTTTTTAATAAGATATCGGGATCAGTTTAGTTATGAAGATTAACAGGCTGGTATTTATTATAAAATACCAGCCTGTTAATCTTCATAACTGGACTGAGGTTTCCTCTTTTCTTGGCAAATCTTTGAACTTTATCCCAGTATACAGCATAGAGGACACTGATATTATACATGACACATGTTTCTTTCACCGTAGAACACGAGATGAAAAAGTGAAAAGAACATGCATCTTCTTTGTCTGGGTTTGAATTCGTAATCTTTCCTCAACCATCTCGGCTCAATTGATATATAAATTATAAAGGACTCTTTAAATTAAAATATATTATGATTTGGCATAAGTTGGCATAGCTTCTTAGCTAATGATGATTTTTTGCAAATCCAGGTAGATTTCATAGCATCAGATTAAGAGAGTTTAAAATTATTATTGGTTCTTTATATCATATCTCGCAATTAAAGAAGATAATAATAATAGTCTTAACTTCGGTTAATCGGTTGGTTCAAACAATGATACCTAATAATTCTAAGAACGATATTAATATGAAGAGAAAACATTCTTACTCGTGCTTAAATTAGACACTGATTTCGAGAAACTTTAGCTCATTGAAAATTGAAAAATGTAAAAACAAATATTTTGAATTCTAATTGGAATATTCAAAAAATATTTAAAAAAATATTTACCTTAATTGTTATTATTTAAAAGGGTTTGCTTAGTTCAATATCTTGATGCTAATAGCTTGTAACTCCTGTTTTTATATAAATAAAATATACCGTTGTAATTACCAAAATGTAAGTATAAATGTAATTGTTTTTATTTCCATCAGTACGCGCGTTGATTGCCAGTAGTGGAGCGTTGGTGGCGTAACTTGTTAAATCAGGAATCGCATCGTGATATGTTTTAACTTCATTATAATTTGCCTACTTTATTGCTGTTGTATTAATGGTCAGTATTAAACGTTTAATGAAAAAGCAAACTTTTATGGACTGGTCGATGCTGTCTGACATCTCCTTGGGGACACTTTTAGTTAAGACCGTTGAGATTCTGAATGTGTGTAAACTTAGATGCTCTTAATTAATGAAAGATTAGTCTGCTCGTATGAGGAGATGGGACAAGTCTATTTATTCTTGATTGCTGTCATGATCAAACCTACAAAAACTTAGAAGAGTACAAACATATGTACCTATTGCCAGTGGCGTAGCTAGGTGGGCAACGGCCCCTGTGCATAGGAAAAAAATCGGGCACTCACCTCCTCTTTCGACCCCCTCTTTAACCTAAATTGCCCTTCAAAATTATAGATATAAAAATAAAAAAATCTTGTGATTAGGGTCGAGGTTTTCCAGCCTTAGGAGCTGGCGAGTTGGCAAGTGCACCAGGGCCCCCTTAGCTCCGGGGCCCTGGTGCACTGCACCATTTGGCCCTACGATAGCTACGCCACTGCCTATTGCATATAATCTTGTTATGTTGTTTTTGTAAGGATATATTTTACGTCCCATCCCTAGTTCGTACAAAATTCATACAAAGATACCAATCCCCGAAAACCCGTTCTTACGGACTCTAACCTTATAAAATATAACTAAATTTCTAAATTTCAGAATCTTGCCTTAGTTTTGACTGAGCGTTGATTGTTAGTCAGAACTATTTTATGAGTATATATTGTGTGATCGATTTTCATAAACAGTTAATTTACGAGTAATAAAAGTATCTATTAAACATATTCATTATTTTTTTATAGTCAAATAAAACGGTGTAATAGTTATCACGTATTCGTTTATCTATAAACGAAATAGTTAAAACTGAAATAACCGCATAGACAATTAGTAGTAATTCCGTTATCTATCTCTGTTCAACTCATGGGGGTGCAATGGCAGATGCGCGATGTTATCTGCGCCCTCTACATGCGTGATGCGCACGCGCCGAATGTCAATATTCACTTAAGGTGACGTTCATTCTCCCGTTGGTTATTTATATAACAAATGATGTTTTTTTGTGATTAATTTACAATTATGGTTTTTGTGTGTTATATGTATCTTAACTTAAATTTCAATACTTATATAATAATACATTAAAAATATTATAATGTCATCCACTGCTGAACATAAATCTCTTCCAAGGTGCGCCAAGCTGATTCTCCGCCTTCTGCCTCCAGTCTGGTCCCGCAATCTTCTTCTTTCTACTATGAATATTACTTAATGAGTAATTTAATTTAAATAAATATTTGATGCATAAATAGTAAATTAACAATTAATTTAGTTGACAAAAATATATGCTGTTTTGGTGAAAATTTAAATTGAGTATTAACAGACAAATATATCGATAGACATACAAATAATCAAGTTACTCGTGTTTAAATAGACTAAAGGGATAGAGCCGGCGTAGTTATTTAAAAACAACGGGGTATATTAAAAATAATTAGTATTCTTTTTCGAAACCTTTTCATGAAACTCATGATGTAAATTTTTGAAATTCGAATTAGAATATCAGGTAGAACAAATATTTAAGGAAGATATTTACGATAGATAAGAACAAAACTTGAATAATATTGATAACAAATAATAATACTATCAAATCAATTCGACTTATTTAAGTGGAATTGATTTTTTTATAAATTTTCATATTCATATTTATGAAATTAAATGAAACACACTGAATAAGCTCACATTTAAATAAATAAATGGAAATAATATAAAATGGAGAGATGTGTATAGTACCCTACGACAAAATTTAGATGTAGCACGGCAAAATTCGTAAAACCAATCACATCCGAATTAAGTGCATCTTCAAAATCATCGTTCTTTATTTATTTCTTAAAAAAATATCTTTACGCAAACGTAATAATTTCTTATGTCGTATAACTAAAAACATTCGCTAAAATGACGCTTTATTATTATTTTTTTTAATTTGTCGATGCTACATTTAAATTCTGTCGTACTATAATATTTTTTAGAATAAGCTACTTATTTGAATATAACTATAGCATAAACATTTTTTTTATTAAATAATATATAAGTGCTCTCCCTTAACAAATAGTACGTGCTCAAAGTTGAAACATGTTGACGATGTCCCGCAGAGGTGGAGGTGTCGCTTTATACTAACAACTGTTTTAATTTATGCACAGAGAGATATAATGATAATAGATAACACACGCAGGGCAACGGTAAAAGATAAAAAACTTAATATGTAACCAAACAAAACATTTGAAACATAAATATTTATTGTATGCAATCTTACTGTTCGTATATAAAGCTTAGCGCAGGTTACATAGAAGTTTCTAAGTCCATGACGGTCCTTTGCGCTTCAGCGACGATCCGAAATTGAAAATTAAACAGTTCATATGTTTCCAAATATTCAAACATACAATAATTGTTACCCATTTTAATGGAAGTCACTTAAAACATCGGATATAGTAAATTGCAGTCATTGTATGCAGATGCGGCGCGTGCGCAACGTATAATTTAGGCTTTTTAGTTGCATAGATAATGTAAATATCTTCATTCATATTTGATTATACAAAGTCAAAGTATTTTTGGGGGTAATAAAAAAATATTGTTACGTTTTGGACCAGTACACACATAGTCATCGTCATGGTTATCATCTTCATCTCGTCTTTTTAGGACTACAGGCACTCTACTGAGCCCTCAATTTCCATCCGCTACTAACTAACTACTAGTGCAATAACAATAACTTTATTCGAAACTGTTGTTCGTAAAAAAAAGAATATTTAATACTTTGTTTTATTTATTTGTTTTATTTAGATCATTTAATGTAATATTGTTAAGGCTCCGGTTCCGGTTCAGACTCTAGTTTTAACTGAAGAGAAATAGCAAAAGATGACTTAGTAGTTACCTTTTTCTACAAATTAAATGTACGATGTTAAAATTAGCAGAGTCTATTTTTGAATTGACGAATTAACATCAATAGGTAAGTTCAACAAAACGTACCATTTACACTAATGTTCAGAAAAAACCTTAAAAATCACATATTATGCTAACAGGTCACAAATGTTGCCACCATTATCTTTTACAATTTTCTAATTGATAGTTGCTTATAAAAGCGTTTTATTATACTTTTCTAATGAAAGTAAAAGTGAATAAGATGTATTTTCTGGAATAGAATAATTATAATTTCACAGTAATCAAGTAAACGATCAAAGGGGGAAACGAACACACTGCCATACCTTAAAGGCACATTATACCATCTGGGCTAATGCAATGTCATGCTAATTAAAAAGACATTTTTAATTACGACCGTTAAGTTTCTTTTCAAGTTAAATTATATTTAATACAAAAAAGAAAAAAAACTCTACAGCACTTTTCTATTTTTCATACTTACAAAAACGTGCTTTTATATATATTGCCTAATCTTTTTTATAAAACAGGAGAAAAAATTAGATTTAAATTGTTACTTTTTTTTAAATAAATATTTGTAGTTGCATTTTTGACTTATTCTGAACAAAGCTAAAAAACGTGATAGCTCAAAAATGTTTCACTTTTTCATTAATTATAATGTATTATAATAAATGTAAAATGCCGGCAAAGTGCGAGTAGGACTCGCACACGAAGGGTTCCATACCATTATTCAAAACGGAAAAAAAATCATATGCGAAAAAAAAGTCGTATGCGAACCCCCTTATATTATTCTAATGTTTCTTATTTTGGTTATAGCGGCCACAGAAATACATCATCTGTGAAAATTTCAAGTGTCTAACTATCACGGTTCGTGAGATACAGCCTGGTGACAGACGGACAGCGGAGTCTTAGTAATGGAGCTAAAAAATTATATAATTATTACTCAAAGCATTGTAGAATCTATTAAAGATTCAAATTTCAACACGAACTTTTTCATAGTTCACTTTATATAAGAAACCAAAATAGGTACTAATATATTATATATAATAATAGTAATAGTAGTTTGACGACCTCCGTGGTCGAGTAGTGTGTACACCGGTTTTCATGGGTACGCCACTCCGAGGTCCCGGGTTCGATTCCCGTTCATTAGTTTTCTATGTCTCGGTTCTGGGTGTTTGTGGTACCGTCGTTACTTCTGATTTCCATAACACAAGTGCTTTAGCTACTTACATTGGGATCAAAGTAATGTATGTGATGTTATCCAATATTTATTTATTTAGTAATATATTTTATAACTAGTGCCGTTAGATTTTATAAAATTGTTCTTAATAAATAACTATAATTACAGGTAAACATATCTTTACCTATAGATCATATATCAAATATGGTTTCATGTTATTTCTAATAATATTTATACAGTTTTCGTGATAGTAGAGCTTTATCCAATGGGTATGACTTAACTTTGAGCCTGTCGGAGAAGTTCGTTCAATAAATATTCTACCGCCAAACAGTGGTATAATAACAAATGTTAGATTTTAATGGTAAATATTTCGTACAATATCAAAGTCTACTGTTAGTTGTGACTGCTTACCGTTCGACGGCTTATCAGTCAGTCTGTGTGCCCATATCTAATGAAAATAAAAAACAAAATTAGTTATTTTTGCCAACAGGTAATATCATAGTCAAATGTACAAAATTATACGCTACATAACACTAACAGTTCTATTAGATATAATAATACTGTTGACTGTTGATGGTATGCATAGATGATTTAAATAGCGCGTGCCCACTCAATACTGTCCTAATTAATTCAGCACCCGCCAGGTGGCGTGGCAGATGGACGCGCCACAGATAATGTAAATGTTACGAAACCACGATGACATGCGGTTTGATCAATCGAATTTAAGTAGGTTTATTTAGATTAAGTTAATTTGCCTTAAGTCCGTAAGAAGTATTTAAAAAAAAAATAGAGATTAAGAAATTGGGGTCCCCTTGAGAAAAACACATTTAATATATACATACATACATATATATAAAACTGACTCGTCCAAATAAATTATTCATCAGCTTAAAATTAAAGTCAAATCATCATAGCTAGACTTCGCGTAGGAAAATGTACGCAGAGTGTTCTATGATGAGTTCCAGAATTTTTTTGTTTTTAGTATTTGTTTATATGTGACTAATCAAATGTGCTACATCCCTACTACAATAAACGTTCATACGTCGTTTTTAAAATATATTGGTAGGCGTGCAGGTAAATGGGCCACCTGATAGAAAGTAACCACCACCGCCCATAGACATTAGTGCTGTTAGAAATATCAATCATTACTTACATCTCCAATACGCTGGAAGCAAATCCTTGTGCTTGTAGCTATACCGGCTCCATCACTATTAACCGGAACACAACAATACTAATTATTGCTGCTGCTTGGCGGTAGAATTTATTATGAGTGGGTGCTACCTACCCCTACCCAGACGGGCGTAGACAAAACTCTACCATCAAGTGTGCTGAACGAAAAAGTTTTTAATAAAGCTGGTTTATATAAACTTAAAATAGTTAATTCAAATCTTCTATAAAAGATGATAAGCAAATAACTTGCATATGCAACATTTACCCGAACAAAATAAGGGGTGTATTGTAATTAATAAAATTACCCGGTAACGTACCGGCGCTGCGCATAAAATTGACCATAATATCTTTATCTTATATCTAAGACAATGACGTCATACCCCACCCAGGTGCATATTTAACTGGTAGTTAACCATATCATGAAGACATACAAATAAACAGAACTGACGATTAATAAAAAAATCACAAATAACTCAAACCATAGTAATCCTTGACTGACATTGAGTAAAAGTAATCATTGTTGTTAATTCAATTAGAAATTCTACGAAATTATTTATTATATCTCTGGTATAGGTTTTAATGTCATAAAAAAATAGTATTTTATCTTTCGTTCATAAAAACTGGATCAATCTGGTTATTTATAAAAAAGTCTAAAAGAAACATACATCGGACTTCTAAGAAAATCTTAATAAATTTATACATTATTTTCTTAACTCTATGCCAAGTAGTCTTTATACGGAAGACAAGGGTTGTACAAAATTACCTTTTTTTTCCAATTAGGTACCCACCTGGACCGTGCCTTACCAAGACGTTTGGGGTTGAAATTTATGGCCATAACGAACCTCCTTACACCTTGAGGGATAAAGGTTTAGAAATAAATTATAACTTAAGGCTTATAGTCATAAGCTGTGTAATATTCATTCTTGTTAACGGTTTATATTTATTGCCTGCCTCGTTGTGCTATGCGCCGGACGCACTAGCGAGGAGTGCGGCGAAAGGATCACCTTTGCCTCTTGAGGAGTGCTTTGCCGAGCTACGAGTGGAACAAAGGGCGCGTATGCATTTTATGAACACGATCCCGCAATCTCTCCGATCCCTGCAAAAGACGGCCATCGTTGTGGTGTTAGTGGGTTAGTGTATAAGGGCTGTAGAACCTGAGATACTGAGTTCAAACTTCGAATCAGCCCAGTAAAAAGTATCCTCAGTAGCAGCCAAGAGTCAAGCTCTTGGCAATGGGTAGTGTTTATGTACTTTCCAATGCATATGCATATTTCTACCAATAGCTAGCTAAGGCCCTTACTTAACTACTTAAAAACTTCTTTAGATGCAATATCTTGTAAAATTAAATAGTATAGTTTAATATGTTATGTTATCATTATTATATGCTGCTATGTACATTATATATTATATTCTAAATTTGAATAGTACGTTATATGCACAAATATCATCTCCCAGTTAGCGATGCGGATAATTTATACGCGACGCTGCCAATTAGTGTTTTCATTTTGGAAAGGATGCCCGGATGTCCGTTCGTATTTGTGGTCTAAAAAAGAGGTGATATATCAGTTTATTAACTTGCTGTTGTTAACTGCTTACTCGGAGCCGTTTTACGCCAAATATTAATTGAAAATTTAAATATAATAGAGTAATTTACCTATATTCATTTACAATGATAAATACTTCTAGTTTATTTTATTTAAATTTTAATTTCTATGATATGGTTATCCTGGTTGCCGTTTCCAGAGTCAATTCATCCTGCCTTCTCAATGCCAATTAATAAATTTAAATCACACGTTAATAAAACTTTTTTGTTGAATAAACAGATGACTGATAATGCTAGATAATATATTCAATGTTATGATTAGGAATAAATATTCTTCTAAATGTACTTTTTTTTTAAAAGTTTTTTCTTCTAAGTTTGTTTTTCAAATGTTGGAAAGGGCACTTGTCGGTTCGTTTTGGTAGAATCTTCATTGAGAACGAGTGGTAGCTTTAAATTTAATTTCACCACTCAGATTGGTGATAGGTTATTCAAAAGTGCTCGCAATAGCCTTCTTGGATGATGTATATTTTGTTTTGATTTTTTTTTTTTTATGATATAAGTTGGCAGGCGAGCAAATGGGGCACGTGATGATAAGTGGGCTCCACCATCCATAATCAATGGCGCTGTAAAAATATTAACCATTCTTTATATCGCCAATGCGCCACAATATTTACCCTGGCTCACTCATTAAAACCGGAACACAACAATACTGAGTAGGTACTGCTGTTTGGAAGAATATCTCATGAGTGGGTGGTAATTACTCAGACGGGCTTGCACAAAGTCTTATCACCAAGAACATTATGTATTTGTTTCTATGGAATTAATTTTATGAAGTTATAATTTTATGTACAAAAAGTAAAATTAGAGACATCTTTTAGTGAGAAGCAAAAGTTGATAGAATGTTTGTAGCGCCATCTGTTATAATACTGAAGATACTGACTATTAAGGTAAATATAGCTTTTACTCTATGTAATCTGGTTGAGAGATAGTTTAATATATGTCCATAAATATATAATATATTCACATTAAATTCCAAATACAAATGTAGAAAGAAAAGCTCATCTAAGAATTTGACCTCAGCTTTAAGCTGCTTTTAGTGTTTTCATTCCTCAGTATAAAATCTGACACCAAAATGTAAGTTCAACTATTGCTATATAAATAGAAATCATTATTAAGTTAACTGTGCTGTAAAAACTAATTTATATAGTGATGTACTAAATAATTATAAAAAGTATTTACTAAAATAAATTCATAACCATTAGATACCCTATAATATAATTTAAAAAAAAAAACTTTTCAATTATTATTATTTTTGTTGAAGTTAAATCTATACATAACTACAGAAAATTATAAAATAAGGAAATAAAAGCCCGTTTTAATCCTTTTTGTCATAAATAAGATAAGTAAATTATTTATGTAAATGAAATAGACCATAAATAGACATCATACTTAATTATAATTAAGCTATTTTTCACGTTCCTGCAATTGTTTGTATTTGAAGAATTTAGGCACAGTTTAAAAAACGAAAGGAATTCGAATAATATCAATTGAATCTTGATAATTGCTTCATATAACAATTTTTCTTTTTCTTTTTTTTTAATTCTTTACAGGAAAAAAAGCATACGAATAATGAATACGTTGCCATACGTAGTATACAAGCTGTATTTGAAAATTTCGACATTACAAGTCGAAAATATTAAATAAAATTTTAAGATGTACACAATGCACCAGATGCACAGACAAGCTGCAACAAACAATAGCCAATCAAAAACGTTCTGCCGCGCATGCGCTCATCATTCATACATCTAACCCCATATTTGATAATACTTAATTAAACGTTTTTGTGCAGATGAAAAGACTTTCAAAATTAATTTCAACTTCAAAAGTATACATATTATGACATGCGGTTTTACTCTTTATAATTTATTATTGTTTTTGGGTTTTCAAACTGTTGTTAAGATGTTCTAAACACAAAACATGTCTGGTAGTTATATTTCTATGTATTTTCGAGTTTAATTTTATATGAGTTACAGAAAATCATAATAACATTATTTACGTAAAATAAAGATAAGGTATTAATCGGATATTAATTAATCACAACTTCCATGTTAAAACGAGAGTAGAAAGCATGGTGGTCGAACATATTTAAACTTAGCCGTTGATTACTGGTTCGAATTGAAAATATATTTCGTTGAATTTTGTTAAATTAATATTGTATGTACAAATAGCGGAGCAGCTTCGTAGCTAATTCTAACACGCTCGACAGCTCACTGTCAAAGGTTTTCTTAGTTTCCCTTTACTCACCAGTTCATTATATTTCAGAAATGTTTATATCATTACAACATATAAACTTGCCTTGAATATGAAGATTCTCCAATTACCTATATCAAGTTCATTTTTGCTGTAATAGTGATGTACGTATAAGTTATTTTTTGTGTCCAGACGGATAAATGGGCCACATTATGGTAAGTGGTCACCATCGCCCATTAAAATTGGAATTGTAAGATGTATTAATTATCCCTAGCATCGCCAACACCAAGTAAAATTACATTATTACGTTGAATGTTGACGAAACAAAAACTTTATTTTTCACCTGGAATATCATTTAAAGTAATATTCCTGTACAATAAAAAAAAATTATATTTTTTGTACCACATTCAATATCCAGAAATGATATATAAGGTCTTAAAATACGGGTCTGAATAAATAATTAAATTCGTCAACAATGGGTCATTGCAATGTTGAGGTTGTTAAGTGTCAATTTTATACATTTTGCATATAAATGGTTTTAAAATAACTCCTAATTGGGCAATTGTTGAACTTTTTGCTAAATCTCATTGTTAGCTGGCACGGGTGATACACGAGACTCTTTGTTAGGTAGAAAACTTGATTTGAGTTCTGTATTCAGAAATATTTTAACGAAATGCTTTGAAAATTTTTATTTTTATTGTTGTTATTAAATTTATTCGTTCGTTTATATAAAGCAAGATTTACAGCAACTATTATTTCTTATTGGAATGGAAATATTTCGGGTTCTCCGTTGAAAATAATAATTAGAAGATGAAAATAAAATCTGTTATTGTAATTGTTTGAATAAATATGACTATTTCGATTGAACAACAAGATTATTTTTTTTAAATCAATGAAATCTCCTATTTAATTAGTTACTATGTCGTAAAATTATTTAAGTATACATTTTCGTTTTTATTATAATAATATCGTTAATAAGTAAACGATTATATAAAATAGTTTTTGAAAAGATGCGTATAATATAAAAGTCATATATGTATATAAACGATGCCACAGGAAAACTCTGAAAACAATTTCACAATTTTGAAATGGTCTGGCACCAATATTTTTACATATTCTTTTTATTTTAATCAAATTTAATTTGTGTGAACGCTTTGTTTATCCATAAAAATATTATATCATCGACATAAAGAAATCAATTTACATATAATTTAGCTTAAGAATAATCTTCTTGTTTTTATTTTCTGTATTTCTGTACTAGTACCTATATATATTTCACACAGTGCAGATTGATTGATTCAAGCCTAGGTGGTGCTTTTCTCCCCAGACAGACCACCCTACTCTTGGCCTGTATCACCAACATTGGTTCCAAATATAATAGCAACAAGTTGACAGCGACGCATGTATTTTGTTTTTTTTTTTTTTGTTTCACAGATAAAATAATATTGAATGTTATGTCATTACCAAACTTATTTTTAAAACACTGCTAAATTATATTCTCTTAATAATAACTTCCAGGCAGGAGACATAACTTACACATATAATAGTATTTAACTAACATGACTGTATTTTAAGATATTGAAAAAGAGTAACTACTGAGTTTCTTGCTGGTTATTCTCGGTAGAATCTACATTCCAAACCGGTGGTAGCTTTACTTTAAATAGTTTGTTAAATGACGATTCAAAAGTGCTTGTAAAAGCCTACTTGAATAAAGTATATTCTGATTTGATTTGATTTGAACATCAGGTGTAAGGTTATATGAGTTAAGCAATTATTTTGAATGAAGGACTTAGGATGACAAATATTACATTTAGATTAAGACTTATTAACACTAAGATAGAATTGAATAAAACTAGTATGAAGTATTGTTTATTTTACTATGTTTTTCTGTATGAACAATTTATTATTTCTTAGCAATATTTTGAAATGCCATGAAGGTCTATCAAACTGATAAAACCAGCTTCATCGCCAAATATACCCACAATTCTTTTTAAATAATTCTGGAATTAAAAAAACAATACCACTTATGTTACGATTTTGAATAAAATATTGTAAGTATATGAAAGAACATTAAAAAATTATTTTATTCCATTTTTAAATTCTCACCGTCAAATAATATTATGATTACTTCATATAAAAAATCGTTTTTATATATTAATATCCGATACGTGTGTTTAAATCTTGAATTACCCATTCCAACATTGGCACCAACATGTGGGGGCTTATTGATTGATGCGCGTAAAATATGCGCGTTACCTCACCTATAAAAGCTGCCCGGGATTTAAAGCCCCCTCATTCCCGATAAGTCACGCTTTACGAATAGAACATAATTTAACTTGTGCAATTTATAACACAAATTAATATAATCTAGTCTTCGCTTAGTGTTAATGAAAGGTAATCTATTTTAATTTATACTTTTTAAAAAATTATAGTTTTATTTTTGATAAAGAGGTTTCATTCATTCTTTTTTTCTGTAAATAAATTGGTTTCATTGTTCTACATTAGAGTACCATTCCAATACCATTTAGTATTCCAAATTTGTATATGCTAGTTTAAATTGTTTATACATTGTTATTTTTTTATTTAAGGTGTAATAATCCTTCAAAGAAAGAAAAAGTTTCCTACGAGATCAGCGTTCACTGGTGATGAAGAAGATGATGATGAAAGCGATGCCTAAATGTGCTTGATTCAGTCACAATCATTTATTGAGATATTCAACGGTTTTGTTGTTGAACCGAAAACAATAAAACAAATCTAGTACTTTACTATTGTTTTATTTAATAATCCTGTACAGCTTTATTTAATATCTATGATGAAGTATCAAATATGTAAGGTGAATTAAAAAAAAAAAACATTATTTTTATGTCTTTAATTTTATATTAAACTTTAGAGCGCCTTCAACTTTCTTGTAACATATAGGAGATTTATTTAAATGCTAATGCTTGTTATATAGGCGCATCTGTATCTATCTGTGAGTTTTATAGATAATGTATTTTGCTTACAAACTTTCAATAGTAAATTAATTAAATAATGTAAATATTTAACAAGGTAATCGAAACATAACTTATTAATATAATAACAAAATGGAGAAAGTTTTAAGTTATTTGAAAGCAAGAAATTTAATTTAATGGATAGATTGATATTACTAGCAAAACATTCCTCTGGGTTCGGTGATGATATGTGTATTCATAGTTTTTTTCAATATTTTGTTAATATGTAACTGATCACCAATTATTTATAAAATGAGAATACGAAGCGCCTTAAATTTGCATTTAAAGTATGTGACGAGCTGTAGAATTGCTACGAAGTTTTGTGTAGGCGCTTAGTTTAAAATATTAACAATCTTATTAAGTTTTTTATAGACTAACACTACAACTTAATAATACATTTATATGTATTATTAAAATTATTTACTTGTTTTGATGCGAGAAAATATATGTCAGACACAATCACAATTATTATATATAAACTTGAAGTAGGTATAACCAATACGACAGGCTTGCTATCTTCTAAAATATTAGAGATATCGCATTTTCTCACTGCACATTTTCGCTTTACTTTTGTTTATTTTAATTAATTTCATCGTTTATTTCATATTTTTTCATATTTTTTCACATTTTAATTTTTCTATTATAATTTCGCTAAGTCCTATCCGTTACGTAGTATTAGATTTTTTCATATAAAATTTTTGTTCGATTTTGACCGCAATTTTTCGTGAATCCTACTCGGATCCACCCCCAGATCATCACCCCGCACTCGTTTTCTCGATTTCCACTCGGGAAATCGAAAAAGTCACCCACTCTCAAAACCGAGGTTACCTAAGCGATCGTAACACGGTCTCCTTACAGGCTTGCTATCTTCTAAAATATTAGAGATATCGCATTTTCTCACTGCACATTTTCGCTTTACTTTTGTTTATTTTAATTAATTTCATCGTTTATTTCATATTTTTTCATATTTTTTCACATTTTAATTTTTCTATTATAATTTCGCTAAGTCCTATCCGTTACGTAGTATTAGATTTTTTCATATAAAATTTTTGTTCGATTTTGACCGCAATTTTTCGTGAATCCTACTCGGATCCACCCCCAGATCATCACCCCGCACTCGTTTTCTCGATTTCCACTCGGGAAATCGAAAAAAAAGCCCCCCCACCCTCTCTCTTGTCATTTGGTATATCGACTCAGGTGACCTTGTAAAGGAAATTCAAAAATATTTTTCTATTTTTTCCAAATTAGACTCGTTTCAGTTACACATTAGGCAAACTTTTAACTTTTAATAAGGTCATTTTGTTCTCCAGCTGATGATCCCTACACAAAAATGACGTAGCAGCATAAACAAAACTATGGACCGTACCTGTCGTGCGGGATAATCTAGTCTGGGACCAGATTTGTTAAATCCAGATGGACTCGGAGATGGAGACCGCTTCGGAGGCCTCTGTTAAAAAACATCGACCGCTGGAGACGGACGACTCCGACTCCGAAAACGAGGGAGTCAAGTCGGCGAGACCCGCTGCCCACCGCCGCGGCGAAGTTAAAGGTAACGGCCTCACCCGGGCTAGGACCGAATTAAAGGAAAAAGAGGAGGAGGAACGAGAAGTTGCCTTCGAGAGGGCGCTCCGTAGCCGTGCCTTTAAAAAGGCACCAACCGAAAGAAAGGACGCAGTAGTGCCATCATCGTCGGTAACAAAAAGCATGGCGGACCCGGCGACGCTCGGAGCGGAGGAGCTGCACGCGGAGGCGGAGCGCAACGTAGCCGCTATCCTCACGGTTGCCAAAAAATCGGGCAACCTCAAGTTCGGCTATATTAAAAGCCTGAAGGAATCGGCTGCCGCCCTACAGGCTATAGTCGAGGTCCTCTCTTCTCGCACTGAGGCGGAAGAGACACGGCGTCTGCAGGCGGACAATAGGCGCCTGCGCCGGGAGGTCGAAAACCTCAAAGAGGACCTGAAGGCTCACAGGAGGGAGTTTGCCGACATGAGGGCGACCATGACGGCTTCGAGTGGGCCTTCTCTGGCCACTCCATCCACCGATGCAATGATTGATGAACTGAGAGAGTTCATCACGATCTCGATCGGTGCGATGCTGGACGCCAGACTCCCTCCCCCGAGAGTAAGCAGTCCACCAGCTACAACCGTAGAGCTGGACGTGCCGAGGCCTTCGATGCCACCCACGGCTTCTGCTCCCAAAAAGCAGAAGCAGTCCAAAAACAATAGGACAACCCCGGCTGCAACGGTACCACCGGCAGCTAGGACACCCATCCCTTCAGCTCAAGCTGGTACGGGGCAGGAGGAAAGTTGGGCCACTGTTGTCCGGAAAGGGAAAAAGGATAAGAAACCTTCCCCACCAGTGGCAAGCAAGCTCACAACCACCCCGGCGGTAACATTGAAAAAGGGCAAAATATCCATGCCCCGCACCGCTGCCGTCATCATCTCTCTGCAGCCTGAGGCAGAGGAAAAGGGAGTGACGTACGCCCAGGTGCTAGAGAAGGCCGAGCAGAGCGTCGACCTGGCGCAGCTGGGCATAGGGGAGGGCATCAAGATCCGCCGCGCTGCCACCGGTGCTAGGGTCCTAGAGTTGCCTAAGTCGCAGAGTCAGGAGCAGGCTGGGCGACTGGCGGATAAGCTCCGCGTCGCCCTGGATGGAGTGGCCAACGTCGTTCTACCCGTGAGGATGACCGAGTTGAGGATCACGGGGCTGGACGACTCGGTCACAAAGACCAAGTTGGCCGCAGCCATAGCCAGGGTTGGCAATTGCCCCGTTGACTCTGTCCGGGTCGGGACTGTCGGCACAGGTCCTGCGGGAGTGGGCATGGCTACAGTGAGGTGCCCAACGGTGGCGGCTAAGACTCTCGCCAACAGTGGCAGGTTCCTAGTGGGATGGAGCTCTGCTAGAGTCAGGGTACTAGAGCAGCAACCTCTTCGCTGTTTCCGGTGCTTCGGCCTCGGGCACACGAGAGCCCTCTGCCCGTCAAAGGTTGACAGGAGCTCGCTGTGCTACAGGTGTGGAGGTGCGGGACACCTGGCACCGTCGTGCTCTGCACCAGCCCACTGCGCAGTCTGTGCAGAGGCTGGGAGGCCCTCAGGGCACTCGATGGGTGGCAGGGACTGCAACCCTCCCCACACGAAAGGCAAGGCGGTCCAAGGAACCAGGGCCGCCCCAATTGAATGTAGCCGTCAGGCCTCGGAGGAAGCTCAACGAACCAAAAAATGCACGGACAACTGAGCTTCCTCCAAACGAACGTAAACCACTGCGCCGGAGCGCAGGACCTGCTGCTGCAGTCCATGGCGGAGTGGCAGGTAGACCTGGCGGTGGCCTGCGAGCCCTATTTCGTCCCTCCCCTACCTCACTGGCTGGGGGACTCGGACGACACCGTGGCGGTTCTCACGAGGAGCGGAACGGCCCCCCCCCTCTCACTCATCGAGAGGGGCTCGGGCTACGTAGTGGTGGGGTGGGGGGAGTACGTCATCGTCGGTACGTACTTCTCCCCTAACCGCAGCCTGGCTGAGTTCGAGACTTATCTCGGCTTAGTCAGAGCTGCGGTGGCCAGGCAGTCGCCGAAACCTATACTGGTTCTCGGCGACTTAAACGCAAAGTCGCGTGCCTGGGGCAACCCCGCCACGAATCCGCGAGGGAGGGCCGTCCAGGTGTGGGCCCTGCTCTCCGACCTGTCCCTTCTCAACAGGGGGCAGGTACACACCTGCGTGCGACATCAGGGGGGTTCCGTGGTGGACGTTTCGTTCGCCACCCCTGTCGTTGCACGCAGAGTGGTCGACTGGAGAGTGGAGGAGGAGGTGGAGACTCTATCGGATCACCGGTACATCCGATTCGAGATCTCCACCTCTCGCAGGCCGGCGGAACCCCAGAGGGTGCCGACTACGCTGCCGAGGTGGTCTCTCGGCCAGGTCGATCGAGAGCTGGTCAAGGAGGCCGCCATCGTGCAGCGGTGGGGTTCCGCAGGGAGGACGGAGGGCGCCAGCGCAGAGGAGCTGGCGGGCCGCATGCGCAGTTCGCTCAAGGAGGTCTGCGATGCGGCCATGCCTCGGACCCGGCGCAGGGTTCCGCGCCGGCACGTCTATTGGTGGTCGCCCGAAATCGCCGACCTTCGGGCGACGTGCTGCCGGGCGCGGAGGGCCTACGTCCGCTGTCGAAGGCGCAACGGCCTCGACACGGACCTGGAGGGACAGATGCTGGACGCTTATCGCCAGTTGAAAAAAGATCTGCAGCTGGCGATAAGCAAGGCCAAGGAGAAGGCCAGGGAGGAGCTTCTGGCGGGTCTCAATCGAGACCCGTGGGGGCGCCCGTACCGCGGCGTACGCGGAAAGTTCCGCACCCAAGGCGCCCCCGTGACTGAGACGCTGCCACCGAGACTCCTCCTGCGCCTGGTCGGGGAACTCTTTCCCCATCCAGGCGAGCATGTCCCTCCGCAGATGGCCCCCCGCTCCATGATCGAAGACGCAGTGGCTCCACCACTGATCACGGAGCGGGAGATGGAGATGGCCCTCGGCCGCTTGAGGGCCAAGAATACGGCGCCGGGTCCGGACGGGGTTCCAGGGCGTGTTCTGTGCGACGCCCTGGAATTCCTGGGTGCAAGGCTTCGGGAGCTGTTCGACGAGTGCCTGTGCAGCGGGCAGTTTCCGAAGCCTTGGAAGGAAGGAAAGTTGGTCCTGTTGCCGAAGGAAGGTCGGCCGATGGACTCCCCTTCGGCATACAAGCCAATAGTGCTGCTGAACGAGACGGGCAAACTCTTCGAGAAGGTCCTCGCAGCCCGTCTCGTTCAGCACCTCGAAGAGGTCGGTCCGGGTCTCTCAGAGGCTCAGTACGGGTTCAGGGCGGGCCGGTCGACGGTCGACGCCCTGGACGCCCTGAAGACTCGGACGACGGAAGCGGTGGCCCGGGGTCAAGTCGTCCTGGCGGTGTCGCTCGACGTGGCGAACGCCTTCAACAGTCTCCCTTTCGAGACGATACGGGAGGCACTCCGATACCATGGGGTGCCGACCTATCTCAGGAGGCTGCTGGAGGCGTACCTCCAGGACAGGGAGGTCCTCTGGGCGGGGGTCGATGGGAGGTTGGTCCGGCGTCGGGTGGGCTGCGGCGTTCCACAGGGGTCGGTTCTCGGCCCAATCCTGTGGAACGTCGGTTTCGACTGGCTCCTGCGAGCTCCCGTCCTTCCCGGGATGGGGGTGTTGTGCTACGCTGACGACACCCTCGTCACGGCGACTGGGCGGGACTTTCGGGAGGCGGCACGCCTCGCCGAGGTCGGAACGGCTCTCACCGTGGACCGTATGGGAATGCTGGGCTTGAGGGTCTCCATATCCAAAACGGAGGCCCTCCTGTTCCACGGTCCACGGCAAGGACCCCCACGAGGGGCGAGTATCACCGTACGGGGGACGGTGATCAAGGTGCAGGCCCAGATGAAGTATCTGGGCCTCATCCTGGACGGTCGATGGAGCTTCGGGCAGCATTTTGTCCATCTCGGCCCGAGGCTCATCAACGCCGCCGCCGCTCTCGGCCGCCTCCTTCCGAATGTGGGGGGGCCGGGATCGCTATGCCGGCGTCTATATTCCGGCGTAGTGAGGTCGATGGCGCTGTACGGTGCCCCGATCTGGGTCGACGCCCTCACCGCTGACAACCGGGCCCTGCTGCGTAAGCCGCAGAGGGTCATAGCGGTGAGAGGCATCAGAGGGTACCGTACGGTGTCGTGGGCTGCGGCGACACTTCTCGCGGGCGATCCGCCCTGGGAGCTCCAGGCGGAGGTGCTCGCGGAAGTGTACCGGTTCCGGGTCGAGGCGAGGAACCGCGGCGACCGTCCAGGGTCGGCGGAGGTCGGGCGGATCAGGGCTCTAGCCCAGCGAGCCCTGATCGCCCGATGGCAGGAGGATCTGGGGTCACCCACGGCGGGCCTGGCGACAGTGGAGGCGATCCGGCCCCACTTGAGTCGCTGGGTCGAGAGGAAGAAGGGCACACTCACCTTCAGGATGACGCAGGTACTTACCGGGCACGGATGCTTCGGTAAGTACCTGCACGGGATAGCGCGGCGGGAGGTGTCACCCTCCTGCCACGAGTGTGGTGCGCCAGTCGACACGGCGCGCCACACCCTGAGTGAGTGTGCTGCGTGGGGGCCCCAGAGGCACACCCTTGCGGCGACTATGGGTGGAGACCTCTCGCTGCCGAGCATCGTCAACGAAATGCTCGGTAGTGAGACGTGTTGGTCGGAGATGCGCTCCTTCTGCGAAAACGTGATGTCGCAGAAGGAAGCCGCGGAGCGGGAGCGGGAAGAGGATGCCGCTGCAGACCCGCTCCGCCGAAGACGACCGGGGAGGAGGAAGAAGCGCTACGCGCACCTTCTCCCCCCGCCTCAATAGGCGTCGCGGGGACTAGGGGGGGTCTCAGTACCCCGAGAACCCCCCCTAGGTGTTGGAGGCCCGCATAGGCGGGCCGACCGTCAGGGCGTCACGGTAGCATGCGCAAGCGATCCCGTGGCGCCCGCCGAAAGACGGAGAGGGTACCGCTGGTTTTTTAGTGGGTAAACCCGGCGTACCTGGGCGCACTCGGCGTCCAGGGCTCCGGGGAGTCCCACACACCCCCCCACCTTCCATCACGTGGGGGAAGCGCGTAACGCGTTTTTCCAGCGAGAAAAAAAAAAAAAAAAAAAAAAAGGTATAACCAATACAATATATATACCTACTAAGTATCGTTTTTTTTCTTAGGCATTAAATATAGGATTTTGTTTAGTAGCCCTAGGTTATGAATCATTGGGAACGGAATCCCTCTTCACTTCGTGAGTCACGCGTTCCCGCCAAGTTTTACTTTTTTTATTCAATCCATGACAAAGGAGGAACGGTATTTTTATTTTATGTTTCACTATAAATCTTTAAATTAAATTTGATATATTATTGAAGACATTTAATACTCCTTAAACTGTACAAGTATTATTGGTTTCTCAAGTACTATCAATTTGCCTTCTTAATTCATTTGTATAGTATGTATTTAATTACGAGATATATTTTCTTTTCCCTTAACAAAAAAGGTTTTATTGGAAAAAAATATTATCATATTGTGATAATAATAATTGTACAGTTAAATCTGTAAAGGATTATTCAGTATAGCTACAGGTCGGTAGGTTGAGCTAGTGACAAATTAAACGAACAAATAATAATTATTAAAATGATTTATTATTCGTAAAAAGCGTATTACAACATTTAGTTTTTACTTATAAAATTTTATTAATTTCACCTAATTCAATTAAGATTTGGCCTCATACATTGGGTTATTTTAATATAATTCATTATTAAACTGAGAGCACAGGCCACAAAAATTAAAAACCTCGGGATGAAATCGTTCTAATTTTCTTATATTTCAATTATAACTTCCTCATATGGTAACCCTGCACAAGACAAGATTTGCTAAGTGCCACTTTTATATTTAAGATTAAATATTCGGTGGTTCGTATTGCCTAAGGCATGATAACGGTGGATTATTTCATATTATGTATTATATTGATAAAATATATTAAGTGTTAATTATAATAACAAAGAAAAGAAACGGAAATTCAATTTCATTCGAATTTATTACATGAAGTTGTGACCACAGATAATATAAATTATTTTATCTGTGCCAATTGATTTATTATATAAAAAAGAACTTACACATAAACTAACTTACAGCTAAGAAATTATTAGGAAGCTTTAATATGTTTTCATAGGTTTATGATATCTTATACCTATTCAAGTTTTACGCAAAGTTAAAAAAATATTATTGCAGAGATCACAGACTAGATTCTACATAAAGGGAACTTAATTATTTTTCTAGTTCTAATGGACTTTATCATAAATCTTGCATATTTTTGTTAATGTAAATTCATAACATTATTATAATTAAATAAAAATTTTACTTTAAAATTTTCCATATTCCAAATTATTACATTGTTAGCCTCTAACTACAAATGTAAATCTTCTGTTTTTTTAATTTTATGCCTAATATTTTTGCAATAAAAACTATTTTAAGCATTATAACTCATATGTTATTTCCTCAAAATTATTACAAAATCTTTTTAAATACATTCATTATTTATTTTATTACTTATATTTAACAGAAACGCCAAGCTACTTAATGTGTATTAATGCATTTTGTATGAAATCAATAAAGACCTACACTAAGCTTATTATATTAAATATTTAATAAATTGGTTCTCTCTAATAATTTAGAACATGATATGTCATATATCAATATTTTTTATCTTAATTTAAATTAATTTTCTTTGTCACTCGACGCTGAATCCGAATGTTTTCTTAACGTCCAGTAATCTGAAAAAAAAAAGAAAAGTTTTAGCAATATTTAAACACAGAATAAAAGCGATAGAATTGGGGTTGGTGTTCAAATTCTTAATATAAAGGAGTTTTTATATTTTAATAGATAAGGTGTACGAACTATTTTAAACTGAAGCTATAGTTTTATTTTAGAATGGAATTTAAATTTCAAATTGATTAGATAAAAAGGACGATGCAGTTTTTTTACATATTAATTTATGCGAATTTTAATTACTTTTGAATACCTAATTAGTAAAAATATTTGAATACTTCTTAAATATATACACATCTTGTATTGAACATCAATACGAAATGTTTATTATTTTTATCTTTACAGCCTTATAAATAATGATAACTGTCAATAAAAACTCGTAAAATTTTACAACTCTGATCATAATCTTCGTCGATTAATTGCTTATGTATTTGACATTATGTTTTTAGGGATCAGTAAATAAAAAAAATAGTATAATATTAAGGGAATGCAAGCAATATTAATATTATAAATGCGAAAGGAACTCTGTCTGTAACGTCTCACACTACTAAAACCGTGAACTGTTCTTGATTAAATTTGGTATGAAGAAGCTTTGATCTAGATATTAAGTTAGAGAACGCATCGAAAATAAATAGTCACCAACAGTTGGCATCTAAGAACAGGAACACTAGTAAAGTACTATGGTGTTTGGAGGGTATTAAGCGAAGCTGATACCCACAGTAAGATTGTTATTTTGTTTTAATTATTTTGTAGTTCGACACTCTAGTTGACATATACATAATTATTCTAAGGAAGCAAGCATGAATCTCAATCATACTTAGCACCTGATGACCAACCCTTAAAAGGTGAGCGTAGTCATGGACGACAACTAGTTACTAAATTCGGATGTGTTTTTATAAACTTTCTATAGACGTTGCCAGTGGTACAGAAAAGAACTTAAGTGTAACAAACAGACCAACGACACTCTCCTCCCCCCCAAAAACGCGGGCGATGTCGGAGGCGGACACGGGTTACTTATAATCTCAATGTCATTTCGTGAATTTTTAATAACGCCGTACAGTTTACTTAGCTGTCTTGTACATTTGCAAATATGGAATACATACAAGGTGTCTATATAATTTTGTGTCATGTAATTTGCATGACGGAATTCTGATATCTGCGTAGCTCACAAGAACCTGAACACTTATATTATTTTGATGCAAATATTTATGCATATTATTGGGAATGCATTATATTTTATTAACATGAAACTAAAGAGGTTTTATTTAAAATTGTTAATCGAAGAATGTATTAAATAAATGTAATAACTGTTGTATGTATGATTGATTGTATTATTTAAAATAAATTTTAGACAATTTTTATTCCATTTTTAAAATGAAAAAAATATTGCAATGTATATAAAAATAAATAGAAATATATTTTTTCCGCATAAACAGTGACTGTGGTAAATAAATCAGTATTTATTTTAACGACATGGTAACATTTGCAAACTATTGCAATTTTCCTATCCGATAACATCACCACACAGAATTATCTCTCAACACGTTTTATTTAGAATTAACTCTTAATACGGCTTAATAAGGTTGATTTTTGGATCAAATATATAAAGATAAGTGCACGAGTAAGGTTGTAGCTTTTGTAATGTAAGGATGCGTAAGCTTTGAGTATTTCTCACTTTGATTCGCCGCTGGTTTTGTGTTTATCTTATCGAAATCAACGCGTCTTTGATTTACACGTATTGTTGATATGTGATCCATCGTGGGTACGCCGAGTGAATGCTTGTAACAATATATTTACATAATACATGCCTTTTATTGTTAGTTATTATATATTAAAGGGCTTGTATTGTATGGATTTTTTTACACGTGTCGAACGAAGATTTTATATAACTTACATTCTGGTCTGTACCAGAATATTTCTTAGTCTGTTTTATTTTTATTTAGGTAAAGGCACAAAACACATCTTACTTGTTGGGTTAACTTGAACTTAGGTTGTAGTAATTAATGGACTATGTATTAGTATGTGGTCAATCACCCTTGCTATTAAACGTAACGGTAAAGTATGAACGTAGCCACATCTTGCGAATAATCATAATTCAATCAATCAATTGTAATCCACGGCTAGCCGTCTTCTTAATCTTTGCCTACCACATTTAGTAGAGTTCCCTTACCCTAACTTAAATATATGTATAAAATAGATCTGTCACATTTACCTATATACTTATATAACTTAGGTACGAAAATATGAAAGCTGGTTTTATTAATTTATGATAGTCATTGAAAGATGTTGAAAAATAGTAACTACTGAGTTTCTTGTCGGTTCTTCTCGGTTGAATCTACATTCCGAAACGGTGGTAGCTTTACTTAAAATAGTTTGTTAAATGACGATTCAAAAGTGCTTGTAAAAGCCTACTTGAATAAAGTATATTCTGATTTTGATTCAGACAGTTCAGTAATAAATAGTTTAGTTTTAGAGTTCAAACCAATCAAATCTAAAATACCTTTGTGTATTAGTGAATAAATGCACAAAAGGACATTTATAATTCCTTCGCATTATTGGATTATAATTTAACTGCGAACACGAAGAAAACAATTACAAGGTCTATTTGATTAAAGGAACAAATAAACTATCTAACCTGGTTAGAGCGAGACAGCGCGTAACCTGTTCCAAGCCCCGGTGTCTGACATGGCGTAAAAAAGCGAAGAAAAAAATATTAAGATACATGAAGGTATTTTATTGAGCCCCGCTACCTGAGTTACGCGGCAACATTGTTGGTAGAAATAAGGTTTTTTTTAAAGACACAATGTGGTTTACCGATGCTTTTATTTGAATTTCGAAATTTAATTTGGTACGGCTCTACATATTTGTTATTATTATCTGTGCATGGGAATGGATTTAATTTAATTTCGTGTTTACATTATAAAAAACCTTTAGAGTTCTATTTAACTTTTGAAAAAGGAAGAGCAAGATGTTATCGTAAATTACTCAACAAGATTTTTATAATTATTTTTTTACGGTAGTTTTTAATAATAGCAGGTATTTCAATGATAAAATTCTTTACTTACAATATTAAGAATAGTGTTTTTTCTATACATGTTAAATTTAATTCCTAATGACTTTTTATAGATATGCTATAAAGGTCTAGGCTTTAAATTGATCTACCTTTATCTAAAATATTCTATAATTCTTTAATTCAAACAAAGTTTGATTTGCGTGTTTTAGAGAAGTTATGGGATCTGTATACAGAATCGAATCTACGTAACAAAGCAGAGGCTTTTGTTCTGGAGAAATTTATAGGATTTTTTATTTGGCAAAGTATGGTCCGAAGACCGTAAGTTCAGTCCACGTTCAAGTACTGAATACACTAAATTTTCACATGCTGTTTATAATTTTAATTTGGCATTGAAACTAAGTTTTAAGATATCTTTTTGTCATTAATTTTCAATATTAATATTTAAATTGTAATGCTGCCTCAAAACTTGGCATTAAAATATGCAGGCAAGCACATTAAAATAACATAAATCAAATTATAAATGATATAAAAAACAACAATAAAAAAAAAGATTTATAAGTCCTTAAACCCTTTTTAATGCTTAATGCGTATGGTTTTTATCGTTTAAATATTTAAAGATCGTCGTTTTATATTTAAACATACATTTGAAGTCGCATCATACTTTTCCGAATTGCTTACAAGTAACAACCTTATAAACATACGCCTTCAACACATAACTTAATCACATTGAACAAAAAAAAAAAATGTTTTTTTTAATCTGTATTCAATTCGGGTATTACGTTACATTTAATTTAGAGTAAGTCGTTAGATTCCTCGAAGCAAAGGTTCACTCGCCTTCCAAGAAGTGCCTTGAGCGATGTTAACCACAAATCATTTCGTAAATTACGATTGTAATTTAATGAGGGCCTGAAGATTGCTGCTGGTCATGCCATATTGGGATTTGCATGTTAGAATACATTTATTAACACGCCTATATTGATTGCCTTTATTGACTAGCTTGTTAAACACGTGACTAGCTTATAAAATTACGAAGTCTAGGTCCTATATTCCAATTGTTTTTGAACCTAGGACCAACATCAACAGTCTGTAGCAGCTATGTATGTCACACTTATTTATAGATTGTCAAGAAAAACAATCTAACACCGATTCGGAAAGAAACACTTCAGACCTGAGAAGAACCGGCGAAAGGAAAAAGTTTAATGATAATGTTGTTTTGTTTATTATATTCCATTTGTGTTCATTGTAATTTATAAATGTATTAATAATCTTCTATTGTAAGTGGCATCGCAGTTCTAATCTGATCTAAATAAATAATAAAAAAATACGTACCTATGTGTTCTCTGTTAATCACAGGAATTTAATATTAGGCACATATATATATTTAAATAATTGTACAACATAATAATGTTTAGCTTACTTTATGAACGAAATTTACGGAAAAAACAATTCTGATAAATACTGATTAAATTATTTGAATTTTTGTAATATTTATAAATTTAAAAAAAAAGAAGAATTAATATATTTTTAAATCAACGCTACAGCTATTAATTTTTTCATATTTAAATTTAATTATAATAATAAATATTACGTAATGGTTATAAATAGTATTGATATATAAATTTATTCAGAATTAGATTTTGACATATAAACTGAATAAAAAAAAAAACACATTATACCACAGACTATTAAAATACAAATCGCGTAATATATTTTCTTTATAGCAAAAGCAAAATATTAACATTTGTTTATCAACAGAGCCTGTATATACCGTTATAGGTTAAGGAACTTTTGAATTAAAGAATGTCAATAGTATTTATATACATACATATAAATGTACGATTAGCGGTTCAGTATGTACAACGTACGTGCACTTATTCGTGTATTAATACTAGCAAAATAAGTCGACTTTGTCCAACGTTTACATATTAAAAGGTAACAGGCTTTCATTTAACACAGGATTTATCCGATACATGTCGATTTCCTCACGACGTTTTGATATTAATTGTCGTAAATAAAAATACAGCAGCTGAAAATTCAGTGTTACTCGGGTTTATATCACTAGCGTATATTGGTTACATTTATCATCATAAGTCGGTTGTCAACATTTAACGAGTGAGATGAGAAATGTATTCTTAGGTCGGACTGCTGAATTTTAAATCAGTTCTATTTAATCGATTAGAATTAAATTCAGCATAATTATCATATATAGCTGACATTTTGGTTCTGGTTAATACAATGATGGATTCAATGTATCACAAGGTATTTAAAATGGGTTTAAAAAACATTTTTTTTTATTGTTAATTTCGTTTGATTGGAGACATAAGTTGTATACTTTAATACAAGAATGTTTACGTGTTAACCGATGAAAAACAAAGGCAATGATTTTAGTGTTTAGATAATTGTAAGCCCAGCCAATATATTAAAAGCGATTAAAAATATATTTATTATTAGTATTTCGAAGGCAATAATTCACGATACATATTAAAAAAAAACGAACTGTAAAATTTTATTTCCATATTATATGAAATAAATTTATTGTTAGCTAAAATAGATTGTATTTTGTTTTATATTAAATACAAGCATATTAAAAATATTTTTATTTAGTAGATTACGTAATAATTAAGATTTGCATCAGAAGAATTTGCATAAAATCCATAAATAAATTATATCGTTTAAATAGATAATGGCTTGTTCCATAAAGTTCGATAAACAATTAACAGCATAATTATTTTAACGATCGAGATATTTTTCATCACATACCGGTTTTAAAATTTTAATTCACTGATTTTCTTTAAAGCATTTAGAAACATCGATGTTCGATTGACAAATGAAATAGGTAACGGAGCAGTAAGTACAACACTTAATAATACATGTACGTAAAAAAGTAAAAAAACCGTATCGTCTGTTCGCAGTCACTTGACGAAATGTCAGGCGGACATTTAAATTATACGTCATTGAATGAATGTCCTTTGTCACTCTTTTAAGGGCCATTAAAAAAGTCAAAAGGATTGCCATCATTAAAATAATGTATTTAGATCAAAAAACAATTGCGCTTTTTATTACTGTGACTTAATTTCTACTATTCTTGTATTAAGTTGTTAATTGTATTTGAATCCTTATTGCAAGCTGTGTTTGTCTATAATTAGCTTGTCATTTTGTTTCAGAATTTTATAAATTATTGGTGAACCAAAAAAAGGAAAAAATATAAAACTCTGTATTTATGGTGTTGTATAAAGTCCATATAAATATTTTAATAAACATATAGGAAAATTGCCGTAAAATTTCCTTTCTCAAATCAGTGTCTCATACTCCTCGTGTAACTTACACAGAAAACTATGCACATAAAATTATACCGTGAGTTTGTTTGTTATCGGATAAGCCCAAAGCAGACGTTATCAGGGCACGGGCGGTCATTCACCGGCCCGTGCTTATTGCATTATGCACACTCGAGTAAAAAAGGTTGCAAAATATTTGCACAATTATATGTCATTTGCGAAATTCTAATAAATAATAGAACGATTTCTGTCAAAATCAAACACATGTCGTGCGTACGATTTTGAAAATGTGACAAAATAAATTAATTCTAATGAATGATAATAACGTCATAACGAATGCAAATACATACATACCTGCTCATACCTTACATTTAATACATTACTAATTTATTTTTTAAGTCAATAAGTATTCAAATAATAAATGATATTAAAATTATGTTACTACGTTTGTATATTTAAACCTCATATTATTTTATTTTTAATGACGAGGTGTCTATCGGAATGAATGCAAAATGCGGCTTTCATATCCAAAGTTCCTCACGTAAATCGCCAATTGTAATACTTCAATCTTTCAGATTATATTTATTAAGTTGATAATCAGCATTTCATTGCTTCCTTTAAAAGGCATGACACGCAACTTATCAGTCAACATAAAGTAATGAATAGCGGGCTGTCTGATGAAACAAAATGGCTGACATTGCTACTACATTATTCTGCGTATCATAATGAAACTCTTTGTATAAATTTTAATCCGCGCTACTTTCGACTTTGTGACTAGGCCTTTAGGGTTTTGTTTATAATGTGACTTTAATATTTATAAGCTATCGCGTGAACAAATTTTCAAAATTGGAATATTTCAAATTTTATTCCGTCCGCTGATTGTATAATGAAAATTTTCGAAGAATTTCTACAGATTATATATAATATCGTTTCCGGTGGTTCATTAATCGTTTTTGTACAATTTTAAGCGAATTAATCTACATCAGATGTCGAAATTTAAATTTAGAATACATTACAATTCTATACGCTGTGTGCAACAGAGTTGCCAAAACGTGTTTTGAAAAAAAAAGTCGAATTGAAAGGTCAATCCTCTTTAACCCAGGAGGGAGGGAGGTACGCCATTAAAGAGGTGTCAAATGATCAGTTGGTGCATGCATCCTCCTTGTTGCATTGATTAAAAAGTAATTTCCATGTATATATAACAAAAAAAACAAGTCATCCTAAAATCTTTGAAATAAAGAATAATATATCCTTAAGATTAAAAAAAAAACATACACGAACAAAATACTATTCGATTCATACATATTGTGTACTAAAAACAAAAATGTTTGTAGTTTTTTAAATAGCTTTAAACATTCAAAAATTATACCAAATAGGTTCATTTTAAATGTTCCCATAGGCCACGACAGCGGTCTCCCTACCGTCACGGCCCGTGATCGTTACGGATGACGTCACAACGGAATATAAATGTTTTTTTTTTGTTTAAATTTGGTTCCATACCGTTGCATTTAAAATTTGAAGTGCAGCTTTTTTATTACAATATAATTTAACATAATTTGATTCAGAAGAGTATGAATAATGACTAACTAATGAAAAAACTTCACCGATTTAGCAGAAGTTTAAGCCACTTGTAGTAAAGTAACAATCTGTAGATGTCCTACAGGGTCAGATAAGAGGTAATACCATAATGAGTTTGATAGATATTAAAGATGTTTATTCAGATTCAACGCCAAACGCAAAATTAATTAACACAAATGATGCACATGAAAATTCAGTTGCACTTGGGCGGGTTTGAAGCAAAAATTTTGGTTAAGATTCGGGATTCAATTAGACTTAGGTTAGGTTAGGGCCACTATTTTTTTTTAATGTTACACGACATATCAGTAGGTTATAAATGTATAAAATGAACACGAACTCGACAAGGAGGAAACAATAGAACAATACAAGGAAGCGACCGTCTGTCCGTCAGTCTATTTCTATTTCATTGGGATTTAGAACTCAGAGATTATTGACCTTATAAAATTCAAGTTCTCGTAGTCCAAATATTAGCTATTAAAGTAAATGTATGTTATTTTTGAATTAAATCACAAAAATCGTTTTTTTCTATATATATTTTGCATAATAATAATTAATAATAGTTAACGCCCGCGCCCGGGATAGCGGACAGGTGTTAGGTATCCCTTTACCCTTTTTCTACCCCTAACAACGTGTATGCAAAACTTCATGATGATCGGTTGATTAGTTAAGAAGTGAAGGCGAAACAAATAAACAAACTCATTATCGTATTATATAATTTTAGTTGAGATTTTGTTTTATACTAACCTTCTTGTTTATACTTTTTTAATAAATATAAAAACGTTATAGATAGAATATCATCGATACGGAGAACAAAATATAAACAATACTTATTTTGAATATATTTTATCTGTGCCCACATCAAGCTGACATTTCATGTCTTTAAGCTAGCATAAGAAATCGTTGTGATGCTTATCAACCCCGGAATTAATTACGGAAAAAAAATCAGGTGCAAACGCATCCAAACACCACTGACTTTTCATATGCTCGATTTGTGTTAAAATTTGTGTTAATCTTATGCTCAATGGTAATTTCCTGCATACCAGGTAATACCAGCATTAGACTCCATAAATAAGCTCCAAGCTTCCCCCCAAAAGGCTATTGCCCAGCTTTTAATTTAAAAAAAACTTTTAAACGAGTATACTTTACATAACTAAATAATTACAAAATAATTGAATGCAAAATCTATAATAAAAGTGAGTATACAATGTTGCTATTTAAAAATATTAAAAAAAAAAACATTTTTTATTATGTTGGCGACCCTTGTAAAAATTCGCGGGAACTAAATCACTAAGTGCGTCGCTCGTACTGGACAACTTTTAAGACATCCAATAAGCAATTGTATGGCTTTTAATATAATAATATTTAACAATTTTCTTATTCTGTTTTTGTGTATATGCCTCTACTAGTCAATAAAGTATTCTGCTAGCATTTCTACGACGACTTTTCCAGTAAGTTAGGGCACATACATATGTGTTTATAGATATGTAAGTGTACATCAGTATCGTACCACATACACAAATGTTTCTTCTATTAAGGAATCTCGTGCTCTAGAATACAAAATCACAAGTGCTTGGATTCTAATCAGCAGTCCAACATCCAAGCATTCCACCCATTGGACCATCTCAGTTCATTATGCAAGACCCAAATCAATTATAAAAACTTAATATTTTAAATAAAAATAATAGAATGATAGTACCGATAATATTAAACTTATGTATGTATATATAACAAACTAAGGAATATATTACCCATCAACAACTAATAATTACGTCACTTAACCGTAATGACTGACCACACCTGACTTAAAATGACTCATGACATGGACAAGATCGAACCTGTAATGTGAATCATGCCAGTTTTTGTTTCAAATGTTTATTAGTTTATGTATCAAATATGTGGGTATGGGCGGTGGTGGCCTCTTACCATCAATGTTATTTTCGAATATGCCTACCTAATTTAAATAAAATAATTATAATAAAAAAGTACAGCTAATATCAGAAATGAAATGACAAGAATTCTTTAAAGCTCTTACTTTGACAAATTTTACAGAATTATCCTATTTGTAAGGCAACCAGCTGTTCACAACGTTCGTATCCACCGAACAGCGTGGTGGAATTAGGTCTAAAAGGGAGTGGAGGCCTTAGCCCATCAGGGGCCCAATCCCGGGCCGTCACTTAACGTTTTTTTTACAATACTACTATATACTTGATGTTTATGTTTAAATAGACTCATATGTTTTACAATATGACGTTATATAACCCCAAACAAATACATACATCTAATCTCTTAAGAAAAATATTTGTATAATAGAAAAAAACATATTTTGTAAGTACAAAAAAAAGCTTAATCAACATGTAGTATTTCAGCAAGGTGATCGGTGTCAAGTGGCCAAGCCTCTATTTGCCCCCATCGGAATGTAACCTACTATCCTTATCGTGTCAAATATTAACTCTGTCCTGCAACTATTGGATATTCGAGTTTTGGCGCTTAGGTGGGCTATAAAATATTACTGTTTAACTGGGACAATTTTTATAATTCATAATTAAAAAAAATCATGGAACATGTCGGAATAGTTGAGACCTTGCCATACTCATAACGCTATGAATAAAAAAATAATAATTGGATAATTTAAAAATATGAAGTTCCTATTAACACACACATTTGGCGACGTTTGCTTAACCGCAAAATACGGGATAAATTATTCAAATAATTTAGCAAATTAAACTTTATATTTTTTTATTTAAACTGTACATTTAGGTTTTATTCGTGAAAGAAGAATATAATATATATTCTAAGTTATAAAAAAATACAAAAAAGACAGTTTATTTTCACGAATGTATTGTTTTTGTCTTTGGTATTGCTTTAAAAAACCACCGACAGTTTAACTAAAATTATTAATATTGTTATAATTGTAAGACAGACGTTTTTAATAATAGTAATCACTGAACATCTCCAGAACTCATATCAAAGTGTAACTACAGTTTAGTTCAGTTCAAATTTAAGTATAATTTAAATTCTCTTGTTTCAAACGATATTTTGGTTAAGTAATACATTACATTTTTCACTAAACTCAGCTTTTGGTATTAAAACTTATAAAATCTTGTTTGAACTGTAGTCTATTTTAATTATCAGTATGTTAAGCGTATAGTTTTTAAAAGTTAATATTTATACATCAGAATTTTATATATGAACAGCTGGACACTGACATTTCATGTGTATATTAATACTTTGTAATGTCTGATCATCATAATCTAAATAAGTATGTTAAATACACTAGATTTGATTTGTTTCAAATAAGAACCTTAGCAATAAAATATTATTCGAATAAGTAGAAAAATATTGTTGAAAGTACAAAATAGGTTTCCAACGAGATTATATTAATATACAATTTTCAAAGGATTTTGGTTACCCTAATGTTTGACGTCTTGTTGTCTAGATTTTATCGGAATGTAGGTTATAAAAGAAAATGATAACTCAAATGTGTAACTGTTCTAATTTTGATATGGTAACAAAATATTCCATGTTATTTAAATGTTTTCCATCCTCGTATATCTTAAAAGGCAAAGGAAAAAGTATTATGCCTTATTAATTATTATTTTAAAATAAATTTATTCTAATTTATCATATTTGTAATATTTAAAAATGCTTGTGTCGTCGAATATATATATTTTTTTAATTATTCAAGTTTAGTATGATAATGTTTTCTTAATATAGTAAATAAAAGATCGAAAGAATTGACGAACCCAAAAAAAAATCAACATTATTAGCGTTTATTAATATTATAACATTCGGTCGCTGAACTTTTAACATCGTCATATTTGTAAATTAATTGTTATAAAAACTCATTTTATATTTACTAACTTAAGTATGCATCTGATACTATTTTAAAATTAAAAAAAAAATCAAAGTCAACGTTCTGATATGATGTGTAAAAAATAGAAATGGTTTAATAAAATATTCTAAACTAGTTCATGCGCCAACTTCGTGAGTTGCAATACTATTAGTGATATGAATATACGTATATATACGCAAAGGTGCGGATTTTTTAATTCATTTTCATATTGCATATAAAAAAAATTGGATCAGAAGATAAATTAATTATCTTAGTTAGTTTAAAATTATCACACTATTTGCACATAGCAGAAATTAAAAGTCGTAGTTGTAGTTTTTGTGTGCGTTTAGGCTGGAAGTACATGTTAGAATTTTGTATTATTTTTTATTTATTTTTTACTTTTTTTTTTTTTTACTATTGAAGTGTATGTATTTCAAAATGATTTAAACTTTTCACACGTGTTTTCTTCGTTGCAGTCACGTATTAAATTGCGGAATCCCTCATCGTCACGACATGATCTAGTTACTACTTGATGATATTGGTGTATTTGAACTTATATTATGTTCAATAATACATAAATATTGAAAAAAAAACAAACATTTCACAAATTCATATACGTTGAGTAAATGAAAAAACTACTTACTAAATGGTATTGTATCAAAAATGCTGACATAGCTTATGTTACATTTCAGTCTTAATTCTAATTATATTTTCTATTTTTTATATATTTTGAAAAGACAAAGCAATAAGTCATGGTTATTATTCGTAATTCTTTTAATTTATTTTGCTACTGCTATTATAATCGCGTTACTAATTTTGTTTCAAGCAACACTAAGATGTAAAGCTGTCAGAGAGATGAATGTTTTAATCTTATGATTTATTTAAAAATATATATTCAAAGACGTAATAAAAACCTGATACAAATATTCAAGCACTAAGTTATCTATAACTTGGTATAGACAGCTTTAAGTTAGACCTAAGATACAAGAACGGAGATGCCGCATTCGTCTCGCCGCGGTACAACGACCTCGATGCACGCTCTCAAATCAGCTCTGAATAGACTATTATATAACATTATTTACGCTGCATTGGAAATAGGAAACGGGGCGTAGATATTTAAAATACAAGCCTCGCCGTGTTCAGTCCATGAACAATACGAAAATACATTGAACTAAACCATTACAATCATAATTAGGACGTTAGTTTTATAAAAATATTTTAAAAAAAATGATCATTGATAGTTGCTGCCTTTGCCATCAATAAAAAAGAATTTTTAAAATCATGATACATTTAATGTCTACCATGAAGTGTATGATTTCAGCTGGTAATTAAAGATTATCAATATTGTACCCTCTCAGCCCCATCGTGGCTCACAAGCGTATCTGACATCAAAAACATTTTCTTACAAAACTAATCGTAATAGAACTGTAAATCTTATAGGAACGAGTTCATTAACCGATGCCATAACTTGTGAGGAATCTGTTCTGTCATTAAACTCGAGTAATGATACCCTCTTTGATCTATGGGATTTTTTGTCATCACTGCGAGCAATGAAGCCGCACTCGACGTACAACAGTCTTAAAAGCGATCCTTTAAGAAAGTCGTTCACTAAACAAGTAATTAAGAAGTAAGCGATGAAAAAAAATTGACGGCTGTAAGAGAAGCTGGGAATTAGAAGGTGGAACAAAAAATGTAATGGTGTGGACTAAAATGACGTAACGGAGCGATGACCCTAAACCATGAGTCGGATTTGGACGGTCATGGTTTGAATATCAAATGTACAAATGTATTTAAATAAACACATAGAAATTAAGAAAGAGCTACTTCCTTCCTGTAAATTCAAATCATGTATTCGCTTCGTGTATACTATAGAGTATTTTTTGACAATGGATAGAAAATAGATCGTTTAAATAAATAAAAGGTAATACATAAAAAAACATTTGGTTACACGTGGCTTGTAAATAGTCGTATATCTTGATTTGATTTTAACATTGATATTAGGTTATATGCTTTGAATATTTTTGGTTGTAGATTTAATCGAAACGGCGATGAAAGCGATCACGAACATAAACAAAAAAGATTATTATCATTATTTACGCAAAGTTTACTCGCCTTCCCTTGCACTTGCGCAAACAGCAGGTAACCCAGACCTTAGATTTATTTAAATGCTAGCCACAGATGTATATCTCGTCAGGATCATTGAACCTCGCTCATGATATCCGTGTTATGTGCTAGATTTAGACTTGATCTAAGGTAAAAATGTATTATTCTGGGTTTGAAATGAATGATCGCTTTTAAAGTATAGTTAATGGTTAAAATAAAAACGTTTTTTATTCTTTAATTACCATGATAATGAGATCAATTAAAAATGCAGCAATCATAAAACTTTAAATTAAATTAAAATGTGTAATTGTCGTTAGATATTATAATGTTTAGTATACTACAGTTTAAATCAAATACTTGTTAATTTATATCAACGATGTATTTCATTGAAATAATAAAGGTCTTTAGAAAAATAAGTAACAAATTTGTACAAATAAATAATTATAAAAAAAAAATGTAGTAGGTTCCATATACTTGGTTCTTGTTTTATAATAATATCATTTTGAACACCAAGCATATTCTGTTCACATTCATCTAAGCGTAAAGTTTCCCCTGTCGCTTAACGCTTAGCTGACTCGGGAGTCGAACCTTTGACCCTGACAATTTGTTCACTTTATTACTTATAAGATTATTTCTTTACATTACAATATAGATAAGACGACAATGCGTATGATATACTATTTTTATCACTTGTAAAGTAAGTATGCACGTGTTACGAATTATTGTGTAATATTAATGATCGATATTGGTTTATCAAATCAAACAAGTTACGGCGAGCATGTTTAACCTAATGTGACCTCATAAGCTGACAATAGGCCGATCAGCTCAAAGATATACGGATACGCCTCGAATACAAATGAAGCGAAGCGCGGGAACGTACTGTCCATCTGCGTATTTTACCGGGTCTTTTTTTCTATTTGCACTTTAAATTATCTGTATATAACATTTACAATTATCATTTAATAAGTCCTTTATATCGTCAGTATTCGGCAAAAATGTATTAAGATTTCGTACTCATAATTCACACACACATAAAACACTGCACGTAGAAGCGAAAGTAGTTTATTAATAGATATATTATTCATGGTTATAAGGTTATTTAATGAGATGAAAGAATGAAAAAACACGAATACTGGTGACGAATATTGATTTTTTTTATAAAATAATGTAAATGCTATTTTAGTGCCAGTACTAACCTGTCATTTGCAATTGTCTCCTAGACGCTGGAGTACGCGGGGTCCTCGGAGTCCTTGATGCACGAGGAGTCTTCGGAGTTCTAGGAGTCTTCGACGGGGTTCTTGGCGAGCTTCCAGCACTGCGTCTTGAAGGAGACCCTAGCATCCGGAGATCAGTGTTTTCAACACACGCTAATGCCTCTGCTCCCGTCCTAGGACTTCCATTTTCCTTATCTCCGTCACAAAACTTAACAGGCGAATCCAATTTACTCCCCTTATAAGAGCATTCTGTTTCGACGTCAAAGTTGAATCTTCGGATGAATCTTTTTCTATCTCTAGCGTACTGTTCCGCCATGAGACGCCTTGTTTCGTCTCTATCCGGGGCTCCAAATAAACACTTGCAGCTACCCCGTCTCCTTCTAGGAGTATTTGCGGTTCTAAGAGCCATACTAGAAGCTATCTCGAACCTCCGTTGCTTGGGTGTACGTCCGCCCGCTGCCATAGTATCGCGTCAGGTGAGCACCGACTGGTTCACAGAAACATCTGACTAATAATCTCCCGAGAGAAAACAGCTGTCAGGTAGCGAGACAGAGACGGAGCGCGGCGTGCGAGCGGGGGCGGCGAGTGCACCTGGCCAGCGAAACCGCGCCAATTCTAACCTAAAACACGGTGGCGTGCGCGCGCGCTTGCCGACTTTATACGACTGACGCTTCGTTTCCCGCGCATCGCCGCGTGCGCCGATTTTGGCAGCCACTTGGCGCGCAAACCCTCGAATCAACAATAGTCCCAAGGACGCTTTTTATACGTCTCGGGATACAGGTGTACTTCTTAAAAGGGGCGAAAATAAAATGTTGTGTATCAATGACGTTCGTAAGATCCTTTTTACTCAATGATTTACAATTTACAAATAGACACAGTACAGTGACGTCGTTATCACAGCGATAACTAAAATACATGATTTATTATTGTAGTTGTTACATAAGATTGAAATGAAATAATAATTATATTATTAAAAAATAATTTGAAGTTTCAGTTCAAATAAATTATTTATAATAATTATCTAGAAGAATTTGTAGTACCTATTTAAGCTATCTTTGTGTGGTTAGGTTGGTACTTATATTAGTCATAGCATCAGGAAAATTTGTTGCAGATCTGGTTTCAAGATTTTAAAAATGAATGACTTAATCAAATTTGACAATCGATGCTCGAACAAGTCGTGATTTGCTATTTCGATGCTTATATTCTTCCACTGTACTGTAGTTAATGTAGTTGAAGTCAATTGGTTTGATGATTGAGTTGTGAGTTGAGTATCGAGTTTATTTCATCGGAATAACTATTTGGTGCATTGGAAATGTCAATGTCGTATTCAGAAAAGTCTTGTGAAAGCTTCAAGATTTGCAATACATTATAACGTCTCAATATATAATATAGACAGCTCGGTACTTTGTTTTTCTGAGTTTTTCAACCGTATCTGTTTTATATTTGGTGGTAGGTGCCACCCACTCATCATATTATCTATATTCTACCCCTGAGCAACAAAACTTAGTATTCTTAAGTTCTGGTTTGTTAAAAATAACATCTTAGTTCTCGTGGTTCGACCGGTGGTGAAAGCAGCTACTGTCAAGTAGCTAACTTGCCAATTTGCCTACCTAATACAAAAAAGAGCAATTTTTTTTTATTCTGTAGCTATTGCATAGTGTTCGATTATAATTATATTTTTTGGAAATAAGTGTAGATAAAAAAGCATCCTCAATACTTTTAATAATTATTGATTTGATTTTCAATAATTGATAATTTTCAAGCAAAAAGTAAATGTTTGGAACTAAATCACGAGTTTTATGAGGATGGATTTAATGACAGCATCAATACATTGAATTACGTTTTGGACACGTTATAAAAATGAAATTCGAATATGACACCAATAAATTGTTGACCATAAAAATAACGCATTTTCTAAATATTTTCTTAACATATTCTACTTATTTTATGGATTAAATGGATAAATATTACATACAGAAGCATGTAAAATCCAAACTACAATAGAAATATAAATAGTCTTAAAGAAAAAGGGCCTTGATTTTTAAGCGACTTTAAAAGAGGTTATCAATTTAACATGTATGTAACATTGTTAGAATTGAATAATATTTGAGTATGATGATCCATTTAGGCTTCCAAGCACGTGTGCTTAATTTCGTGAGTGTATGTATGTATATTTGTCCACAAATATGTCAAAAATTAAAAGTCGTATCGAGATGATCCTTTTTAATTAAAATTAGGTACACTTCAACTTAGGGAACAGTGTAAGATTCATGAAAATCGGAAAAAGATTCATAAAAAATAATATAATAATAAGTAATAGGTACCTCTAAATAACAAATAACGTCTTCGTTCAAGTGGACTGACTTAACATGCTTCTGCTGCTATAAATATAATACAAATATATAATAATAAAATTAAACATATTTTTATATATTATAATATATAAAACTCTTGACACCGAACATTCCGTGTGTGTTCACTTTAATATCGACGTTTTTCTACGTTTTCGTCAAGTTTTAACGAATGAAAATATTTGATACGATCTCTCATATGTTTCAAACGCGTAGACCTTTGTTTTTCGACTTCGAGAATATGTGTATATCGCTTGTATTCGGCCTTTTACAAGAAATAAATACCTGAGTATTTATTTCTATATTAACTTAACGCACTAAAAAGAAAGAAATAAAAATAATTCCGTAACTCCTATAATTTCTTTTTTCTATTTTTAGTTAAGTGGCTGTTTCTAATTTTGAAGTCGGTTTAATTTTGTTATATTTTTTTTTTATGTGACAACTTCACTTATATTTGTTAATTAACTTCATGCTTCTTGCTTCGGAATATAACTAGTGAGAATTATTTGATTTTAGAATGTATTTCGATATTTTAAATTATAAACTTATTAATTTTATCTGACAAATATTTATGTCTCGTGGCACATAACACTCCGAGTTAGGCTTTCAAGGACTTCGGATACCTTCGGGTTTCTACTGAGAATTACTTGCAAGAGTAACTCAAGAATATGTTACTGACCTGACCTAATATTTGAATCCATTTTCTCGGGAACTACACAAACGTGGCACTCAAATAATTATTAGGGTTTCGGAAATATAAACAGTAATTATCATTAGGACGAGGTTCTTCGTACGTACTTTTAATTTTCTCACACGAAGATATTCCTGGAATAGAAACAAAAAAAAAACTTTTTGTTTCTCGTTTGTAATTTATTTACGAACACGTCCTAATGAGATCTCGTAAAATATATTTATGACTTTTATGACTCGTCAATATTTTGCGGGCGAAGATAAGTCGATATTGTAGAAGATAACTCATTTTTACCGCTGTTTTTACAAATCAGTAAAATATATAGTCCGACGTGTAGCTAACTTTTATTGATTGCGTTAAACGATTCAAAAGAAAAACCTAATGCTAAATAGTAAATTTTATTGCAATGAATTAAATTACAATTATGCATACTTTGATATATGTACCTAGTTTCAGCGTAATAAAGTTTCCTTGTTAATCTGTTTTTATTTACAACCAAATAATTAAAAAGTTAAACGTTCAATTGCAGATAGAATTTGAGCTACTATAATTGCAGAAAAGTTTTATTTAGCATAAACTAAACCGGTATCATCCTGCCATAAGCCTCAGTTTGAAATTACAAATAACGAAGATAGATATATCTTTTATTATTGTGTGAAGACAATAATTGTATATTACGACATTTTATAAAAAAAACCCTGCTGAGTTTCTTTCACTGGTCTTTCTCAGGTCTGAGGTGTTGGTTCCAAAATTGGTGGAAGATTTTTGATAAACAACAAGCAAGTGTAACGCATGCATAACGTATTGAATAAAGATTTTTGACTTTGACTTCAATTGCTAACCAACATTAGATTCACCCCAGTGTCCGTGTATTAAAATGGCAAAGGGACTAAAGCTGAACAAATCTCTTCAATTACAATACAACACTATATCACTTAACAACTTATATAAATTTAAATTTTGCTTCTAATGTTCCGATAACAGCAAAGCCGACATTCAAAATTATATTTTTATAGTACCTATATTTTAAATGACTAAAAATGATGTCATGACAATTCAAGGTCTAAGTTGTTTATGTATTTTTACTCTTCCTTCCATTGGAATATACTATCGAAAATAAATAATACATAAAACATTTTTTCTGTCGATTCATTTATTTTTTCACTTCAAGTTTTATCGTCTTAAAGAGAGTACTTATTCTGTAATTTTAAAATTTTTTTCTTATTTATATAATTCAAATTTTAATTGTGATCTTTGTAAATAATTCGATATATAATAGCGTTAAGCAAATTGTCACATTGGTCTAATGGTTTGCTTTTAAGGCTCCAAGAGCCTGAGGTCCTAAATTAAAACTCTAATCGAGTTAATTAAAAGGTATTGAGTTTTCTCTGTGAAATAACTCTCAACAACGGAATTTATAATTTGGCATTCTGTTGTGCTTCAAAAAGAAAGTAAAGTTGATGTTCTGTTAGTTTCTTCAGCGGTGTCGTGTTTGCCATTCCGTCTACGTATGAGAAATGTTGTGACTTTTCCACACAAATTTGTGCCCTGTAATAACTTCTTCACAGACTAGTCCCATTTGCCGCCAGTGAAATTGGTCAGAAAAATTATCATCATCATTCTACAGCAGATTAATAAAATCGATGGCTAAGTGTTAGACCATGTAAATTTTAAGGCTTCACTTATCGCTATACTGAGAAGTATCGATGTTTAGAGGTCGATATTTTTTTGGTATCGACGTGTAAACATTTGATACCATTTGAACATTTGGTATCGATGTCCAAGGTTGATACTTCGAAACCTTTTTAAAAAAGGTAACAAAACTTGACGTTACGTAGAGTAATCTGTTCTTTTAAAAGCAAATGCTTTAATTATTTATTTCAGAATACAGTATGTGATTATAACTGCTTTTAAGATCCTTGGAAGAATGAAACCACGTACCCGTGCCCCACGTGCACTTATGGTAAAGAAGGCCTGTAATCTAAATAGACCCGTTCTTATTATTTTATAAAATGATGAGTCTTAGTAAAATTGTCTGGTTGCTCACTAGTTGCTAGTGATGAGGCCGCCTCTTGTACAGCTTCCGTGCCTTCACTCTGTATATATGGTCTGTGGTGGAGTATTTATATTAATAAATTTTACGTGTGAACTACTGATAGATTTATAATTAGATACCTATCAATTGTCACAAAAATGAATCAATGATGAATCGAGTAACATTTACAGATACTCAAAAACAGAAAAACTTAGTATTGTTGTTCGGAATTGTGAGCGAATCAGTGTGACCACATGTTGCTATGCACCAGCAGAGTTGTAAAGAATTGTTAATATTTCTCAGAGCGCCAGTGTCTATGGGCGATTATGAGTGGTGACCACTGACCATTGCTGTATGAGGTGGACAAATCTCTCGTCTGTCTAACTAGTACCAATATTTATTTTTATTTGAACTTGAATAATAAATACTGTTTCAAATGTAAAAATCAGAAAACAATAAGTATTACAAATAACTACATATTCCACTACAGAATATAAAATTATACATTCGTAAAATATTCAACTTACAAATTATACAGAAGTAGGTAATCCTACTACAGCGAGTGAGACACGAAATTTTACAGCCCATTGTGTTGAAAACTGAATAGCGGGTACAAAGTACACTTAATTTGCAAAAATTATACATCCTGAACATAACGTGAATTGTTAAAATATAAATACCTTAATAAAATAGCATATGGAAGACTAAAACTATTTATTTTATGCTCGTAGAAATATACAGACTAATGTTTACAGAGAAAGCATGAAGCTGTTTCTCAACAACCATTACATACTTAATATGTATATGTAAATAAATAACAGAATATTTAATTTACTTACACAGACCAAAATCAAAAATAACTAGAACCTACTGTACAGATTATGTAGACTATGCAGAATATATGCACCATTTCTCCGTTGTATCTCAATTACTATACTTTATATAAAATTAGAGCAGAATAACAATATCAAAAATATACTTCTCTTTAATTTTTACTAGATTTACTATATAATGTATGCAGAGAAAACTTCCTGTGGTTTTATTTATCGTTTAGATAATCACACACAAGAAAAGACACGTATAAACATATATATTATGTCATTTAACATCTATAGGTGTAGTATAGTTGTTACGTAAATACGTAAAATTACTATACTCATATTTAAATCACAATCCAATTATTAAAAAAAAACTATGAATATTTAAATTATTATTTTGTTGATAAATTGAATCTATTAAATATCGCTCTTAGGTTATATTTCTGAGTAATAAAGATAATAAAAAGTCAGACGAGACTTTTAATAAATAGGAGACAAGACTATCCACCGATATTAATTAATGATTCCGAAATATGAGTATTAAATATACTATTAGATTATTTAATTTCGCAATAGTAGTGTGGGCGTTACATATGGAAACAAGTTTTTAACTACCAATAAATGTATAAGAATAAGGATCCTCTTGACCAATTTAAACAGCAGACATTCTTAACGAAAGACTCAACAGTGAGCAGGAGAAATTATTATTGTACGCAAATGTGCGCAGACATACGTTCTACACTCCTTTACTCTCATTGGTTGGTTCTCAATACGTCATGACTGCGATCAGGCAAAGGCAATGATGAAAGTGCTTTCTGATTTTTATGTATTAAAATTTCTTATACTTAACGCATAAACTCATGTAAATACTTTTATTCTTAAAAACAGTAAAGTAAAACCTTTTAGGAATAATGATAGTAATTTTTTGTATGTGTAAAAGACATTTTATTTGATTAGATATATGCCGGGGGATTTTCACTAGATACTATTACACAGTATCTAGTGAAAATCGTAGCAATAATAATAATATACGTTTATATACTTAGAACACAATATTGATACTTATACAAAAACATATTAAAGGTTTAGCTCGTCACATCATTCTTTACACTTAAGATCTTTTATCCACAATTTATATGAATAAATTATTTTGTCTTTTCAAACGTGAATACAAACGTCGCGACGTTTGCATTCCCAACGACGCGTCGTTGGGAAATTGCTTGATAAGAAAAGATACAAGAGCTATTTTCCCTGAGGATGATCAGAAATAAGTGACTTACTATGCTTATTACTAGTGACCGAACGTTGGTTGATAATGATATGGTATTATTTAATATAAATAAAACGTACCTAACGTTCGAAATAGTGAAAAAACAACGGCAGTCTCTAATTGCTTAGACAAAGCTGACGTAATGTGCTACCCGCAGTAAGTTGACCGTGTACAATGTCGTACATAATTCTTATTAGGTTTTTCTAATAATAATAATAATTTAACCAATTTTTTTGTCTAGTAGGCTATGATTATTAGTATTCACTTTAAATTTTAATTATACCTTTAACGGAAACTTTATATTAGCCAGTATTTATTTTGCTTTGAATTTTTGCAAATTGACACGGAGTCATTGTGACATGTGATATATTTGATATTTTTTTTTAAATATTGGTTTTATAAATGTTTCACGGCAATTATAATATGTTAGTACATAAGAATATATAGTCAGTCAGTCATTGCCTTTTATACGTGCGTAATAAAAAGTCTTTATGTTACTGTAAAAATATTACAAAAGTATAATGCTTTACGAATAAAAGATTGTTTTAAATTGTTTCTGGTCAGAATCATTAAAATGTAAAATCTCAGTATTTTCTTTGTATTTTAAACGACAGCAGAAACATTTCTTGCATTTTAAATGACCTATTAATGTGAAGGGAATTATTCTTACATTAAGTTTTTCTTTTTAATTACAATTCATTCAAAATTTTAATAATAAATGAATTTAAAAATGAAGAATAAGTATACTTTATGTAATTGTTTTCTTTAATAATGACGATCTTTTCAAATAAAATAAATGTATCAAGAAATTTATTTAGATGACGTCCAAAATTTGTGTGGTCTTTCAAGGGTTAAAAACCGGGAATAGTTAGCGTATTTTCGACAGTTCCCATCGCAGCATAGTTCTGTAATGAGCTCACGAGGAAAGATTGCGGATGCATCGTTAAGTAAAGTTATCTCAAATATTTATGACACGAATGTTTTGCATTACTTCATTTATTTTTGTAAGTTAAATTAAAGTTTTTTCATATCGTATACATATTTATTATGTATCGAGTCAATGTATTTATCTGTGTGTTATGTATTATATCTCACAAAACTTACGTATCATATTTATTTTTTTCAACGCTGTAATTTTAATATTAGAAATATTTCTTTAATTTTAATAAAAGAATACATTTTTTATTGTAATATTTTTGTATATACTTTTTTAAATTTTATGCTTAAGATTACAAAAAATATATAGATTAAAAAAGTCGATACTTATTTAAGTATTAAAAAATTCTCAAGACTGACAAGAATAATCGACGTGTCAATCGCTTTAAGCTAGGTTCCCAGCACGAAAAACGCATCTATATGCGTTGATCCGAGAAATTCATTGAATGCAGTATGCTAATACAAAGTTACTATAAACGTTACAGTATTCCCAAGAAGTGTTTAGTACACTATTGTGTATTTAAGATTCTCTCCTTAACAGGTTTAGTAAATTAAATGATTAAAAATAATTTTACATTTGTTTTTTTTTTTCAACTGTTGTGCTCGAAGGCATAATTTTTTTATGGCATAAAATTTCTTTTTATTTGGCATGCTATTTTTATTAATTAAAAAATAAATATAAAACGTAGTTAAGTATAACCTTTCTTAGGATAGAACCATAGAACTTTTTCAAGTTTCATTGAATAATAAATAGTTAAAGAGATATATTCCAATAATAATAGTTATGTCACCTAAAATGTAATGTTTCAAAACGGTCTATTGTAAAATATACAGTACAAACACAGACCGGACCGTAAATTTATTTTAAAATGTATATAATTTGCAAATTAATTGTTGTGTTGGATCCACCTTGCATCGCATACTAAGGTCTACGTTTTATAAATATACATATATGTTTGTCAGTTTAGCACGCTATTATTTTGAAACAATTATAGCTTTATTGGTAATAATATATAAAATACATATTATTTTCATACGCACTTAAACTTCGACATTTATTTCAGTGTTATTTTGTATTTTTCACATAACATAAATTTATAAAATACTTAAACTACCTTTAAATCCAACACTAGACATAAAAAATAGTAGTTTTTAATATCAACCTTATAGTATTCATTTAAGGTGTTAACTACAGTGTAGTTAGGTAGCTAGCTCTACATGGATACTGTTCATCGAATAACCCGGTCTTTGTTGTCTATGGAGTTTAGGTGTAAACATTAATTTCTAATTGCTAATAATATATGCGTGGCATTTACAATTGAAACACATAGGCAATAACATATAGACAAATAGTGAAAAAATTGTTCATCCAACTTATTGCAGCCGCTGGTAACAGAATTTTCGTTTATTATTTAATATAAGCGTTTTCTACCCGATCATACTCAAGGTAAACAATAGGATAACGTATTTTACGAGTTCGTTTGCTCAAATAATGACTTAAGTCCACGTCTGACAGACAACAGGCAAAACTAGAACACATGATTTACATCTAAACATATATTCCCACATTTCTGTTTAACTTTAACAAATAAATTGAAAAGGATGTTTATGTAGCTTATTAAAACCAAGGGCGGTTAGCAGCTTATATAGTGTTTCATGTATATCTACTGTGCTTGACCGACGTCTGCAGATAATGAGGTCTTTGCTTCGGAATCATGGTCAAGAAATGATCAGTTTTTTGACATAGGTCGGCGGACGGGCAATTGGGCCACGTTAGGGTAAGTCGTCACCATCACCCAAAGACATTGGCATCGTCTGTTCTTGATCATTATTCATCATATATTCATCATTATTTATAATATAACACGATAGTGTTGTGGTGAAATATCCACCAATTTTTATTCAGTTTAATTTTGCTTCCAAAGTTTCAAAATGTTTTTTATTCGGAAATCCATGTTTAATATCGTGGATTATTGAACCTCTCGACCAATGATATCATCTCAATTCGATGTCAAATGTTGTTTATTTGGCTTTTGTTCTCTATTGGGTGGAATTGTCTTTACATAGCTTCTATAGATTCTACAGGGGACGATGACGATTCTAGAAGCTCCTCGGGATACGCGTGATATCGTATCTTATCGGAATGTTTGTGTGCACACGTTAATCACAGGTTCTACTTTTATAGTTCTATATACTATTATTTACATAAAAAAAGGCTGTATGCAACATCACGCTATACCCCACGTGGCAAAGTAGTTATATTATATGTATATTTAAAGCACGTGGAACCGCGAGGAACAACTTGTAAATAGTAAGTTAGTGTTATTTTTATATATTATTCATTTTCTTATGTTATTTTATTAAATAGAATAGAAGCTTTTAATCTAAAAAGGTAATTAATCCTAAGATGACAGGTCGTGGTCATGCTTGTTGAATCTTGAAGCCACGCTTGCGTAAGCGCAAGATAACGTAAGATTTAAAAATAATAATAAAACTAATGTTTCGTATATGAACACGTTTTTTTATTAAGATGTCTGTGAACACCTTTAAGTGGAAGTTAAATGGTAATGTATTATGTCTGTATTTATCGTATTTCTTTTTGCCTAGAACAGATAATGTTTGACAAATATACCTCAGGGCTACTGATGGAATATCTTGTGTTTATAATATTATGAGATTGAGAGTACAGAGATTGAATTTTAACACTCTTTAATATCTATCGTACTGAGTTCTCGCGTTTCATTGGCTAGGCTGGACTTAATATATTCTGATGCATCTTCAGGTGATTTCATAGAGAACGAAATTAATATATTTGAATGTGACATCATCATTATTATTCGAAGTTATTAATAATCGTTAAACAACACAGTATGTAATTAATCTGGTTGAAAAGAGTAACTACTAAGTTTCTTGCTGGTTCTTCTCGGTAGAATCTACTTTCTGAAGCGGTGGTAGCTTTACCTACATTTAATTCAGCACTGTAACATGACAATTCAAAAGTGCTTTTATGAGCCTGAATAAAGAATATTTTGATTTTCCTTTTGATAACCTATTTTGATAATGACCAATAATATGTTTCTATCTAAACGTTTTTGATAAAAACAAAAAACCAATATGCAGTTCTATAATTGAAAAAAATATATTCGAAACGTGACATCTGTTATATAAGTTTAGCGCGTGGTGGTTATTACGAGTTAATTTTCGGAAATCGTCAGGCAAATTACCTACAATCAATAGTTTTACCGGTAACGCACAGCACGCACATTGGTTTGAAAAATGCAATTAATTTTTTTGTGTTTACATTGCTGCAGTTTTAAGGAATAATATAAATGTATGTATTATATCGGTAAAATATTTTTTTTGTCTGTTTAGATACGAATATTATGTAAATAAAACATATTTGTATCTGTCTGTTCGTTTTGTATATAAATCAAGTTTCTAACGCAAATATATAATAAAAAGAAAATTATAGTGTGGGTTTACGGAACATTAAATATTGTCACACGATTCGAAGGTGCTTATATAAATAATTTTTAATTTTGATTTTTACAATATGGTCTTTTCAATAAAGATTATAAAAATAAGTACAGAAATGTTACTATACTTATATATCAAAAACCTTTATATACCCCATCGTGGGGCAAAGGTTCTTTTCTCCTCGCAGAGTAGGCTTGGTGTCAATAACACCACGCTGCTCCAATCAGGTGGATACAAATGTGTCAGATTTTCAATCAACAGTAGCTGAATTCCTTACGATTGACACAATCATATTAATAATGTAGTAAATCCCCAGTTTTTAACCCGAAGTTAGAATGTGTAGTTGGTGTTGTTTCCTTGGAGTAAATTGCTATTTATCTAGAAAATTCAAAATTTTTTTTTTTTTTTATGTCATAAGGTGGAAAACGAGCAGGAGGCTCACCTGATGGAAAGTGACTACCACCGCCCATGGACATCTGCAACACCAGGGGGCTTGCAGGTGCGTTGCCGGCCTTTGAGGAAAGAGTACGCTCTTTTCTTGAAGGTTCCCAAGTCGTATCGGTTCGGAAAAACCGCCGGCGAAAGCTGGTTCCACAGAGTGGTTGTGCGAGGCAGAAAATGTCTTAAAAATCGCGCTGTTGTGGATTTTCGGACATCTAGGTGGTGCGGGTGATATTTGGAATTTTGACGAGATGTCCGAAGGTGAAATTCAGCAGCCGGGATTAATCCGAACAATTCCTCGGAACATTCCCCGTGATAAATTCTGTGGAAGATGCAGAGCGATCCAACATCTCTACGCAAAGCCAAAAGATCAAGCAGATCGGAAAGGGCTTGATCGTCGATAATTCGAGCCGCTCTACGTTGGATACGGTCAAATGGATGGAGCTGGTACTGGGGAGCACCCGCCCAGAGGTGAGAGCAGTATTCCATGTGAGGCCGAATTTGCGCCTTGTATAGTCTTAGACGATGGGCCGACGTGAAATACTGTCTTGCCTTGCTGAGCACACCAAGCTTTTTTGATGCCAATTTGGCTTTGCCTTCCAATTGACCGCGGAACTGAACGAGACTCGAAACATCAACGCCAAGTATTCCGATACTAGCTGTAGCGGCTAACGGAATGTTCTCGAATCGTGGAGATACGACAAATGGTGTTTTTTTAGCAGTTAACGCGCAAACTTGCGTCTTTTTGGGGTTGAAGTAAACTAGGTTTAGCCGACCCCAGTTCGAGACTTTGTTTAACGAAGACTCGATTTCAGATACAAGTTTGTTCCGGTTTTCTTCGACGTTTTCCCGAGAAATATTAGCACGGCCGGTGTATGAGGTGTCTACGGTGCTGTCGTCTGCATATAAATCGTAAAACATTCGAAAATAAAAACAGCAATGTACGCAATCGTTTTCAAATAAGGGATCGTAAATTACTTATTAATTTTACAAAATCGTTCAACTGTCAAAATAATTATATCGGAAATGATTACAAGCTAAAATTAATAATTGAAAAATGGAAACCAATGTTTGGGTTCACTAGCGTGAAATTAGGGTCTTATGCTGTTGTACTGTTAACTTTAAACACGTTGGAAAACGTATTTTGAATCGTATTTACTTAACATTAAGGATTTAAACGCAGACACTTGAAATTAGACCCATACCGCCGGGGATAAATGTGTTGGAACATTATTTTCCAGCATGTGCAATATTAGGGCGAGGCTCAGTGGAAGTTGAACAGGTGAATATAACTATAGATATGTGGTTTTAAAGGATTTAATTTAACAGGTCTACTGGTTTGTCGAATATGTTCATTCATGCAAATCCATCCGGAGAGGATCAGTAGTGTCCAACGGTCCAGGTACAATCCTTTCCTTATCAAATTCATCTATAATACTAGATAATAGGATTTAAGAAAAACAAACTGTCTTAAAAACAAACCTTTGAAGTATTGTAACCTTGTAAGTGGTAGTGCCACACTGCATACCTTCGGGTTGCAGCCGAATGGGCCGGCACGCCCGGGGAAGTACCACTCTCTCACTTAAAATCGGCGTGAAGTGGTAGCTATGTTACCGCGTTTCGTCTGGTATGTGAGAGTCCCGGAGGCCCGATACCCCCCCCCCCCCCCTTAAACATGATGGTTGTGCAGAATTTGGTTACATTACCCCAGGAGGGTACCATCAGCGACTGCGGTGGAGAATCCCTCTCTGGGCATCCATGCTCAGGACATACACCACCTGAGCAGGGATGCCCAGGCTGCCCTCCGAATTCTGGGGGGGGCAATTTTGCGCTCGCCACTGTTCGGGGCAAGCGGAGCAGGCATCATAAGGCAACCCCTACCACCCTCACTGTGGACTTCTGCAACATAAGGGGACTCAACTCGAACTTGAACGCCGTCCACTTTCACCTTGAGACGGCGAAGCCGGCCTTGCTCTTTCTTACCGAGACTCAGATATCTTCTCCTGCCGATACGACTTTTCTTTCCTACCCCGGGTATAAATTGGAACATTCCTTTGTACCACGAGCTGGGGTGTGCGTTTACGTCAGAGATGATATCTGCTCTCGACGCCTCGGCAGCCTTGAAGGACAGGACCTATCAATTATCTGGCTGCGTGTAGATTGTGACGACCATCCGCGAATCTACGCTTGCCTTTATAGGTCCCATAGCGGTAATGCCGAAACCGACCGACTGGTTGAGCACGTCCAAATGGCTACAGATTCCGTACTGCAGCAGATCCCATCCGCAGAGATCGTTATTCTTGGCGATTTTAATGCCCACCATGCCGAATGGCTTGGATCGCGCACTACCGATCATGCGGGTAGATCTGTTCTCGACTTCGCTTTAGCATATGATTTGACACAACTAGTCCCCTCGCCAACGCGAATACCAGACGTGGAGGATCATACACCTTCCCTGTTGGACCTTCTGCTGACTTCCCATCCGGATGGCTACCAGGTTATCGTCGAACCCCCTCTGGGCTCGTCGGACCACTGTCTCGTCCGAAGTACAGTGCCGGTTGCGCGTTACTCACGACCTCGTTTCGTGGGCTGCCGCCGAGTGTGGCACTACAGGTCAGCAGATTGGGATGGGATGCGGTCCTTCTTTGCATCCTACCCATGGGGGCAGGTTTGTTTCTCGCCGGATGATCCGAGTGTTGTTGCTGACTCTGTTGCCGATGTGGTACTTCAGGGTATGGAACTATTCATTCCGTATTCTGCGGTCCCCATCGGTGGCAAGTCCCAGCCCTGGTTTGGTCGTTTCTGCAAAACGGCTTCACGCAGAAAATGGGAACGCTACCAAGACTGGGCTAACGCATCAGCGTCTCGTGATGTAAATACCAGCGCAATCAGAAAGGAATATAACTCTGCCTCTAGGTCCTTAAAAAACGTGATTGCTAAGGCGAAGACGGAGTACATTGGCAGAATTGGCGAGAGACTGGTGCGCCTCCCTTCAGGAACACGTGCGTTCTGGTCTCTCGCCAAGGCTGTCTTAGGGAATTTCTGTCAGCCTTCCTTACCATCTCTGCACAAGGACGGTGAGTCATTGGCCCATACAGCGAAGGAGAAGGCTGATCTTTTAGGCTCTCTCTTCGCAGCGAACTCGGCTCTGGATGACCGAGGAAAGTCACCACCAACAATCCCGCGGTGTGATACCACGATGCCGGAGGTTAAATTCCGGCAAAGTGCAGTTCGTAAAGCACTTCTTTCCTTGGATATTCATAAGTCGAGTGGACCCGATGGCATCCCTCCAATCGTGCTACGGACTTGTGCTCCCGAGTTGGCGCCGGTCTTAACGCGTCTTTTCCGGCAATCCTATGCATTCGGCGTCGTCCCGAACTCCTGGAAGACTGCTTTGGTGCATCCGATCCCTAAAAAGGGCAACCGCTCAGACCCGTCCAATTATAGGCCTATAGCCATCACCTCCTTGTTCTCCAAGGTAATGGAGTCCATTATAAACTGCCAGCTCCTGCGGTACCTAGAGGAGTACCAGCTGATTAGCGACCGCCAGTACGGTTTCCGTCGGGGTCGCTCAGCCGGTGATCTTCTAGTTTACCTTACTCATAGATGGGCGGAAGCAGTTGAGAGCAAAGGGGAGGCATTAGCAGCCAGTCTGGACATAGCGAAGGCCTTCGATCGCGTGTGGCACAAAGCGCTTCTTTCGAAGCTTCCTTCCTATGGGCTTCCCGGAAAATTATGCAATTGGATTACCAGTTTTTTGGCAGATCGGAGCATCAAGGTCGTTGTCGACGGTGCATGCTCTGACTTAAAATTCGTCAATGCTGGTGTTCCACAAGGCTGCGTTCTATCACCCACTCTGTTTCTTCTGCATATCAATGACTTGTTGCAAATCAGTAACATTCATTGCTATGCAGACGACAGCACCGTAGACACCTCATACACCGGCCGTGCTAATATTTCTCGGGAAAACGTCGAAGAAAACCGGAACAAACTTGTATCTGAAATCGAGTCTTCGTTAAACAAAGTCTCGAACTGGGGTCGGCTAAACTTAGTTCACTTCAACCCCAAAAAGACGCAAGTTTGCGCGTTTACCGCTAAAAAAACACCATTTGTCGTATCTCCACGATTCGAGAACATTCCGTTAGCCGCTACAGCTAGTATCGGAATACTTGGCGTTGATGTTTCGAGTCTCGTTCAGTTCCGCGGTCAATTGGAAGGCAAAGCCAAATTGGCATCAAAAAAGCTTGGTGTGCTCAGCAAGGCAAGACAGTATTTCACGTCGGCCCATCGTCTAAGACTATACAAGGCGCAAATTCGGCCTCACATGGAATACTGCTCTCACCTCTGGGCGGGTGCTCCCCAGTACCAGCTCCTTCCATTTGACCGTATCCAACGTAGAGCGGCTCGAATTATCGACGATCAAGCCCTTTCCGATCTGCTTGATCCTTTGGCTTTGCGTAGAGATGTTGGATCGCTCTGCATCTTCTACAGAATTTATCACGGGGAATGTTCCGAGGAATTGTTCGAATTAATCCCGGCTGCTGAATTTCACCTTCGGACATCTCGTCAAAATTCCAAATATCACCCGCACCACCTAGATGTCCGAAAATCCACAACAGCGCGATTTTTAAGACATTTTCTGCCTCGCACAACCACTCTGTGGAACCAGCTTTCGCCGGCGGTTTTTCCGAACCGATACGACTTGGGAACCTTCAAGAAAAGAGCGTACTCTTTCCTGAAAGGCCGGCAACGCACCTGCAAGCCCCCCGGTGTTGCAGATGTCCATGGGCGGTGGTAGTCACTTTCCATCAGGTGAGCCTCCTGCTCGTTTGCCACCTTATGACATAAAAAAAAAAAAAAAAAAAATATTTGCATTAGGAGGAAATTTAGGTTTAATAAACATGTATTCAGTGACAAAGAGGTTTTGTGATAAATTCAGGTGTGTGGCTATTAAAAGTAACAGCCCGTCAATATCCTAAGCCTCTCTTTTTAAGGAGAAGGCTTGGAGCGTACCTATTCGCTCTACTGGCTACTCAAATGTGTATGTGGGGTATTTACAAACTATTGAATTACTCATTTCAAAGTACATTAAATTTTAAATAGGAGCTCCTATCGTTGTTACTTTATATTAAGGGTTAAATTGATATATAAAATAGCTTAAAAGCAAAATATAAAATAAACCCATTTACATGATTTTTTTTAAATGGGCTTTTTGGCATAAGCGAACGTGCCGCCCTGGTTGAGGATACAAAAATAAAATATATAAAACTTAAAACTATCATAATGAATTACAGGTCTATGACTTAATTTGGACAACATTTTTGCGAGATTTGACGTTGGATCTGCCAGAATTACATTGCATTGTCCAATAAACTTGAAATCTAAATTAAGTGTAGTTCTAACTGATTCGTTCTGAGCACATTTCATCAATAAAATATTTTGCAACATGGAGTGCATTAGGGCATCGAGTCCCATTCATCTGCGCCTGCGCCGTAAAAATGGCGGAAACGGTCACAATAAGTACTTACATCATGCCGGCTTCCGGTACAATCGAGAAGAGAACGTGTTATGAATACACCTGTCTTTCTATTTTAAGACTTGCAAGAAATTTTAGTTTTCGTTTTTTGTTCAAATGTTTGACGTAAATACCATAAAAAAATAAAAATATTTATGTTAATATTCATTGACACATGTGTTTAATTGATATAATTAATACCTCAAGTACCTTAAACGGGAAGAGGTAATATAACAAGTATCTCAAATAATACTAATTAATAGTAAATGGACTCTACTAAGAACATACAATATGTTGCAATATTGGATAAGTTCTTGGTAGAGACTGCGTTTTAAAAATTCAATTTTACAATGCCAGTTTTTTTTTTCCATAATGGCGTCTTTATCAGCAAATGTTTTAGAAAATAAATATTTTATATTTTTAAATATATTAGAACTATTGCAAATTATTGTTTTTAATTAAAATTAACAGATGTAAGAAGAGATTTAGTTTGTTTTTATTTTTTTAACTATTAATCTACTTAGTCACTTTTCTGCCCGTCTCTCCCCGACTCTACCTGCAGCTCTCGGAAGTGGACGAGTATTGTCTCACGCCCTTGTGACTCGAACACTAATGCGATTTTTTTTTTTTGTTATTTTGCTTTTATTACTATTTCCTACCGCTTTGTGCGAAGTTTGTGCGTTTTGCACCTTCCGTCAGATTGTCTTGAATGGAATATATTTGATGGTATATCTTTAACATATAGAAATGTGGATGAAATATAAAATCGTATTAATCGTATTATCGTGTACAATATTATAATTACTATAATAATATATAACTTATAATATTCTTATTACTTACACTTAGACATTTAATATTAAATGAAGCATTAGCATTATTTTTTTTGCATTAGCAGCCTGTAAATTGTCCCACAGCTGGGCTAAAGGCCTCCTCTCCCTTTGAGGAGAGGTTTGGAGCATATTCCAAAACGCTGCTCCAATGCGGGTTGGCGGAATACACATGTGGCAGAACTTCGTTGAAATTAGAAACATGCAGGTTTCCTCATGATGTTTTCCTTCACCGCCGAGCACGAGATGAATAATAAACACAAATTAAGCACATGAAAATTCAGTGGTACCTGCCTGGGTTTGAACCTGAAATCATTGGTTAAGATGCACGCGTTCTAACCACTGGGCCATCTCGGCTCCATATTAAATGAAATAAAAAAATAATCATAAGTATAATATTAAAGTGTTAAAAGACGTTCTTTATGTGGCTTTAAAATTTTAGAGATTTTTTTTTAATTTTTTATAGGTGGATGGGCAAATGTATCACATGATGGTAAGTGGTCACAGCCCATAGACATTGGCGCTGTAAGCATTCCTTATATCACACCAATGTTCCACCTTGGGAGCTTAGTTTTCATGTCCCTGGTGCCTGTAATTACAGTGGCTCACTTGCCTTTCAAACCAGAGCACAATAATACTAAGTATTGCTGTTAGGCGGTAGAATATCTAATGAGTAGGTGGTACCTACCCAGAAGGGCTTGCACTAAGTCCTACCACCAAGGTATTAGAAAAGTAAATTGTACAAATGTATTGCAAAATGTGAATATGTTAATATAGTATATTTTTTAATAAAAACATACTAATGATTTAAAAAAGAACATGAGATTTGAATCAAAATTATTATATCGTACTCGTACATGGTAATTCTTTTTAAGCTTATGTACATGCCAATATTATAAATGCGAAAGTAACATTTTTTGTTTGTTTGCTATCTCGTGACGTCTAAATCACTAAACTGACTGATCGAAATTGACTTTGATATTGGATCTGATTAAGGACATTGGCATAGGATTTATGAGACAAAAAAGCTTTACGAGAACGCAGTCGCGGCAACGGTTAGTTTCACTATTTTGAAGATATAAAAGATTAATAATTAGAAATATATGGTTACAATTATTATGATGCGGGTTTGTCGGAATTTTATCTCTCAAATTGTCTCGTTCTCAGCGGTGTAGAAAAATCGTGAGATTCTTAGCACGTGTCGAATAAAAAAATATTACAATCATTTGAGCAGCGTTTCCACACATCATTTTTTTTATTTTTTTTTTATTTTTACTTTATTATCATCATATTATATTTTTATTCTAAGTTCAAAATAAGAGGCCTTGTAAAAAAAACCAGGGGCCCATTTATAGATAGATAATAATTAAACAATATTAATGACCTAAGAGTATTAAAGTACCTGATCAGAAAATATTAATCTTTTATAGGGTAGTGTTAGTGGTAAGAGCTTTGTTCACGTACCCATATAAAAAAAATGTACCCTGCCATTATTAGATATATATTTTTAGTAGGAACCTAAATATGTACATCTAAATGACAATGTAGGCCTTATCAAAATCAAAAGTTCAGAAGAAAGAAGCGAACAAGCCAACAGGCGAAAGCGGCTTTGATGTATCCTGTTTAAAGATAAGATACAATATACCTCGATTTTTTAATATTTAACTTTTAGCTAAAGTGTCATGTATTTTATTTTTTTATTAAAATGTGAAATCAAGACGGAGATGTCTCATCTACGGGAAACTTTTTTGCCCCTCGTTAAAACGGTATTACGTTTTTGTAATAAGGGTGTGTACACGTTATATAGATAATACCTTTATCGTTTACGTTAAATAATTATATATATACCTATATCGCGAAGTGATGTCAAAACGGCATTTGTTGCATTTTAAGGCATTTAACTCAAATGTTACTTCTGATTCTGTAATATTATTTCCAAAGAGTTACGTTTCAGCTTGAGTGACTAGAATTTTTTTTTCAGTTCCATAAGAACCAGTATTCTGTTTTTTTAAAAATAGATTCCTAATGACCACACTATTTTATTCAATACAATAGTAATGGTTATTATAAGACGGTAAGTATTATAGTGCTACTCTTTAAGCGAAAGTAATAATGTAATATATGTCTGTTCATAATATCGAGTGTCTTCCGTCTGGACTCTACCTAAGGACAGTCGACAGATGTCCGGATACACAGTTCCGTTCTCACTCCAGGATAGAGATGTGCGATATAAAATAACATCGATATCCAATTAAAGGTAATTATCGAAATAAATTGTCTTCAACTATAAAAGCAGTTTTATTACACTCGGTTTCCTATTAGAACGAATATATTATGAGCAAGGCGTCTATTGAAAGCTAATAGATCCTGTATCTATGTTTTAAAAAATAATTTTGTTTTGTACAAATATTCTGATATTATTGTCAGTGTAGGTGTTTTATTTAGTGTCGTATTTTTTATTAATTTAAGAACTTATTTGTCACGTCAGCAAGAAGAGGCACACAAATAACATGTTAAAATTCACTCTTAAATATTGAAACATAAAAATAAAATACTTTTGAAAGAAATTACTTGCACCATACGCTTCTAAGACACTTGGAATTTTTCTTAGTATGGCACGGATTTTAAGTATATATTTTTAAATATGTAATATAAAAAGTTTAATAACCATTTCTTACAAAACCAAAATGCGGTTATTTTAAAGCATTAACTATCGATATTAAGGTATTTTCGATAAATATCATCTCTAAAGCAAGGCCGGTCGTGTCTAGCCCATCTTAATTAGGAAATATCTCAATGTCTCGCTAGAACCCTATTCATCTTTCATTCTTTGTTCAACATGAAAAAAGAATTCTTATCTTTCCTAATTAATTTACATTTAAAGTATTAAATTATGTTCTTATATATAAATGTCAACGCATTCTTTGTTAGTTCTGGAAGTTTAATTTGTATCAATGTCATTTGATAAGATTAAGTGTATTTCAGTTTAAGTGTGTTATCAATAAAAAAATGACTATTTTTAAGTTCAAATAAATTAAAATAAATAAGTTCCAATAAATAAACAACATTAAAATTGACTAAAATTTTATTTAACTAATAATTATTATATCACATACTAACAAATTAATATTCGTCACGTTTATTGTTTTTATATACATGACCTACATAGTACAAATATTATATTCATAAGTTCCCGAAAAAATTATCTTATCTTATTTACGTAAAAACTTTTCCTGTATCTTCAATCGTGCGTGAAATTGGATTATTATATATATCATATATGATATATCTGATATCTTAACAACTTACAGCTAACTAAATTAATCGTAGTAAATATACTACATTTCAATAGCACAAGGAGTAAACATAAACAAACCTTATATTAGCATATTTAAATATTTATATAACGTACATACATATTTATATGGATTTATATTTATATACAGATTAACATAAACATAAAAACATTTCTTGACTATTTTTTTTTATTTATTATAGTACCGATTCCGACAACGACTTAATCGACATTCAAAGCGCCATTTTTTCACGAATTCATAATTAATAATATAAGGTAAACATTAAACAATGATGTCATGTCAATTTCAAGGTCAAAGTTGTTAATATATATTTACTCCTCCAACCATTGAAATGAACATGTAAGCTTTTTTTCTAAGGCTGCCTTGCTTCACTTTAATAGCTTCAATCGTCAACAGCGTAACAGCTTACAGAACTTTTCTTGTAATTAATTAAACCATTCCGTTTTCATTGTCTCATTGTTTGGTTCTAAACAATAGTCCCGTTCCGGATACAGGTAACTCGATCACGATACATTACATATTACGTTTTCGTTCTAAGAATGTTTTCATAATGATTAATTTGAAGTATTTAAGTTCTTTTTCTAATTAAAGCCTTGAATGGTACGTCAGAACCCTCTCCAGTTTTCTACATTCTTACGAATATGTACGCGTTCACACTTTCGTTAGGAGTTATTTTTCTTTTTGGTTTCTTTTGTCCTGACAAAACAAAAGAAATAAGATTTAACAGCTTTTTGATTCTCAAATATATTGTTTCATTCTCTCATTTTAAACAGCCGCAAAAGATTGCTAATGTTGATAAAATGTCTTCCTGACTTTCAGCCTCACCGGACATTCTCAAGAGAGACTACACCCCTTCACTTCATGGGACATAGTAAACACAACTGTGACTTTTTAATCTTCAACGATTGCGCTATTGACGCTTAAAACGACCTCCTTTCCTCGAACAGAAAGAGTTCAGGCACAGGGGCAACGGCTTTACGTCCAAGGCATTTGTTAAAACTGTCAACTGCCAAACTTCGGTTCTACTGGGAATTTCTTGAGACACCCACAATAATAAAATGGTTATTACGCGACAATTTTAAATTAAATTATAATTCAGGTCCTAAGATCGGCTTATAAGCTACCCAAGGGAGAAACGAACTAGTCCTAATGTTACAATTACGCTATGTCAAGAACATTATGGATGTTGAAATTGAATGTTATAAGCAAGCATATTAATAGCACGAAATTCAAAGCTGATTAAAAAAAGCTAAGCACAAATCGTAAATCTTGTATAACGGCGGTGCCTCTCGGCAAACAATACCAGCACCAATAAACGTAAAATTGCGTTTAACAACTGGAAACATTTCTTTGGTACGTATTCGTAACGTTATAATTGTTAATACTTGAGGATTGTAAAGTTTTTTTTTTAATTTTCAAAGCAGTGTAGGATATCCATATTATATTATCAATTTGGACATTTTTTTTCGAAGCCATAACCAAATTGACCATGTTTTATTTTGATAATTTATGAATACATTTCTATTGCAGTTTGTTAGAGACAAGGATATCTGGGGAGCAATTCTTTAAACGGTTATGATACGTTTTCTTTTCTATTTCGATCCAAATTCGACTATTTTTGAGGGTCATTTCAAGTCATTTATATCGATACGATCCCGATTCTATTTCGATCTAACTGAGACCGCAACTGGATTGTTGTATCAGTAAATAGGAAAATGATTGAACGGCAACGATTGCGATAGAGTGACAATTTGTTTAGTAATTAGTGCCCTGCTACTATAGACATGTCGAAGGCGCTGCAAAAGCGAAGGCGTGAAGAGTTCACGCCTTCAATATCCCGTCAGCCATATAATCTCAGATTTTTCATATCAATTGTGCCTTAATTAAATTTTTAAGAATATTTATCCGTATAAAATAACATGTAAAATTATATTCTATATCATCCTTTTGAAAATTAATATTTTTCGTAAAGTAATTTTGCTTAAAGTGCAATGACAATATTCCAAATAAATCAAAAATTCGTCCACCCTGTCATGTACGTATTAAGCCCAGATGTACCCGACACCTTTGCGAAAGGTGTGTTTTGAATAAATCGGCGTCTGTTTATGTTCCTAAAAGGATTCATTGCCATTCAAGTGTTGAAAGCGGACACAGCGTCCTAATACGGTAAAAGGTGTTTAGTGAATCTATAAGTCGTTGCGAACCGATGTGCCAGGGTAACGTATTTGCAATAAAGGAATTGTTATTATATTTATCACTATCTGTGCCGATCCATTCATTCGAGTTTAATTTTAATTATACATTTATAATCTATTTAATATCAGCGCTATTGGTTACTGTTCCTTATAGGCGTGCACTTGTATACCTTTTAATCTTACTAAAAAACTACAATCTCAAAAATAATTATCCAAATTCTTTATTATATGACATTAGTGTGCTACCTTACAAATTCTTCATTATATAAATAAACATTAAAAAGCTAAGTCGCACACTCGGTATTTAATTTAAAAAAAAAACGTTAAATATGTATAGTTATTCTAAATATATCTACGGAACGAATTAATTATGTTCAAAAGTTAATAATTTCAAATCCATAATATAAGGAATAGGCATTTATTTAACGGAGTTTTTTTTAAATAATCGAAATGGTCGAAATTCAAAATTTCGAATTTTAAAGAGGGGTGAGTTGAGTATTAAATATTCCATAGATTTATTGTCATAAACAGTATTTAATTATTCCTAGTTAAAATTGTATTTACTTACATTTTATTCATCAGTTAAGTTTGACTATGCAAATTATGTTCTCTAATTATTGTTTTTATACCACAGATAAAAAAAAACGATTACTAAGAATCAACCGAATACAATTATGGTACGAGTTTGTTTTAGTATTACTCAATAAAAAAAAACTTAAACTTAAAATCCATAAAAACGTAAACAACTGATCATTCCATTTATATTCATTTCTTTAGGTGTATTTTCAAACCATCATCTTTATTAAATTACCGATCGAAATAAACAATACCGAGTTACAATAAAGCGTTAACCTCAAAAGAGGTTTTATACCAGTAATCTTTTATACCAGTGCTCACTAAATGGCGCTCAGATTAAATATATTTTTATTGCTTATGTAGTAATTTGACATCAAAAGCTATCGTACAATTATACATAATCATTACACAAAATACAACATATAACATACAATGACTGAGAAGTTGTTGATTCTGGGCGAATAAAAAACAAAAGTATTACTTTTTTGAGTTAAGATAGAACCATTTGGGAAGTTGTTATATTAAGTTGGCAACAATAACACGGTACATTTAAAACACTCATTCAATTTGCACGTTGCAGGTGTCGTATACCATTTATCATTGCATTTCGTAAATAAATTAAGCCACGTGACACTCGTGGCTATTACTTAACACGTCTACACAATTTCAAAACATAGTAATATACAAAATAATCAAAAAAATGACAGAACCTTGTATATCTAGCAATAATTATAGATTGTTGAGTTTTAAAGAAATTTGTAATTGTGTCGTGACATTGAACTAAAGATTTTTTAGTCTAATTCTAATTAAAATAAATTGATAGAAGATATATTTCTTTATATTACATGAGAGTAATATTTTATGATAAAAACAATTTGATATAATTTCCATATCAAAAGTTTTTCACGCAAAGAGAGATTTATCTTTTGTCACATAATTTCCATTAAACTAAGCTAAGAATTGAATTTTTAAGTTACTTATAAGTAGCAGCGATACGCTTAAATTCGACTTATTGAAATTTTTGAACTTTTACTAACAATGAGCCCGACGATCTTTCCAAAATATTTTTGTTATATTCTTATATTCACTAATTTATTATCATAAAATATTTTAAAATCTTAGTTAAAAATGGCAGTTACTAGGTTTTGAAATTTTATACCCGGTCCGTTCAAGCATAACGTTAGTCAGAGTGACAAATAGTTGTACGCTTTAATAATAGTTTTGATATAACAGGAAACGTTGATATTAATATTAACTCGCCATTTTATTATGTCACGCGATAATATTAATTTTACGTGCGTGTAATGACACTGCGCACGCGTCGATGTAATTGTAGGTCAGTGTAATGAAACGTAAAAATAATAGTTTACACATGTTTTAAAATTTTGTAAATTTGAATTTAATGTGTCTCTTGCATTTTCTAACAACGTCAACACGTGAATCACGCGTGTAGGTAATTAGTGAAAAAAAAGTTTAGAACAAATAAAAATTACTGACCAATTTTAAGACATGGCTTCCCATCTTCGGGCTGTTACTGAGAATTCCTTAAAAGAAAAACGCAAATTACTTTTATTGAGTCCGGAATATCGAATTATCGGAATTTAGATCCAAGATCTCATAGTGCTGCAGCCTCACAAGCTGGCATTTAGACGAAAAAAAATTGCACTCGCTAGCAATATGTTCGCTTTGGCTTAAATAAGTTTTAATTACGAGTATACACATATATATATGCAATTAAATCATAAAAAAATATATGAAAATTGAAATAGTCAGTTTAAATAAAATATGGTCAGCTGATAATACACGTGGATCTTAATCGAAAATGATCTCAATCTCATCAAGCGTCATTAAGTTTAGTTATAATGTACATATATAATGTATTATAATAATATAATTCTAAATTAAGGACGATCTACATTTTTGTATATTTTTTGCTCTGATATAACGAATTTAGGTCACGAGCATATTATAAACATGATTGAAAAAAAAAACTTTATTTAGTTTAAATTTTCAAAGAATATCGGAAGAACTGTTTCGAGAAAATTTTATTCCTGTTTTTTCTATATAATTGGATGTGACGTGAATGTGTTGAGTATACCTTAATATATTGGGAATAGTCGAACACTACATTTCTATTTCTATTTTTTGGCGAAATACCTTAAGATAAGAAATAAAAAAAAGAGAAAAAAAATAAACGCAGGCTAAAATTTCTCCGAAAATATTTACAAAAACCGCATCGCATATCATGCATGCGTGTTGCAATGGCAACGAATACTCTTGTAATATAACTGAGACAACCCTTTGAGCAGATGTGGGCCATCCTGCGAATACCGCTTGCTTTCGCCTTTTTCGTATACTTGTGATGCTAATTTAATATAGATAAGATTTTATTTTTATTATTTGTCTGTATAATAGAACATGTTTTTGTATAGCTATATAATTTTAAACATGGAAGAGTTCTATATTGTTCTAGAAGTTTAGCAATAGATCACTGTATAAAATTCATTTGGCTTTAAACATCTGAACTACAAGAAGTATAAACCACTGTTTACTCCGTCAATTCAAAACTAACCATGTCATGTGACATGCTATTATATAGTTAATATAAAATATTAGGTAGATACTTGTACTTGATAGAAATAAGATTTTACCCTTAGTGAAGATAATAAAGTACCTACATGCCTCGTTTGTGTCTTGATTAACTTCGCTAATGCGAAATTACCGGGTTAGAACGTCAGCCTAATTAAAGTTATTAAGCTGGAATTACGAATATGATAAGTTATTTACTTGAGCAGGATAATAATCGCGTCATTAGCAATTTTTTATGTTAGGCAAGAATTGAATGTCATTTACGACTAAATGATAACAATTATATGACAACTAGCTGAGCCTGGGACTTTACACGCGCGACATTGTATTAAAAAAAGAAGCCTATCTCCATCCCCGGGACTCAAACTATCTACATAATAATTTTCACCTATATCGGTTCAGCGGTTTAAGCGTGAAAAGGCATCAGTTAATTTGCATTTATTATATTAGTATAAATGTAGATCTTGGTATATGTTTTGAAATTGTTAATACACAGAAACAGTAGTCGCGTTAGTTTTATGATAATACAAAGATTTAAGAATATTTGAAATAATTTATTGGGGTATGTCCATATTATGTACGTCTTCAACAGTTTGATAACAGGTGGTCCGGTGAGCGCTCGCATTTTATCTGCATTGTTTCATTTCCTTGTAAGTGTAGTATGTATACTGATCTTAATACTTTTTGTATAATTGTATAACAACGGTATATGTATTATAAAGAATATGTTTAAAACATACTATTCGTCTCTCTAATAATATACTTATCTCATTAGAGAACATATATATAAAATTTATTCAACTGAAATAAAATATATTCCACGTAAAGAAGTCATAAAACTATTCAAATATTAGGTTGGTCTAAGGAAGTGTATGTATGTATGTGTATGACATATGTCTATAACTAAATATTTCTTATTATATAAACAAGTAGTAACATATAATGCTATCATATGTTACTAAAGCTGCGCAAATATATCTTCTTAATGATAAGGTTGTTATCACTGTTAAGTAATTCTCTTGGTTAAATAGGTACTAATTAAGTATATAGTAATTATTGTGCAGAGTCCTCCGGTATATACTTACTAGCATAGGATTCTGGATAACTAATCAAAGACAATGATATTTAAACATAGACTATTTTACTAGACTATTTTCTACAATTTTTTTTTTTATTTCATACAACTATTTAGAGCTTATATCACCACGCTGCGGGTAAGTATGCACTTACTTATATGATAGAATTTCATCCAATCCCTATATGCACGTTAGTTCACGTTTGCTACGGCGCAAAGTCCAAGGTGAGTTTAAAAAAATTAAGTACGTGAAAGTTCAATTTTACCAACCAGTTATTTTATAGATTCTAATTTAATAAATGCGAAACTAACTCTGTCTATCTGTCTTACGTTTTCACGGCCAAATCAATAAACGAAGATAAAGCGAGCTTGAACCACAATGAAGGACTCAGGCTACTTTTTTATACCTAGCACCTGACGACCAATCCCTAAAACGCTAACGACACCGCGGGCGGTAAATAGTATATAAAATTTTGTAAGTATAATAATTATATAAATAACATAACAGGTAATGATAGATTCAATCATTTTTATTCCAAATTATTTACTAAAGTTTTTCCTTATACTAAAAAAAATACTCATTCTTGATAAAGTTTTTTGCAAGTTAAAACGTTTTAGCAGACATAGTTATACGTGAAAAGTTAATTAATGTTATATTTAAGCTGAACGAAATGTTAATAAAACTATGATAAGATAATAATCGCTAAGCAAATATATTACATTAATATTATAAGTACCTACATCTTTATTTATTAAAAACATTAGACTGCTTCACGTCTAATGGCTAACAATGAATATTAAGTATGTCTACTAATGAAAAAAAGCCTTTAGTTTTTCACTCGGTGGCAAGTGAGTAATACTTATGAAACCTAAAGTACTTGGTATTAAGACTGTGCAATCCCGTCTTTATAGCTACCACCCACTCATCATGTATTCCTTAACGGCAATATTCAGTTATGTATTCTAGTTTTAAGGTTGACTGAATAAGCGTAATTAAATAATAAGACTCAATCATTTTAGCTTCCAATGTTGGTGGCACGTTAACCATGAGAGGAATGGTTAATATTTCTTACAGTGTCTGTGTCTCGCATTGGTTTTCACGCATCCCCCTGTTGGGTTATGGTGACGGCAGTTCCTAGGGCCATGCCCTATCTACTGCGGTGTCCTGTTCGCCGTCCGTTACTACGTACGGGTTGTTGTTCGGGTAATTCCGTGGAAGTACCCTAGTGGCATGTGCAGCAGACATCTCTCGGTCCTCCGTACATTCTAAGAGCGATCAAGCGCACCGGATGAGACCCCGTAAGGGGAGGTCCAGCGAACCTGCTCTGCGAATGTCTACGCACGACAGATGTCGTGGTACAGAAGGAAAATATCAAGGCCAAAGGTTTTTCTTTCACTTAAAATACAAGACACATTTATTTCAGTAATACTTGGCAATTCTTTTTATTATTAGTGTACTGCATACATTTGGTAATGTTAGTATTTTCGAAACGCTCAAATGGTCAACTTGGGCAAATTCATCACTCAAAACAACTACATACAGATAAATTATACTAAATAAAACATTGTATTGTTTAAGATTTTTATTGTCTTCTTGAACTTCGAGCAATAAATACACTATAGCCAGTACCAATCATAGGAGGAGTAAACTCACACAACACTTTTCCTGGTGGTAGGGCTTTGTGCAAGCCCGTCTGGGTAGGTACCATCCACTCATCAGATATTCTACCGCCAAATAACAGTACTCTGTACTTTTGTGTTCCGGTTAGAAGGGTGAGTGAACCAGTGTAATCACAGGCACAAGGGACATAACATCTTAGTTCCCAAGGTTGGTGGCGCATAGGTGATGTAAGGAATGGTTAATATTTCTGTTATAAAAAAAACAACTTTGTCTTTGAATTGACGCGATGTCATTGGTCGAGAACGTGAATAATTATGGTATTCTTTATGGATTTGGATTTGGAGAAAAAAGACACAAGTACTTAAGTGTAATATTATACATAAATACATACATATTAAGCAAGAAACGCCTGTAGTGTACGAGAGCTAGTACTCGTAGTAAATCACACGGTATTTAAAATCTGTTTCATTTATCTTTCCTCCCCCTTTGATTGGAATAACTTATACAGAACACTATATTATAACAGTTACGAGACATTAATTACAAAACTTATATATTACATATAATTCTTCTATATATATTTTTTTATTAGGATTCGGATAAACAAACATGACAAAGAAAAATTTGTACGGACTATTTAAAATAAAATAAAAAGTATTTATTTTTATTAATTACAATAAATTTATCACATATATTACATAATAATTATATTAATATATTTTTATATAATCTTCATACTGCACCTATCTGAATTATCGGCAATGTCAACTGGAATGCGTTTTCTATATACTTTGAACTGTTACCAGCCTGAAAAAAAAAACATATCATTTTGACCTTTGTATGGATAGACTAGAAAAACCTAGCAGACACTTTACCTTTGTATATATTTATATAGCAATTGTTATGGTAATCGGTCGGACGGTAGTTGATGTGCTTCAGCGCCATCTATCGGTGAGTGACCATGTGGATTGTATGAAAATGCTTTTCATTAAAAAATTTAAATGGTAATACTATAGATATCAAACAGATTTGCCAAAATGTGCTTGGTGGTAGGGCTTTGTGCTAGCCCGTCTGGGTAAGTACTACCCACTCATCATATATTCTACCGCCAAATAGCAGTGCTCCTTATTGTTGTATTCGGGTTTGAAAGGCGAGTGAGCCAGTATAACTACAGGCACAAGCAACATAAGTTTGCCAGCGCATTGGTGACCACTTATTATCAGGTGGCCCATATGCTCGTCCGCCAAGCTGATAGAAAAAATAAAAAAAATTCACAGTCAATCCAAATATACCTTATACAAGCATTTTGTATCGTCTTTGTACTTAACTACATACATTAAGATTTAAAGTTACCATTGGGTAGGAATGTAGATTCTATAATAGAACCGGCAAGAAACTCCATAAGTACTTAGAATATAAATTGTAAGCAGTTTATTGATTCGGTTGTCATTATCTTCTTTTAATATAATACTAGCGATACCGCCCAAGTTTCGCAAGAGTATTTATTGATAAAATATTATATAAATATCATTTTCGTATAACCTTTTAGCACTCAGGAATAATGTAGCTTTCTACCAGTGAATACATTTTTAGAATTTGATCATTTGTTGTCCCGCTACATACAAACAAACAAATTCAACCTATATATAATATAAGTATGAGTAATATTTGATATTCAATATTAGTTATAAACCCTAGAAAAAAAAACTATTAAAATTAATGAGGATTGTTCTTAAGAAATAAAAAACCAGCTTACCTCTAAAAATACATTGGTGATGTAACCATTTATTTGCTCCTTGCTTTCTGATGGATGACCGCTCAGTTTCTCTGTGAACTGTGTTGCTAGATCGCTTATATGCCTTGTCAGTACTACTGTCATTCTGAAACAAGTATTACGTTATTATGCCTCATATAATATAGATGCCGTTTCTATTGTATTATAATATATAACCGGCAACTCTCAAATAGAAGACGCAGTCAACTCAAATATTTGCGTAAACATAAGCGCATATCTATTTTTCTCTCTTCATCATTTTTTTCTCTAGCAACCATTGCTCTGTCAAATGTCAAACTTCATTGTAATTTTAAAATTCATTATAAGTTTTAAATATTTCTTGTTGAATAGGTTTTAAATGTAATATTATTAAGATTACTATAAAAACAGTGTAGTTTAAGATTGTGAAATCTCAGTATTTTATTTCAATGCCTTCTTCAAGTAGCAAATGTGAGTGGGAAAACGATATAAAAACTTTCGGAAATAAAATATATCAATTGATATCAACATATTGAGTCGACAGTATCTTCTACTTACTGCGTAAGAGCATCAGCTTCATCAGCGGTGGAACGCCTGTTCTTCACGAGCAGCATTTCAGCTGTCTTATGGTACAGTTCCACGCATAATGCCGTGGTTTGTGCGAGGCCACTCACTGCTCGCTTATATATTGCCTTTCCAGCTATATCTGTTTCTGTTTCTTCGAACCAAGTTAGAATTTCTGTGTACTGTCTGAAACAAGCGAATAATATTTTAAAAATATTTGATTGAACTAGTTTGAATTGATTAATGTCATTTTTATTAGTGCTAGTAGAAAGAAAGCACACATGATTTATCTCTCCTCATCCTCATCTCTGTACCTATACTTTTAGTTTTTAGTATGCACCGTCTTCTATATATGATTTAAATTTAAATTAAATTGTTATTATTATATAAAACTTCAAAGGTTTGTTTTTCGCTTTATTCAAAATCAGACATAAACCTCTGCTACGTCCTGACCATCATTGTATCTGGTAAAAGTCAGATATTTTGTTGTTACCCCCAGTGCTGCCTTATGAGATCATACAAGTGGAACCTCTTGTGTGTCTGCAGTTGTTATTAAGGCTCTAGGTCTATGGATGTAATTTTTTCTTTGCCACCTGACCTTAATAGCTTAAGAGACGGTAAATACATCCAATCTTAGTAAACAAAGATAGACTCTATCTTTCTAGTAGGGTTTAAATATATGAACATAGATTGTTCATATGTTTCTATAAAATAAATAATTCTCTATCTAAATTTGTAACATTTCAGGGGCTTAAAACAAACTGAGCAGAACACTATTCATAATATCTATTGATTTTAAGAGACATTAACGAATTAATTGCAATAGCTAAGACAATATTTATTCAGTCAATAATATTGTATCTTACAATAGTATGAAATTTAACAGATTTTCATTCTAAAAGTTAATTAAGTATCTTGTTATAAAATTGATTTTCCATATGATTTATAATTAATCAATAATTATATAGGAAATAAAATCTAAAAAATAATTATTTATCATGAACGCTATAAGCAGTTAACCAACTACATATTTAATCTTTAGGTGGAGCAGTTATCTTAATCTGTGACTAATATGGTAGTACCTCGATAACTCTTACTTTCCACTTATAAATATTTTTAACTTACAAAAGGTACTGAAGGTGAGTGTTCAAATTGGAGAGATTTTCTTTCTCTCGGTTTAGAAATAAGCACCCACACTACATATGATCTTGCAACTTACTTAATTAAAGGTTGAAATTGTAATTTTAAGCCAATGTCTCTTGTAGCCCGTTGCAGCCGTTCGTGGAATGCATCAGGCTTGGATATGTCTTCTGATATTTCTTCTTGCTCCTCTTCATCATCTTCTTCTTCAGGCATTTCACAGAGTTCTGCAAAGTTTTATAACAACTATTAACTTTTGATTTGTTAGATGGCCAGTGCAGTACATTGTTGGTTCCCACCACAATATGAATTGTGGCAGCCTGTGATTATGGTATTTTTGTATTGATCGTTTACCCAATAATTTTTAATTGCAGTGCACAAACTGAGCGAGCTCCAAATAAAATGGGTAAGGGGTAATAATAACCATGACATTTATTATTATAGGTATATATAACTTAAACATAATATATACATACATACAGTGCATTTAGTGTATCTTTTCATAGTGTTAAGTATTTTGATATGCCTGCATTGTTTTATATCCAGACAGTTAACAATTGTTGATTGAGTTTCATAATTAAAGTTTTAATTGCCTTTTGTATTTATTTATTTTTTTATTTTGATTGTATCTTCCAAGAAGGACCTTAAACTTATTACAATAGACTTAGTAGAATACATAAAAGTAAATTATTAAATGTTGTGTACGAAGATGAGTAAAAACTAACCGGCAACCTGTTGCAGTGTCTCTTTGATGTCGTGTCGCTTGTCGGGGGCTGCGTTGCGCAGTCGCTCGTCGATACGCATACTGACCTGCTTCGACAGCATCTCCAGCGCTTCCAGGTGCACTAGACCTAAAAAATTTATTATATTTACATATATATTGCTTATTACTTGTTACTCAGAACAAGAGGTGAAAGCAAGTCAGTACATAATAGTATATTCTACTTGGTGGAAGGGTGTTGTGCAATACTTAGTTTTGTTGTTTCAGTAGCAAGAATGAGTGAACTAGTATGATTACAGGATCAAGGAACCTAACAAAACTAACCAAGGTTGTTGGAGCTGAAGTAATGTAAGAAATGGAAATTGTGGCGGCTCATTCCCACCCATTCAGTTGACCTATTTGCTTTATTTAAGTTTAACTTTAACGATCTTATTTAAAAAAAGTATTAAAATATTGTATTCTAATATATTTTAGAAATAATAATAATATGTAATATAAAAATATAGGTATAGTTATACCTTATTTTTATAAACAAGTTATTAAGCATTTATGAAGAACAGTACCCTCAAAATCATCAAACAGTGTTTCATAATGGACTTCTTTAGCCTCCCTCTTGGCTTCCCTCATAAGATCCTCTTCATCAGCCTTAGCTTTTGCCTCCCTCAACACCTGAGAAAGTACGAGTTTGTCTCCAGAGTCTAGACCGAGCATAGCCCTCTTCTTGGCCAGACCTGGATCACCATCTTGAAGAACTTCCATCGTCTTCTTACCTATAGTTTCTAGGGTATCTAGTCCACCTGCTATTACTTTTGTACCTTAAAAAAAATCGGTATTATTTTTTTCAGATGGCCAAACAATATTAGAATGTAATATGCTAGAAATAATTATAAAGAATGCTCATTGCAATTGCAATATTCATGATGATGTCTTATAACAAGAACTTGTTAACTGCATAGAAGATATATTAGTTATAAGCCTATATATAGACTTAACATTCTCATGCTCCGTAGTGGACATATCTGGACCGTTCAGGAAAGGATAAGAAGGTCCCTATGTGTTTTGTATAATATGTTTGCTATATAAAGTTCAAGATTAATATTATTAATAATACAACACAATTCTACTTAACTAAATATATGTAATTTTAAGAATAGATAATAAATTCGCCGTCAATCAAAATATAATTTTCAGACCTAACAATATTTAATACCATCCATATATTTTAAATCTTGACTAAAGATGTGACGTCAATTCAAAGTTTTTTATTGTGTTACTCTTCCTGCCATTGGAATAGGCTAAAGTATATTATATGAAAATAAGAAAAAATGTTATATCAACACACCAGTAGTTTCAACAAACTTGGTGACACCAGAGAATAAGCTGCCAAATTGAAAAGCACCATCGTTCACATTCTGATCTGACTTTGCTTCTGTGTTCTCAATCTCTTCACTCTCAGCACTTTTTGGTTTACTGTCGTTATTTTTCACAGATATCCTTGCCAGCTCTTCAGGATCTGGGGCACCAATACCTGTTTCAAGTACTGTTGATATTCCCTGCAATTTAAAAGAAAATATTAAAGATTAAGAATGTTTAGAGATATTGAGCTAAGCATCAGGACAACAGTAACACAAAGGGTCAGTTTATATCTGCAAATATCACATAGCTAGGCAGCCTAAGTACTGTCAAATTGTTGAGTTTTAAAAATAGAGATCACGCAAAGAGAGAGTAAATTGATATATAAAACAAAGAAAGATTTTTTATCCATCTCCAATCAATATAACAAAAATTTAATATTCGAAGTTATAAGCATTTATACTACTACTAATTAATACAGATCATATCATCTTAACTTTTTTATTTAAATAATAAGCATATAAAATATAGAGCATATAAAATTGAAAAAGTGTCATGAATTTTTTTTTATACCTGTGAAACTTGTGTTGTTAAATTGCTGATACCAGCTGTAGCTGTACTGAGGAGAGAATCAACACCCCAACCCCATCCCCATCCTTCACTCTTGGGTTGAGGAGCTGGATGATCTGTCACAGGGCGTGGCACTTCTCGCTTTTGATGTTTCATTGTTTCCTGAAATATAATTTGAGAGTGGCTTAATGTGTGGTTCCATAATTCTTTGCTATAAATATTGAAATGTCTATTGTTTTATTAAGGTACTTAAAGTTCAGAGCAGGATTTACACAAGGAGTCCTCGGGATAGAGCCCAGGGCAACAAATTTTCAGGGAAAACATAATTAACACCATTATCAAAAAGGCTATTTTTTATTTTTCAGAATTGGAATAATTCAAAGATATATAGATAATTTTCTGCCATGAATGATTAACTATTAACTTATTTATAAATTGCATATTTGAACTTTATTTACTTTATTCAAAATTTCAATAATGGGTCAGATTTATTATACAGCATCCAAGTGCCCAGTGCTGCCTTTGAATCAGGAACCGTTAAATACTCTTCCTTACAAAAGAAACAATATACTTCATTTAAACAACAGTAAAACTATAAATGCCTTTATTTTAATATTTTGCAGTGACTGCTTCACTATATATAATTTTCAAGTTTAATATACAGGATTAAATTTAAACCAATTAATTACTCAATATGTAAATAATTATAACAAACTTAATATACCATAACGTTTCTCTGTTTTTTTTTTATTTAAATACTTTATTGACCAAAAGGCAGACTTAATGCCTGAAGGCATTCTCTGCCAGTCAACCTTTAGGTCAAACAGAAAAACCATGAAGGCGGTAATTAAAAATTATTAAAAGTTAATTAACAATATATGCATATACTTATATAAAACTACATAAAAACGAACATATACATACATATCCATATAGTATCTACAGAATAAATATTGATATATACTGTCTATCGTAAAAACATATATATAATATAACAATAGTTAATTTAATGACAATAGTGCATAACAGAAATCATAAGAGCTAGGGGCTTTCTGACAATCAACTTTTAAAATTAATAATCTCTGAGTGTAAGCTTAGAGATACAAAAAGTATAAATATCAACAATGTTCTTTCCGGCGCTAACTGAGCTGCAAATATAATGACTCAAATTTCTAGGCTAGCAGAATAATGGTATTAAATAAAATCAAATTAATCATATACCTGAGATTCCTCAATGACATTACTGTCACCCCATTCATCAAAGTCGTCCCAGCCTGATTGTGTTTTAGCAGTTGATTCTTGTTTTGAAGTATGACTTTCTTTTTGTTCAGTAACAGTTTCAGTTGCCTCTTCATCAATGTCAAAATCATCCCAACCATCTTCTGGTTTAGCCTTCAAAATGTTAGAAATAAAGTTGTATATCAGATAACAATAATATTATAATAAAATATGCCATAAAAGAAATAACTAAAAAGATATAAATATTATATTATAGAATTAAAAAAATGATTGTATTCATATTTAATTTATATTACAATTTAACAATTATATACTATAACATATAAATAAATCTTATGTTACAAATTATTAACATTATATATTATAATGTTATATGAGGAAATATTTTTGATTTGATTTTCTTTTGCACAGTAATTACTTTTTCACTAACCTGTTTTTTTGTTGATTCTTTTAATGTTGTTGAATGTTGATCTTGATGTTTCTGGGGTTCGTGGTCCAACTCCAAATTATCACTATAATTTGACGAGGATAAGCGCTTCTTGCGCTCTTTTTTGTTAGGGCTGCTATGACCTTCATCCGCACTTTCAAAATCTTCGCTGTCGCTGGAAGGCATTTTTGATAAATATTAAATATTGTAAAAAATATTTAATCCTCAGACTAACTGAACTACGTCTACGTGTTTGACAGTTTTGACAATACCCAAAAATTTAATATGACATGCTCATTATATGTCAAAATCAAAAGATTTGCATATTATAAAATGAAATTAAACCCTAAGCAGACTTAATTATATATATAAAATATTTCAATAATAATATATATTGTTACCCTCAATTTATTACATAAAGGTAATACGACCACTATTCTTGGTACTGTTTGTGCATCATTCTTTATTAACACTAACGTGTATTGGAACGTTGAGTTAACGTAACGTATGACGGCTTATCATTGATGTCAGATTTTCAGTTAAATGTTAATTTAAAAATGGTCTCTTATTTGAAATCAGTATTTAACATTTATTTATTTGTTTATCGTGAGATTCCTTTTTCTCAGTCACTTCAGTGAATTCTTCAAAAATAGTAATTTAGAATTATTAAGTAATATTTTATTTTATAATAATATGAGTTAACAGATATTATTAATTTAAAAAGTATTTACATTAGTTTTGTTTTTAACTTCGACCAAATTAATTTGAAATATGTTGAAATATTAGAAATTTAAAACGAGGAAGTATGTTACCTAAGGGTCTAAACTTCTAAAGCTTTGTGATCTTAAAACGATACACATAATCAATATCCTATTTGATTATCATAAAATGATTGGTGAGTACATTAACAATGTTAAATATTACAATAGGTATTTAAACAGAGACAATATTTTATTTAAACTAAATTATTCATGTAATATTTCGTCTTTTAATTACCCCTTTGATATTAAAGATTTGTTTAATTTTCTCCCAGACTTCCAGATTCGCTATCGGGTTTTTTTGTACGTAATATGGTATTAATTGTACATATTTATTTGTAAGTTTTACTTTGTTTAAAGTGTAAAGGTGAATTCTTTCGCTTGATTTTACGAAAAGTTTCTTGTAAGTTACATAATATGCGGAGTTACGCAAGGGTATGTACATAAAATAACATTTTGCCGTATTCAATTTTATATGGTATATTATTTTACTTATGTTTGTTAGTCTCAGTTTTTACTGGAGGTGGAGCTCTATACAAGCTCTAAGATTCCACCTCCTTGCTAGTTATTCTATTGCCACACACAACTTGTTCTTAGTGTAAGGGTCATGTTCATTTTCAGTTCAAATTCCAAGGTTGACAACGTATCAATTGGACCGTAAGTTTAAGGAGCCGTGGGCTAACACTACTTAGATACCCATCTAAAACATATCTGAACGTAGACTTGAATTAAATTAATTGAATGGGTTTAATTAATTACAGGACTCGTAGGGCTGCAAACCATAAGATCTGTTTAATTAAATAAAGTTATGGATTCTTTCGCTTTTGTCTTTCGCTTGTTTTGACCCAAAAAGCCATATGATAGATCCGGCCCTAGATACAGTGGCCTTAGGGGCATTTTAAGGCACGGTAGTCTACACACTTCTAGCTTCCAAATTCAAGGCTATTAATTTAGAAAACTCCAATAAAAATATATCTACCCGACCTGCAGTCCTTGCAGGATCTGCGGCTTCATATTGAGACTCTTGACCAACGAGGTAGTCATTTGAGACCTAAGGAACCTTGGTGCCTGTATTTACACTGCCTCACACACTCTTCAAACCGGAACACAATAATATGTACTAAGTATTGCTGATTGGTGGTAAAATATGTGACGCTCTAGTGGTATCTTCTCAGAAGCCGAAGTAACCTAAGATCGAGAAATGATTCTCTAATCATACAAATAAACTTTTTTTCTCTTTATAAAATATATCAGTTTTGTTTTATATTGCAAAACAATAATAACACTTAGTATTTATATTATGCTCGTTTTGATTCGGGTCTAGAACGCGATCTGTGTCTGCTTAATTCCATTTATTTGTATTGTCCAATATGCATAACGCGATAAGAAAATAATATAAATAACAACTAACAAAATATACTAGTCCATTTTTATATTTAATGTATTTTAGTGAAAAAATTTGGCAAATGACGCAAGTCTAGTTGAAAACGAATGTTTGTCTATATAGAAAATGATTTATTTTTGATAGTTTCTGGACTGAATTAAATAAAGTAACAACACGTTAATGTCACACACTCAGACCTCCATTTGGAGGTGATCTCTGTTCCCATAGCTTAGCAAAAGCTTCTTTCTTCAAACTTAGCGGAGGCGGTAATGATGTCGTATAACAAAATTTTTATTGAAAATTTTTGTTTATCTATCCAGAAATTATATCTATATGATATAATTATATCTATATGATAGTCGATTTTTAAAATTACATCGGATGGTACAATCAATATGTATTTAATATGGCAAGCTAGCTAAAATCGGTTTATTCGTGTAAAAAATTTTTAAGGAAACATTAAAGGAAAAAATATTTTTTTTTTTAAGTAGGTAGGCGGAATTAGCCGCCTGATCGTAAGTGGTCACCAATGCTCACAGACATTGGTAATTTAAAAAATATTAATCACTAATACGCCACAAACCTTGGGAGCTAAGATTATTCACCCTTCAAAGCAGTAGACAACAATGTTAACTACTAACTACTGTTTGGGTGTAGAATGATAACTAGGTGGTATCTACCCAGACAAGCCTTTTTTCGGACTTCAAAGCATGAGCGGTATTGGCATGAGCAGTGACGTAAATGTTTTGGGACTGGATTGTGAGGTCATCCAGATTTTTTTCTAGACTTGATGAAAACACTAATTTTCCAAATAATTTCTGTTCGCTCGACTAGTATTTGTTCCATTACATAGCGTACTATCAATATATACTGTAATTTTGATTGCTTCCTTTATTACCCTTCAAATATAATAGACACATAATATTATATGGAGAATTATAGTGAGGTAACTATTATATTTGTCCAATATGTATAATAAAGTCCTGAAACTTTAATGTATTCCATTATACACCAACGTCATCTAATCCAAGCTGTAACAGCAACAGATCGAATGTATGCAAATGCAAATTGACTTCACAAACTCGACGACGACGGTTCTAAAGTATCACGATCTAATATAGTCAGATACGTAGCTATCTGTAATGTATGTATGTCTACATACGCTGTGGAATGCGCGCCATACCCATACAGCTATAAGTAGGTACGTACAGAGGAATCGTAAATAGATTGAATGGATATGTACCTACTTACTTTTTGCCTACATATATGTTTATTTTGCAGTATTGCGGCATACAAAGCTTAGTCAGTAGGTACTAGATCATCGTTGTGTGTGCCAGGGCATCGCATGTAATGTAAACATTGTGGTCAGAAGGAATGCATTTAGACAGTAGGTGCTTGAGGATATTATCATGAACGGTGATAACGTGGCGGCGAGTCCGCGCGCCTCAGTCAGCGACGCGGGTTCGCGTAGAGCGGTCGCGTATAACGTTAGTGTCGGTCGAGTGACGTGCGGAACTCTGTGTTCGCGCTCGCGTACGCGCCGCATTCCATCGTGGGGGCCCTTCGCCGCCATTGGCCGATCCCGCGTGACGTCACTCCTCGTAATGAGGTATTCAACATGGCCGTGTAGCTAGTTCGCGAGTGTGCTTCGTTATTCGTTTGAATGGATTTAATCAGTGAAATATGCCAAGGAGACGAAACGGTGAGATACCCTTGCCCGACGGATGGGATTATGCGAGGGACTTTGATGGAAAATTGTATTTCATCGACCACAACAATAGAAAAACGACGTGGATCGACCCGCGAGACAGGTAAGTTTTCCGAAGAGAAGTGTTAACCCGTAAGAGCCCCATGTCAAAACTTCACATTCCAATGCGATTTATAGTGTTTTCTAATTGAATTTATGAACTGTGGACTGTGCGTTTAAAAGTGCATGTTATAATCTTCATTATGAGCTCGTAACAAAAAGTAAACATATTTTTAAAATAGAATAAATCGTGAAAAACAAACTATTCTCGCCGCGATGCTGCCGCTGTCTATCGGAAAATATGTGCAACTGTCTCGATTTCACACGACATTCCACAATTGACTAACAACAAATGACCTAAACACAAATTATGGTTATCATATTGTTATCCTTTGGAATGCGAGTTGTTTGGTTTGTCTCATTTTAGTAAGAGGTCTGATTATTTCGTGAGTGGCGATGGAACGCGAGTAATGAGGCCACAGAACTGGTTCATAGTAATGTTAGGCGCTGAACTGGCGCAGAAATAATTCGATGAAGCATTTGTAATGGGCTTGAATGTGAGCCTGTTGTCTTGATGGTGCGCTCAACTGTTTCGTAAGGTGCGCGTGTGTACGTAGAGCGCGATGCGTGGAGAGCTCGGTGGGAGACGGTATGCAATGCATAGGCAAGTTGTACGGTGTGAATGACAGGCCGTAGAATGCGGCCCGGGCCTGCGGCGATGGTCGCGCCTTTCTAAAGCGGCGCACGGCCCCCCCTCGCTCCCCGCGCATTGCCGCTCTACCATCGCACCACCTCATCCAAGTGCAGGTGCTCCACAACACATCCCTATTAAATACCGATCATGTCTAGCCGTATCTATTTACCATAGTTAAACCGGCACCTGCAGCATTGTCTTAAAAAGTTGACCTTAAAACTCCACCTGCACTTTAAAATGCGTACATGTCACTGTTAAAATGAATTGATGAATTGATAGCAATGTAAAAACAGCTATAAATAATACTGACATCTTCTCAGGAGGTTAAGCATTAACAAGCATTACGGTAAAAACGTCTACTTGTTATTCTTCTATGCGTTAAATAAATAGGATGATCGAGACTCGACCGTAAAATTACAATAAGGTCAAAAATATTTCATACAAGATAAATTTTGAAGCAATGAAAATGATACTAAATAATATTATAGTGTAAATTTTAGATTCAACTGATTAATCTTATGGAATGAAATAGGACCCAAAATAAAAAACAAAATCTAAGTTTTAGTATCTTTTGGGAAATAACACAGTCAGCAAATGATAGCTAAATATCGAAATGGTAACGAATATAGTCGTTTCCATATTATATTGTTAGTTAAGAGGAATAGAGGAAACTACTATATTACATATTTTTATTATCACTATAAATTAATACAGACCTAAGTAGGTATCGTTGACGTCGTTCTACTAGCAACAAGTACTGTAAAACGCACACAATAAACCGAGTCACTAAGCCAATTTATGAATGCTAAAAATAACTGCCATGTCTCCAGTGCATTTGATGATATTAACCATTTAAGAGAACCTAAACATAAAAGTGCTAATTAAGAAAGAGTCCAAGCCCACAAATTGTCTCTGGACTGATCGCACTCATTAAATAATTTAATCACACTGAATAAAAGACTCTTAATACATCAGTTTTTTAAACATTACGTGCAAATAGCATTTTGCGGTTTTAGTGCGTAATATAAACGATGCTAGAATGATCTTCCAAGCTGGAATAAAAACACTAGTGTACGATTGCTACGCATTTAAATTGAGGAAAAACCGTCCATTGTATTGTTCAGCTAGGAAACTGGGAAGACAATGATACTGTCGATTTCCAACCCAGTGGGAATGTATACGTGATGTTTGCCGTCTATTATTTTAATTATATCACTTGAGTGCATTTTCACTCAATACTTTGTTCGACTCGCATACTTGCATACAAGTTTAATGCATAATTCTATGGTACGGGTGAAATTCGCTTTGAATACCTATGCGTATTCTACGTACATTATAACATGTGGGAATCAGAGTCCTTACAGCAATGGAATGTATCAATACAAATTTACATGTTCATAAGCTATAAGATTTGCTTATTTAATATTTATCAGGAGTCCACCTGAGTTTGAAATTGATGAAATAAAATCCGATCATAAACAGTTATGATTGGATTCGCAACTCGTTTCTCGATTGATTCATATTTTATAAGTATTACTTATATTATTGTAATATAGCTGTCTTGTAGATTGTGTAACCCAAGTATGTGTAAAGCATCTTGTGGGTACTTCCCACGCACCACGCGCGCCTTCAACCGTAACGCTTAAGGGGCTGGGCGTTTTACAGCGTTTCTTGACTCTAATCGAATGGGAGCCCGATCGCTATGTAATTTAAAATTCTCACTTCTCGATTGTTTCATCTGTCTGAATTTAAGTAATTAAAATACCGAACCACTGTTCCGTTTCTGAAATTATTTTTGATGGATAGTTTGTAATTGAATAGGTAACTAGTGAACGTTGAGCAAATAACTGGTCCGCAGGGTGCGGCAAGCGAATGCGAAGTATATTGTACAGCAATATTTACTCTAGGCATACCTCTCAGATAAAGATGTCCTTGGCGGTTTTTTACTCAGACGTACATCAACTTTGTCACTAGACTGCCAATTTATTTTTATGTTTGTGAATGCACACAAATTGTCATTGAGCCTTGGAATGCTAATTGATAAAAAAGTTATGTTTGGTAAAGAATGTATTACCAAATGCTATGTACGTAATCGATAGTCTGACGTTTTGTATTTAAGTGCAGTTCGATAAGCGTTAAGTTTATTTGTTTAATATTCGGTGGATTTTATAGAGTTGTATAAAAATGTGACGTCTAATGTTAATGACTATATAATTACTCATATTTCAGAATTATCTATGCAATTATTCGATAATAATGGCTACACCACTACCGTTTATAATCAAATGAAACATTCCTCTGTTATCTGTTTGTCGTCACATGGCTATTTATTATTTACCTGCTGTATCATTAGTATTTATTACGTTTATGCTTCGACTACGAACGCAATTACGAAAAAAATACTTCATTAACTACAAATTAAATGGTTCACGATCAAAATATAAGAAAAGTACTGTTTGATGACGTCTGGGTTTTGTGACGGAATTTTTGCGTGTTTTCATACTAGGTTTCACCAAAACATCAAGCTACGATAAATCTTAATGCGATAGAGACCATAAAACTTATTTACTTAATTTGCATAAGCTCAGAGTTGTAGAGGCCGAACAAACTTGGTCAAGTGAAGAATGTTGCCTATACTCGTTTCCTCTTTAATTTTCGTCGCTTCATGCTTCATTTGACTTTCGTCTTTAATGAAATAGTCTTAAAGTTACATTTCCAATGCTAAGTCTTAAGGAGGTCTAATAAAAATTAAACTAATTTGTGCACTGGTGTCGGAAACGTTACTTTTGATTGGAAAGCAATTAATGTACCTAATTTAGTAAACGTCTAATGGTTAATATAGAAGATGAATAAAGTATGTATAATGATACGATGACTATGTACGTATAAGAAACTTTTTGATTTTACCTAACGATAATAAATATGCACAGTTAAAATATATATCAATAATATATAAATATTAAGGCAAGGCAACAATAAATTTATTATCAAACGTAGTTATTCTTATATTATATTGTTATTTTTGTTATTTGTCGAATCGAAATGATTTTTGCTATTTAGGAGTCACAAGTCAAAGCAATAGGTCAATAATTATTATTCTAATCCTTAGTTTTGAATAAATCATCGATGTATTTCAACGTGGGCGAAATATGCGACCATAACTGGATAACATTCTAATGTCTGCCTTGTTCCATAAATGTACTTCGGTATTCGAGATTGTAGTGTTAAAATTGTGTAGGTACCAAGATTGTAATCGTATTGGTATGCAAACACCTGTACGATAAGATGATAGTGGCAAAGCTGGATTTTATTTAAGCCTTAAATATTAGTAAAGAAGCTCGTAATACTAGCATTTAATTATAGAAGATAATAAAGTATATCAACGCCTTATTATTAAAATTTTATTGAAAGACGAAACAGATTATAAGGTGACAAGAGAAACATTTTCTAAATACTGATTATAATTTGCCAAACAATGGACACCAAGAATTTCGTTCCTCGACAAACATTGACATTCATTGGGTTCCATTCATTCGATGGATACTGTTATCTTGTTGTTTAGTTTATGTTTAACTATTCTTTCCGGTCCCTACCGTTGCTCTAATAACATTGCCACATGAATGGAACGACTTAATACCAAACCTTATGTTTAACTTTCTATTGCTGAGAAAGTATCATTCGTAGAGTCGTGATGGTGTGGATAAACATTGTTATCAGCTATTAGAAGCATTTGTGTTTGAACTTAAGACCCTCGTTTTGAAAGGCTCAATATTTCAATGCGGCTATAGTGTTGAATGGCATATCGTGGTATTAATTTCACTTGTCATATTAATATCAGCGCGCAATTGTTAATTTTAGGTGCAGCGTTCAGATGGAACAATGCAATACATATTTTGTTACGAATTCGATCTGAATGGTTGGAAATAAATTATGTAGTTACTTCTAAAAGCCATATACAGTGGTTTAGTCTAACAAACAAGTTGTTTTATTTCCTTTTAGGCTTTATATTGACGATCAAAATTTGTAAAAATCGTGATGCACATTGTGTCGCATGCGTCCGCCGCCACCGTGACAAAGCCGGCTGGAATGCATCGTGATTCAGACAGAAACCTTATATATTCGATGCAATGTTTATGTAATCTACTACCCGTCTGTCCGTCACTTTAGATAGCTCTTAACGTTATAAATTACTAATTCAATTAATACTGGAATGTTAAGTAAACTTAAAGCTAGCTTACGCTTGGCTTTAATACAATTCATTGAAAGGATTATATTATTTTAATCTAACAGCCCCAAAGCCAAGCTTAAGACCTTGGTAAATTAAAACGACGTGTGTTTCAAGTCAACGCCACACGTTTGTTCTCACTTGACTTTGGAATGTCGTTTGTCAATGATCGAATAACGTATGACGTCATAACAATACATTAACTGCCATCACGCATACCATCGCACAGCATAATACAGCTTTCGAGCGAGTGCTGTGTCAATTTGGGGTATAAATTCAGTGATCGGTCATGACGTAAGCCGTTAAGAATGTTTATAACTGTGTGGTTACTTTAATGTACGCTTCGGTTCAAATACGTATTTTTATAACCACGTATTTGATCATCCGGTTGGCATGCTTCGTCGAACTGATTGCAACTTGTGTTTAATTTGATTATAACTGCGCTGTTCAGTTTGTGTCAGCGATTTGGAATGCGAGAGGAAATCACGTTGACCCCTAACACGCTTCCTTTTTCGGAACGGAAAGTCTAATATTGCTGTCTCTGTGTTTTGTTTAGATGTTAGCTGAATATACATTACCATTAATAAGCTTATGACATAATATGATTGAATTATCGTTATTAAGCCGTGCCAAAGTTAACAAAGATTCTGGTATAATCAAATTAAAATGTGATTTTTTCATATGTCGAATGCATATTGTATTAACCACGCTATGTGGATTAAAATATTTCCCGAACGGATATTAATAGAATATAAGTAGGTGTGAGTGTCCGTCTGTCGGTCGTTCGATATGTGTGAGACAGCGTGGCACCGCCTCCGACCAGACGGGATCCAAGTTTTGTCGTAATCCAGGATTTGGTAATAGATGTTTCGATATTTTTGTGCTGATTATACGTTTTAAATATATGTATAAGTACAGTACGTTTTATGCGAATCCTTATCTTCTTTATAGAACGGAAGGTCTTTGCCCAGCAGTGGGAAATTAACAAGCTATAAACGTCACTAAACTAACGAATTCTTTATATTATTGATATGATTTTATGCCTCGCTGAATAATTACGTATTTGTTTTCCACTGTTCACTCAAAAGTTTATTTTATATATCAAAAATATTTTTATTTTAGTAAGTATGTATATAAATTCTTGGTTAAATAATCCGAAGTTGGTAGCAAGTTTCGCTTCTATTTGCGGATTGTGTCCGTACGTTGGCCTTCTTCGCGTCATATTCCAAAGACTGAGACTTCTACTAACAGAAGTAAACCTACTTTCCTTTGCTTTTATTTTTTTTTATTGAAATTGTATGTTATATTAACAGGAAATATATTTAAATGCAATAACAGTTAAATATTTTATTGATTTAAGCTTTAATGTTTGTGCTTTTTACAACTTGCAGTCGTAAAAGTTAATGGGTATTTCTATCGATGTATATATAAAAGACTCTTTAAGAAACTGATCCATAATAATTTGTACAATATCTTCTGTATCAAAACTATTTACTTATTGGAATATATAATAAAATATCAATATTACAATATTTTGAAGACAAAAAGCGCGTTTTTATATATTGTTTTAATTGAACATAAATACGAAATCAAAATGAATGCACAATAATTAAAAGCATAACATCAGTACTTTTACTTATTTATAGATTATATGGTTCGCTCAAAATATGTGTCAAAATTTTGTCCCGATCGGTTGAAAATCGTTTACGAAAACGAATGTCTGTGTAAAAGCTTTGTATGTGTGCGATTAGGGATTCCGTGACACGGGTCACCGTTTCCAAGAACGCGACTCGTCTTGATGTCCCGCTGACAGGACTGGTTTTGCCGTTCTACCACGACACGGCAACATTGTAAGATGCTACCATCTCTTTTACTCTTATGTAAAGTATGTGGCTGTCTCTTTCTACACGATGCAATGGATGCGCATACGCACGCGCCCTCTATACCCTCGCTCCGATAAGAGCGCTCTGTAATGTAATGGACGCCGAGCTTTCGGTAGCTGCTCGGAAGGAGTTACGAATTTCCATTGAAGATTTGCCGAGTATTGATTAAGTTGGCCAACGTATAACACGTTGCTCTCCTTTATATATAATTATATATATTTAAAAATAACGAAATAACGTTAAAATATTATTATGTATTCGTAGTAAATAAAGATACTAAGAAGTTCTAAGTTTTAAATGCAATTTATTATTAACATTTTTTCATCAGGCTTAACATGATTTTTAAAGTACATAATTGTTATAGGTAATGTTAAAGTAAGGCGACACTTTACTATTGAATCTCTTCACTGGAGAATGTTACTCGCAAAATATCAAATTAATGGAACACAATCGTCACGAGATCGTAACAATTACAACAGACAAGGAAAATATATCCCAAATAACCGGGGGGATTCTAGATAATTCAACATCGCGTCGAATTTAGAGACCGTTAAATGGGTTGATTTATTTCGTCATACAGTAGTCGAAGTTCACTTTTTAAACCTGCCGTTGAATCATTCTTGAAACTTGTATCAAGTAGAGCAAGTTACTGGCGCCTGCACACCACGCCCAGCAAGCTCCCGGGCATCCAGTACCGGCTATCATTAATTGCTCTTGCTATTATCTGCACCTAGCTAGACCACATACTTGTAGTTCAAGAACGCCCTTTAATTTATCGTTGCAAGAATACACCTCCAGCTTTCTATAGCTGCGAAATTGCTTGTTTGTTTTAGAACCATAAATGGGTTTATATGTAGATGATTTATTCATGCATTCACAAGTTAAATGAGATTCACATGTTGTGCGGAAATTATCTTTAATTTGCAATTAAAATAATGAAGTAATGCCGATATTAAATTGTTTTACATTATAAAAGATGAAGTAATTTGCGATAATGTAGATGGTGTAATGAATTTATACCGGGATACTTTTTTTTACCTCAGAAAAACATGTACTTTGGAAAGATGATCAACACATACGGAAATCAAATACGTTGTACAAAAACTAACATGTACAGACGCTACTGCGCTTAGTGTATATAATTAAGTAACTAGTCAAAATTAGCCGGCTTAAGCTGGAAATAATTTCGGCGCTCGTTATTTTTATTTTGCTTTAATGATAGTAGTAGGAGTAGTTTTAATAGGTTCGCCCCTTGATTTCGTGGGAAGTAATCATATTTCAAATTTGATTCATGGGAAATCTTTCTCTTTAAGACACATATAATTTTTCGGTAGAAACCTTCAAGTCGAAGTACAGACAAAATACGTAAAATAGTGTAGCAAGTTTGTTTAAAAGAAAAACACGTTGCGAAGTTTTGTTTTGGTCGTTGATTACGTAAACTTTTTATGGTAGGAGTTATGTAAAACTGTTTTGTACATTTTCATTTGGAAGAAATTTTGTTGCATAAAATCCGAGTTAATCGTATAACAAACGAGTTTGCTTCGTATCGTTTCAATTGAATGATTCTCAGTAGTGACAAGAAATAATCATTGTTTCAGATACACAAAGCCTCAAACATTCGCGGACTGCATCGGCAATGAGTTGCCTCTGGGATGGGAGGAGGCGTACGATCCTCAGATCGGTCCATATTACATCAATCATGTCAATCGTGAGTATCATTTTTATTGCCACTTCCCTTTAAATATTCTCATTTACTTTCTTAAGAATCTTTATTTTCTTGAATGGTTGATTTACCAATCGATGAAGTAGGGACGGGCCAAGCGTAGGACGTTTGGAAAGTTAAAGAGTTGCTTTAATACACATTTGATATAGTATTTATACTAGGGAAAGCAAAATTCATTGTTATATACGCAAAAGATTGTTTTGTATAATTTTTGCTAAGTTACACCTTGAGTTTGATCTAATACATGATATTTTCTGAAATATATGTATATGTTTATAGTAAAGAATGTCAGGAGTTGAAAATTAAGATTGCGCAAAACTGGACGCGTAGTGGACAAGTGACTGTAAACTCGACGCTGACTTTAACCTTGATAATTATCTTAAGCTCACCAACGAATGAATTATATGTATAATTTCGAAGGAGAATTTTTGAATATTTTTGATATGATTAATTTCGTTTGTATGATTAATACGACATTGTGAACGTTTTTAATAAAAGTAAGTCGCCTGTTTACAGTACACTCTTAACTCTGTAACAACAAGAAGTCTATCGGGTGCAACGAGTCTTATTTATGTCTTTTGGATTATTCAGTACGTCGAGTGAAAAATGTTCGACGCGGGGGGCTTATGAAGGTCCTTGGTGCTTTAGTTATTCCGTATGAATTATGGAACAGTTTGATTTATGTCTAGCTTATAGAATTTTAGAAGCCTCACCGTGTACTCAGTACTTGAAGTCAAGTGTTGTTTTTAGTAAAGGCCTTGCAAAAATAGATGGCGTTATGCTATATGTTGCTCTGTTATATTATGTCAATTATTGTTGTTGGCCTAATATCTAGTTTATAAGACAGATCACGAGGTCCTAGATTAAAATTACTAGGCGATTATTAATATATAATTGGATTTTTCGGTCAAAATATTCATATCAGCAGCTCCTAGCTTAGATTTTGGCAGTGATTGTCGTGCTTTGGAAAGCACGTTAAATATTGGGACCTACGTTCGTGCTGGATTGCCGTTCCATCGGATTATGAGTTAAAGAGTAGAGAGTGCATCTGTGTTTGATCACACTTGTGTGCTATAATAACTACTGTGCGCATGTGCAGTCTTCCTTGAGAATGACGGTAATAGTCAATTCGTAGTATTATATTGCCATGATCGAACATGAGTATTGTATTGACAACGTGTTGTATTCATATAAATTACGCTACATCTGTATTCATATAGTTAGGGTACCATTTATTTATACTCTAAAATGACATTTAGTTATAGTTTCTTAAAATAAACAAATTAAAAACTAATGATATTATAGGATTAAAAGTTTTCCACTTTTTTATAACATATAAATAAAACTCATAGTAATAAAAATAAAGGCGAGTACTTAACAGTCGTATGTTGTTTGTGAAATCTGTTCTAATTATGCAAAATAAAAAAATAAAAAAAACTGACTGGTTCGGTTGCACACATCTTGAATGACAGGTGTTTTGTATGAGTAATATATTACATATATTATATTTATGTATGTATATATCGTACTATAACGTTACGATTTATGTAATAATATGACTGTACTTTCGAATGTTCCTTTCAATGTACATTATCCGTGCACAGCGTCAAAATAACATTCACATTTTTTCAATATATATTGTAAACTATCCATTGGTTATTTATGAAATTAAATAAAAATTATCATATATATAACTGAGATAAATGATTGCGTGATATGTGAATCAAAAATTATAAAAATCAAAATAATCTTTATTCAAGTAGGCTCATGAAAGCACATTTGAATCGTCATATTACAGTGTTGAATTAAATTTAAAGCTAGCACCGGTTCGTAAAGTAGATTCTACCGAGAAGAACCACCATTATAATTTCAGAATATGTCAATAAAGTACATTTGTTAGTACAGTTCTTTGACAATGATTATCTGTTATTACTGCATGCGTAATCTGAGCAGGTGAAGAGCTGAACACCTCAGAACAACTGATCACAATGAATATAATAAATCTTATATATTTATCGGCAGAGCCCAAGTTGTTGGGTCTTGATAAACTGATAGAGGGATAAAAGTATGTTGCAAAAATAAATAAGGTTCCTATGGTATTGTTGGTTCACTTTCTTTGCTTAATAAGCTTCATACCATTTCTAATATACTATTCACTGGTTAACGGTCTCACAGAACATTTCGCACGAAACGTACGCGAATTCTTTTGTATTATTTATGATCTGAGGATCTTTTTTTAATTTTTTTTGGATTATTTTAACTACGGTTTGTGTTTACTTAAATCAACAGAAATCAAGGTATTTTTTTGTTTCTTTTCAAAATTCTATAACAAAATATACTTGGATCTCACTTTAAATTTTTATTTGTCAAGAAAATCAGTATATAAATAATAATATATCAAGTAATACCAACACTGTATTATATTCGTCGTCACGATAAAACTATATATTACAATCTACTAAACATACATAGGTGAATATAAAAAAATAAAGAAACTGCTATTATTTGTTTTTAGTAGCTTAACTAGAATCAACAGCCATACATATACTCGTACATATATAATATAATATATAATTAGTAAACAAGCTGGTGATTTCACTTAAGATTTTAAATCGAAACATGTTGGCGTAAATTGAGCCTTTATTTACGGTGTTGTCGCTGAGAGCACTACTCTCATAATTTAGACTTGTACATGCGTGTGCGCAGATTTCATTTGGATTTGTTGTATAGTCAGCAAACGAACAGCTAACCAAATTACATTTAGAATAGTCTCATTCTTGGCCATAGGGATCGATTTGAATTGTTTATTTGAAAACATAATCAGTTCCTTCTAAGTACCATAGCAAAACTAAATTTAAAAGTCACTTATAAATGTTATCTGAATTAGGTATTTGCATGAGGTATTTATATTATGTTTCTATAATCGTTAATAAAAGTGTGATCCGGAAACACGTACACGCCGTTGATTTCATTTCGCTAAGATTTACGATAGTAGCAAAAATACCAATTGAGTAACGGGACTCGCCTGCCTTGAAGAGGTCCGGGTCAGGCGCTATCTTTTCTATTTTTGCTTACCTTTAAATCGCTATGGAATTCTTACTTAGTTTTCTATGTTTTACATTTTTTATTATTATTTTTATTTTTATCGTGACGTGATCTTTTGTATCTATATTTAAAAAATGTGCTATTGATATTTCATAAATAATATTTGTTACACATTTTATGATTTTTTTCTAGTTCTGTATCCATAGATAAACTTACTATTGTTTTTTTTTATTTACTTATTATGTTAACGCTACTAAGAATGTATTTTTTAAATTAAATAAATAATTAAGCGTATCGATAAATTCTATTTTAAACAATCGATTGCTATCACATAACTTAATGTTTAATTGTATTTGTTAACCAGTGGTCGATTACTTCAATTCCTAGGTAGCCTCCGTAGTAGCCACTTAGTAGATTACAATTACTGTCTATCTTGTGTGTGTAGTAAGTAGTTTATAAGACCCTAGACCTAGATCTTGGAGTCGAACCCCAAGTTGGACCAGTAAATCAGTCGCGAGAATTCTCAGTAGAAGCTTGGAGGCTGGAAGTTGGCAGAGCTTACGCTTCCGTACCTCACACAGCACGTATAGTCAGCGCCTGAAGTCTTTTCTATCCTGTCTGATTTGCCATCTGATTGTGAGAGCAAGAGTAAAGAGAGTAAATATATAAAAGCTACTCCCAAATCCTCAAATTAAGTAAGACGATCAGCTTTTCTTTTTATATAAGCAGGAAATGTTCCAATACAGTCATCATCATCGTCATCATTGTGGTGATGTTCGCTTGTTGCTTAATGTTGTATCATATCCGATATAACGTCTAATTAATTTCCTTTTAAGTTTTTAATCTTATAAATGACAAATAAAAAAAAAAAAAACTGATACTCGAATATTGAAAAAAGTTGCTAATTTAAGTTAAAATACCCAAAGGCTATCAAAGGAACGCTGAATGAAAATGTTCCTTCTATTTTTTAATTAAATAAGTATGATCTTCCAAATAGCTACTCCTATTTTGATTTAGTATAAATTCATATGTACATTTACATACGCGAAGTTGTTATTAAAAACATCTTATAGATGTAAACTATTTATTTTAATTAAATAATCAATTGAATAAATAGACAGTATTATTCATAATATATATTCTATTAAGATTCTATATAAGATTTTACTATTTTAAGAACCAGTGATGGCTCATTACTTACTTTAATGCAACTGCTCGTTAGTGTAATTATGAGACCCTATCTTATAGTTAGCCCATTTTGCCTGGAGCAATTTTTTTGCATAAATTCTTGTCCGTAATAAGCTTTATACTTAATTCTCCTGGCATTCAGATTATATCTTGATAGTACTCTTACAAATAATACCTCTTTGAACGCTTCGTTACTAGCGTCTGCTCCTGGAGTATTGAAAGATAATTAAATAATAATAACTTTGAAGTAAAAACTCCATAGAGTCATTACTGAATTATAAAATATTATAAATATCGGCTGATTGAGAAAGATGATATTTGTTTAATATTTCAAAATTGGTGAATGACTTTTGATGACATAGTTTTTAGATTTATTCGGATTGCAATTTCATTGAATTAAAATATCTAACTTTAATGTATTTTTACAGTGAGTATGCATTTTCATAATTTCAATCGACACAACACAATATAATCAGGTTTAAGAGATTTGTAAACAAAGTAATAAAATGATTTGAAAGATTCTTATGCAAATGTATAATTGTATTGACAGGAATTTCGTTTCGTACATTAAAATATTTTATACGACCGCTCTGAATTAACTCGAGAGATGGAACACGAGTAGTATTTGACATTTATGTTGGTATATAGCAAATTTAAAATCTATTTCTTCATCAGTCCATATGTATGTAAATTAGCACCTGACTCAATAAAATTTTAAAACTCAATATTATAAAATATATGTGCTCGGTTGTGGCAAGTGTGTGAACGTAAATTCCTATTTATGCCTTCTCCGTTTTGCATAGTTTACTGCCTCGTGGTTTGTTATCGTGCTATGCAATCACCCCCTTACCTATTTTCTGCATACGCTTGCAATATTTATGTGTTGAATCTTCCTAGCTTTTATTTTTACGTGACTTAAACGTACCTTCATAAAATATCTGTTAACACATTTTTTTTTTAAATGCATTTCATCTATCTCGTTGCTCATTACGTTCAATTAACACATAGGTACCTATTTAAATCAGGTCACAAGTTGATCACTTTACACGTTAACAAAATAGGTCAACCTAATTTTAACGATCATTCCAAATTGAAGAACTCATACTAAAATTGAATTTTTATTGCCAAACGAAATATATATGCGTTTTTTTTAATGCTATATTATGTGTGTGGTCGTATTTAATAACTTTACCAAATACAAAGCTCATTGTTCGATATTGTTAAATATAATGCGTCTCACGTTCGGTATTACTTTGATATCACTGTAATTTATTGTTTGTTTTATGGTTGGGACTATTTGTTTGGAATAATTTAATAGTTCGTGCATTATTGACACGATTTGATTTAAAATTTAAAACAAATGAAATTCGTTTGTACACCGACAGACGAACGCCATTTTTAACAAGATCTTATTTAATTTTACATGCATTTGAATCACTACACACCACCGGCAATTTTACGTGCTTAAAATTTAATGACTGCTAATTCACAAACTCTCGTCTAATAGCAGAACTTTCTTAACTTAAAAAAAAAAAAAAACGCACCGTAATATTTTATAGACTGCAGGTTTGTAAGTAATTTACTAGACATGTTCAGATGTAGTTGTCGTAGTCACAAGTAGTGAGTATAAGGTTATACAAAAGCATTTTATCAATATTTGCATCTAATAATTGAGTACCAAGGCAAAGGCAAGCAATATCTCAGAAACTGTTCGAAGTCTACATTGTAACAACATTGATCTGATTTCCATAATTTATATATACCTTAAATAAATAAAGAGTTACACAATGTGAAACAATTTGTATACTAATTAACAAACTTAGTGTTGTTAGTGATTCAATAACAATATCGTTTCGTTTATTTTATGTGTCGTAATCTATGATAATCACTTAAGAAATCACATTTGTATAAACCGTTGATTTATATTATTGGTAGACTCGAGATATCTTCTTGTGACATTTTGTTTTAGCAATTAATTAATTTGCATCCTTGTCATTAGCAACGATGAGTCAACTTGCATTTATTAGCGAGTAACGGAAGTTTGCTCGGCGAATTAAATTCTTTACTATTAGAATAAGGTGATTCATTTGTTGTTCCTTATTATTATCTCGTTTAGTAGCGTTTATAGCGACCAACCGTTGGTGATTATAAATATTCATCATTCCTTACATCACCAACGCACAACCAACATTGGTAACTAAGTTATATACACTGGCATACTCGCCCTTCAAACCAGACCACAGGCATACCAAGTATAGCTGTTTGGCGTTGCAATATATGATAAGCCCTAGCACCGAGTAATTATGGGTAATTACAGTAGTTGTATAATGATTTAAAATAATGATAATTTTATATATTTAATACTTAAATTAACAGTACTAAATTCCTAAAGGCAACTTTAATGACATCAATATTTATGTCTATGAAATTCAAAAGGCATTCATTGGCCTTATTATAACGATGTTAGCAATTTACGCTTTAGTTGGAGAATAATCAACAAGCTATTTTATCACAGCAAGTCCTTTTCCAGCTATTCGATCATCTAAAGCGCTTAAATATATCGTTATCTCATCGTCTTGAATGTACGTAGGTAATATTGTATTTCTATAAATTCCGTGACCGCTTTTGATGGTAGATATTCAATTGCCATTGTCTCTATCTGATTTGAGTGGCAATCAGTTAGCCCCGGCCTTGTGTTGAGAATTGAGCATAATAATTGAAAGATCGTCCGCGCACTTTGGATGACACGCTAATGGAGAATGGGATTGGAATGCAAGTATTATTCCATGAGTGATTTTTATTACTGTTGACGTTTCATTGTATCTCGTATGTCTAAACGTTTTTTTTCTTATCATTGACGGTGAATTAATTTGGCTCTTTTAAGTGTCAATACAACGCTGATTGTATATTTTTATCAATCATACGTTTTCTGATTTCGATAATACTTTTCGTTTAAGGATCGTTTCGTTTTTTCGTAATAATTAAGTTCTGTTCAAATTTGTTTTGTATTTGTTTTGTCATACTTGAATTCCATTCGTTTCTTTTATGTATGTTCTGTTGTGTTTCGTTGTTTTTTTTTATCTACGCATATAGTGTTCAAATATGTAGACAAACATGTCGAGATATGTTGTCGATTGTAAAATTATCGTTTTTATTATTTTGCTTATATTAATAGTATATGAATACGTTACCGAAAATATGCTGTTTTATTGGTTCCAATTTCTCGTTTTAATGTTTTATTTTGAAACTTTAAATGTCATTTCGTGTTATATTTTTGTCTCGGAAGTAGGTTTACAATCGACATAGTACTACTTCAATTATATTTTAATTTTGGTATAAGCCCGGGTGTCGAGACCTCGGATTATTTTTATTTTCGTTTCAAATTCCACTGATTTTGTATTCCATAAGTATTATTAACTGTATATGTTTTATGTAAATTATTTTGCAACAAAATCTGCTTAATCTAGACTAAGCTTGCTTTGAATGCAATATTTATAATTACTTATTGTGTTTGATGAATAAGAACAGGCCGATTCATATAATTGTAATATTTCTTTGTGTCTGTTATCATGTAACGTTTTGATGTGTCAATTTAAATACAAACTTACGACGTTGTTAATCAAACAATATCAAAATAACTTTATTTAAATTACAGGATATTTGAATCTTGTCGGTCGAATCTTCATTCCGAACCGTTTCTAGTTTTACATTTAATGATTTAACCCATGTGTCTTGTTTAATGACTATTCGAAAGTACTCGCAAGAGCCTACTTGAATAAAATTTATACTGTAATGCTATTCTGTACTTACCTCGTACCTCACAAGTGAAATGTTGTATATCGACTACGGCGATACGAAATTTTGACTCGTGTATCCCTTAAATGTTATAATTGTTACAGTCAAAATCGCATATCATTTTGATTTTTGACATTTCACAATCGTTTTCGGAACATACTCGAAACTGGCCAGTTTCGATAGACCAAGAGTTTTGTTGTGATATAATTTTAATAATTCTATACAATTGGTCTGCATGGTTTCCTCGGTAAATGTTCTTGCTCTGCTATCCTATCAAAAGTAAATATTTTTCAAATTCGTTCGATAATCCTACAAATTAGCGTATTCGAACAAACTTTTCAGCTTTATTATATAAGTATAGATTCTTCTTATTATTGTTTCAGTGTGAAGTTACCCTAACAAAACAAGTCCATGAAGCGTGATATCTGTCGTTATTGTTCAGTAGCCGATCGTACTGATTGGGTAATACTTTTACGATGATACCGATACAAAGATCGTATATCAATTCGTATCATAAAATAGTAATAAGTAATGGAATTTATTTATTATAATTTAACATAGAAGATTATACATTTTATGATAAAATACTAGCAACATATATGACAGATATTTTTTTTAAATAATTTCGTGAAACCGTTTTAGCATTGAAAACTTTTTTTATATCAACCTCTTTGCGCACAATAACAATAATCTCGTTAACTGTTCTGTCTGTTTTTCATAAAGTTGGTATTTATTACTATTTATGATCTTGTGAACAATAAATATAACTAATGACAGATACAAATTGGTTAAGACACATGTAATATAATCGTGAAAAATGTTAATTACTTATTACTAACACTCTCTATTTATGGAAATAGAAGAGTAATGGAATAACATGAAATAAGAGTATGGACTCTTATGATTGGATGGGACGGCAATTTCATACGACCGAAAAGAGTTCAGGGGCAGGATCACCATTATTGTTGACTTGTGTACCGTGCTACAGTGACTCGAATATAATGAATTCAATAACACTTACAGAATAGATCTACTGTTTTTTTTGTCCTAGACATCATGGTATATTGTACTTCTATTATTATTGTTTTTTAATTTTACTTAAGTTATCTATTAAGGAACGCTTGCGTTCTGATCAACATCAACCAGATGCGTCGAAATCACTTTGTTGCATGGTGGAACTGTGGGCTTCCCCAACCGTATGGAGTATTCCTCTTCAAATAATGTTAATAAAATTGGAATATTTAATAATATAATGATAAACACTTAGTAGCAAACCATATTTTGTTTTTGTTTTATATTATGTTTTTGATTTTAAACTTCTGAGATTACAATTAAAATTTAAAGACGCGTCACGTTTAGGTTTATTTAGTTGCATGAAAGAGATGAAAGATGCGATGATACGTAGAGAGAAAGAAAGAGAGCTATATATCTAAGCAGTTTCACGTCTATCATTTGTATAATATGGTTAGATTATAATAATTACCCAACTCACATACCGAGAAACTATATAAAAATGTCTAATTGCTTTGATATTTATCTGTTACAAATATTTCTGTGTATTTTGAAACAAAATACGTAATATATCAATAAAATATATCTTTAAAAAAATGTGATACGTGTATCATTGCATTATATTAAAATTCATATTAATTATCGAGGAGTTATTTTATCGTGCTATTAGGAAATGTTTTGTTGGAAACGCGTAAAACTCGAACGCTTATTCATGCCGATAACTTTTAACGATCATGTGATCGCGATACTGAAATTATTTGAACATAATACGTGTTATTAACGCTCTGATGACGTGTTAATAACATACCTATTGTCAATTTTTTTTTTGTTTAAATGAAGCCCAGCACCACCTACCTTCTACCAGTGATTTTATTCTATTTATTATTAATTCCTAAGTACTTACGTCCTACATACAAACAAACACCTTTTAATTCTTTATGATATATGTATTGATTACAAGTTACTACTGTTCATATCAATTGGATGTAAAAAAAAATTTTGTAAGTTTTAAACATGCTTACATCTTGTTTACAATGTGTCGGTGTGTTTATTTGTGTTTTTTATAATTATATCTATGACTATGTTGTTTTCAATCACTAAATATCATGAAATGTTTAAAATAAATATATATATACTTTTAGAAGTTTACGTTGAAACAAAAATTTTGTTTAATGTTAAAAATACTCGTATTGAATTAAAGAGTTAATTATTTATTCTATACGTAGTATAATGCAACAATATACTTAATTGAATTTAAAAATTATAACGATATAAATCATAAACGAATGAGTTAGATCAATGTCGTATTGATATCTCAAATCGAATGGAATAGAAATAAAATCGTTTCAAAAGATTAAATAAATCGGTGACCGCATACATCACTATCTAAATCGCCTTACTTAAATCTACAGCCATTAATAATCTAACGTTCGAAATGGTTTCTAATAGTATTAATATATAAATAAAAATTGTCTTTTTCAGAGGTGACGCAGCTCGAAGACCCCAGGCTAGAATGGCTGAGCATTCAAGAAGCGATGCTAAGAGATTACCTCCATACCGCTCAGGAGGCTCTCGAGGTGAGTTATTAAATTTAACAATTTAATTAACGTTATGTAATAGTCTCGACTCGTATCTCGCCCAGTGGTTAGAACGCGAGCATCTTAACCGATGATTTCGGGTTCAAACCCAGACAGGCAAAACATCGTGAGGAAACCTGCATTTGTCTAATTTCAACGAAATTCTGCCACATGTGTATTCCACCAATCCGCATTGGAGCGGCGTGGTGGAATATGCTCCAGACCTTCTCCTCAATAGGAAAGGAGGCCTTTTGCCCAGCAGTGGGAAATTTACAGGTTGCTAGTGTATGTATGTATGTAATAATAATAATCATGTAAAACATGACAAAATCCCTCGGTGATATGTATAAACATTAGACTACTTTATTACGCTATTGATGATTAAGAATGTATTAATTATGGTCATTAATAATCGTATCGTATGACCTGATTGCGACTTACATAATTATCATATTATAATATCGATTAATCTATGGAAAATTTGCAGACGTTCAGTTTTTTTTATGTTTTTTTCTTATACGCTGTGCGAGTGTATTTTTGTATATTATTTATGATACCGCTTCGGTATCTTGATATAATTATGTTTCTAATTTTTCCATTTTAGTGCATTATAATTTATTACACATGCCCCGTTACTTGTTAACGATAAACAAAATATATAGCTCCATCTAAACTCGACAAAGATTCAATTAATAGTCAACGTAATTTTTCTACCCATCCTTATCTAAATCTTGGAAGTCGGAAACCTGTTCCACTGCTCAATGAATCTTGGAAAGCAATTGACTTTTAGCGTAGCTGACATCATTTTCTCGTTTAGGTAGGCGACCTGTCATTCGATATTATTCGAAATTCATCCGACGCAATGTCGTAATTAAAAAGAGATAATATCAATTTAATTGCAAGCTATCTTTAAAACGTACTCAAAACTACATTAGGTGATGCTCTCTCGGAGAACAGAGGTATGCGATGGCTCTGATAACGAGTGATAAGATAGAACTTATATTGTTTCCAATTGAGTACGCAAGAAGATATGAACATCATATATGAATACCGCTTATAAAGACAGAAGGGAATTATATTATACTAATTATTAATGATTGTAATTTATCTATTAATATATCAAAATATTAAATAGCTATGATATTACTCGGACGATACCATTAATTTTATAAAGATCGTATGTGTACTAGTTTCTATGGAGTCATGTATCCGGATTATTTGAATCGTAATGTTCGTGTAGTTCGCTAAATAAATCACGTCTGATGTCAGTTCCAGGTATCCTGTTATCATACATCTGTGTTACTTTAAAAACAAACACGATAAAGCTTATTATTAATCAGAATAGTGTCAGCTGATTCTTGCGATATAAATTTACGTTACATACGTTATAATGATCCTTTAATTAAACATAGCTATACAAAATATTTTCATACAATGTTTATTTTTTGATTTCATATGTATTTTGTTCATGATCTTATCAACTTAAAAAATCATAGGAAAATATATACAACAGCATACCTTTCTTTGCATGTAAATTAAATATTCATCTGTCGTAAGCATCCAAATATGAAAAGATTTAAAAAAGAACATGATGTATATCAATTTTGACGTTAACACGTGACCTGACCTGACGCAGACGTAAGTGATAACCTGACAGACGTCAAATGATCGATAGGCAAGTAAACAAAAAGATTTAAAATCAGATGTTAATTCACCTTAGACCCCACTTTGCCAGATAACTTTGGAATGTGACCTTCAACCCCATTTCTATTATTATCGGGATTTATCTAATTCAGTTGATTGAATAAGAATGTTACTTATATGTATTCCAAGGATGTCTCATTTTCGACTTTCAAAATTTTAAAGATTTACAATGTATTGAAGTTATATTCCCCTAGCATATAATTGTTATATATTTAGTACCATAAATTTAACAAATTGCTTTATTTTTATGGGTAATAAAATGAGTGTGTAGTTATAACAATTTTAGCATTATTATTTGACCTCTACCAAATGTAAGAGGTCGAACTAGAAACTCAAGGATTAACGTATCTAGAGGTCAAAAGTGTGACACTGATCAAGATCCAAAGTAGTAATATACCAAACTAAATAAATCGAAACATTTGAGGTACGAATTATTTTTTAATATAAATTTAGGAGTTTCACTCAGTGTTCCCGAACAGTTGAAGTTTACTACAAATATTTGTTCACACACATGCAAATTATTTTCCATCATCACACCAAAACCACTATTACAACCAATACATTAAGAACGATTTTCAAATGTATGAAATTGTTACCAAAATTGTGCGTACTCGATGTGATAGGAATTTGCTAGATTTCGACCGGAAAAGCGTCGCATACCAACCGTATTTTTTCCGCTTTGTTGGTTTACAGTTAGTTCAACAATACTGTGAATCACAACGTACTGTATGGGAAGAAGAGTATTTGTATTTAATGTATGCGTCGAGATTTCCCAGCGGATTGAAGATGTTGATCTTAATCGAAGGTCACGGACTAGCTTTACTGAGTTTTTTAAGTATTCAATTTGTATTTGAAATTCTTCGCATGATTGGTAAAGGTATACATACATATGTCCTCCATAGTAAATGATTTAATTATTAAGACCATGTTGTCCTTGAAAGTTTGTCCTTGAAAGTCAAATAATATTAAATTAACCAGCGAAAATGTAAATTTGGGCACATAAGTGTTTGACAAGAAGGTTATAAACGACGATATATTTTTATTTACATGAACATCGCTTATGCAAGACTGTTTGGATATTAAAATTAATATAAACATTGGCTGAACGGAGTCGACCTTCGATAGGCTTAAAAGTTGTCGTACTGCAACTTGTTACTCGTTTACAAATAATCTTGTTATTACAACAATTTCCACTGTCAATAATGCAGGTAAGTCGCTTAGTGTGAACAATAAATTTAATAGAAGATGAAAAATAGTTCTAAGAATTTTCCATGATGGATTTCTTTTAATAGTAAGTTACAGATCGTTATGAAATTCCATGGCTTTTAAAATTTTCACTCAACTATAATTAAGTTCTCCTTTCTACACGCATAGTACTCCTTCCTTATCTATCTTTTATGGCTGCAAACTGAATTCCTTCGACCATTTTAACTAGTTTGTAAACTTCTGGTCGGATATTGCGTTCCGTTGCGCGATTCAATCACTCGATAGCCGCTCCAGTTCGCCGTAGTTTGGATTCCGCGAATAGACGCCGCGTCTGCGCCAGCGCGCATATCTGCAGACAGGCTTGACGGATTAATCCGTATTTATTTTAAACGAACAGTGTCCGCGACTTTTTTTTTGTTTGGTGGCTGAAGGTATATTTTTTGACAAAGCGTTTCCCCTGCCACATAAAATACGTTTTTATTGTTATTCTTATCGTATTTAAAAATCTTCAATAAGTATGACATATAAAATTTCTGTTAATATATGTTATTTTATATAAAGAAAGAAGTTATGTGCGGATTCGTAATCATATTAAGTACGCTCAATGATATGATTCTCTTAGTAACAATAGACCTCAACATATATCGGAAATCAATGAAAGCGACTACGTACTATGTAAAAAATGAATATATTAATTGTCGAAATCTACAAAGGAAATGTTATATTTTATCATCATAAGAGATCGTACCGATTACTTTCAGCTAATGCAAACATGTTTCTGATTTGATACACTTGATGTAATTTTGTTTTATTAATCGAATACATGTATTGAAGACTACACGATGATCGGTAGGTATGTAAACACACATGTTTATGTGTTTACACGTAGACATAACAATGTGAAAACTTTAAATCATTCCTTACACGGACAATGTGTTTCCAGCCATGTTATATGAGATGATAAGACTCGTGATAATTACTGGTTAATATTACCGAAATGCAACAATACAAGAAGTAGCAGCTGTTGTCTGTAAAGGGTTCGTGATAGAAGGATGAGTAGGTCGTTTTGATGGGATGACCATTATTAAACTTAGACCTCTTTTCTCGAGGAGAACGTTTGGAGGTTAGAAAGACTGCAGGATGGTTGATACGCATGTGGCAGAATTTCATCCAAAATATGCAACTACCTATAGTATAGATAACTCAGTACATAAATAATTATTAGGAACATGAAAAATTAGTTCTGGTTTTGAATACGCAATCTTCGGTTAAAATTTACATTTTCTAACTACTGGGTCATCTCTGCTCCTGTCGTATATGGTCTGCAGGATTAAATTTGCCCCGACCCTAAGTGATATCATTTAACGAATGCGAATGGAATAATTTAGTTTGTTTATTGTTATGTAATCACGATTGCGCTGGGTACTGACCTGGCCAATAAAATTGAAGTAATGGCCTATTACCGTTCCGCGGAGCAAAGGCCTCTCGCCTTAGTTACTTGCTAAGTGATACTCCTAGTTTGTTTTTTGCTTTTAAATATCTCAGATTGAACAACTTGGGTTGAGAACAGTTATCAGAGTTATAAGTATGTTTTTTGGCCACGGCATTTTCTGAGAGCACTGCCTCAGTCTCATAACCCAAGTAGTTCGTTAATCTGATACTATCAGACGCTTCCTACCTCCAACCTGCTACTAAGAATTTCTTGACAAAAACACTCAATAACTTTTCGTTTGCCCCACCCGGGAATCCTCGGCCTCCGGGAGCTTGCAGCCATATTGGCTACTAGACTAAACGGGCAATCAAAATAAAAAAATAATTTTGTATGTTCACACATATCAAATCTGATATGACTAAAGTTACAAACTATTGCCTGATTACAGTTCGACTATCATTGGATTGGAGGTTCAAAAATTATGACTTAACCATTCTTACTATCAGATTTCAAATGAAAGTATAATTAATTCATCAATTCTCGATTTTCGAATACTTATTACACCACATATATACATTTCAAAGCACACAAACCTTGTCTAAGTTGGTGGTACATGTACTAAATAATTAACGTCATCATAAATGGCCTCCTATTTACCTATTATAAACTTATTTTTTACTATATCACACGATGGTTGCATAAAGATCTGTCATAAGTCACTTAATATGCTGCGAGCATTTAAAAAATCACCGTCTTATCTTTCCCCGAGTCTAGTACATAGCTGCACGGTGGTGCCACTTCAGACTACGTGGAGTTATGCACACAGAACAAATTTATATCAAGCGTTACTTAATTTTAATTCAACCAATAAAGAGCCTTATGTCAACGGTGTAAGATATGCGATCTTCAAGTCCGGTTTCGTTGTAATGGTTTCTTATGCATGTGCTAGGTTCTACTTGCGCAAGGCAGATGTGACATAGTCCTTGTAATAGTATATTTGGCAATGGTAACTCGTGAGCTAAATAATTTAAAGAATTATGGCCGATAAGTCAACATACATATTGTGTTACAATAATAATGTTTTATTTTTTTAAAATAAAGAGTCATAAGATACTTTAAGGATTAATATATTTTTTTTAATTTTATCATACTTTCACCGAATAAAATGGAATGTGAAAAAATCGTATATAATAGTCAGGGCCGGATACTGTATGGCTTTTTGGGTTTTAGCCCAAGGCCCCGTGGATTCAAGTGTCTTCTAGCTAAGTCAAGTCAAAGATAAAAATAGACGATAATGCGAAAGAATCCATCATTTTATTAAATTAAACAGGTCGTAAGGTTTGCAACTCTACGAATCCTGCAATTCATCAAACCCATTCAGTTAATTTAATTTAAGTCTATGTTCAGGTGTGTCTTAAGTGGGGCCCCTAAGTAGTATTAGCCCTGATAACAGTAGATTAACGCTTTTCATAGGCGTTGGGTCAAATCATTTCGCGGAAGGTCCCACCATCTCTCGTTTCTACGAAACTGTGCGCGTGCGCATCTATATCATATGACTTGACTACTATCCGCTTACGGCTACCGCACATTGCAGACTTGTTATTGCTGTTAATTATCAGTTTAATTATTAATGATTGAATTATATTATTAAAATGTCATATATTATATGCATATGAATAGAATCTGTAGAAAAAACGTCCGTTAAATTTAGAGTAAAATAGAAAGTTTCTAGAAATTCATTCAAGTCTACGATGTTAATGTACGCCATGTTTCAAATATAATATTAATTCCTTCATAATTAATATTCAACTAGATTAATATACATATGTCGAATATATGTCCCCAGGAACACTTTAAAACTATATTTTTATCGTAATACAAAGAAATGGTTTCCAGGTAAATGTAAAAAACTGTTTATCCGTATTGAAAGTCGTGATGTACAAATCTGCTTTTTAATATTATATAACATTACGGCATTTTAATTTACCGCCTAACGGAATTTGTCATTTCGAATTTCGAATTTTAATGTCGTGATATTTTTTAATTTACCTGCCAGAGATTTTATGGAAGTTTAATAGGATTTTAAAAAAGTTATTTATTTTGGGATCGACTAACAGTGACTTAAAAGATATATACGAATAAAATGTCTTATTTACATTATAAATTCGATTGTTATGGTTATTTAATTACGAACAACTGGAATGATTCTGATAGAATTTCACAACTTGGAGAAATAAATCATGTTTATAATAATTCACAAATTAAAAACAAAAGACAAATAAATACAACTTAATTTATGAACAGAACTGGAATGCATATGTATAAACAATATATGTATATAATTATATACGATGACTCCATACTACGATTGCTGCTGTTCGCGACCCAATGGGGAGGGATCGTTGAGTGGTAAAAGTTTTAAACAGAAAACATGAAAAAATATGCTGTTTTAAGAAACATCGTCGCCGTGCAAACCAGCTGATGCTTTGGATCGTGACTAGTTTGAACGTTAATAATAAATTTCCGTTCTTTTTTTAAATATAAATCAATTTTGACAAGTGCTTTTGAACTAATTGATTTTTCGTGGCTGATTTTCGTGGCTGATTTTCGCTACGTGAACATACTCAGGGAATGCTAAACTTTTATCTTATATGATAGAGTACATGTGATTATAATTTTTTTGTTTATAATTCATCTCAAGTTCGGCGATGAAGGAAAACATTGTTGAGGAAACCTGAATGTCTCGCATGGAATTATGCCACAGGTGTAACCTTGGCATAAAAAAGACACCAAAGGCCCTTTGCCAAGTATTGGGTCTGTTATGAATTCTGACAAAGAGTTCACTAACTATTTTCAATAATCAAAATATACTTTATTCAGCTAGGCTCATGGAGATATCTTAAATTTTAATTCTGAATAATGTCATTACATAAATCACGTACGTCATCAGTATAAATTTAGCATAGAATAAAAAGATTGCAAATCATTAGTATTCTTAGTGCATAATTACAGAACTAATAAAGAACGATTCAAATCCGATATGGCATGGTTTGTATTACGCTTCCATTTTGTAATTTGATCATGTCAACTTTCGGGCCAGTGTTGACATTATGATGTCACTCGTGTTTTACTAACGTACAATCGAGCCTATATTTATTTTTTATCTCGTCATTCCAGATGACGTGTCATTAAAATATTCGAGATGTTTCTGTTTATGGTTATCTAGGGTTCGGACTATAATGAGGTTAATTAATATCATACACGTGTACAAAAATATAAAATATACCTACGATATAAATATGTTATATGTTGGTATGTGTAGGTCAAATTTGTTACTGAATTTTGAACGAAATCCACCCAATTGACAAAATTTCAGTGAATCTTCATCTCAGCAACGTAACTGGTATCATCAACTAACAATTATTACAACATTAAATCTGCGTTCCGAACCGGTGGTAGCTTCACTTAATATAGTTTGTTAAATGACGATTCAAAAGTGCATGTAAAAGTCTAGTTGAATAAAGTATATTTTGATTTTGTGCGCAAACGTTGGTGCACTCTCTGTTCTATCACTGGCATAATCCGATGGGATGGCGAATTCGACACGACGAAAAGACTTTTCGCGAATGACGTTATTACGTGCTTTCTGAGACACGGATAAGTAAAGTATACACACTTCAAGATTCTGGGAAGTTACTGAAAATGTCTTCTTTTAAAATATACCCTCATTTTTAGTGCATGCAACAATACCATCAATATTTCTAAATACTGTAAATTATTATAAATATCAAGTACTTTATGAAGAGGTTTCCTTACCTGTCGCTTATGTCAAAAACATACGTGTACATTTTCTACGTAGATAACCTAACTGTTACGATTTCAACAATAAGGCGACTTTAAAAAATATCTCGCGTGTTATGTCACTATTAAATATAAATATTAGTAATGTAATCTACTGACAGATATACAAATCATTTAACAAAAAAAAAACAGTATTTTGTAAATCACTGATAAAATGACATGATAATAAAAATGTTAGATTACATATTATGATATTGTGTCATGCTTAAGTTATTTCATTGATTTTTTTTCATTCCCATGTTATGTAATTCAATATTTATTATGTTCAGGCAACATGCCTGTTCCGACATCGTCGAATAAAGTTCCTACAAAGTTACGGCTCCTATTTCCCTTTTGTTGAAATTAACGAAAATCCTTTCTTAGCGGATGCCGTCTTTAAAAAATAAACTTATGTTTCAAATAGTCGCTTTCTTAACTCAGTAGGTTTGGCAGTGCGCTAATAGTTAGTCATGACTAACGATTTTATAAGTATAGTATGACAATAACAATAATAATTTACGTTATCTTTTTTGCCACAGTAAATCAATAAATATATTTTTCTGCATTTTTTTATTTGAAAAAATCACTGTTAAGTTTGTTTAGCATAAAGATAAATGAGAAGGAACAGGATGTAACCTTATTCCGAAAGCTGTTGTCACGTAAAGGGAATTAAATCGCTAACTGTTGTTTGGCGGACGCGCCGCGAAAATCAACTCGTGTGATTTCGATGCAAATCCACGCTTAAGGAGGCGTTGAAAACTTCGTGTGTCCTTGCTTTAAAGATGCAATTATTCAAATGTCCGCCTCAAGAAATGCTAATACATATTTGATTGCGCACACCCTGATTATTTAGAGCGCATAACGACTGTTTGAATATACATCGTATTGTAAGATAATCATCGTTTCAAATGAACGAATGGATAATTGAGAACTAAATTTGCCGATTTAACTGATTTAGTAAAAGTCTTCGTGGATTTACTCGAGTTACGGGTTTCTTAGAAAAGTGCATTAGATATGCTTCAGATTAGCCAATTTTTTAGCACTAACAACATCGATAAATACCCAAGCATTTATTTTGATCAAGATTTAATTGTTTAAGAATTGTTCTTTTTTGTAAAAAGGTGCTCTTTAAGCTTGAAGTATTTAATTTAATTTCAATTTTGAAGTAGCTTTAATATCGTATTGCAAACCTGTTTTATATAAATACCAATGTACAGGAGTAGCCCAAAATGTTAGTAATTTACATTTATGGTGTTTTTTGTTGGATATCCATTAATTATTGGGTGTTGGATCAGTGTTCTTTGTATCCTCGGGCTGAACATATGAGAGGGCGGGAGTCTGCTTTTCGTTTTGTTTTTTATATAATATATTTTTAGATTTAATACAATGAACAGTGGCGATGATAAATTATTAAATGAATAAATTTATTATTTTTAGTATTTACAAAATGGGTTCTGTTTATGTATATGTAATACTAAAACGTTGATTGATTTTTTTTTCTAATGTTTATGGGCGGTTTGGCAAATGAGCTATCTGATGGTAAATGGTCACAGGCCATAGACAGTGGCGCTGTAAGAAATAATAACTGTTCCTTACATCGTTAATGTGCCACCAACCTTGGATACTGAGAAGTCAAGTTTCTTGTGTCTTACTCATCCTTCAAACAGGAACACAACAATATTAAATTGTCTTATCTTGTATTTAAGTGATGAGTGGATATTGTATCTCATCAAAATCCCAGACTTAAAGTAGGTGACACTTTATATGACAGAAAAATATTGGTTACAGTAGTAAAACCTTTTTTGTCTTTATATAGTGATGTATGATTCATCAAAAGACGTATGACACGGACAAAGTCGCGTTAACCAAGCGGCAACCAATGTAGGTTTTTAAATTCCAAATGTATTTTATGGTCATAAAACAATTTTAATGATATCCTTCTCGGGGTCTGCTGAAGAGGTAGCAATTTATGTTTTTTTGCTTTTTGTACGCTTGATCCTAATTGTTGGGGTCGGGAGTTTGAGATCGCTTTGCCTTGGGGCCAGCTGTGTGATGAAGCGAATGAAGCTTCTGTCATTTATAAACGGTTGAATATAATTCAATGTTCTTAATTTTTCTTATTTATTTTTCGTACTGAATTCTAAAACTTTGATCTTTAACATGCCCATTGTTAAAATGTTAAATAATGGTTATATAATCAAACATAAATTGTATTTTTTTCTCTTCTTTTAAAGGCGTACTAGTTGTTTGTACTATACTAGTATTTGTCTGTTGTCAAATAATTACTAATATTTCTGTTTTCCCTTTATATAAGATCAGTATAGTCTAGTCTTGGCGTGTATGAAAATGGCCTAAGAGGACGAACCCTGAGACTTTCACATAAAAAGGCAATTCATAAGACAAATTATAAAACGAAACTAGTAAACGAAAATATAACTTTAATCAGAAATGTATTAGTTGCTCAGATAAAGTAATACATTTGGTTTGCATTTGTTGGAAGTCGGTATATCTTATTCATAACATTTTCTTCGTCGCCAACACCTTGAATCTTTCTCGGAAACTTTGATTGCTGTCATTATATACAAACGTACAAATGTCACCAGATGCTTGTACCAAGTCAAGGTTGAGTTATTGTTCTCATGCCGATGTAATTGGTCATTTTTATTATTAACATTATTACCGTTTGTTGCAAGTTCACTGTATCCGGGAAATGAATCTAGGTACCTAAACTCTGAAGAAAACTATCAACTATCTGACTAGCATTTGAACTTTTTAGATGTATTTTTACATAATTGACCAAATCAAGTGAAAATTGGTATTGTGATCGTGATGAAATTAAGAATAATCGTAGCAAATTTTGTGTCTATCGTATTCAATAACACAATTTAGATATACGTATGGAAAGATCTATGTTTATACTATATATAAAAATACTTTTAGATGTCTCCACAGAAACAGTGATTTAATTGAAGGTCTCTAATATCATTGCACTTAGATATCACGGTGAATTCCTTATCATGAGGTATTTGTGCTATTTTAAGACAAATTATTACATACTTTTCTATGTGTGTAGTATTGTATTGGGTTATATAATTATTTAAAGTAGAATTATTAATCGTCATATGTATGTAGTCTTTATAGATTATATTGTTTTCAAAACACAAATTTAATTCAATGAAGATATCCTATACTACATCGTGGATACAGTTTTTGATATCATTAATATTTATAATATCAATAATTTAATAGTTTTAACAAATACATCATTTTAGATATATAAGATCTCAGTTAAGTTTTTTTCTAACAATAATATTTGGCACGATGCTGAATCTGGTAAAATATTAAATACTTCTTCTGAGTCTTCTATTCAGTAATTTTGATGCGTGTATCCTACACGTATCATAATCAATATTATAAAAAATTATGTATTATATTTGATGCAGCATATCATTTTCTGACATTTCACTATCGAGTTCTACGTTAAATTTCGAGTTTGTTCGTACAAATAGATCAACGGTTCTGTATACAATAACCGTGCCAGCCGTAATATAAATTATCAGTGAATATCTTAAATTTTGGTACATTATAACGCCCATACGCCGGCCGGGGCGATGTACGGCGGCCGCATTCCATGTGAATCTACAATACGATAAATAACTCGGCCCATTTATCACTGGCATTGTTTTCTCTGAATCATTATCGGTGTAATTTGTATCGGTTCAGCGTTTTACCTCACAAATCTTTAAGTTTCAACTGGAATTTCAGAGCGCGTTTAAGAATAATGGCATCTAAGAATGCTGTTGCGGTGTTGGTTATTCGGGGACTTTTTAAACTTTTACGCAACGATTATCGAAATTTTATTTCTGTTTTGGGTATATGCAATGTCAAAAATAATTTAATTTACATCTCCTGTATCAAAATCAACGAAAAAGTACTAACTCTAAGATTTATGTCATATTGTAATGAGTTATTAATACTGTTTAACGTCATTATTTGTTATTTTATAGTTAAACGAGAATATCTTGTTGGCTTGTATTAAACAACAATAATTAGAAAACAATGTGTTATTGTTTCTGTACTTAATAGATTAAAAGTATTTTCCATTGTTATAAAATAATCTATCCACGTGTAATAATGTGTAACTTATGCAGGAATAATAGATTTATTGTATTCGTCGTACTCATTCAAACGAATATACACGTAAAAGTGTATCGAGTCCCCCGTCACGATAAGTTGTATGAACCCGAACCACGATGATAGTTATTACATTAGGTGAAAGGTAAACATACATTTTGAATTTAATGCCTTTTCTAAACACAACGGATAATCTTACTCTACCATAAATTATTTGGAACACTCAGACCCATAAAACCACGGAACGGCTACTTTCGTTACTAAGCTTCATGAAAACTATTAAATGTATCACAGATAAACTAAAACACTACCAGTTTTGAGTTATACAAAAATAAATTTATTTTTAGTAGAATTTTTTATTAATTATTTAGTTTGCATGTAATGCGTTTATTGCTTTTTAAACGAATTCGGTATCGTATTCACGTATAAGCGGATAATGGAAACGTTTGAATAATGTCGCCATAGATTTTATGAGAGAATAATCTTTACAATAATCAGAAACTCATGGGAACAGAGCAGCGAACTAAAACTAGCTATGAATTTAAACGAGACGATCAAACGTATTACCATAATATAATCGATACAAATCACATGCGACCGCACATTTGTCATTAGAATCGACTATATATCCCCGTCTGGATGCGTTCGTGAACGATATTAGCAAATTTAAATATTTGATTATAATCTTTTTGATTAATTCGTTTTTTTTTTTTTTAATATATATATAAATTAATACGTATTTTTTATTCATGGCCTCTTTTGACTTTCCCGCCCATGAATTGATTTAAACTTCGCGTCCATAATAATTGTGTACTGATCCGATTATCGACGGACGCCGTAAAATGTATAATTTTAACATCTTGTAAACGAGATTTTTTTTTTCACATATATTAAATTAATAAACGCCTTTATTAGTGAACGACTATTTAATTCCTATATACAATTTTGATCGATATCGATTAAAAATCACTTTGTATTCATCGATAAATAATGGGACATTATTAGCTACTAAAATGATTATTTATATTTGTTTTATGTTTTTTACTGTTTTATATAACGTTATTGTAGAATCATTTGTATTCATTCAATATTATAATACGCATCTAAATCGATTGTTTAGTGTATCGCCAACCAGACTGACTGTCTCGGCTAGAATTTTGTGAATATTTATCTAAAATAATCTATTATATATATCCTCCGCCCGCGACTTCGACTGTCTATGAGGGGCGATCAGGCGTATAAAGTACCCTATGTGTTTTTACAATATATTAATTTGGGAAATAATATCTGATTTAATATTTAAAAGAAATGAAATTCTTCGTTTTATTTTATTATCACGGATGTACATTAGTTTTCAAAACAGTTTTGTGTTGAACAATCTTTAACCATTTCTGAACAGAATTATCAGGTTGAATGCGCCTTATAATAATAAACACGTCTGCAGACATTACCCTTCATATTTGAATACCGTTTTAGATTAGGCGTTGTACAATCTCGCGACTTATTTTTAAATGCAATTCGTCATTGATCTTTTCATTTATGTCTTTCGTGTGTTTATTGGTGTTAAAATATAAATATTATTTAAAAGGTAACAAAAATGTAATATATTTTTATGCTGCCAATATCGATTTGTCTGGGTAGGTACCACCCACTCATCACATATTCTACCGCCAATCAGCTACTGCCGTTGTGCTTAGTATTGTTGTGTTCCGGTTTAAAGGGTGAGTGAACGAGTAGTGAAATACAGGCACAGGGGACATAACATCTTAGTTCCCAAGGTTGGTGGCGCATTGGCGGTGTGAGGAATGGTTAATATTTCTTATAGCGGCATTGTCTATAGGCGGTGGTGACTACTTAACACCAAGTGGCCTATTTGCTCGTCCGTCGACCTATATCATAAAAAAAAAAAATTGAAACTTTTTTGGTGATTTGTGTATATGTATAAATTCTAGGTCATATTTTTGTGCAGCGTTTGACCTAATCGTTTTTGACGCCTTAGGACTACAACAAACATACAAGCACGTTGTGATATCGTGTAACGTTGCAATGTCGCCCATTGTAAAAATCACGTCACGATATCTTAACGTGCCACGTTGCACGGTCGTGACGCGTCCATAAAGTGATTATTTGTGGTAGCCCTTATTGGTTTCAATTCTGCCATCAGGAATACCTACTGAGTCGTACGCGCTTTGATTTTAGTTGCATTTTATATATGTATATTAGAATAATTAAAGTATTCTTGGAAACCCTTAATGGAAATAAATACTTTTGAAAATAAAGTACTTAAAATGTTCAACATATTTTGTCGTAAATTTATAGACATTTTTGAATGACGTGCGTTTGTTTTAATATTTCAATTGAACACTCATATGAAATTGTCGCTCACGTGCGTGCATCCTATAATTGTTTAGGCCACGTGTGACATGGCTCATACCCTCGGAATGTCTATAGATATTACATGCACTCGCCATAGAATAAGTTTTTGCTTTTAATTCCTCTATATCATTCCTGAGTCTTGTGACTCATACGCAAGGTATTCGAATTATACCGGATTTTATTTGATGCTGCTACGTGACGTCTATATGGTCTCCTTTCTGGTATTCTATAATTGCGGTTGTTTGATCTAACGTTGATTGTTTAACATAAATATTTTTTGTATCGTATGACTTAAAAACTTTTTGGTATATTTTCCCGTGGTTCCCATATTATCCAGTGATTTGTATGACTATATCTATATTCTAGTCTTAGGTCGTCTATGCCAAAGATCAATACGATCGTTCTGTTTAAATTCTTTATAAGAACATAAGAATGATCGTACAAATAAAGATAACAGTTGTTTATCAACGAAATAAAATCGAACAAAGAAATTAATATACATACATTCGAAACTCAATAAAAGTAATCTTTCAAAGAATGCATGTAACAATCAGTTAACGAATCGTATCTTTGTTTAAAATACACGACATCATCGCCCCGGGCACAGGAGACGTACCTTCGTATGGTCGTTCATATTGGAATTTTAAGAGTATTTTAACAGTAATTCCGTTTTAAACTCCGCCCGGTAGCGTTTTAAATGTTCATTTTATAATCAGGACTGGATATTTTAAACGTTTTTGAATTTGTTCTGTGTTTTATACGCTCTTGTATGTGTGATGTGGCCGTGTATGTATGCGTCTGTGTTTTTTCGCCTAAAACACTTAAACCTTAAGAAATTAGTGTTTTTTTTTTGTTGAGACGATTATTTTTATGATATTTAGTTTGTTTTATGTTTCCCTTCCAGTTAGTCAGGAAATCAGTTTTTATGTTAAGAATTGTATATTGTTGGTATGGATATATAATGATATATTATTTAAAGTCAAGTAATAGCTTCATCTATATAGGCTTAGGAGTCGTCTTAGGCTTAGAACTTATTTCACCACGCTGCTCCTTACGAATTGGTGGCTAAACATGGGGTAGATTTCCATCCTATACATGCAGAATCACGTCACGAATTTTGTCACGTGATTTCAATCTATGTTGAATGAGATGAGACAAATTAAGTACATGAACATTTTATGATACTCAGGTTTGATTGAAGCCATCTTCTCTTAAGAATCAAGATTTTTAACCACTAAGCCGTCTTGACTCTTTTCTTTAATATATTAAAAAGGTTAAAGGTATTTTCAAGCGAAACATTTGACTGTTTCTAGTACGTTAAAACAAACTAGAGGCTGATATATAACTGGTGGTTATTAGCGTATCAGACAACTAGCGTGTAAACTATTCAATGCTTTATATAAGATATACACTAAAATTAATGAAGCCAAAATCGAACCTACATCTAATTGATTTATTCTGTTCACTTGGTCATCTTGACCTTTCAACTTTTTTAGTTGGATTTCATTTATATGATTACTTTTTTAACAATTATATTTAATTCAATACACATATGTACATATATTTGTTCTGTGGTATATCTATACCGCCCGAATTTAAACAAGAATTATGAGTTAACCTGTATTATAATTAAGGGTTAAAATCTACTTACGACGAGCAATTGGATAAACTGATGGTGAGAGATCACCTCCACCCACTACTTAGAAAAATTAGTTATTACTTACACTGTCAATCCACGCCATGGGAACTTAGATGTTATGTCCCTTGTCCCTGTAATTTTACTGCCTTAATAACCCTTTATACCGGATACCAGAAACACAGGTGGTGCTGTTTGGTGTGGTACTGATTAGTGGGTATCAATCCTGACGAGCTCATTCAAGGCGTTATCAATAATCAACCTATCTATCAAACTTAGTTATCTCAGTTACGTTATTGAATAGTTTTCACAGTCAAAGAATTCATGGAAATCGATGTAAAATGGCTAGTGTTACACAACTTTTGCAACATTCGTTCTATGAATTTCGATTCGATCATAATTAGACATTTGTATTTCGTAATTTATGCTTGAAATATTTAACAGAAAATGTTTACATCATAGATTCATTGAATAGACGAGGAATGTTCAACGAAAACAGCATCTAATTAATTGTATTTGCATTGAAACGATGAAACTAAATGTTATATTCGTTTGCATTTCGATTCGTATAGATGTTTCTCGTGAATACGAAATTTTGAGCGCTCTTATTTAGCCTGTGGTTAATTTGACACGAAAATACAAAACATTTTTTTTGAAAGAGAAAGGCTTTAGCGCTTAAAAGTAACAAGAACTTACTGTGGCTTAAATATGTATATTAATTCAAAAATTCAATACTGTTATGATTGCTTCGGTTATACTTTGTTAATCATTCAAGTACATTCTCATGGTATAGTTTTGTGTTACTATTAGTGTTACTATTTCTAGAAGTGTAGTAGTTTTGCCGCTAGTCGTCGTTTCGACATAGGATCAAAACTAGAAACAGACGGACAGGTAAAGCGAGATAGACGATAGTAGAATAAAATTAGCGACCCATCGCTGACTTGTACATATTTTAACTGTTAAAGCGTTTAAAATACTAGTTATAGCTCGCGGCTTCGCGTTTTAGGTGTTTAAGCATAAAAAGCCTATGTCATTTCTTGGAGTTCAAACTTGCTTTATACCAAATTTCATCAAATTTAGTTCAGTACTTTGGTCGTGAAAGAGCAACAGACAGACAGACAGAGCTACTTTCACATTTATAATATTAGTACAGATTGTAATAAGATTAATTAAACTTACATAACGCCGTTTGGTTGGTACACCGTTAATATGTTTGTTTTTTTTTATTATTAAAAGTACAATCAAGTTTTCATTTAATTTGAATAAGAAGGCTTATGGTAAATTTCAATTTAGGTTTATAACTGTATTCGTTTATACGTCGGTTGTGGCTTTGTATCTTGATTAGGGGTTGGTAGCAATCAATAATTGTTGTCATGGTAACCGAAAATCGACACATCATTATCATTCGATTTTTGAAAATGCAATTATTTAAATCTTAAAGAGTAAAATAATATAAATATTACAGTTATTTTCACGTTTCAACAGATTAACAAAAAGTATATATATCGAGTTCCGTTTTCGTATTCTCTTATTCAAATTAAGGGTATTTTAAATAATTACAACGAACAGACAGTGCTACTGTTGATAAATTATACACTACGGATGAATGATTGTCGAGATGTGGACGAAATTGTCCGATTAACTGACGTTTTTGACGGTCCCGGTGAGAATCGTGTTTCAGTTAAATTAAAAGATGAACATATTATTTAAAATGTTTTAAATTTCGAAAGTATTTATTGTATTTTTTTTTACGTTCTTATCGATTAATATGGTTTCTGTTATTAATTGTTATTAAGATGATATTTATTTTAGAGGAAAGTCGCAAACGCCACTATATTGGTATATATTGTGTATTTAAAATATGACCTTTCGTTGATCAACAAACGAATGATCGAAATATATCAAGATATCTCGTTTTACGTTCCAACGATAAACTTTTAGATTTATGGATGTCACTTAGTTTTTTAATGTAAGATCACTTAAATAAATTCCGATGTGAAAATGAAGATCAACGACTAAAATAGTCTTGTATATAATTTATGTATATATATAAAATATATTTAATTTTATATATTATATCTTTACTACATTATCTGTACCTAACTCTCGAACGTTTTCACGTCTCGTTACAAAGCCACAGATTAAAAAAATCTCATTAAAATTTAACCATATAATTGTAATTTAAAAATAATTTATCCACATTTAAATATATTTAAAAATAAAGCCAGTTACAGACGAGAAATTAGATCGGTCGAGAGGTAATTAAAATTTTATTCATATAGCGTCTCGCATATTTGAACGGGTACAGTTTCCTGCGTGCCTTGGATGCTTTTTTGAGAACATGTGGACACCGCATTACACGGATTTTACGACTTTTTGCCATATACTTGTACAGTCAGCATAATGTTACAGCATATAAAATTATATGTGTATGATTATAATATTCACTAAATTATATATGTAAATGTATATTTAAATAGAATATATAATATAATTATATATTCTATTTAATTCTAATGAGACGATATATTATTCTTTTGTTTAATAAAAAGTTGATTCACCATATTTTTAAATTTAGAATCTTATTATGTTTTAAAATAAACTCTAGATGATAAAGCTGGATATAGTTGAACCTCTTTCCATAGTCTTATTACCGGATTCGTCTTAATAAGCGATTACTATTCAATTACGGTGGAAAAAAACAGATAATTCATTGAAAGTAATAAAATTTGAGCCATCTTATAGTTAAATGAGATGGGTAATAAGTTAGATGTTTTGTGTTGACCCTACCTCGGTCGTAAACTGTGGAATCACCAATAATAAACATTCCACATTTCATCTTAAACCACATTGACCGTTTTATGTTCGGACCAAGTATCGTCCGTGACTTTGTTCGTATTGTTTTATAATTAGTTGATACCCGAAATCTATTGCAAAAGTCAAGTAAACATGTTGGTATCGGTAATTTTTATTTTATATAGATACGATTGTAATTTCGAATTACCTCCGTCCTGTACTTTGAAGTATTGCTTTGCGATATAAAAACAATATAATAGCTATATTCAATATCCATTAAAGTAAATATAATCATGAATGGCATACATTTCTTGTACTTATATGGAAATCGTTCTTGCATTAAAGTATATCAAATTTTTCTTACTATTTATTTTGCCAGTACTAGAATTTTAAAGTCTACAATTTATGGGAGCCTTCCATAGTTATAAATAAGTAAGGAATGTCACCCGGACGGGAGCCAGTTTATTTGTTAAGCTACAGGGCGTCTCAGGTGTAACGTTATCGAATATAGCTCTTATATTCATAGTGATAAGTGCCAATAAATTTTGGTATGCTTTTCCCTATACAAGGACAATGGGACAGCTTCTGTACTACGCACAGATTAGATAGGTGTTGTCACGGCTGATGGACATACATTCAGATTAATTAATGGAGCTGTCTGTAAGGTTTAAGGTACACTTTTTGTTGAATTCCATCAGATACTAACTCCAAAAAGTCGTACCGTAATTGGGAATGTATTTCTTATGTTAATTCTATGACTTTTTTATTCGTATTAAGCTTAATTTTATTCAATTAAAAATAAACATATGTCTCTTAACACGTTTTGGAATAAGAAGACATAGCTAGAAGTGCCTTACTAAAATATATATAAACTTGGTAGTAATTATGACCGAGATATATAGATATAACGTTTTTCTGTAAAGCGAAGTTGTTATGCTAACGCTTCTCTAGCACAACGCCGTATGAACGACTATTTTAAGTTTCAAAGATAGAAATCTAAATAAAGCCATTCAAATTACACACATAATTACCATTATAGACCTAAAGTTTTTATTCCATGGAAACACGTTTCTTTGGAACGTCTGAGTTCTTCACCATCGTAGTCAAACTCAATGACGTAAACACATATAATATATAAATTTGAACCATCAACGATAATCTTAATGCTAATATTTAAAGTGACACAACATAACATCCACTCATCTCTGAACGCTTGAAATAAAAGTATCGCTTTTAGATAAAGGTAAAAAACCTTCGAAGAATGTCACTTAACAAAGGCCATGTCAGTTGTCAACAATTTATGATCGTGAAAGTCGCATTCCATGCCTCGGATTCCTATCCTCATGAATTCAAAAGGGAGAAACAAAAAAAAAAAAAGACGCATAACAAAATGATCTGTATTATGTACTCGCAAATATCATAATCGCGTGACGAATAACACTCCGATGTGGTACGGTAGGAGATGGGTGACGTATTTGAGTGATTGCCCGAACCGGGTATTAAGGGATTATTCTTGGGTGATTCGAAATTCGTGAGGTCAAGCGTTATGTTTTAAAATTGTGCTCGTGATCGTAAGTACATTTTAAATTTCGAACGGTATCTTAGTTGGAGTCTTAGCGTACATAATAAATTTAAATAATAATTAAAACAAATAAATGTAATCTTGATTAAATGAGAATCGACACTGGTGTTTTCCAATTGTGCATTTGTTATAAGCTCTTCGTCGTTAATGGTTTTCTGTGGCGAAGGCTTGACGAGTGGTGGGGAGGGGGAGGGACGAAGGACGGGGTGCGCGTCCTCGACCCGCGCGGCCTCGGCGTGTGCGCATTGTTTCAGCTTGCGTTACTCATAAAAACGTTAGGGTCACCACGCGAAAACAATGGCTTTATACTTTTTATAAATCGCCATGTAGACTATACAATAGTTTTGATTGATTGATAAAATGAAATTGATTTATAAAATGCATAAAACTCTAAATTATTATTGAGATGATATAAAGAAATCTAAAAGATTAACGTAATATTATATTCTTGTTTTCTATTTTAACACAAAAACACAAACATTTAATTAAATTATGTATGGGACTTACCGATAATCCCAATAAGTAATTAAATAGTAAGTTTTCACACGCTGATGATCTCTCACAACGTCCGGTCGGTACAACAATATATCTATATCGATGATATTATTTATCACTTACTTCCATAACTCGTAAATCTCATAATCTATTATCAATTATTTCAATGTTGTATTGGAAATGTATGTTGTTTGTTTTGAAGAGTGTTTGAGATATATTTTAATGTTGAAATAAGGCTGATTACAGATTCTATTGCAGTTGATTTTTTTTCGTTTGTACATAACAGATACAATAGAAAACATAAGAATGTTATTGCTGACAATATAAGTAGTCACCTAAGTGACCCTACAATAATATACAATAAACAAATTCTTTACGAGATCAAAGTTCTTTTTTCAATAGAATAAGGATATTTAGAATATAGATCTAAGGGATCCTGTAGATACCGCTTATAATATGTAAGAATAACCACTACACAAGGAGGATACAGATAATGTAGCCTAGAAGTTTGATTTATTAAATTCAAAATTTTATGATTGAGCCTAGATTACTTTTTACAAAGTAATCTAGGCTTATAGAGTTAATAAATACCTCCATACGCCGAGCAACAATAGTCATTAGTCATTTGACTAATAGTCATTACGATTATAATCTATTAAAATGAAGGATTAATTATAGTTCTGTGCATAAAGATATATGTAGTGTTTTGTTGGCACCTTTTATATAGAACAATTATATCAGGTATGCAATGATCATATCCTTTATAAGTCCTTCCAAAACCCTTCCACATATTAACCCTACACGGTAACCCGAGATTGTTTTTACAGTGTGACGTGCGCGTGCGCAGGCGATGTCGAACGACCTCCGATACGGGCCTTGAAGCAAACGCACTTGGATTATGTGATTTCATAACAATAACTGAATACGCGTAGTCCCTTTTAAATGGATTTAGATGTTCAAACATTTTGACAAGCTAAGCTTTAAAGCTTATTTTAATCTTAACTAAAGTATACTTCATTCCGTTAAATTTGTTTAATTTGATGTTTGTTTTCAATTATATTGTTATGTAACGACGTAACTATATATACTAATGTTAGCTGCAAAAGATAATCTTTATTGTCTGATATATCCTTCTTTTTTGTTTTCCTAAATTAGACATTACGTGATATAAAACCATAAAGAAGTTTATGACTCTGAAGTTATTATTTAAAAACGTTTGTTTTTGCACAGACAAAGGTTTGTGCTTAGATTTTGTTTTTATAATGCAGTTATTCAAGGAATCTTTAATTATATACTAATATTGGTCGTAAAAACCGAGGGGGTCGATATTAGTAAAGGTATTCGAAAGAAACCGCGGATACAACTGTTATAATATTTTAAGTGCATTCCTTAAGAGACACACCCGTCATTTATCAAGCTATGCGTGGGCGCACTAAACTTAAATGTGTAGCTAATTGTTATAAATGATCTAATAATTAATTTAGTCATGGCCCTAATGAAAATAACTTCTAGACGTTTTAAAATAAGCTATGTTTTTAAATTTTATTAATTTAAACATAACTTTGGTTATATATTTATGAACGGTTTTCTGTTCGACTTGTTGGTGTGTGGTTGCATTAGTTTAATGGAAATTATATGATATAGGTTCTTGTGTTTAAGACGAGAATTTTATGTAAACGCTATTTCGCTGTTAATAATATTTTAAGTTCTTAAGTTTGGATGGATATTAGTTACTCGAATCACGCCAGAACGGCTGAATGGATCTGAATGGGATTTGGTTTAGAGATAGATTATAGTTTGGAGTAGTACATAGGTTACTTTTTATCCCGGAATATGGATGTAACAACTGCATCCCCATACATTAAATGAGTAATATTATATGTGTAAAGAAGGATGAAACAAAAAACATTTGTATCGAATTGATCACATTTATAGGGATTGTATTTTTATCGCCTGTAACCAAATCATGTAACACTGTTACTATTAATTTACCAATAAATAATATTCACAATGATTTATTCAATTTATAACAGCAAGGTCTGCAAGTAGTAGACATAGATGTATTAACAAAACTAGAGCCTCGAGGGACATGGACAAACGCCCCTTGTTAGAATGTAACGGCTTGTTATTTAGTGAGTTAGTATAGAAATGAGTATCTGTAGCCGCTGCGATTTTATCTAAGTTCCAAATAGATTCGTGTATAATGTTAGATGTAAATTATTTATATTAAATATGTTTCGTTATAAGTAACTGTAAGCTACTCGTCCCGGCTTCGCACGGGTAGAATAAGAGTTTATATATATATATATATATATATATATATATATATATATATATATATATATATAATTATAAATATTAAAAGATTATTTTTTGGTCTGATCCTTCCATTATATACCCAAAATATCTCACCAAAGTTTCATCACAATTAAATAAACAATTTAGGAGCGTTTAGAGGACAAACATGAGCCAGTGTAACAGGCAAAAGGCACAACATCTCAGTTACCAAGTTTGGTTGCGCATTGGCGATGTAAAGAATTGTTACAATTTCTTACGGCGCCAATGTGGTAAGTGGTGACCACTTGTTCAGGTGGCCCATTTGCAAGTCCGCATACCTCTGCTATAAATAAAAAAAAAGGATAGGAAGACTGGTTCTGCCCTGTGGTTCTCACTCGACTTAATTTCTCTTAAGCCAATTTAATATATCCATAATCAAGTGCATCAAAATACCTTAAAACCAGCCATTGCCGTACTGGTTTAAATTTGTCATTACTCCTATGCTCCTTATGGTAATAATGTCAAACTTCCTTTATAAACAGGGCGTAAATTCCTAAAATAAAACTCGATTCATTATAAAATTCGATTTTATATTTCATGTTAGTACGTTCAAACATAACCAGCTTTGTTATAAATAGATATAAATAAAATACGCATGTCATAATTGCTTGTAACTGTGATATCAATTAAATACGGAATTTTTACGCTTGGTCGGTTAATACTATATTTTATAAATTATATATATTTATGAAGTAATATCATAGCAACATAAAAATTTGTAACCCTCAAAACTATAAATGTGTATTATAATTAAACATCAAAATCTCAAAAAATCTTTGTTTAGAACGCATAACATGCATTATTAAATCGTAAATAATATTACCGAATCGAAAATATAACCAAAAATCGTTTAAGCATTACCTTATTCCATACAATAGACCATTATGGGACCCTAAACAAAGGAAAGGCTGGCACGCGAATTCCTAGAAGCAGAGATTCCCAACTCGATCTAAGAATAGTTTTTTATTCAATTCTCACGAGGGTTTTTCCTTTTTTTTCACCGCATTCCTGAGATAGTTGTAGATGGCAGGTAGAGCTGGTAACACGATGGAATCATACCGATACTTCGCCATATCATATAAAGCTATTTATATGTAATTATATGCTATTTAAGATTCTACGGAATTTTCTGCCTCTTATTTTTTAACTGATGAGATAAGAAATACGCTTAGTGGCTATTTTTTAAATGGTCGATATTTCTCTGGAATTTTAAACGTTTGATTTAATCGAATAATTTTATATATTCGCAATCTCAAGGTAATTTTAATATTGACCAACTGGTTAATTAACATATTCCAATAATAGCAAAATATTCATTCACATAGCTTCGCTTTTTTTTTCGAATACACCAAAATAGACAAAGGAATTTGATTAAATATTTACCATGGAGTTTGAGTATTGCTTGGTTTTCAGTACAGTTGATTTATTGTATAATTTGTAAACGATAACATTAATAAATGACTTTACGAATATATTTTCTAATTGCGAGAAACGAATGGTGTCATTTCATATAGTTTAAAATGCAATTATCTTGTAATGGCCGTTCAGAATTTGATAAATATTATAAATGATAGGTTGATTGCTATAAAATATTTATGGAATTCGATAACTGTACGAGGTTTGAAGTTAATTTGTTATATGACTCCGTCTCTACGAAAACCAGTAGTAAAGTTCATTACACGCTCGACGTACATAAAATACTTTTAATAAGATTGTAAAAAGTTTTACAACCGCAACTAATCCTCACTAGACGTACATTATATTTATGTGTTCAGACACAAGACATAGTTTTCAATATAAACTTAACACCGTGCCTTAATTGTGAAACTCTCCAAGTTATTAAAATTCACGTATATATTATACCCGATACTATTTTTTACATTGTATACGATTACGAATTCAATTACCATAGCTGTCATGCAAACTATAAAGTACAAGCGTGGTAATAATATATGCCGCGTCTCTCTGTAGTATATTCTGTGGCGCATTCTTTCTCCGTAACACCGGGAGCGCTCGTTGGCTCAATAATAATATGAACGAAAAAAAAAAAAAAACGAAAACGTCAGAGCGAACGTTTCGTGCGCCCGCGCCTCACCCGCCCCGGCCTTCTGTCATATTTTTTTTACTTTTTTCTTTTTTTATCTTTTTTTCCATTGCTCGATGCTTCGGGGGATAATCACGTGTAACGCTAGACTGCATTCGGGAGTATATTAATATGAAAATCATTTGTATTGCCTTTTGTTGAATTGATGGATAGAATGTGTAGCAAATTGAATTCGGAATATGTTCGATAAATTCGTTTGAAGTTGATAACGCCAGATGGTTGTATTGTTGGCGCGTCTAACTTACGCCGTCAGTGATCGACGTTTACGGGTTCGATTCCCATGCATGGTTCCACAGACAATGTACTATTATAGTCATGGTCTTCTAAGAACATGCAATATGAACATATGCGTTTGTTTGTAGATTGTTTCTTAGATAGAAATTAATCTCCAAATGCATGTTACATTATTTTTATTATAAACAGAAACTAAATCTATACTCGTCATTTACGCCGTCTCTATTTGATGACTCGTTGGCAGTACTCATGTATACTATCATTTCTATCTGTTTATAGTTTTCTTGTAAGATTATAATGAAGGTATACCGTTACTTCTAGATTACTTTGGAAGAGAAATTCATTTACAATTATATATTTTTTAATGGTCAATCTTTTTATTTATTTATTGTACCTATACTTGGACGGCGTACATTAGGGTTTGCCTTCTTATTAGAGTTTATTATTTAGAAATATATTTTTAATAATAATTTCAGGCAGGCTTAAAATATATTTTCTAGACTTTCTTCTTGTATTATTTTTCATACAATAGCAGTTTAATTATAAAAATGTTTTTGTCTATCAGTAATTATTTAGTAGTTTTGATTAATTTAGTATATTTAGGCAGACAGGCTAACAGTGTAACAGAGGCCTAAGGGCCGGCAGGCGTGAGGCCAGCGAGGAATTTTAATCGCATCCAAGCTGGCCGATGCCGAGGGCAATAAAAAAACCACTGGCAACCTGCATTTTGGATATGAAACAACTGCTAGGTCGTTTTTAATATATAGAATAACATTTTTAAATTAATTTACGTCGAATTTGTAAGACAAAAGTTTGTATTTAATAATATTTTTTTTAATAAATACTTTCTGGGTGTACAATTTAGATTCATTACATGAACTTATCCAATTCTTAGTAGTTTTCATGTTCAATATTCAACTGCAAGCGAATGTCACATTCACATGTAATAGTGTTATGTTTATATATTAATCAACATAACATTCCTAGCATACTATTGTGTAATGTACACTAACAATAGTGTGGAATATTTATGACAACAAATGAGATTATATAATATAAATTTATAATGAAATATTTATAGATATATCATTGTAAATTCTTGCAAGGTCTTGTTATTTATTATATGTGTACGTATAAAATAACTTTATTGTGTACTTAGCTGAGATGGTACAGTGGTTGATACGCGTGAATCGTTATCGAATATTGCGAGTTCAAGTTTGGCAAGCGCTACTATAGAATTTTACGTTATTGATATTTGTTTATGAATTGAATGATACATTTGTATGGTAGTGGAAAACGTCAATCCTTCTCAAAAGGAAAGCAAGCCTCAACTCAGTGAGCATTGACGAAGCCAGGATTTTTATTGTAGGAGACGGTGTGTTTCGGAAGATCTACGCTTTTACAAATTTGGAGTTGGATATAATTATGGCTTACTAGATATTCTTTTAGAAATGACACCGGGTTTACTTGAAAGGGCTGTGCACATAACCTTACCTGGCTCTCTTTGGAAACTTACAATGATATATATCTTATTCCTCTCCAATAACATATTATTTACAGGTATTAAAGCTTTTCAATTATGTTATAGTATTAATAAGATATGATCGGCATAAAAGTATGAAATTATAATTTATTATCGCATTCGGTATATTATTCCTATAAATTGTCTTTATATAAATAATACAACTATTAGCTACTGGAGAAAATCTCTACCCGTTTCTAGTAGATAGGCAAAGGAGAAAAAAAAAAACTAAAATTAGTTTCGTGGGGCTACGAGTACGAAAGAGAAAGAAGTATTGGAATAGGATCTGATGTTAGAAAGAGATGGGAAAAACTTTGAGTTGAAATGTAACCGGTCCAGGGGAGGCAGATGTGTCTTAAAACCCCCAAGGCATTACAGATTCCAACAATAAGAAAATTTTGTAAAAAAAACAAACGCGGTCCCTCAATACGAATGTATTTAGCTAAATTCAAAGTTTCTGTCAAACATAACGCCTTTAAGCATCATTAAAGGTAAGACTTATGTATTTTTATATATGTATGTTTATAGAAAAATGATAAATTCTTATAAAAAAGTTATACGTAAATATTACACGGGCCGTTTAAATTCCAAGCAAGTCATGAACGTAGGCTGTCGATCGCAGTTGGATGGCATTATTTTCACTTTAGGTAAATTTCTGTTCGAGTTGGCTAACAAAAAATATATAGCTATTAGTCGAACATAGCGTGGCACCGGGCCAAATTACCTGTCTGTTTGTACAAACTCGTTAAAGTTGAATGTTATGAATTAAATTACTTTTAGAAGTCGACTTACAATTTTGTTCTCGTCCGCGACCAATGTTCTCGAACCACGCTTTAAAATTACAAATAACGCTATAAAATAACAAGTATATGTAGTATAGTTGTATAATTCGACAATTTAAGGAGTCGTTTAAAGTAAGATAATCATTGGCATAGTCTAGCAGGCGACATGCGCTACATAGCTTCGTAAAAATGTACTTGTAAGTGCATATAGCTAAGGAATTATGTGGTTTGTTAGGTAGAAAAAAATTCCAAGTATTTCGCTGTCAGAATGCCTTCTGGTTATAGTCTTACTTAGATGATTAAATGAAATGGAAGGCATTAAAATATATTCTTTGTCGCAACATTTAAATGGTTCTATAAAATGTATTTTTTTTTTTATTTATTCGTCAAAATACCGTTTGAATGCTCGTTATAACAAGTAGGCTGCAGAAATGGTCCGGGACGGGATTGCAAATGCGTGTAAAGGAATTCCGGAACAAAAATGCCCGCGTCTACCTGCAGACGCACCCGCCAGATGTGCTCGCATCTCGCGCATACCAACAATAAGCCATGTAAATTGTTTACGTGGAAAATCTGAGAAAATCGCCCGCTAACTGCGCGTAACCGCCTCATTGCGACGCGCCGCCATATGTGAAATTGTCAGCTTTTTTGCATTCCGAGCCGCTGTCCTGTCGCCGACGTTCAGAAGCGATTACGACAATTGTTTACTGACCGGTAATTAGTCGCATTGCAAAAACTGAGGGGTATTCGGTTGATTTAATATCGGGATTTAAAATTAAATTGTTCAGGAATTCGTGAGGTGGTGAATGATTCGCGTGCGGAGGACACGGGACGAGGTCACAGGGGTCCGTTACGGCGTCGGCCGGGCCGGGCCTCGGCGGGCTCGCGTTTCGTCGAACTTATTACGACAGATGGCCGCGGCCCGGGAGGCGGGAGCGGGCGCGGACGCCGGCTCTTCGGAGAGATCGACCTCCGAAATGCGCCCGAGATTGCATTCTTTCGGCGGCGCGGGCGCATTCCACTGCGCGCCATCCGAGCACCGCGCGCCCGCGCCAGTCGACGCGCGCCCTTTTGGGGGTTAAGATGTGTCCGTTGCGGCGGGCGCTCACTATGTGGTCCCAACCGCCGCCTCCCGAGCCGGAGCTCGAGCCAACCTTCCGCGCCCGTGCCGCTTCCGTTGATACTCACACCTGGTGTAGAGGATGTTTCGGCGCGCGACATATAGCGAGAATGGTGCGCAATGAACCGCCAGAGTATGGAGTCTGCGTGGACCCTACCTCAGCTCGCCCTGCCGGTCTATGCGTCCGTGATGAACCCCAGTATCAAAACTTGGATGAGCTGCGAAAGCGTCCCGAGTACGCTAACTTAGACGAGATCAGTCGCGAGTACGGATACCGACTCTGTCCGGAAGGTCAGAACCTCGAGGACGAGGCGATCTATGAAAACATTTTGTCAGTGCGTCAAATTCGTTCCGCGGAAGTGCGTTTAGTGCCGGTGTCGGAAGTACCATACTACGAAGGTCAAGGTTACGTGGCGACTCAAGTTCTCAGCAGAAATGGAACCTTCCCGCAGTGTCCACCGCACACATGGAGCCGGCTTCAACACGCCGGCAGGATGACGGGATCGTTGAGGCTGTTCACTGTAAATATAATTGCACCAAATATTTAAATATATGACATAAAATTTTATTCTCAATACGATTTCAGTCCGTTATACAAAATCTTTATATACTCCTATAGACGGGGCCTGTATAACATTTTGATTTCTTTAGGCAAAACCGGATATGTGTACGAGTGATGAGGTTACTTTTTATACGCATTCCGAGCAAAAAGTTGTTGCTCAGTATGTATAATACCGTATTTATGTCGGTCGCAAAAAATACCTGGTGGAATTCTGCTCTAATGATTCGTTAATTTTAGTGGTGACTCGATGAATTTCGTACGTACCTGTGAAGTATCGTGACCAGGGATTTGAATGTATATTACCGAGGAATGTAGTATTTTCTTTAACTAAATATTACACACTTGAACGAAATGAACTGATTCGAAACAAAAAATAACACGTCTTTAGGAAAAATCAACACTTTCTACATACCAATATTTCGTATTGACATACGATATATAGTTTTACGAATATTTTACGAATATAATAGTATAATTTATATTTATTTTACGCTCGAGTTTGTGATGGTTATTGTGTTTACTTATACGCCGTTAAAGATCGTATTACAGCGAATTAAAATATAATATATTTGCAAAAAACATATTAAAATTCCAACCAATTGTATATTTTAACATCTGCGTCGGAAGTTATAAATAAATATTTATTAGGCAAATTTTTAACAGTTTAATGAGAAAACGTGAAATAAGTATAATAATTTTATGTATTTTGTAATTTCTAAGATTTTTTTACAAGTCTTTGAGATATATAATCGTACAGAAAAACACGTTTCTCAATAACGTTTATTTTCTTGTAATCGAATATATATTTACATATCTATCTTAATTATATAACGAATCATTCTAATTATAAATGAACACACTCTTATGTGACTTAAATATTAATTTATCCAGTGTATTTAGAGATATGTTTGCCGCAAGCGATTTTTGGCGCGGATTTTGTAAATGGTTGTGACATGTGTATGAAATTTTGCTGTAGATTCTTAAGTATTTAATTTCTAGATCTGATAAGTTGCCTTGTGTTTATTGGTAGTGTATAATATAGTAGTATCTAGTTGAGTTGGGCAGAGACTTACTCTCCCTTTCGGTACTGCTGTGGAACTAAGAAACTTGGTAAACTTGGTAAACAGCACATAATTAAAAAAAATATCTTTATTAATCTAAAAATACTGCTTCTACAAACACTGCTGGCAGGAAATGCTTTAATGCGCAACCAACCTTGGGTGCTAAGGTGTTATATCCACAAGGTATATAATATCTTAGCTCCGTGGTTACACTGGCTCACTCACCCTTCAATCCGGAACATAACAATACTAAGTAACGCTGTTTGACAGTAACATAGCTGATGAGTGTATATATAATCTACCCAGGCGGGCAAGATCAAAGCCCTACCACAAAGTAAATACATGTCTGTGGAATGTATGGCTACCATCGGTTCGGAATGTAGATTAGGCAACTTTTTTAGGTGGCAGTAAAAGTCAAACCAATCCTATTTCAAGCAGTTACAAAAACGGACTGCGCCGACTCGAATTAAAATTGATTACAGGATAATTATGATGAAAATACGATAGATACGAGCTAAGCGATATTCATGAATATATTCAAATTGGATGCGTTCACGATAATGGTTATGGTGTATTTTCTCGAGTACTCTATATATATTTTATTTTCATTTTTTTATTGTCAACAGGCAAAGCGGGAGATGTACGATGTCAAAAAGCAGAGGCTGTGTCTAGCTCAAGATGAGTACAAGCACCTAAACAATGCCCTGTCCACCCTCGCCGCGTCTCGAACAAGCCGTGAGTATCTTCAATCCATTATGTCTTCAAATAGTTGTAGGCACTAGTAGTTTATCACAGTGTATCGCGAATGTAAAATGAAAAAAAATTGTCCATGGAGCAAGTAATGTATAACAAAAAACAAACACCCCAATTATTTATCTGTGATCTTTTGGTTCTACTTTCATTACCTAGTAGAGCAGCATTCGTTCCGACTACGATACTTACGAAAAACAGGTCTGAACGAACTTTTGCCTATTTCTTTGCTAGAAAGTAAGAATCTCTAGAATTCTTAGACTACTGTTTTTTCATTAAGCCAATTATTCTGAATATTATTTAAATAAACAACATATACATCTTAATTGATTGGCATAATAAACGCCGACGGCACATTCACATTTAATAAAAAAAATAGGACAATATTACGCAAATATAGTGTCATTAATATCACAAGCATTAACAACCACTTAATCATTTCAGCATTACATTTAAAACATAATCCTTTAAGAAACATTAAAATAATTTATTTTTATAGCTAGATATATTTTCACGACATGAAATAAAACTCTTAATGAAGCTAGCTCAAGATTTACCTTACCCGCGCACACAGAAATTCCAAATAAAAGGCATTGTTTAGGTAAAGTTACGAATCAAGCTTTTTGGTCCCCCACACAATTCTCAATGGCTCGGTGCTGCATTCAATTCCTTATACAATTCTATACAATACAGCGCGCACAATGGGATATGCGATTATCCATGTTCAAAAGGTCAGTTACACGGAGGCTCGAAGTGTGTTTGAATCGAAACTTATTTTTTACTATTTTTATTAAGTAATTTCAATCGGTTTGAAAATGGAATTATTATGAAGTATTATTTAATATTTATTAAAATGTTTAAACGTTGGTAATGCTTTGATTTTTGTTTGATTGTCGACAAATATATAAGCTAGTAATATTTCAATAGGGTCTATTTTTTGTGTGTTTAAATCTCTTATAGATAATATATGAACGATATCTTGTTTATAAAACAAAATAGGTAGTTATCAATATTATATTGTATTTATATAAATAATTATTCATAAGTCTACAATTAATTAAAATCTTTTAATATTATAATTAATATTTGTCATACAGTGTGTTCATCAACAACTTCCGTGACGACTACATCAACGACGTCTCGTCATGATCCCGAACTACTTCGGTCTGAGGTCACTCAGGCGCGCGGTAGAGTCGCGCAGTTGAGGAAGGAGCTAAGACAAGCCAGGGCAGAGGTGGCGTGTGCCAGAAGAGGGGTTGACACGCTTGCCGAGTGAGTTATTTTATTGGAATTATGTGCTAAGACTTTATAGAACTAGTTAAGTATAGTGTAATTTAACTGACTTAATCAAATACTGATAAATCTTTATACTGTTTTCACATAAGTAGTACCAACTAATCCCTAATCTTAAATTAAAAAAAAAACAATTCCAAATAGATATCTCTTTCAGTAATCACAAATTAAAATATTTAAAGGTTTTTAAAAATAATAATAATAATAGTAGTTACGCGAATTCTTTCACCGTCAATAAATATTTGCTAATACCTCATTCTGGTAATTCTAGAAAACCCCAAGTCACGTACGAGCTGTTTCGATATCTACTCGTTGATGCATGATTTATTAGAGTGGCCTCAGGTCAATGGGTCAATTATGATTGATGATGTCGGGGTGTCCGATTTTATTTCTGTTCACCATTGTGTACGGCTATCGAAAGACAGATACGGACTGTTTCTCTATAAAATGTATTTCTTTCAGAGTGGAGCAAAAATTGAGCTCTCAGCAAGGATGTTATAATATAACCGAAGCTCAAGCGATAATGACCGAATTGAAGAACGTTCAGAAATCTCTTACCTCAGGTGAAAAAGAGCGAGCTGATCTTATGCAATCGCTGGCTAAGTTGAAAGATGATTTAACGAGGCTACAATTAGCTGATGCTTCGCCCGATCTCTCAACTCTGAGCTTACCCCAGGAAAAATTGAGCACTGCCTCCCAAACCGATTTATGTGCGGACTTAGTCCCTATTGGCACAAGACTAGCTGAAATGGCGCGGGTTCGCCTACAATACGATGAAGCTAGAAAACGGATACAGCAAATCCAGCAACAGCTTGCTGATCTGGAGGACAAAGTCCAACCGGGTCAAGCGGAATCTGATAAAGATCGACTTCTACTTTTTCAAGAGAAAGAGCAGCTCTTACGAGAACTGAGGAGTATAACTCCGAGGACGAGATCGAAACAAGAAATGAGCGACATCCAATCAGAATGCAAGAGATTAGAACAAGATTTGAAGAATGCATTCGAGATGTCGAATAAATGTATAGCGGACAGATTAAGGCTACACGAAGAGAAACAGTTATTGTTACAGCAACTTAAAGATGCATTGACGTCCATGACGACTTTGGAAGGACAGTTGAAAACCTTGTCAGCGTCTACATTGTCCGTATCAAGTAGTTCGAGTCTAGGGTCCCTTTCAACAGCGAGTAGTAAGGGGTCCTTGAGTTCGGGTATCAGTTTTACAGACATTTACGGTGGGCCGCAGATAGCAAGTACCTTTCAAGCTGACAAACCTATTGATATGGTGGATCTACATAGACGAGTGGAAAGGTAAGCTTGTCATGTTGATTAATTTATTTTTAATAATATTCTCTAGCAAATTATTTTGCTTATTTTTTTGCTCTTATTTTTTGTTTATCTAATAAACATGTTATATTTTTTAATGCATGTTTTTTTGATAATTTGTAAATTCAATGTTACTTGAAATTTGAAACTTTGAATTATATTGTTGATTTAAAATATTAAGAAATTAAATATTAAGGTCTTAATTCTTTCTTAGATTACTTCGCGGTGCGAGCTTCCCAGACAGTGCTACGCCGGGCGCAAGTAGTTCACCATCTCAACCTTCTTTATCTCCAAGAAGCAGTTTATCATCAGCAAGCCCACCACCGCCACCACCATCTTATAATCAGGTATTTATTCATTTTTATACAATTCATACATTTTTAAACATGAATTTGTACACGCCTTTGTATTTGTTATTTTTCAATAACTTTTTATGATAGTAAAGTAAATAAACTTAAAAATGTATCTACAGGTGGAGAGGCAAAGACGACAGCAAAGAGAACTCGAAGAGAAACTCGCTGAAATGAGGATAGGCGTCGCCACGGGACTTAACGAAGTCACTGGGCTGTCTACAAGTGAGTACAGAGATAAAAAAAAATAACTTATTCTAAATTATTTCATCATTTGCCCAGTAGTATCACTCGTCTTTTTTGCTTGTACTATGATTATTAAAATTATAATTTTTTTTCAGTTCCTGTGCAACTCCAAGGTCCTGGACGACCCTGTGAGCCTCTATCCCCCATTTCGGAAACACCTCCGCCACCGCTCTCACCGAGAACTCCATCATCTAGTGGTGAGGACTTTTGTAGAGCTTTCTAAACCTTATTTAATTTTATAGAATATGAGCACCTTCGGCGCTATATTCAAAGCTGCAGACTCTTCATTAAAAACGATTTATGTCGTGAATTTAGAGATTAGATAGATATATATCATAATATTTATATGAATTTATTATTAATAATAAATATAATAATGTATATTATTACTATGATAGGTACAAACACTAGATCAGTATCGGCAGCAGTAAGCGACGAGTCGGTGGCTGGCGACTCCGGTGTATTCGAAGCCGCGCAGGCTGGAGACGCAGCTAATGCTGGTAAGTCATATTAAGCCTTAAATTATAGGGAATAAGATATTTTTTTAGCATTAGCAGCCCGTAAATGTCCCACTGCTGGGATAAAGGCCTCCTCTCCCTTTGAGGAGAAGGTTTGGAGCATATTCCACCACGCTGCTCCAGTGCGGGTTGGCGGAATACACATGTGGTAGAATTTCGTTGAAATTAGACACATGCAGGTTTCCTCACGATGTTATCCTTCACCGCCGAGCACGAGATGAATTATAAACACAAATTAAGCACATGAAATTTCAGTGGTGCCTGCCTGGGTTTGAACCCGAAATCATCGGTTAAGATGCACGCGTTCTAACCACTGGGCCATCTCGGCTCATTTTTTAATTATACATTAATTAACTAATTCTCTTTTGGTAATTACTTACTTAAATTTATTTAATTCTAATGTTAACTTTTATTGTTACAGTGAACAGTGCACAAATTGAGATCAAATTGCGCTACTGTTCCGACGAGAGTGCGCTCGAAATCGGCATCCTGAGAGCTAGGAATCTTCACGCTTTGTATATCGATATGGAAACTGAAGTGTAAGTTGTATTCTCATATCGACCATTGATATATTATTTGTTAACTCATATTGCGAACTTATTCGAAGTCATTCTCATTACTCGAAAAAGTTAAAATGGATTCCCTGATCGAAAGCTTTAGAAAGGACATATTTTTAGTTTATAAATGTATGTACGGATACAGCAAGTGCCTTCCGGAAAATCTACTCCGTTCGAAAATAAATCATGCGTAGGACCAACTCTGCTGTACTTGTATCAATATGTAAATATAAATAAATAATAAATAGAAGTCAAACATGTAGTCACATAATTTCAAAATCTGGAATAATTGGTACATATTTTGGTTTGCAACCCAATTGAATTTAGGGGTTCCAAAGGGTACGATGTCAGAGCCATTATTATTTCTTTTATGTAGAGTTAATAAATTAATTAAGTTCATAAAGTTGCATAACTTCTTACTTATAAAATAATATGTAATCATCAATCACTCGGTTATAATGAATTATAATATATTTTAATAAATTCTATGATGTTACGTGATGATTATGTGATACAATATTAAGTAAAACTATTAACTTTCCAGGGCAGTCCGCGGCGCACTCGTGATGGGTGGTGGCGGTGGTATCGCTTTCAGTACCACCGCTTTAGCTTGGCGGGGTGCCACTCTGCTGTGGAGGAAAAACCAGAGAGCATCTCTGGGACCTAGGGCATTGAGGGCTGCAACGCTACAGCTGAATTTAGCTGCTGGAGCTGAATGCTTGGTAAGTACATATTGACTATGATAAATGTCCTTGATATTTTTTTTTTCCAAATAATAATTTAAATTATAATGCAAAAGCGATATTAACGATTTACAGATAAATCATATATTAATCATATTACTACCTTTAATATATATTTTAAGCCATGTGACATTTAAATTCAATTCAAAAAAATATTTAAAATGATGATACTAGCCAAATTCGAGTATTCGGCTATCAGCCTTGAGTGCCATGTGATGAATACAGAGGCGAGAGCGATATATTAACTGATATATTTTTATAAATTAAGACGAATTTTTCCATCGTCGTAATGATATTAAAGACTAAATCGCTTTGCAGGGTTGCACGCAAGTCAGCTTAGCGGACTTCGACCCGGATTCCGTGTCCCAGAAATGGTACAATGTGTTGAGTTTTAGAAGCATGAGACGAGACGAGAGCTCCGACGAATCTACGGTCATTAGTTCGCAGACCTCTACTCTCACGAGGAACAGAGGTAAGAGTTCGATTTAAAAAAATGGATTTTGTATCATATTATATACATTTATAATAACCCTTTGTTAAATGTCGATCGTAACACATTATTTTTGGGAATAAAAAAAATAGCTTTCTGTCTTTCCTATTGGTATTAAATTATGACACTAAATTTTAATTATTAAAATAAACATTTTCAATCTATGCATTTAGGTATCGCAGTTCTTGTGTTTCATTGTTTTTTTTTTTTGGTTGTGCAACAGGACCAGAGAGTATGACTAGTGCGGAATGTAATGTGGACTGTGAGAACTCTGCCTCTGAAGACGAGGAGTCAAGGGAACCTTTAAATCAGGTAAGATAAATAAATAATCGAAACTTATTTAAAGTATACCTCTTAAAAGCAAGCCAATGCGTACAGGCTGATATGGGGCTATTATTCATATAAATATTAGTAATTAGTAATTTCCCGCGCAGATCGTTGAAGAAGATTCGTTCGAAGATTACATTCCTGAAGAGGACATAACGTTGGAGGACGAGTACTTACATCCCGCCACCGCCGAGAAAGAGACAAACACTGAGTGCAATTTCTGTCCGGAGGGAGCAAGACAACTGCATAGACGGTACGTACTCCTCTCTCGCTTCAGATGATATATATGTGTATTAAAGACTCGCTGCCCGCAGTACGCCGCTTGTCGATAAATACCACTATTGCAATTTTTTTGTCATTATCATTGTAATTAGTCTTATTAATATTCTATGGATTTTAGATATATGTTATTATTTGTTACTATATTGCGTTTCAATATTACTTCCCTTATTATTTTTGTGCTTTTGCATTTTTTATTTATACATCGATACGTGGAGCGTCACTATGACGCTGTCTCACTCTCACATTTCTCATCCCGTTGCCAGCGGGTCTTTAATACTATTATGGATCGTATATTCTATGGTATAGTCAAATAATAATAGTTAAATATAATTTAGGTTAGTTAATAAGGTGGTGTGTAATGGTGGTGGATTGGTGGAAGTATACAAATTTGAGCATATTTTGTACGTGTAATTCGAGAAAAAAACCGTATAAATGATATTTTTATCCTACAGGTTTTTCTTGTATTTTATAAGTTTATCTATTGATTAGATGTTTTTTATCATGTATCACAGAAAATACATTGTGTGATGCAAAGTGTATCAAAAAATATATATGTAGTGTGACAAAAAGTGATCGATTTTGATACTTGATCAGCTCTAGTACCGATTATAGGGTCCATATTATGGGGTCCCTAGAAAATGTATTTCTGCTTCCTTCAGATACTTAATGAGGCGGGAAGCCGACGGCAAGCCTCACGTGGATATGGCCTTAGAGAAATAGTTATATACCGTCCAAAAATACATATCTGTAAATATTGTAACGTAGGTATGTTTGCATTGTGTCTGATAAAGCCTTTGATCAGAGTGTGCACACTTATTATAAAAAAATGTTTAAAATGTTTAAATATCACCTAAGGTTAACAAGATGTTTAACAATTTTGTTTTTTGTCATATTAAGAGGGACATCTGTAATGAATTACTTAGCTGATATAATTGATGTTTAAAAATATGCATGGAGAGCGTATAGCATGGCATGGAATCACAATGTTAGTGTATCTATTCGTACGCAGTATCTATTACACTATCTAACGCATGACTCTACATTTCAAATTGAATTTTTGGATTGATGGATTGAATCTTAATACTAACCCTATTATTTAATCACAATTGATCAATTGGTTTATTTTCTGAATTAGCTCGTGATCGTTAACATATTTTCGTTGTATTCGCATTAAAATGTAATCGTTTTTATAATTTATTTTACAGCAAAAGTCAACAAGTTAGCTCAAACCCTGAAGAGTCGCTCGCGACTATAAAACGATCTCAAACGTTCTCGCCTCAACCTCAAAGCATCAGCAAAGGCCAGTACATTTGCAGGTGAGACCGTGTTTATATTACTTACAACCTATTCAATATATTTATATGATTTGATATTAAATTAACTTATGGATGATGGATGGGCACAACATTTAGACACCAAGCATCTGCTTATCTTAAAGAAAAAAGTGTTTATTTAAACAATTTTTTCTCTCTTTTATTATAATTGATTTGACTTAAGATAATTCTAAGAGAAGATAATTCTGTCACTAACAATCCACCAAATATGACTTTAAGCTTAGAAGTCTTAAATAAATTTTTGGCTACATTTTTTTCAAAATATTAATTTTTTCATATTGATAGTCTTTGAGACGAGACACTATTTTTGACTATGGACTGAAATGTGTGATTTAAATATATTTTTTGACGAATAAATGATGTTTGCTCCGCAGATTAAACCGATCTGAGTCTGACTCGTCCATGGCGCAGTACGCGCGAAGAGGCACGCTACAACCCCCACCTGTGGGCATTCCGTTCGATAGGAGCGTCCGAGAAAGGAGATCCTTGAGGTGTGTAGATTTTGGCAGTCAAACATGCGATCACTTCCGAATTTGTCGTCGGTGTGCCGTCTAATCTACATACATATATATTAATATACGGATCAAAAAGTTTGTAAATTTTTTTACGCGGACATGGTTTTTTTTGTATTGTAATAATGACGAGATATTCAATCAACGATGAAACGTATACGTATGTATACAACTTACGAGTCAACGTATCCTATAGCGAAATGATTTTCGTGTCCGGAGTAACGGGCGAGCGGCAGTAATAACCGAGTGTTTCCCGCGGGGCAGATGGGGCCGCGGCGGCGCGGCGCGGCGCGGGGCGGCGCGCAGCCGCTCGGCGCGCACGTCGCTCGACCTGTCGCTGGACCTGCGCGCGCAGCACTCGCGCCTCACCGACCTGCGCCACGAGATCGCGCACCTCACGCACCTCAAGAAGAGGTAAGCGCGCCGCCCTCGTCGAGTTGCTGTCGAATCAGGAGCGTGATTGGTGGGAAAGAGCGCCGTCATTCTTCAGGAGCCGAGGCCCAGTGTTTAGAACGCTTGAATCTTAACCGATATTTGCGTGTTAAGACCCAGGCGAGCACCACTGAATTTCCATGTGCTTAATTTGTGTCAATAATTCATCTCGATGAAGGAAAATATCATGAGGAAACCTGCATAAATGTCTGATTTCCATTAAATTCTGCCACATGTGTTTCCACCTACCTAGTAGAATAATCTTTAAGCCTTTTCCAGCGGTAGAACACTCACAGGCCGTTACTTTTTGAATTGTAATTTCCTAACAATTATTTTTTTACAAAAACCAAAAAATATATACATATAAGTACATATGTAAAACTCTCAAATGCTCTCAACAGATTAGAAGAAGCTTGCGCTCACGGTGACCCAGCTGTTGCCGCGTGGGTGGCTGAAGACGAAACTCTTCGGAGGCTAATCTCAGCGCCGCTGGAATCTGGAGACAGAGTGTCCAGACTGTTTCATCGTACGTGTAGAGAGATATATCGGCTACGGAAGTCCAGGCAGGGAGGAAGGAAACCGGATTTGGTGACTTTCAAGTAAGAATCGATATGCAAACTCTTTAGTCAAATGTAAAAACTAGAGCCAGACACTTACTTTTTATTTTTTCTTATTTACTAAAAATCCTTTAATAAATATTACATGCGATTAAAATAATACCAACATTTTAGCAAATTAGCTTATAAATAACATATTCGTTATATTATTACAGAGAAAAGATGGCATTCTTCACGCGCGCCAAATCAACCGTACCAGTTCTACCCGATGAGGAAGGTGATTTATCTGAAGACGACTGGGAGGAACTCGAAGAGAGACGGACCCCAGACGGAAGATCGTCCAAAACCTCCTACGAACTACGCAGGGAACCAGCCAGCAGCCAAACCGATAACCGAGACCAAGTGACCCAGGTTATCGAATGCAAAAACCCGTGTATACCTGAACCATTTAACTTGACTATCCATGAAGATAACAATGAGGAAAAGAACGAAGCCAAGACTGAGGATGTGAGGTACGACTTTGTCGTTGACAGAGTCCTAGGTGTTCAAGTTTGAGTGGACTAGTTGGACTATATAGGAAATGTAACTAAATATTATCAGCCAAAATGGCTTTAAAAAGCAGTCTCAATGGAAATTTTTAGATAATGTTTATGAAATTGTCTTCCAAAAGCTGCTACTAATTCTATTTCAAAAGATTTTTTTTTTCTAAAAAAAAGATAATTAACCTTTTTGTTAATTAAAATGATTGTAAAGTTTTTGTTTTCAATTGTGTCCAACTAGTTATGCCTGTTATTTGTTTAGATTTAAGATTAGTTAAGAGGAAAGATCAGTATGAACTGTGGCTACAGACGTGCGGTTACGTTAGGTATCTTAGTGGTCTGTTACTTAGGACATTCGATTTGTTAAGGTATACCGAATTGTGATATATTAAATATTTTATTATTTAACTAAAATGTAACTATATTTGTTATTATCAGATAATTTAATTTGAACTCCTCAACAAAAAAAATCAAATTTTAAAATTGTTTTTTTCCCACGTTTGTTAGTAATGCGAAGGAAATATTTAACATTTCAATATTTAAACTAAAATGTAAATTTAATTGCTCTAATTTGATCTTTAGACCTCACAAAATTAATTTGTTGCATACATAAGATAAGATAAAAAGAAAAACATCTGTGTTGCCGTTACAAAAAAAAAAAATATTTTATATATCACAATTAGGTTTAGTAAAAGGATCGTAATATACGGCACCATAATAAAATTTCACTTATTTACTGTGATTGCAATTGCCTTTTGAGATTTCTAGATTGAAGACTGAAATGTAATAATTATGTATCTATTATATTATATATAAACCACAATCATGTACGTACACATGAAAATGGGGTGCCATAATGAAATCAGTAGAAAATCGATCGGATATATAGATCTATTCACACACGAAGGCTTGACGCCCCCCACCCCCCTACGCTAGATTATCGGACAACGTAAAAATAATAGGTTTTTTTTTGTGACATTAGTAATGTTACGCACACTTTAACCAATTTTTCTTTATTTATTTATTAGGAAGCCATCGTTATATACTGAGAATATATTTCTTTAAAACATATACATATATATGTTATTATAAATAATAGTGTGTTTAAGAAAAGCAATACTAAAATTTAACGGAATTTATAATTAACGTTAACTAACAATGATGACAAGGAATAGTAAGACCCAATGGTGATAAAAAAATCATATTATTTGAAATTTTTAAAAGATATATATGGGTTCGGGTCATATAACTTCATAAAGTAGGTTTTGAGTTTGACCGTATATCAGTTAAACGATTTATTAAATAAATATCATTTTTTTCTCATTTTAATACCGATAATTTAGCGGGTGTGTGTGTGGGGAGGGGGGGTTTCCTTTGCGAGCGAACAGATCTGTAAGTTTTATTATATACATTTTTATATATTATTGTACAAAAAAAAAACGTGCCTTAAATTTCGGTGCCTTGTTCGTTCGGCCAACCGTGTGCCATAATGGGCAAAAAACATCGGTGTACAAAGTAGTGTATGGAGAGTCACAAAAAAAATGCCAAACTTTTTTTTTTTTAATAATAGTGGAAGTGTAAATAGATACGTAAAGACCCACCGGGCTATATCGGTTGTATATAACGAATTGTAGGTTCCACCGAATAAGATGACTTGATAGGCCAAAAAGTTCGCTTTTGTATATACGGCTTCGATTGTTGTGCTTTTCGTTGTGTCGTGGGTCACACGAGGAGATGACGACAATTATTATGTAGTATTTGTTCTATTCTCTATTAAATTTGAGATTCAAAATGTCAATTTCATTTTGACATTAGACAGCTTATACTAAAATGTATTCTTTTGGTTACTGTAGAGATTTTATTTAAAAGGGTGTGGCCGATTTTTACCTGCCATAATTCATTCCTAGTGAATTGTTTATTTAAACCGTCATTGGGACCAACCCTTTCCAACCTCCTAGTTAAGATATTATTCGCCAACTTTTCGTCCAAATGTTGGTTGTTGGAATTGCGTTGTGTATTATTCGAGTTTTTATATTATAATTCCATGAAATCGTGTGAACATTTGATCTGAAATTGTACTGATGGCAGACATCTCAATATTTCGACCTCGTACGAAAGATGTGAGTTAGATTAATTATTGTAAATCTTGTAAATTGAAAGCGTGTAAATAATTCGAGATTAAATATGCATTCTGATTTTAAAATTATTAATTAGATGTATTTTAAGTATTTTATAACGAAGCAACGGCTCCGTAGATAGTTGTAATAATTAATGTTGCATTATTGTAAAAAAAAATGTATATTTTATATAAACATTTATGTGAAGTTTATACATAGTTTTTTTTTTTTTTTTGTAATTGTTACGAAGGTGAACATTGTTTTGCCAAATTAATTTAATGTTTTAATTCTTCCATTAAAGAAAGGGATTATATTTTGTAAAGACGCCAACACCGATGATAGGAGGTTGATATTAATAAAAAGTGAAAATAAAAATAATAAATCAATAATTGCATCGTTTGATTTTATATCCTCACGTTATATACTAGTATTCGCCCTCGTGTTAGGGAGTTCGTTGGTTTTCGGTATAAAATGTACCCTATCTCCTTCCTTGGGATTCATCATTCAGCTTGATCATTAACTAAATTTCAACAAATTCGGTTCAGTGAAAACAGACACACATTTCCGTTTTAGATTTTTTTTTCTGTTACTAAATATTATAAATAAATTTAGTGCTAGACGGAAGGGCAAGCTGATGGTAAGTGGTCACAATCACCCAAAAGCAAAAACATTAGCTTTGAAAGAAGAATTAAACCCTCCTTACATCGACAATGCGATAGGTTTCAAACGCATATGCCGAAATGTTGGACACTTTCCTTGCAACTTTAACTTTTATGAGGCCCGAAGTATTTTTAATTAAAAGTATTTTCTGTGGCCCACCGGGACTCCGTTGGATCAGGGGACATGCGACTGCATTGGCATAACTACGCCAGTGCCTTCAAACCGGAACACGTCTATACTAAGTATTATATTATTTGTTTGGCGGTAGAATATCTGATGGGTGGATGGTACCTACCCATGGCTTGCACAAAGCCCTACCACCAAGTGAAACTTGTCATACCTGTTTCATTCAATAGCTACCGTGAAATATAGATTAGAAAGCCAGCAATGCTAATCTAACAATTAAAAATTTAAAGGTAATCGCGAGGCCTCGGTTTTCGTTACACTGTTTATTCCATCGTGTCACGCTTCATTCTAGTTATTAAAAAAACAAGAAGATTACGCAACAATAATCGATACACAATGAATCGCTTATGTAACATGATCGTTGCGTGTCTAACGCGTAAAAAAAAAACTTTAAAACTATTTAAAGTGCAATTTAAATGACAAAGTTTTCAAATATTACGAGAATGCATTGCAGACATTAAAATTCCATTTGTACAGCAAAAACTTTCAATATTTAATTTATGTGTAGCAGTAAAAAGCATAAATCAAATGTGATTTCGTTGTTTTTAAGGATTCCGTATAAATATAAACTTAATTTAGTAAAAATAGAGAATCTAAACATAAACGATCTATTCCTTCTTCTCTCAAAGTGGTTAATATGTGTGTGGTATGTTTCCTGAAGACGTTTTTCGCAGGCCAGTCATAGTAAAACCTAACTTGGATTTTAAACTACGATTTAAGCCTTAGCCATGACCATTTCGACTAAATTATAAATCATATAAAAATAAATTTAAGACAAGAACAAGACAATATTTCTTTCTTTTATTACAAACAATATATATGTATATAATACAACTTTGTCTTTTAACGTTAGGTACTGACTGATAATTAGATATTAATGTTTATTAAATTAATAATAATAATAAATTATTTAAATGAGATTTGAAAATATTTAATTATCAGTTTAAATGTAATAGTTTAATACAAAATAGAAAACATCATATTACATCATATACTACTTTTTATAAATAAAACTTCTTCGATAGAATTTCAAATGTGTTCCTTAAATATTACAGCACGGTGCCCTAACTACAATATAGCACATAAGCGTTTTTGCTAAGGCATACCTACAGTCAAATTTCTTACATAAGGCGTTATACAATGCTAATGGCGCGGGGCCGACTCCACTCACGCGAAGGGGCAATCTTATAATCTACAACCGTGTAGATTACACCTCCTACTGACTAAACTCGAAGAATTTACTGTTATATGGTGCATCCACTAAAGCTATTTTGAAATGCATATATCCGTATTGTTTATAGAGTAAGCACTATAGTATGCCAATTGCCAATTGGCTGGAATATTTAAATTGTTAATATTTTTTATTAGATTAAACACATTATTTAAATATTAAACATGGCAACTAAAAGCGTTAGGAATGATTGTGACGTCATATTGTCACTGAAGGAAGTGCTTGAGACGCATATATCGTTCACGAGATGCTTTAACATTGTGACGTCATATGCGCTCGGAAATTATCTATGCTACTTTTACATGATCCTGGTTGTTGTCCGCGGTTTCGTTCGCGTTTTAGGGTTTGGTCGTTAGGTGTTAGGGATAAAAAGTTCTATAATTTATTTGTTATTGCTTGGGATTTAAATTTGCCGCTCACCAAATATCATCAATTTTCGTTTAGAGGTTTTGCCGTGAAAGAGCGACAGACAGACAGACGAACAAAGTTACTTTCGCATTATAGTATTAGTATAGATTACATCAACACGTTTTTTTAAGTTATGTGGGTAAGTTAGGTGGTACATTTAGTTATAAATTAAATAAAGTATACAAAATATGACATGTGAACAAAAAAACTCTGTCTGTGATACATTCTGTTTTAGTTCATATTACTGTAAAAATATTTCTAAGCAAAAACTCGTAAAAGAAAATTATGGGTGAACTTTACGAAACAAATTATCTTTAATGAACCTTTAACATTTAAAATATTATTTATTAAAAAAAATAAATGTTTAATAATATATTTTTCATAAAGTACATAAGTATTAGTATTTTAAGTAAAACTTGAGGGTTGCTCCTACATTTAGTGACTCAGTTGTAACCATAAAGTTAAGGTAGTTAAGCGCTCACGCACAGGATATGTTTTAATATAACCTACATTTGAAACTCTTGGTTCTAACCTTTTTTAATATACATTTTTTATTTCACCATTTCTAAGAAAAGGGGAAAATTTTTTGACCCTATCGTTAATCTTTCCCGTTAAAATTAGGGTGAATTTAATTACAAGGGCAGTGAAATAAATTAAATCGTTAATTTCGAATTTGCCTAATTAACATAGATCTATAGATATATCTCATAAGATAACTTAAAGCTTATCAATCACGAATAGACTTAATACCAAGTGATGTAATTATACGTACAGTTATATGTATTTATACGCACCTTCTGGGTCCAAATCATCCAAGGACCTCTCGAACACATAACCAAAAGTGCCATTGTTCCAGCCGTTTAGGAGTTTAGAGAGATAAACACATACATAAGAATTATTTATATAAATATATAAATCGTATTATAATGTATTAAACGAGGCGTGAATAGGCATCTTGCATGGCGAGGACGGCTAGTGCAGTTCATTCTCCCAGGCTATACTGGCCGACTTCGTGTTTGGACTCTACTACCGCTTACCTACGATGGAGTGGAGTCATATGTCTACCGGGATTGTATAAAAAAAAAAAAATCTTTGATGTTGTAATTTAGAATGCGCACTAAATACCAAATATCTTTGTTCATAAGAAGTAATCGAAAGTTTATTAGTACTTGCGTGAATATTACTGGATTAGTAAACGTTAACGTATGTAGCAGATGGCACGCGACTTGTATGAGACAATTTGTTTAAAATATTCATAAGGTATTGAAACAAATGTCATGTTAATAACTTAATAATAAAATATTATAAATGCTAAAGTTTGTTTTTAAATGTTTTTTGTTCAATAATACTCGAAAAAATGGATGGAACGAAAAAAAAGTTATACAGTAAAATATATATCTATTTTACGTTATACAAAGTAATGTGAGTATCAGCTCATTTAAATTACCAGCAGTATCAAATTACAAGTATCAATTATTATTCAGTGGGAGGTCTATGTGCAAGCCCGTCTGGAAAGGTACCACCCAGCCAACACATAAATCATAATCTACCGCCCAACAGTGTTGTCCTGATCCAGTTTGAATGGATTTGTATTACTACAGATACAAGGGAAATATCATTTTCGTTCCTAAGGTTGGCGGCTCATTGGCGATGTAAAGAATGGTTACTATTTCCTGAAGTGCCAAAGTCTATTGGTGGTGGTGACCTCTTACCACCAGGGGGCCCATTTAACCGTCCATAGATATATTATAAAGGTATTTATAAGTGTGTGATTGCTTAAACAATATAGTGTCTTCGTTTTTCGAATTTCAAATCTAAAATTACAAAATGAGATAAATCAAGGTTTAACATCCACTAAACAACCTTTGTAAGTAAGGACTAACGTCCTAACACTCTTAAAATTAGGGGAATAGTTAGACGTAAAATATGTTACGAACATGCAATGTCGCCATCAATTGAATTAAACAGCACTTTATGAGAAGGCTACAAATAAATCACTTTACTATGAAAACTTTCAACACCCAACAGACCAATATCCAGGAGTGCAAATAGCCTGAACATCACGCGTTTGGTGCCTTGCTGATGATAATCAAGTCTTGGGCCATCGGTGACGCGCTCCGGAAGGTCTCTTATAATTTGTGTTTGGGGCATGGTCAGAACCCTGGTTTCGCCCAAACGCTTGTTCCGCTTAAAATAAAAATCCAATATAAAAATCGTCTCGCTTTCCTTGGCACGCAGCAAATATTTAAAATAACGAGTAATGATTATTTACAAATCAACAATAATAATTTAAGATGATGATGCGGGTTAGTTTTGATTGTGTCTAAAATTTATAATTAATTAAATAAATAATGATATATGCATGCGTTCATGCGTTCGTTTTGTGTTATAATTAGCTCGCAACAAATGTATTCTACAGTATTATTCTTTAAAAACTCACTTCGTATCTCATTCATAAATCTTTGAGAATCGATTTATGATGACACTATAACTTAAATCATCAATTATTAAAGTATCATAATCATTATTATAGACAATTTCGCCTACCATCATTTTTCAGAAAAACTTAAATGATTTTCAATTGTTTTATTTATATTTTTATGTGCATGATCTTTTATTACAGGAATAAAAAATTGCCAAAACGAAAACTTTCAAAATTAAAAATGAATTGTTCAGATAAAAGTTAATTGATGATTGAAATATTGGTGATTGTCACTTTTACTGTTTTATAAAAGTAATAAAACATATCAATAAGTTTTCGCGCTTCCCCCACGTGATGGAAAGTAGGGGGGGGGACTTCCTGGAGCCCTGGACGCCGAGTGCGCCCAGGTACACCAGGTTTACCCACTAAAAACCAGCGGTACCCTCTTCGTCTTTTGGCGGGCGCCACAGGATCGCTTGCGCATGCTACCGTGGCGCCCTGACAGTCAGCCCGCCTATGCGGGCCTCCAACAACTAGAGGGGGTTCTCGGTTTAATGAGACCCCCCCTAGTACCAGCGACGCCTATTGAGGCGAGGGGAGAAGGTGCGCGTAGCGCTTCTTCCTCTTCCGCGGTCGTCTTCGGCGAGCGGGTCTGCTCTGACACCTAAAAGCTCGTAGTTGCATTTGTGCGCAGCGCAGCGATGATACTGACACGTCTGCGGAGCATATCGTCGGTGAGCCGGCGGTAAAACGCCGGTGAGTGTCGAGATGGGCCGACAATGTTACTTTCATAATTGTACCTAAGCCATGTAGAAGTATAGGTTTTGTTCTGATTTTAGGCTCTCATTATAATTTGTTGAATTGGAGTAAACTCGCATTTTTACAAATTGATCGGGAGGATATCCTCCTGACCAATTTCGGCCAGTCAAATTGAAGCTGTGCCGATTGCACAGAAGATGTATTTAGTGTTCCAGTGTGCCTGTGTGTGTGTATGCGTGTGTAGTCACACAAGTGCAATATCTGTTCTATTATTTTCATAGTCAGATAGGACGTCAATACGATACGATCGGAAATCGTTCAGTAAAGGTTATTCTGTAAGCAGAAATTCGGAACTCACTACATACACGTGTAAAAGTGTTTGGTATGACGTAAATCGATTGTCAACATTTCATGAGTGAGTTACGAAGTGACTATGATTATAGAATCACACAGTTTGTACAGACTTTGCTTTTTTACTGATGAATGAGTGTGTCAAATACTACCGTGACGTTAAGCAGCGTTATATGACGTATATTTCATACGGCGTATATTTAAATATACATACATATATGCTATTTAACAGAAAATAGTTGATATGGATAAAACGTAAATATGATAATAGCTCTAAATAGAGTAGATTTTGAAGCGAATTTAACTTACAAAAGTACTGCATAACATTACAATAATATTTTATGAACTATAAAAATAAAAGGAACGCTTTAAAATGCTTTTTTCTTTACAGTTTCGGAATGTTCGGAAATTCAAATTGTTTATTTTGTGAACTAAAACACTATTTATTATAGCATAAGGATAGCATTAGATTGGTTCAAAATTGCGGCAAAATTAATAAATAATAGTTTATTTAGAAACGCTATATAGAACGTTTTTTTTTAATTCGTACATCGACATTAAAATTTCTGTAAAAATAATATCCAAAGTATGATAAAATTACTTTAAATAATTACAATTCATTTTTTTTTTTTTAAATATATCGTTAAAATAATAAAGTAATCAATTCCGTATAAAATATCATAAATATAACATAAATTGTAATCACAGAATTTTCAGTAACATCAACACTAAAATAAGAAGTTTTAATGTAAAGTCGCTATCGCTTATGACTCACACCATACAGTTGCGTGACTGGCTACCGTCACGCGCCGCTTCGCCCGGAAATGTCCGGGTGGTGGGGTGAGGGGGAACGTGCAATATACCCACTATTGGTATTATGGAAATGCTTTACTGACCGACAGTATGGTATTATGTTTATGGTAAGTTATGAAATTTTACTGGCGAATAATTTTAAAGTATACGACACATAATTTGATATTAAATATTTTTTTCATGTATAAGGTTTTCATGCTATCCGCTATGTTGAAACTCGTCGTCAGATGGCGTTGCTGTCATTTACTGGCACGGCTTTGGGTGAACCCGTCACTCATAAGATAATCTACAGCAAAACAGGAATAGGTACTGACGTGTTCCGGTTTGAACTGTGAGCAAGCCAATGTAGCTACTAGTACAAGACACATGAAATCTTAGTTATCCAGATTGGTAGCACATTCTTACTACGCCAATGTCTTTGAGCGGTGGTGATCACTTACTATCGTGGCCAATAAGATCGTCCGCCTAACTATATTATTTAAAAAAAAAACTTATATGACATTCAATCGTTTGAAATGACAATTCTACTGGTATATACTATTCAAACATATATGTTTTTTTTTATTGAGTTTGTTATAGAGTATTGTTCACTGCGCCGGGAAAATTTATCACATCGAGGTGGCATACTCGTAATTACATGATATCTATACTTAATAGAAGCAGCAGATTGTAGGTAGCAATTGTCAGACTAATATTGATAGAATGGTTCAGGTTTGTTGCGTATCACGAAAAAAAACTACACAGAATATGTCGGGTTTTGGAATTTTGTAATCAAATTAGTAAAGTTTTGTAAGTTGTAAATTGATGTAGAAACTTATAAATAAACGAATCATTTCAATTTATTTACCAATTAACACTCTGCATAGTTGTTGTTAGTCATTATTTTATTTTGTTATATTTAAAGTTCTAATTTATACGGAGTACTTATAGAAGCATGATGATGTCGTTCTGACTGTTTTCGATCCATCCATCTTTACAAGACATATCATAGTGCACAAGTGTGTGAGCAAACACAAGGTGCACTCTGTATTCAATCTATCTTAAAATCCGATATAATCAGAAAGATTTTAAGAACAGAACCAATGGTTTTGGGTGCTTTCCGAGGCACATACATTCAACTCCCAAACTCCGGGCTGTTAATGGGGATTTTTTTCAAAAATCCAATAACCTATTTTTATAAAAAAATAATAAATATAAAAAATAAGTAAAGACATGCAAGGTTTTAATTATTGATACAAACATTTTATTTTAAACAAATTAATGCATTGCTTATAAACCATTAAATTTCTAACTAAATGAATAAAAATCAGCAAAGGAAGTACTACTAGGGTTTAATGGTAAAGTTTGCTAAATGATTTTTTCATGCAACTACACACACAGACACACTATAAACCGACCCCAAGTAAATGGAATTGAAATAATAATTATAGACTAACTGCGTTACTGGTTGGTTTGTATTCCTAGAATTTACATTGCGAATCGGAGACCTGATATGTTAAATGTCAATTTCATCGTATTTATAAGCGCATACTTTTATAGAGGTTCTTTTGAAATATATATTTGTATTGTCATATTTATTAAAACGATATCATAAATAAGAACATGAAATTAACGCTAGTCAATAGTTTAATTTTAAAACGGATGAAATTGCAAAGCACAGTTACCTACTTATTTAATAATATTTTATACTAAAACCTTCTTCGAAACACGTTAAATCTTCCGATATGAGTTTTTTATATATTAATTTTGTATTTTTCATAAAGAGTACCTCGAACTAAAAGTTTATCAGTTTTTATTTAAATAAAAGAAAGTGAAAATTATGGAAAACATAATTTGTCCGTCGTTTTCCCGTGTAGTTGACAACAATGCCCTAGTGTCACAATGGCAGTCAGGTATGTCATTTAACTCATGCGCGGACGAGCCCTGAATACCGACCTCCGTCGACGCCAGCCGCGGCGCAGCCATACTTATAGCGATGCGCTGTTTGATTTGTTTGTGATTTATATTTTGGACCACAACGTCAAACTTTGGTAGTAAAAGGAACGGATGATTAATTATTGGCTCATTGAGCTATTTGTGTACAAATTTTTGTTTTAATATCATTATTTTTAGATTACAATTTATGATTATACAAATAATAATAATTGATATATGACAATATTCCTAAATTTTTATAAAAATTTAAAGCAACATCCTACTAATTATTAATAGATGTTAAAATCAATGTTACTAGGCTATTGTAATATATTGAAATATTAAGTCAAAAAAGGATAACGGCGAAGTTTGAATACGTTTCTCTATACATTTTATGCATACCTATGATGTAAATGACACATTGTAATAGATTTATTATTTATAATTTGACAGATTGTAGATTTAATTTAATGTTTCCAAAATATATTTCGTAAACATAAAAAAAAAAACAAATATTATTAAATTTTCGAATAGTTGACGGCAGATTAGAGAAAATATTTAAGTCCCATACCCGAAACAAGGAAATACAAATAATAATGTTTGATACCATAACCATGACAGGTTTTAACCAAAGCCAATTTCCCTCCAGAGTAGAATAAAACTAGCATTAGAAGTAGGTACTAAAAGCTATTGTAATTGCTAGTACACACATATAACGTTAAATAAAAAGCAATTATCGATTTTTCTTTGCTTGCACGCCAACAGTATGACCACACATAGCGCGGATTTTAGTAAGAAACAAGCGATACTAATTCTTATGCGAGACATTATACTCTAACGCATGCGATAGCGTTTTATCGACGATTTCTTCCTATTGTATGCATATTTTACATCGTTGCTTGTGAGAATTTAAGTCTTACAGTTAATAATAATCATTTAGATATAAGCTCATTATAGAATTCATGATAATGTAGTGCGGTGAATTCGAAATGCCTAATACGTATGAAAGTAATTGTACGTCATCGAGTTTTAATAATAATAATCTTTTTTTTTATTAAATAGGTAGTTGGACGCGTAAACGGACTGCCTGATAGTAAGTGAACCGCTGATAGAGTTTGGCGGTATTCGAGATATCGATCATTCCTTACATCGTCAATGCACCACCGATCTTGGGAACTTGCGGCCGGCGGTAGAATATCAGATCAGATGGATAAACATCAATTAAAATAGATTATTCCGAAATGTCCCAATGTCACAATATATTTACCTTTCCTTAACCGAAGATTTCGAGTTGAATTCCGGACCAGTGATTTGTAAGCATTTATAATTTAACTCATGTTTCACGGTGAAGAAAAACGCTGTAAAACTAAATGAAACAAGGAAACATTTACTGGAAATAAACTCAGTAATTAGCCTTTTCCAATATTTGAAGTAAAAAGTTAGAAGAATAACAACTCATCCATAATAATACAAATAAGATCTTAATTAAATATTTTATCTAAAACCCAAAGTGGTCAATATCTACCTCGAATGGTCGAAGACGACCAGTAAAAGATCCATTTTAACGAAAAAAGAATCGAGTCTCTCACTTGAGTCTATAAAATTTCAGTCTTGCCCCTTCCATGGCAACATAACTGGCAATACAACTTGAATTTTTAGAACGATTTTAGATAAACAGACGATCTACCGGAAACCAATAAACATGGCAAGTGGTCTAGAAAAGTTTGGAGATATAAACTTATCAAGGTATCATACCTTTGTTTAGTCAAAAAAAAAAAAAAAACTAATCAAACTATACAGTTCAAAATCCATTCATTACTTTAATCGATTGTAATATCTTTGTAAAGTTGATTAATTTGTTCAGCGTTCGTTCATCGTGCATTCAGGCCTTTGAACAGACTGGTACAGTAATGGTTTCAGCTGAACTGTTGAACCGTTTGCAATGACTTGCTAAAATTATACCGTACTGTGGACATGTGGTCGATATATTACTGGGGGATTCGTTTAAGTACTAGTTGTTCATAACAACTTTAGAATAAAGATACGTGATATTACTTTACAAATGAGAATATAATAAGTCATAAAAAAGGAATGAAACATATCGAGAAACTTGGGCTGTAAATTTTTATACAAAATTCTATGCTTTGATTGTCAGTCATTAATTAAAGAATAAAAAAAATGCTTTGTAGAAATTTCAAGTTATATATATTAAAATATGTCCTAGATAAGGTGTGATGCCAGTCAATTGGACCAATTTTTTTTTTTATTAATTTCTTCAATGTGTTATTTTGAGAAATCTGAAAGACGGAATACTAAAATCCAAAAGTCCAAAGAACGAATGCTCGGACGGATCATTGATTCTAGTGGCGAGGGGTGATCATTTAAATCATGATAACTGCAGCTGCTCTAGTAACGTATGTGACAGGTGTTTTGTTGTTATAAAGTAACAGATAACCCTTAGCAGACTAGTTGCCCGATTAATCGTTGGTATTGAAACAGTCACTGGGAAAACCTGGATGTGTCTGGCGCAGAATAAAGAAGAGTACGTACAGTCAACAATTACACCATGATTTATGGTTATGAGATTTGATAGCCTTGAAGTAGCGTATTAGTAGTAAAGTAGGAAAACTCTGTGTTAATATATAATCCTCTTGAATTAGTATGAGTTAGTGACGCTCGTGCTTACAAAATTTCGTAGTGTGAGTGAGAAGACAAAGAGTAAGGTCAGCAAAAAAATAAACAAATAAGATTTGTTAAGTTTATTTTATAAAATTCACTTATTTTCACGTACTTCGTCATTGAATAGATCTATAACTTTTATGTAGTTACTTACATCTTATAATTGGAACTATTCCTATATATTTTAAAATTTATATTATATTATGTATAAACAATCGACATATCTAAATACTTTATATATCGTTTATAAGTTGAGATAACAGAAAAAAAATTAATGAAGTTTGTGTCATTTTGAATTTTAATACTGTATAATGATTTAAAACTAATTTTAGTCTACTTTATTCATAAGTAATGATTCTATTTTATGCATCTCGTTACATCAATTTGTAGATGCAATGAACGGAGATGATAAAAATCAAATCTATAGTAGAACAATGGGAAATAATAATACTCGTAGCTAAGATATTCCGTCAGTGGCAAATGACATTTAAAATAAGTAAAAAAACTTTTTGATATCATCACAATTCCTTAAACCGTCTCAATAATAATACAAGACAAGTGCAGTCACGGCTCGGTAGCGACAGCTGGTCCAGCACCTGTCGCGGCACGTGCCTAGTCCTGCGTAGATCCTTTGAAGGGGGATCAAATAATAATAATGGACCTCCTTCGTCAGGTTGAAGTCGTAACTTTATGTAAACCCCATTCTCATAGTATCGTATTTTATAAAACATACGTAATATTGTGAATATTATGATTTCATTAAGTATCTTGACCTTTTTTAGTGAGTTATTTTAATATTTCTAAAATAAATACAATTATTTTAAGGTTCATGATTATGAAAAACACAGTCATTTTTTCTTAGAAGACAAAAATGCTTAGTAGAAATTACAAGTTATATATTCTACGCCATTCTATAGTTATATATTTATATTAAAATATGTCCTAAATAAGGTGTGCCAGTCAGCTGAATTTTTTTTTTAAATTAATTTCTTCAATGTTAAAATCCAAATCGAATTTCGAATGCTCGAACGGATCAATGATTCTAGTGGCAAGGTCGTATGTTCAAGTTAAAAAAATCTTTTTTTAAAGATCCTAAAGGTCTTTCTTAGTATCTCTTCTAGTTTAACAGTAGTAATTTTCTTCTGATGTTTTGAAGCACTTCATTCAAAATCAAGAACACGGCATTTTGCAGTTTAAAATTAGAGCATTTTTTTAAATAAATGAATTGCCCTTTGTGTTGATAGTAGCCACTTATTCTTTAAGGGTAAGATTTTAAAAATATTATCATAATACATATTTATTGAAGTGTGAGAGAGACAAACTTTAATATATTGTTCGCGACTTTTACATTACGCTTAGGTACGTTCGGTCTCTATCGAGATGTTGTCGATAAACAAACTATCTCTCTCTTGCTCTAATATCCGACAAAATATAAACGAACAAACACATTCACATGAGTGAGAATGTATTTAGTTATATCTCACTTATACTTATGTACTTGTTACACGTATGTCATTCAAAATAATTTACCTCATTCAAAGGAACTCGTAACGCCAACAAATAATAACGAGATTATTATATGGTCTGTCGGTCTGTCTGTGCCGGACCGTGACAGTTGCCGCGGATGTTGGGAAACTATGAGGTTCTGAGATTTCTATCAACAGTTTATATCTCAATTTGAAAGAGTGGATCTTTTTTAACGATATAAGAAGCGTAAATTATTCTCTTCTAATCAATCGTAAGATCAAATAGACTAGAATACGAATATTTTAAATATTCATTTAGTGTAGATACTTCTTATTCTTATTTAAATTATAATATATATTAAAAGTAAATAGTAAAAAAGTAAACAAATAGCCTGTAAATTCTTCACTTCTTGGTTAAGGTATATTTTTTGAAGACAATGTTTGGAACTTAACCTACTAATAAATATTAATAGTATCTTATATATTTATGTTATTTGACATTTTTTGAGAAAATACTATAATTTAATAATATATAAAATAACCCAAATCACTCAGTGAGTCACTAAAGAAAATACTGAGAAAAAAATTTCATAAAAGAAATTGTAACTTTGAGTAATATTGTTTTGTAAAAGTATTTGTGAGAAAAATAATACATGTATTTATTATTATTTTATACAAAATTACGTTAGCGCTTTAGTACTTTGTGAAATATACAAAAAAAAAATACACTCGCGATTAAAATAAACTTCAACAATCAAGATCGTTTTAATAATTTAAAAGGTCAAATTTATAAAATAATTAAATCAACAAAATTAAAATAACTTTTTCTCTTTGACCGTGTAACAGCAAACAAGGCGTTAATGTTGATTTCGTTTAATAGACACACTGTGTTGCCATAAGTAATACAGGCTAATGTTATATTAAATATGTCGTGGAGATTATGGGACAAATTGATAATGATGGATACTGTTCGAAAGCGATAGATTTCTCTATTAAAACTGGTATTAGTTGTCATTGTAGAAAAACAATAGTTGAAAATGACCGAGTAATACTGTAATTTCGATTGAAAATAGTTTAATAGTCAGGCACTCCGACCGGCAACGTACAGTCTAAGCCTACGAGTCCAAAAAATTAAAATGCACAGATATTCCTCATCAAAGATTTTAGCGGGGAATTCATGGTTCGACAATTTCGACAATTAGTTAGAATTATGAAATGTGTATTTTATTTGTATAGGATTTACATCATTTATATAGTCAGACACGTATGTAGTTATTTCGTTCCGTTAATTCTCTTTCTTTATTTGTTTGAAAGGAACTTGTTGAGATCAAAGGATAAAGAGAATAGCTATACATAGTCAGGGCATATCTAAAATATTTCAAAATAGTAAAATGAGCCCAGAGATGCTGCTACGAAATCTAGTGCAGCGCTTATTTGAAAATGATGATCATGAATGGTAATTGCCGCAGATGTAGTGAAACAGTTGGTTGCCTCCTGGTATGTGTTTTCTTTCACTCAGAAGCATTGTGAACAATCCTCCACAATGCCGATTCGCTGTCACACGTTGGATTTAAAATTTTAGATAAGTTCTATGTGTTAATAACACTGACTCAACGATTGCTAGAAGTAAAATATGACACAATGGAATCCAACGGTAATCCAATGGTATCCAAAAACAAATTTCTTACCAAGAGATGTACCCCTTCATTTTATTTCTCTTTCCTTGCTCCTTTGGAGGTACAGTGAAAATTAGGAAAGCTCGTATTAAAATCAATAAAAACACCAATTAACAAAACTCTACCTACTGAACTAACAGTATTATGAAAAACATGAGATTAATATTAAAAATTAAAAATTCAATAATATTAAAATTATTAGCGAATTAAAAAATACTAATATTTTAAAACAGAAATTAATCAAAAGATAATTCTGTTATAAAATATATATATTGTTATACAAATAATTTATTATGATTGTCTAGATAATTTGTTTTACGATGCGACGTCATGAAGTCGTTCTTGTGTTTCTTGTGTCATTGATAGCTTGGTTCGTGTTTTGGATAAAAATTAACCAATTCGATATTACATATATCGCTATGGCTACGAACTAGATTATAATTTCATATTTTTTCCTTTACATTATAAATATAGTGTATTAAATACTAAGTAAACGTATTTATAACGCTTTTCAATGCTAGCGTATTAACACAGGTTATATTTGAATCCTTATAATACAAAAGAAAATAGTTCTGAATAAAAAAAAAAAACTCATTTTGAATTAATTAAGTTCAAATTTAAATTAAGTGTCAATTTTTTATAAGGATGATAAGAATTTTGTTTCTTAAATAAATCACCATTCATATTTTGTGAATTTTAGTAGAAATGACCATTAAGTTCCCTTATCGTTAAACCAGATCGAATCGCGTGGGGTTCTGTTGAGCCATTTCGAGAAAACAGGCTCGCGTGGTTCAAAGAATGCCTTAATAGCTGTGATTATTGTTTCATGTTTGACTTAATAACTAAATATGATTTATCATAAAAATAACGTGTTATATTTTTATCACTACATTTATTATTAATTAATTTTAAATTATTTTTCACTTTTTAAAATCGAATATTTAATTTCGCAGACATAAATCTAAGCTACATATTGATTTTAGAGTATTTATAGTAACGCATAGTTGACTGTGTGAAAAAGTTGATTAACAACCTTAAGCCGCTTCTCTGCTAAACTTATTCTCTTCTTTATTCTTATTCCACCACGTTGAATGGTAGTGGATATATATGAACAAAAATTTCATCCGAATATGATGTTTACCTTAACTGAATCAGCAAAAAATAATTAAATTAACACTCAGTGGTGTTTTTATACATTAACGGTAAAAATCTCTGCAGACGTGTATAAATGCCGCTTAAAGTTTTACAGCAACAGTTTATGGAACTATTTAATTATTAAAGCTAATCTGGCTTGGCTAACAAATATCAAGGCTGGTAATTGCTAAATATATTTTTCTAATTCACAATTAACAAATAAACAATTAGAATAATAAAATGAATCTAATTAAATTTAGTAAGGCTTCTAAATTATGTAAATTAATATCTGTCATTAAAATATCAGTAGTTTTGCACGGGATTCACATATTTTAACCTAACAAGATTACTTGTTTTGAACATATATTAAGTAAATAAACTATATATATATATATATATATATATATATATATATATATATATATATATATATATATATATATATATATATATATTCTCTGTCTGTTTATAATGAAATCGAAATATAATGTGATATCTCATATGGTATTTTACATTATCGTAATATATATCAATTTCATTTGCTATTAATGTAAGTATCGATATGAGATTCACATCACTATGTTACAAAATAAATGTTTCTCAAATTTTTGTTCATTTTTCATTCAACATCACATCATGTTGATATTTTTACTTTCGAATTACATAATATTCGAATACAATGATTAATTGTCATTGCTTGGTTAATTTATAACCTATTATTTATTCATCAGACACCAACAGAAGTCAATCTTATCTTCATCTATATATTTTGCATGTACTATAATCGAAATGGTTTGACAATTTTGAACCTTATTGTATTGATAGTGAGCTATTTTTTTGTGTGACAGGTGTTTTTTTTATTTAATTTATTAAACCAGTTTTTGATTAATAGACGATGACTGCTTTTACAAAATGGCTATTATATTGTATTCAGAATTTAGTGTTATATACAACTGGCGACTGGTTGACGCGGTGGCTGCAATTGGTTGCTGCGAAAACAATCATAGATTCGATTCCCGCCGCGATTATTTAAAATGGCCTTTGTCTGTTTTTTTTTTAAATCAGACATTGGAGTATTTTCCGTCGGTTGCATTTAAATCACGTTAAGGGTAATAAGCTAAACGTTATCATATAGCAGATTAAGTTGTAAATTACACTGCAACGTCGACCTATGAAGCATAAACATCGATTTCTATATTCTAGTTGAAATATATTAAACTTCGATGCATACATTTTCCACCAAGATTTTGGGTTTTGTAACTTTCCAGAAACGCTTCAACAGCTGACTTACTCCTAAAAAGAAACCTAAATACCTATTTCTTTATTTCTAACATAAGAAATAAAAAAATATATAAGTATACAAACTTTCATCCTTCATTTATGAATTTGGAACAATCCTGTCTTAGTGCTCATAAGAAATTCTTCTCCTAAATTTCATCTTGTTAGACCTAACTTAGGATGTTTGGTAAATCAGTCGGCCATTATATATCTTAATTCAGACCAAGTTGCGGCTCCTATTTTATTTCTTAATTTAGACATCGCATCCGGTCTTACGCATCGGGCATATAATATAATTTTGATATTTATTGCTTTCGATATAAAAACTATAATAAAATTACATGTGTTTTTTAATTTAACATCAATACATTTATCCTATGAATTTAATTACTTTGTTACAAAACTGAATTAGAACCGGTCAGGTTTGTTTAATGTTTTCATTATGAACTATTATTAAAATATTAGAAATCATCTATTTATAAAAAAATAACGATCAAAACATTTGTTTGAATTTATTTTTCGAATACACTTAAAAAATAATTATTTAATATTCTCTTTGGTAAGACAATTTGACTGCAGGAAAATAATAATGTATTGTTGTGTTTTGTTTTTGCTTCTGATCTATTTTTACTAAAATTTAATCTTTATAAGAAACTATTGCTAAAGTGAAACGGAATAGATTTCTATAAAAGCAATAATTGTTATTGATTTTCTTTTGTTTTTCAGTTTTAAGAGACTCAACATTGACGTAATTTATTTTATTGCTTAGGTTAGTTGATCGAGTATAATGTTATATATAACTAAATTATTGAGAATTTTCCTCAATTTATCGATTAGGTTTATAAGTTGTGGTCTTCAAATGGATATTTCATTATTAAAAATTTTTATTTACTATTCGTAGACAAAAATATCTTAGATATACCACTGTCAAAATGTACTCAAAAAAATTACATACATATATTTTTTTTTTTTTTTATTTCGGGCAATCAAACAGCTGACGTTTTGTTCGTGATGACTGACCCGATGAGAACTATATTTAAAAAGGGCTTAGCGCCAACATCTCAGAGACAATCAAACATACTATAAGATTGGCTTGCTCGCTCAAAAGTACATCGAATGTTAGAAAGAGTTAAAATGCTTTACATCTGAACAGTACCTAAACATAGTATTATTATTTCACGTTGCTTGAATAACTTAGACATTTATAAATCATGCAATCTTGAATATATTACGAATAAACATTACACAAATAAAAAGCGTTGCGTTAACATAATATGTAAATTCAAAGCGGCGTAGTCACGGGAACCGACTAGTCTAGTCTTATGTGTTTAAGGTGAATGCACTGTTTCGGTTCTATACTCGGGTTGAGTCATCAAACAATACGAGGCATTATTCTTCCCACTCGTGTGACGTTAGATATTAACGAAGATATTGCGTTCAGATTTGTCTGTTTGGATATTTACTTACACATTAAAATATAAAATATTATATTAATACCGATATTTACAAGACATGGAAAAAATCTTAACCCTTAATTGCGGGCGAACGCCAATGAATTTTCATGTGCCTAAGTTTTGCTCCTCATTAATCTTGCTTGGCGGTGATGGAAAACAATGTGATTAAACCTGCATGTTTCGCATGGAATTCTTACACATACGTATAAAGATTTCATAGATATATACGTAATAAAATAAATATATACCAAAGCGTCTTTTTTAAATGAAAATTACCGTTTATAATTTGCAATTGGGAACAACAGTTTCACAGATATTTTATAGAATCATGAGAAAAAAACGTAAGGCATGAGGTTAAATATATTAGCGCTGAACAGGCGGAAAGATCGCTTAGATTAAAAACTAGTTGTATCATATATAACATTTGCTTATATCTCGATGTTTAATGATATCATGCTGCAAATTTACTTTTATTGATAAAAGAAAATGTTTAGTAAACAAGTTTTCACTAACTGAAAATATTTTAAAGTCAGCTCATATTATACGTAAATATTTATATATTTTTTTCATGTTTCAAAGTTTTTGAGCTCAATGGTTAAAACACTTGAATCTTAAACAAAGTTTGCGGGTTCGAACCCGGAGAAGCATCCCGTATCCATGTACCCGCATTATAGCATAGATTTGTTGCTTTTGTCTTATGGCCTAAGCTTTGCGATAGTATTCAGACAAACAGATTAGTGTTATATATATTATGTTATGTGGTTTAGATTGGACCCGGTAGGTGGCGCTGTGGTCGGAGAGCATCTTCTATCAACAGAATGAAGTTGTTTTATCAAGTTTTATATTAACGTAATTTTTTACAATTTTTGTGATTTTAGTTTTTTTCTACCTCTTATTTAATATATTACTAACATAGTACGAGTGTAACTACAGGCACAAGGGACATAACATCTCAGTTCCCCAGGTTGGTGGCGCATTAGTTATGTAAGGAACTATTAAAAATTTATACGGCGCCAATCTCTTTGGGCAGTGGTGACAACTTACTGTCATGTGGCCGATAAGTCGTCCGTCTATCGATGGCAAAAAAAGTAGATTATGCATTTAAATTGTTTAGTTAACTATTTCCATTTATAAAAAAAAAAACACTTTAATTCATTGTGTGAATTTTGTTCTGATTTATTTTTATCAAATAGATTATACTTTAAGGGCGCTCAAGGTATTTTAATCGATAGAAGGTGTTTATTAAAACTTTTAATAAAATCAAAATATTAGATCATTTAATTTAAACCTTTAACGGTATAACATCCTCATTTTAATGAGTTGCTAATCTAGGTACAAATCAAAATCAACTTCAAGCTAAAATAGTCCTTTTATACGAGTAATAAATACTATATTTGTTTCAAGTATTTCCATTATGTAATTTGTACGGTACATTGTATGATACTATAAAGGAAAAACATTTAAGACAGGAAATTGATGTAGATTTTATATAGGTTAAGTTACACCGGTTCTAATTCTTCATATGGTTTTACACTAGACATAATTCCCATGGTTCGATTGTAACTTCTTTTAAAAGTATTAAATGATTTTTGTTTTATAGTTTGATTTAATTTATTTAAATTGACAGCCCTAAAGGTGAGACAATCTATAGAATATATAAAAGCGAAATACCAGTCACGGATTATTCACGACATCTCAGAAACTATAACACTTACAATTTGAATTTTGGTAGGTAGGTTCCTTATGTGGCGTAGACATCTGGTAAGAACGGATTTTACAAAACTTCTTCACCCTTAAGGGGGTAAAACGGTGGTTAGAAATTTGTATTTTATAAATTTCGCGCCGGTAAAGCCGCCGGTTCAGCTAGTTAAATTGTAAAGATTTTGTGTTATAATTTGCAGCAGTTCTAATTATAAATATAATTTAACGAATGTCAGTCGATTTCTGATAAGCCTTTCGGCAAGTATCTTGAAGCTATTTTTTCATATCTAGTCAGGTTATGAAACTTTATCATTAGTGCACGTACCTGGACGATGCTCTACGCTCTGTTTGCTTTAGAGCTCTACTGCTTCATCGACCATAGATCCTTCATTTTAGAACACAGTCTGCTTATTTTATCAATGTTGGTTACTATGGTTCATCTCTACAACAATTTGGAATTTTCCTCATCAAACTCCCTAGCGTAGCGCGCTTCATAACAATCTGAAAGACCTTGAATTTTTTTGGACTAGTCCTAGAGTTTACTGGACTGTCCAAGTGGATACAGTTTAGATATAACATCTGAAGTATTACAACTATAAGTACCTATTTCAGTCGATACTCAGTCGGACACACTGATCTATTTCACGTAACAGTCAAATTACAGCCGAATTTATCCCAATAGAAGAGTTTTAAAAAGTTAGCAAGCTCATAATCTATTTACAAAACGAGCTACTAATCAAATCCCGTAGTCTTGGGCTGAAACTTCGGCTAGGTGTAAAAAATACAGAATACTCCCATTCTGTCAAGAAAATTGTAACTTAGACGTGTGGAAAGTAGCTCAAAGATTCGAAGAGTTTGGAACTTTTATCATTCACGTGCCTTAAAAAGCGCATTGAGTCGTTGCTCTTTGATTTTGAAATCTCTGCGGTCGTGTTGGATTTAGCATCGAGTTGTACAGGCGGTACTAGTCTTACGAGGTAGTAAACTTCGGATATAAAGTGAACCCTGGAATTAAAGACACATACCATTCATTTGTCAGACTAATAGTCAATAGTTAAGGTTAAGTGTGTCAGTGCTGTACTATTCCCCTTTCTTCGAGGAGAAGGTTTGGAGCTTATTCCACCTAGCTGCTCCAATGCAGGTCGGTGGATACCCATGTGGCAGAATTTCTTTGAAATTGGACACATGAAGATTTCCTCACGATGTTTTCCTTCAATAACGAGCACGAGATGAATTATATACACAAATTAAGCACATGATAGCTTGAACCCACAATTATCGGTTCTACCACTTGACCATCTCGGCAGACTTCCTAATACATGACATTTATTTTACTTTCCTTGTGAACGAAGTTATGGGTAACGGCGAGTAGAATGTAGTCTAAATATCTGCACCGGCACACATAATCGTATCTGGTCTACTATGGAGTCACAGATCTGTCAATGTTACGACACCTCGGTTATTGTTTAACTAAAATATAAAAGCTGTCGACACTATAACCGCTACTATGGGTTTGTATTTGCTATTGTTTTTTACAATGACAGGTGTGATGCGTGCGCTTGCGCCAGTCGCTTTCCAACCTGCGCGGGAGTCGGCCGCGCGTTCGTTCCGTGTGAAAAAAATCTTTCGTAAATCGGAAAATTGTGTACGTGATCATACACAGTGATATTACTGTGCTTATGTGTTCTGTGCTCTGGGGATCTGTGAAGTGTATGAGATTTTAGTTATATAGGGTGTTTATATAATACGGTGAGTGATTTTTATAATAGTTCACGTTTATTATGGCTCTTTACGTTACCTGGCGCATGATAATATCTAAATTTGCCTCAATTTATTTCAAGGCCAAAGTTTTTCATAACAATGTTGAATTGAAGCCTCTACATAATTACTCATATTATAAAAAAATATGTTTATTTTTTTTCGCGCCGTTTTTACTAGTGACATCTTTTAGCAGTAATAATGTTCTATATGTAAGACTGTACCAAACATATTAAATAGACTTTAGAACATCCCCGACATACAAAATATTTTTTATAATGGTAATACTGTTAGATTACTTTTTTCATTAATCTGTATATAACTGTCATATACATTTTTGTTTTTTAATTTATTTTCGTAGATGTAATAAATAGTTTATTAATCAAAATCATACGAAAGAGTTAGATGTCAAGACAAACATAAAACAATATACAATAAAATAATACAGGAAAATTTATAATAAAAAAAAAATAACTGGCAACAAAGAAATACTTCATTTTTACGAGACTTTAAGTAACATAGAAAAATTGAGTGTATTCGTTTTTATAATACATACTCTTTATACGACGTTATTTATATAAATTAAAATATTCACGTGTGCATAATTACACTATTATTATTCTTGTTTACATTTAAAATTGAAAATACAATGTTAGAAACAAAACATTATGCTAATATGACAGTTGATTTTACATGAGACAATAAAAATAAATATGCGAAGGAGAAAATGATTATAATAACTCAATGGTTGAAACGTTGAAACGTTGAGGGCAATTGATTACCAGTTCGAGTTATTTGCATTTGCCTATTATGAATGTTTTACAAGAAGACTCATAATGTTTTTGTATCTTTGTTTAAGAAAATATATGAATGAAAGAATGGAATGGAGTAAACAAAGAAATATAAGTCTTTATTTCAAGCGTAAATATTACATACAAATAAATTTATTAGAGTGTTATTATAGTTTAAAGCAATTTATTATATACACTAAAAGAATTATAAAAAATACTAGTTGACGCCCGCGTCTTCGCTCGATTTTTGGGGTTGGTCAGCCGGTGTTTACCATAAAGAGCTATAGCTCCTTGGAGTTTAAGCTTGCTTCATCGCAAATTTTATCAAATTCGGTTCAGTGGTTCGGGCCGTGAATCAACAGACAGACAGACAGAGTTACTTTTGCATTTATAATATTAGTAGTAGTAGTAGTAGATGTAAGCATCGAGTCTATATTATCTCATTTGAAAGATGGTTTAGCTGAAGGTTAATTTAGTTTAATTACAAACACGAGTTGTATATATCAGCTACTGACGATATAAAGATGGGTTTGCGCTTCTTCAAACGCCAGTGTTTTTTGGCGTTATAAAAATAAGTCTTCCCTGTTTAAAATACAAAAAGAAGGTAATCTACATTTACTTACTTAGTTATATAAATAATTTTATTGACATATATTGTTACCGAATAAAATATTTAGGATACGAATGTATATCAGGCACGCAAATCAGTATCAAGATTATCTGGTCCACGTGCACTGTTCTAGCTACAAATCAAATAAATACAAACTAGCAGTGAGTATTATAAACAAGCAATGTTATTGTTGTATAATTTAATATACTACGATTTTTATTATATATGATGTATATGAGATACTCTTTTTAATGTTTGGCAGTAACTGAGGAGTGCGTGGTACCACCTAGACAGGTCTGCACATTGCCCCGCCACCGGAAGAATACTTTGTGCAACTTAAGATTTATCTATTATAAAATCCCTTAGAATTATGCTGAGTAGCGCAGACGTACGATAATTTGTCTGACGTATATTTTCTGTTAACTGTATTATGACTGTTACCAGATAATATATAATACAGTAAATCTAGACAGATTATAAGCTGTCGAAATATTATGAATGGTGTATTGATTAGTAATAACAAGTCGATTTTAGTTGAATTATAAACAACTTTTTTACGCTGTGATTCCTTTAGAAAAGTGTCCCTGGTGTTAGGGAACCGAGTTATATAGGATTAGTACCGACTAAAATTATCTTCGGTATGGATCGGAGAAGGGATGTATGTTTTTGCAATGTCGTATAGATTGTTTCATTACAGGTTGTTCAATGAAATACTTAGTTCTTCTCACTCATGAATGTAAATCTCGAATCTGAACTGTTACAATACAGAAGAATGCTCCCGATGAGGAATCCCCCATAAAATTTTATGGTGACATAATCGTGTATATTTTTATGTATCACAATATTGAAAATAAAAAGATTATTTACATGTGTGAGTGTTAATACATAATACAATTAAAGTTTTATCATGACAACATATAAAATCATGTTTTTTTTATGATTATTTTCTCACGAATAATAAATATTTGTTCTATATTTTAAGACGATCTTGTCGCATATCCATGGCATGTAATAAATTGTATGGTATAAGTACTACCGATTGATCGACAGGTTTACTGATGATTAGAGATACCATGATTTATTTTATTAACTAGGACAAAGATTAAGAAAATTAAAATATAATATATGATACTTGAAAAAGTTAATTGAACTTGCTTAAGATTTCGGATTGGAAAGGTTTGTGTACTCTTTAATCGATATATACTATTTGAGTAAACTTTTCAAGCCAGAACCGGCTGGATAACCGGAAGTCAAGTAGCAACTACTTAGCACATGATATAAAGTAAAAATACCTAAATTTAAGTTATTATTATTCATTTTCGTTTATTATATAAGGATATGTATTCATAGGAAAGATAAGAATTTGATGTATAAGATTTACTTATTTAACAAAATTAGAAACTGTATTTGACACTGTCAGGGCAAATATTATTCAATATCTAGAGGTTAAACTAAATTTTTCTTTTGAACTTACTGCAGTTCCCGACAGGCTGAGATCTTTTAGAAGGAAACAAAGAGGTTTGATTGTATACCTCTCGCTTCCACTCACATATAAATTAACTACAAATAAAATAAAAATATTAAAATATTTGTCCGTAAAAAAATCATAAATTATGGTTCCCCTGACTATAAATTGCTAATCAGTTAAGAAAAACTTATCGTCTGGATTTGAACTCGCACTTCCTGTGTAGTAATGTGGGTGCGCTACAACCTACTATACTTGTACGTACAATGCGACAAACGAACTAGTTTATTGAATAAGTAACGTTATATTAATTTAATTTTTAATAATCTTTAATGATTATTAAGGCGTCATTTAAATTTTCCCAGGCTATGTGTTGCTACGTTTAATTTAAAGTGCTATTATGAGACTTCTCGGGCGTTATATGATGTCGAATATTTCGTGCAATTTATCAAAGTAATAGGTTGCATAAAACTTTAACAAGAGACAATATAATAACGATAGTTAATATAATCCGTTGAAATTAAGTAGTAGAAATTAAAAAGACTAATCTATATTAATATTATAAATGCGAAAGTGACTTTGTTACCTTGTCACCTTTAATCGTTGAACCGATTTAGATGAAATTTTGCATATAGATGGTTTAAGTCCAGCGGACGAATATAGGCATTTGTTTAAATCACTCATCGAGGGGGTAAAATGGGGGGTGACAGATTGTGTGCAATATTTAGAGTTTTATAAAGTCGCAGGTTCAGCTAGTTACTAGTTACAAAATCAAATATTTATTAAAAAGGTAATAAATACTATTCTTGAACTATTAACGGCGTGAATGCAATTCCATTGTTCAAATAAATGGAATTATTTAATTATACATACGTCCTTAACATAAACAAATCGTTTCTCGTTAATGATTTAAATATTTAGTTCAAATGCAATGAGTTTTAAGAAATCAATGAGGATCTTGAATGAAGTAATTTCGATTCAAACGACAATCCCGTGAAAAAACTGAAATGAAAGTCTATGATTAATTTAACTTTTTTACGCACCATTTTTTTCTGGTAAATTTGTTGTCCTAATGATAATAAGGCGATATGGAGTTTAAATATTTACCTAATTAACCATAGAGTTTCTTTGAAAGGTGAGTGATATTAATTCTCAAGGGTGGTGCATCATTGGCGATGTAAGGAATGGTTAATATTTCTGATGTTAATGGACAGCGGTGACCACTTACAATCAGGCTTATTCGCACGGCCATTTACCTATTGTATAAATAAAAGAAAATTTTGACGACAGCTTAAACTTCTACGCTAGCTTTAATGGGAACACCAATAGAGAAACAATTTTTTTTAAGCCTTAGAGATATACTTTTTTCTCCTTATGTTTATTCATTTAAATAAATTTACAATAGGCGATAACATCGAGTAATATAAACACGACAGGAGAGGATACCTCTAATTTTCGATGTTAATTTGTAAAATATTTCAATTGTGTTCTTATGGGACCAAACTCAACTATTTATCTGTTCAATAAAATCAGAATTATGATCAAAATGAAATAGAAGAAGACATAAAATCCGCTGGTTTTCAAGCTATAGACTTGGATTTTTTTAATACACATTTGAATAAAAATCTTCTTAATCTTTACATAATCGGCTAAGCAAATAAATATCCATACTTAAAATGTAAGGCGGCATTAATAACTTCTCTCCTTCTTTCCGAAGTGTTTATAAAACAAGTTTTCTAAGATCTTACCGGGCGATCTAGATGCCTGAATAATATATTTGTCAATGGAAAGGTCAATATTCATTCCATCTTCACAGACATTACACAATTCTATACTTAATCTTATTAGCGTTTTAAATCATTCATATTTTCCAGTTACATATCTGGTAGAGGAATTAATGATGTGTTACCAACGAATCCGGCAGTAGTGGCCAATCTTAATTAAAATTAGTCAAATATAACTTTTGTTGTATACGAGTGTTCACGAAAACATAAGCTTTCAAGAGAGAGTTTAAGTGTTGAACCAATGATATAACTTGCTTTCCGAAGCCCAAGAGCGAAAACACTTTAAGCTCCTGGCTGCATTTCTTTGATAGAAAATATAATTAAAGTATAATTAGTCCAGCTTAGGTGTATAATGCGAGATTTAAAAGTTTCTGTAGCTAAAGAAAATATTATATCAGGTAAGCTTTGATTGGTCAGAAGACGTATTTGATATTCATGTTTCTTTCGCCGGTTCTTCTCAGGTCAGGGTGTTTCCTATTCCGAACCGGTGGTAGTGTTTAATTTGACTATCAATAAGTATAATGCTTCTATGTTGAATCAAGGAGTTTGAGTTTGAGTTTGTTATGGTAAGCGAATGTGTATACGAGGAAGGTATCATCTGATCTCATTGTTAAAGCTCTATATCGTCTTCCTCTATCGCAACGACTTTAAAACCTTCCCATTTCCTCATTCTTGTCTCGGTGCTTCATTTTGTTGTCTATATAACGGCATAACATGTAAAAAAGTTATCTACAAAATCGAATAAAAACTATGATAACGTTAGAAGTATAGAAATGTAGACCAGTCTTGAAATAGACCGAGACGAATGTCTATATTATTTATATTGGACGCCTAGAATTCCATCAAGTGTCGGTAAAAAGTTACAATAAATGTGAAATATAAAAAAATATATATTAATAAATACATGCGTTATTAAGTTGGTAACATAAACACGACGGAAACAAACTTGTAGATCATGTTGTGCATGTTATTGCGGGTTCACACGGTTCGATTTCATTTGACCAACATTTGTTGTTCAAGAAAAAAAATTAAAGTTATTCGTCTTGTTTTTATTTTTAAATAAAATTCAGTCAATGTATCAAATTGATTTTGCAGCTGGTCGACTCAAATGGAACGTGAAAGCAGCTTAACTTCTTTAACAAACATAATAGTCAAATTTTAAATTCCTTGTTGAAAAAAAAAGTAGAATGAAACAATCTAATTCTATTATTTTTTTTTTATTTATTTTTTTTTATTGCTTTGTTTGGCGGACGATCATATGGGCCACCTGATGGTAAGTGGTCACCACCGCCCATAGACAAATGCGCTGTAAGGAATATTAACCATTCCTTACATCACCTATGCGCCACCAACCTTGGGAACTAAGATGTTATGTTCCTTGTGCCTGTGATTACACTGCCTCACTAAACCTTCTAGCCGGAACACAACAATACAGTGTACTGTTATTTGGCGGTAGTATATCTGATGAGTGGGTGGTACCTACCCAGACGGGTTTGCACAAAGCCCTACCACCAAGTATATATAATTTGTGGAAAAAAAGTAAAGAAAAAATATCTGTGGACGACATGGTGTTTTATGTTACATAGTGTATATTGTGTAATCCGCAGCTGCATTACCGTTGATTTTTCGACATAGAAACTACCTACATGTAAACACTCTCATCCGGCATATAATAATTTCTACTCAGAATATATAGTAAGACAAATCTAAAATCTTCATTGATCCCTCTGGGTTTGACCTCAGGATCCCTGGATGCACAGTCTTATATGTTAGTCGCTGGACAAATGAGGCACTTTGCAAAATGCATGGATACATTTGTAATAATATTCTGCCTATTGTAATATAGAAGACTATAACTTGCCCTCCCAGCCATTGGTTTTAACTTGTTACCTTCTGGCTGTAATTATAATAATAATGCCACATTATATTCGTGCGAAACCGGGTCGTATAGTTGTGTACAAGTATGAACTTGACCGATTTGCTTTGAGTTATATATATATCATACATTTAATAGGTTCCAATTAACTTTTTAACAATACAGAGTGGGAAAAACAATTATATTTATAAGTTACAATGGCATGTGAATAAATTTTACATATTTACGATTCTAATCTTTTTTCCATTTTTAAACAAAGTAATAAAAGTATTTTGGCCTTTTTAATATCACCTCTAATCAGACGTGTGCTGATTTTTCGTATGTGTGTGTAATGTCGTAGTGTATGTAAATCATTGGGTCAAATGTTCGATCCAACACGATAAGTAGTACCACGTGCTTTCGTGAATAAAATTATCTTATACCTTATAAAGGTATAAGATTTTTTTTTTTAATTAACCTCACCAAATGTCATACTGTAATGAAACTTATATAAGTGTTTGAAAGGAATTTAAGTAATTTTTGATTGATTTTTCACCTTTCGAATGTTTCAAACGGTTTTGTTGTTAGTCTGAACCATTAAATTAAACTAGAACGTTATTTTTATGAGTCTATAAATAAATATTTACAATTGATGTTTTATGCGACAGATTTTCGTTATTTGTTGATAATTATTCTTACATTAATCCATGTTATCGTGCGTATAAAATTTGTACTAATTTAAAATTGAAAAGTGCCAAATTTCACGAGTAAAGGTTAAAGCGTCAAAACGTAAAAGCTCACGGAAGGAACAGACTGACTTTCACATTTATCGGTATTGAAGGTACCATTGAGAGTTTAATGACCTTAACTAATTTTGTTAAATAAAGTGTCGTTAGAGATTCCCCCAAATCGCCGACAGTAACCATAAATAAAAATCAAAATTAAAAATAAATCGATTGTTTTCTTATAGAATTTAAGCATACCTTATTATTATTTTTTATTATTATCTACAATAGATCTTATTTTAAAAAATAGTGTAAAAAAATGAGACTGATTTTATTATAATTTTATGTATTTGTTTATTTGCACAAATTATACAAAGGTAGACAATATACCAAAGGGCATTCTCTTCCAGTCAACCCTAAAAGAAACAAAGAGTGTATACTGCAAACAATACAAAATAAAAATAGAAAAATAAAAAAAAAACAAAAAGCAAATAAACTTATAAAATACAAATTTATAAAGGTGACATTAGTAAACACACATATTCGTTATAACTCAAGAAAAGAAAAAAAGATCTATACATAAACTCAACTCAACACAAAATGATTGTGATGGTTTAGTATACCTTTAGCGTGTAATACCAATAAAATAATACAAATGTTATAATATAATATAGTTGTATGTATATGTCCATCCAAGGATCGACGCTCATGATGATGGGCCTTAGTCTCCAATAAGTCGAAAATTCCTCGACAAATAACATGATTATATAATATTCATAATCAGGACCAACTTATACTTGGTGGTAGTCTTTGTGCAAGCCGGTCTGGGTAGGTACTATCCACTAATCAGATATCCTACCGTCAAACAGCAGTACTCAGTATTGTTGTGTTCGGTTCGGTGAGTGAGCCAGTGTAACTTCAGGCACCAGGGACATAAAATCCTAGTTTGTAAGGAATGGTAAGTATTTCTTACAACGCCATTATCTATAGGTACCAGTGAGAGCTTACCATCAGGTGGTTCGATGTTCGTTCGTTTTATATCATAAAAAAAAGTATATTATTCTTTCTGTGTCAGAAAAGTCTAAAAAGTGTAACGAATTCTGAGCGATCACACGGACAAGGTTGCAGGCATCCTCTATGCCAAGATATGACATTAGAGACACGTTTTCAACTGACCTACCACACCTTGAAAATATATTCTTGTATTTATAATAAGCATAAATATACATCGACTATTGTCAACTTTTTGCAAATCACATGGTTCGATAAATGAATATGCATCTTTAATAGCTTTACCTGAATGCTGTTATATTCGACTCGAAATCGAAATCGGTAGAAATATTTAAATAAAAAATAACTTTACGACGTTCGCTTTATTTATAACTTATAAGCTTTCAGATATTGACATTTCGTACGTTTAGGATGACTTAAGTTCCGAGATTTGGGTATGTTTACGCGTTTCTTTTGACATTAAACGACGATTCTTTTTTATAAACACAGGGATAATTTGAAAAGCAATTGGTTATCGTGACTTTGAAAGACGTAAGGTGTTATAAAGTTATCACTTTATTGGTTTTCTTGGAGTTTCGACTGCAAGAGCGACGTTGGGGTAAATAATTTATTATGTATTTAGTTTTTTTTTAGTTAAATTTAAATTTCAATAAATTATTGAATTTAAGTGACATTATTTTAAAACTAAACACATAAACAGTACGAATGTTTCGGAGAGGGATATGTTTTTGATTAATTATGGATACCTGTCTACCTAATGTACGTTTATTACGATAAATGCATTGATAGATTAAAATAACAAAGAGTAAAATAATTATTATTTTCACAACAATAAAAAAATAATTTACATAAGAATATTTCGATTGAGAACGACATTTTACAAATTAAAATGAAAACTGTACAAATCATGGCCGCGTAAATCAGTGACTAGAATTCTAGTACCATTATCCCCTTGAATCGCAATTCCTGGAATTGAATCGATTATCTGGGTGAAACATTAACCAGACCTCCTGTTACCAGTGGAATATCCTACTACACTTAAAAATAGATGTATGTATATAAAAAAAAAAAAAAAACACTTAATTTGTTTTAAATATATTATTATTCAATAACTTAATAATTTAACATACTGCTATAATATGATATGATAAAATAATGTACCACAGATTAGTACACCTTAAAAAGGTCTTCAAAAAAGTCCGCGGTTGTATATGTCTATGTCTTAGAGATAACCCACAATAACCATTTTTATCCTTTACTTTTTACGAGAAATAATGGATTATTTTCGAAGAGTTTTAAGCAATACAATCCTTATCCAATTCTTATCCAATCCTTAAATACATTGTTCATTTAATATTGATCAATATGGCCCTTTGCACCATGAAATTTAAATGAATATTTTCGAAGATATTACAGATTTAAAATGCAGGGACATAGCCATAGCGGTTTTGTATTGTCTAATGACAAAAACCTATGAACTTTGTATATAATGACATTCTGTAGTATATTTAGTATCAGTATTGCACCCGTATGAAGCCGGGTCGTCAGTTATTAATATAATTTTACTTTACATTCCTAAACGTGATGGTGAGTATTTAAATACAGTTTTAATTTAATCACGCTCATTTATATTAATTTTATTCACTCCAGTTAAAACACGATGTCTCGGCATCTAGATAAAATCTATCTTATTCGCATATTGACAGTTAGAATTTAGTTCTAATTGGTTTCAAATGAATTATAATTTACTGATCGTATTGTAATCGTAATTATTATGAAATTTATAAAAATATTACCATTACTGTTTTAAATTATATGTATTTATTTTGGTGGTACTTTAAATATACTAAAGAGAAAATCAATATAGAGCCGAAATGGCTCAGTGGTTACTTTAATCTTAACGAAAGTTATTGGGTTCAAATTTGTTTTTATATTTGTGGAATAAGCTCCGAAACTACTCGAGAGCAGAGGAGGCTTGCTCAAATGTAGGCTTGCTCATTTGTAGCTTATTATTTTTTAATACCATTTGCAAATCCCTTGTGCCTGTAGCTGCTACACTGGCTCACTCACCCTTCCAACCAACACAACAATACTGAGTATTGTTGATGTATATTTTCGAAAGTACTTAACATTGATTTTAATCGATAAATTTAATATGACGCTGTCATTTTATGGATATAGTATGCCGAGAGATATATTTTTAATTACATAAATATTATTAATTTTTATTGCAAAGGAGCCATAAAATATCAGTATTTATTATACAAAAGAATCCTAAAAAGGCACGGACACTATAATCCGTCGAGAAATATAGGTATATATTCTACTACCTACCTATCCTGGCGTTGCATGGGAATAATAAGAGTCTATGTTAAACATTTACATTGAAAAATAAACGTATACATATAATATGTAAAGAAAAATCTAGTCCTTTGGTCAGGAACCTCTTTGGACGTAGACGGCATAAATCACCAAAGTTTTATCACAATCGGCTTAGAAACGCTTAGAGAACAAACACACTAAGAATAATTTGTATTTATATACATATTATTTTTAATCCTAATAACCTTAATGTGAAACTGAAAAATAAGTACCTTAAAAATTAAACCTAGGAACTTGGCACTGGGTACTGCTATAGTTTTAAAAAATACTTATTGACTCGACTCATTTCCAAGTTCTATAACAAATACGAAAGACATCTCGACATAACAAAAGTAACACGTGTAGAAAGACAAGTAAAAAAAACGTTACTTAAAAATAACTTTTTGTTGAACTTGAAAATGTAAGCCGAGGTACGTGAATTCGATACAACGAAAACAAAATTTTTCGGTGAGACGCGAGTTTATTTGACTTATCTAAGTTTATGTTCTGTTCATATTACTTAAGCGATCGCGGAGACGTTAGAAGCGATTTTTTCACACGCTATGAAAATCTTTAACAATGTTTTTTTTGTGATAATATAAATATTTATTAAACATTTCTGTAATTTTTGATACACGTATCATTCATAAACTATACTGTAACAGAGAGATATACCAAAAAAATATTGTATTGCTATATGAATCTTCTTATTTAAATAGGTTACGTTATATTGTTTTATCATTTAATAACGGCATTCAATTGTTTGTTAATAAGAAAAAAAAACAAAAGAATCGATTTTGATATTAAGTTCCATAAGAAGATTTCTATAGTAAAACCAAACACGGAGTCGATCCCAGACTAGTCTCGTTACAATGTCAAATTTTATCTAATTTACTATTTTTCTCGATAAACGCTTTCGCTTATCTATATGTGCGGGTTTAATCAGTCAAGCGTGAGTTATTCATAGCTGGTCGTCCGTAGGAGTCGCGGCAGTAGGCGCGTGCGCAGAATTATAAATGTTTGTCATTCAACGCTTGTATCTAAGGTGCTTTACGAGGTAAGCTTTAAGCGATGTCGCGTGCTGGTTTATGATGAAACAGATACTCAATAGATATTTGTATATCTGTAATATAGTTGACATATTTGTTTAAAACATATTTGTGAAGTGTTACAAGATAATATAGACTTATCTATATTATGTGAATTGACAACTTCGTGTACATTTTTAGGCAGATTTTGGGCACTAGTGAGAGATTTGGCATGATCAAAGGTTAGAAAGAGAAGAAAGCTTGAATGTAATAAGATTTATTAAAATTTTTAATGTTTATTGTGGATACATTATTATTAAATTAAATAAAACTTCATTGTGTATGTTAATGAAACCCACGTCAACACACTTTATTACAAAATTTATGTCGTGTAAGCTTTATATTAAATTGATATTATAAAATTTTATACTTGACTAAAAAAATGATGGACATTTTACTTGTCGTTGTTGTTGTATAGTCTAATTCATATAAGCAATGAATTAAGCTTAAAATTCGACCAATGAATGCCCATTATGAATATGTATTCTATCGTTAAATTTTAAGTAAATAAACACCTAATATTCAATTTCAAATCAGTGATCACTGATGACCATGTGATACGTACAATATATATGTATCTATAAATATAAAAATACGACCTTTAGAAATAATAAATAGATATAATGAGTCTGTAACGAGGCTTGTCTGTCCATAATTGACATGTGAAAATGTTGTCTATTCGTGCAAGCATCGCACGGAATTCACAAAATCGATTATATATTAATGTTACCTGACATAGTTATATTATATCCATATCAACTTTTGACATGAGTTAGAAATTTAATGATTTACAAAAACAGATCGCTTGTTTCTAACGTTTATAAGGGACATGTATTAAAAACTGAATTATATATTATAAATAAATTCAACACGTGACCCGAACAGCGGATGGAAACGACCAAAATATTGTACCAAAACAAATATTATTATAATCAAAATTGGAACTATTCTTTATTAATTAAATAAAGACATACTAGAAATAATAATAGTAGTAACTTTTTCCATTAATAAAATTTAACAAACAGAAATAAATAAATGTATACATTCTAAGTGAAAATAGATACATACTTGAAGTAGTTTTAGTAGTAAGCTTAGATACCTTGCTCAGAAAGGATATGTCGATTCTGCGGCATTGAAAACATGGTGATTCATATTTATCTTAACAAAGTCTAAAACGTATACGTGTGATTATAAGTGCACCAGTTTAGATTTAGCATTCGGAAGTAGCCTAAATCCAAATCAGTGCTTTAGATCATCCTATATAAAGTCATTACAAAACTATTGTTTTTATCAAACAACTAAAATCTAAACGGCTCCTAGATAAAGATGGTAGATATGATTTTCATTTCATATACTGCCCATTTTTACTGGTCATTGCGGTATCGTAATTACAGTTACAGTGTGCGTGTTTACATGGTCGTGCTGCCCACTTTACCCCTTAACTGCGGTATATGTAATAAGAAATAATAATGTGTTCCTAGCCAAAATTTTGGTCGTGCCGGTAAATCTCGATAACTAGTTATGTGCGCAGGAGATGTTATCGTACACATGTTTGTTCATACATTAAATACAGTCTCATCACTCTGATGGTCCAATGGGTAATCCGACTGGAACATGATCACGCGCATAACTGATACTTTCAGCATCTTAAATGCTACTGAGAATTTTTGTCAGAAAAGTCTTTGATTCAATATGTATACGTCAGAGTTTGTTGGTTTAAACCTTCTCTTATTAATGTTTTGTAGATACAAAATGTTATCTTCGCAGGACAACAGCTTATCAAGCTTTCTATAACATCAACTGCATTTTGCAAACTATTAACCTAACCTAACCCAACCTTCTTACTCAGAACTGCCAAGGACAATATTTTAGCCGCAAATACCCAAAAAGTTGAATCGACCTAATTGACGGAATTATAACCCAGAACCTCGGGATCTTCAGAGTTAAAAGCTAGCCAAAAGCCAGCGATGCAGTCAACTTGATATAAACTTAGTACTGCGACTTTGACGAGATATACTTCTGAGTTTTCTCGATAACAATCAGCCATTTGGTTCACATGCAAACGTATGTAGATTTAAATGTAAAAATTACTCATGTGCATCGATTAAGACAAAAAATCGTTGACGTTAGTTCACAAGAAATTGCACCTGCTGCAAACGTACAGAGGTCAGCCACTGCCTTAAAAGTGAATGAATGTTTTATTTTCTTATTGTCCTTGTAATTACGCAAACACATTTCGTTTCTGGCGACTTCGTTTGGTATTACAAGGCAAGAAATTATCACGTAAATGTTTTTTATTAATGATGACCTTCAGTTGAAGCTTACGACTTCACCTTTCTGTAATTTTACATACATTTCTCCATTTTTTTCGATATCAACGAAGAAGTAATAAGCCTTCAAACAGCGAGTTGTGGTTAGAACATGACAAATATAATAAATAGAATGAACATAATATCTGCCAAATCACTAAGCGGTGAGTTCTAAAGCGGTTACGTTTCGGTGCATTTGGAAAATACTTTTAAAATTAATGACTTTAACTTGAACAAATATCCCATTTTAAAATGTTTCGTTCGTCATTGCGATGAAGAAATGTTCTGTCATTTAAACTAACTTCATCTTTATTTACATGCGCTATCTCGTATCCATGTAAAAAATCAATAATTTTTAACATCTTCAAAATGAATAGCACCGATGATTTCTTAAAAGTAGTATAACCATTTTTCTTGCTTCCCGATTCGCTAATTGAAAATGTCATTTTCATTTTTAAACATAAAAATTAAATAATATTAAAATCTTTAAATTTAGTATATAATTATTTAAACAACACATTTGTTCAAGATTATAGACAGAGATACTTTATAATGTATATCAAATTAGTAATAAGTATGAGCTTCTCAATGTCTAATTTAGTCTAAAAATTCGGCTTTAGAGAATATAATTTAATTATTCCTAAATATATAATAATAATAAATATATATAAGTGAAGAACACCAATGAGCTACCTGATGGTATTGTTCACTGTCCATAGAAATTGGCGCTGTAAGTAATATTTACCATCAACCAACCCTACCTCGCGATTGCGCCACCAATATCGGGAACTAAGATGTTTTGCCCTGTTACACTGAGTCACTGATCCTTGAAACCAGAACAAATCCATACTAAGTATTGCGTCTTTGTGGGCTTGACTGCACCACCAAGAGAAGATTATATATGGTTATAGGGAATTGTTAAAACTGTCACCTTTAAGTCGGATTTTCGATGACATTTCCAATTTAATCTTAATTCCAAGTATGTCTTTGTATGTTTGACTAACATTTTATGTCTTTGCAAATCGCCTAGACGTCGATCAGTGCTTAACGGTATCCAACGAAAATGTACTTTCATTCAACAATATCCGTTTTGTGATTGAAAATACCCTCGTTGCAGACAAAGTAGCTAAATAGCTTTTGGAATTGATGTTTGAATCAAAGAGTTTTCAATGAGATTACTAAAATGTTCCAGGTAGATTTAGCACTTCGATGTTTACATTTGTATTTTTTTTAATGTTTTTCTGAACCATCCAAAAAAAAAAAAAAACTTGACACGTCTTAATTCAGCCAAAACCATAAAGTATTAAAAAAAAAATTGACAGTTCAAAAGATATACTTTATGAGTATAGATAATAAACTGTCATAAGATATGTTAGGGTCAAAAAAAAATCGAATTGTCTATTAATTACCGATTGAAATAACGTGCTAAGTTCTTAAAAATATCTCAAAGTTTTGACAAGCCTCATTTGTTATGAACAAATTGATTGTAACGTAGTAAGGTTGTGGGCGGAATGAGTCATTGTGGATATGCGCACAAAGGTGAAAGTTCTATTGTGATCTTAATTTACTCTTCACTAGTTACTAGTCCACGGTTTGCTTGGTCGTGCCTTAAATGTTCTATATATAAATATTTGACATTATAGCTTGAGTTGAGTTTTGATTCAACATTTTGTTGTGTAATTTCAATTGGCACATCTTGGGGTAAGATCGTCTTATAAAAAATAAATATTGGACAATATCACATACATTACTCTGATCCCAATGTAAGTAGCTAAAGCACTTGTGTTATGGAAAATCAGAAGTAACGACGGTACCACAAAAACCCAGACCCAAGATAGCATGGAAAACTAATGAACTTTTTCTCAGCGACGCGGCCGAGAATCGAAACCAGGACCTCGGAGTGGCGTACTCATGAAAACCGGTGTACACACTACTCGACCACGGAGGTCGTCTAATAAGCTTTAACGTCAACGGGCATGGCATCTTATGACGTCATATCTCCTCTCCAACGCCGCTCCTATTCCTTCTCTCTTACTTCTGTGTGCGTGGCGCGAATACTATTTACTTGGTTGCTTCTCTGTGAGGTGATCAATAAACACATACATATAACAACTTGAATGTTGTGGTTACCCGGAATTGAACTCGTGACCTTCACTGACTATTCATTAGGCTATATCAATTTTATTAATTTTAACTAATCGTAATTGTGCTATAATTAAGATAAACTAATTTCTTATGACTAACTATTACTAAGTTTTAAGGTTCCCTTGTAAAATTATGAATCCTTATAAATTAATTCTAATCAATTTATATAACTTACATTTCCATCAGGATGACTGTGAGAATGACGTTAATTTGCTATATGGGAAAATACTGAGCAACTAACCTCCCTTACATGCGGTTGATGTCACGCGTGGAAAACAGTTTTATAAATTATAATAATTACAGCATTATGCACATGAGATACGATTTAAATTCCTACAGAATAAGCCTATCAGTTCATATTATATCATTCTTTAGTATCGATATAAAATGAAATGTAAATACGGAACCCTACATATTAAAATACTATGTCGGCTAATTTTTATACATAGCAAATTGTACCAATAAGTATTTATTGAGGTAATAGTCGCTACCGTTGCTCGGAATCAAAACAAGTTGAGCTTCTAATTAACATACGCGTTATATCATTGAAATTAATTATGTTTCTTGTATATTTTTACCTAACATCATGTGCTGTTATCAATCAGAATATGTATGTATTTATTATTGAGTATGGATTTGTTTTTAAGTTTGAAATATTTAACAATAAAATTTAAGTCTTAAGACGCTTGGGATACACTTCTGTGATCTTTCTTTGGTCTGTTGAATGCGTTGAGTTATATGTGACGTTAAAATTTTATCCATTATCTCCGACCATGACTAAATTCAAATATAAATGGACAGACAGTTTACCAAATATTAAATACAGTTAGCTAGCATCTAATGAATGTAAGACTATTCAACACTTGTATACATTTTTTGCTTCGGTTCTCAATTAATGCTATTCATCATTACAAGAAGATCTTATACAGCGATTTACATCCATACATATTGTGGAGTTTTTGCGTATTTATACATTATTTATTAGTTCTAGTTTATTAAAAATATAAGTCGTTTTCAAATCAGTTCATTGGAAAATCTATACCATCAAGTATTTATGGTTTTGAACATAAAGTCTTGTAATAAACGTGTTCGCTTAATAACCATAGTATTGAGTGTACTTATAAAAAAGTATGATGCAAATAATGCTAGTAAAATAAATTGTAACTAAGCGTCTTCGATATCGACTTTCTTTATTCGCTCAATTAATTCCGAAAGTATGACCTTGACCTTTTTTGAGTTTTTTAGAAGCCACCAATTTCCTAACCATTCTCATTTAAAATATTAATGAGCTTAACTTCGTCAATTTGAAAATATATGATAAAATTTGCTCCTGAACTTCAAGAGGCAATTGTATAAAAGATGCCATACACAAGTGTGCACTTAAAGAAGGTTTGGAGCATATTTCACCACGCTGCTCCAATGCGGGTTGATGGATACATATATGGCAGAATTTCGTTGAAATTAGACACATGCTGGTTTCCTCACGACGTTTTCCTTCACGGGCGGGCACGAGATGAATTATAAACACAAGTTGAGCACATGAAAATTCAACGGTGCTGCTTGCCTGGGTTTGAACCAGCAATCATAGATACCGATACGATTTAGGTTAATCAAGCGCAGGTCCAACGGCTTTTCGAGACATAGCTGGCAGACAAACTTATGAATTTCCTTTGAGTGTTTTATATATTAATCATATAATAGGTTTAATATAGGATACAAGAGAAGGTTTTCTATTTACACAACTTAACTTAGGTCCAAAAAAATTATTCGTTATGAATAGCTTAGTCGTATTTATATTCTTGTTCATCACAAAGTTTTTGATCTACTTATAGAGAAATCGTCGTAGTTGTATCTTTCTGATATTCTACTTCAACAAAATATTTATAAGAGAAAATGAGTACGGCGACATTGTACGTCTAACTGTCGTTGGTGATAAGCGTTTTCATATGAGTCTTGTTCAATAAATAATTTAAAAGGATTTATATATGATAAAACTAATTTATGTTATGTAATAATTATATTTTTATAGAATAATATTGGGACACAAATCTTAAAAAGTAATTCTAAATGTTTTGTCCAAAAAGTTTTAATTAGATATGATAACGAGGCTATAATTTCAAAGTCGGTGCGCTGTTGTCATGTAGCAAAAAGAGAACTTCAAATGACTTTTTATACACAATATAAATTACGGGACTACCCATATTGATAACTTTAGTCTTGTCTGACTGTATGTATTCGAAAAAAAGTTTGACATCAAAGTCTGGACATACAATTTACTTTAAGTTTGCATGACAAAGGGGCTCAGGCATCAGACATATATTATAAAAGCATGTTACTACATTGTTTTGTCGTTGAAAACGACAACCTTGGATAGTGACTGCATCCAACCGACCACATCCTGAGAGGAAGTTCGATCTCTACAATCGTTCGTCATTTGAAGACAGAGATGACTCAAATTTCAAGGTGGAGCCTAAAAGAGGCTCGCCGTCTGGTAATACTCTAAGAACTAGTAGGGACAATACTAATTACACAATGAGATAAAAATGATATCAGCACTCGGATTTTTAGTTTATTTGCATAAACTAGATTTATTTTTACATTACAGTCGGTAAACAAAATGTATTATAAAAATGGTTTTAATTGCTATAGTAATAATATCATTTACACGTCTACTCAATCGTATACAACATAAAATCGTTAGAATCAAAAATACACTCATACAACAACATACAACATACGAGGGAGCGTTTTTATGTTCGCGGAATGAGGCATATAGGGGGAATTAAAAAAACCAATTTTTTTTTCCTTTTCAACCGGTGGTAAATTTCTTACCCCTTAGCTCTTTTTTCATTTTTGTAAATAAATCACTCGGGGCCAGGTCTGGACGGGAGCGTTGTCGTACAGAAGCATCACACCTTTTGTCAAATTTTCGTACATCTTTTTATAGAAATCGGCTAGTTATAAATTTTATAGTATTTAAAATTTCCTTCCTCGATCTGTGTGCTGTATAATATACTAAAAAAAGCTCTTTAAAAAGCTGGACAGAATAGACTGACCGAATACGTAAACATTTGGTCGGACACTCGTAAAAAACAAAACATGACCGGCTAAAGCCGGGCGCTTGGCAATTGTATTGTCACGTGATAGTCGAAATGTTTAAACCTACGTTAAAGTCGACGTTCAATGTAAACTGCAAGTCACTCATTTGGCACCAAATTGACGAAACCTCATTTAAGTGAAATTTTTAATATCAAATAGTAGACATTAATTCAGTTAGAATTATTAGCTAATTTATATATTGATATTAAGTTTGTCGAAGACAATTTACTTTAATTTTGTTTACGTTTTTCATTTTTGTCTTGCCCATAGCGACGCTCAAAAACCGGCGAGTAACTTTTTTCAAAAGAAATTATTTGTTAGTTTGTAACAATGTAGTAAATTACCACCACTAATCCTTTTTATTTAATTTATTTTTTGCACATGTACGGTTGGAACTCGTAAAAATGAGACCATAACCTATTTTTTATGTGCAGCTATCGCCCCATAATCACTGGGACAAAAATCGGCTACATGTAATGTTATAATGTTTATTCGAAAATAAATTAAATTTTATAAACAATTATATAATATTTTAAAGTTGCGAAAACGTTTTAATAAATAAATGTATTTATCTATGTGCTCTTGAACTTTGCATTGAACATTGAAACAAGTTTATGGATATGTTCGACGCCCTAAGGGGGTAAAATAGCTTGCAAGTTATATATTCCCACGAGAAGGCAGAAACAGTATGTAGTCAAATATAATTTATTTATTTTTCCTATTTGAATAATTTAAGAATAAATTAACTCACTAGAAATAATAAATTAAAAAATTTCGTTTTACAATATATATCAAGTTACATCACGTGACGACATCGGATTTTAATAGGGTTCATTTAAATTTATGATTTAAAATAAATGCTTTTGAATCGAAAAAATAATTTAATCCGTACTTTAAAATAAAAAATAGAGAGTATAAAATTGGTGGTGATTAATTTTGACACCGACAAACAGCAAATTAAATTAGTATTGATGTTTCTTATTCTTGTAGTGTAATTACACTCATAAGTAAAGTAATAATTTTAGTTCACATGGCTAGCAATGCATTGGTGGAGTATAGAATGATTAATATTTCAAAAAGTCCGATTTCTATGGGCTTTAGTGTCGACTTACCGTTAGATCTATTTACATCCTCAATATGAACCCAATAGGGGTATAATATTAATCTTCATACTTTTCGGCTTTTGATCTTGTAATTTCTTTATTTTTTAGAAGGCAATAAATCCTGGGTTGGGATGCTGATTATGATAGATTTTAAACGCGATTGGCATTCATTTGACTACATCATTCATGATTAACTGCATCGTTCCATGAATCATGTGAAGCGATTTACGAGCGAGTCGTAATTAAAGCGGTTTAAAATTTCACCGACACCTCGAGCTATGTTCTTTAATCAGACAAGAAACTGTTTTTTTCCCTACTCAACTAATAATGTTTAAATTTTTATTATTTTTTTTACTTGTGATATCGTTGTGAAAATATCACATTTTTTAAACGAAAATAAATAAACTTATCTAATACCTTGTATTAATTAAAGTACAGATCACGTGTGCAGCTTGTGCGTAACAAAATGTTAGTAATTGATTTGGAAAAGAATCACTCCATGAAGCATAGATAAAGCTTATAAATATCTTAATGATGTTAAATGTCAAAGAACTAGAAACGAATCTGCGACTATTGCATCGCTAGGCCGGATGCAGACTGTTTAGGCTTGTCAGTTTAAATTCTGTATATTTTAAAATATTCATCGGTCGAGTGAGGTAGATACCGTAATGCGTGTGTCAACAATAAATATCACGGATGATGCTCGTAATATTTGAGGGCAATCGTGAAGCATCTTGTAACGACGTATGTTGATTTAATGTAATGTTACTTGAAAAAAATGCCATTGACTTTAATGGTTTTCTTTTGAATTACCAATAAAAAAACATCAGTCACGATGGTCTAGCGACTAGAACATGTAAATCAGATCAGATTACTGTTTAAAAGCAACTACGTTTTCATGTGCTTAACTTGTGTCTAAAATCACTGTGTCATGAAGAATACTCCATGTGTCAGAAGACATTTAACCATATGTGTATCCAAACAAACGTCGGAGAAAAATTTAATATGAACGGAGCGCCATTAAACGGTAAAAAAAGTAGTACATTTCACAATTATAAAGTTTACCTATTAGTTCTACAATAAATTAAGAATGAGAATAATTAAACCGATGAATTAATCATTAACCAATACGCCCTTGAGTAATTACAGAAGTCGACAGTTACTTTGTGTTTAAACTGGTAACTGCCGAATGAAAGTTAAATTAATGATCAGGCCTTGGCTAAAGTTGTAATGGTTAAGAAGAACATCAAGATTTTGTATCTATCCATAAATAAATTTAAACTATATTGCACCGGTCCCTATATGTAGGCCATTCACAGAATATAGATTCATATATATGTATATGCGAATGGTACACTGTACTTTTTTCACATAACATTTTCTTACTCTTATGTCTTAGTTCTATATCGAAAGTGAGTTGAACCGCTGGAATAGATTTTTCATGCAATTGATGCGTTGATAAAGAATTACTCTATAATTGAGTTTATATTATTACTGGTGATATAGTTTATTACTGGTTCGTCTCGATAGAGTCTACTTTTCGAACCGTCGGGTGGCTTTTAATTTAACACTGCAACGTGACCTATCAAAAGTACCCTATATAGCCTACTTGAAAGTACCTAACCATGTACTACCTAACTATTACAGAAAAGTGAAATAAATTTATTAACAACCAAATTTCGCAAATTTCCAAATTAAATTAAGGTAAAATATTATGTATTATTTTCTTGTAGTGAGTTCGTTTAGAGTAGGCAGAAAAGTAAATAATTAACTGTTTTATTCTTTGACCTGGGTCAGTGGGACGATTGAACCGCGTTCTTCTATCGTTTTCTTAAATCTTTAAGGGTTGAATAATTTCACTTAGCCATGCAATAGCCTTATAATATAAAACTTGAAGTTTTTATTTTTGTATGATATTAAGAATTAAAAAACGGGGTAATATATCTTTCTAATTGAGCTTAAGAGTTAATTAAGTATTTTGATAAGTTATATTTCTGACATAGATTGCATGTTTTTTTTTTCAAATTAAAGAAAATACAAAATTATTCTTGTGTATGTATAGTAGTTTTTATCATTTATAGAATAGGTATTCTGCTGAAATTCTAAATATATGTTTAATGTCAGAATTAGGGTAAAACTCGAAACGTAAATCTGATTTTTTAGGTGTCGTAAAAATATACTAATTAATATCGAGTTCTCAAAACCACCTCGAGGGAACATACCTATAAATAATATAAACGCATTATTTTCCGTAGCTCTACCGAAGTTGGGTAATAAACAGTCCCCATAAATGAGTTTACATTACGACAGATCAATCTTAACGGCCCACATATTTATCTTACACAATTCGGAAAAAAACTATAATTACATCAAGTATTTAACATTTACACGGCGACTAAAGTATTTGCAGTAATGAGCTGTATCCTGAATTTAATTTTACTGGTTTTTGATTTCGCTATTTGCTAGGGTTTTTTTGCATATGTTTCGAATTTGGTCAACAGTTTGAGCTGTTTTTTCCCTTTCCCTCATCAGTTACTTGACACGGGAAGAAAGAAGACACAGCGTTGTGTTTATATACAACGTTTATTAGTTTGGCCGTTATTATAATATATTTATACTAGCTGTTCCGTGTGGTTTCTCCCGCGTCAAACCTCATTGTTTCGTCCCATGAATTCTGTAATTGTTTGTAGGACTATAACCTTTCTCAATAGACTTGCCATCTAACCTAAAATGTTTTGTCAGTTCGGACTGGTAGAACCTAAGATCACCGCATTCAAACAAACAAGAAATAAAAATATTGTAAATATAGATTTACAATATTTTTTTATTACATAGTTTTATTTAATGAAATTAAGAAATAAATAATTTGTTTGATAATATATTCGGGCAATAATCATTGACATTAAAGATCGTTCCTGGGGATTAGATGACTAATGCTGCGCGCGCTGGATGAAATTATTCTTCATTTGTTTTGCACTGGAGGAGAGAGGCCAAACAAGCTCCAAACTTCTTCCCAATAGGAGAGGAGGCAACTTGCCCAGCCGTGAAATGGATCAGTGAAAAGAATCACTAACCATTACTACATTACCACTACATTCGGAAAAAGCTAAACTTTTTGGTGTTGAACATCACCTGAAATCCACAACAAAGTAGATGTGAATTGTGTATCAACCAATTTGTTCAAAAACTATTTAACCAAAGAAGCATTTACCATGTTTCTTATCTCATACTTTTATTCCTATTTGAGATCTAGATTTCTCGGCATATTCAATTCATTGTCCACATTTGTTGGTACAAATGTGGACAATCATCAATGAATCACATATATCTATCCTACGCATGAAATATATACCATAAGTAAGTACAGAGTACGTACAGGGTTAAAAATTCGGTGACCTGTGACTCATAAAGCTTATTGTGTAACCCAGCCTTGAATGCGGACTCTATCGTGCTATAAAAGTTAAATTTTGGACCTTTTTGTAATGAAATAGAGTTTAAATTAGAACGACATTTCGATTATAGAAAATTGTAAGTGAGGTTTTTAAGATTAGAGGCGTAAGGTTCAAAATGAAACCTTAAATATAGCCTATTGCATATTGAATAAGGTTCGATTTTGTTCACCCATTAGTTTATACAATATCGTCTTATACATATGTGGATCAAAGTTTTGATTGATCGATGGGCCTTATGTATATTGGAAAAAGGTTGAAAATCGAATGAAGATATAAATGAAGGCTTATTATACGTGTGAAATTACCTGCTACCCTGGTTATTGTTAGTTGCCCAATTAGCGAAGATTTTAACGGCTTTTCAAAATAATTGCTCATATTTGATCTTTTATTTGCTTTGTACAAAGGTAATAACAAAAAGGTTTTTATGTAATCAATAAAACTGTGTTATCTTAGTTGGTATGGACGTTAAGCATCGCACTAGAGAGTGGCTTAATGTAAATTCCCATTAAATACACTTGTTTTTTTTTTATTGCTTTTAAGTAAACTAAGATTGTGTCTGAAATGGAAGATTTATTTATTCTCCTTACTAATATTATAACTGAGAAATTTCAGATGTATGGATGTTTCTTACTCAATTACGCCAGAACGAAGAAAAAATACAGTCAAACAGTTTTTGATTTTTGTGTCTACTTCTCACATACTCGGAATCTGTGAAGAAGTCGTCGTAGAGTTTTATTACTTGTATGGTCAACAATGATTCTCAATACAAAATTGGCCAATAGCCATGGATAAATCGCCTTTAGCGGTAGGGCTTTGTGAAATCCTGTCTGGGTAGGTACCACCCACTCATTATATTATTCTACCCCAGAGCAGCAATACTTAGTATCGTTGTATTCCGGTTTGAAGAATGAGTCAGCAAAACGTAACATCTGATACACGGGATAAAATCCGTGTATTTGCACATCCACTCCACAAATTCACAAAAAAATACATTACCATGCTGCCGGGAAATAAAAAATACACGAAAGTCAAGGACAACACGTCGTCTGGTACGTGTGACGTGAGATATTATGGTGGTCAACTTCGCCCATAGACACATGTGCCATAAGAGTAATCATCTAACACCGTCAACTACGTGATCTGAAATATTATACGTATATTTCTTGTGTCTGTAATTTTACTTGTTCACCCTCCAACGCGAAACATTTCAATACAAACTTTTACTGTTTATTTGTAAAATAAATTCATATATTCATTTAATTTGGTAAATATATTCTTATATACATTTTAAATATATTGAGGCGTATAATTGAAAATTTACAATTGATTCGCTTCGACGAAACCAGGTACCAATGTTTATCAAACCGCTATCTCATCCCTAGCAACATATCTATTGATTGGTATTCAGGCTTAAATAACACTAAACATATTAAACGAACACAAATAGATATCAAATCTGCGACCGTTAGCACAAAAACGTTACAGTCAGCAATGCAATCAGAAAATAATATACAAAGAAATACATTTTTGTATAAATTCCAACGGTTTCCTAGACACGGAATAATCTATATAATCTAGATCGATTTACGTACACACAGACATTTCAAATGTATTTGTAGTCACGAGTTATATTTACATAAACGGATAGACGCGCGTATAATTTCATATGAATCGATCATACCATTAAGCGTATAAGTAGTATACATACAGTTATGTTTAAGTCATAGTTAGTTTTTATTGTTGTTACCCGTAACTTTACCGAACGGTAGGTGTAAAGTTCGTTGACCCATTAAACTCCAGAGATATATGTGTGTGTTGGTTTAGTTACACCTCGTAACCAATTTTTCGGGAAAACGCCTCACCTGAGAAGAATTGGCGAAAGAAACTATGGATTTTCAATAGTTTTATTTTTATAATACATATAGATAACTTTGGTAAGTAATATACCCGGTAATATACCCGTCTAAAACTTAACAAAATTTGTTAGATATTAGTCGGTTGGTTAATAATTAAAAGCAAACCAGTAACTAAATAAATAATGTTAATATATAAAAATGTTTGTCTGCCCTTTTATGTATACATCCTAAGTAAAATTATTAAATTACAAATGCTAATATGAGTTAGTTTAATTTATATGTTATTTATTTATAACGCTTTAAATTCTAAGTATTCAATTTGCCACCCCCCATCCCCTTTACGGACGAAACCGAAGGAAACTAATAATATAAACAAACATGTAAATCGTTATTTATAAATTCAAGTCATAAAATAATCAATATTTATATACCTCGTAAAATTAATAATAAATATTTATGTCAACAATAAAATAAATATCTTATCAATGAGTTACATCTAAAGTTAGTGTAGACTATATTATATATTATGTCTGAATGTGTGAGTACCAAATACGTCCGTTTGTTTTTCTGTTTGAAATATTCAACTACTTTGGTGAGGTTAGGTTAGTTAGGTTAGAGGTATTTATTATCTGATATAAATGTTTCCATGGGTAGACTTAGTAATTTTATGTGCTATAATTTGAACCCATTTATTACCCATTCCGAATGAAGTGGGCACTCATCGACTTTAACTATGTCGGAATACCAACTAAAAATAAGAAGCCTAGAAATCTGGCAGCTAGTCATTCGCTGACTATCGACATTAATTAAACTTATGTCAATAATCGTTGACAAAATATTTTTTACAATTGTTGAGACTGACTGTACAAAAATATTATTTTTTATGAAATGTAAGTATACAATCATATATGTGCTTTAATTTAAATGTTTATATGTAAATGATGTATAAGAGAATTAAAGTGAAGCAGAAAAAGCATATTTTATGGTTCTGCATTTTAAACCGATTCGACGGAATCCTGAATAAATAATTAATCCATGCATCTTCATCTTTAATGAAACACCTATTTAAGTCACTGCCTCAGTTATCAAATTAGTATCGTATACTTTCTACAGCGTCATACAAAGATTGAAGTTCCGTGTTTCATATAAACGATCTTTAAATTTTCATATCAAAAGATACCGTATTCAATATATTGCAGAATATACTAAAGAAATCAAATATCCCTCTGGTATTCCACCAAACTACGATGGCTTTCTATGTATTTCTTGACGATCGACGAAATAACGACGATAATATAATAAAAATACTGCGGAACCATCAACGCGCGACTAAAATTACCGCTTGTGAATTTTTGTAAATATATTTTAAAATTTGAATATTTATATCATTCAAATTAGTGTAATATGTATTAGGAACGTATTATGTTTATTTTTAAATATGTAATAAAATGTATCGTTCTATTACTTTTTAGTAATCGTTTATATAAATTTAATGTTTTAATTAGTTGATGTTTCTCTGCAAGTTGGGTAGACTTGAATCAATATTTTATAAATGCTTCGATAAAAATTAATTAATTTCTACATTTAAATATATCACTAATTCAATAATTAATTGTATACAGTGCAAGCATGGTGGTATCATATTTAGTTATAATTTATGACTCTACCTACAGAAAAAATACAACTCAGTTTAAAACGTCGATTTTTTTTAAAGAATAAGAAAATACCCAAGTTATTAGTACGTGTTTATACCTGATGAGTTTAATATATTTTCTTTATTAATAATCATTGTGACAGTGTCCTTTACATGTTATAAATATTATAATTAAAGTCACATATGTATAACTTTCGGACGAAAAATTACGATCGCGCTGTGTGATTTTCGAATTAATTCCTTCAGAATAGTAGACCTATTAATATTGACTGCGTCGTATGTGCGCAAACTCGGTTCAATCTACTGTTTGAGCCAATTAAAAAATATTGGGATTTTCCGTCGGAAAATGCTAAGTGACCCGGTGTCTGGAATAAGTCCTGTCCCTGAACTTCTTTCGGTCATTTCAGACTTGACGTCGCATCGGTTTATGCAAGTGACGGAATAGACAATATTTGCACAGCCTTCTGCACAATAGTTGACTAGAACTACGCAGAATATGAAATAGCTGTCGTTGCCAAAAACTGACGACTTTTCATCCAATCTGAATTTCATTATGTATTAGTATTGAGTAACTCTTACAATTATAATTACCAATTTAAACGTCAATTCTCTTATCCTCACATACAAATTACTGCTGTAGATATTCTACTTCTACGGAAGTACATTACATCAAAAAAAAAGTATATTTCGCCTACATTACATTACATTAGCAGCCTGTAAATTTCCCACTGCTGGGATTAGGCTTCCTCTCCCTTTGAGGAGAAGGTTTGGAGCATTTTCGACCACGCTGCTCCAATGCGGGTTGGTGGAATACACATGTGGCAGGATTTTCGTTGAAATTTGACACATGCAGGTTTCCTCACCGCCGAGCACGAGATGAATTATAAACACAAATTAAGCACATGAAATACAGTGGTGCTTGCCTGGGTTTGAACCCGAAATCATCGGTTAAGATGCACGCGTTCAAACCACTGGGCCATCTCGGCTCAATTTAAATATTTTGTCTAATTATTAATAAAATTAATACTCATTAAAGCCTTAACTTAACGCCCAGCGAACCGGCTGTATAAAACAGCTAGTATATTAATATTCCTCATAATATCGTAAAATGCTATGTTATGACAGTTTTTATATAATAATTTTACTTTATTCGATATTAAAACTTACAATAAAGATAATGACTTTAATACTTAATGCACGCTTTATTTAATAAATTTGGTTTTCCAGTACCGTTTATTAAAAACTTTATTGACTAATATTAGAGTTCAATTGTTAATCTTCGTCTATATTATTAAATCAATGAAGGTTTTATAAAGATAAATTGCAAAATTCTGAAAACAGACACGTAATACACTATGCATATATTTGATACGTTTGGAGTCTTTCTGATGATACTTCAATAGGCGACCAATCATGGACTAGACAGCCAAGAGTGCGTGTAAAAACAACAATCTTAAAATTTACTATTATAATACAATGAGGCGGTAGTCCGATATGATAGCGCAGAAGCCAATTGCATGACCAAAGGTCTTAAGTGCTTCTCGAGGCGTGGTAATGTAATACTTCTTCTACTTTACTCCATGGCACGAAATAATCTCCCAGAGCATTTGCTCTTTGAGTAATGCGCGTAACCTTCATTTGACAAATCATTTTTTCAGATTGTCTTACATGTGGATTGCTCTCACCTATCTCTCGTCGCATGCATTGACCAATCAGGTACGAGTATTTTGTTTCCTAAGAGTTAGGAAGTTATCTTTTCCAAGAATCAAATACTAAGATTTCTTTGACAAATGAACATAATAACTTTTCATTTGTCAGGTTCTAGATTGGATCCCAAGGCTTTATCTACAGCCTTATAAAGTATGTAGCTACTATTTCGTGTCTTTGTCTTATAAATATCGTTGTTGTTACTATGATTTTACGATGAAATTCTATGTCACGTTTCGAAATTCTTATTACAAAATATACATCGATTAAATATCACAAGGAGAAAGCACGACGAAATATTGTTGAACTTGCTTAAAAATAAAAAGGCTAAAATAAAACGATTCTTGTAGTTTTTAAGACCTTTTTCAACTACTACGAGTATCTATAGAGTCAGGTGTCTGTTAATACGATATGTAGCTGACAAGATGATTGAAAGTATTCTCTGTTTCTATAACCAGTTTATTTACATGCCCATGAGCATTGTATATAATTTTATGACTCAATTTCCATAACATTTTATAATATACTGAAAATTCAAATACGAATGTTTAGGATGTGTATCCACTTAATGTATAGAGCGTGATTGAGCGAGAGATGCGATACATATATTTTTTATCGTTAGCTATTTGTATATGAAAGCTAAGGAATATTCCGTGGCCCATTTCAATAAGAAGGCAAATTACTTTAGAATAGAAATCTACGAAGGTTTGGACTTTTGAGTTACTGCGCTGCTACCACTGGAGGATAAGTAGTACTGAGTTTCCTGTCTTTTTGATAGAATCTTCATTTCAAAGCGGTATAAATTTAATTTAATCTTATAAAACAACGATCAAAAAGTATTTTTAAGAGTCTACTTCAATAAAGTAAGTTTTAATTTTGATATGATGTTAGATTTTTTATCCCCGCCAAGATTTACTTGGTGGTAGGGCTTTGTGCAAGCCCGTCTGGGTAGGTACCACCCACTCATCAGATATTCTACCGCCAAATAACAGTACACTGTATTGTCGTGTTCCGGTTAGAAGGGTGAGTGAGCCAGTGTAATCACAGGCACAAGGGACACAACATCTTAGTTCCCAAGGTTGGTGGCGCATAGGTGATGTAAGGAATGGTTAATATTTCTTACAGCGCCTTTGTCTATGGGCGGTGGTGACCACTTACCATCAGGTGGCCCATATGCTCGTCCGCCAAACAATGCCATAAAAAAAAGATCAATTGCAAATACAAATAGAGGTACTTACAAAGTATTTTTCGGTCTGAAAATATATTACTGAAACTTCTAAATCGGTAAAATTAATCTTTAGAATTATTATTATAAATAAACAATTTTGTAAAGAAACAATGCACCATCGTTACACTGTGTATTTTTATACCGTTTCGTAATGTCTTTGTTTATTATAATTTATTCAAAGGATTTTACAAAACCACCAAAAATGTTATATAATGTTTTAATTACTAAAGCAATGAATAAATCAATAAACATACCTCAAAACTATGAAGCAAAGCAAAGCTATAAAAGTATAAGGTACTTAATTATATAGCTCAAAGTCAAAGTCAAAATCATTGTGTAATATCATTCTTATCAAAAAATTTACCACCGGTTCGGAAGATATATTTTAAAGCTGTTTGTAGCAACTATTGTTTCGCGCGCTATAAATTTACTGTACGTTCAACTTTACAACAAGATAATTAAAAATCACGACTGCCACATTAATGTCAAGTATATAGTATAGATATAAAAATGATATAAATCATTGAATAATGAATTTTACTTTTTATTGTCGTATCAGATAATATATCTTTGGTTTGATTTAATTTTGTTTTTTTTTTTTCGTTTAAACATTACTCATAAGTTTTATCTTTTAGTTTCCTACTGCTGGATATTTAGATATGTCGGGTTTTAACTGCAATATTTGCTTTGGTTATGAGATAATTGAAATAAAATTTAAGTTTGAGGTTAAATAATAGTATGTAAATGTCTCTCTTAATCTAAGGCCTCTCGTAAGGAGAGTGTTTGGAGTTGAATTTCACCTTCAGACATAGCGTCACTTATTTTCACCCGCAACATCTAGATGGTCGAAAATTTACAACAAAAGTGGTTCCAAAATGTGTAATGTGGCAGATTTTCATCCGACATTTATTATCCTTCTACCAAGCACGAGCACATACAATTTTAGTGGTGCTTGTTCCGCTTGAAACCTCAATAATCATCTCATCATCATCTCGATGTAAGAAGTCCAAACGAGATTAAAAAATAAATAAACTGTAGACAGTACAGATGAGAAAAGTGTTAATATTCCTGCAAAGGAGGTTTGATAGCCACTTGAAAACACATGTAATGTTAAATTAAATTAAATAATATTCATATTTAAACTAGTATGTATGTAGTGTACGAGTGTAACCGATGAATATTAAATGAGTGAGCAAACAAAATCTCCAGTTTTTTGCCTTTAAAATAGCAGACATCTGTTTGTTATGTCAATTTAACGGAAATAATGTGTATTTTTATCGTTGTATTAATTCCATATAAAAATGAAATCTTTAAATGTGAGTACTAGTTCAAGATCTACTAGTTTATTCTACTGCCAAATAGTAGTACTCAGGATTGTTGTATTCCGGTTTGAAGAGTGAGTGAGCCAGTGTAATTACAGGCACAAGGGACAGAACGTCTTAGTTCGTGTTGGTGGCGTTGGCGTGATGGAATGGTTAATATATACAGCGCCATTGTCTATAGGCGGTGGTGACCATTTACTATCAGGTGGCTCATTGCTCGTCCGCCTACCCATAACATATAAACATATTTCCAAGAAGTACAAGTTGGTGAAGTTGCTCAGATTATTTATTCTTTCTAACACATAACATTTTCTAGATTAAATTTCACCGTCAAAGATCGTACGTTGCCAATTCTTTGACAAGCATTTGGAATCAATACATCCAACTCGCTTTTTCAAAACCATAAATTGAAGGTTTCCAAATGCATACAATTTTATAAGCAATGAATAATTAATCTCACAATGCAGCCTCGTAAGATGGTCTAACATGTAGTAAGATCTCGTAGATGATAAAGCCTGAGTTTCTCCTCTTTGCTGTATAAATATGTTTTTTTAAGATTTAGACGATCGCCTCTAGGACGTTTTAAATAGTATATTACTGTTCTATATTCATAGAGCCGAGATGGCCCAGTGGTTAGAACGCGTGTATCTTAACCGATGATTTCGGGTTCAAACCCAGGTAGGCACCACTGAATATTCATGTGCTTAATTTGTGTTTATAATTCATCTCGTGCTCGGCGGTGAAGGAAAACATCGTGAGGAAACCTGCATGTGTCTAATTTCAACGAAATTCTGCCACATGTGTATTCCACCAACTCGCATTGGAGCAGCGTGGTGGAATATGCTCCAAACCTTCTCCTCAAAGGGAGAGGAGGCCTTTAGCCCAGCAGTGGGAAAATTTACAGGCTGCTAATGCTAAAAAAAAAAAACTATATTCAACAGATTTTGATTTTGAATCACTGTATTGATGATATTGTCATTTACATAAACACACTTTTCTAAATATAATACAAATTAAATTAGCCTTGCTTTCGATACACCTCTGCCTCTCAGAATAGATCAAGTTGGATCGAATCCTTGACCTCGTGGTCAATCAAGCCTTTATTATGTTAGTTCTTTAAGTTGTTCGGTAAATAATCGCTAACGGCGCTAGCTAAATGCGAGTAAAATTTAGAAGCGAACATGCTTCGAAAATAAAAATGCATATATGTATTTAATATATAGAACCATACAAAATTATATATTGTACAATAGGATTATTGTTGAGGGCCTTTACAAGTAACAAATGAAAAATAAATTATGTTGGGGAATATAAATTTACTCATATATACAAATACACGCACAACGATAACTATATGTGATATCCAAAAAGTCACTTGACGTCACAATGAAATAAAATACCATACAATAGAAATAATTTCTTAATATGTCGCTCACATGTAAGATGGGATGACTCAGATAATAATTTGCAAACGACGGTCGATACATCAAATGAGCCAGATGAAAAACTAGACTAAGAATGGGTATAAAATACATACATATTATTTAATCATTTTAGATGTATGGAACTGTAGATACGTATAAAATGATATACTCGATACTCCTATATATATGTATGAAAAGAAATTGTAGAAATTTCCGTTGTATTGATGCTTTTCTTCGCTTAGTCGAAATCAGCGTTGCAGAACTATCGATAATTTGACTATCGATAGAACTCGAGAACTATTCAGGATATCGATAGTACTATCAATTGTCGATCGCTAGCTCCTGTAAGCAATACTATAAGTAGCAGCGATACTATTGATCCTATCGATAGTATTGATAGTTTTGGACTATCGATAGTAGTAGTCGATAGTAAGTTAAAAGTAATAGTTTTTGCAATACTATCGATAATATCGCTAGCACCTTATCTATCGATAGTCTATCAATAGTCTATCGACAGTGGACTATCGATATACAACACTAGTCGAAATCGTCCGCTAGTACAATAACTTAAAAAGAAACAATTGAATCTATCAACTTCCTTCACTCGGAAAATCGATTTTTAAATTTAATCAATTGCATTCAATATTATAAAACTATTCCAAAGTTATAAACGAAATATCAACGTGGATGCTAACCTTACATGTATAAAATCTAAATCGGTCGTCGATGACGACACCATTGACATGACATAGTAGGTTTAAGTGTATGTACCACTTAAGTGGTTATCAGAGAAGATTTATAAACCACAACTAATGGTATGTGTTTAAGTGTAATGGTGGTTGACTTCAGAATAGTAAATATTTCATAATTATGTTTATTATTTGTAATTTTAAACATACTTCCTCTATCACTGTCACACGTAAAGTTGACAACGTGTTTGCTTTGAGTTAGAATTACGTGGAAAGTGTCACGTCATGGTTTTTACTATGGAATTACGTACAGTGATATCGTTTATTTTATATCATACTAGTTGCCCGGCTTCGCACGAGAATTAGGTTACTTTATCAAAATCAAAATTAAAAATATACTTTATTACAGTAGGCTCATAAAAGCACTTTTGAATCGTTATGTTGTAGTGTTCAATTCTTTTTTTTATGCCATTGGTTGGCGGACGAACATATGGGCCACTTGATGGTAAGTGATCATCACCGCCCATAGACATAGGCGCTGTAAGAAATATTAACCATTCCTTACATCACCTATGCGCCACCAACCTTGGGAACTAAGATGTTATGTCCCTTGTGCCTGTGATAACACTGGCTCACTCACCCTTCTAACCGGAACACAACAATACAGAATACTGTTGTTTTGCGGTAGAATATCTGATAAGTGGGTGATACCTACCCAGACGGGCTTGCACTAAGCCCTACCGCCAAGCATCATCTATATGTACAACATTTTATCGTGTAAACAAAATACTTATATTAGAATGTATGTCATATATAACACGAATACAAATTAAGTAGAGGAATAAGTATAATTTATCAATTACTTCGATGTAAATGCTTCTTAGGAGACTGAATTTGGTTAACATGAGTATTTTAGCATTTTATAAGCAGCGGTATCTTTGGAGTCGTTGATTTATTACCTAATGTTGTGATATTATAAATTAAAATATGACCAACGTCCAAACGTACCATTTGCTTATAAATTTATCTAATATAATATTTATAAAGCTGCAATTTTAGAATGAAAAATTTGGAATAAGTTACCGCCGGTTCGGAAAGCTGATTCTACCTAGAAGAACAAGGCAAGAAATTCAGTAGTTACACTTTTCTACCATTTTTATTAAATAGTATGTGAATACATTACAATTAAATTTATATTGAACCTTTATTTTGAAAGACAAACACATAAATAAAAAATAGGCGCAGAAAGTTTCATTATAATCGAATGAATAGTTTAGGAACGTACGAAAATGTGCATTTGACATATTATAGCTTTATGTACACGCTTATTCATACATATACACTAACACACTACATACACAGAAAATAAAATTCGATTACTTCGGAGCCTTTGGTCAGCTATATTGTCTTTGCTTCGAGCAGTTTAGTTAATCTACAGAATGATTTCCATTAACGACTAAATCTTATTCAATAAAATATATACACAATTAAAGTTGTCGTTATATCAATACGTTTATGTTTAATAAGAACATATAAGTCTGAAGAACCGAGCCGAGATGAAGAGCCGAGATGGCCCAGTGGTTAGAACGCGTGCATCTTGACCGATGATTTCGGGTTCAAACCCAGGCAGGCACCACTGAAATTTCATGTGCTTAATTTGTGTTTATAATTCATCTCGTGCTCGGCGGTGAAGGAAAACATCGTGAGGAATCCTGCATGTGTCTAATTTCAACGAAATTCTGCCACATGTGTATTCCGCCAACCCGCATTGGAGCAGCGTGGTGGAATATGCTCCAAACCTTCTCCTCAAAGGGAGAGGAGGCCTTTATCCCAGCAGTGGGACATTTACGGGCTGCTAATGCTAAAAAAATATAAGTCTTTGCCCAGAAGAATGACATTAAAAGGCTATCCTACGATTGCCATTAAATAATTAAAGTTACGATCTAATTAAAGTGATTTGTAACTCAATTTAAGGTATCTATATATGTTATATTTACGGCTTTTACGTTATATAAATACATTTTTATATGGACAGATGGCAACAGATATTTACGAATCTGAGATGTTATGTGCATGTTATTATTATTACACTTGTTCACTTAATACCGATATCCCATGTAAAATGTACTGTACGTTTTCTCGAATATTCCAATTTAACGGACAACTTTTCATTACTTTATTGTATTTCCCTTTTATTTGTATAATAGATAAATGGGAGACTAATTAATTTTACTATTTTCCAATTACTTAAATTGTAAAAAATAACACCAATATATATTTTTCAATGAATTATATCACTATATTTAACCACTGTTACAACTCGCTCTAGTGGCCACAAGCTTTGCATCCTTGACAAATATTTTAATAGGCTATACACACACACACACACACATACTAACTGATATTATAAAGCAATACTCAACTGATCACCATGATATTTTCGACTCACGTTTTAGGGGTACAGAAAAGGACAGAAGGTACCTAACACCTAGTCTCTCTAACGCTGAAACGCTGATAAAACACTTGGGGTATTTACGTATCGTCGTTGTAGGTTTTAAAACCATTTGTATACAAATAAAACTTTACCGGTAATTATGTTATAGAGTTACGTGAAAGCGTTTATACGATAACATTTTAACAATAAAAGGCTCTCAACTAAAATGTAAACAGCATTAGATATGGTCAGTTTCGTTTTATGGTAACACACGACCCAACGGTTTCTCACTCATAGTGACTAATGGACAGACAACAATAGACATACACTGATGCATTTAAATATTTTAAAATAAACTTTAAATTTTCTTTAGTCTGATGAAGACTCGGACATTTTTTTAGTGGGATATGTTAGAAAAATGTACTTTTATTGTTATAGAAAAATATTAAATCTCGTATCGGAAGTAAAACTTTAGAATCGTTACAATCTATCGTTACATACATATGGACGATAGGATTTAATCTTGACTGAAAATCATTAAAAAGTATCCCTTTCAAAGTTTGTTGTATTGTTTTAGTAATCAAATCTCAATTGTCTTGCGTTTCTAGAGGCTAGGCTACAAGGCTGCTTCCAGCGTCCTGTTTCAACATTGGCCCAATATTGGGTTTTTTGGTCAGAGTTTGGAAGTTATTAGGGTGTGGTAGTTCGCAGTGGACGTAAAGCCGCTGGCCCAACACCTGAACTCTCTCCAGTCGTGTTGTAATTGCCGTCTCATCAAATTAGTAATGAGAGAATACCTGTGTGTGCGTTTCACTACTTGTTCAATATTATCTCCTAGGCAGTCCGCTAGTCTCCATTGAGTACGGCTTGAACCGGTTAGAATCATCCTGATATGTAATTATTATTACACACTTTGGTACCTATATGTAATTGTTATTACCACTTGAGAGCCGAGATGGTCCAGTGATTAGAACGCGTGCATCTTAACCGATGAGTGTGGGTTTAAACCACTGAATTTTAATGTGTTATTTGATAGTTTATAATTAATCTCGTGCGGCAGTGAAGGAATCGTGCGGAAACCTGTATGTGTCTAATTTTAGTGAAATTGTTCCACTTGTATCAACTTGTGGTGGAATAATCTCCAAACTTTTTCCGCAAAGATAGAAGAGGACTTAGCCGAGCAAGGGATCATTTAACATCTGTTGCTTTACTTTTGGTATCTTCAAGGCAAGAGTGAATAGTCATTAATCTTCGGACATCGGGTCAAAATTCGAAGTTACATCCGCATTCAGATGTCTGAATCTGTTTTTAAGGCATTTTGTACCTCACACTACTGTTCCATAGGACCCAGCTATCGTCGACGGTTTTTCGGAATCGATACGACTTGGGAACCTTCAAGAAAAGATTGTATACATTTCTTAAACGCCGGTAACGCACCTGCAAGCCACCTAGTGTCCATGGGTAATGGTATCACTTACCATCGGGTGAGCCACCAGCTCGTTTGCCACCTATACCTACCATAAAGAAATATGTAATTATAAAAAAAAATAGTAAACATAGATAACAATGTTATACGTACGTTTCCTTTGTTACGTTATTTATCAGTTATGAGTCATGAACGATCGCTACTGTTTGTGCAAAAGGTCGTATGTCGAAATGGTATTTACACAATTGCATGCTTACAATCGATAATTTCATTATATTTATTAATATAATATTCATTTTTACCTATGCTACCAATATAACTAAACGATTTATATTTTAACGCATCAAAATGATTAAGCGGTCGTAAGACGTGAATCTTCCGAGGATATCTGGTTCTAAACCAGGTGAGCATTACTGCGTTGTCATTTACTTAAATTGAGTATATTATTTATCTCGTGCTGGTTAAGCTTATTATCGTAAGGAATGGTTTCCTTTGTTGAAAATCATCATCATAAAATTTTGCCATCCAAATAGAAGATAGACGCTTATGAGTAGTGTCGGAAATAACCAGCCACTAGTCCGACGAGGCAGTATTCATTATCTACTTAACGTTAGATGATAGATAGATCTTTAAATATATGTTAGAGTCACTTGTCAGCCTAATTTACTTTTGACAGAGTCGTAATTGAAGAGCTGAAGTGGTTGAGAATCTGAACCACGCCAGGCTGGAAATACAAAATGGCAGGATGTTTTCTTGTATCCCACGAAATAGATTATGAACTACAAATTAAGCTAAGTGCTATGGATACGAACTCACGGCTATGAATTATTAATACAGAAAATAAATTAAGTGCAGCTAATGTTCGTCTAAAGCATTATTGTCTTTGGCAGTTTCAACTACTGGAAATAGACTAGAACGATAAGGAAACGATGAAAATGTATTTTGAGTAATTTCATACTAAACTTGTATCTTTCAAACTGGATCTGTATATTCCAAATATTACCCTTTTTTCATATATGGCCTCATATTTTCTATCTACTCATCGGGTATTATCCAAAGATACGGCATTGCTCAGCTCTCGGCTCAAAGTAAACAATTCACTATATGCATGAGAGTACATTTTATCGAAACAAAGATACTATTATTGAATTTATGTATTTTAAAAAATTACAATAAAAACCACATGCAATGATCGTCAAGGGCGATTTTTATAGATTCATTTAGAAAAAACTTACATATCAGCGATAAATTTGCATCAGTACTTGTAGCTCATTAAAGAAACTTACGCAAATTTTGAAATCACCAACAAAACGCAGTTTTATTTCCAAGAACAGATCGTTTTTAACGATTGTTTTCTTTGTATAGTTTTATGTTTTATTTGAATAGCTTTAGCGAATTATAGTTTGGAAACTATTCACAAATAATTCTCATTCATTTTATTTCATTTTTGTTTTGAATTTATTTTTGTATAAAAATAATATGTCATATCAAAATGTGACGTATTACTTTTATAAAAATAAATTCGCAGATAGATGATAATTAGTGAGTTACCCAAGTAAAATGATACACAAATCAAAATGTCACACATTAATGAGGGTTACTATCAAAATCAGGATCCCTTTCAATTGAACGCTATTGCGGTTGCGAGTTTGATTGACATTAACCCCCAATGCTTAACGCGCTCAAGACACGTCACGTCGTTGACTTTTTAAATTAACGCCCTAATCTAACAAGAATAATGTAATAAAAACATACAAACTATACAACGAACTGTCACATGAATGAAAAAAAAGGTTTTATATGCATATATGTTTGACAATTAAAATAATTGTATTTTATTATCTGTTACGAAATCTTTTTAAGTTTTATTTATATCGGATAATTTATTTACCCAGGTAGTTTTAATGATGCCACTGGACGTTCTGACAAGGTTACCTTGACGTTCTTGATGTAACAAAAACTGGTAACTCTGACATGGAACGTAAATATATTTAGCGCGAACAAACATTGTAATGAAGTTGTAAGTTTTATGGCCAGAAATACTTTACATGTAAGAAAATAGTCCGTTATTATAGTTGTCGAGAAAACAGAGCGAAGAGTTTAATAGAAGTGGCATCGCTGAGCTTCAAATTATACGGGTTTAATCTTGGACTGACGATTTACATATTTAATATGAGTTTTCACGAGGGAACGGATGGCATAATAACTTTATGCCTGATTTGGTTGCAACGAATAATAACATTAAAATTTTATGTTTCTTCCGCAAGTGTATAAGGCGCTTAATTGACAAGATATTCCAATTACATATACATGAAATATGTCTGTTTGTTTAAAATGTTATATTATTAGTAAATAATATAATATTTGAAATTATTAAAAAATTATCGATACTCAATTTTTCCGATAATGTACCGAATTACACGTTTAATTATCTTTTGTGACTACACAATATGTCTTGAAGACTTAGATAAGTAGTTTAAATGTATATAGAGATCTCACTACCCGAATGGTTCACGATTTGAAATGTGTTTGGAACCTTCTAGAATGATATATATATATTATAATAAGGTAATTGGTCATTACACGCAACTGGTTTTTGCTTTACGCAAGCAAACAAATCTATTGTTTTAAGACTTTATTCATTGATAGTCTCAGGACAGATACATGTTATATTTATGGAATCCAGCATAATTCCTAATCCAGACGAAGGCTTTCTGCGGCGTTTGCTTTTAATTGTTACATAGTATGTTTTCGAGATATAGTTCTTTATATTACGTAGATGGAATTAAAAAAGGACGTTGTATGTTCAATTTGTAGATCTAAAAATTTTTTTTTTAAATGGTTCACAGTATCATATTATTTGTGATGTGTCGTTTCAGTATATAGACGACAAAGTATTTGAATTCATGCATAATAAAAACGCGGCGTGCGGTCAGATGCAATAGCTCGGACCTACAAATAGCTTGACCGATGCTAATATTTTTATAATATTTATTATTCAAAAAAAATAATTTTGTAATAAATTTTTCTGGTGTCAAGACAGGCAAAGGTAACTAAGTATATTTTGATTTTAATAACAGTGTTTATAGACAGAGGACACTATGTTGCCATCAATAAAAAAATACTAATACAATTTGCATAGATAATATATAAATATAGTCGTTGAGGTTAGACTATAAAGTCGATACTGAATTAAACATAACTGTACCGTTCGATTTTCAAAATTACTGTCATTTTAGAATATTCTTGGTAATAAAATGTAGTTGAATATTATGTGATATAAGCCTTAAATGTGTTTGGTTTCACATTCAATTATGCATAATAGCAAGATGCTGTTTATTTCTATCTTAAACATATAGAAAAAGTATTATAAATCGCCTTAATGGCCCCAGTGCTTACAACACGTGAATCCTAACCGAAAATTTCGGATTCGAAGTTCTGTATGCACCGCTGGATTTTCATGCGCTTATGAAAAAAAAAATATTTCCTATTCAAACACCCAAATATTAGGAGTGACAACGATAATAGCCTAGGGGTTCACGGTCGAATATGCGTTTTCAACATCGATCGAAGTCTTAACGTTGAGTTATTGAGTTGATTTAGAACTCTCATCTCTTCTACCGCCAAACAACAAAACTTGTATTGTTGTGTTCCATTTTGAACGGTACCCCAGGAGTGTATAACTACGGGCGCAAGGGACATACGATCTTCCCATCATAGGTTGGTGAACCATGGTTTTGGTGACGATGTAAAGAATGGTCCCATCAGGCGGTCCATTTGCTCAATTATTCCAAACAATCTGTGAAATGTATTTTTATTAAAAAAAACAATCACCTACACGAATAAAAAAGTAATTTAAATTTAAAATTGAATTCCAAAAATGACCTAGCCTTTCTAGGTAGTGAACAAGTTAGCTATGATGCGCGGGCGCATTCGTTATTAACGTTTACTGCGATTGTTATTGCATTACAGTTGTATCTCGGGAGGTCTAACCATCTAAGATTACGGAAATTAATTTAGATATAAAATGCAAAGCACGAAACGGCTTTCAACTATTTTATAATTATTTTATATTTTATAATATATGTATAAAAGAAAAGTATTTGTTATTAAATTCAGAGTTATATTAAAAATAATGGTTTTGTGTGATGTGTTCTGTAGGTCTATAGCATTTAAATTAATTTACAAATCCTATAATGACATTGACATGTTCTTTATTTAAAAAATATAATTGAAAACTAAACTTGTATTCATTGTCTATTCAGTAAGAGTTTATATGCACCTTTTAGAGTAAAGAGCAAAGAATATAAAATGAAAAATTCTCGATTTTTCTCCCCTATAATATGCGTGTTTTATACATATAAACTTTCCTCTTGAATCACTCTGTTTTTTATTAAAAATTTCATTGAAATCCGTTACATAGTTTAAAAGATTGATAGGTACAGACGGCGGGAAGCTACTTTGTTTTATACTATGTAAAAATAAACACCAAAATTTATATATTTAGTGTAAAAGTGTATAATAAAATCATTAAGCTTATGGGTACCTACATATAAAAAAGACGTATGTATCTAAGAAATAAATACTTAGTTCTAACTTGTATCTTGCACTAATTAGCAATTTTTTTTTAATTGGTCAATCAATGCAAGTTATAAATGAAATTCTTTATAAAAAAAACTATAAAACATAACGCTTTAATTTATAATCAATCCTTTCAATATTTAACAACACTTAACGATATATTTTTTAAACTATCTGTGCATGGGCTGTTGTTAGTGCACAAGTGTATTTACGAACACAGGTGCACTTTATTCGCTTTCTCTTCGAGTCCGATGGTAAGGCTACACGACCGAAGCACCGGAGGCTTTCTTGCAGATGCACAGGGATATTGTACAACTCTAAACTCCACTCTATTAAAAATAATTTCATGGCAGAAAATCCCAAAGTCATTAATATGATTCGACCCGAATTTCGAACCTTTTATTTTATAATCGGTACCCGTTTAAGCTTACTACTAGACCGAGCGTGTTATTTAAAATATCACTTTATACACTTACAAAGTTATTTAATGTTTACGGTAATTTTAATGAGATTTCGTCGGGATAATTCTTGTAATTATGATGGCTAGATTGAGGTTGGTAATTTGCGTTCAACAGGAAGTCGAGTCGAGTTACTCATATTGATTCAGTATTGCTCATTAAAATATATTTTAAAATGATTTAGTTCAATCTAATTGTTATATCTGCGGCTCCTGTCATTGTCAGGAGACAAAATACATTATGACTCATCAAAATCGATCCAGTGATGATCACGAATTTAATTAGTACACAATTGATTTTTAAAAATATCGTTTTGACAGTCATTAGTTAGGTTAGTTAGGCAATTTAATTATAACAAAATGAGAAAAATCTGTTTCACGACACATTGCTTACAAATCAGTTTATACACATATTCAAATGTACTTGAGAAACTTTAATTAAATTCTATTTTAGTGAAAAAATTAAATAACAAACAAAACGTACAAGTCTCCGTTGAGAATAGCAGCCGCTGTTATGTGGACGACAGAATTATTCATCATTGTTAAATCCAATACATGGTTATGTAAGTATAAATATTTTCGTATTCTAAGCAATCGCAATGTTTGAAATTTATGAAGTAGTTAAATATAAAATTACACGCATAATGTTGAAACTTATACCAAAACGCATTTCACGTTATCCTAGCGGGACCACACGTAGCTATGTTACTTCATACAGAATAATATAATAGTTGGGTAATCTTTGCTGTTTTTCCTTATTTTATTTAGTTGAAAGACGTTATATTATTATTATTACGCTTCTTGGTTTTTTAAGAAAGAAGGCTTACGTGACTCTTTTAGGGAACACTATTCTAGGAGGCACGTTTATAATTGAGGTTTCCTGTTAAAGTGTTTTTGGGTATATAGTTTTGATTCGCTTTTTTACAGACTGACAATAATGTCTCTCAGTATTAAGCCGGGGTCGTGACGATAAAATGCTAGTGAGTATTGAGTATTTCTGTTGAGATATTATCCATCAACAGCAACCTGAAGTTTGAAAGTTACTCGTGCCTAAATTCCCGTGCTTCGTAAAGCAAGTAAAACAGTTGGTGATACATCAAAATTCTCTCCAATCGTGTAATTACATCGAGAGCCGAGATGGCACAATGGGAGTACCATATGGCCTAGTGGTTAGAACGCGTGCTTCTTAACCGATGATTGCGAATTCAAAGCCAGGCAAGCACCACTGAATTTTCATGTGCCTAATTTGTGTTTATAATTCATCTCGTGCTCGGTGGTAAAGGAAAACACCGTGAGGTAACCTGCATGTGTCCAATTCCCACGAAATTCTGCCACTTGTGTATCCACCAAGACGCATTAGAGCAGCGCGATGGAATGTGTTGCAAACCTTCTCCTCAAATGGAAAGGAGGCCTTAGCCCAGCAGTGGGAATTTTACAGGTTGTTAATGTTATGTATGTGTGATTACAGTACGAGTAGTATGATAATACAGAGTGCATATGTGTTCAATTGCACATGTGTGCTAACTCTCTTACAAACTCGAAAATGACATGCGCAACTGAATGACATTACCATCATTACAATTTTAATTCTTAAGCTGAGTGTCTGAGTGATTGTCGTATTCTGATTTTATAATTTAGTAAGGTAACAAGATCGTTAGTAACAGAAGATATATCAGTATTGCCACGTGTGTACGGGACGGGAGGCCCATACTCATTTGCATATTGATAAACGTGAAGCCAAAAATAATAAGGCATTCTGCTGACGGGCGATTTTTGGCTATTATAAATTTATAGTATTTAATGTTTTGAAAAATGCAGTGTTTATGTATTATGGTGCCTTTTTGTGTTTTGTCGTAATTTTAATGAAAAAATAATGATGACAAAGATCTTTTTGCAACGTATAATAAACACCCTCTGAGTTTATTATGGTATACAAATTAGGTACAAGTTGTTTATAACAATAAGAAAAATTAAATATCGTGGACGAAAATTTTATCGAAGAAACTATTTATAATAATTAATAAATGTATTATAAAATATTTATGAATTTAAACAAACAATAAACACTATTTTTTTTTGCCGTAGAGGTTTTTGTGCCAATTTTCTTGAAATTGGAGCCTTATCATTTAATTCCTGGGCGAAAGTTATGCTTCAAGAAATTGGCTACTTGATTGCTGCTCTATATTATTTTAAAATGCAAGAGGCATAATTCTTACTTACCATTTAATAATTATTTATGCCAAGTACACGGACTCACTTACCGTTCATACCTGGACACAACACAAACAGTTTTGTTTATTAATGAATGACGATGGCAGGAAAAGGCAAATACAGAATTTCAAACGGTAATAGTTTGACATTTAGTACATTATTGTAAATGGATGATATAATAGCGCTTATGGCTCCCTTACATTTCAATAAAATAAATTTTAATTAAATGAAAATCGCACAGTTTTTGGGCAGCCTTATATCCGTACCATTGTAACATGCACATTTTTACCGTAACCGTAATCGATGGGTCACGCCGGCTGCTATAAGCGTAATTGTCGAATATTAACAATTCGTTCCTTATAGAATCGAATTGATAATTTAACGGAGGTTCGATGGTTACGTGATACATCGATCGTTTAAGATGTAAATCCTTATCATACAATCAATTCTGTCAAATGTAGTTCCTATTTTTATATAGTGTGATCAATTATCATCAGGTCCATTTGGTCATCCGCTTACCTATTTACAAGAGCGTAGTGACGTAGGATTATGTACTCATCGTATATATAAAACGGAGTCTCCGTTTTATATATACGATGAGTACAAAAAGTAAAACGTCGTTATATACCAGTAGTTAACACGTCTTATGTATAATTTAAATACAACGATTAATATATATATATATAGGAGAAACTAATTGATATAATTAAAACATGGTTACGATAGCCGATACAAATCTCTATCATAAGATTATCCGATATACAAATTAAGTTGAGCCTACTTTAAAGTCAACAATTTCCTTTTTACAACGACCGTTAATCCTGAACATCCTGATGTAAATATAAATATATATTTGATATGTTCCACTTTATTAACAAGTTCTTACTTAGTAATATTCAACGTTACTTAAATCTCACGGGAGTTTTTTTGATTGTAGTTGTATGCGTATTAAAATATTATTAAAACAAAAGAAAAACTTGACGTGGCTTAAAAGAACGAAATATGTAGAAAAATAATATCTATGGTTCAAATAATTTTGTGTAATGTCGAGTGCATTTGGTCTTTAGGTTATTATTTAAGTAAGAAAGACTTTAATTATTAAGTTTTTATCTCTAAAAACGTTACCATTTTTTTTTTATAAAAACTAATTACTTTAACAGCTGCGAATCCCTAAAAACCGTTACGAGGGAGTGATAAAATGATAAACATGGCGGACAGGTTCTCTTCACGCATCGGCGCGCGCGCATGACGCATGACGTCACTTCCGCCCCCGCCCGCTTCCGGCGGACATTAACACAAGCTGCTATTGTGGTAAGGTTAGAAACATACATGTAGCGTGAATGTTTAATTAATATAATAACTATTTTGACAATATCACCGCAATAATTAACAAAATTTTCCTAAACAAAAAATATCTATTGTCTAATTCAAGATAAAAACGGTAATTATTATTTATTCTATTCTGAGTTAAGCGACTGTGATTTTTGTTTTTATAATTATGTTAAATAAATATGAGAAATTATTAATTTGCTTATTGCAAACCTTAAACGAGAAACGGCGTCGTAGATTCATATTTTCGGTATAAAATAAAAATCGAAATTTTAATTTACTTTTCACTATAGATTTTTGTCCAACTCAATTGATAGTTATCACATAAATAGTCTTGATTTAAAGCCGGTGAAACTACAAAGCGTAGATATTTATATAATAATATTATATACTAAAACCTCCGAAACACATGCATCTGCTGGTATAAGTTTAAAGTATAGCAAAAAATTATTCTTCTCAGTTATAATTATAGACATAATTATTATAAACATTGCATTCTTATAATTAATTAAAATAATTCTACATCTTGTATGTGTCTGAGAATTTTTTTATGTAAAATCTAAATATGTGACATTTTATTGGCCCTATCCTGGATTTGGTCTTTGCCATATAAACTAACCAATAAACCAATGAGGCAGTTGAAGATGTGTGATGGTTAATGTATTTGCGTTGACAAGTATGATTGCGAATCTGTATTTACTTATGAATGAGTCAGTTCATGAGTCGTCTGGTTCAGTTTGGGTGGAAGCTATGCTTAGTGAACGAAACAGACACTTCAGAGGTTATTGTTCTTGTAAAATTTATTTTATCTGAAGGTCGTGATTACTACTGACTTTATTGAAAATATTGTTTTTTTTTTTAAAGTTCGTTGCTTCAAATTATAATAGATTTTTTTTCTAATATAAACAATTTTAGATGTGGAGTATTCCATTAAGTGGAATAAATTATTATTTAATGTTAGAGAGTTACTCCTATTCGAACACTTTCTAGATGAGATTATATTAACTTTTAATAAAATTCATCCAACATTAAACATCTGATTGAATCAATTCGATACAGCGGCTTTACAATTGTCTCTGACACTCAATGTCGGCAAATCTCTTCACACTATTTCATTCTTTATGCTTAAAATAAACATCACATATCATATCTAATCATACAATGAGTGTTTCGTTGTCTATGGCTACATACGCATTTAGAAATCATTCATTCATTAGAGTAGAAACTTCTTACGGTTATTGTTAAAACATTTTACAACTAAAAACTTCAAATAATGCTACTTTCATTTATTGGTGGAAAAATAAGCATGTTTTTTTTTTTAAGAAAGGTAGGTGAACAAGCAAATGAGTCACCTGGTGGTAAGTGGTCAATACCGCCGATAGACATAGACGCCGTTAGGGATTATTACCATTCCTTGCACCTCCAATGTATTACCAAACTTGGGAACTAAGTTATTATATCCCTTGTGTCTGTTACACTGGCTCATTCATCCTTGAAACCGGAACATAGCTATACAAAGTATTGCTGCTTGGCGGGAGTATATATGATGAGTGGGTGGTATCTACCCAAACGGGTAAATACAACTCAGTAAATGTTCCTTGTGCGACAAATTAACATGCATAGTACTATATACATAATACATAGCTATTTAGACTAAAAATAATGTTTATTCGAGCCGTGCATGGATAGTAATGAATAACTCAAATATTATTCATACTAATAAAATTTTAAATGTTAAAACAAAAACGGAACTCAAGATGCATCTTAAAATGAAAACTGGAATACCTATACCGTATCTATCTCAGTTACATAATACGAAAATAAAGTAAAACATTATGACATTTACAATGGCCGCAAAAATTCAAGTAACAATTTATATCGAGTAAATTCGTTATTTACAATGCATTCAAATCGATTCAATACTATCGATTCTTTGTCGATACATTACTCGTTTACATTACCGTACAATGTGCTTACCTGACAACATTAGTATTCAAACATTTCAGCCCGAGCTCTCTCTTCACGACCTAGAGCCTTAAGGTCTTTAATTGTTAGGAACCGTTGTTGCCTAAGGATTTACTCGGACAATACGTAAATTATGTTACGGAGAAATTGCAAGAGATCTTATCTCGATTTTATGATAAGCTAGCTTTTACTGTGGTTTTGTTTGTGTGGAAATAACTCTGTTCTGTCTCGAGAGGTTAAGTACTCGATTGTGAAATCAAGCAATAATCATTTATAAAGTACATCTATCACATACTGTTTTAAATAATAATTCACAAAGTAATGACGTAAGCGCCAAAGTCTTATATATTCTTATAATGTACACTCTATCTATCTCTATCGCTAGCTATACAGTCTACTTAGAGCTTCTCGGCAAAAAAATTAAATAACTTTCGTATTGATCGAACCCGGTACTTCAGAATCTTTAGGCAACCAAATAAGCTACTACACTAAAGAGGTAAAAACAACCAATTTTTCGATTCATGCGAAAATAAAGCAAAAATATCTCACTTTATACAATTTACAATCACTTACTTGAATACTAATTAAAATGCTGTTGAGTGATCTTTTTAATTCGAAGATTCTTTCATCGATAAAGGCTTACAATATCAAAAAGATAATATAATTATTTGTATAATAGCCTTTCCAAAAGAACTTTCACTTATTATACTTCTATTTTGTAACAGAATAATCAAACAGTTAATTACTATTTTAGAATACTTTATTAAGTCTAAGTGTAACTTGTGTAAGTGTAAAATAGTATGAGCATGTGGCATAGGGATGTGTATGCTTCGTCTGGATATCGATGGATAAAATTACCTATTTTATTATTTTGTTTTAATCAATTTTTTGAAAACAGATTTGCAAATTACCAACGTATATTGAATCAACATTATCGAATAAGCTGCAAATCTGTTAAGAGAGGATAGGTCACTTTTGTCTAGCCGTGGGACATTAAGACATCGCTTCATTTAAATTTAGTAACAATGAAACCTAATAAACGATTACCTTAAGATGGAGACAGTGTTACTACAACATATTTAATTTTTTACATTAAAAATGCGTCGCTAGCCTTGGATCTGTATATAGAGTAACTGGTGAATGTTTGATAACCACCCATAAAGACATTAATCCATCATACATCTAGAGGAAAGTTGAAGAGAAATGGCTAGACTATACAAAGTTTGACATAAGCAGGAAATAATGGACTCTGTAAGAAATCAAAGGAGTATCTGAGGTTGGATAAAGAAATAAGTGGAAGGGAGAAACGCACTGTGCTGAACCTAAATAGCTGTGACAACAACAGGCCAATGATGACATAATTATCTTAATAGTAGCTTCTAAGCAGTTCCAAGGCCACATGACCTCTTCGTAATACTATTAAATTAAACTAAAGATTCGCTGTAACAAAATAAACCATTTTACATCGGTTCTATTGGCATTTTACCTAAAGGTCACAATTACATTCAGATCACCCACCCGTTGAAGCAAAGGGCACGGTTTTAGTGTATAGTTTAGTAATTTTGCTCCATGGTTGTAATTTACGTAAGGATTTTTAACCAGTACCATTTTCACTTCCAATGAAATATTTTACAATTTTAGTAAGTCTAGTAAGCTTCGACTCATTGTAAGTAAAGTTGCCAATATAATATTTTTTTTAAATAAAAAAAAACAGCTCGTTAATGCCTTTAAATTTTATTAATCATTAAATTTCCTTTTTTTTAAACCTTCTATTTGAGTAAATTAACAGGTCGTAAATATCCCAATGCTAGGCTTAAGACCACCACTCTATAAGAAAGTATTCGTTGCGCTTTCGGCAACGTTGCTCCAGTTCTGGTTAGTATCACAAATTTCCATATTATTTTCTCATTGGTAAGCTGCCAAAAATAAGCCATCAATTAAATTATAATCGTATATAAATAGTACTTATAAAATATAGTCAAGTTATTGAAACATTTAATACCTCAATAAGACATCTAAATTCTGAACATTATGGTATAAGTATTTGTTCCGAGGATCATGTCATTGTATGGACTGTTAAAGGAAATAAAGTGAATATAACGTCAATTATAAAGGTGATATTTGCTTAAAGCTGGTATTTTATCATCTCCGGTATACAGTCGAGTACAATAGAGTTCTTGAAATGGTCTCTGTGACTATTCAAATTAGTTTTCACTTCAGCGATCCGGCAAATTGCGAAAGAACTGTGGCCATTAAAGTCGCATAGAAAATCAATTTTACTGTTTTACAGAAATCATTAAATTTAAATGTGAAAGGTTACTTCCATTCGCAGCAGCTTTTTTACCACGCTATTAAATATAGACAAAAGTAAAACAAACTTAAATAAATAAATTTAAAAAAGAGGTCAAAATTATGTTGAGACTTTTAGTAAAAATTGTACTCTAATAATTGAAATGGGCAACCCTTTTCATATTTTCTGTTACGGGGACGTAAAATAAAATAATATTTTTCACCAACACATAACAACCCTTTCCAAGATTATATTTATAGTTATAATTTAATTAAATTAATTAGGAAGTACCACCTAGTGATATTTCCCTCAGGATTCGATTAAGTATCCTCTACACCTCACACCGCTGTCAGCCGTACCGCCGAAATTGTTATATTTTACCTTTAATTACACTGACTCACTCGTCTATTAAAACATAGATCATTAGGATAGTATTAAACATATGCCTCTAGACTTGGTTATAGTATTGTATGAACCAGTACTGATGAGTTAATGCCCTCGACATGCGCAGACTGTGCTTGTAATTTCACGAATAGCAATATAATAGTATTTATCCTATTAATAACTCTTATATTCTGATATTTGTGTAGTTCTTTGTTAAAGATTTTGTCAATCTCCTTCGAATCCTGCAAGTCATTGACGAAATAACCCGTCTTTAATGGGAACTAAAAGCTATTAAGCTAAAAATTGCATTTTGTTACTTTTTGCACTGCACTTACAATTGCACTTTGGAAACCCTGTTGCATGGGTTCCTTTACCGCATATAAATAATGATTTTTTAACGGTTTACAAAACAAGCCGTGAAATAATTTAATTATTTATACATGTAATGAGTTAACTCATAGCTTTTACCTCACAAGCTAAACTGGGGACAATCTACTTTTGTCTGACAATGTCTGATTCAACGAGAAAATTCTGCATATGTACTTGCTACAGTTGAACGCGGTCATTATATGGAAACCATATTTATATAGTATTTCTATTTAGTAAGAAATAATTTACCGTATATATATTTGATATTTATATACTTGTGTACATTAGCTTAAAACTTATATAACAGTGGTTTCATAGAAACCAAAAGAAACAAGTAAAAATTTCCTATGTACATAAATATTTGTAATATAAATAAAAGTCAGAAATAATTCACATTTTTCTCAAATAATACAATAAAATACAAGTGGCCAATAATAGAAAGTACAGGTAGATTTGAAACGCAATGAAAATTTGTAAAGCCTGTCATACTCGTCATAACTATTACGTCATACCTCACATAGTATTAAAGTAGGTTCTCTATTGACTCACGTTAGACGATTGAATATATTCGATGTATTGCTAATACGGAAGAACTAAAAGTGGGTCACTGATACCTCGATGAAGACGAGCTAGTACACCAGAGAAGTTAGCTAAAAAAATTTTAGTGTCATGGTAGGGTGGTAAATATACGTGGTAGTAGGGCTTTGTGCAAATCCCTGTCGCAAAACAGCAATATTTTGAATTTTTGGTTTAAAGGTTGAAGGGTGCGTGAGCCAGTTAACAAACTACAGGCACAAGAGACTTTACATTTTAGTTCCTATGGTTGGCTCGCATTGACTATGTATAGAATAGTTATTAATAAGGGTACGCCAATTTATAAGGGTGTTGTGACCATTTACCATTTAAGCGCCTGTTTACCAATCTTATACATATATATATATATATATATTTAAAAATGGATATGGGTATATCTGTTTGAGGTTACTACGTCTATTTTTCAAAGAAGATTTAAAGTAATCTAATGTTATGTAATTGTTGTAATCGTCCGCTATCTGGCGCTACAGGACATCAACGTATATACCACAAGGGTCGCCATGACAATATCTATCAAATATAACACAATCTAATATATATACTATATATATTTATTATATATATATATGCATTGAGTAATAATTTAAATACTGATTAATATGTATGAAGAATAATGTTTAAGACTTATATAAATCATGACCGCGTTACGATCAGTCATGTATGTTCCCACATAAATTGTCATTATTGCAATCGTCTAAGAAAAAAAAAACTACTGCCCGGTAGAGGTAACGATACGGAGAATTAAACCGCTTCAGATTTTTGTAATTTCGTACTACCTGTAATTTTCGCGGAATGCTCACAAAAAGACAAGGAAATGCCAGATGGTAAGCCACAAATCTCATGGCCTCTGAAGCCATAATGTTCGCAATCAAAGCGTTCACACACCATAACAGTGGGAACTATCCTCCTGCACTGGATAAGATTTAATAATCTTTATTGTAAAGTCATAAAGGCTATATTACCATAACCCGTCTGATATGTAAATTATGTAATTTTTTTCTTTTTTTTTTGTTATTGTAAGCCTTATTGTAATGCCATAAAGGCGATAATGAAATACGTTTTATGAAAACATTTCTGTAAAATACAATCAGATTTGCTCATAGAGCATATCGAAGGGTTTGAATGCTTTGTACATTGAACTTACCTTTTTAGGAATTCATTCACATTTTTTTTAATTTCTCGAAGATAAATAAATTTGAATACAAAAAAGAAGGTTACATATATAACTAAATAATTTTAGATTATTATATAATATAATACCGAATTAAAGTTAAAGTCGATCAATACGAAATAATAATATGGATAACTCAATGTATATTTCCAAACTATAATCAATTTCAGTGTCAAATTTCATTCAGATACATTAAGTCGTTCTTTCGTGATTGACTTACAAACAAACTTCCATCCATCCAAACTTTCGGATTTATAATTTTAGTAAGATAAAATCTACGGTGCAACTAAAAATATCTATCATGTACAACAATAATCATGTAACGGATTAAAATAATTTTTAATAAGTCTTAAAAAATAATGAAATTTTAATAAACGTTTGATTTAATATAAAATATGTGTGTTCAAAGGCTCGAGAAAATAAGCCTCCAGATGGTAAGCCCTTTTCCAGGACACTGGAAGAGGTATATCACACCTTACCATCTAAGTAAGATGGGTCTAAGGTACCTGTGCCTGTAATTATACCGGCTTACCACCAGCCACTTACTCAAAACCGCAACACAGACATACAAATGATTGATGTTTTGCCGTAGAATAATTGATGAGTGGGCGTATCACTGAAAAAAATATAGACAAAATTGTACGTTTGTCTGATACATAATATGACGAAGCAGAATGAAGAAACATGAAATGTACATAATAAAATAAGGAACACATATGTTAAATAAACGTTAATCACATAAAATGCGCCATAAATAACTAAGCTATATGAATTAACGTAAATAAAAAACAGTAAAAAAGTTCTTTTCGAAATTGTTGTTTACATTAGCAGCAGTTGAAAAAGTAGGTAATCTATGACTTCTAAATTATATTTATAATTTGTGTCAAACAAGTCGGTGAGTCACAAAATTATTTTTATTTAAAATGAATGAAATAAATAAATCCTGGATATTTAAATTTAATTTTGGAATTTAGACGTGTTAAGTAAGTAAACAGACTAATTTGAATTATTATTCTTTTATTTAAATTAACAAACGTTTACTATTAATTTTTACACGTTGATTGATTAGTAACTGATAGGATAAAAAAATGTAAATGTACTACTCTTGAGCGAAAGCGCACGTTTCAATTATATTTTCAGTTTCCTTTTTTTAAAGATTAGAACGTATTCCACAATGCCGACCTACATTAATACTATTAAAACCTGCTACCTTCCTTTAATAGATACAATATTTTACAGACTGAGTATTTACCAAGGTTTGTCAGGTTTAAATTTTTATTCCACTATTATACGAATGGAATAGAGAACCATCCAAAGACTAAGAGAGAAAGAGAGAGAGATAGAGTGCATCTACTTATATACGGTGCAGAATATCTACTTTCCAGGCGATTAATCATTGAGATTACACGCTGTGGCCGAAAATCGCTCAGAAATGTATTGTTATAGGTAAGACCGTTACTGTTTAGGTACGCATTAGTGATGCTAATTCCGTTTTACGCAATCTTCAAACTAAATAAATACAACTGGACTTATAAATGTACTATTTCATTTTTTTTTTATATCCAATAAATTAATTATATTCTCTTTCGAACCTGTGATAGTTTTAATTAAAGTGTTAATATATTTTATCAATTCAGATATGTATCTTAAACTGGCTGTTCATGATTTGTTGACTTGTATGTTTTTTTTAATTAAACAATAAAAATAAACAAAATTCGTAATAAACATAAAGATTTAGTTATCACGACATTATCTATTTAGTTACTTGGGCGTTACAACCAAACAAACACACGTTTCATTTATATTACTACAGTAAATTTTACTTTAATTGCGTGGGAACCCAGAACCTACCAGAAATTTTAAGATTATAAATTCAGTAACATGCGTATCGAATCTACTATCTATATAAATAATTCGGTAACTCTTTAAGCGTGAAAATGTTATTTGTATACATTCAAGCAAAGCAGCGTGAAATATTTATAGGCACTTTCTGGAATTATAAGCAAAGTCAGAATTCTAGTGGCTAAATACTGATCGCTCATTGGTCGCTTATCGCGTCATCAGTTGTATCAACCAATAAGAAACATATTCTTAGCTAATTTTAATTTGATCACAACTAATTTAATTAAAAACACTAAAATTTGTACGTCTAATTTACATGCATAAGGTAATTAACACTTTCTGGGACAATAAAAACATTCTTATGTATGTAATGTAAATGGTTTTTGTGTAATTTTATTTTAGTTTAATTCTTTAAGTGTATAAATTATAATTATGTCAAAATAATCTTCAAAACTTACATTAAGTTGCAAAATTCATCATAGTAAAATTCTAAATAAAAATATCAGCCAGTAAAGTTAGTATTTTAAAAAATAATTGCAATTTATAATACACTTAATAAATTAGAAATCCAATAGTTATAGTTAACATGGTGCTTAGTACTCTATTCACGAATCGTTAGCACCAAGAGTTGAACGACCTCACGAATCAAGTCATGAACTATGGTCCTAGACACTTGACTTGTGTGGTACCGACTTTATAATACACTAGTCACCAAACGCAATATTAATAGAGAATAAAAAACAACATGTTTGACGCAGAATAAAAAAAAAAAATTGTCAAATATTTTCGATTACAATCTAAGTTACTTTTTGATGCTATTTTAAGGGTGTACATAGTATTCGTTGATTTTCATATAAATCTAATTATTGTTTAATTTTTATTGTTTAATAAAAATTAAACAATAATTAGATTCTATTTAATACTAGTATAATAGTACCTAGTAAGTGTTTAATTTAATCGCTGGAAACTCAGTAGTTAACTTAGTTTCTTGCCGGTTCTATGTAGAATTTACATATCGAAACGGCGGTAGTTTTACGTTTAATAGTGTAATATATCAATTCGTTTGTGTTTGATATTAATTTAGATTAATATCTATAACGTAATTGTGCTTAATTGTAGTGCAATTCATTTTTCAATGACCGATTGTAAAGCCAATAATAATACAATATTGACTGTGTTAATAACAACTACAACTTTACGAAATGTAGCCATTTTAGGCAGTTCTATTTATATTATTTTAGGTTCTCGAAGTACGCGTTATAAATCGAAAATGCATAATTTGTAATTACTTGAAGGATAAATTAAACTTCATTTATTGCATAAGTATGCTTTATTGAATCGGTACTAGTTATAGTTTTAGTCGTACCCGCTCGCTACCTTTCGCGGCCGATGTTGCCAGTGCAACATGTGACTATTTAATTAAGAATTAATTCCCCTTAGCCGTAAATAGTTACAATACAAAAGGAGAATATTTATTTGGAGCATATTCAAGTTTACTGCTGTTGTTTTTCACTCATCATATATTCTACCGCCAATCTGTAATACTTTGCATTATTATATTCCGGTTTGAAGGGTGGCTGAGCCAGTGGAACTACAGGCACAAGGGACATAACATTGTCCCAAGATTGGTGGCGCATTGGCGATGTAAGGAATGCTTAATATTTCTTATAGCACCAATGTTTAAGGGCGGTGGTGACCACTTAACATAATTTTTCCATTTGCGTGGCTGCCTATTTAATACATGAAAACAAAATGGTAATTCACTGTAAATTGGTGAATTGTGATAGATACTCATCTCACTTATACAGGTTTCCTCACAATGTTTTCCTTCAACACCGAACACAAGATTATAATCTTTAATCTTCTTTTTCTAATAATTATTAGCAAAAAAATTAATGTAAAATTAAATAATTCGATTCGATTAAAACCTAAAGTATCGTATTAAAATCCATCTGTTATATTTATAGTATCTCGACTCAACATAAAATTGAATTAATGAAAAAAACAAATTAATTAAAAATGTGGTTTTGTCCATAGCGACTGTGCTATACCGGTAACACTATTTCAAGGCGGTCTAAAAATAATTTTAATTACCATAATTACTATTTGTTTCAACTTCGTAGGTATCGACGTATCACATAGTTCAAATATAAAATGGTTATTGTTGAGGGATACTATAAGCTATACTACATAGATTTTGTTTATCAATCTTGTTTAGGGGTGAATACTTAACAAGTGTCTTTTACTTTCGAATGACAAATCAGTGGTGACTGAAAGAGAGCACCTTAGTTTAATTAAATCGCTAAACAGTATTTATATGTTAGGTAAATGTTTACTTTTATCTTGTACTAAATGTTTCTCATCAAACTATTGGTTTGGGCTTAAGAGTTATGTCAAGAATATAAGAGATACATTTTTTATTCTTATTAACTTTATTCGTTCCAATTTCATAGTGATATTTAATTAATTCTTGTTTAGACACACTTATGTTATGTGGAAGAGAAGCTATAATTCAATTATATGATTTAATCAGTTATATGAAATAGGGTTCACCCAGCAAATCTTCTGAATCCTAGGCACATGTTAAAGAAATTCCGTTATATTTTATTTTTCAATTAGTTATGAATTCAACCTAAATTGTGCTCAATAATACAAGTGTGAGATTATCTATATGTACTATAATAATTATATTGTATATAATAATCAAAATACCGCCGACTGACTCATCATGAGATCTCCGAAACTATAGGTCCGATTGATTTGAATTTTAGAAGTTTACTCATTTACCAAGTATACACTTGGTGGTAGGGCTTTGTGCAAGCCCGTCTGGGTAGGTACCACCCACTCATCAGATATTCTACCGCCAAATAACAGTACTCTGTATTGTTGTGTTCCGGCTAGAAGGGTGAGTGAGCCAGTGTAATCACAGGCACAAGGGACATAACATCTTAGTTCCCGAGGTTGGTGGCGCATAGGTGATGTAAGGAATAGTTAATATTTCCTACAGCGCCTTTGTCTATGGGCGGTGGTGACCACTTACCATCAGGTGGCCCATATGCTCGCCCGCCAACGAATGCCATAAAAAAAAAAAAATTCGCGACGTAGACGCTCACTATAAAATGTAATTTGAATATTTCAACTACAACAAACTTCAAGTGAATTTTAGAGATTTTGGAGACTCATATCATTTATAAAGTAACTATAGATACAACGAATTCTTAAGAAACGTCAATTAACTGAAAGTTAAGATTAAAAGAAAGATTAATTTAATTTAAAAGTCTCTACCTAACTTCTATTTTGACCTAAAAATATAAATGAAAAAAACCTTCGTGTATAATTTTGTATTGATATTTCAAGCCATTAATAATTGTCAAATATTTCGTTTTCAGGTAAGTGTGTCAGTCGTTTCTCATCAATAATACAAACACAACAGGAATAAGGTAAGTGAATAGTATATGAGGTACATTTGGATTTGTTATTGTATTGAATAACAAAAATCTTTAAATGGTTTATAAATTCTCAGGTCAGTGTCTATTTTTAATTTCTTTAATTATCATTTATTTTACACGTGCGCAGTCTATATGTTACTACTAGTTGTTGCCCGCGGCTTCGCTCGTATTTTAGGGGTTGATTGTCATGTGTTAGGCCAAAAAAATTTGCGTATGTCCTTTCTTGATGTTCAAGTTTGCTTCATACCAACTTTCATAAAATTCGGTTCATTGGTTTGGCAGTGAAAGAGTGACAGACAGACAGACAGAGTTACTTTCACATTTATAATATTAGTATAGATAAGATTAAAGCTAGGAAATTTCAAAAATTTTGGGGTTTTCTCTACTATAAGATACGTAATTACAAACCTTCCTCTTGAATCATTCTGTTTATTGATATGAACCGCACTAAAATCAGTTGCATAGTTTAGAACATCTAAGCGTACAGACGGCGGGAAGCACTAAAATTTTTCAATGCGGTATATTATTGTCAAAACGAAGTTTTTACAGACCTCTTTGTATTTCCATTATTAAATAAAAAAAAAACTTGTTCTAAATAATGTTAGATGGATTTCATTGATACAATAACTTAATCATCGTTTATAGAATTGTTATTTTACAATAATATATGCGATATTTTGTTTGTGTTGTTATCTGTTACGTAACCACTAAAACGAAATCTTGATTCCGGTTTCGTTGATAAAGTATATTTTGGAATAGGAAATAAATTACTTTACACTCGTGTTATTGATCCTAGCATGTTTTAAATTACCCCTATGCTAGTGGGTGGGGAACATAGAGTAATTTCCTATTTTACTGATTAATGACTTACTGTAGAAAGAGGAGTTATATTCGCATATTATTTATAACTTTTTCGATTTTGTGGGGGGACTGGAAAGAATTTTAACGTATCCTCACATCACTAATACGGCACCAACCTTGGGAGCTGAAGTATGTATCCCTTGTACCTCTAGTTATACTGGCTCACTCATTCTTAAACCACAACACAATAATCCTTAGTATTGCTGCTTGGCGGCAGAATATATTATGTGTGATGTACTTACCTTGTACTTTAAATGTACCTGCATGAATTGTTTTTATTTCAAACAGCATGATAATATCATTTGTTAGGAAAATGTCTAAACAGTGTTGTAGTCCTGTGGAATCAGTCTCTTTGTTGCTTTCGAGTTGGCTTTGAGTGAAAAAGAATGCTAGGAATATGTCTAACTGTCTAATTAAATCTTGTCTATGGTAATATTAATGTCTTTGGCTCTGTAACAACAGAAGGCTATATATGAGTAGGGATGTGCCGGATGCCCTTACAATAATTAATAGCGTAAAGCGATTTTTGCCCCGTGATTATAGGACGATAAGAGCACATAAAAAAATGATTATATTCTTAATTTGAAGAGCTTCAGCCGTAGATGTGCAGAAAATTAAAAAGGATTCTTGATTGCAATTTACTAAATTGTTTCAATATAATAAAGAATATATTTTAAGAGAGCGGAAAAAAGTTACTGGCCGGTTAGAGAGCGGTGCTACGGCAATATAAGAAAAAATTTAAAGTAAATTGTTATAGACAAACTGTAATTCTTACTCAATTAATACAGGATGTCCCGTAGGTCGACGTCAAGCCGAAATTTCCTGACAGGTAATGCCGCACCAGTTATCAAAAAATTAAAAAAAAAAAAATTTAAGTCATGTATTTTTGAAGTTATGGAAATTTTTCTTTTATTCCAGAAAATGTACACCATGTGACCGTTTTTTCATTCCTGTTGTTACAAAAATTTACTTTTTGACAATTTTTTTTCTCTTACGTCATCCCGAATAGTGCTTTATGTAACCTATGATCCTAAACCCTGTGTCGATCACTCCAACTTGTAGGAAAATGTCATTTTATACCGTAGCAAGTTTTCAAAATTAATTTTTCGCTCTACTTCAACTGATCGTCCTGAATATACAGGATATACTATTTGACATTATAAATTTCATTTAAATGAGGTTTCATCATTTTGGCGCCAAATGGGATGACAATGATATTAAAAATAAAACAAAATATATTTCGAAATTCCTAAAAAAACTTTTGAATAAATTCGATGTTTCGCTTACGACCCACTAGTATTAATAAATATAAGAGACTTTAAGACTAATTGTAGCAATGAAACATAATTTAATTTGCCGGCCTAATTATGAAAACTAAGCCGATTTCAGTATCTAGCGTGGTTAATGCTGTTTTTAAGTTTACATAATAGCAAACCAGTCATCGTATTGATTAATTATTTGAGACGATTTGAAAGAGTTCTAGTTTTATAAATAGTAACAGTACTATGTTTGATAGTACGGTATGAGTTTTTATTTCAAACCTGAATTAAAATAGACATTGAAAAAAACTCCCAACAAACAATCAGATGGTCGTATCCTTGAACTCAATGTAGAAGATCTCGCACAGACTTGCGACTGTCGCGAGTTTAATTTGTCTGTTCAAGATATTCACGACATATTATTTAATTTATAAATTTATGGACATTGTCAATTAGAATAAAAGTAAAATATTATCTATGTGTCTTAAATTATCGAATTATCTTAAATTAACTTAAATAGTGTCATACCAACACTGTTTAAGTTCATATTTAATTGTATGCAAGTGACAAGCATTTACAAGCAAGATTAATATCGTTCGGCAATGGATGAATAAATTCTAAGATTTTTAGATTTGCATATATTTTAAAAATAAAAGAGAGAGAGTTAAATTTATGTGACGTATATCACGACTATTGAGCTGTAAACGTATCAAAATAATGTCTTAAGTCTGCCGAAGCTATAGTACGTCCTATAATTGTCATTAAGACAAAAACAATGTACCATTATAGAACAAAAAGCAGCCCTTAGCATATAGGACAAGCATACCCGTTAAGTAAAGTTTTTTAAATCGAACCTGTGATCCAGTTTGAGTCTGCCCTTAATATGAATACTAGTTTCGTGGGAATTAGAAGCATGTATTGTTTTGATTATTTTAGAACTGTTAATTTTTAATCTGTGAACATATTTTAGGAAATAACGGTTGTTAAATTATTGCTGAACTGACATTTATTATTGTTCTTGGATTTATTTGATACTTAAAGTTATTATTATGCTTTAAATATTAAATTAGTTACGACGCAGAGTCGGTATTTAAACTGGGTATAGAATTTCTGTAATCGAGTATTACATTTTAGAATGCATATAAAAAGGTTTAAAAAATACATATAAAACATTTATTATTAATATATTCCCATTTTATATAAAAATGTCAATACCTATTTAGTCCTTATTATTGAAATTAAAAAAATAATTTTTAGCTAGTGTAACTTTAGGCACAAGGGATAGCACCTTAGTTCTCATGGTTGGTTGCGTAATGGTGATTTAAGGTGTGGTTAATATTCCTTACCGGTGGTAATCACGCTTATCTTGGACTTACCACTAATCCCTTAACCCGGTTCTTATGATATCCACTGATTAAAATCAGAGGCTCTTTTTAATCTGTTAGAATAATTATATATCAAAGTAAGTAAGATAAAAAAACAATTTGTAAATATCCCTTTACTGGGCTATGGCCTCCTCTTTTCTTGAGGAGAAGGCCTAAAGCTAACCTATATAATCACATAGCTTCCAAGGGCACCGGTGGCAGATTTTCATTCGACACATTCAAATCCTCACGATTATTTCTTCAACGCTGCGGAAAAGATAAATATTGAACACAATAAATGCTAACTACAAAACTAAACTAAGCATTAGCATTAGCAGCCTGTAAATGTTCTCACTGCTGGGCTAAAGGCCTCCTCTCCCTTTGAGGAGAAGGTTTGGAGCATATTCCACTACGCTGCTCCAATGCGGGTTGTCGGAATACACATGTGGCAGAATTTCGTTGAAATTAGACACATGCAGGTTTCCTCAGGACGTTTTCCTTCACCGCCGAGCACGAGATGCATTATAAACACAAATTAAGCACATGAAAATTCAGTGGTGCCTGCCTGGGTTTTAACCCGAAATCATCGGTTAAGATGCACGCGTTCTAACAATTGGACTATCTCGGCTCAACTAAACTAAACTAAACTACAAAAAAATTTCAATCATTGTTTACAAACCACGCATATACATATATAATACTCGTAAAACCGACTATCTATATTGATGATATTATACATTCTTCAAACTCTACAAGAAAAGCCACAGTAAGTTAAAATGATTAATAGTGCGTTAAACTAACCAATGCTTGTGGTTATCATAGTCTCCGTTTCCAACCACAACATAAATAATACGGGCAACGTTTAATTAGTAAGAGGAGCACGTGTCGTCTGGCCACAAGACGATTACTCATAGATACGATATATTATTACATTTATACATTACAAATCAAGGCAGTGAGCCTGTAGAACTATTACTGGACTACCGTTTTGTACACGATTTGAATACTGGCTGAGCTATTAACGGATTAAAATTATTTATAATTTAGAGACTACTTCTAAATATAATTTTCTTGAATAAAATTCAATTAAAGGGTAATGTCATTTTATGTCACTAAATGTAGCACCTTCGCCTAAAGATGCTGACAGTTTAAAAGTATATACCATTTCTTAAACTGTCATTGAGCCAATTATGCAAGTTATATTGCTTGAGTTGGTATGTTTAAAAAAAAAATTACGATTTATTAATAGTGATTTTTTATCTGTAATTTTTAAATTTCGTTTAAAAATCGAAATTTAAATGTTTTGATAATAATTACAGTGAGTCCTTGATAATTACGAATGGTATATTAAAATCATTAACAAAAGCAATTAAACTTAACAAAGGAATGTGAAACAAGACGTCAATAATTTTTAAAACAAAAACTTGGTTCAGTTTAATCCTGTTTATTGTAATTAAGGTAAAATCATTATTGTTCTACTTTTTTAAGGAACTAAGACCATATTGAGAGATTGATAAAAATACTAAACTGAGCGCTCTGTCGCGACCACGTTTTTTGTATGACTTTTAAATGAATAATTTTATACCTTCTTTAAATGCCGTGACGAAGACGTTGATTTGATACTGATGGATACAATCGATTTTAATTTTATTAAATGACATACATTTGTTTTATATTATTTTTAATAAAACTAGAGGAAAATTCCAATAAGAAATTTAATTTAAAATTAATAAATTACAAAAAAACAAAAAAAAAAATGAGGTGAAAAGTTATTAAAATATTTAAACTTTTTTTTATTAATAGTACAATACTTAAATAGTATATATTATCTGCAATACTGAAAAGCGTTAAAATGTACTTGTCTGACAAGCTAGGAATAATTTATGATTCACACGTCATTCGATTCTTAAGACATGTGAATGAGACTGCAACAAATCCAGTATTCAGTAAAGTTCCGCGATATCCACAACGTGTTGCTATGTTCACAATTTTGATACGTGACAAAATTCGAATTTTAAATTTTTAAATTTCGAATGAACAAACTCACCACGGAACACGATCATGAAATGTCAAAAGATACGTCATCGACTGTAGTAATTATAGTATCAAAATAGCTTCTCACCATAAGTCAATACTTCACGTGTAAAAATAGTTCTTACATTATAGTACTGATGTTGAGGTATTTGAAATTTCTCAGACATCTATAAGCACAAAGACGTTAAGAGAAATTAACCCAAAAAAGATATTTCAATTGAAAAACTTTATATTTTAACAGATACTATATTATTTAATTACTTATTAACATCGTATATAATTCGTGCACTCTACCTGGCATAAGTCCTTCGTTACTTTTTTTTTTCTTTTTTAGGTTTTTTTATTATGGTCCAAATTACTGTGTCTTAAAGACTAATTTTACTTAACTATTAATTACGCTATTATTAATTATATCAAGTTACCTTGATTTGATCATTGGTAGTTTATTAAAAAATGTTGGTTATCCTTGTAATTGTATCAAATTATTTGTAGAATAACTAACGGTAGATATATTATACGTTTTTATTACTTTTTAGAAAAAAAAAAAAAAAATATGCGAACCATTCACGGTAACAGTTTCGTGATTTGAACGAACAAAAAACAAATTATAAAAAAACGTAAATCGATTTCATTTCATATAAACGCGAAAATATAATTCGTTGAAATTTAATCTTACTTATTTTTAATCATGGCATCTTGAACTGTAACAATGAAATTTCGAAATCGGTTTGAAAATTTACACATAAGGATCGTACACATGGAAGCGAGCGAAGATCGAAGCGAGACTAAAGCTATTGTGCCGAAAGAAAATCTTTAAATTTGTGACAGAGATTACACATTTTCAAATTGACGCCAACTTGTATTTTTTATGCTTTAATTTGAGTATGAAAAGTGAGATAATATGTATAGAAGTACTAGAATAGATTTCGCAGTTGGAAGTATGTTGGTGATAATATATGTACATCTTGCTGATCGTTATATAATGTTGTTGGGTGCATATTTATAATGTTGGTGATCTTTGTCTGTACATCAGGTAAATAAGTTGGTAGCATATTGATAAATTTGGTGATCGTTCTATCATTTAGTGGTATTACATTAGTCATACCGGTGAACCTACCATCTTATAATTGGTAATGTATTGGGTAAGTTGGTGATTCTTTTATTGACCCTACTATGCTGACTAGGTTACTTTTTTATTTCATATCACTTGACAACCTCTAAGACGCGAGCAAAAACACGGACCACAACTAGTGGCTTATAATTTTGTTGTACTAGTCATCCGTCCCGGTTTTTGCATTGTAAAACAAACATAAAGGCTAGGAAAATTTATTTTTTTCAATTTTCCTCTACTTTAATATGCATGTGTGAACATATAAACCTTCTGCTTGGATCATTTTGTTTATTGATGTGAATAATATAAGAATCCTTTGCGTAGTTTAAAAGACCAAAGCGTAGAGACGCTCGGAAGCGATTTTATTTATACAGAGATGTCAAAGATTTTTATTCTTCTTATATTGACCTAAACTGTCTTATAGTTTTTATTAGGTTCAATTATACAAGTGTGACCAGCTCCTAATGGTTGCAATTAAGACAAGTCAGTTTTAATTCGATATTCAAAAGAAATTATGGCTTGAAAATACTTTCCATCAAAATATATATTATAAGACATTCTAGTCTAGATTTTAATATCATTTAGTCATAGCTTTCCTTCATAGCCATTGTAAAATAAAGCTATTATTTTCATTGTGGCGTCGCGTGATGTATTCCATAATTTTACTATGGTAAGATTTGGAATGTAAATCGTCTACGATGCACGATTATATAAAGTGGAATACTGCCTTAGTAATAATATTTTTGACCCGTCATTTTATGTAATGCAATTGAGATGCTATTTTGAAAATAGTGCCGTAAATATTGCTAAATAAATTACAAAAAGTTTGCCTATAGGTAATAAAATATTATTAATATTCGTCTGACCAGATTTAAATAATCACAGTTCTAAACCTCAAACACTAGCATACACGGGAACGTTATAATACATAAGTGTGAAAAAATATATTATTTACTTAAAGAAACAGATTGTGTAAGATTTTTTGCGTTTTCTGAGGCACGTTATGTAGCAGTACCAATTTTTGAACGCGCGATCTTTTTTCACAGCTTCTTTTATTGTTTATTTTTATATTGACGGAAAACGCCTTACGTATTCCCCCACATTAAGCGAGAAGAGAGGACGGTACGGTACGTAGGACTCACCAGTTTCCAGAACGCCTAGTGCACCCAAGCACACTAGAATGCCAGCCAACACCCAGTCACATTAGCAAATCGCTCGCAGATACTTTCGTGACGTATTCACCACAGCCTCAAAAACTTTTTAATATAACAAAGAAGGCAAAGAGGTGTATATCTGATGGCTACATAGTAACCATAGTTGTTAGGTCTAATATATGAACGTATCGCTTTTTCAGTAAGTTTTATCGAGGATTACCCTAAGCAAACTTTCCAAGTTAGCTGTTAAAGCCAAAAAGAAACCCTAGACATTGACTTAACGCAAATTCCCTAGCGATAACCACCGTTTGAGAAACGGTGGTTCTAATTTACTCATTCTACACACCATTTTTACACTGAAAATCATCGACCAATTACTGTCAAACATCGAGCGCCGATTAATGCGACCTTGCGCGACCAATTCGTACATACAATGGCGTACAAATTATACCAACAACAATTGTACGTACGGACGAACTATGGGAATAAGGTCTCCAATTTGTCATAGACAACACAATACGTATTCAAGCCGGCTTCTGCATGAATATTCAATACCCATTGTAAGTATTTTGATAGTAGCTTGTGCTGGTTAGATTCAAAACTTTAAATTATACTTAACATATATCGATTAATTGAGGTATTATTTGATGGTAGGACTATTTACAAGATCCTCTTTGCATCCTCTATTCATCCTCAACCGCCAAAGAGCGATACTCAGTATTGTTTTGTTCCGATTTAAAGGTTGAGTGAGCCAGTGTTACTACAGGCACAAGGTACAATAATATCTTATCGAAGGTAACTATACACTCCATGCAAAGAATATTATCATTTAGATCCCGTGGTTAGTGGCGCATTGACGACCTAACGAATTACTTGGTATGAATTAATTTTCTTGTAACGACGTACCATTGAATGATATTACCTGTTTTTTTATAGAGCTTAGTATAAAACGGAATTTTTTACTCAGATAGTTTATACTGAACTTCACTGTACTCCAAATATATGCATAAGTTAAACTCAAAATCACGAGTCAATTCATATAAACTTAGTATTTAAATTTGAGTCAGTGAGTTGTGACTAGTATCGCTCCCACGCCGTGCCCCATTGACGTTGAGGTGTGAACACGGTATCTAATTAAAGCGACAAATATTCTACTAACCGTTTGTAGACTACATTATAGTACAAGAGCTACATTCGAGTTATTTGAAAAAAAAAAAAATATCAAGTAGTGGTAATTTTATAAATATATATTCTATTTTTTTTATAATGATAAATATAGGTACGTAATTTCTTACTAATGTAATGTGACGTGACAACTAATACTGATATGTCATAATTAATTCAGTTGAGTTTTTGAAATGATTATGACGAAAGTTACCTTTATTCAAGTTTTTTCAAGTCTTGCAATTTTTATTGTACTATAGACTTAAGACCTTAATGTAAATAATTCTTATGTACATTAAAAAAACTAATTAAATAAGAAAAATTATGACTTAAATAGAGTTTTTACCAATTGCTATTGAAACATTATGAACATATTCGAATTTTGACATGATCACATATTAAATTTAAAATAATTTTAATACAACTTTAACATTTTAATGAAGCTCTTTGCCTACGAAGTGCGTATATTCAATCCTCATTCTTATAGACTCGGCGTCTTAACAAACGGCTTCCTATTTCATTGTTTGAAAGAATTTTATGGAAAATCATACGGTAAAATTTTGTCTGCTTAGCATAATATTTGAACTGTAATGGCTCAGTGAATGAAATACGTGGAAATTAATAGAAGGCTACGGGTTTTGGCTCGGGAAAATGTAAAAGTTTATAATGCTCAAATTTGTGTTACTTATTCATGTTTTATTGTAAAGTAAAGTAAGCAAAGAGTTTCGAAGGAAATTCTCACAGTGTAAATATAACTGTCATTTTATATGGCGTACTCGTACTGTATACACTTTCTATAAATTATTAATACTACTTATGTTGTTTGAAATATAAATCTTTAAAATAAAAATGTTAATACATTTATTAACGGAAATGTATATTTTTAAAGTATTACAATTACACAGAGGAAACCAATATAGGAAGCATCATCTGTTTTATAAAAACGACTAAGTTACGAGATACTATTTATAAATATTATTTACGAGATATTAATTATTTTTCGGCACAGAAAGCATTGCTTCCAACAATTTTGTTTGTTTTGAAATCAGCAATTAAGTCATTTTTACAAAATATTTACGCATCAATATACTCAAAACAGCAATTATTTATTGAATCAAATATATATTTTTTACAGTGGTCAAGTTTAGTTGCCCCCAGTATTTTAAGGCAGCTACTATAAGTTGAGCTATTGGGAAGTTAAATCATCTGTAAGAATGATTTTCTATTTGAGTTAATAAAGTGACAAGTACGAACCTTGGAATTGAAAACAAATATTACTAGTATTAACACATTCAGGCAAAGCACACAATATACAATAGCTAAGTAACTATTGTGACGTCTGTAGGCGTTTATTGTACTAGAAAGTGTTAACAGAAGAGAGTTAAGAGTAATATCGACACAGCGATCATCATCCCATCCCTCCCAGAGGCCCGGGTACTCTCTAAGGTACTTTTCACTACATGAAAAAAAAATGAAAGAAATTGGAACACATCAATCTTACCAGACGATTACGGGTTCGAATCCGTACAAAACTAGTTTTCTTACCTAATTTGTTTTTATAAGTATCGGGCTGGGTGGTCAAGCTAAGCATATTAGATGATTAGCAGTGAGCCTGTTAATTTTACTATCGTTATTATTGATGCTAGTATTCTCTATGTACTAAACCACGATATAGTTTTATCACTGAGTCTTGATCTATAAACTTTATCCCGTAGTTATTCATTTTAATCTATCTCGAGTAATCAGATTCAAGGTTTTAGTTTTACTGATTGTTGTTACGCACGCGAGTATTCTATGAAACTACGGTCCATATAACCCATGTATGCCTAATACACCGTGGTATAACTACTTTTATGGACAGCCATCATGATACCTGCTAAAACTGAACTAAAATGTTAAGAAAAAAATACAAATCCGGACTTGAAAAGTAAATGAATTCGGCAAAATGTAATTTGTAACAGAAGGATTTGAAGTTTATTCTTCAGTTATGTAAATTCAAAAAGTAACAGTCGCTGAATATCTTACTGTTGGGCCTTTCCCTTGAATAGATGGTTCGGAGCTTATTCCGCCATTCTGCTCCAAAGCGGGTTAGTGACACATATAATATAATTCGGTTTCTTCGTGGTATTTTCCCTTCCAATTGAACATGATATAAATATAATTTTAAATAAATATTGGCATTAATCCAAATTCGAACCCATAATCATGGAATATGATTCGCGCGTTCTCACCACTGGACCTACACAGCCCATATTTGATATATATAACATTTGTACATCAAAAACTACAAGTCAGTGATAACAATAGCGCTACAAGATTAACCAAAATACTCACTCATAAACCAGAAGTCGAAATCGATTTTACCGTTTGTAAAATTATATATAAACAACTGCATTATAGTAATTACGTTTGTGTGTAACGATCTTGTGAATCGATTGTCGAGTTCGCTCACACAGTGTAACAATAAATAAGCAATCAAACTCAGTCGTGGTATTGTATCAAGCTTGATTGATTATTTCTTAAGTTTGTCGCTTGAGGAATCGTTGTCTTCCATTAATAAGGCGATATTGATTTTTAAAAATATAACTTAAACACTTGCAAAGAATTTTATTTTTAATAGCAACAAATAGTGGAGATTTAATACAGAATTAATATAATATGTTGCTTATGTTTTTTTTTTTTTTTTTTTTTTATGTCATAAGGTGGCAAACGAGCAGGAGGCTCACCTGATGGAAAGTGACTACCACCGCCCATGGACATCTGCAACACCGGGGGGCTTGCAGGTGCGTTGCCGGCCTTTCAGGAAAGAGTACGCTCTTTTCTTGAAGGTTCCCAAGTCGTATCGGTTCGGAAAAACCGCCGGCGAAAGCTGGTTCCACAGAGTGGTTGTGCGAGGCAGAAAATGTCTTAAAAATCGCGCTGTTGTGGATTTTCGGACATCTAGGTGGTGCGGGTGATATTTGGAATTTTGACGAGATGTCCGAAGGTGAAATTCAGCAGCCGGGATTAATTCGAACAATTCCTCGGAACATTCCCCGTGATAAATTCTGTAGAAGATGCAGAGCGATCCAACATCTCTACGCAAAGCCAAAGGATCAAGCAGATCGGAAAGGGCTTGATCGTCGATAATTCGAGCCGCTCTACGTTGGATACGGTCAAATGGAAGGAGCTGGTACTGGGGAGCACCCGCCCAGAGGTGAGAGCAGTATTCCATGTGAGGCCGAATTTGCGCCTTGTATAGTCTTAGACGATGGGCCGACGTGAAATACTGTCTTGCCTTGCTGAGCACACCAAGCTTTTTTGATGCCAATTTGGCTTTGCCTTCCAATTGACCGCGGAACTGAACGAGACTCGAAACATCAACGCCAAGTATTCCGATACTAGCTGTAGCGGCTAACGGAATGTTCTCGAATCGTGGAGATACGACAAATGGTGTTTTTTTAGCGGTTAACGCGCAAACTTGCGTCTTTTTGGGGTTGAAGTGAACTAAGTTTAGCCGACCCCAGTTCGAGACTTTGTTTAACGAAGACTCGATTTCAGATACAAGTTTGTTCCGGTTTTCTTCGACGTTTTCCCGAGAAATATTAGCACGGCCGGTGTATGAGGTGTCTACGGTGCTGTCGTCTGCATAGCAATGAATGTTACTGATTTGCAACAAGTCATTGATATGCAGAAGAAACAGAGTGGGTGATAGAACGCAGCCTTGTGGAACACCAGCATTGACGAATTTTAAGTCAGAGCATGCACCGTCGACAACGACCTTGATGCTCCGATCTGCCAAAAAACTGGTAATCCAATTGCATAATTTTCCGGGAAGCCCATAGGAAGGAAGCTTCGAAAGAAGCGCTTTGTGCCACACGCGATCGAAGGCCTTCGCTATGTCCAGACTGGCTGCTAATGCCTCCCCTTTGCTCTCAACTGCTTCCGCCCATCTATGAGTAAGGTAAACTAGAAGATCACCGGCTGAGCGACCCCGACGGAAACCGTACTGGCGGTCGCTAATCAGCTGGTACTCCTCTAGGTACCGCAGGAGCTGGCAGTTTATAATGGACTCCATTACCTTGGAGAACAAGGAGGTGATGGCTATAGGCCTATAATTGGACGGGTCTGAGCGGTTGCCCTTTTTAGGGATCGGATGCACCAAAGCAGTCTTCCAGGAGTTCGGGACGACGCCGAATGCATAGGATTGCCGGAAAAGACGCGTTAAGACCGGCGCCAACTCGGGAGCACAAGTCCGTAGCACGATTGGAGGGATGCCATCGGGTCCACTCGACTTATGAATATCCAAGGAAAGAAGTGCTTTACGAACTGCACTTTGCCGGAATTTAACCTCCGGCATCGTGGTATCACACCGCGGGATTGTTGGTGGTGACTTTCCTCGGTCATCCAGAGTCGAGTTCGCTGCGAAGAGAGAGCCTAAAAGATCAGCCTTCTCCTTCGCTGTATGGGCCAATGACTCACCGTCCTTGTGCAGAGATGGTAAGGAAGGCTGACAGAAATTCCCTAAGACAGCCTTGGCGAGAGACCAGAACGCACGTGTTCCTGAAGGGAGGCGCACCAGTCTCTCGCCAATTCTGCCAATGTACTCCGTCTTCGCCTTAGCAATCACGTTTTTTAAGGACCTAGAGGCAGAGTTATATTCCTTTCTGATTGCGCTGGTATTTACATCACGAGACGCTGATGCGTTAGCCCAGTCTTGGTAGCGTTCCCATTTTCTGCGTGAAGCCGTTTTGCAGAAACGACCAAACCAGGGCTGGGACTTGCCACCGATGGGGACCGCAGAATACGGAATGAATAGTTCCATACCCTGAAGTACCACATCGGCAACAGAGTCAGCAACAACACTCGGATCATCCGGCGAGAAACAAACCTGCCCCCATGGGTAGGATGCAAAGAAGGACCGCATCCCATCCCAATCTGCTGACCTGTAGTGCCACACTCGGCGGCAGCCCACGAAACGAGGTCGTGAGTAACGCGCAACCGGCACTGTACTTCGGACGAGACAGTGGTCCGACGAGCCCAGAGGGGGTTCGACGATAACCTGGTAGCCATCCGGATGGGAAGTCAGCAGAAGGTCCAACAGGGAAGGTGTATGATCCTCCACGTCTGGTATTCGCGTTGGCGAGGGGACTAGTTGTGTCAAATCATATGCTAAAGCGAAGTCGAGAACAGATCTACCCGCATGATCGGTAGTGCGCGATCCAAGCCATTCGGCATGGTGGGCATTAAAATCGCCAAGAATAACGATCTCTGCGGATGGGATCTGCTGCAGTACGGAATCTGTAGCCATTTGGACGTGCTCAACCAGTCGGTCGGTTTCGGCATTACCGCTATGGGACCTATAAAGGCAAGCGTAGATTCGCGGATGGTCGTCACAATCTACACGCAGCCAGATAATTGATAGGTCCTGTCCTTCAAGGCTGCCGAGGCGTCGAGAGCAGATATCATCTCTGACGTAAACGCACACCCCAGCTCGTGGTACAAAGGAATGTTCCAATTTATACCCGGGGTAGGAAAGAAAAGTCGTATCGGCAGGAGAAGATATCTGAGTCTCGGTAAGAAAGAGCAAGGCCGGCTTCGCCGTCTCAAGGTGAAAGTGGACGGCGTTCAAGTTCGAGTTGAGTCCCCTTATGTTGCAGAAGTCCACAGTGAGGGTGGTAGGGGTTGCCTTATGATGCCTGCTCCGCTTGCCCCGAACAGTGGCGAGCGCAAAATTGCCCCCCCCAGAATTCGGAGGGCAGCCTGGGCATCCCTGCTCAGGTGGTGTATGTCCTGAGCATGGATGCCCAGAGAGGGATTCTCCACCGCAGTCGCTGATGGTACCCTCCTGGGGTAATGTAACCAAATTCTGCACAACCATCATGTTTAGGGGGGGGGGGGGGTATCGGGCCTCCGGGACTCTCACATACCAGACGAAACGCGGTAACATAGCTACCACTTCACGCCGATTTTAAGTGAGAGAGTGGTACTTCCCCGGGCGTGCCGGCCCATTCGGCTGCAACCCGAAGGTATGCAGTGTTTGTAAAAGGGCTGTTTTAAATGTTTAATATACAATCCTTGATTCCCTTGATCTACTGGCTAGATGTAAGGCAGCAGATACTAGGTATTGGAATTAAACCACTGGCTTTCTCTATCGAAAAAAAAATCTCAGCCCGAACTATGAAAATTGTAAGAGTATCCCGTGCCTAGTAAAATACGTAAAGTCGTTGGTCCTGCGCCTGAACTCTTTCCGGTAGTATCGGATTTGCCGTCACATTGGTTTATGTGAGGGAGGATATAGATGGTGCGACTGTTCTATAATATGTCCTGCGTATTTGGTTGGTCTTCTTTTGCTGTAACCGAAATCGGTCAGGACAACATCACTATACCATCCTTAGCGGCTTTGTCTTTAGTGTCAGGTTTATATAATTGTAAAACGTGTATGATAAAATATTCTATTTTTTTCTTGATGTGCGAAAAGCTAACCAATTAAATTTTAAGCGGATCTATTGAATGAAGTTAATGACGAAGGGGTAGCGCTCTTATTTAAATTAAAATCATCTTAAATACCTCTACTTATTTAGACTTAGACTGTGCATTAATAAATAATAAGACACGACAGCCATTTATATTTATATTAACAAAACCCGCACTGTCTGCGTATATTTTAATACTAATATTCATGATCAGTTGGACGGAATAGAAATCGATGTGCAATAGCGCCATCTAGCGGCGAGTTACAATAGTGAATAGTATAAAAACTTGTGCTATCTTTGATGATAATCGGTCAAACAATCTTGAAGTATATTAAAACAAAGATAAATACAAATAGGTAGACGGTCCGGCAAATGGGTCACCAGATGTTAAATGGTCACCACCTCACATAGACATTGGCGCTGTTGGAAATATTAACCATTCTTTACATCGCCAATGCACCAACCTTGGAAACTAAGATGTTATGTCCCTTGTGCCTGTATTTACACTGGCTCAGTAACCCTTCAAACCGTAATGTAATACCAAGTATTGCTGCTTGGCGGCAGAATGTCTGATAATTGAGTGGTACTTACCCAGACGGACTTGCACAAAGCCCTACCACCAAGCTGCACGAATACGTACGAATATACAGTCATTCTAGTCTATATATTTTACAGTTGAAATCAAATAAATTGAGAATTTGTAATAACATGAAGTCAAATATAAGTTATTCCAATGTTTTAATTCTAAAATTGCAGCATTATAAATATTATATTAGATAAATTTATAAGCAAATGGTATGTTTGGACGTTGGTCATATTTTAATTTATAATATCACAACATTAGGTAATAAATCAACGACTCCAAAGATACCGCTGCTTATAAAATGCTAAAATACTCATGTTAACCAAATTCAGTCTCCTAAGAAGCATTTACATCGAAGTAATTGATAAATTATACTTATTCCTCTACTTAATTTGTATTCGTGTTATATATGACATACATTCTAATATAAGTATTTTGTTTACACAATAAAATGTTGTACACATAGATGTTAGTAAAGGGTAGGAGAATTTGTTGATTTTCATACATTATTCATATGTATATTTTTTATGATATAGGTAGGACGGGTAAATGAGCAGTCAGACATTTTAATATAGGCGCTATGAGAAACATTGAATATTTCTTACATTGCCAATGCACCACAAACCTTTGGAACTAAGATGATCTGTTTCTGGTGCCTGTAGTTGCACTACCTCACTCTGCCTTCGAACCGAAACATAATAAATAGTCAATACTAGTTATTATGTTTCGGTAACAGGTAACAGCAATCTGTTTGACGGTAATATCTGATGAGTGGGTGGAACGGAACATACGCAAACGGGTTGCACAAAACCTCCTAACTTTATGTAAAAGTCAAGTCATTAAATTTTATTTATTAACGTACCTATGACATTTATTTATTAGAATAGAGTAACTATTGAATATCTGGTCGAGTCTTCTTAGTAAAATCTACATTCCAAAACTTTAAGGCGACATTGAATTTAATCAAAAAAAAAAAATTTGTGCTTACCTTGTACTAGTATACTTGAAGTATATTTGATTTTTAAGTAAACGTATTATTGCTCAAAGTGTTATTAATGAGAAGGCTTCGAAAGATTTAAAATTCATGTACAGGCCTCTTTATAGGGAATCAACTTTGATTTAGAGACCGCATTACATAACGAAACATTACGCCATTGGTTACGCAGATAAATGTCCACTGAATAAAGTCTCCTGTTCTCTTAGAACGAAATTTAATTGATTTCCAGGATTCTGAATTTCCGAAAATGATATCCTACGTCCTAAGACTATTTATTTCAATCAAAAGTTATATGAAAATCTGCTAATGGACGTAAAGGATTTCTTGGGATTGATAATTAATGTTTCTGTGATTTAAAATCTTATACCGAAATAATTAAATATCTTATTTTATCTTCAGACTAATTTGTTGTGGAAATTAAAGAATCAAGTTACAATTAAGGGTTAAATTCCCATGCTATGTTTTGTATTTCAATTACTAAATGAAATAACTTTGAATAAATGAAATATAAGCAACTCAAAACCAGACAAAGGACGGTTGTTAATTAAATCGATTCGATGCATTTTCCATATCCCGGGAATCCCAAACATCGTTAACATTCTGGATGTACACACGTGCAACTTTGGCATGCAAAGGAATATCGCTTTAATACGTATCAAAATAAGAACGTATTCAGCGTAAAATTATTATTTATTTATTATAAATTTAGCAATGCTTAACGCTACTATATAAATACTGTATAAATGGAAACAATTATTACAGTAAAGTTTTTAAGGATTTTTTATATATTTTTGTTTTTTTGGTTTCAACCTAAAACGTACCTTTGCTTTGTTTCCACATTTGATAAAGTTGCATCTGTCGTGGCTACGAGCTGGCTAACGCGGTTGTAACCCAAATTAAATATACGAAATAAATTATCAACATTTTTTATAATTATTTAAAACCACATTTTCTTTATTAAAATTTAGAAAAGCAGATGGGTATATTTGTGTGTTTGGATTGAACAGAACCATCCAGCAATACAATGTAGACCTGTTAGCTGCTTAGAAGACACTGAAAATTATATATCAATTACGTACATAGTCGTAAGCCCATCATTAATACACACACATGCAAACATTTATTTTTGTTCTTAAATTTGACTTATTCTTGTTTTTAAAATATTCATTATTTAAAAAAAATATATCAATGATTAGCTATGGAAGAAGTGTAAACTTAAGAATTATACATATTGTCAAAGAATGAACTATTTTTTCATTTTCCTTTCTGATATTCTGTTTTTTTAAATCCAAAGAGTTTATATGGTCATTTGTGAACATACCCTACCAAGAAATGGTTCAAATTGTAGTCAGAAAAAAGTTTGTATGCCGTTGTAAATTCCTCACTCGTCGCTTTAAATTCTTCAAGATTAGAGAACTAGAGCAGATTCCGGTCTAAAATTTATTCAACATCGCTGTGTTTTGTACTTTTTAGAATTTATTAACTCAACTGAGATGTTTACTGTAACGTAAAAAACAGAATGTAATCAAAGAAAATAATATCGTATTCATTAAACTAAAGTTAAAAATAAAAACTGTTAAATAATACCATAAAATGTCTTTTAAAAGTCAGCTGTGGAATTCTATTGAAGAATCAAAATATAACCTAAACATTTAGCATAAAAAAGTCTACAAGAATATCTAGCGCCAAAAAATATCATAAAGTCATACATAATGATCATGAAATTTAAAGCCAGATAATGATTACTAATTTAAACGAACCCTGTACATCTAGCTGGGTCAGGGGGTACCATCAACTTAAGTACTCTTCGGTTTGGCAATACCGTGCAAGTGTGTGGCATATTGACCAAACCCATGTAAGAAACTTCTTATACTTCTGTCAGTGTCTAGAGACAACATACATATATCCGTTATTTATAACTCTGAAAGTTATAAAGTAAAATTTGACATTAAAATTTGTAAATGATTTTTAACTATTAAAACTACAACGATTTAGTTAAACATAATACGACATTGACATTAATGAAATCGTAATAAATAAAGTTGTTTTCAATTACAAAGATTATTTGTATCACATAAATCGATTATCTCAACTCGTAATCTGATATTTAGGTCATGGTATTGTCATTATACCATTATTAACAAGGTCTCCGCAACATTCAATCAATGAAATACTAATGCCAGAACGTAAAGCCGTTGGTGCTGCGCCTGAACTCTCTCGTTCTAATCTCGGTCTCACTGGATTTTCATTTCACCGAATTATTAGTACGGGATTAGAGAGTGCGCCTGTGTCGTTATAGTAGGGCTTAATGCCCTTGAGAACTATAACATTTCCCGCTCTACGTTAAAAATGGCGATGGTTGAAATTAGTCAAGAGAGCGTAAGTATTATCTTGTTATAGGGCTTATTTTTGGAGAAGAGATATTAGGAGATTAATTCGCCATGCTATTCCAAGTTATGGAATGTATTTTAAAGATATTTCGTTTCTCACGACAGTATTGTTATTGTATTTTTTAGGCTTAATCGTTCAATTGAGCAACCATTAGTATTCGAATCACCAATAGGTGGAAATATTTTGACAAAAAGGCTTTTCAAATTGTTTTTTTGTTTCACTACATCGAATAACTTTTATAACTCGCATAACGACATAAAACTATAATCAACTCTTAGAATTAATACTTTTTACTTTACATGAAACAACAAATCATAATAAAGTAACTCTATATAATTTATTTTCATCTACATATACCGACCTATATTTTTACAAATTATGTTTAAAATTAAGTTTATATTTCGTGACGTACTTTAATATATTTTATACACGTTATATTACTGATATAAAAATAGAAAACAATACATCCATTAGCATGAATAACAGTTTGTAGAAGGCATTTTTATTTTATCATTGTTCAATCAAATGTAGTCATTGTAACGTCGAGTCTATACAGATCAATAAATCGATAGAGATGGTTACCTTTATAGATAATTTGCTTTAATAATATAAACCCAGCAGTTCGAATGCGTTATAACAAAATTTATGTTCTAGAATTTGTGCTAATTGTTCTCTAAACCCTTGTCGGTCTTCTTTTGTTCGTGATTAGCACGAAAACTTTTTGACGTACGATCAATTAATTTATTTTATGATAAAGCAAAAATATATTCAGAATTAATTATAATTCCGATTGATGCAATGAATAAAATTATCAATTAATTAAAAATATATTTAAAAAAGAATGAGTTTTGATGAGAGAATTTAAAAAGAGAAATATAAACTGTAATTTTTTACTAAATGTTATTTTGTTTATTTTCGTTATTATCATAGCTTGCTTTATTTTTTTTATTATAAGCAGGTTTCAAAGTAGAAATGAGCTGCTATCCTATAGTAGTACTTTATGAGTATTTTTTGTTTTTTTTTTTTTAATTTTGTTTAGTGAAACAAATGCTATAAACTCTTGACGTCATACTCGTACGCTGGTGGAAAATGAATGCAGAAAAAACCTCGAATAAATGAGATGAGGACATAAATGAAACCAAAGAAAAACATTAATCAAGGCATTCAACACAAGATTACACAGATGATAAAAAAGCATGGAGCTTATACTTGTTGACTGTCAGGCAGGCAGTCAGGTATATTATATTTATTGTATTTAACTGACATAAATATGTATTTTAAATGTTGGAAAATAGTAACTACTGAGTTTTTTGACGGTTGTTCTCGGTATAATCTCCGTTCTGAACCGATGGTAGCTTTACGTTTGATACAGTTATTTAAAATGACGATTCAAGAGTGATTCAAAGCCTGATTAAATCAAGTATACTCGTATTTTGATTTTGATGTAAATCGTTTTTATCTTTAAGTACCTAACTATTCATAAATCATAAGGAAGGTTACGGTAAAGTCATTTTCTGCGTCGCACAACCACTCTGTGGAACCAGCTTTCGCCGGCGGTTTTTCCGAACCGATACGACTTGGGAAGCTTCAAGGGAAGAGAGTACTCATTCCTTAAATGCCTGAAACGCACCTGCAAGCCCCCCGGTGTTGAAGATGTCCATGGTCGGTGGTAACCACTTTCCATCAGGTGAGCCTCCTGCCCGTTTGCGCCCTATAACAAAAAAAAAAAACGGTAAGGTTAGAGTGGATCTCTATTTTCTAACCAATCCTGTTCCATCCTAAGACTAATAAGGGTTTTCCATCAAGTGAGATGTTAGTCAAGTTATATAAAGTAAAAAATGATTAATACCTTTTCCTAGCCTAGCAAACACTTGAAATATTAGTAACGTAAAGGCATAAAAAACCGTGTTTGATATTTTGGTTACCATGATGACTTCACTGGTCTATTAACTAAAGTAATTTGTAACTTCGCGCTCTGTTTTAATGTAATTTGTGTTTCAACGCTTTGAGACAATTACTTTAATTCGATACAAGTTTAAATTCAGTTCTAATTTGAAGCCTTTTAACGATTTTTGTAAGTATAACAATAAATATTATACAATACTAAAAAAAAAACAGAAGTAAATTTTAACGTAAAGTTTATAACGTGTTTACAAAAAAGTAAGTTTTATTTATAAAGGAGTTGTAGGTTTTATGTACAAATGAAAAATTTCCATCTAACTTGAGTTGTTGTAAATATTTTTGCAATAACATTGTATATTATTTGGAGTCACGAGCCTCAGATTTATATAATTATATTCAAGCTCGTGACTTCAGATTGGTCAATATTTTTCAATCGTATCGCAGTACACATACACGTACACAATTTGCGTGGTTATCATTGCGTCAGCGTCACACGTCGCTGGAACTCAGATGCATTTTGCGCATCTCCGGTCAGTCCTACACACGGTCGTTACATACATTTCTCATAATTTTTTTAATAATAATCAATATTACATTGAATGTTTTATTTGTTTTGCGTGTGAAGTACTATATTAAAACAATAGAATAATGAGGTTCTTGATAGATATTCCAGATATTTTATATTTTTAACCAATGAGATATACACATTGACCAATCGATTCACACTTGACAGCATATTAATTCGAATGTCAAATAATAAGCAATATATTATTTGATATTTATTATTTAGTAATTTAGATATTACTGAAACTATAATTTATTTCTTAATACATTGATAGTTACATATAGGGAGAGAAAAAATCAACCGAAAATGTCCTCTACATAATATTAGTAGGTACACTTGTATATTATGATACTTTCGTATGATATTGTAAGTGAACTTAATAATATAAAAATCATCTAGCCTCCATTTAGAGACACGAACGGCAAAATTTACTGCGACGTTACTATGAATTTCAAACTGACACTTCAGAAATAGTCACATAGTAAAAAGGTTTTACTTGCATGATATAGTAATTACGAAGTATTTCTTTTCTCTTATCATTCATATATGTATCGTAAAAACATATAAGGATCGTTTGTCAATTTTAAAAGAATTGCTTATCATATGAATATAATATAATACGAATACATATATGAGATATAATAACTAACGACCCTTACATATATCCGGTTATATATTTATTTGAAATAAATGAGTTCGTAAGGCACATAGTTGCAGCGGTGTGTGCCTCGAAGTTTCGCAAAGCTGTCACGCAGTTTTGACAAGTGGGGCGACGTCGTTTCCGCCGATTGTAGTGTAAAATCCTAAAGAAAGTGAAATCCTACGCAAAAATATTACAAACATGTATTTATTCTTTGGAAAATATTCAATTATTCAAATATTAATTTAATGTACTAACCAGTTGCAGTATTTGTAATAAACAATGAAAATTATGACTTTTAATTTATAAAGTATTGCTGTTTGGTGGTAAGATTACTGAGTGGGTGGTAGCAACCTAAACTAGCTTACATAAATCCCGACCACCAGTGAAAGTAGCATACTAAATATATATAATATTGGGATTTTAATTCATAAACCAAGACATCTAGTGTACTAACAAAATATACATAAGTAGCTATTTAATGTAATTGTACATATAAATTGCATCTGTAAATATACACTTAGAATTCAAAAATATCAATGGCCCAGTGGTTAGAACGCGTGCATGTTAACCGATGATTGCGGGCTCAAATCCAGGCAAGCACCACTGAATTTTCATGTGCTTAATTTGTGTTTATAATTCATCTCGTACTCGGCGGTGTAGGAAAACATCATGAGGTGACTAATTTCATTGACAATCTGCCACATGCTTATTCCACCAACCCGCATTGGAGCAACGTGGTGGAATATGCTCCAAACCTTCTCCTCAAAGAGAGAGGAGGTCTAAGTCCAGCAGTGGAAAATTTACAGGCTGTTAATGTGTGTAATGTATGAATGTAAAATATAATATAAATAGATCTATTTAATTTAAAAAATGTATTGTCATCTGGTGGTAAGTAGTTGGTAAGAAATACTCCGGCCGGTGACGCAGTTGAGGATACTTTGCAACTATTAATTCGAAATATGAACAATTCCTTATTAAGCTCATGCGCCTTCAACCTTGGGAACAAGATGTCAAGTCCCTTGTATCTGTGTAATGCTTACCTTTCAAACCAGAACACAACCATACTAAGATATTGTTGTTTAGCCGAAGTATATGTGATTAGGGACTGTTATATATCCAGGCGGCTTTCCATAAATGGTACCACCGAATTAAAGTGTTCTGAATAGATTAGTCAAGAATGTAGACATACAAATATATTACCATATAAAACGTTCAGCTTGTATATATATGTTAATTTTCACACAATAATATATGTTTTACAATATAAAACTGTTACTTGTATTACAAATATATATATGACGGTCACAAATAACAATAGTTAATTTAAATAAGTAGGGCGAGTTGAACTTGATTTATGTTTATTGATCGCTAGTAAAAAAAAAACTGTTTTAATGATTTATCATTTGATACTTACATTTTGATGAATGAATCTTTTTTTTTTTTTAATTCTTAATTAGGTTTTGTTACTATTTCATTTACAAAAGAGGCGTAAAGGTCTGGTCCTGGTGGATAAAATACGTGGATCGTATTCGATTGGATTAAATAATTCAAATTCACATTCACAGTTAAAAAATATCTCACGTGAAATACTTGCCTAAGCACCTACCTTAACAAATCTGGGATTATATAGCATTTTGCTTCTGTATCATTATGTGAATAAACATATATGTATGCTCTGCAGTGCTACAGTAGAAAAAGATCTGAACAATCTCCCACAAATACCGAACGCACACACACACAAATACACACGCCTTACGGTATAGACTGTTACTACTATTAACTATTATTGTGCATGAATTTTAACTATGTCGTCTGTTATCTCGTTAGTCATTACAAGTTACTAAAAGTCACATTTAGAAATGCTTAATTGGTTATATAAACAGATTTTGATTAAAATACATCGTCAAACGATAGATTAGTTCGGTTGCAACACTCAACTTCCAAAGATTTATAGCGATAAAGTTCAGTGTAAATTGCTTTCGAGCAAAAACTGAACCATCCGTTTAGGCAACTATCCACTTAAAGCCAGTAATTATAAGCTATTAAAGAGCTATAATATAATTTATAGTGCACGATAATTGATATGTTGCACAACATTGTAACTAGGTAAAAGTAACTGTACTTATGAATACATAAATGCCATATATCTATATCAGTCATATATATGTGGTTTTTTTAATGGTTTCAATAAATACTGTGACGTAATGTTGGGAAAAAATCCTTTGACATGTATTTATATTGATGATAATGATGATGACGTCTTGACCGATTTCAGCCACGGCGGTCACTATCAAGGGAGACCAGTCAATTACGTAGGACATATTATTGTGGATACCTTCACTCTCCTAATCCGATGGGACGGCAAAACTGTTATGACCGGTGAGAGTTCGGGTGCAGGAACAACGGCTTTACTTCCTTTACGAGACACGGGAGTGTACACACTTCCAACTTCCACAGTCCGAGTTTTTACTGAGAAATTATTGATAGAAAAACCCAATAACTTTTTGTAGGCCCGACATGGGGTTTGAACATAAGACCACGGGATCTGCGGCCAGTCATTATATTAATTGATACAAAAATATTATTCTTTATTTTCTTTAAGAGTTAAGTCACTGAAATAAATATCGTAGAAATGTAAATATAGCCTTAAGGCGATTTCTTTGAAGTTTATCCGGTTGCGCTTTTCAATATTACATATATAGGTAAAGTCGTAATGGTTAGTTTTACCCAATATCCATATAAAATCTCTTCATCGCCTCGCTTTTAGTGGGCGGCTGCCCTCAAGTCACGATCGTAAGATAATACCACAGTGATAGGTATTTGCGTTATCGAAGGATAATTTGTGTATTAAAATGCTTTAGATATCTACGCCATAGGCATTTCTGTGTAATATATCAAAAACTAAAATCTAGTCAAGTTCGAGTGTATTCTGAAGGTTCCGTAGTATATTATAAATCTTTATATTTCTCTTGTGAAGTCTTTACGTATGGCCAATTATTATTAAGTTGGTAATATAAAATACCAACTTTGTGCAAAAAATAAATTCTTTTTATAAGATAAATCTAGAGAGTCTCATTGTTGTGGATGGCCCAGTGGTTAGAACTCCTGAATCTTGCGAGATACGGCCCAGGCGAACAGACTTGAATGTCATGTGCTTAAATTGTTTTTATAAATCACCTTGTCCTCTGTGGTGGAAAAAAACACCGAGAGGAAATCTGTATGCGGATGTTAATCTATCACATATGTATCCTAACTCGTGTTGGAGTAGCGTGGAGGAATAATCCTCGCTCCAAAACTTTTCCTCAAAAGAAAAGACATTTAGAGTTAATTGAATAGACTTACTTTTTGCTTTTCTAATAAAATTATGACTTGTTCGTGTTCGTTTTTTTTTTGTCGTATGTTTATTACGTTCCTATAATCTTCCGGCAATTAAATTAATGTAACTGACAAGTTTATATAATTTAGGTTGAAGACCAATGATGAAGGCCAATAAACAATCAAAAGGGTTTTTATCATCACTTCACCTATTTCGAGTAAAGATTCACCGTCAACAGACAGTTTTAAACAGTGGGTGAGTTAGTGTCATTACAAGCACATAGAACCTCATAGCTGTGAGATCCTATAGTTAGTTTTGCTTTGGCTATGTAGTAATTGTAATATTTCTTGTTGTATCAATGTTTATAGGCGGAGATGACTGCATACCAATAAGTGGTCCACTTACCTCCCATCCCTATTTCATATACATACTTATTCTGAAAAAAAAACAAAGTTATCGTTCTATGTTTCAAGTGTATCTTTTTGTTCCTCACAGATTAATTATTTTCACACAAACAAAAGCTGACGTTTAAGCATTACTAATGATATTTCAAACTAAATAATTAATATTTAAATTGAACCGTATTTGCTCAACATAATTTGTGTGTTAGCGTGAAATTATAAATATATTCATTGCTATCTGTTCGTGTATTAATGAATTTGTCATAAGCGCGTTAAGTTATTGCTCCGATAGTACTATTAATAGCTCCTGACTTTTCTTCGCACTTCATGAAGGAATATTGTCATACTGACAAACTCATTACAAATGTGGTAAATGTTATTTAGATACTGTTTGCAACCGCCACGTTGTCTAGTGACCATATTTTAGGGCAAATTATAATATAAGGTACTATTCAAGATTATATTATTTATAAGTAAGTAAGTTTCTGTCAAGTAATTCTCAATAATAGGCTTGGCAGCGAAACGCTCACTTTCGTTCTGGGCTTCATCTGTCTACGTTCATTTGAGAGTGAGTAAATAGATTGTGCATCTGTGTTTTTGCACAAACTTAGTTTGCGCAGAGGAATAGACTTTGAGATTAGCCGCTGCAACTAAACTTCAGTCAAGATAACATTAACAATATTTGATGAACGTCATCCACCAATCAAATTAACTATTTCTTTATTTGGTTCGCGAGCGATTCTCACATGTGTATAAAATTACACATACATTATTATGTGTATGTTTTAATTTTAATAAATTAAAACATGCACATAATAATGTCAAATTATTCAAAAGCGAACACAACTTGCTGGAAATAAATGAGTATGAACACGTAATTCCAAATTAGTTAGAAAAAGTAAACAGTTCTTAACATAACAAACATACGTGGAACTGAATATTTAATTAAAATGAATGGACTCTTGGAAATATATTTTTTTAGCAAAATCACAATTAAAGGCGTCAGTCTTTCGGGTGTTAAAATAATATAAGAATCCTAAAATAAACAAACACCACATAACTAAATATAACGTAATATAAAGTTTTTAATCAAATAAAAAACACTTATTATTGAAAAATAGTATTTATTTTATGACATTTGTATGTGGTTAGTTAAAAGTTTTATTTTTTATTGGAGATTCTATATAAGACAAATAATTATAAAGGTTAGCTCTACTATGTTTCGTCATCTGCTACTCATAATCTCATTAACGTCTTAAATATCTTATTTTGAAATTCATAAGCTATCTCAGTTTGCTTGCTTCTACGATCAGCTGATTGAATCTCAGACTTGAGACCGACTTCATTCTTATGACGTTTAGAGTAGGCGTCCAATCTTTATGATCTTAATGATGTTAGGCGCAAAGCACAATATACTTCAATATAAGGTTTATAAACTTCATGAATATATTATTTAATTAAAACTTATATAGTACTACAATAATACTAATATATAATATCTCTTATAAAATAATTCAGTTTGATTAATTAATGCCTTGTTTATTTAATATAACTGTATTACAAAAAAAAAACCAAAGTTTTCAATACTTACAAAATTAAAAAAAAAACTCTATATGAAAAAATATATAATAAGTCATTTCTTATAAAATGAGCCTTACATGGCTATTTTGCGTTTGATGATGAAATCGAAGAATGTCGTAACTATGTAAAGAGTCCTCGATATTATCGTACGATTTTAAAATAATTCGAATTTGCCAACGATATCGTATCGGATATTATAGATGAGATTTCGAATGAATTTATACTAAAACATTATTATTCAGTAGTAATTACCAGTCATGTTAGCTTTAAATAGATTAGTTAGTCGATTTTATAATAAAAACATATACAATATTTAATTGTTAAATCTGAGTTTGTATATGAAATTTATTCAATTTATAATGTCGATCGTCATTTATTATGTCAACGTATAATTATTATTTTTTTTACTATTCGACGAATATTTTAATGCGACTGCTCTGTGATGATAGGATTAATGATCGAATTGTCAAGTATTTCTCGATAGCGTTAAGTAAAAATGGAATGTATCGTTTACAAGAAATAATTCGCATGTGATTGTCGTACTCACAAGTACACTGTAGTATAAAATTTACCATTTTAAACCATTTTTTACCACTCGTCAGATAGAAACCGCGACCCAGCAATACTAAGTATTGTTGTTTTTGGGTTTGAACAGTGAGTGAGCCAGCGTAACTGCATGCATGAGAGACATAACATCTTAGCTCCCAAGGTTGGTGATGCATTAGCGTGATGCATGAAATAGTTAACATAACTTATATAACTTACCATCAGGTAGCCCTTTAGCACGTTCGCCTATTGATACAAAAAAAATACACCTTTCTATCTAAATGTTGAATAATTCCAAGCTATGATTCTGTTTGTTCGATTTAATTTTATTTGAACATAACTATTTGATTCTATTACTACACTCCGGTGTCTTAATACGTCGAGATCACAGCTTCTAAAGCGTTTAAGATTATCTCAATACGTATATATTAATTAACCCAGTTCATGTACATAAAGTAACGGACAAACGTAGGTATTATGCAAAATCTTGGTCTTATTGAAAACGAAACTTGCCTTTTATCGTTTGATATATAATTTAGTTTATTAATTTAGACACGTCACGTTTGTATTTATCTTGAGTACGTAACATAATTAAGTTGACTTCGGTAACGTCAATTTGTTATAATATTTTATTAGTTTCCACGCGCGGATTCGCCCGCGTTTTGTGGGTGTCCATTTCTGTGTAAACAAAGTGCATGCATAATTTTAATTATTATTAATCTCTGCAGTTCATAATCACTCCAACTGTCAATGTAGCTGTTCCCCGCGACTTTATCGGTGTCAAATATCCTTAAACATCTCACGAGCTACCTATACGATATGAATAATAAATAAATATTGGACAACATCACATACATTACTCTGATCCCAATGTAAGTAGCTAAAGCACTTGTGTTATGGAAAATCAGGAATAACGGTACCACAAACACCCAAAACCAAAACAACATAGAAAACTAATGAACTTTTTCTACATCGACTCGGCTGGGAATCGAACCCGGGACCTCGGAGTGGCGTACCCATGAAAACCGGTGTACACACTACTAGACCACGGAGGTCGTCTAATATTACGATCGCTTTAAAATCTCAGGCTGTTATCATCGCTGATTCATTGGTGTAGTAGCTAGACTATAAGCCAGAAGATCTCTAGTTAGGTCAATAAAAAGTTATTAAACTTCCCTGTGATTAAACGCTCCTTTTCGTTTATTTCATGCTATGATTTGAGAAGTGTTAGGAACGAGATCCGCAAATAAAACGAACACAAGCATTACAAAAAAAGTATAAAATATAACGAAATAAATATTAAAGAAGGTCACATGATTGCAAATTACATATATATACATACAAAATGAGTTACTTAAAAAAGTGATACGGCACTTACTCGATTCACATTTAAAATACTCAACGCATTTCGTTTCGTTTATAAAGAATTTTAAATGAAATAATCAAAGGAGACCGCGTAAATTAATCATTAATCAATACAATTTAAAAATATTCCCCCTTTTTTTAAGTCGGCTACGGGATTTTACTTGGATTAAATGTTTTCTTAATAAGATAATTTGTAATCAACGAATGAGACTAACTTGCAGGTTACTTTTGAAATGCATTTCTTATCTCCTATTTACATTAGGTATGTGAATTCCGCACATACTTATTCGTATTTTTTTCATGTTATTTTAGTGGTTTGCTTTATAGAAAAGGCATTACTTTGAAAAATATAATTATTTCGTATAAACATATATAATAAATCTTGTGATGGTGATAGGGCTTACTTACTTGGTGGTGGGGTTTTGTGCAAGCCCGTCTGGGTAGGTACCACCCACTTATCAGATATTCTACCGCCAAATAGCAGTACTCAGTATTGTTGTGTTCCGGTTTGAAGGGTGAGTGAGCCAGTGTAACTACAGGCACAAGGGACGTAACATCTTAGTTCCCAAGGTTGGTGGCGCATTGGTGATGTAAGGGATGGTTAATATTTCTTATAGCGTCATTGTCTATGGGCGGTGGCGACCACTTACCATCAGGTGGCCCATTTGCTCGTCGGCATACCGATATAAAAAAAGGCAGTACAAGAGCAAGTCGTTCTTTGTTGTTCTTTGAAGGGTGAGTGAGCCAGTGTAAGTACAGACAAAAGGGACATAACATCTTATTTCCAAGGTTGAAAGAATGGTTAATATTTCTTGTAACGCCAATGTCTAGGGGCGGTAGTGGGGTCTTACCATCGTGGCTCATCTTTTGTGTAAATATGAAATATATTAAATTCATTAATTGCATTTTATTTTATATATTATTTATTTAATACTATAATTGAAGTAATAATATTTCAAGACGATTAAAAAACTCTTATTTAACATTATTGTACCACTTCATTTCAATTCACTTGTTAAATAACCCGTGTCAATAGTTACGATATTTGAATTATACACAATTATGTGCTACGTAAATCTTTACGTACTTGAATAAAAATAATTTGTTTATAAATTTAAATATATAAGTGCATTCAAATTGAATATTCAATCTATACAATGACAATTAGTGATATTAATCTTTTATAAAATTTATTTGTGATAAACTTATATGTTTACACTGATTGAGTTAATACATTAAAATAATATTATATAATATATTAATTAAATAGACAATTTTTTTTATTTAAATAATAACGATCCATGGAATATAGTAATAATAAATAATGTTATCATTTAATAATGTCTTGTCTCTGTGTTACAATCATTTATTACTTGTTGAATAACGTCTACAGTAACAAGAAATGTATTAACACTTCATATTTGATTTTTTATTTAAATATGAAACACCAATAAACATACATCTCAGATAATAACCAAATCACGTTAAATAATTAAACAAAAAAAAAAACCAATTTCACCAAGCAAGTCAAGTAACCTTATTAATATTAAATTCCATATTGCATCTGTTATCTAATTGAATTACTTAATACAATCACACAATAAATAATGTTGAGTAATATTTATATTAATCATTTTAAATTCTGTACTTTTTATTCGAGGTAAAAGTCAATCACGTAAGAAATTGCTTTAAAGGTTGGTTCAGTATTTTAAAACGACACACGTACTTTATTTTCTTAAATATATAGAAAAAACTGTAACCATATAATTTAACATTAAATGCTATTTTATTTCGTGTTTCAAAATTGATTTAGAAATCTTTTAAAAAATAACTGCAGAACCCTAAATATGCAAAAAGCTTTTTATGGTCTCAATTTAATGGTAATTCAAAAAAGATCTCAATTATTTTATCTGATGCCTTGAACCTCATACATTTTGGTATATTGGTTATTAAAAAGGTTTTAGTTTTGGTCATTAGTACCTTAGTTATTATGTCATTGAGGTTAAAAACGACTAAGTAAAATAATTATACAATAATACGTTCGTATATATAGTATAAGGAGTTTCCTAATTTTATTTGTGTTATAAATACAGCCTGTATTGTCTGTGATAATTTTTACTTTGCCGATTCACAGATACCAAGCCTTCACAATACTTGTAAAAGCCTACTTGAATAGAAATACATTTCGATTTGATTTGTATTTCTCTAACGAAATCATTTATTCATGTAGAACTGGATATCGATGGTGATATTTAATGTTAAATGAATATGGGTAACTTCTGTCGTTAAAAGCTAAAGGCTGGCCTCGCTGGACTTTCGTGACGTTGTTAAACCATGTAGAGCTAGCATAATATACACTCAGGATAAAAAATATATTTCCGAATTCGGGTCGGGTAATATTTAATTTTCCAACAATGTTATTTAAAGACATATTATATACCAGATGTCGCCTTCGGCTTCGCTCTCGTTTTTGGAGTTGGTGTAAGGTTCAAGGTTGCTTCATACCAAATTTCATCACAATCGGTTCAATAACTTGGCCATAAAAGAGTAACAGACAGACAGACGGACACACATTTATAATATTAGTATATATAAATACGTTTGATCCGATTTATACAACTGTACTACGTTAATCCACCTACGCAAACGCCCCCATATTTTTTGTCACGTGCCTTTATTTAAATCGTTTATAAATAATTCCAAAATTATCGGTAAATATTCGAGAGGGTAAATGGCAATTAGTATTAATGAAACGCTTGAAATGAATGTGTTGTTTATTTCGACCTCTATTAATGCTCCATAATTTTTAAAGTTATAACATTTCTCTATAAGTTTTTGTAGTAGAATACACTAATTAGATTATTTTGTTATTTAGACGTGACTCTTTGTTATTTTTTAATGATAATGAATTGGCAGTCCTCAAATCAAATCTCTTGTGTTCGCATCGTTAATTAACTTAAAGTAATTGCTTAAAATAACAAAATTATTTTCTATGTTAAATATCCTAAACATAATAATCAATATAAGCCTTTACTTTTTAAAAGCCATATAAATATAGTTATACTTATGTATGGAATATTATTATAGAAGTCGCATAGTAATCTTACATAAAAATCGAAATTAGTTGAATATTTTTGTATAATTATATTTAAATATTATTTTTTTAATATGCATTACCCTCAATGCTATAAAAAGTAAAATTATTTGAAAATAGAACGGCTCAAATGAAACGACCAATGATAATGACAGTTATTATCTGCATTTAAATAAATATAAAAACTTTAAAAAACTAGAGCGAATGACATAGAATGGTTTATTATCTAGATCCAATCTAGTATTCTGGATTTCTTTTATAAAAAAACACAATTTCTAACTTAGCAATTATAAGACGAATAATTCTCTATTGAATGTAATTTCCATACACAATTCTGATATTAGATATGAAGTAAATAAATGTTTCCTTTTATGGAACCTGTTTACTTTGTAAAAAAGGCTTTTAAAGCTACGTTTGTTTCTGACATGCATTGCATTTTAAGTTTCAATTTTTTAAATGAATTTCATCAAACAAATTGTAATATAGGAGCTTGTATTAAAGAAAAATATAATCAGTACATATCTATGTATGTAGTATGAAACAACGCGGGTTATATAATTTACAATATTACATTCACACGCACACTATTCTAATATAAATTTATGAAACAATGCCTTGTAAATTATCTAAGTTAGTAAAATACATAAAACAGATTAAAAAAATCGTTTATATAATAAAAACATATTAATATCGATGTGTTGTTATATATAGAGACTTGTGATATATAACCTTAATACCGTAGTGGCAATACATTTTTTGTAAAAAAAACTTAAAAAAAAAGTATTACGCAACAATTTTATTAATCTGTCAAAAAAATTTCGTAATTCCCCAATAAAAGAATGTGTAAAAATAAATGTAAATAACGCTCAATAATAAAAAGAAATTAATTTTAAAAAACACGACAAAGTCTATCGAATATAACGTATTGTAAATTAACATATATAAACATATTTATATAGCAGTATGTAACTATTTTAAGTATGTATATAAACTGACATTATTTTTTCATATACGAATCGAAATCGACCGTGCCGCATTGCGCTTAATACTTTTCAAATTGCTAGTGACAAAGTTGCTGAACGTTATCATGAAATTTATTTTTATACAATATTCCACTATTCCACTCTATAATCACATATAAAAAATATCTATCATAAATATCTTAAACATATAATTATTTTCTACTGTATTTTTGTATTACAAACAACGAATAATTTTGATTAAACAGAGATATCTGTGGTGGAATTAAATAATTTGTAAGCGACTTAATAAAAAAATAATCCAAGTATTATTTCTATTAGTTAACGTTCTAGAATCTTCTAGAACATTCTAGTAGACATCTACAATGTATTTATTACGTGTTTATCTTAAAAGTATATATTAGAGTTACATATTACAAAATTACAGAAACAATCTTTACAATAGTTCATCCTTCGTTTTAATAAAATCATATTTGTGTAAAGTTGAGATTATAATGATTTAACGTTTTTAAATCATTAAACAAGCTTCCGTGATTTTTGTTTCGAAAATAAATTTTCTTTTGAAAGCAATTCATCAATTTCAAGATACGGGTTGACCGTACGTTATTTATGAGAGTACGTTGCTGTAGTTCTAATCTATTATTTAAGTCCATGCTTTATATAAAATAAATAGAACAGTATCGATCTAAACGATTGTTCTTGAAAAGTCGAGACATGTTCAATCAATCATTCCGCGTGGTACATAATTAATACAACGTATTTCGAATCGCCCCAGCAATTTGTCCATTGCTGTGAATAGGCCCTTATCAGACTATCATGGAAATAAGGGTAGAAAATAATCAATATTTTGCAACCCCACCCTGCAACGCATGCGTGGTGTTAACCACCAGGTGGTGGTGGTACGATACCGTGTAATGGTGGATCCCATGCTGTAATACCACACACCATTCTAACTCAGCAGGCCGAGGTGGTAGCACACCTGACGACGGGCGTCATGGCTGGGAATACCAGCAATTGGAATCCGCCATGTAAGTTTAAATTTATATCACGATTTATATAAGGTTTATGAATTTTTCTTGAATATTACCTAACTATTTAAATAGTTTACTTGATCATACGTTCTATTATAATGATTTCGCCTTTTGCATTCGTTCGGTTTATAATAAGATTTCGTATGGTCAATTTTATTTAATTAAATTCGTTGAATTTTTCAGCTTTATTGGATGTCGTGTTAATCATTATTTTTTATATTACGCAGAATTCGCCGGTTCCGGAGTGGCGATCGGTAAGAAGCAGTCTTTGAGTACAGCTTTTTTTTTATGTTACCACGCTGTTAATTATTTAAATAAATACATAGGAAAGTGTAAAGTATACCGTTGACGTGTACTAACATTTCTATGTACATAATACTTAAATAAACATGCTTCGTAAACACACACTATTTGTTTAATGCCTCCATCCATATTATGTTAAGCGGGAGTTCCATTAACGCGGTTTTTATGCACCTTTATTTTTTAATTTATTTTTTATTTTATCCGATAATAAAAAAGGCATATAATACACTACTAAATTAAACTGAAAATAATATATATATATATTTAATTACAGTAGTAATAACTTAAATTTACTAAATAAGGCATATGCATATAAATAAGGCGGGTAATATTCCTAAAATTATTGAGAATATAATAGGACAAAAAAATCACAAAAAGAACTACCAAGTAAATATAAAACTAACACAATATTATAAAAAATGTCAGCCCATGAATATAACGAAGGGATCGTTTTTTATAGTCTGTTAAATAAATAAGGGTCGCCAAGACTTGCAATTTAATTAACCTCGGCCCTACCTTTGTTTTCGCCCTATTTCCCACAGGGATATACATAAAGGGCAAAATTAAATTAATTAAAATGGCATTTACGACGCCCCTAAAATATCGCGCAGTTACATATTATTTTAAATAGTAAAGTTTTCTAGTGTTAAAGTAAGAAAAAAGTGCTTTAAAATAACAACGTTCGTCATTTAAAATATATATTTCTTTTTAAATACATCGTAAATTGTAACGCACACCAAATATTTCCTTACTTTTGAATTTTTATATGTGTATAAATATATGTGGACATACTATGTTATTCTGCACTCTTTTTGCCCGACTACAGCATAGCAAAGTGGGGCCTTATGATTTTAATAGATAGTACGTGTATATATTAGTATCAGGACAGTTTTTTAATCTCATGAAATAATAGTTGTTATATCTTACAAGACAGCAAATAAAAGTTAAATAAAAAACCTAATATTAATTTATAAATATAAATACTTTTTTTTTCACATCTCACAGCTACGATGGTACTGCACCTTAATCTTGAATCTAAATATTTTTCTCCTCTGTAACGCGACACAAATGAGTAACGTAATTCCCATACATTTCGGAAGTTTCCTCGGGTTTAATATCAGTATACTTAGCGTTATCACTTACTCTGTGAACATAGATGACCATCTGACGTAATGGCAGGAATGTTTCCTGTGTTCAATTCAACTGCGTTTAGTAAAGCTACTTGCGTTTCTAATCAAAATAAATTAATTTAAAAAAAAAAAGTAATGGTATGATAATATGTATATTAAATATGAAATTCGAACCAGTTTGAACTAGATTTTAAGAATACTGTATAAGAAACTCAGAATCCTTAAAATATTTGTCCGAGCCGAAACGAAACAAACCCTGACTAGGTAATACCTACTAACTAGAAAGAGACAAAACGATTGACGGTACGCTCAATACCAGTGTTCTTTCTGTTGTCTGTAGTGATAACTGCTGATCGCACAATCTTGTACAATATTTCATCGGCTTTTCCTTTAAAGATGAATAAAGACCTGTTCGTTTTGCTTTTTTTTTTCATTTATTTCGTTCTTCACAGACCTATGCGGCTGTTTATTTTTCAATTATATATATATATATATATATATATATATATATTATATGGTTCCAGGATAATCTAGTATATTTATGTATAAATCTGTCCTTTATGGTATTATCCGAGTTGTTATAACAAATGTTAGAAGTAGTTTTCCATGTAAACTAGCATTCATAACGTTAGGAAAGTTTAAAAATAGAATCATCAAAATGAACATCCAATTACGTTGATTGATTGAATTGGAATTAAATACGGATCTTTTTTTTATTTTTCTTTAATAACGACATTACTATTATACTAAAGCTTAATTTATGGTTATATTCAGAATTATCATTTCTATCACGTCATCAAATTTTAATACTATATCTTCTTAAGATAAATATATTTCTCAATAATATAATAAAAAAAAAATTTAATACCATCTATGGAATACAAAATTTCGCTAACAATCAAAAATCAGACAAACGAAATTAAATTAGATAATATATTTCGATTTTAGTGCTAATAATAAACGATAAAATATAACTTATAAGGATATTTATTTCTGACAATAGTCTAGCTCGCTTATAAATTAAATTTACGATAAATTAAATTTGTAAGTGAGACAACATACTACATACATAACGCTTATTTTTGTTTACGCATTGATTACGTTTTATAACGAATAGTAGATACAGATACAATTTTAAAAAACAAATAGTCATATGGATTATTATTTTTTAAATTCCATTTCTTTTTTTCCTTTTGGGATCTTTTACCTAAAAAAAGTTTATTTAAAATACTTATAAATCGACGTTGATAATGTTAAAAATGTATACAATTTTTTAAAATGGGTTTAAATAAAATAGTTTGTAATTGCATAGAAATATTTTTCTATGGATTAAATTACATAAAAATAAGTTTTTCGAATTTATTTAATCTAGACCTTAATATTAAAATAAGTATAAAATTAAATAAAAATAAAATGTATATCTAAGAATATATTTTATAAAGAAGTTTTTTCTAGAAAAAAATACTACTGATAGCTTACTTATGAAATTTTTATATTACTTATGAATATTATACTTATAAAACTCTGCGTTAAATTTCCTATGTAAATGTACCTTTAGTGTTTTTTTTATCGTAGGCGGCGACACACGTGCTGTTTATTGACGGTCAATTTAATTTACGATGTATCCTAATTCTCATTTCGTGTTGTGTGGAACTACCCACGCTTTCATTAGAGTGCATCTTATGTATCAATACATTGATAAGTTTTTCCGCAAACAATTGACTACGAAATTTTATGCTTGGATAAAATATATTGCATTTACTTAAGCTTTCGAAATTCGATTTGAATTTTTCACTGTTTTTATATATTTAGAAAGAAAATAGACTATAAAATATTATAAATAAGGTACCACTTTATCCTCCTATTTACGTCTTAAAACTTATCAAAATTAAAAATAAAAGACACATCTAAGAATTTAACACAAAGCCACATAGTTCAAACAAACAGTCGGTTTTATAAAAATAAATTATATCAAATATAACTAAATAAATCTACTAAACTAAAAACATTTCAAGCATGTAACTTAGTGTAAGTTTCGAATAACTTAAATTCCTTAATATGTGTTTATATTGGATAAGCGAATAAATTACTCCAAATATAGCCAATACATTACACGAATGGCAAGATAAAGTCGTTATAAATAATAATCATTGTATCTTTATTAGTATTGTTATTAAATAATTTAATGCCACGCCTTTATTGTCAATTTAATTTTGCAATGATATTTGTGGTATGCGTTTGTTGATTCATTAGCAAAGTACAGAAACAAAACAGGCTACAAATGAGACCCCTGCAGACTACGCTTACTAAATACTAAATATAATTATATAGTCTTTAGAGATACAATAGCAACTATTTAATGCCTGCCATTGCTTTATGTGGCGTTTCTTGTGTTTTTAATTAAACTTGCTCACTTATACCCAAAAAAAATGTAGTTTTAGTAAGTGTTGTTGCGTAGAGCTTGAATAAATGTTACCTGGTAGATGGGTGATACGTATAGAGATATATTTGTGTTTGGCTCTACGGCTAATATTTTCCTTATTATTATATCCTAACTAGCCACGGCGGCCAAACTCAGGAGAGGCTACCCAATTACACAGGACATATTATACCGCATAAGTGTGTACCAAAACACAGATCCACTCTCTATGCCCTCACCCTCATAATACGATGGCACGGTTTATCGCGAATTATCTAGTAAAAAAATAAAATTTTTTTTTATAAAAATCGAACGGAACCTGCATTTTTTATTTTGTATTTATAAACATATATAAACTGTTTCGGTCGTGATAAGCACTAATCGGATAGCCTAAGGCACTAACCACTAACCTTATAAAATATAAGACCCAACAACAATCGTTTACATAACATCGTACATAACAGTAATTGTTAATTACAACCTTGTCTAAAAATTGTTATATATGTAAATTAATGGTTTTGATATAGTTACAAAATGATTATTTATGTTACGTGTCCAATTTCAATATGTCAAAGTCCGCTTTATTTGTCGAATGCATTACATTGTTCCAATTACGTTCCAGTTATCTTATCTTAGATCTTTCATTGCACCATATTAAGAAGTTATCGAAATCTGTATATCTCATTTCATATACATTTGTCATCGTACCGTACACTTGGAGTCTCGACCATAAATCGATCGTTGATTATGTGAATGTAGAGTTTTAACGACTCTATGGTAATCTTTTTATTTTATCTCATATAAAATGTTTAAGAGTATTGATTAGATGATTATATATAATGTGTCAGTATTTAAAAGGCACAATGCAGTATAAAGTTATTTTTTTTTATAATTAATTTAAAGTTTTCTTCACTGAGATAAGAATTATTTGCTTTAAAGTCTATACTTTAATAAACATGAAAATTATAAAAAACAAGCTACTGTAGAAATCATGATTTAATCATTATCAATCATGAAAAATCGAATTATTTTATTCAATATAGAAGTATAATAATTATTTATTGATTGTCAAATTAAACACTAATACCGTCAATGATGGCAAGGCCAACAGCATTTCCAACTCCAGGTCTCTTGTCACCAGTAGAGACAATAAAACCAGGAATATATAATAAATTGTTCTGTATTTTAAAATAACATAATATCTCAGTGTTGAGATACAATCATATATCAGTCCTATTCTCAACGACTGAAAAATGAAACATTGAGGACAACTGTTTTCATTAAAATAAAAATTTTTTTTTTCAAGTACATTTCGAAATATTTGCATCTCATTATGACAAGATGTATTTCAACACAGATCGTCTCTTTAAATGTTTATTGGTTCCCGGAGTATCAGTTCCGCTTACCACCACACAAGCGTGATACTATGCGTTAATTGTACTTCTTATTTACGTCTGATGAGTTACGGAGATCAGATGGAAACCTATTTAAGTATTCTCGCCATTAAAGTTGTAGGCTAAACACCTGTGAGAATTTTTAAAGTGTTGTTTACTGGAATCATTCTAAGCGCTCTTGTTACTTTTAAATTGAATTAAATTAAAAAAATAATACAAACGGTTCCAATAAAAAAAAAAAATACCAATTATTTACACGGTAAATATTTAAACAATTATTTCTTAAGTTGTGACATAGAAACGTCAAAAATGCAAGCATCTTTCCCATTTCAACCGTATTACGCTTACTTAATAACGATGTTCACAAATCCACAATATATAATATGAAACAGTTTCTTTAGCCTTACAAATATAAAACTAGCTTTTTAAATATTTCGTAAAAATATTTTTACATTTCAATGGGATACGCAAACACAAATAAAAAGATAATTTAAAACATTAAATTTATAATCATACTTAAAATTTGATATTCAACAATTGTAAGGTCATAAGAATAGATAAAGCGATCTACGGTTAACTTTCACGTGATATACTAAGTGACAGTCTGTTAATGTTCCACTGCTGGGGCGAGGCCTCCTCTCCCTTTGATTAGAAGGTTTTGGAGCTTAGCCAAGAACCTTGGTCCAATGCGGGTTGATGGATACATATGTATCAGAATTTCATTGAAATTGGACACATGCAGGTTTCCTCACGTATATGTTTTCCTTCACTGCTAAGCATGAGATGAATTACAAACACAAATTAATTCTGTCTTGCTTCCCTGGGCATGAACCTGCAAGCATCAGTTATGATGCATGCGTTCTAACTACTGGGCCACCTTGGCACTTTAGTGGTTGCTGGTGGTTCTTTATTTTGGAACATTTATAAACAACAAATCTTTTATATAATGTACCAACAATATAATTATGCAGCGACTATTAAAACACTCGTTAACCGACGTTAAAAAAACATGTTATAATCAACGACAAGTTAGATTATATGGATAGCGATAAACAAATTGAATCTATCACTGTTAACGATTGGTGTCCGTGACACAAAATAAAATGCTATACGTATTTTAGCGCTGTTATTAATTATTTTGATACAAGAGTTAAGTTGAAGCAATTAGCGTGACATTTTAAATACAAAAATATTTTGCCTGATTCATTTCTTAATACACATCCATATATATTCTAGAATTTTTAAAACAAAGTTTTTGTTATAATATGATTTGTGAAATAAAAAATATATTTTTTTTAATTTAATTTGTTATTTTAATTTGGCAATTTGCTTAATAATGTGATACGTACAAAAGACATCAACGAGTATCTGTAACTGATGCTGTATTCAAAGTCATTATTCATAGATATTATGTCAAATGAGACATCAAAATTAATTACAAAGTTTTATTATTTATGATATTAAGTGACATAATCTTATATTGTTATAATAAAAACGAATCGCATTATATATGCTTAACTTCTTAACATTGTATTTGGTGAGAATATTTGAGCATCATTTTTGTATGACAAAATATGAGCAATGCAAATATTTGGTAATATTATTCATAGCATAAATAAAAACCACATTATGATTTGTTACATTCATATATATTTCAATGATTTAAAAAAATAATCATAAAATAAATCTCATATCATCGTTAAACTTCTGGTGCAACTAGATACTCTATAACTAGAAATGAGACGTATGTAGTATTACAACCGTTACTTCAGAGAGATCAATTTAAATTGGTTATAGTAACATCGTAATTATGGCAAACGTAATCACACTTTACACGACGATCTTAGTAATGAGACGTAAATATGTCACTCCAAGGAATATACACTTCTTTTGTATATAAAAAAAAATTAAACGGACGTCCTCAAGACTCTCTTTACGCAATCGATGTTAAATCGATACAAGTATATTATAAAATAGCAATGCTCGCGTGCCAGCATCGATTCAGGCCGATTTAGCTTTCGTAATCGACTTTAATTAGCTTAAATACGATAAAAAATAGCCTGCGAATAGTGCTGGCATTTCTAGTAGAGTGCTGGAGGTAACGTTTGTGGTACGGATAGTAGAAAATAAATCTTTTTCAGATTTTACATTTTTTTTTTTTTATTATTGGTATTGGCTTATAATATTTTTTAGTTATATATTATATTGTCCAAGAGGTGCCACCTTTATTTTATGACTATTATTTAATAGATCCCAAAAACTATAAAAATATTTTTATATTAATAACACTGAAAAAATAAACATAATAACTACATATATGGTTATAAATAAACTTATGTGTTAAATAACGTGTTATTTGCTTTAAATATCTTCTAAATTAGAGTGTTCTAAAATATTTTCATTTAGAATATTTTTAATTTTATACAAAATTCATAACCAAAGTTAGTCTTAATATAAAAAAAATACATCTATTATATTTTTGGCAACAGTACAGCACGTCTCGATCTAGAATCTAGGTTATGTCCTAACTGAGCACGTTAACTGACGATACCTTAACGGATAACATCCATTCAAATTTATTACCCACCTTCTAACTGGACGCCATTTAATATTAATTAATACAGATGTTTAATATTTTACGATTGTCGGTTTTAACATTTCATAAAATAAATTACTGTAATTATGAATTTTTACTACCTTTTGCATAATGCCACTTCATTTTCATTACATAGTTACTATGATAATTCTAAGATACATTAAATTTTAACGAAATGGAAAATAATTATTAACAAAGATATAGATTCAAACATATACACATAAAAATATTGTTTTTTCTTTGTTCCAGTATCAAAAAAAAATCGCTTGTCAGGTAGTCCTTTATAAGCACTTTTGAATCGCCTAAAACTACCGCCAATTTAAAATACAAATTCTACAGAGAAGACTCGGCAATAAATTCGGTAATCATTCTTCTTTTCAAATGAAATACATTTAATTCAATCAGTGTCCCGTATGAGATAAATTTATACGAACTGTTATAAAATCTATATATATTCTTGTATTAGGAAATAATCTAAATATACGGATGTTTTTGTATTGTAAGATATAAATATATCTTAATACTAATCATCCAATTGTATAGAAACGTTTTTGTTGGTACGTGTGTGAATATTTCTGGCATAGTTTTATGAATGCACAAAAAGCAGCGAGCGATTCATACCGGATCATGATATATAAAAATTAAAAGACGCATTGTAATTCTAGCCGCGCATTAGCTAGTAATTAATTATACTAGAAACATTTAATGATGCAAGAAACTAACTAGTGTCAGATCACGTAAATGATAGAGTTCCACAGTCATTTATCATTACTGTGCGCTTGCTCTTATCCCATTTATGCAGGGTCGCCGCAATGTGTTCTAATACTGCAAGAAATAGTGATTAGGTAGATTTTTATGACCAGCTGCCTGCTTGACTCTAATGCCAACCATGTAGAGTACTTAAGGAGCAATTGTTGAAAGGAATAGGCTTCCTTATCACAAAATTTCCGTTAATATATGACACTCTGTATTTGTATTTGGCAGACTCTATTCTACTTTGAAAAACAAAAAGTTTCACGCTTTTTTTACACATATTATAGTAAATATATAAAGTAGAGTTTGGTATCTCTGATATTCGGCTCATACTTATTATGTATGAATATAACCACACATTTAAATGTTATAGTAAAAAGGAGGTTACTGTACTAATTGAGTGATTGTGGCTAACTCTATGGTAAAAATGATAGAGATTCCAAGCGAATAGCAATCATCGATCCTTTGTGAGAACCAAACAGGAATCTTCTTTAGAAAAATATTAATTTAATTAGTTGTATTTATGTAGTTATTGTTTTATTTGTATTTTGACAAATATAATTAAAATTATGCTATTTTGGTTCTCGCGAAATTAATTTGATGAAATAATTCAAACTGAAACATGGCAGTAATTTAAAAATATTCCTCTTTGTTAACAGATCGCTCCTGGACTAAATTTGGAAATGATCCCATAACTACGCCTGAGTGGCGTGATGAGGTAAGTCGTAACATTTTCGAAATTAGCTTTTATATCAAGAGGCTATTTTTTTTTCTTAAAAATGTTCTGATGATAATATTCTCCTGACTGATTGCGAACACTGCATCAGAGAGAGCATATAATATTTAGATAAAGAACAAGCTGATAATTAGTCAATGCTGGGTCAAATCCTCTTCGCTTTTAGAAAAAAGTCTTAAATATACACTATGCTGCCTCAATACAAGCTAGGTATAGATACAAAATATGAGGAAATTTTCGCGTACATTTTCGAATACGAAATGCATACTTATCATCTTCCGTTAAGTTCCACTTGCCCATACATTACTGAGTCAAATTTGTAACATATCAAATTGTTGTGTATCATAGGTATTATTCCTTAATTCCACGCCATATCGCGATTTGTCTACAAAAATATTTGAATTATAACAAAAAATTAATAACTCGATAACAGCGCCACCTATCAAGTTCATAACGACTCAGCTAGCATCTATCGTTGACTTATCAAGGCATGTGGTGGATAAAAAGGTGTGTGTTATAATAAACAGAGGCAAAATGAAAATGATTAATTTTTTGTTCAATATTGCCCGTGGTCAAGTCAACGTATACGAAGTTAAGGCAGGGTGGGCAAAATAAAAACTTGTTCCGTCGTCACAATCATTCTACAGGGTGTTTATATTTGTACAACATATAATGATATTTTTTTTATTGTATTGTGTCATTTCATTGGGATTGAGCTTTTCAATACTTATTTGGTTACTACTTTGACGTAAAAGTTGGGTTTGCTTTTAAAATTGGGCTTTATAAATAAGTTTTTTTTTACATTTAATATTTATGTATTATTTTATCCATTATGTTTATGAAAAATCGTTATAGAAATGAGCCTTAATGAAGCTCGGTTTATCAATAAATAAGGTGAACCCGATATATTGACAGGGTTTCGTTAGCTACAAAGTCAATAGTTAAAAAGGACAAAAATATCATTAGTAATACTTCATAAACTGTTTATACTGTTTGTCACGAGGCACTATTTAAGGCTGCGATTACTTTTTCAGAAATGACAAAAGTATTTCTATGTTACAATTTGCGATTGGAAATGAGGTCGACAGTCCTATTTTTCAGCGATCAATCTCTTTCAACAAATTGACAGATGATTAATTCAGGCGAAAGCGATGTTCGAAATCGCTTCGACGATTGACGAATGCACTAACCTAACCCGATTGGCAACATCAAAGGTCGCTTTGTATTTTCACTGTTAATTATTAATAGACCGAGACAAATAATATCTGATAGCTTATACGATTGTTCGTGTTATACGAAATTATTACAATGCAATAATAAAATAGAATGAATTATTTCACTCTTTGTTTTGTATTGCGTTGTTTTTGAAACATCCTGTACTAGTGACATTGATTGAGTGATCGTTACGTTACAAGAGCCGTTTACAGAGTTCCATTGTAAAGTGTAACATGTCTTAATTAATATATTTTTTTTGTTAAGTTAAGTGAAATGTTTGTTTAACTACCGAGTTTTCCTTAAATTTACAGCAACATGTATAACAGAAGATTTTATTCTATTCATTATGTAGATACACGTATATTTAAAATTGTTTATTTATACACATATATTTAAATTAAGTTGCGAGGTTAAAGTAAAACTGTTTTATAAATAAATATCAAGTAGATTTAAAAAAAAAAAACCAAACGCTGAGGAAAATACATTACCAAGATTTCTCTTACTAATTTATTTTCAACGAATTGAGCGTACCCTAAGCATTTAATTATACTATTGAGCTCACTGCTTTGCTCATTAAACCTTTAACAAAATAATACGAACAATTCCGCCTTGACGTATTCAATGGGAGATGGTATGCGAATACAACTGCTGGTCACCTGCCTTCTGTCACGTTATAGCTTACTGCTATGCTGGCAATAAAAACATTTAATGTACGTACTTATTACAGCTTGACCTCTTTTAAATGTTAATGTAAAACATTCGTGTTTTTGTTTACATTATTGCATAATGTGTTTTGAATACATTTATTTTGTAAAGAACAATTATAAAAAAGAATTGATAATGAACATACGTTACAATAGTTCAACGATACACGATCAGCCTAGTTAGGAAATTCCTAGGTTCGATCGCTGCCTTTGGTTATTCCTATAAAATGAGAAATCCGAAATATGAAACCATACATCGATGCTACGAAGACATAGGTTTATCAAGCAGCCGCACAGCTCTTTTGTTACTAGTCAATTCAATAACAAAGTATTTTTTATATAACATGAAGAGTTCACACATCGAAGTGTTTCCACACTAAATAGAGCCTTCAACGAACACATGCGCCTTATTAGAACGCATTACACTTATTTGTTTGTTTCATTACTCTACTTTATTGTTTGGTGAAATAACAATCAAAAACACAGACGTCTTTTTTTCTCAAAATACATATCATGTAGTAAATTTACGGACTGTTTTTTTTATTGGTATATGTAGGCGCACGGGCAAATGGACAGCCGCGGCCTTATGAAATCTTATCCACTTCTTACATCGCCAATACGCCAACCTCCAATAACCAACATTGGAAGCTATGATGTTATATCACTTGTGTCTGTAATTTCACTGCCTTATTTGCACTTCAAACCAGAACACAAAATTACTAAATATTGCTGTTTACATCTCATTTACTAATACAAGTGTTATATTCTTACGTCGTTTAAAATTTTTCGCTGTGTCTTGTCAAATGATATTACCTCTTGGGAGGTATTATATTAGAATAAATTTTCAAATATGCATTCATTATTAAAACACGCAAGTAAGGAATGAAATGAATGGTGAACGGATGAATAAAGAATGCAATTAAGTAAATAATCGTACAATTTACCATTAATTACGTCATTGTGCTGGTATCCAACAAATTACGAAGCGGTACATCATTCGTTTCCTTTGAAAAAAAATCGCGACTTTTTTGTTTAAAATAATTCTTATGAACGTATTATATAAGTAGATAGTCCTTATAGAAGTTGATTATTTTGACGTTTCAAATTGGTTGTGTTATATTTAAATAATTATTTTATACAAAGTTATTGCTATGTTTAATTATTATTTCATATTCGCTCAACAACTTGCTTCATTTTTAACATTTTGGTCTTCATTCCTATGCACCGTTAACAATACTTTAGTTAATAAAAAATAATATGGCATTCAATAAAATCGATTCCAAATATAGTAATCTTTGGATCGTATTTTAAATCGATATTTACAAAACCGAATACGATTTATCCGAAACAGTTCGCAAACCTTGAAAGTAATCACTTGACAGATTATAAATAAACATTGCTTTAGCAGGTGTGACAACTCGTCAATGTACATTTCTAATGATTCAATAAAAATATTTTTTCCTGCAAATAACGTTCTTATAAGTATTAGAATAAATAATAAAATAGCATAAATAAATTATTGATTGGGCTGTAAATGTATTTATAGAAAACATCTGGTTTTATTTTATCATGATAGAACATTACGCCGTGTTGATAAGGCATTGATGGCTGCAGTGTAGTAATTCCTTGTAGAAATAGTTCGTTTCTAATATTTTAGTGACATTTAGTGATAATATTAGTAGAGGTGGGTCGCGGGTCCAACCGTATTAATGCAACTTGTTAGCTTCTTTTTTGGCACTAAACCAAAAATAACATATTGCAAATACGGGTCAATAGGCAAATAAATTGTAGCAATAACTAAACGAAAGCGTCACCCATCGAAACTTCGAAAATCTTTGGACTGTCATCTCGATAAAACAATATTGTGTAAATGATTTTAATCTATTAAGTTGTTTTGAAGTTCGCGCTAAAGACAGCGAAATTTCACCCGCGCGTCCTTATACGGCCTTCTCGGTACGCGATCTCTTTCTATATACAGTGACCAGCAATATTTTTTGCTGCACATATTATAAAAGTCATTCTGAAGAATATGGTATAGTACTTTTAAGAAATAGTGACCAACAGCCACCAAGTTCACGCAGACTAGTAAAATAGTATAAGGTTTAGCGAGTGTCAAGCGTAGCCATCACGCGTAAGATAATAACGTTTCGCACGTGACATTGGCGAAATAATCTGTGCCCTCTCGGCACAAATAAAAGCCAAAAAAAAAGTTAGCTCGTTTGTTTTTTTATTTAGACATATAAAGAATGTAAAACTGTGTTAATTAATACAAAAAGCTATTGAAATTAATTCCGTTTACCTCTCGTCTTACCAACGACACGGAGTGATTCAAGACACAAATACATATATGTTTAAATATGGGTGACAGGAGATATGATTTTTCGCAGATAGAAAATGTAGTAAGCGACAAAATTATTCCATCGTTATAAAAATAAAATGATAAGGTTAAAAATTCAATGGTACATTTACAGGCAGATTTTAATATAAATGTCCAAAATTTAGTAATGGAAAATATGTTTAAATATGGGTGACAGGAGATATGGTTTTTCGCAGCAAAATGTAATAAGCGACAAAATTATTCCATCGTTATAAAAATAAAATGATAAGGTTTAAAATGCAATGGTACATTTACAGGGAGATTTTAATATAAATGTCCAAAATTTAGTAATGGACAAATGACTGTAACGATGTAAAGCGTGCACTTATACGAGTAGTTGTCGATCGTAATTAATTTATGACCGCTCGTAAATTTGTAAATAAATAATTTAAAAAAAAGGAAACGTGGTCATCGTCCGATTTGATTGGATTTCTTTTTATTACTAACTTGAATTAATTTATTCAGACCTGTATAAATCATTTTCAAATTACGACATCATTCGTTAATTAATTAAACTATTTTGTTAATATTATTTGCTTTTAGATAAGAGTGTAGTCTAAATATAATGTATGTAATATGTATGGGCCACCTGGTGGTAAGAGGTGACCACTGACATTGGTGGAAAAAATAATATATTAGTAATGAATTATCTCTTTCAATCCATCCATCGTCAATGCGCTGCCGACCTTAGGCACTAAGATCTAATGTCCCTTGTGCACAGGCCAGTGTTACTACAGAGTAACACTGGCTCACTCCTCAAACTCACACACAACAATGCAAAGCATTGCTGCTTGGCGGTAAAATATACAAAGAGTGTGTGGTACCTACCAAGACGGGCTTGCATTAAATACACCAAGTAAAAAATTAAACAATATATTCTAAATTAATAATATATAATTTTATCGTTAAATAATTGAAAATAAATCTTTTGTTAATAATAAACACGTTTGCAATTAAAAGCCATCCCGATTGCAAGGCTAGTTACTCAAATTGAATTCTCATAACTTGTTTCGCTTTCGAGCTGACAATCACTTCACTTCACTTGTAGTGTTTTTCAATTACTATTTTACTTGCAGCGCTTACGAATCGTCAATTAATCATTTCCAGTCACTAATTGCGTAATGTTTCTATTATCTGGTTGGTCTTAAGGCTAGCTTTATCCCTTCGGCGAATAGGACGGCCGGATGGTAAATCTGCCATTCAAGTGCCAGTAATGTTATTCATCATAATCTCGGAGATGAAGACAACGTCTCGTGAAAAGCTAACTACGTCAAAAAAACCTCTGACACACATACGTTCTCCTCGCGCTCACTGGAACAACCCGACTTTTACGACGAGTTCTTATTTAATATAAAGGTAAATATTATAATAATAATTGAAATAAAAACTATTAGACAATTGACGAGTAGTTCTGACAATTCCTTGGTATCTTTGTCAGCTAGTAATTATATGTCACGTTTATGTGCAGTTTAATTTAATATTGCACCTGTCATTTAAGGCTAGCTACGCGCTGACGACAAAACTGATATTCCAGTTTATTGCGTCAAAAACTCTAGACAATATTGTTATTTATAGGAACTATATTTAATGTTTAACTATACTTAAGAGCCGAGATGGCCCAGTGGTTAGAACGCGTGATTCTTAATTGACGATTGCGGGATCAAATCCAGGCAAGCACCACTGAATTTTCTTATGATTAATTTTTGCTTATAATTCATCTCGTACTTGATAGTGAAAAGCATCGTGAGGGAACCTGCATGAGTCTAATTTCAACGAAATTCTGACACATGTGTATCCACCATTGGAGCAGCGCGGCGGAATATGTTCCATGCCTCTTCCTCAAAGGGAGAGGAGGCCTTAGCCCAGCAGTAGGAAATTTACAGGCTGTTAATGTAACCGAACTTACTTATGCACAGTAACCATATTTGACTAACGATACGTTTTACTTACGTATGTTACAGTTGTTTACGATGCGTATTTAACAAGCAACTTACTACTTACAGAGAGAAGGCTACAAATACTACAGATACTAGTAATTTTATATATAATGTAAACGTCAATATCGATTTCAATGTCATGTTAACAAATATTTCTTATTGCAGTTGGTTTGTAATAAGCCTTATCGTGCAAAAAATATCTATGAAATGACATGCGGAAAAAAACTATGACAAAGGTTAATTGTTCGTTGATACATTATCGAAATAAATACAGCTACATAGAATTATAAAAGAACATTTATTGCGTTAACAATAATTAATGATAAAAATATATTACTCATGAACGTCGAGATGGTATCTTTCCGTAATAATTTGACCAGAAGCAATAATTAATCAAGGCGTTATTTATATATTATTTATATTCCATTTTACAGGAGGTTAATGTCACTTGCACAATCTTAGACTTGATTTTAAAGGTATAATGTACATTCCAGTTTAATCCAGTTCAAAGGTAACAATAAAATATTGTATCCATTTTAATATTATAAATGCGAAACCCTGTCTGTTCTTCTTCACGCTTAAACTACTGAACCGATTTAGATGAAATTTGGTGTGGAGACAGTTTGAGTCCCGGGGAAGGACATGGACTTTTATTTCATCCTTCGAGAAGACTAAAATAGGGGGGGTGACGGTTTGTGTGATATAGGTAATCATGCTTGTATTGCAGGTTCAGCCATTATGTATATAAAATATAATCATTCGACATCATTTATTATTTCTGCAAACACTCTAATTACGTCTGATTGTTATGGCTCACAAAAATACCCTGATATTTTAATATCAAAAAATTTCTTTCATCAAAGCATTTCTTATTTCCTTTAGGAAATAAGAAATGCTTTGATTTTTCATAAATAATTGCATATTCAAACGATTTATCGCGATTAAAATAGGTTCAAATGATACGATATATAACATTGGAAACGATTCAAATGCAATTGATTAAATTTAAATAAACCGACGTAAATAAATAATTGGTTAGGACGAAGTATTATTATTGCGAATATATTATTAGCGGTTACACCAACAGTTATCGTCAATTGTATTTATAAGTGTAATAAAATTCTGTATTTACGTTTAATAAAACAATCTGTTAAACCACTGCTGAGGTAGGCCTTGGGAAAAATGTTTGTGGCTTATTTTACCAAACTATTCGACTAGTGGACACATGTGTCGCAGAATTTCATGCTATACATTCCAGTTTCCTTATGATGTGTTGAACGAGATGCATTATAATCACACGTGGTGCTTACCCAGTTCTAAATTCAATGGTACTTGTTTGGTCTTTAACCGGCAATCTTTGGTTAAGAAACGTGCATTCAAGCTACTGAATAAGGTAGTTCAATAAAATTAGTTAAATTCTTAAACGATTAATTTTATTGATTGGAATTTTAAAAAAAATATTTTTAAATGGAAATTTTCTAGATTATCTTTATAACTTTTTAATATATTGTGCGTAATTTCGTAGTCTTCATAAATACATATATTATTTTTATTTTATTTTATTTTATATAACATAAGGTATCTACGTGCTTGACGCTAACTGTTTGCCACGGCTGACTTTTAACGCAGTCAAAACTACAGGATATATAAAGTTGAAATTTGGAACATAGGTTTTTTTAATGTTGGCAATCACTAATAAAGTTTTTTTTTAAACACCCACCTTTAAAAAAGAGCGAGAATGGGAGGAGGTCGGAATAAAATTGTAATGAAACTTTTATTATAATAATATTATAATTGATATCAACAGTTGTTCGAACTAAATTAATAAAAAAAAATCTCACTCTTATATTTGCTTCAAATCAGTAAAACAAAAATCTACTAAAAACAATGTTTGATATTTCTCACAGCTTTAAATCTATGGCGGCGGCTTACCATCAGGTGGCCTATTTTCCCGCCAGCTTACCTACACAATAAAAAACAAAACATGAATAGGTAAAGTTAACCATGGTAAATAAAATAATCAATAAACAACCACACGCGATCTGCATTGCTGAAAAACAGCGAAGTCGTAACATAACGCTAAAGTTAATTTCGAACAGAAAGTAAAATGCCAACAATAATTTTGTATTTTTTTTTTTTTGTTTAACTTATTTCCGAACAACTAAAATTGTACCGAAATATCGCACACTCTTTTTGGCCAAACATTTATAATATTCTCTGGTAAAATAAATTCAAATTTTTTGCTTTTATAATGATTATATTAGATTAAATGACATCTATTTGAAATGTTTATAAATAGATAGGTTAAAACTTAAATCACATCAAACAGGATAATACAATAACAATAAAATTACTCACAGCAATATATGTAACAAGTTCAAATTGAATTTAATTAAAATATATTTAAATGCATTAGATTATATTTAAATAAATCGATGTAAATAAATAAGCGGGTAAAACGCAGCGTTATTATTCTGTAAATTATAAGACTTTATTTATATTATATAGATGAAGGAACTCAACATCAAAATGGCGTATCACCGTAAATTAATTAATTTGCATTTTGGTTATGTTTTTTTTATTATAAATGATAACATAATCAAATATTTATTTATGTTGATATGCTCTAAATAATGAAAATCAATACTTATTAGCAAATATCATGTATATTGTATTACGTACCTTAAATTCCTTTGAATAGTGAAATACAATATTCATTGTCACTTAAAACGTTATTACGGAATTATTTGCGTTTTTTTTTTTTACAGCGCAATAGATGGGGGCGATAAAGGTCGGCCATTATATTTAATTAAACTAGGGTTAGTCGTGAGCTGGGAAAATAAAACGGTTAGTTCCATGAATTTTAAAATACACGAGAATTTCGCTGCAATTAGAAGTAATATTAGAGTAAGTACATTTTTAATGTATTGTAATTAAACAAGACTACGTCACTTTTTAATTTTTATTGTTCCCATTATATAAATTGAAACACGAATGAATCCCTTATATTAGGAACTTTACTTGTGATGTATGTATGTGACGATAGCGTCGAATCTTGCAATTTTGAGCCAGCAGTGTGATTCTGTCAGTCCCTTCGCATCTCACTCGCGAAATATTGACAACCGACTTACTTATAATTGTTATGGAAAATGTCGATTTTGAAATTAAACGTTCGAGTTCTGTGGTGATTTTCTGTTCTTTACAGAATACCTCTTTAATTCCATAGTGTACATAGCCAGACACCCTCAACATCAAAATCAAATAGATAGCGATAGCGTGTGTAGTAATACATAATTTGTTAAAGTCAATATAAATGAAAAACGCGTCGTTTCGCGTTACTGAGATTTTGTATTTTCTTTTGTTGCTTCACTATAATATTCCGCGCCCTCCATGTGCTCTTTCTTTTATAATCTAGATAGTACTTAGTATGTATTTTTTGAAACAACTGAAGGATCATTAATTTTTAATTGCAATATACGTACGTAAGCAAAACTGCTATTGACGATATTATTGGTGGTTAATATTAAATTCACCTCAAACCCTTACGCTTTCTTTATACAGAATACAGTCAATACCATTACCTTACACAAACATAGTAAAAATAGATTGACCCAAATAAAAACATCCGGTCGAGCCGAGGGGGCATAGGGTTCGAATGACCTACTTTATGGGTCACATACCACACCCAAGGAGGGGTGTTAACCTATTGATAGGGGGTTGAGGGAAAACGTGGACACTTTTATGCTATTTTCATGATTTTTAACACGCAATCCGCGTTTTAGTGTTCGGATTTACGGTGAAAGAGTTTTTGTTGTATGATTAATGGATTTGACTTATAGCGTGCCATTGTATTCTAACTATTCTGTCAGAACTCACTTCGGTTCTCGAACAGGAAAAATAGAGAACGATTTACGGTGATACGCCATTTTCATATACTAAATTTGTTCTGAGTGAGTTTCGAGTATCTTCTTATAATACCTCAACAATTTTCACATTTTACGAGCTACGAAGTAAGTTTCTGAGTTCGATCTGCGCTAAGTTTTGAATTTGTTCTTACAATTGATTGGCACTACTGATTCTGAGAATATACCTAAATTTGTTCTTAAAATTATAAAAAAATTGTTTAATCCAAAATCTAAATATCTTTACAGATTTTTACGTTTCTGATGTCCACTCAGAAACAGCATCCAATTTTTAAAACATATTTTTGTTAGAATCTTTAATATGTATTTACTAATGGTCGATGTTTATCAACCATGTATTGTATACCTATATAATTATACTGTTTCAAATCTATAGGTAACAATGTATTTTTTTAGCTCTCCATCTAATATCAGATAATATCTTTCGCGCTGAATATAAAAGTAATGAATGCATTTAGATTTAAATACGATAAAAACCATTAACAACTATTACAAGAGATCATTCATATGCGTTTATTTTTTACGCACTTGTAAATTTAAAGGCGGGAAATGTCTGATAACTCAATTTTATTCCTCGGGAACTTAAAAACGCAGTTGATTGATACGTTACGTAATGAGTCTATGTAATTAAGTTAATTATTATCTGTCATGTCTGTGCACAGATCCTTGTACAAAGATAGCGCACACGCAAACGTATATTTCACTAGATATTTGTACACAGATAAGCAATAAATTACAGATAATGAAGTAAAAAATAAATGTAACCAAGGTTAATATTTCTACATGTTTAATTGTGAACTTTGATTATTTTTCCAGTACTATACAAACGGTACGGTTTATAGCTTATTCATTGTGAAAGGCTAGGCTGTGTGTAACCACACATACATTCATGACTTCTGTCAAAAATTGTCATGTTGTGTTCTGCAGTACAATTCAGTTAGAACTCACTTCGTATCTTACTTGTAAAAACGTTGTAACCGACGAACGGTGTTACGCAATTTTGACGTATTGTATTCTTTAAATGTAAGAAATTAGAATTATAACAGTCAATGCCGCATATCACTTTAAGATATTTCAAGAACGTGATTGGCGGTTTTAAGTATTTTCACATAGAATTACTCTGCTATTTTGAAGGGTTCGGTGGAAGCTAGTTTAATTACAGGCATAAGGGACATAACAGATTATATCTTATGGTATTTACGATATAAGGAATGGTTTACATTCTTTAGCGTCTATAGTTAGAGGATGCTACTTATTATAAAGTTATGCCATTTTTAATGAGTGAGAATTTTGAGATTCATTCTTCCGAGGTTTGATCCTTCTTATATATATCTAGCAATTAACACCAAGTATCAAAAATAAATAAATAAAAAATCATTTAAAAACGTAAAATGTAACTGTTTACTTTTTTAGGAAAATATTTGTGAGCATATTCCACCACGCTGCTACAGCGCGGGTTAAAGGAAACACATATAGCTACTTTCATTTGACACATGCAGGTTTCCTCACGATGTTCAACACCATTAAGCACTTAAAAAACTACGTTTTCTAACAACTGTAGTATAAAAGCTATATTAATTTAAAACTGATATCCCATCAGATATTGAAATAGTAACGAAACAATTATCTTTTATTGTACAATATTTTATTCAGGTTAAAAATAGGAAAACTTTAATAATAAATTTTTAGGTTCTCATCGTCTTCTACAACGAATTCCCTTATTTATACACGAGAACCAATACCGCTCCGATTTAACATTGTAAAATCATTTATTTATATAAATGTAAGACCATCAACAATTGCCAAATGAAACCATTTAGTACGATTACAAAATCGCATTCACATAAATTATTTATAAACAAGCAAATAATAATTACATGTACAAAACTAGATAAAATATATGCCCTAGATAAGGCGACGGTTAGATTAACGAGCTTGTCCGACAGACGTCCTACATTAGGTAAGGGCCTAATATGGAGCTTACTACATCAAATGCAATGTCACTCTTTATTACGGAATGTCCATTAAGCCGAAAATCAACCACGAATCGTTAATACAATCTAATGTCTAACCGACTGTGATATTGTCAAAAACAGTATAGAGATCTTACATGTTTCTGTAAACTGTTAGCCTCAAAATTTTGGAATTTATTCTAATAAAATTGTCTAACCAGTACATATATATTACATATATTCTTATGCTTCTTATTACTTCTTATTATATATAATTGATAAATTTCTGGATAAGCTGTACTTTTTTATTTTTAAAATAATCTACTGGCAATATATATAAAGGCAAGTAATATAAAACAATTGTGACGAGAGATTATTGCGTCATAAAATGCAATATGGCGGACTATAGCAGTTATAGCGAAGACCTTGATAAAAATGTTTGTGTATTTACATTTTTCTTGTAAATTTATCGTTCCCTTTTAGGAGTCAAATTAATATTTATCTATAAATGTATATACGCCTTCACATTGTTAATAAGTACAAAAATGGTGACGCCTTTTAAATCGACAGCTTCGTTTTTTCTTACATACCTAAGTTATTATTCGTTGAAAACTACTTTCATCAATAAGCTCACTAGACTTTTCGATAATGATACTAAAGTCACTAACCCACTCAAACCTTAACAAGTAAATGTAAAAGTAATCGTTTTAATGTTTTTCGACGTCGTTAGCCTAAAAGTATAGTAAAACGAAAAAAAAGCAAAACAATCCAAACACATTTGACATGTATACATTAACGACGTCCGCTTTTAAAAAAGACGTCGCCATGGTAACGGGGGGTAACAACACTATTCTATACAGTGACATGGCATTATCAACCTTACATCTTTAACATAGAGTAGCTATTACAATAACTGTTGAGGCTATTTAACCTTGCCATGTATAAGAATGTACGGAATTATTTAAACGCGTGGAAAATGTCGTGCCATTAGAAAATCTTGTTTTTTTTGTCCGGGTTTTAGGCATTGAAAGAATAATGTTTTGCTCCTGGAATTACCAAGTCTTAGTAGCACTTATAAATAATACCAAGCATTACTTCAAAGTAACCAACGTGTTACACAATTTAACTAAAACACTGAATATATTTAGGACTGATAAATCTACATTAATTTAATACACTATCAATTACATATTTTTAAAATAAAAATAATGTTAATTTAAGGGAATACAAAATTATAATAATAAAATAACTATTAGTGAATTTACAAATCAAATCATAATAGGAGTTATTTTCCCGCCAATAATGCTGTCATTATTGACAGAAAAGGTTGGATCGTTATTATTCTTTATATTTTATGAAGTCAAACACGAAGGAGTTCTGAAAGGTCAATTTGTAACAATATACGTAGCAATAGTGATTACTATGACGCTAAATTGAATACGTTTCTTTGATAACTTTTTAATGATTTACATTTTGTTTCAGATTTTGTTAAATGAACGCTTCGTTTGCTTTATGAGGTATGTAATATTTTTTTTATTACCCAATTAGAGTTTTAATAAGTCGTTTAAATAAAAGTCGATTTATTATACTAACGATTCCGTGAATTATGTCTAAATAAAAATGATAGGGCTTTGCCTTAATTGAAAATTAAAAAACAAAAAGAATTAACAAAAAATATATTTTTTTATTAATTTAAATTGGGTATCTGGGTATCGGTAGATTATAAAAGAAAAAACGACATGTACCTTTTACGCTTGTTAGAGACATGACTTGACATATCTTCGTCACAGAGTATAAAATATGAAAAACGGTAATCGCGATGATACGGAAATTTGCGGTTCACCATTTGATATGATGGTGGTAAAAAGTTAAATGCTGCGTTATTCTCACCGGTTTTTTGTGGTGTGACCGACCGGTACCTAATTTTTACCGGCATTACGGTTGTAAGAAGTACAGTTTTTCTAAAAAATCAAGTTGTAAAAAATTTAGCAGTCGTATTTTACAAATTATATTTGTAACATTTTTTAGAAATATATTGTTGAATTATCTTTTAATAGTATAAACGAAGTCGCTTTTTGCTTCTGTCTGTATCTCCGACTTCTTCTAAACTTCTTAACGATTTTGATGAGCGGATAACTGTCAGTAGTAAAGTAAAGTTTTAAAAATGGCAATTAAAATTGAACCTAAAAGTTTTGTCTATTTTTTACATTAAAATTATGACTCAAAACAATTTATATATTATTCATATCTGTGACAAACATACACTAATATACGTATAAATAAACGTTATATAATACCTACCAAATATTTTCTACCTCAATAATCTTTATAATAAACTTATTAATAAACGGTGTTTTATTTTTTTTTTACTTTACAATTAATACGTAAATGTCTTGCTTCTTTATCGAATAACGATTCGACTTTGACTTTGAATATATTGTACCCGTGCGAGACAGCGGCAGTCGGCACGTAGGTAACAAAACGTGCAAATTTAATACAATGATTAGATATGATGTTAAATTAATAATAAGTAATCATAGAGTTTTAAGATAAAATTCATTTATTATTAAGTAATATTTTATTAATTTTACTTTAAAACTTTATGTAACTATGATATATTAGACCTAAAAGATTTAAATTAAATTTGACCTATTTCGGCTATGGAAATATTATAAAAAAATATATATACCGACGAATTGATAACCTCCTTCTTTTTGAAGTCGGTTTAAAAGCAAATGTTTTATATAATATATTCTAAATTGAAGCCTGATTGTTTTAAATCTTCCTATTATTAAGATTATTAGAAAGTTGTACGATATTTTGTTGAACATTTTTAAGAGCGTAGAGGATACTGCAGAATCTCAACAACGTTCATCGCGCTGGGTCTTGGCACTGGGAGAATTCACAGGAGTTATATAATTACCCGTGAATTTCCTGATGCCTTAGCTCAGTGTGGTTACGATCAACATAGAAGAAGACTGAAGAAGAAATACAAAAGAAGAATAAAACACACACAGAAGGCTAAATGTGAAATTATTTTTATATAAATGATGTTAAAATGATTTGTATGTTTGTAATTTATTTAGGAATACAAAATAAACACAAGATAAGTGTTTGACTACGACTTAGAAATATTAATCATCATCGACTTTTGGTAGTGTCTAATTTGATATATTAATAATTGAAAAAATAATAATGTTAATTAATTATTACCTTAGAAGAAGTACCTACAACAAATAAAAAAAAAATCTTATTTTATTTATTAAATATATTTTTTTTACCAATGTCCTGGATTCTGATTATATAACACATACACGTATTACATAATTCTTCGTTGGTCTAGCAACATGAAGCGTTATTGGGCTTTTTTCACCGTTTCACCTGGAAACGTTCTAGAAGACATCATTAGTCACTATTGTTAAATATGTGTAGTTTAATATTTAAAGCAAAAAATAGTTTAGTACTATATATACTGTTTATTAATAATTAAGTCGATATTATAGCAATAATAATTCAACGCGATGTTGAGTCTTTCCTGTGTGACGAACTTGCCCCGTGTCATATCATTGTCAAGTTATATTGAACGACTTCCGTAATAATACACACGGTATTATAAAATGTTGCATTAAAATAATATCGGAAATTTTCATTTAATTTTTCATTAATTTATTTTACGAGACCTGAATGACATAACCTTTTTTTATTTATATGGAACTATGTGCAAATGAAAGCATATATTAGATGTAATCTATGTACCTTGAAGCAATATCGTTTGCAATAAAATAATACACTAATCCTTTCATTTTGTTCACAACCTCAGTTACTGTTACGATACATAACATTATATAAGTTCTTGATAAATATATTTATGTTGAATTGAATCATATTATGTATTTAAGTAATAAATATAAAATTCATACAAATGTTGTTAGTATCATAAAATTTAATTGGTGACCATGTTCGGAATGGTTATGTATTTAGTTATTGCTTATTTAGCTGTGAATATAACTGCTTATGAGATACATATAAAATGTTACATTGATAGTTTATTTCATAAATCCAAGTTTATATAAAAATAGTTGAGTATTTAGTAATAGTATTTTTTTAAATTTATTACCGATTTATTATTAAACATTCTTTATAATTAATGCACCAAAAACTTTGAGTAATACGATACTAAATCCCTTGAGACACAAAGCCATAAAAGTTATTGATTTTTGATGGTACAATAACCGTTCAGTGGGTGGTACCTCCAAGTATTTGCGTGCATGGATGCAATACAAAATATAAAACATGTACATTTATTTAAAATTGTTGATTTTTACCGAGGTATAATTACATAATCGTCAAAGTCCTATAGAAAAATAATTAAAATTACATTAATGTATTTAAATAAAGGTATGTCAATATAAACATAATACAATAATATAACGTTACACATTTTCAAAATTAATTTCACAATCGAATCCGCTACAAAAATGACGGTATTTAAAAAATATAGATACATCGACTATTTCGCAAATCACAAAACGTAATGTTACGCAACGCGTCTGTGTGTATCGTTCGCCATCTCTATGGATAAAAGCTTCCTTTTCGTTGTTTCATCGCATAGAAGCGGATAATTCTTGGCATATGTATTTTAAATTATAAGCGGAAAGCGATTTTGTACCAACTTTGTACAAAAACAATTACTATCTCATCGTTAAAGCTATTGTTACTGATAATTCGTACCTCACTTATGAAATGTTGACATATTTACGATGATACGCTATTTTCGTACGTGCAAATTTGACATATAGTTTTTTATAGTTATTAAAATTTAACAATTTTGTTCAGCGGCCAGTTTGTTCCTACATTACTTCAGCCTGCGTCTACTTAAGAGGTACGTGTAAATCTAAAACCGTCAAGTCATTTTCCAACTATCACCCGATATTCTCGTTAAAAAAAACGCTAATTGCTTGTTCCTTAAGCTTTATCGTTTAAGCTGACAGTTATCTCTCTAGTATTCTGATGAAACAATACCCATTTAATCCATATGTAATGAGTGAACCATGATTACATAATACCGTTGATACCTTTGTTCTCTATGTATTTTATGAGACGATTCTCTTGAAAACATTGCAATGTTTTTGTTTATAATTATTTTTTATTAATTTGACGTGACAATTAAACCATAAATAAATAATATGAAACTGGTGGGTTTACTATTTTACAGTTCGTAGTTTATAATAATTATACTAAATTTATGAAAGCCGTGACCGTCCAATGGATAGGATACGTAGATTCGAAATATTGCGGAATCGACTCTACGTGCCTAATTTGGGATTTGTTTCATTTCATCCTCCTTATCTCGCGTGAAATTCCACGTGTATCTGTTTACCTGTAGTGGATATACGTGGTGGATACTCCAAATTAATGCGCGTCAGGTAATTTGGAATCAATCATAATTTTGATAAGATTTATTAAATCAATAAATTTATTATTTGATTTTTACAGGTTACTAATTCTATTGTGACCACAAATATATTTAATTACTCGAAATAAATTGTACAGAATTTTTAAATAAATCATTTAAACGTTTCATAAACGAATTTGCATATAATTTGACACAAAAAAGACGTAAACAAAACAATTAAATTACAATTTTTTAATATTTCGTTATGTGATTAATAATTCTTATGTGTAATTCGCTTTATTTCGCTGTTAGGTACATTCTCTGATGCGTAAAATATAATTGCTTCGATGTTGGTATAAGAATAAAATATTGCGTGTCAAATACCTATCTACTTACTTATATCCTTAATACATGGAATTGTGTCGTTTTGTGTAAAAAATTGTTAGTATTTAAATTTATTCTTAAGCTATTTATAATATATAGGCATTGGAAACTATCTTGTGATTAAGCTACTAGTAATTTTACTACTTGTACATATAATAACACTTCATACCTTTATCAATCAATGAAATTATGAGGGACAGAATATTTTTTTTTAATTAAAAATTATAAGTGTTTTTAAAAAAAAAACGGTCATGTTGAAATTTATTACAAAGCAATTCACATTTAAAATTAATTACATTGTAATACGTCTCCTCGTGTTTCGTTCGTGATCGAGTTAACGACGAAACACAAACTTTTTCATTTAAATAATAATCTTAAAATACATTTAAAATGAAATATTCGAAACAATTCGTCATAATATCAAATAACCAAAGACATGACGTTTAGTCACATCATTGTTTCTCGACTCTCATCAAATGATGACAAAAAATTGTTAAACAAAGGTTAATGACATTGTGTTTTGTTAATACTCGCGCATTCCTCCGACTGTTATTCTTTATGAGTGTTACTAGACGAACACTCATGAGAATGAGAGGCAAATTGTTGATTTTAACAAGAGATACGTGATTACAACATTTTGTATCATTGATATTATACACCATTGTAAGTGAGTCTGAAATCACACTCATATTGTGAAGTGAAAAATTATCGTTTGTCATTTGTTTGGAATAACGGAGAAACTACGTATGAACTGACGTACGTACTTTGCTATTTAAATTATATGGTGTCATAGAACTGTATATTATATTAAGACAGTTAAACACCATTTCATTATTATTTACCATCTTAATCCATTCAGCCTTTGAGATAAGTTTATACAGTCTTCTATTAAAAATTTAACTAAAAACTGTATTTAACAAAACATAAATTAAATATTATAAAAAAAAAATACAATAGTAATTTGAATCGAGATTGCTAAATAAATACCTCGAAAAATGAGTTCTAATATGATTGTTAGGTTAGTTTCAAACATTAACTACAAAGATTGATTGTTTCATTCAAACCTACTAATTTTAGGTCTTTCGAATGGAATCGATCGTTCTTGGAAGAGGATAATAGAGGCAAAATGTTGGCCCGTGCCACAGAGTATATAATTTATTTCGCGCCAATCGTTTTCTTAGAAAACTCGATCGATATTAATCCATTTTGTAGTTGTGCTTGAGGGTTCAAAATTATGTTATAAAAAAAATATAGTGAATATACCGTCAATAATATAGTTCAGTTAACAAGGTGTGTGTGTAAGTTTATTACATATTTTTATATATATATGATGTGAATAGGTAGATATGTCAAATAATAGTTATTATGTTATTATAAACTTTAATTACTAATGTTTAATTGTCATTTTTATTAAATATTTTTAAATTATTCATATTCATTTTATAAGGATTAACACAAAATTAAAATTTTGTCCGTCTACAGTATGGTTACATTTATAATTAATATAAACCTAGTACAAGAGATAGATCAGCTTCTAATTGTATATTTAGGAAAGAGTATATACCGCTTCTTGTAAGCCATGTTTATAATGAAATTGATCGTGTTAATTTATCTTTATTTTATTTAAATGATTGGGAATGAATTCCCAAGAAGCTATTATTGTCGTTTTAAAAACAATTTGGAAAGTGAACAGTCAAAGAACCTAAAAGTAAGTATACTATACAAGGATGAACTTTTATATTATATGTGTATAAAACAAAATCCGTGCCTCTAAAAAAAATATTAATTATTATGTTCAAAGCTGAAATCTGAGCGTTATTATGGTACCTATATTTATTCCGCATTATTAATATTTAATTTTCCTTTTCCAAAATGTTTTATCATTGTTTATACCGAAATAATAAAATAGCTCCAATTATTACGTAAGACATAAAACGAAATAAAAAATTCACAAAATACGTATTATATGCTGTAACATTTATACGGCAGTAAGTTCTCTGTATTTTATAACCAAGTAAATAAGAGGATTCAGAAAGTATCAATACCAATAATGATTAGATATAAAATCTACCAACTTAATCAGACGAAGCACGACTTAACTAGATGCAAAGTAATTCCACCAACAGCCGTTTTTTATGAGTTATATCACTATTGGCGCGTCTTGGGGGTAAGATCGAATCGTAATCCGCCGCGACGGCAAACAACAAAGGCAGCGCTTTCTTATGTCGCTGTAGTAGATAGGTCGCTGTTAAGGAGGCAACATCCTTAACAGCGACCTATCTACTTCGCTACTGTAAATTTGTAATATGAAGGAAAAAATACATTTCATTAACGAAATTATCTTTTCGTTTAATTATAAATCCGCCAACAACAAATATATAACATCCGCCAGGCATCACGTGACTATTGCATTTTTTTTTTCATAACAAAAAAACGAATTACGTCAAGTATAATAGATATAACATTCGACCTGAATCATTTTATATCTACGTTCTCGTGTTTGATAATTACGATTGGGAGAAATCAATTGTTGTGTACGACATCGTATTGAAAAAAATCAACAAAACAAATATTACACAATAATATTTCAATTATATACTTTAAGATTCTTTCGTTAAATTATCTTAAATTATCTTAGTCTATAAATCTTTTTTAAGACTCAATTATCTTAGTGGTGGTCTTTTTTTTTAACCATCTCAACGGCCGGATGCGAGCTAGTGCTTCTGAACCGACCGAACTCGATGATTAAAAACTGTGTAGCCTTTGTTTACAGACATCATATTTATTTTGCTTCGAACATACGGACTAACTGATCGAAGAGTCAATTATATATTCAAATCAAGGATTCTATGTTGTAATAAATACTTATTATTTGAATATGAACCGTGTTCTGTTCCACTGAAAGACATCTCGTTAAGGAAAATGAATTACCTATTTCCTATACGCTCCTTCAAGGCGCATATTTGGTTAGCTATGATTTTAATTCAACATAATTTTGCTCATGATTGATTTTTTTTTCATACCCGAGTAAATGTATATTTTATGAGACATAATTTTTATTTGCACAGATCAAAATTAAAAATATCATCTCCATAAATCTTGTCTAGTTGATCCGTTGTATTGCATATATGTATTACGGGGAAATGTTAAACCGATCCGATTAAAACGTACTACAACAACTACTAAAATAATACAACAATAGTTTAAAAATCCATCTTAAGCTAATAATAAATAATCAACGAATCAATTCAACCTCTATTAAAAACAAAACTAATGTATTAAACTAAACAAATATATCGTATACATTATTTGTATTTTCTCATAGTCGTCGCAATTGTAAGTACAAGCGTCTGTCTGTCACAAATACTAATTATTTTTATCAATTTGAAAAAAAAATTATATCGTCTTCTTTGTGGTCTAGAGAGCCGAGATGGCTGGGCCATGAACGCATGCATTTTAACCGATGATTTCGGGTTCAAACCTAGGCAGGCACTACTGAATTTTCATATGCTTCATTTGTGTATATAATTCATCTCGTGCTCGGCGGTGAAGGAAAACATCGTGAGGAAACCTGCATGTGTCTAATTTCAACGAAATTCTGCCACATGTGTATTGCACCAACCCGCATTGGAGCAGCGTGGTGGAATATGCTCCAAACAGGCCTTAGCCCAGCAGTGGGAAATTTACAGGCTGCTAATGTAAAAAAAGTGGTATAATATATTTAGCTAGTTCAAAAACTAGATTTAACGACATTTAATATTCGCCATTCGTTAAAACCATGAGTCACGGGTAATTCTCAGCGTCCTTGCGTGTCGGTAGTCGGCGCTGTTGCTTATAATTACGCCTGCGAGCAAGGGCTACCGATAATTCGCCTGTTACGATACTAGTGATGTTATATTTTATATCGATAGCGGTATAATTAATTAGATTTGGTCGTGAATCTAACAATTAATGCGCCTATAAAAAATTAAGCAATTCGATACACTGTTAAATTTTAAGGAAGTGTTTTTTACTAGAGTTCGTGCAAGGGCAAAATAACATCGTTAATTATATTATATATATTTATCGTCGAAGATATAATTATCAACTAAAGACCTTAATGCCAAACTTTGCTAAAAGTAAAACCCAAAAAACCCCGACTATATGCACTTACAAAATAATAATATATATATATATATATATATATATATATATATATATATATATATATATATATATATATATATATATATATATATATATATATATATAATATTTATTTATTTGCACTTACAAAATAAATAAATAGACATCAGTAAGAACGGAAAAAACACAGCCTTGCCCAGATTGTAAAAACTTCGTTTTCGAATTTTTTCTTATTAAAAAAATTATAGCTATCGACATAATAAACGTATCAACCCATCACTACAGCTACTGTGAATTGGTCAGGCTGCAGGCGTCTCGTGAACACTTCGAACAAACTGAGCCGTGCCCACATCATGTCTTTACTCCGCTCTGTCATACATCTGGTCAGAATATTGTGACAAGCACCTGTTAAATGGTTCCGTGAATAGTTCTCGTAAGTGTAGACCGACGTTTATCGTTAGTACTTAAGTTGCAAATGCAGAATTATACTTGAAATCATTTAACTATTTACAAAGTATATTATTGAATAGTTCTTTATGAAAATATAATTTAATTTTGGAATGATTATTTATGTTTTTGCTTCGTTGCTAACTTATAAGGCCACACAACACGTTCTTAGGTTCAATCCTCAGATCGTGTTTACACATAAAAATTCACACAAAGTCCTTCGTCAGAACTTTCGGGCGTGTCGAATATACCGCTTCATATGATTATGAATGATGTACTTGAGCCTATGGGCGGTGATGAATTTATATATTTTAAATGTCAGTATAAATTAAAAAATATCAATACATCACCATAAGTATTTGAATGACATTTCTATGAACACTATTTTAACATGATACATAATGCAATTTAAAATAACGTTAATTAAATCTTTCTCTATTAACCTACCCATTTGAAAAGATCGATGAATTATTACTATACATAGGTATTTACGTGTACAACATTTTAACTTGAATACACTTAATATGTAATCAAAAGTGTTTCAATGTTGTATTCGAACAGGATGCAGTGTTTAACTTTTTGCAGAACTGTTTATGTGTTAAATGTAGCAAATTAGAAGACTGCACGTTTCTTTACGGTCCTCGGTAGTATTTTCTCTAAATGCTGTTTACAAAATTGATACTTTCGTTCTGATAAAACAATGTTGCTAGCAGGAAAAATTATATGTTCAATTTACAATGTAAGGTTTATCGATACCCGTTATTTGTAACTTTATAAAAAAATAATAAGGCTACGAATTCCAACATAGGAAAATATGTATAATAGTCACATCATTTTATTAGTAGCAAATCTGAATCCCTTAGCAAAACAGAATTTAAAGGTAAAAACTATTCACACTAGTATTTAATAAATATATTTACTTTTTATATATTATTTTTATTACTAAATCGGTTACTTTCTTTAATATTAAATGAAGTTTAAAATGTATATATCGAACAATGTCTGTATGTATTAAATAAGTAATAAAACTTTCAGAATATTGCATAGAATAACTAAAACGCCGTTCCGAAATTACATTAACACAAACATTTGGGCGTGCCCTTAATGTCATGGGGGGTAGGGTGGCTAGAGGAAGGGGTGATGGAACACCTAATGGTGACTAGTCACGAATCGAGCACTCAAATTACAAAGCCCCCATGTTTATGTTGAATGTCATGGATTTATACATTTTTCTTGGCTTATCGCATCGCTATAAGGACTTGTTATACTGTACGGTAAATTTAGTCTGGTACACTGAATTCTTATTTTCTTTTGTTCTTTTCTGTTATTCTGTTTATCTGTAGCAATATAGTGTAATGAACACGTTAGGTAAAAGAAAAAGTAAAAATATATTATGCATAGACCACTTCGATTGCTTGTATTTAATTGATAACAGATTTGAAAAAAAAAAGTTAGTCTTTCCATTAAAGAGATTAACAACCATAGACTAAAAACGCATTGCGGAAAAAACCTCTTTTCTAATTTTAAACGTCCATGCATTATCTGCATTCGAAATTCTGCAATTTCCTGCAACACCACGCCGTTATGTTAATCACCACCCCCCATTGTGCCAGGCGCGGTCCAACCCCGCTTATACAATGCACGTGGCGATGTGTTTGCTTCATGGTTGCCATAGCAACGATTGCGGGTAAGCAAATACATAAAAATCGTTAATATAGTTTCCACTAGGTTTTAGTAATCTGAAATTAATCATCTATCCTTACTTCTTTACTCGTTCGATTATTTGTATATTTATAAGGGATGGAGTCTTATAATTAGAATTAATATAGTTAGGATTTTGATGTAACTTTTATAAGTATAGCTTGTAATAAATGATATTATTATTTTTTATCGATTAAATGCATCTTTAATGATTTCAAAATAAAGACAAATATTGGTATAGAAAGGCTCGGCGCGACCCACCCCTCTTTCCGACTTACCCAAGACACACAAACATTAATGGAAACAAGATACATTCTACAGTAATTAACGTTTTCCTTTGTCCATTGTAAGATTACTTAGCGTTTAAAACCAATGGCATTATGTACTCTATATATACCTACTAAAATTATATAGTATATACAATATACTTTTACAAAAGGAATTTTAATAATTTGGCCCTTATTTTTATTATTTAATTTTAGACGGAAATTATTTTCCAACGTATATTTATAATAACTAGTCGTCGCCCGCGGCTTCACGCGTTTCAGGGGTCGGTCAGGCGTTATGCATAAAAGGCCTATGATTTTCCGTGTAGTTCCAGCTTGCTACATACGAAATTTCATCAAATTCGGTTCGATTGCACCGTGACAGGGCGTGACAGACAAACAGAGGAACATGTGCATTTATAATATTAGTATACATACATAACCTTGTTAATAATATAGAATTCATATATTAATAAAAATATTCATAAAAACTAAAGAAAATACACGTTTCAACTCTCATCTGAATAAGATCTTTGTGATGTATATAATACATAACGTAACATTAGCACAAAAGCATTCTTTCAGACAATTAAATCTACCTAATTACTTGCAAGGTTGTTGATGTACAACCTTGCAATTAATTAGTCTAGTATTTCTTAAAAACAAGAACGAATGAATGATGAATTGAACGATTTGATAACAGTTATAGAATATAATGGAAATCAATTGTTTAAATTACATTGTAACTATTATAAAGATTATCTACTTACTTAAATATAAGTATTTTAATGTTACTGCTTTTCATCGTGAACAATTTGAGTAAGTGAAATGGATGGATGCATATTAATAGCATCTTAAACGTTTCATTCTACGTAATATTTAATTATTTAATAATAGATATATCAGCGAATTTTACCAGCCAATGAGTAGAAGATGTGTTGTTTTTTGTACCTACTCGTATTTATTCAATTGAGTTACGCAAAAATCTTTAGTGTAAGTACAAAAATTTAAATATGCAAACTTGATTAATTGAAGGTATACAAAGGATATCCCAATAGGAGATCTCTTTCTGCCAACATTTAAGATACTAAGAGTAGAATAATCAATAATGTAGATAAAATTGAGCAAACTTATATTTACTAAAAAACGGTACTACGCACCTAATCTTCGTTTGAGTGTGGACTCGTTATTTTACTATAAAGTCCGTCAGCAGGAAATCTATTAATTACAGAACACAGTACACGGTTTAACTGAAACAAAATTTAATATTTCAGGCGTCATGGAGGCATCATCGTCGGATTACAGCGACGAGGAGGTTGGCGTGTTAGCTCGAGGTCAGAAGTTGTGGGTCAGAGGTGTTCGCTCACATACTACCTGCGCTGACATTGTTCGAGCTTTGCAAGGCGCCCCTGAAGGTAAATTCCTTGAAGGAGTCCTATCATCATATTTCTAATGCCTTTACTTTTATGTAATAGCGTGGATCTAGTTGCTTGTTTATAAGGCTTATTTCATTCCAAATCCTAGATCAGATCAGTAAAATTGATTGAGTTTTTCAATCAAATAGATCTTTAAAGCAAAAGGTAAATGTTACCGTGGAGGCAGGAGTAATAAACCAAACGACTTTATTCAAACATAAATATTGACTGTGTTTATAGAATTAACTTAACAAAATAAAAGTCTCAACCTGACGTTTTTCGATTATTATCACAATCATGTAAAAGCGTTCTTTCGTTATAGGTATATATGCAATTGGGTAAATAGGGGCGACACAATGCAAAAAAAATATGAGCGTGATTTGTAAATTCACGAAGGGTGAATGTATGCGTCCAGATAGCACTGTGTAGGTACTTTTTTCGCATCGACGATCTCTTCTAACACGCGATACGTCTAAATGGTGTAGCGTGCTAGATTTTAATCTATTTTGGAATCCTCGACTAAAATTCCATTTTTAAAACATAATACCTACATTTTCTTACATTGGTAAGCGGACGTGATTATTTGAACTGTTGGACGTCACTAAACCTGCAGAAGTAAAAGTTTAATTAAGTTAGATAATAAAAATATTTAAGTATCTCCGACCGCTAGATATAGTGCCTTAATATCAGTGCGCCAGGTTTGCTCACACTAAAGCTAAAAATATTCACAACTTATGATACTTACTGACTGTAGGCACTGGAGGACTACTGCTACCTAAGACAATTCTGCTGTATAAAGTTATAAAAAGTTCCATTGTATAATGAAATCTTTTCGTTTCCTTCAGCAGCAGGAGGTCTAAGCGACCATGGTGAGTGGGTGTTAGCGGAGCGATGGCGAGGTGTAGAACGACCACTACCACCAGACGCACCAGTGCTACACGTATTAGCAGCTTGGGGTGACGCTCGGCATGAGGTATGATTTAGTTCAGTTTAGATTTAAGTTCTTATCACATAAGAAATACGATACGATATGTCGGTACAACGGACAGCCTAACTTAAATTACAAAGAATTTTCAAACATTTTCCATTACTTCAAACACAACGGCTGTAGGTTACATCTGTGAAAATTGAAAATAAAAAGCATTGAAAAGTATGATTTAAAAAAAAAACGCTTTTTATAAAAAAATAATTAAAGGATTTTTTTTATAATTAATACTAATTTAAATCTTTCTTAGGTTCGATTATCACTTCGTCGATTGTCAAGCGGAGGGGAAGATGATTCAGGGCGCGATAGCGATGGTGGCAGTCGAGCCAGATCTAGAAGGAGGAAGAAGGGAGTGCGTGCTGCTACTCCACCGCCAAGATCAAAAAGTGAAGATCCTGCAGCAAAACTGGTGTCTGTTATACAACACCAGAGTAGAACCATACACCAACAACTGGATAAACTAAGGTATTCATCAGTTTTCACATTTAACAATCATGTAATCACAAACTTCGGGCAAAAAATGTCGAATTAGCCAAAATACCACCTTATTGTTTTTAAAATGATTTTTTTTTTATTACAGAGAACAAGAAAAACTGATTGATCATCTAGAAGATCAGACACACAAAAATCGAATGGAAAAACACGGAACCAATTATCTCCTCGAATCCTACCTTCGGGATTTAGGAAGATCCAGTGAACTGAATGATAGCCAAGCAGGAAACAGCGATAGTGGTGTCGGAGTAGGCAGCGGAACACCACCCAGAAGACACACCAAACATAAGTCCAGAAGAGAAAGACACCTCATGAGAGAACATTACTTTACAAAAGAACTCACCGACATCTGTCAAGTTAACTCAGAAAGACTGATGCAAACGTCAAACGACACAGATTCGGATGCATCAGCTGATGAATTATCTCGAATACGAGAAGAGGTTGAACTACTGGAAAAACTCGCAATAATCAACAAGAGATTGCACCGTGAAGAGGAATTAGTTGTAAGATTAACGGCTAAAGTTAAAAGATATATGGACGAGAACAAAGCCAATAGCTGCGAAAACGTATCCCAAGTCACGATGCTCATGAACGAAATAGAGGAAGATTTAGCCAAAACAACGATAGAGATGCAAGCAAACACAATGGAGATAGAAAAAGCGGACAAAGAGATTGAATTTAGAATGAAACTTCTTGACGAATTGACAATAGAATTGGAAAAAGAAGAATTACAAAATACAATATTAGAAAGACAGTTGCACGAGGCGTCGAGTCGACAACCGATTATTCTACAAGAGAGCTACATACCAGTTTTAGATCAAATAAATTCAACCGAACCGAATTTCAGTTTCAATGGTAATAATTACGTTTTGGACACTCTAGTATGACATAGGATTAATGTTTCTGATTAAAAGTCCCAAAGATATGCTTTGAAATTACCATAAATAGCTTCCAGTAAATATACAATCGAGTGATTACTTCCCAAAATAAAATTGACCCAAAATTTAACTATATAATTTAAGTTACTTTAAGATAAAATGGTGCTAAGATGTTATATAGATTTGTTTATATGTACTATGTATAGATAGATTTAGATATTTATATATCGATTCCGATGCCAAAAAATATAAAACAAAACCACCAATCACAACATGTATAAATTAGTAAACACTAGTCAATTCCATGATCTATATAAAAATGCTTTCATCATAAAAAATCAACCTATAGGACTATTTTGTAAGAACAAATAGATACTTACCTTTGTGGTGAGCTTACCCACACGTTGATGAAATCTCAGAAACGATATGCGACGTTGTCTATAATAGTAATAAAAATTAAAGGATATTGAAAACAACATAAGTCAGTGTAATTCTGCGATTGACGTAAGTCAGTGTAATTCTGCGAGAATTCACTGACTGAATTCAAGTAATCTCACTCGTGATATGTTGACAAATTTTACAATTATCAATTATCGCATATAACATTCTGATATTTCAAGTTCGTGTTCTGCGATGAGTTTCGAGTTTCTCCTTACGGAATACCTCTACAGTTGGCACATTTTACGAGTGAGCTACGATGTTAGTTCTTACAGAAAAGCTCTGCTGTTACGATATATGCAAGCGTAATATTATTGTAAATATAATTTCCATTTTATTTTTCTATGGTCGAATAAAATAGGAATACGTTCAAATAATTCGTAGAAACTTCGAAATGCGAATTTTATAAATAAACAAATTGCAATATTCATGGATCTCATGGTATACAAATTATTATTCTAGCGATCATGTCTATATTATAAAACTTGGCCGATTATATTTTCCTTAATTAAGGTTCCATTTTCAAAAATTAATCTACTGGATTTAAGAATAATTAAAAATAAATTTAGTAAATGAAAATACTTTAATTTTTTTCTTGTAAACGTTAATCCATTCACGAATCGGACGCTATAGTCATATCATCAATTATTTTTAAGCAATTTTGTTAATAAAATATCCAAAAAACATTTCTATAAAATAATTGTTAATTATAACATTTATGTTTATATTATAGATGTACAGAGTAAATAAAAGAATATTAAAAAGACACGTGTTTAATTTGTTACAAAATAAAGGAAATACACAAGATGGTTAATACCATAAACATTATTTTCTCTCTTCGCCTTGGCCAGTGCCTAAAGTACTTTATCGCTTGGAACAAAACTGATATTATATTTAATGAATACTACGTAGAAGCAAGTATTCTAGGAACTGTTATTATATGAAAAAAATTCAAAATACGCTTTTTTAGGATTCCGTAATTCAGATTGTAAGAATTTGGAGACTCTACCTCACAGGGTATCTTTAAATTTACAATAAGCTAGTTGGAATTTGCACAGATTTTTTTTAACTCTAAGAGATATTATGACAAATAACAATAATAAAATGTCCAAAGCCACGGGTGTCACGGAACCCCAAGTACGCTTGGCGTACGATTCGTAAATTTTTATCATTACCTCAAAATCATCTTCAATTTTAACAACGAAAACAATTAAAAGGAGTACAATATTTTTCTGAACCACATACTATTAAAAAAGTTACATTATTTCTAAAAGAATTAAATAAATTTTATACAATACATTTCCTTTGCAATATTAAGAATAACTATTTGAAGTATTTTGAATCTGAATATAAAATAATAGCCAATTGAATTTCAGTCTTAATCACATAGCAATAGAGGATAATTTAAACACTGGCCAAGGCAGATCTTTAGACATGTTAATAAGGAAAGGAAGAACGACACTATAAACCTTATGAATATAAACACAGAGAGTTGGTGACAATTGTGTCGTAAATTCTTCGTCTATTATCCTGTTAAGCCCATCTGCGTTTTCCTGCAAGCGATCAGTGTCTACTCTGTGTCCATCGCGACCTGCAACAATAATCCTTATTTATAAAACAGTAAGAAACATTTTTGTTTAATTACCTAAAACATTTCGAAGTGACATTCTATTTCTTCTAGTTCAATATCAATTCTAGGATTAAATTTCAAATATGAACGTATCTGAGGCGATAAGTGTATTCTTAAAATCACTTATAATTTTACGATATAATATTATTATCAATATTAAATTATTAATTAAACGTTTCAAAGACATTTATTTTTAGTAAATATGAATACCTAAATAATTAGTACTTGGCACTATCAGACAAGACAAATTCATGTTTAGTTAATCCTAATTACAAAATAAAAATAAACATATAATTATTTCGTTATTTGGAAACCAAAACACAGCTAACGATGTTTTAATAATACCATAGATACAATCAGATACACTATCTTATTTAGAGATATGATTGTAACGACTCCGTGGCGCAACGGTAGCGCGTCTGACTCCAGATCAGAAGGTTGCGTGTTCAAATCACGTCGGGGTCACGATTCAAATGTGATTTATTTTTATTTCTATACAGATAATATTTATAAGTTGGTTATTTAAATGTATATTCTATTAACGCAATACATATTATAAACGCCAACATACATTTTATCATACAAAATTATATAAAAAATCAGCATAAAAGGAAGGAGCGATATGCAAGGAAGCTATACAATATAATTTGTAAATATTTTGAACACAATAGTTGAAGAGTGATAATGATTCATCAAAAAAAAAAAAAAAACTGTTTGTGTACGCTTGCATGATTACAGCTGAGGAGATACACCAAAACAATGTAGAAGACAAACGTAGGTCTATCTTCTACGAAACACTCCTAATAAGTATCTTAATTTATGATCATTATTTTAAGTTATTTGCGAAGGCATTTTCACATTTTTAACCCTTATTAAAATAAATAATATGTTAGATACCTTGGGCATTTAAAATAGATTAAATTTGTCCGTTTGTAGCGACCAAAAATAATTCGCAGTGTTTAAAATTATCCACCCCTATTAGATATAAGCCGTGTTTTATTATAAATAAATAAATATACCTTTTTTATATTTGCTTAGAGGACTTTATTAATTCACCCGTGCGAAGCCGGGTCAGGTCGCTAGTGTGTTTTAAAGTAAAAACTATACAGTTACAACTATACAGTGCGAAATATATATTTACTAAAATTCTTTTTTTTTATTGTTTACCACAGACGAAATAAGATATCTAAGCGTACATACTTATTTACTTAACAAATTAAATAAACAGATAGCACAAAGACCAACATTAAGTTAATCACTAGCATCATTGTCCGACAGTTTATCGCAATGAATTCCTCGTTACAGGCATCGAATTATCTTTTATCGAGGGTCAAGGGTCGGCGTCACTTGTCATAATAAAAGTAACGGCCTATCATTCATAAATGGAACGTCTAGAGTTCACATCGTAAGATGGAGCTCTTGTGCGTTTTCTTCGTATTTAATTTAATAACGTGCGGTATAAGTTTAAATCTAGACTACTTAGATCCAATGAAATTACAAACGAAAACATCGGCAAAAGTGCAGCAAGAAGCCGCGTTAAATATTATAAATAAATATTTGAGCAATGTGCAAGTGGAAATTAATCCTGTTATGTTCAATGATCATAAGGACGTTTTCGCACTTCGAACTATAAATGGACAGCTTCAAATAAGGGCTAGCACTGGAGTAGCGGCCGTGTGGGGTTTTAACCACTATTTAAAAAAATACTGCAAGAGCCAGATCGCGTGGCAGGCTCGGCGAGTGGTAATTCCAGATCCTTTGCCAGATGTCGATGAGATTATTGTGGCCAATGACAGATTCCGTTACTATCAAAATGTATGTACTTCATCATATAGTTTCGTGTGGTGGAAACCAAATTCCGAGTGGCCTCTCCACATAGAGTGGATGGCTTTGAATGGAATCAACTTAGCATTGGCCCCCGTTGCGCAGGAGGCTGCTTGGGCAAAAATTTACAGACGATTGGGTATGTCGGAAAATGATATTAACGAACACTTCACCGGACCGGGTTTTCTCGCTTGGCTTCGAATGGGTAACGTACATGGATGGGGCGGGCCCCTACCTAAATCTTGGCATGATCGACAGAAAGAGATACAAGACCAAATTGTCGATTTAATGTTCAAACTTGGGATGGTTCCAGTTTTTCCTGCGTTCAACGGACATGTGCCCAGAGCTTTTCAAACTATATACCCAAATTTGACTTTATACAGCGTCGGAACGTGGAACAAATTTGATACCGATTATTGCTGCAATTTGTTTATAGATCCAAAAGAACCGGAATTTAAAACAATTGGTAAAATGTTTCTAAGGGAAATAACAGCTAGCACTGGCACGGGAAACATTTATGCAGTTGATCCATTTAATGAAATTAAAATTGAACCGTGGTCAACGTCGCTGGTACAAGAAACGGCTAAATCAATATATTCCACCATATCAGAAATAGATAAGGACGCTGTATGGCTACTCCAAAACTGGATGTTCGTTCACAATCCTCTATTATGGCCTTTAAAAAGAGTACAGAAATTTCTGACATCTGTACCAAACGGACGAATGTTATTGCTCGATTTGCAATCGGAGCAATGGCCTCAATTCGATTTGTACGAAATGTATTACGGGCAGCCTTTCATTTGGTGCATGCTCCATAATTTCGGGGGTACACTAGGTATGTTTGGTAACATGCAAACCATCAACAGGGATGTTTATAAAGTAAGAAATCGTGTCAATAACACGATGATCGGCATAGGAATAACTCCTGAAGGCATAAATCAAAACTACGTAGTTTATGACTTGATGTTAGAAAGCGCCTGGCGTACCGGTCCCGTTAAAGATTTAAATGAATGGGTAGGCGATTACGCCGAACGTCGTTATGGATGCAATGTAACAGCTACGGCTTGGAGGTACTTACTGAAAAGTGTATACAGTTTTGATGGTCTTAATAGAATAAGAGGGAAGTACGTTATAACACGCAGACCCAGTTTCACAATAAAACCTTGGGCATGGTACAAGAGTCGTGACTTATTTGAGGCATTCAAATTATTTGCTTTTGTTGATAATAATGCTTGTGATTCGCCTGGATTCTTACACGATCTCGTTGACGTAACAAGACAAGGGTTACAATACAGAGCTGAACAATTATACATGAATTTATTAAGAGACAAAACATCGAACAGTCTTATATTCAATTTTACAATAGGACGATTTCTGGACGCGATGAACGACATGGAGAACATATTAGCAACAAATACTGATTTTACTATTACCAATTGGTTAGAATCTGCTAAACAAATAGCATCAACGACTGAAGAGACATATCTGTACGAATTAAACGCACGTAATCAAATCACGCTATGGGGACCGAAAGGCGAAATAACCGATTACGCGTGCAAACAATGGGCGGAACTTTTTCATTATTATTATAAGCCAAGATGGTCGAGATTTTTGCAAATGGCTTTAGATGCAAAGTTGAGAAATGAAACGTTCGACGAAAGGAACGCTCAGCGCGTTGTGAGATATTCGGTTGAAGAACAATTCCTTACTATTAATATTGATCCATTACCCGGTAACGATTCGAGAATAGTTGCCGTCAGTTTGTATCAGAAATGGGCTTACGTGTCTGATCTGGACGATCTACCTTTGAACATTATTAAGCAAATATCACAACAGGATGATTCCGAAGAAATCACACCATTAGTTACAATGTGGACGTCCACTACGACCGATTAATAACCTTGTAATTTAAGTTTATATTTTGATGAAATTGTATAAACATATATATTAAATTACTTAATGCAAAAAAGTCGTATGTCCAAGTACTTTACAAGAGAAAATAAAAACAGATTATTTCATTATTTTATTACTGTATTTTTTTTTCTCCGTTTTTTGTACGTCATTTAAACTATTATAGAAATATTACAATCATAATAAAATTTACAAATAAAAGCACACAATATACGATTCTTTGCCGTTGTTAATTTAAACTCAATATACACCTACTATTTACACTGACAGTGATATTATAAGGTCAAGAAGAAATTATTTTGTTCTGAGTATTGAAATAAATAATTTAAAATTAATATCGAAACTAACATTGCGTGTTTTCTTAATCTTTTGTAAAGTGAGTAATAAATTCAAACATGTTTTAGTCATCGAGAGAGAGCTTTACTACAATTAATATTGCATTCAAACACTTTCACATATATCTCACAAGGTATATAAAATATTCTAGCATGAGATAGCTCATATTTGTTTATTTTCGACGTAATTATTTACTAAATATACTCAAATATTTATTCCTCTACTGTTTATTTATTTTTTAAATCATATTATATCATCATATTCATAATAAAATTGATATTAAACTTTTAAATCATTATTTATAATCATGATTTATAGAGTATCATAATGATGATGACGTTGCAGTATCATTTTAAGTATTTAATTAAATTTATTTCGTGCATTTTTTTCAAGAGATCACTGTTGTAGCTAAAACAGATACACGAATAATTTGTGTCTAAGATCTTCATAGATTTGTTATTACAAGTTTTAAATATTTATACATAGATATATTTTTTTATGGTATTGATAGGTGGACAGGCGAATTAAGTCACTTGATGGTAAGTGCCTATACATTAAAAATGGTTGAAGTCTAGAGATATAACGTCCCTTGTGGTAAGCTCAGTGTAACTACTGCCAGTAGTTACACTGAGTCACTCACTGGAACATAACAATACTCAGCATTGTTGCTGGACCATAGAATGCATTAATTGGGTTGTCCCTACTCAGACATGCTGGCATAAATCCCTGCCACCTAGTAATAACAGTGTCTGCATGTATATTTTCTATTCCAATCGTAAAAGGAGTAACGATAAACAATCCTTAGATTTACACTTTTCATGTGATTCAATAATAGCTTTTAAAACGCACTAGAAACAGTTGTTGATAAGGAAGTATTTATTGATTATAAAATGCTATTCTACTAAAGTTCCAATGACATTTCAAAAATTGAAAACGGCATTTTTGTGAATCCTCAGTGAATAGCAAATATCAATTATTCAAGTGCCTGATTTTCAAAGTCGGTTATTTGTATTTACTCCTGCTACGGCTTTAGTAGCATATTGTAAATGAATTAGCAAGTGACCTGTGGTTGCGGCTCGTCCCCCGCGTCGGAGGGGGGCGCGGCGTCGCCGGTGGCCGCCCCGCCGCCGCGACGCTCCTCGCCCTCCACCAGCGACAGGTAGCGCGTCAGTTCACTCTCTTCGCACACGTGAAGCGCTGTCTTCGGACCAACAATCGCAATGGAGACGTTCTGCAAATAATTATTTACAATCCTTCACTTGTTTTAAATAACTATCCAACCTGTTAAACTCTCCATAATGAATTCCTCATGATTTGGGGGATTTTTAAAACCATCCAGCAGGCTGACACTTCTCTTTCATCGGAATGCTTGGATTGGAAAGGGATAGGATGTAAATTTGAAAGAATTTAACAAATATATTTTTTAAGTTTAACTTCATTAAAGCAAACAAGGTTTTCTAATCACGGACCTCAGATTTGCAAAAATTCAGGTACTTGTACACTATGAGACTGGACGTATTCTTGTTTCATTGAAAAATAGGTAAGTACATTGCCATCTTATGGTTACTGATCTCCTCTAGCCAGGGCACTGGCACTAACAAGGACAATGACTCACTCATCACTGGCACAATTCTAAATATTGGTGTTGTTCATTAGAATTTGTAATGAGTCGACAATACCTACCCAGACAGGCTTGCACAAAGCCATACCACCAAGTAAGCTGCTACTAATCCCAAGCTGATATTCATCAGGTTTAATTTATTCCCAATTTATTTGAGGGTTAGGTACACCCTAATATATGTTACATACCTTAAGATTGAGATCAACTTCATTTGGCAGTGTATCTCTTAAAGCCCTCAAGCCATGAGCAACTAGATCATTGAGTTCACAATCAAGGAATGAGTTGTAATGTTTCTCTAAATATGTGCGGGCAGACTGTGATCGTGCTCCAATCGCCATTGCTCTACAGTCAAAGAAGTTTGCCGAAGGGCATGTCTGGTAGATATGTGGACCTTGATCCTGAAAAATTAATTGCATATTGATATTTAGCATGTTATACTGCAGTATGAAAATATTTAAAATAATACTAAAAAATTTGAGATAAGCAAAATATATGAGAAATACTTTTTTATATTCTAAATTAGTTTATTAAGCTTTACATAGTCTGCTATGCTTAAATAGATTTGAATAGTCACACTTACATCATAGCCTGCCACCAATAGACCAACACCAAGGGGTCTTTTATCGTATCTCTGGGTGCAGATTTGCATTTTATTGCCAACTAAAGCAATAAGTCTGCCAACTGGCATAGGAGAATCATGAGCATAGCGATAATTGAGGCACTCGGTACGCATGAAACGGCTGTAATGTATATAAAATTGATTTTAATAATCTTTCATTTTTATTCATTTATCATTTTAAGCTTGTAATTATGTATTACGAATCAGTATAACAAAATTAACTGCAGTAACAACTGTATCGGATAGAAATATGTAGTTACATATTTTAATTTATTACTATTACTGAAAACAATTCATATTTAGTTAAAATCTAAGTTTTAGGTCCTTTGATAAAAATAAATAAATTCATTTAACATCAGAATAAAGTTTACTCTAACATTTTATTTTATATTGGAAATAAATTATAAATAATATAAAAAAATGCACTATGCACATTTTTTAGACCATTTAAATATTTAAAGAAAACTGCAAATTTGAAATACCTTAACATTCTAGCATCTGCTGTCAATCCTGAGATGGAAATACCAATATGCTCATCAATTGGTATAATCTTTTTTTGATAAGCCGACAACTCACTGACAGCCCTCTTAAGAGCTATCAGCACTGCAAACTGCTTGTTTTTCAGGCCGACAGTAGCCGAACCTAACTTCACAGCTTCCATAGCATATTCTACTTGATGAAGGCGGCCCTGAGGACTCCATACTGTGACATCACTGTCGTACTGATTACGGAACTGTAATGTAAATTTAATTTAATTAGATTCATGTCAAAAAAACATTGATAAATAAGGCATATTACTTAAAATATACAAGATTATATTCATGATAAAAAATCCTAGACTTCATATTAGTTGATTTCCTGGTAGGATCTATACATACTTTACAGTACTATTACTGACAAAAACACTGAAAATAAAATGGTGGAAAATAGTAACTACTTGCAGGTTCTTCTCAGTCACCACTATGTGAACCGGTGGTAGCATTACATTGAATTCAATACTGTGACATGACAATTCAAAATAGCTTTTTACTTTGAATAAAAATACGAAATCTAAATATCATAACTATAATACCATTTAATCTATGTTTTTATACAAATAAACACCTACAAAGATAAAGATTTTATAACAAAAATCTTGAATGTATATAAATTTTAAGGTTAATCGTATTCTTTAAAAAGCACTTCTTGTTCGTTTTGCTTTTTAGTTAATAGACTTTTAATATACTAAAAGTGATAAGATTTGCTTTACTATTTATATTTATGATATGTAATTTAATAGTTATTGGAATTGTAACGAAAATGACATTGCATATTTGAATGATATTTACTTTTGATTTACTATAAAAATAATGCTTAATCAGTATTTAGTATTAGTAGTAATAAACATTATTGTATATTTGATATACTTACCATGTTTTAATCTTTTATAAATAGAAGTTTTATTTTAATTTACACCGATCCGGCACTTTCAATACTAGTTTTAAATTCGACGAGACGCGACAAAAGATGACTATTAAGATGTCAAAATGACATATTTTGTCTATGAAAAACAAAAGTCTATATTACAGTAATTGTCCATTGTCATTCGTTCAAAAACAATGTTCCAACTTGGAATTACTGTTATTATTACTATATTCAAATTATGATTAAACTTAAGAGAATCATAGTTAACCTCAACTGTATTAATAAATTTAGAGTATTAATTTATAGTCAAAATAAAATTATAGATTAAATTCATACAAATAACACTGGTAACACAAGTATGAAATGGCGCTATGTATTTAAAACTTGTATCAAGCATTCACTTATACTATTTTTACAGCAATTATATTATATTTTTCATTATTCTTTTTCCATAAAGTATTATTGGATTAGTCTTATATATTTATTTCATAAAATTAAAGAACAAATTACATATGTTATCAAATTGGTCAACATCTATGTATTTATCATAGTTGTAAGTATTTAAAAAATAAAATACATTTCTACTGACAATAAAGAAAACTAAAAAAAATATAAAATTTTGTAATACCGATTTCATGCAATAGTCCGTAAGCCGATTTTAAAACAGATCAGTCGCCTGTAGTTAATACTGATTCTGTTAAGTTAATTAAACTCAGAATAAGATTAGTCCATTACCAAGGTCGTTTCCTCGCAGATTATTCTATTACTAAATTCTTTTGTTATTAATTTGATAAAACAATATTAATTACGTCTTTCAACTTCAATTAATATTCGAAAAATTCATTATTATAAATTTAATATAATTAGATCTAACTTTTTTGAAAATATTTTAGTTCTTAAAGTCAGTGTGTAATTACTACATGTCTTAAGTTGTGTTATGACACTGTTGATTTAGGTTTTGTCTGAACATTCTAAATGTTTCTGTATTATGAATTCGGCATGGCGGCTCTCACAAACGAATAATTTTGTATGCATGAATAGAATATCTAGTGTGGTCTGAGATTTACATCTCAGTGGTCTAACAATAAAATGGTTATACAGGAATTCAAGAATGTAATTCATGGGCACATTCTCTGTAAAATAATCTGTTATGTAGCGATAAATTAACAATTTTGAGACGATGAATGAGTGACTCAGGAATATGGAGCTTAGAATGGGCAAGCGTTATTTCATTGTTGCTAATATTTTGCAGACCTATCACAGTTATGTTATAATAAATATTAATCAAAACTGTATAAACGAATATATTAAAGTATAAGTTTGAATATGTGGGTAGGTGATAGCGTACTGTACTGTATACGAGCGAATCTGAGCTATGAATAATACGTAAAGGCTATGTTCTAAAATAAAATACCGTTTCACCTTATTCACAAGCTGCGCTGAAACATCTGGTTGTTTCGAATGTACTTTGTAAAATGGAGTACGTACGTTGTACGACGTAGTAGTTTAGATTGCATTTTCGAAGATCGACGGATTATTAAAAATATAATGTTCACGTGCGCGCCAAAAAAGTGTTCCCAGTGTTGCCAGGAGACTTCATGAGACTGAAAAACCATTTCTTATATAATATAATAAATATATTATTTACTATAAATATAATTTGAATAAATTACACAACAGTTTCTAAGTACAAATTTGTACTTATTTATAAATTATATTTATTTAATTATCTATTAATGTTACTTATGATTAATTAAAATCTCGACTCCACCCTCAGTTGATTTTATTTGTACCTTATTTGTAACTAAGTTGTACTTGTACCTTTAAAATCAATAATAATCAATTTGTAATATATACTATATTACCTAATAATAATGTTTAATATAAAATAATTTATTTAAAAAAATATATATTTCATTAAGTGTATAAACTTTACTTAAAATAATAGATGATAAATTTAAGTTTATTTTTTTTGCGCAGTGGCTGAATGGTATGAACAAAACGCATAAATAGACTTTTTTAATATGAAATGAGCCGCCATGTAACCAGAGTTGGATGAGTTTACCTCTTTATCTAAAACTAGATGCAGTTTACTAAAAGGGTATTAAACGGCATATCATCGAAAATAGCACCAAAATAAAAAAGAGATACTTTGATGTTCGAAGAACTGTGATTCTTCAATTGCGATAACCATCGATGGCATGGAAGTCATCATCAACAAAATTATATAGATATTGTTTAAAATATTAACATAAAGATAACACAGATTTTACACTCATTCAAATCAAATCAGTTTTATAGGCAGCCATCTTCAATAAAAATATTAATTTGTGTGGATAATGTAATCAATTATACATTGGACATTTAAATTGAACAATACTTACTGACACCATCTTAAAGATCATGACTACAATCATCTTTATTAGAGTATTTTTTAAGTCACCTAATATCACCAACTAAGTAGTAATAATAATTCCGTGCAGCATCAAAGTGCCGCTGATCACGTGCAGTTTCCATGTCAAGGCTCTCGTTCCTTTAATTATACTGGATCATACATTTCCGCAAAATAGCAATACAAAGTTAATTCAACGATTGAATAAATGATGACTCCACCAGTGTTTGCTCAAAGCCCTGCCATCAAGTGAATAAAAATTAACTTTCATCTATACTTTTTGAAGAAACGACCAGTCATTATCAATTTCATTTTTTCGTCACAGAGTTATTCTACACTTCGTGATAGCATTAAGCTAATGAAGTAAATTGAAGCCGAAAAGGCAAGTTTATAATCCGTAAAATTTTAATTCGACATTGACATTCGAAACGTATAACCTCGGTAGTCTGATTAATTAGCTATAATTTCATTGATTTGGGTTGTATTATTGTTAGTTTTTTAACCGACTCATAGCTAGAAATACTTTGGTATTATGACGTAATAAATCTGATGTGTCCTAGTGTGCAATATACGCAGTGGAATGGACCAACGCATAAATTACATACTAAAATAAACAATACATAAACAATACATATTTAAATAGACAGTTGTGTGCGGATCAAAATGTGCATTCTGTGTTGCGATGAGACGGACAATCCGACAACGCGTCCAAAAAGTTCAGGCGCGGGATCAACCAAAGTATTATACGAGGCAATATGATAAAATATAATTTAATTAATTGATACGAAGCATAGTTAATTTTACACAAAATAAAAGCGTGATTCACACTCACAGATTCTACTACATATCGTGTAAATATTTCAAAGATTTTTTTAATAGGTACTTACTGTTTACCAGAGTAATAATAATAATGGTATAGTAATTGTCATAATTTACAATAAATATCAGAATATTCCTTGTATATTCAAGTATTTTTTTTTGTTTAAATAAAATCTATCCCAATAATTAATAAAGCTATTTCAGTTGTAATATAAATACAGTACAGTATTGTTGTTAAGTGACATATTTTTTTTTTTCATGTTATAGGTGGCTAACGAGCAGGAGGCTCACCTGATGGAAAGTGACTACCACCGCCCATGGACATCTGCAACACCAGGGGGCTGGCAGGTGCGTTGCCGGCCTTTTAATGCCCAATAAACATTACATAAAGATAATTTGAAGATTCACGTTAAACAGATTTCTTAAAATAAATACAGTCTATAATAATACATGTTCGTGTATAATTATTTTACTGAGATTACTCACTTTAGTGTTAATATAACGTTAATTTATAATTAGGCTTAGGTTTTAAAGAATATAGATTTGGTTAAAGGTTTTTTGTTATTGTTACATTTCTATCTATCCATAGACGTGTTGTTCGTGGCTAGTTCATCCTTTTTGGTCGTTTGAAGAACTCTTCGATTGATGTCGAAGAGACCGTCGGTGTTGATCCTGTTGTTAGTCGTGTCTTACCAGTAGTGCGCGAGACCCATTGTGTTGACTTAAGGTTATGAACAGTCACCGGAAAGGTGATTATGGGTATGGAGTATTTCTCATTCGAGTTCCTTCCGTCGAGATATTTCTGTTACATTCGTTTGGAGAGTTGTTCGGAGTATTAGTTTGACAGTTGTCGCCAAAAACTTTCCAAAAGATTGGGTTCTGATGAGAGGTGAATGATTGACGTTTATGTTTGAGACCAAGTGTTAAGGATCAGCGCGGGACGGGGGAGATGAGCGCCCCACCGCGGTCGACAGACGAGCTAGCTCATTAGCATTACCGGAGTCACCGTGTGTAGTATACATATGTACATCATTTTTGTAAACTCACAGTTGTGCCAATAAACAGTTATACAGTCCATTGTTGTTTATCATTTGGCCCAAGCAGAAACATATTTTTGGTCCAAAACGAGCCGGATGGGATCTGGAACGAGCCAACTTTGAGTTCTGGACACTGGGTGCGTTCTGGATGGCAGCAAGCATTGACCAGTACGGCGAGCAGCCCAGCAGGAGCGAGAATCTGTGAGGACGTTCCAACTTTTGTATTCCTTTAATCCCTAACATTCCTAGATTTTATCCATTATCCAAGTTTGCATTATAAATCAAACATTAGTAATTTCAATAGTTAAAATTAAGTCATTTCATTTATTAATATTCAGTCAGAAACTCGCATAGATCGATTTAAATTAACTAAATATAATTTACTACTTATAAAAAAAATATTTTATACACAACGTAATATTATTTACTTATTTAATCTTCCCATATTGATGCGTATTAAGTGCAGTTGAGACGATCCAAGCGATAAGGATCTTTTGTTCTATCGCCACCGAGCGGCGTTGTTTTTCTATATGAAGTTCATTAGAGTAATATTGTAAACAACTAGTGTTTATTGTCATACATTTAAAGTCCATTTTAGATAGTCATTTTCTCTTCATAACTTACATTACTTATTTATTCTTTGTAGAAGTACAAGATCGTAATTGTTGTAACTGATTAATTCAAAACTTATAGTTAAAATAAATTTAACAACCGCCTGCCATAATAGCCTTCATAATGTCCGAAAATATTAAAGATCTTATAAAGAAACGCGGCTCAGTTAAAGGCCGGCTAACAATGTTTATTAATTACGTAAATTCTTTGCCAGAATTATTATCAGCCGTGCAAGTTACTGAGCTAGAACTTAGAATAAAAAAAACGGAACAGCTTTTAAATCAATTTGATTTAATCCAGAGTAATATTGAATATTTAATTGACACCGATGATGATGTTCAACAGTTCAGTGAGAGGCAGGAAATTGAAGATCAGTTTTACATGATATTAGCCAAAGCAAAGCAAATACGTAATCGCAGCGCACGTAATCTAAATGCCGGGGATGATGATAACGATGATATTCGTTCGTGTATTTCAGGCAGTTCGCGATCTTCAGAAATGGTGAAACTGACGAAGACAAATAATGTTAAATTGCCAACGATCCAGCTTCCTAAATTCGGCGGTCGGTACGAGGACTGGCTTGAGTTTCGGGATACATTCGTTTCCCTAATACACGAGAACCAAGGAATAGTTGACATACAAAAGTTTCACTATTTGAGGGCTTCCCTGGAGGGAGGCGCTGCGCAGGTAATAAGATCGATTGGGTTTTCATCCTGTAATTACAAAATAGCGTGGGATTTGTTGTGCGATCGTTATAATAATGAAAGGTTACTAATTCAGAACCACGTACAATCTATGTTTGTTATTGAACCCTTGAAGCGTGAATCAGCGTTAGGTATACGCTCAATTATTGATATATTTTCAAAAAATCTAAGATCCTTACATACATTAGGTGAAAGTACAATGCATTGGGATACATTAATTATTTATTTAATGAATTCCAAATTAGATCCTAAAACGTCTCGAGATTGGGAAGAGCGTAAATCTACTTTAAATAAAATAACATTAAATGATTTTATGAGTTTTTTAAAAAATAAAGCTGACCTTCTTGAAACAATACATATAAACAACAACATAAACAAATACAAAAATAGGAATGATCAAATTAAGGGATTATTAAACACAAATATATACATACCAAAATGTCCTCTATGTAAAAACACACATAAGATATACAACTGTGAGACTTTTTTAAATCAATCTATCAGTGATAGGATCGAATCTGCCCGTAAGCTTAAGTTATGTAATAATTGTTTACGGCCAGGTCATCGTGTTCATAAATGCAAATCGGGCTCTTGTACTAAATGCTCACTAAAACACAATACACTATTACACAAAGAAATAGGTTCCTCACAACATGTTGAGCCGCCAGTCGACAAAGCCACCGCGCTCTCAGTCCAAATGACAGAGCCAGTATTGCTTTCGACTGCAGTTGTTTACATTCTAGGTAGCGATAATCAACGTCACGAAGCAAGAGCTGTTCTCGACTCAGGGAGCCAAGCATCCTTCATGACTCAAAGATTACTACATAAGTTGAACCTACATTGTCAAAAAACACAAATATCAGTAACAGGAATAAATAGTACCATTACGCAAGTAAATAAGCGATGCGACACAATCATATTTTCAAAGGTTTCGTCATTTCAAAGTAACATATCATTATTTGTTTTACCAAATATTACCAATTTATGTAACAACAGAGTAATCATTAAGGATTTACGCATTTCATCACAATACACATTGGCTGATCCACATTATTATAATCCTATTGACATAGATCTATTATTGGGAGCAGACATATTCTGGAATTTAATATTGTCAAATCAAATTCGTTTAGGTAAGAACTGTCCCGTATTGCAAGAAACCCAATTAGGTTACATCATTTCTGGTCCCACTAGTGGACTTAAACATAATATTTACAAAGAAAATACTGGTCTAATTACATGTAACTTTATAAAAAATGATTGTACAGATATTCAAGAACAATTAGCAAAATTTTGGTCACTTGAGGAAACACCCTATGCTTTTAAGCCTGCATATTCAATGGAAGAGAAGTTATGTGAAAAACATTTCGTAGACAACTTCACAAGAATGCCTGATGGTAGATTTTCGGTAGCTATTCCACTTAAAAAACCAGAAACTCTATTAGGAGATTCATATACTCGAGCCTTACATTGTTTTTTATCATTAGAACGTAGATTACAGAAACAACCAAAATTAAAAGAATTATATATAGATTTCATGACTGAGTACGAGCAATTAGGTCATATGTCAGTTGTTCCAAATTACCCTGTTTTAGATACAAATAATTTATATTTTCTACCACACCACGGAGTGTTACGCGAAAACAGCGCGACAACAAAATTGAGAGCTGTATTCAATGCAAGTGCGCCATCAACAACAGGTGTATCGTTGAATGATCTTCAGATGGTTGGTCCCACTATACAAAACGATTTATTCTCTATTCTTATTAGGTTTCGGCATTACTCTTACGTCATGACTGCGGACATTGAAAAAATGTACCGTCAAGTACTAATTCATCAAAATCAGAGACATTTACAAAATATAATTTGGAGAGATGACCCTAGTAAAGAACTTAGCATATTTCAACTCAATACCGTTACTTATGGGACTGCATCTGCGCCATTTCTTGCCGTTAGATGCTTAAAACAACTTGCACTTGAATGTGAGGATAATCTTATTTCCGAGATAATTAATAATGACTTTTATGTAGATGACCTAGTTACAGGTACCCAGTCAATAGATAATTTAATTAAGATCAGGGATAGCATATGTGAAGTTTTATCAAAAGGTTATTTCAATTTACGCAAAATTAAATCAAATATACCAGATCTACGCGATATAAGCTCAAATTCAAATACGCATGTTAATTTAGGCCGACAAAATTCTAATAATACGCTAGGGCTAGGTTGGATATCATCCTCAGATAAATTGTGTTTTTCTCATAATATTTTATCAGGAAGTCAGGTCACGAAGCGATCAGTTTTGTCCACAATTGGACAAATATTTGATCCTCTCGGACTTCTTACAGTTTTTGTCATCAAGGCTAAAATACTTCTCCAAAATCTTTGGCTTTTGAAGATATCTTGGGATGAGCCTTTGCCGTTAGATGTTGCACAAAAATGGAATAAATTTAAATCAGATCTCCATTTCTTAAACGACTTACATTTACCTCGTTGCGTTGTTTGTCCTGATTTGGCGCTTATTGAATTACATACATTTTGTGATGCATCGCAGGAAGCTTACGGAGCATGTACATTCGTAAGAAGTATTTCAGTCGATGGCAAGATCATGACACGGTTACTATGCGCAAAAAGTAAAGTCGCACCGTTAAAACCAACTACAATTCCTCGCCTGGAATTATGTGGCGCGATTGTAGCAGCACGTTTAACACAAAAAGTATTAGAAGCATTTAGGTTACCTGTGCAAAGACGCATTCTTTGGAGTGATTCATCTGTCGTTCTAGGTTGGCTGAAAACACCTCCATCTAAATTAAAGTTATTTGTTAAGAATCGTGTTGCTGAAATACAAGAACTTACTTACACTTTTGAATGGCGTTATGTTCCAACTTATGACAACCCTGCTGACCTGCTAACAAGGGGTATAAACTTGGCATCAATAAATACCTTGGATTTGTGGTGGTCAGGTCCAACATTTTTGCACGAGTTGGAATGTAAATGGCCTAAAAATAACATAAATTACAAAGATGACTTACCTGAAATTGTAGCTCATGTTGCATCAACAATTGCAATCAAGAATAATCAGCTTATTGATTTTCACAGATTTTCAACATTAACTAAAATTAAACGTACAATGGCTTTTGCATTAAGATTTGTTTACAATTGTAAAATTCATGATTTCAACCAGAAATTATCTGGACCATTGAATACACAAGAATTAGATAACGCATTTAATTTACTATTAAAACAATCACAAATTGAATCGTTTCCCGAATACAAACTTTTGTACAATAAACAAGCTTTACCTAATAAAAATAATCTTATTTCCCTGTCACCGTTTCTTGATGAAACAGGTCTACTAAGGGTAGGTGGCAGATTAAAAAATTCAAAATTTGACTATAATAAAAGACATCCAGTATTAATTTCATGCAAACATCCTTTGACAAAACTAATTTTTACTTTTGAACATTTAAGATTGTTTCACGCAGCACCACAACTTCTTTTATCATCTTTAAGGCAACAATTTTGGCCTATAGGTGGTCGCAATATGGCTAAACAGATCGCACACAAATGCTACAAGTGTTTCAGAATGAAAGCTCAAACGATTAACCCTATCATGGGTCAGTTGCCGGAGCAGCGACTCGACCCAGGTTACCCGTTTCAAACAACAGGCGTAGATTACTGCGGTCCTTTACAAGCTGCCGATAGGAAAGGACGTGGATCTAAAACTATCAAGGTGTATATTGCTGTCTTTGTCTGTTTCACTACAAAGGCATTACATTTAGAATTGGTTACCGATTTAACAAAGGAAACGTATATTGCTGCGTTACGTAGGTTCATTGCTCGGCGATCCAAGCCCTCCATTATATTTTCTGATAATGGTACACAATTTGTTGGGGCTAAAAATGAAATTCAGAATTTCTTAAAACAAGAATCTCTAAATTTAGTTCAGTATATGGCAAACGAAGGCATAGACTTTAAGTTCATACCCGCCTATACTCCTCATTTTGGAGGCATATGGGAGGCGGGCGTTAAATCTGTTAAATACCATCTATTGAGAGTATTAGGAAACGCTCGTTTAACATTTGAAGAATTATATACAGTTTTAGTTCAAATAGAATCAATATTGAATTCTCGTCCTCTATCACCAATTTCCTCAGATCCTAACGACCTTACTCCTCTCACTCCTGGTCATTTTCTAGTTGGACGTCCTTTAACAGCGCTGCCTACATCTAGCCTAATCAACGTAAATCCCAATAGACTACAACGTTGGGAACTAGTAGAACAGCTACGTCAGAATTTTTGGATACGCTGGCAGAAGGAGTACGTGTCTGAACTTCAACAAAGGACCAAGTGGAAGACTTCTAAGGGCGATCTGAAGGAAGGGACAATGGTCGTGATCAAGGATGATGCACTGCCTCCGTTGAAGTGGAGCCTTGGACGAGTTCGTCGAGTGTTCCCAGGTCCTGACGGAGTTAATCGTGTTGCAGACATAGAAACCACTAAAGGCCTGACAAGACGAGCATTCAATAAAATTTGTCCACTACCAATCAATGAGGCTGTTGAAACCCAAGATTTCAACGTCGGGGGGCATGTTAAGGATCAGCGCGGGACGGGGGAGATGAGCGCCCCACCGCGGTCGACAGACGAGCTAGCTCATTAGCATTACCGGAGTCACCGTGTGTAGTATACATATGTACATCATTTTTGTAAACTCACAGTTGTGCCAATAAACAGTTATACAGTCCATTGTTGTTCATCATTTGGCCCAAGCAGAAACACCAAGTACTAGTGCACCAAGTGCTGTAATTTTGAAAATTTTCTTCATAAACGAGAGTAATGTTTCTCTGGTTTTGTTGTTTTCTAGCAGTCATGATAGTCTTCGTTATCTTGATGTTGAGTTTGGTTTGAAAATCCGTGCGATAAGATTTAAGTAGTATTAGTAAACCAACCGAGCCAGTATTAGTAAAGAGCCGAGATGGCCCAGTGGTTAGAACGCGTACATCTTAACCGATGATTTCGGGTTCAAACCCAGGCAAGCCCCATTGAATTTTCATGTTCTTAATTTGTGTTTATAATTCATCTCGTGCTCGGCGGTGAAGGAAAATATTGTGAGGAAACCTGTGTCTAATTTCAACAAAATTCAGCCACATGTGTATTTTACCAACCAGCATTGGAGCAGCGTTGTGGAATATGCTCCAAGCCTTCTCCTCAAAGGGAGAAGAGATAAGCGGCCTATTCGCTTGACCTAGAAAACGCGGCAAGAACTTTCTTACACAAACAAACAAACATGCGGCGAAGCACGTCATCATATTAAAAATGCCAAAAATCAAGGCGCAAATTTAAAACAAATCCTTATACAATACATCATACTTACAGATATTTATATAAATACTGACGTTACTAATGTAACGATTCACGGTATGACTATAAACAAAACAAAAATATTATTATTAACTAAGATAACATAGTGGCCAAACAGACAAGACGAAGATAACGATTTTTTAACGCAAAAATCTGACATCTGTCATATAAACATTCTATAGTGTTGAGATGTTTAAATATATAGCTATATCTCAAGTGAAACTAATTCAGATCACAAAGGGCCTAACTCCGTCTTTGAATCATCCTTGTCTATTCACTTCACTGACACGTGACGTAATCCGACAATATCATTATGTCTCTGAATCCTGAGCAATGATGTTATTCACGTTATAATACTCCAGTCACGTAAAGCCGCGTATCTATACAACATTAACGCTAAAAAAAGGTACAGCGCCTATAAAATACGCTTTTACGTTGTCTAAGTATTTACAATTTATTAAAATTCGTTTCAAAAAAGCAGTCGAAAGAACAGTCCATTTAACTATTTCAAAGGTCGATTAAAATTTTAGGGTTTCTGCAAACTCAAACTCAAACTCAAATTCCTTTATTCAATATAGAAGTATTACACTTTCTTATTGATGGTCAAATTAAACACTACCACCGGTTCGGAAAAAGAAAACACCCTGACCTGAGAAGAACCGGCGAAAGAAACTCAGCGGGACTTTTTAAAATATGTATGTCAAATTTTAGTTACAAAAGAGGCTGCGCGCATTAAAAAAAAACAAGTTAACAGTTCCAAGATCAAATATTTTTAATAGTTACATTTATTTCATTCAAAAAATGTAATATATGAATAACACTTATTAACATGCTTTTATTATCTTAACTTGTATGTGTCCGTATAACAAGAATTTTCAACGTGATTTTCACCAAATTCAGAACGTCTGATGAATTTGAAAGTTTATACACGTACTGATCCGTCGGATATACAATAATTTAGTTATTTTTTCGTAAATCTTGTGTTATTATTTTATGCGTTATTTTATCTCAAAAATACAAATTTAAGTTTAGTAACGTTAGAGTATAAAGTGCACGCTTGTCTGAGTAGGTACCATCCATTCATCACATATTTTTCCGTGATAAGTGAGCCAGTGTATACATACTACAGGCACAAAGGCACATCCTTGTTCTTAAGGTTGGTGGCGCATTGGCGATGTAGGGAATTAACCATTGTATTGTAAACCTCTTATATTATATATTACTTCTTATATTTATTAGAGCGATAATATTTATGGGTGGTGGTGACCACATACAGTTGGAAAATTTTCCCGTTCGCAAATGTTCTGAATATTCGGTATTCTCGATGTACTTTGGACTAATGTTCCCTAACGCAAACTGTAATAATGTTTATGTTTGCTCAAATAACATTTACTGTGTTTTCAATCATTTTAACACGAATTTCGACGTGTTTGTAAGTAATTTGTACACTAGAATAATTACCAGTTCTCGTATAAAATAGATATTGTTCAAAACAATATAATCAATTAAAATGAAAGTGTGAATACAATTTATCGTTTATTTAATTAAAAACAAAACTGTATCAAACAAATATATTATAATCTATTTCGTACATAGTCCTGAATTTTGACAGGCGAGGCGTTTAGTTTTTGGTCATAGACATGAAATTGTTGTAAATCGTAAAAGCTGAATGATAATCTATATATTATCAACATATACATTTTTAGCCATTAATTTAATTTGATTGATTTATTTTATAGATATTAAAAAAATACAACAAATATTTGTTCTAATCAGTGAGCAGAGACTCTTTATCTTTTAACAATGTTTCATATAAAGTGAATCTTTAAAGACAACATTCAAGCAATTACATGCCGAGAGGCATAATTAGTTTTGTAAATAGTAGTTCTCGAGTTAATGGGAGCCCGAGATGTTACTCAACACTGATGTATTATATCACGGTCGTTTCATACTTATTATAAAAAAGAGACAGGATATCTTTTTTTTTTAAATAATACCCTAATCATAAATATATAAGAACTTATTTTATTATTATATTTAGAAAAAAAAATAAAGAAAAGTCACGCTGAGTTTCTTTCGCCGGTTCTTCTTAGGTCTGAGGTGTTCTCTGATCTCTCCGACGCGGTGGTAGATTTTTTTTTTGACAATTGATAAATAATGTAAATAAATATATTGAATAAAGATTTTTGACTTCTTACTTTTGACTTTGAGTTATTAGGTACTTCAAATCTCATGTTATATTGGTACAGTGGACTATAATTTTCTGATAAATGTGTAAATAATAGTTATAATTAAAAATAAACAGACAAATAAAAAAACGTAGGTATTTTATTAAATATGTGAACTACATCGGTACATAATATTAATAATAAAGCTTTATTGATAACTACTTCGCACGAGTGCAGTGCTGAAACTAAATATACTACAGAATTTACAAAGTTCACAGTTTTTCAGTCATTAGACAATACAAACCTGCGTTTTAAATCTGTAATATCTTCGAAAATATTCATTTAAATTACATGCCGTAAAAAGCCATATTGATCTATATTAAATGCATAATATAGTTAAGGTACTTAATCGGACAAGGATTATTGCTTAAAATCGCTTCGAAAATAAGCCATTATTTCTCGTAAAAAAGTAAAGGATTTTTTTTTGTTGTGGGCTATTCTTAAGAGATAGACATATACCATTCCGAACTTTTTGAAGACTTTTTTAAGGTGTTCAATACTATTACATTATTTTTATCTATCTCGCAGGGTTCAGCCAACGGTTGCAAGATAAGCGCCAAAAAAAATGTGTTTATTTACAACACTGTAGAAACCTCTAAAATTATCAGTGTTTCTCTACTATAATTTGCATTTATTATCCATATAAACCTTCCTTTTGAATCAATCTATTTATTAAAAAAACCGCATAAAAATAATTATAACGTATTAAAATGTAGTATGTATGTAGATGTATCACCAGATGAAATTGTAGAACTTGCTCAAAACGCCGACGAGGGTTTCCTAACGTCTGGCGCCATGATAACCAATCTTGCGCTGTTGTGTCACTTTAATTCCGGCTCGGGGTATGTCTTTGTCAGCAAGACGACAATAATAAGTTTTGAAAGTAAAATCAGGATAATAAAATTTTAACGTTATGATTGTGCTGAAATTTAATTTACTTTTTAATTTTTAACATTCGAAAAAGTCAAGTATAAATCAACTTATGATACTCCATATTATCCGCTTTTTCAGTCCTAACTATTAATATTTTTTCCTAACTGTAAGTGTGCTGCGTGTACAATAAGAGCAAACGTATACAAAAAAAAAACCATATATATATTTCAAACATGAACTAATTATATCTAAATTTATAAAATAATATTAGAAACAAAAAAATTAAAAAAAATAAGTCAGTATGGGCAACATCTTCAACTAGGACGAAAAGCTCCAACTCCAGCGAAGATCTGCTGATGTTTAGTCGATAAGTAAAAATGTAATACAAGATAAGTTTATTTATATAAAAAAAAGAATTAATTTATAATTTTCTTCACCAGGCAGGCAACTTAAACGGCACTTTACTTCGCATACCTTGTTTGCGCAGTGGTATCGAGTTATGATTGATATTTCTTGACCTTACTGTCTTGTGGCAGCCTGTCAGACTACTCTTTTGTATTGAGATTAATTAATGTACATATTTATTGTAAATTTTTATTACGTTTATATTTATATATTTTGTTGTTTTAATTGTAAATAATACCTATTATTGTATTACGCCTGTCTGTTTGAATATTTTTTTTTTCAATTATATCCCAATGACGACCTCCTTGGTCGAGTAGTGTGGTTTTCATGGGTTTTCATGGGTATGCCACTCCGAGGTCCCGGGTTCGATTCCCGGCCGAGTCGATGTAGAAAGAGTTCATTAGTTTTCTATGTGGTCTGGATGTTTGTGGTACCGATACTTCTGATTTCCATAACACAAGTGCTTTCGCTACTTATATTTGGATCAGAGTAATGTATGTGATGTTGTCAATATATAGTGTTGCTTATAGAATAGCCGTTTAATTCAACCCAAGTACGAACGTGCAAGATGTTGACTAGTGGAAATTTGTTATTTAAATTGAACTTTTTTTTTATTCTAGCATTTTTAAGGGGCCTTTATATACAGCCTATATGTCGGCCCCATCGTTACACGCAATGAACTTTGTGAATATGAAACAAATTTATTCATATAATTCCTCTAAATTTTTTTTTGTTTTGTTTACCTACCTATTTGACAAGCTAGAGTTATCAATAAAAACAATTTGGAATTATTTTAATTAATTTTATGTATTTTTCTCAAATTTTCAATAGCGATTACGATCAAATTTCGACCACTGGGCCTTCGCCCAGATTAGTTAATGTAAATAAGCGAATATATCCCAACTGAAGTGCCGCCATTAGAAGAATTTATCTGAGACATCATCCCACACGATTCTCCACGTAGTTGACTCATACTTGACGCAATGTCTACTTTTTTAATAGCATAATACTTTTGGCAATTTTATTATTTATTTCATTGTTGTCATAAAATATAGATGTGTATCATAATAAATATATATCAAACTTGAGGAACGATTTGTCTGCAAATTTACTACAAATCATATAGAGCGTATTTATTACATATAAAGAAGCATCGAAGCATCAAAAAGTTTCATTATGATTAATTTTATTTGTACCAAAAAGGCACAGATTATTTTTTTTATTTTTATCGTATATGCTGGAACGTCAGTATGACGTAGAGAAAACGTGACACCGAAAGTGTCAAAGTTAATAGAATATCGATAGGAGATATAATACGAATCTGAACGAATAGTCTTATATTTGATGCCCAACCCCTTTCGATATATATTATATAGCAAACAATCGTATCTGTAATCGTGATTCGCTCTCAATAAGTAAATGATTGTTTTTTTTTTACGTTTCTTCTACATTTATATATTAGATCATGAATAGCCCATCTTTCAAATCAGATAACGAAAGAAAACCCACGGATAGTCACTAGTGCAGATACATAAATTATTACTAATACACTTGTAAAACTAAGAAGCTGGAAGCATTCCAAAACGTAGTTTGACATGAATGAAACTCCCACGCCTTTGACTCAACTTTGGTTTAAGATGTTTCATACTGATCGAAAAACGCTACGTCGTACAGGTGAAAATTTAATTTATTATGAATAAATAAATTATTAATTATTATGATGGTAAATTATTACGCGAATGGCTTTGAAAGTGGCACCGATAACCGATAAGTTATGTGGAAGTCGGCTATCATGGTATGCTCTTTTGTCATGTTATGCGGAGGAATTAATGAAAAGCATGAACATGGATGGATATAGAGGAAGGGAACGACCAATGAAAAGATGGATGGATTGTGTGAAAGATGATATGGTTGGAAAGAAGGTTGCTTATGAGATGAAGTCAGATAGAGAAGTATGGAAGAAGAAAATATGCTGCGCTGACCCCAAGTAAATTGGGATAAGGGTAGGAGGATGACGATGGATAGTAAAGACGATTGTTGATCATATGTAAATAATATTTGCTGTAGTATGTGTATTTGTAGTAGGTAACTAAGAAATGTATTTCTATTCCTCGTTTTTAATTATTTGATAAAAATAATAGTATTTGTAATGTCGCCAGTTAGAAGAATAATTTATAGCGCAACAATATATAAGTGGACTGTTGAGAAAAAACGCCACATTTCTATCAATAATAAGCTATTAATAAATTATTCTAGCTGTATTCTTCAATGTGCCTCACATTGAATAAATTACACGTGACAAATTACTCACATCTTAAAAATCCGATACATACAAATAATGTAATTAATAAGCACTAATAAAGTAATCAAACTCTACTGACTCAATATTCGCGCAAAATAATTGAATTAATAATAATTGCTTAAAATAATTTGTTCTATTCTTTCAATCTTAATAGTATATATTATTCTCTTATACATTGACATAATATGTATATATCACGTATTTATGTACAAACTAAAATCTATTTTTTTAAATTTAACAAGGAATATAAAAAAATCAAATATTGCTTGTAGTAATCAGTTGCTAGACGTTAATATTATTGGAACGAAATTCCTTTATGCGGCATACCGCAAAATGAACTGGTAGACATCGTCACGCAAGGGAAATTTATTACTATGTTGTTACGTTATGCCCATTCCAGGTGGCCTTTCCCTCTCTTTTTAATCTCTTATATATCTCTCTCTATATCTCTTTCTATTGTATATGGTCTTATATAATATGATTCAAACCAATTTTTTGTTATAGTTTTAACATACGGAATTTTTTATAATTTTGTCATCGTCTTGTAATTATTCTCGAACGTTGATAATTTATTTTACTTTGTCTATTATTTAATACTTACAAAATATATCAAAAGCAACTTCATCCCAACTGAGTGTTCCACAACACCTCTCCTAATCCCCTCTCCCTCTGCTACAATATCGCTTTATGACACTAATCATAACATAAGTACCATGTGCTATTACACTAACGATACGTATTAAAATTTAATTTTAGAACAGTCATACAAAGAGGCACATTTTAATATAATCCGTGCTATATTTTATATCCGTGTGAAAGTGTCTTAAATTCTCACAATTGCGTATCGTAGTAGACATTGCGTCACTCCTTCAATTCTAATATTAAACGAAAATATATCAATTGTATCTATCTATGACAATAAAATATAAAATAAAAGAGTTTTGTATTCATGGAAATATAAATAAATGTAATCAATTTTTTTTATTTTATATTTTATTGGATTTCTCTGACAGTGATCTCTCTCAGACAGTCTTTGGTATAAGATGTTTTGTTAGAGAGTATTTAAGGTTAATTTTATATCGTATATAACTAATTTATATTAAAATGTTTAAGCAAGTATAAACTACACACTATTTCTGTTTGTAATATACATAAAAAAGTGTTTAGTATTTATTAGTGTCTGTTTAGTGTTAGTATTAAAATGAAATTACTTTATAGAATTGACGACCTCCGTGGTCGAGTAGAGTGTACACCGGTTTTCATGGGTACGCCACTCCGAGGTCTCGGGTTCGATTCCCGGCCGAGTCGATGTAGAAAAAGTTCATTAGTTTTCTATGTTGTCTTGGGTCTGGGTTTTTGTGGTACCGTCGTTACTTCTGATTTTCCATAACACAAGTGCTTTAGCTACTTACATTGGGATCAGAGTAATGTATGTGATGTTGTCCAATATTTTTTTTTTTATATTTTATAAAATCATATATTAAATATTTAATTCATTTCATAAATTCTAAATATAAAGGCTCCTATTTAGGAGGCTACATAATTTACACATAACACGTTGCTCGACTGCTGATTGGCGGATATCCGCGGGACTATTCCGTCCGATTTCCTCATGTGGTTTTCCTTCAGCGTCGAGCAAGAGACAAACTGTAAATACAAATTTAGCTCAATTCGATGTGAAATTGAATATCTTTATTCAACATCAAAGACATTCAATATTTATTATTTTTCATAAATCTATCACAAAACACGATAAATGTAATTATATTACAGTGAAGTTTAGTTATAAATTTGCCCTCACAGTTCTACGTTGACTTCTAGTTAGTTTACTTCTAGAGTCCTGCTGCTCTTTATTATAATATCATGTTGGTCTGCTTGACCTCTTCTAATTTATTTAGGGTTATTTGTAAGGATTTTATCTAAAGATTTTAAAGAATTTACAACCATATGTCTGGTATCTTTTATAGAAATGCTGTTAGTGCGAACGGTATTGATGGATATACTCAAATAAGCTGAGGAGGTATATTCTTCTCTTAGACTGGCTGAGTGGCAAAACCAGGCAAAACCAGTGGGGTTAAAATCCAATGTCGGGCTCATAAAAAGTTATTAAATTCTTCTGTCGACATATTCGCAGTAACAGTTCGGAGTCTGGCATTGTAGACCACTTTGCCTTAAAAAGCATGTAAACCTGTTAGTGTAGCGGACCCATCGGCTTATGAAAGTAAGGGAATGGATAGTGCACCTTTATCTGTGCAATAATGTCTTGCGTAGTAGACTTTTTCCCTTGAGATTAGCAGCCATGAGCAAAATCGGTCAGCACGACATCATCATCATTCTACCCTGAAACAACGCACCATATTTCTTTATCCAATACGCGTTCATAAAATACATTAAAATCTCAGTCCATTTATATTTTGGAGCAAGATTTAATATCTGTTTTATATCACTAACAATTCGTTATAACTTTAAAGCTTGACCCACTTTTACAAATGTGCCAAAACGCACAATCGTTTAAATGCAACAACAGCTTTTAATCTAATTTGAAAAATATATTTCGAACATAAAAAAAAACTTTTAAGTGCTTTTTTGGCACTTACAACGTTTTTAAAGTAACAAGTAAAGCCACGCTTTATTATCATTACATAGTATAAGATAAAGTCGTGTACCGCTGTCTGACAATTTTTTTTTTAATTTACTTTTGGGACTTTTGTCCTACACAGCTACGTCAGACCCCTTGTCACTTCTTCCTTTTGTTTAAATATCATTTAATATTAATTAATAGCCATTAAATAAAATTCCAGGAGCATTCTAGCAGATTCTGATAAAGGATCTGATAGAATACTCTGAACCAACAACGAAAAAACATGCTTTTAAATTAGTTGAGAGTATCTTTCTCTGATTCTGAGTCTTGCCACATTCCATCAATAGGTGATATAGATCTTCAAGACTTTCACATTTATCACAATTAGGAGAATCAGTTTTTTTCATAAGAAACCTAATACTTATGGAATATGTCCGAACCTAAGACGTTGAGCTATAGTAATATATAACCTGTTTATTTTGGATCTGGCAAACCAATGTATGTTAGGAGGCTCACTTTGATTTGCCTTATTTTTAGACATTTCATTGAAATACTCTTTCCAATACCCAAATACTAACGAAGGAACAGCTTCATGATGTCTCGTCATTCAAAATGTTATTTTATTTTTACTAATTAAAGTGAAATTATTTTATTAAATATAAATATGTGCTATAATGAATTCAATGTATTAATTATTAAGAAAGAAAGATATTTTTTAACAGAAGTTTTTTTGTTTAAATCAACTACTCCAGATGAACTGCAATAAAATGTTCTTGAAGAAATGCATAAAATTGAAATTGAAAAAACCTACCACGTGAATTAAACTGAATAATCTATACTAATATTATAAATTCGAAATGTAACCCTGTATGTTACCACTTCACGCTAAAATCACAGAAACGATCAGAATTTAATTTTGTGTGTTTAAGTACCGGGGACAACTTAGACTATTTGACCTCTAAAACGCGAGCGAAACCGAGGGCAATAATTAGTAATATATAATATGAGATCGTGATGTATTTGTAATTGCAATTTTTGTACGTAGCAATCTTGATATCATATTTGTAAAACTACTGTGCTGTGCAGCATACATTATTCAAATGTAAGATAAGATATTGTGCCTAAACAGTGCGTTGCACAAAAGACAACCTACTATAGCTTGTAACGTCATGTAGCGTGTGGGATTAAGGGCAAAAGCTTTGAAATCTACGCCAGAGGTTTCAAGTAAGCAACACGTCTTTGCTCATAACAGCGGTGATTAAAGTTCCAACTGCTGTAATGCCATTCAGAAAACAAAAGAAGAAATAGTAACATAAATAATCGTAGTTTTGAAGAAATTGTACTTCAGTTATATGTATTTGTTCTAATTATAAATTTAGTTTTCGATTTCTTTTATATACTGAGGTTGTATATAAAAATAATTAAAGTTATTTACTGAGTTCCTAAAAGTATTATATTTATTGATATCTAATTATTTTTAAGTTGTACCTTAATATTAACATAACGACATACAAGTGTATTATATTTTCTATCTTAAATTAATATTTAATATTTATCCTGCGAAATAAAAAGCGAACTGGTTTATAAACGAATGAATCTTTTTATACGTTACAATAATAATTTTCTTGCTTGTAAACGAAAATAATTTTATATTTTGTGTTTTGGCAACACTAGTTTAACTTTTGTAATTAAACTGGGCGCATATTAAGCTCGTTCCACTAACACTCGTATACAACATTGTTGACTACTTTTTAATGGAAGACCTTCATTGGTCTTTTGCATGTGCAATATGCATAAACTTTACATGTAACGGTCACAAGAACATTTACATGGAACATTAACTTTAAGAGCAATAACATAAAACATTTGATAAACAATTTTTTTAAACTAGTATCATTACAACGCTGACTATTAACTCTCTCGTACGACAGTTCAACTGCTTTTGACGACTTTAAATCTGTATATACATATATATTTTAAGTATCAGATGTATATTAAGAATTACTAGATGTGACTATAAATTTAAAAAAAAAATTAAAGCCACTGACTGATCGATCACTTCTTCATGAATAAAATTTAACATTTAAGAATGATATTAAAGTTATAAATATTTTACTCAGTCCAGTCATAATGGACATTTTAAAATGCAAATGAACTGTTATGTATATGAAATGTAAATAAAAAAAATATATGTAAATGAAATGATAAGGCGTTATTGTATATCAATATGATCCAAGAATATCTGCTCTTTTTTAATAACTGAAACACATGAAAAAATAATTTTAAAACATTCAAGCAAATCTTAAAACACACAGTAAAAAAATGTAACAATACACAAACATTCACTATCTCTATCTTAATATATCTTGTACATAAGGGATTTGAATAAAAAAATGGGAAATTTATATTAGAAATATAGAAATTATATTAAATGTATCACTGTATTAGGGAGACCGGAGCGTTAAAACGCCCGCCAAAAAATAAGATTAAAAATAGAGACTCTAATTTCATTGCTTGCTAACTCTAAACGTTGATGTAAAACGATATTAAGGTGATTGTTCCATTTTTAAAAGTAAAAGCAGAACCATTTGACATTATTAACATTTTGCAATTACAAGTGACTCATCCCGTAGCCGCGTAGCGCCTATATATTGTATAATGTTTGTACATGTATGTATATTGAGCATCAGACAATAACTAATACAAACATAAAATCTAAGTACAAAATTGATCGGTAAAACTTAAAAATTACATAGAGTTCAATTATGTAATATTTTTGTGTAATTAAATCAACTTATTCTAGATGTTCGTTGAAGTCTTTTGCAGGACATTGATAATTTCTTTATTTTATTAAATAAACAATGTTAATTACACTGCTGGGTAAATTCTTCCTCTTATTATTAATGAAAATAACATACTGTTGGACAATAATATATATCAGAATATTTTCTGATATATCCAGGTTATTTTTAATATATTTATTTATCTATTATGTTAAGGCATCAATGACAAATTCATAAATACTAACCATTAGTGGAAACTATAGTTTATAAGTATGTATAGATTTGTCATTTTTAGGAATGCACAACATCGATACAATTTTGAACTTAATATTACAATTATTGGAATAGAAATAAGATTGATTTTAATAGTTACTAAAAATTATAGTATAATAAAAACTAAGTGTCTTGTAAATATATATAATTATTATCAAATAACAGATGTACTTATGCCTATACCGGAAAACGAGAGTTAATGTTCTAATACTACTTTTAATTAATAAAATATTGGCTATATTTAACTTATACTGTAATTGTTTTTATCTAAATTTATCAAAGACTAGTTAGTCAAAAATGAGTTCTTAAATATAGCACGGCTTACTTGACTTGCATGGTTGACTTGGTATGGCTTTGTGCAAGCCCGTCTGGGTAGGTAACATTCACTAATCAGATACTCTACCGCCAAACAGCAGTACTCAATATAGTCGTGTGCCGGCTTGAAGGGTGAGTGAGCCAGTGTAACTACAGGCACAAGGGACATAACATATTTGTTCCCAAGGTTGGTGGCGCATTGGCGATGTAAGGTTAATATTCCTCACTACACACACACACTACATTGGTGGAGGTAACCACTTACCAGCAGGTGGTTCATGTGCTCGTCTGCCAACCGATGTAATAAAATATTTAAAAATATAAATATACATCAAGTGTACATTTGAAATAGTTTACAAGTTTTTCTCTCCCATTACAGTTAAATTATTAAAACCTACCAATCAAATAAATTAGGTTTAGTTAGAAACGTAATAAATATATGTAGTTTAGTTAAAAACATAACAAAACTACTTTTATATAGTATAACAATATTCATATATATATAGTTTTGTTAAAAACATAATAAGCTACCTTTATATAGTAGCACAATATTCATTTATATTTTAAATTCCGTTTACTATTAAGGTGAATAATGTCGTGTAACAATTCATCCTCCGAAGGGACCTAAATGTTCAGTTTCTATGAAACGTCGGACACGTTTCGCTCTTCCTTTTATTTGTTTTTGATTAAATAGCTCATGTTTAAATATTGAAGTTCTTTGTAACGTAAAAGATGCACAAATAAACAAAATTAAGTACTACATTACTCGTATTCGGTGACCTGATTCGAATTAGAAATTGATATTCTATATCACTCATGTTTTTACTAACAACAATGAAATAAACAATAGGTTTTATATAAAAATAATTGTATTACTATTAATTTATATGCCTATCTTATACAGATGAGATGGCATAGCGATTAAAGCACCTGTACCTTGAGTTAAGCACGTAGATTTAAGCTTAACATCACTGAGTTTTTAATTAATGTTTATATTTCTAGAGGAGTTAGACGATTCAGTCTCAATATTGACTTCCTTTATAAACAATCAAGTAATTAGTGCGTGCAACATATAATATGCTCTGTCAAAGACGCCAAATCCAAAATAAGATTTATTTGCTCGCTACTTCAAAAATATTAATTAATTGTAAAACTATACTCATTTATAATTCAGATAAAACAGTAAATAAAATGCAATTTCATAGTATGTATTTAATTTTATATAAAAACCAAGTGATAAATCTCAACATATATTGTTAAATACTAAATTTGAACTCACGATACAGGATTTCTCAATGTTGCCAATAAAGACATCAAAAAACAAAATTGTCATTTCAAAATCCTTAATGTGTAACATAAAGAGCTGTATCGACTTTATGACGATATTGGCACATCAATGGTCAACGCTTACTGTATTGAATCCGAAATCTTACCTAAATCTGTCCACTGATTCACTAATCAAATTATTTTCAATCATGTTAGCGTAGTTTGATGTTGAATGTTTATCTTAGAATTGATTTAGAAATTTTGGAATCTCATCGAAAAAGATTAAAAAATTGTCATTAAAGTTTACGAGAAAAAAAACACGCACACAATTTTCAATATTAGTAGCTCATTGTCTTACTCAGTCAAGCAGCTCGAGAGTGTATTAAATTTTGAACTCACTTTGAAATCATACAATAAATCAAGGTCTACTGGAAATTGTTCATAATTCTATTCAATTTAATAAAAATAAATCTAAGTAAAAAAATAGATCGTTTATATTTCATTGAAACAAGCATAGTTTTAGTATACAACATATAACGATATATTATCATAAGGGATTAAGCTTAGAATGGTAATGATTCAATTAAGATTAATTACATATTATACTGATATTAATTAAATAATTATATAACATCATAGATTGAATTGAACGCACGAAAACTTACAATTTTCAAGTAGTACTGTTAGTTTTCCAATTAGTGCGTGAAAAACTAAAGTACTAATATGACGACCTCCGTGGTCGAGTTGTATGGCTACCGGTTTCCATGGGTACGCCACTCCGAGGTCACGGGTTCGATTCCCGGCCGAGTCGATGTAGAAAAAGTTCATTAGATTTCTATGTTGTCTTGGGTCTGGGTGTTTGTGGTACCGTCGTTACTTCTGATTTTCCATAACACAAGTGCTTTAGGTAGTTACATTGGGATCAGAGTAATGTGTGTGATGTTGTCCTATATTTACTACTTATTATATCTATTAATATATCTACTACTTATATTATTAAGCGCGTATTTAATTACTTATAAGTTTAAATTCATCCACAGAAAAGACATGAGTAGGTATACTTGTCGCTACTATACTGATCAAAAAAATATTTGTTGTATTCCAATTTGAGTGCGTGAGCCAGTGTAGTTACAAGCACAAGAAATATTTAATGCACATATTTGAAATCTAAAAATTAAAAATTGATTAGCTACAAATTGTCGTGTTGGTGATAGTTCATAAGGCTTAGAGTTGTCCATGAGCGCCATTGACCCCTTTTAATAAAATGGTATATGAAAATCAACCATCTAACTGTCAATGAAAAAAAAAATGTTTAGTTACTTTTTATTCAGCTAAATCATAATTAAAAATTTTAAAAATAATTTATGTAAATTTTAAGTATTTTATGTCTATATATTATTAATATAAACGACATACATAATCACTTTTCATATCATATATTGTTCAAATAATAATATGAAATAAAAATGACAATTGATTTCATAACATTTTTTATTTCAAAACGTATAAAGGTGAAGTTATTTGTATCTGCTACGAAGTTGCTACGAGAGTTGGCTACGAAGATTACGATATGGTCTACCGCATTTGTATAATTTCCTAATATTTCATTACTAAAAAAATATTATTATTATTCTATGCAATGAAAATGTAAAAATGACATCCTATAAATGACCCACTGCTGGTATAGGGCCAGTTCTCCATTTAAGGAAAAGGAGCAGCTTATTTTCCCGCACTACTCCAATGCGGATTGGTGGAAACACATGTAACTTTTCTCACGTTATTTTCCTTCTCTGCCGAGCACGAGAGGAATTATAAATCAAATTAAGCACATGTGGAAATTCCGTAGAGCTTGCCTGGGTTTGAACCCGCAGTCATCAGTTAAGGTGCACGCGTGAAGCACTGGGCCATATCGGCTTTAAAAAGGTTCATATAAACGAGGTAAAGGTAAATAAAAATATAAATCATTTAATATTTAATGTATGATTTATTCAAATAGGCTCATTTAATCACACTTAGAATGACATTATACAAAATGAACAAAAAGGTTTATTATATATTAAGTATATAAAGAAGAACATTCAAATAACTAATTCGTTAATGTTTTAACTTTCATTAATAAACGTCGATAAATACAAAGTTATCGATTTTTTATTATTTGTATAATCTTGTTTCGAATAATATGCCTTATCTAATAATTTATTACTTTAAAACGTTTCGCCTGACATACATTTCGATTAGTTTCTAACACAAATAAAAAATAGTACAGAAATATCGCATTTAATATATAAACAATCTATTATGAATTTATATTAAAATATATAATACGTGAATAATATCAAATATCGAACATGCGCACAAGAATGCGACAACCTTTATCAAATTTTAATAAATAATTTTGACCCAAATTTAACTTACTGTATATATGTAATTAATGCAACTATTAAGTCTACAAACTTCGGCTCTAATTGTTCGTCGAGAGGGTCTTTGAAATTTCAAGAGGATACAATATATGTATGGTGTCAAAGTTTATATGATGAATATACATAAAATTATTGGCTAAAATAGGTGATAGGCGCTTGATCTATATCTTGACCCAGAATATATTATTTTTCATCCCAATAATTACTAAAAGTGCTATACAATACACTTAATTTATCTTTAATAACAATTAAACTAATATATTCTTTAAGATTAGACATATTTCATCCCGAGTCCACTATTATCTTAACAACGATAACCAAACTGAGCTTGACTATAAAATTACTATAACTAACCATCCAACCATCTCAGAACCGACCATTTCGCCCCATAAATCTTAGAAATCACACAATAAGTGTAACTTTACACCGATACACCATCCCACGTCGGTGACGTCACGCCATAGCGGCAACATAAAAGCTCCGAGCTTGCGGTACAGCCTTCAAAACGGTGGTGAACTCTAAGAGTATAGGTCCTACGTGTGTAACACGGACGTAAGCGTAAGTTGGAAACTTTTTATATATTATTTTATAGTTAGTAGACTTTAGTGATATTTTTGTACGGTGATTATTTTATAATATTTGGTGCAGTTTATTTAACTCGGTGACATAATTTACGTCGCAAACTAAAAAAATATCTCATATAAAAAAAAGGTATATGTTATATATTAGTGTGAGTTAAATATCGGAAAAATATTATATTAGATAAAATTAAATAACGTGATATGTACACCAAATGAGATATACAATTTTTTATTAATAAAACAGAAATTGTAAAATGTATTGAATTTAAATTTCATTCTGTTTAAAGATATTATAAACTCTTTTTTCATAAACAAATCAAGATATTTTTAGAATTGTATATTCATGCTTTTGATTTAATTTAAGCGACAGTTGTTTTATTAAAACGAATATAATCGGTAATCGTTTTAATTATAATAAATTATTTACATTATAATGATTTCTATAGAGCTTTATTAAAATGTAATTTGTTAAAAGAATATATAAAAAATAAATGTATTAATGAAAATAAATCTTACTAATTGTAATTTAATCGCGCGTTAATCTAAAAATTGCAATTAATTACGGTTTAATTCAAAACAACATTTTAAAATATGAAAAATAAATTATAAAATACCTATATAGTAAGTTTTTACGTTACATTCAATTAACATTTGTTTTTGATACTAAGATACATGTCATCAAAACGGTTGCCTCAAAATATCGTAAATTGACTTACTCATTTGAAACTTATGTAAATTAATTAAATTTGATAATTTAATCTCGTGACCTGTCACATCTTAGTGAAACTAATTATTAGAAAAAAATGAAAAGGAAAAGAAGAATGACGTCATTAAAATAGATTGGATTTACTGTGGCGATATAAAAATAGAACCTGATGGTTAATTATAGATTAAGCAAAAACTATGTTGTTAATTAAAAATAAAATAAAAAAAAAAAACATATTTAGTAATTAGACAATAAGTGTCAATAGGAATAATTAAAAAAAAAGTATTTGGAAATGAGTATTTTCTCCGAGAATCTGGCCATAAATACAGTATATTACAAGCTACATTTTTGTGTAATAACAGAAAAAGGTAAGGTAGGTTTAAAATCACTATGTAGACAGCGAGGCTTTATTATTAAACACCGTTTAATCCAATTATTTGACACGAAATATAACGAAATTTCGTCAATTGTTAGTAATCGAAAAGAAAACATAAATTGTATTCGCACAATACAATGTGCTTTGACTCCATCAATAACATATATCACGTACAGACATGTTGTTATTAAAGATAAAAAGATGATACCTACAGATAACGTTTGAAATGTTCGGGAATTAACAGGTAACCCATAATAGAAAACCGCAACCCACCGAAAACACAAGGCCTTCATTAATTAATCTATTGTATTTACTGATCGCTATATGATCTTTGGAATATTGTGCACGAGCTTCCGACCCGATAGCTTAATCTAAAAATCGATACTAAATAATAATCTTAATGGATTTTAATAGCAGGAAACGCGTTTTTATTTGAACTGCGTATTTACGTAAGTTTTTTTAACAAGTGAAATTTAAAGCGCTTTATTGAATTGTTATCAGCAAAATTAAATTTCGAATTAACCTTCCAGTGAAGCTGGGTTAAAATTATTTACACACGTACTGTAATATGAATTTAAAAAACGCAAGAACTAGCAAGACGTATATTAATGTGGTTATTACAAATTTAAAATTAATATAATGCGTTCTACCACCAAAAATTTTATCACTCGGCTTTATACAGCCCCTAATAAATCTTTTTTAAAGTTTAGTAGGTAAACAAGATTATTGTAATGATTGTGATAGGTATGTGTGTGTAAAATACACTGTGTATGTTAAAGTATATCGTGTCCCCAATCAAAATTTAATGTTGTACTTAATAGCATTTAGTTGTGAAGTAGTTAATTATGACAAGAAAAATAAAGAGATTGTTTTTAAAAGTGTTATTAGAGATAATATCACGGTCTAAAATATTTTGTCGTCTTTTCCTCTATATGTGACGTCAGAAGAATATTTTGTCCCCAACATACATCTTAGCCTTTTTACAGTATTTTTAATAATATAAAGACTTAATATTAATACTAAACATTTTTTTATAATATAGAATGGTAAAAAGCTTTATAAATTTAAAATTACTTTGATAGTGAAACTACTACTGCTACATAAAAATTGTAATCCCAAAATAGTTGAACTTTAGGTTTCGCTGAAATAATTATGCAAATACGTTTCAATGAGAGGGAAATACCTTAATTAGAGAACCGCCCCTCTTAGAATGGAATTACTTTTTGTTTATTTTTAGCTAAGACAATAGTTCACTTGTTTTAAATCTAAGATAAACATGATAAAATATGTTCTTTAAATTAACGTGTAGTAGTTATATATAATGCTTTTTAAACAAGTCCGATTTATGATCTTACGATTTAATTGTAAATATTTTACTTGCTATAAATATTACCCTTAATTAACAATTTAAAATCAACGTTTATCTTCAACGAAATGTATACATTTGATTGTCGTTTATTTTCTTATTTGTATTAAGCGTAAAATAAAATCATTAAATAATAAAAACTTAATTTTTGAATATTTAAAAGAACTTGATAGTAAATGTCTGCTCAAGTTCGTCCATCAGTCTTGCCTTAATCCATTTATTTCGGTGGACGCAGTGCGTTTCCTGCATGACACGCTTTTACGGCTGGTCGTCTGCCCGACGCCAGCTTTCTAAGAATGTTCCTGAGTTCGTTCGTTAAGAATGTTCGTTTCACAAAGACGTACAGTTTGCTTGAGACACTTAAGTACGCGATTTTAACTGCAAATTGAATTACATATTATGTCTATAACAAATTGAGTTATTCTCAAAATTTTTCCAACTATGCTTCGACACTGCGGTTCTTTTCCCGTTGCAATATTGAACTTTACTTTCCACCATACTTATAGTATATACATACTTCATAGTTCCTCATTCCTAAGCCGTATTTATCTAAAACTAAATTGAACAGAACTAAATTTTCGGTCATGGGAGCTGCCAATTATTAAAAAAAGTAAATGATCTTTAAAAGTATTATTCAATAAAAACAATTTATAGCCGTTCTCTACTTCGAATATTAATCAACGCTCATTATTTAACTTTGACTTAAAGTTTTGGAAAAATATTACTATCATATTACCATTCCGAGATTTCTAAACGAAAAAAGTCAAATAATGAATTATTAAACGAAATGTACGTAGATATAAATATATACTTCAATTCGGAACCTCTTATTTTAATATTATAATTAAATTATGCCTACAAATTATTATTGAAACGGACTGATTTATATTGAGAAACAGCAGAAATTATTTTAATAGCAGATTCGAATAATTTAATATTAAATACGAATCCAAATATCAATAACGATAAATATAATAATACAAGATTATGATTTCGTAATTTAATTGAAAAACTGGATGAACTAATATGAATAACACATACGCTATTATTGAATACAACTGTTTGTAATTGTCCCACAACAGGGCAAAGCAAAGACTTCCACGCTAAAAAAAAAGTTAAGAATAAGAATTTGTTCCACCAAGCTGAAATGAGTTTGTCTAGTTACTCCACTTAACCATAACTGAATTCTTAAGTACTAATTTAAAATTAATGTGTTAATTTCTTAATTGGATCTTATAAGCTCCGATAGTTGTTGAATTATAATCTCGAGATTAGTAAAATTAATATTAATTTCTATAAATATCAAATTATTGCCAAAACGTTAACAATGAAACTAATCAAGTATCACCCACATACCACATATTTCACTGCTAATGAACTATAATTTTACGTTTTCTTGTGTCACCGTAAAGTAAATACTCAATAACCTTATATTTACTATCAAAATTAACAAAATATTACCTCGTAACTCAAGAGGTTGACTCGCTTCACGTCCCAAGTCAGGCCAATAATATTTATCAATACATTCTCATTAATAATTTACTTGGTGGTAGGGCTTTGAAGCCAATCTGGGTAGGTAACACCCACGGATGTGTTACAGTTTGAAGAGTGAGTGAGCCAGTGTAACTACAGGCACAAGGGACATAACATCTTATTTACCAAAGTTGGCGGCGCATTAGCGATGTAAGGAATGATTAATATTTCTTACAGCCCCTATGTGTAGTGGTGACCGCCCACCATCAGGTGGCCCATGTGCTCGTCCACCTATCTATACAATATTTTAAAAAAAAACTGGAATTTAAAGGTAGACAGTGTTTATTAAAGTGTGTTTAAGTGCTGCCATGAGAGTGATACGTCGGTTCTGAATTATCTCCAGTCGGTTAGGATTGCCTCGTTGTTGTTTTATTAGATTGCAGGAATAGAGAGTTCACCTATTTTTTACACACTTGAAATGTATCATAAATCACTTGCAAGAGACCATGACTTCTTTACATAAACACCAATATACCGTTATTAAAATGAAAATGTACCTTTTTTAATTAAGTACTCTTTTACGAGCCTCTGAATCTGAATACAGACTCTATCGCGAAGAAAATTACACCGTGTATTTTTTCCACTGATTAAATATAATATATATCATTATGTATAATTAACTTTATCTGCATGAAAATCATCTTTTTCTATCAAGAAAAATTATCAAGCTGTTCCGAAGTTACTCTTTTTCATCAATCAAACGAATATTAACTCCAAGATCTTCTGTCATTCATATAATCCTGTACATAACGTACAGGATACGAATGTAGACAAGGAACGCATAGGAATTTTAATATAAGGGACTTATTGACCATTTTTGACTGTGTTAAATATATAACTGTATTAAAAGAAATCCCTTTTCCAAGAAAGGATAAGAAGGAAGTTCATACGAATAAGTCAATAAAACACCAGTCTACGTTTTACTAAATAAAATATTAAAATCTCAGTAGTTATATCCTTAAAAGGAAGTTCTTAGAATATATAATTATAACTTACAAGCATAACTTAAACAAGCTTAATATAGAAATTAGCAATTTGCAAGTGTAAATAAAGTGAGGGAAATAATTGAAAAACGCAATACATTTTATGCAGAGCTGGAAAATTCTGTAACACTGTTTTACTTACAAACACTTTTTCAAACTATTGTTCACTGTATACATAATTTAATTGTACACCACAAACAGAAATAAAGAAACACCCGGAAAAATGCAAAACAAAGTCAGTAAAATACAAAAACGAAAAATAAAAAAATAATGTCGATTACGAGTGTTGTACAAAGGGCGGACTTATGGCTAATTAGCCATCTCTTCCAGACAACTCAATCTTAATTATAAAACTAAGGACTAAAATTACACTATTGAATAGTTATATGTCATCGTTAAAATTAAAGTATCAACGTTTAAACCTGTATCCTAAACATATAAAGTTGATACAGGTAACTAGTCACTTTAGAACCTTGGTGGTACCCTTGTGCAATCCTTTCTGGGTAGGTTACCCACTCTTCGTATACTCTACCGCTTAGCAGCAATACTCTGCTTTGTTTTCTGATTTGTAACAATATTTAATTTTTATTTCTATCTTTATTATGAATTGTTATTATATAAATAAAATATATGACAATGAGTTTGCATTCCTTGTCGTTATTCAATCTTAGCTTTCGCTAATTTGAGGGTAGATTCGATAAAGTAGAATTAAACTACATAATACATTTCTTTTAATAGCTAGAATAAAATATTTGAAATCGTGAATGAATTGTGCATGTTAAAATCATGAATAAAAATGCTTAGTTTTGTTAATGCTCAAATGAGTAAAACGTAATATCGGTACTTACGTATTGACGCCAACGCAGCAAAAAAAAAAACCTAACATAACCAAAAAGGTTATATTTATTTAATACATATAAAAACCAAATAGAAAAAAGATCTAACCTAACTTATAGTGCATTCGCATTCGCAGATTTTTTTGTTGCGGTGGCGTTAATACCTAAGTACCGTAATATATTTTTTTAGTAATAAATATCTTCAATCACATATGAATTAAATCATAAAGGTTTCTATCTTTATATCTATAAAACATCGCTGTTTTGTATCGTGTCACGCAAAAACCGCTGCATATTTTGACATAAATTTGCACCATTATGTTCAACATGTTTCAGAGAATATTTTTAGCTAAACATTATTATAATATTATTGAATAACGTATAACATAGCCACGTCAACGCCGGTTATGCTATCAAATAAATTGATCACTCATTTTGTAACGTGTATACTTTAATGATATAATTTTAGTAACGTCCATGTCGCATAGCACTTTCTAACAATCCACGATCGTCCTTTACTATGAACTTCGAAATTTCGAGACTCTTTTGACAGCTAAACTCGTCAATTCTAATAATATCAACCCACGCTAGATTTTGATATTTTATATTTTGTTTTGAACAATAATTTTAATCTGTTGCACTTTTCGCTTCATATTTAGATAAACTAATTTAACAAAAAGATAAATGTATTTATATTTAAAGGTTAAAGTCACAAATAAGGGACATCGTAAAACACAATTGGCTTTTAACTTTGAGAATTTCGAAACAAAACGCCCGTGCGATAAACGAAATAACAAGATAATTAGTAATGGACCTCGATACCTTTTGTTAGGATTTTACATTAATTATAGCCGAAGGGAGCAAAGGGTGCGCTTAAAGCATCGCTAAGTATATAAATATAAAATTTTGAAATAAATTATAAAATATAAGTGATATTAATCTATACAGCTATGTATATAAAAGTCATCTTTCTTTGGCTATCTCGTATTAAATATATTCATTTATTTGTGTTGCAATTGTGTCTATATGTTGTTGACACGAGCGTAAATGTTTATGAAATAATAATGGTAAAATTCTTATTAAAAATTAATTCTTCAAAAACATTCTTCAATATTTAATTTATATAATTTAAGATACAAATTATAAATTATACCTTTAATTATGTGAGACTAATAAATTAAAAATACATAAACTATTTACCTTACAATTAAATATCATAACACCAAATACCTCCACATCTTTAGTGGTTATTATTGGGAGTTGTTTTTTTGGTACAAGTTACCTATTTCCAAGGAAACAATTTAGAAATTATTCCTATCAAAAATATGTCACTATGTTGTAAAAGTAATCTACGTTTATGAGAATTAATTGGATTATCAAATGAAACGGTACGAAATCTCAACGGATCTTCATAACGAGACAAGCACGTTTCATCTCGATTATCGTCCGAAATAAATTTCAATTCACACGATCCCTCGTGAAAAGGTTATTTTTATTACGTTGACTTTTGTATTTCGAACCTCATAACAGCTGAACTATATATTTTATGATTCAATATTATTATTTTACACAAAATATAACTTGATTCGGTATTGCAGAACTTCTCACAACATCCAGCTTGAAGCTCAAGTTAATTACGATATTAGATAAATCAAAACTCAAATGTCAAAACGCTGTAAAAAAACATTAAATGTAAATTTACATTATTCTAGTCGCTACTATTTAAACAAAATTTCTGATAATTATTTATCTACATCAAGCAATTAGTCATTTTCTAATAACAATGTGGGTTTATAAGTTCGAAAGTTCATATTTAAATGAATAAAAATATGAAACGAAATTATCTTTAAAATACTATTTGATATAATAACAAACATTTACATTTACATACATTAGCAGTCTGTAAATTTCCCACTGCTGGGCTAAGGCCGCCTCTCCCTTTGAGGAGAAGGTTTGCATATTCCACCACGCTGTTCCAATGCGGGTTGGTGGAATACACATGTGGCACAATTTCGTTGAACACATGTTATGTTAGAACACATGCAGGTTTCCTCACAATGTTTTCCTTCACCGCCGAGCACGAGACGAATTATAAACACAAATTAAGCACATGAAAATTCAGTGGTGCCTGCCTGGGTTTGAATCCGAAATCATCGGTTAAGATGCACGCGTTCACAAATTGACACAATACACAATTGTGCCATATCCGCTTAATAACAAAAGCGACATAATATTTGAATTAAAACTTTCTTAACTCGTAAAATAACAACAATAGCTCAGTTATTGCTATGTCTTATATAAATCCGTTATGACGTTTGGCGTAAGCGTAAGTATCACATGCATCCACCCAAACTTTCGCATTTATAACATACTAGTTGTCGCCCGCGGCTTCGCTTGCATTTTAGGGGGTTGGTTGTCATGTGTGAGGCAAAATGTCCTATGTCCTTCCTTGGAGTTCAAGTTTGCTTCATAACAAATTTCATCAAATTCAGTTCATTGGTTTGGCAGTGAAAGAGCGACAGACAGACAGAGTTACTTTTACATTTATAATATTACTAGATTAGTAAAATAGAATTACCATTAGCCAACAAGTTCTATACAACAGCATATATAGCCTTTTATAGCTGTATCGAGGAAAATTAATGTAGCGTATTTACAGTGCTCTTAAACGGTTAATCGCCTACGTCATAAACATGCAAGTTGACGTCACGTAATCGAATTTAGAAAATTTGAGTAATTTAATTCAAAACAACGATCAAGTATGAAAATATTTTATAAATAACGTGTACACGTTGGTTGATTACAAATTAAAGCACAGCACTGGCGGGTTTGATTTACAACGCCATTACGAACTAAAACTTTTGCAAAAAAAAGTAAATAATGAAATGAACTGTTTAAATAAACATTCACAATTCTTATCGATGTACAACATAAAAGCGATATAATAAATTAGAGTGTAAAAAAAGTGCTTCGTGGTACGCCTTTATGCAAGCCCACCTGGGTAGGTAATACCAGTATACAGATTTGAAAGGGACATGACATCTTAGTTATCCAGGTTGGTAGCGAATTGGCGATGGGCAGTAGTGACCATTATCCCAATAAAAGAAACTCCTTAAATGTTTAATTTTTATAACGGCAAATTCCAAAGCAAACTGTTCATAATAAAAATATCTAGGAAAAAATTTAATTGAACAAGAAGTAGTTTAAAATCATATTCGCAAAGTCAGCGAATAGACAAATATTTTTACCAATTCTTAAGACGCATGAGAAATTAATTGTTAACATAATATAAACGTAAATTCGCTTCATTGACGTAAATTCTCTACATTAATTTTAATTAGGTACTTGAGCTATGAACTTCGCACTGAAAATTATAAATATTTCAAACTGAAGACGTTTTTCAACATAAATTTAATAAGCTATTGTTTCGAAAAAAAAGGTTAGCTATGGAAGATAGATCATCCATAGATTAATTAACAACGAAATTCAAATGAAAACGAATTTATTTTACTTTAAACGAAAACAATATAATACTTTTATTGAACTTGTAAATGCCAAGTTTTCTATAAAGTTGTTCCAATGCACTGACTATATTCAAAATATCACTTGGTAATAGATCTCTTCGGAAGCACTTCTTGGTGTGTACCACTCAACATATATTCTACTGATAAAGAGCAATACTCAGTACATTTGTGTCCGATACACTGGCTTACTTACTCTTCAAACCGGAACCCTTCAACTATTGTTAATCTAAAATTAAACTATCTGTTTTTCCATATAAAACAGTCTCCTCAACGTTTCATTTCGTTGAGCCGAGATGGCCCAGTGGTTAGAACGCGTGCATCTTAACCGATGATTTCGGGTTCAAACCCAGGCAGGCACCACTGAATTTTCATGTGCTTAATTTGTGTTTATAATTCATCTCGTGCTCGGCGGTGAAGGAAAACATCGTGAGGAAACCTGCATGTGTCTAATATCAACGAAATCTGCCACATGTGTATACCGCCAACCCGCATTGGAGCAGCGTGGTGGAATATGCTCCAAACCTTCTCCTCAAAAGAAGAGGAGGCCTTTATCCCAGCAGTGGGACATCTACGGGCTGCTAATGCAACGTTTCAAAGTTTTTGTTATAAAATTGAGAAAATAGACTTTATATCGTGATGGAACGTATACCTAATATATTAACCTTATTAGCTAAATGTAAATAATATTTAATATAAAATTATTATTATTTATAATGTATATCCAGTATTACCTGAAATGATGTTTGTATTCTAACAATATCCCGTGCATACAAATCTGTTTAGGTTCAAACGTTATGGTTGAATAAAGAATTTCACGTACTCACATGAACTAAGAATGATGGCGGTACGCTGACACAAACTTTATATCCGAAGTATCATTTCAAAAGTACTTATAAACATAAAATATACAAAAAAACCAATCTGACTTCAAATCCACATATTCAACTTCTTTTTGAAGGACATTACTAATTCATCCCGACCTTAATCCCGTGTTTAAAAAGATGAATTGAATGAAATCGCTTGAGTCCCAATCTTCAATAGAAATATTGTATTCAGCGAAACATGATCCTTACAGAACACGCTTTGATGTGTTCTATATGATATAATAAAAAAAAACATCCTTAAACCTTTAGTACTAATCCTGAAAAAGTAATCAATACCAACGACTTAATATTCGACTCGATCATTGATGAACTTAAGAATTTTAGTTATACAGCCGTATAAATTAACCAATATCTAAACAACGGTTAATTATTTAAATAAATAATTACAAAAGTTAAAATGCAATTATATTTTAACTTTTACGAATTATTATTTAATTTAAAGATATAATTTGGTAAATGATAAAAAGGCCATTCGTTGATTGTCATGATCGGCATGTATAATAATTTAAAAAACTACTCTGACTCTCTAAAACTACTCTGTGGACCCAGCTTTCGCTGACGGTTTTTCCGAACCGATACGACTTCGGAACCTTCAAGACAAGAGCGTTCTCCTTCCTTAAAGGCCGGCAACGCATTTGCAAGCTGTAGATGTCCATAAGCGGTGGTAGTCACTTTCAATCAGGTAAGCCCCCTACTCGTTTGCCACCTATCACATAAAAAAAATGTATAACTAGTTGTCACACGTGACTACACGCGCCTATTTCTCATTACCAAACCTTCATTCAAATTTTCGAGCTATACAACGAATTGACCGACGGAATTTTACATATTACTAACTGAACCTGCGGTTTACCCGCACAAAATTTATAAAACACAAACTTTCAATCCCCATTTACCGCCCCCCCCCCCCCCCGTTTCATTGAATCCGCTTAAAAAAATAGCGAATGTCTACACCCTACTAAGAACCGGAAAGGAAAGGAAATATTTCAATTTTGTAGGTGTGATTAATCAGTGTGTGGTATTTCGCTTTGCTCCACTTTAATGTTCCGCTGCATCTTCCTTTTGTTTTATTACCTTTTAAAAATTAATTTCAAGCAAAATATATATATACACAGCTGCGCTTTGCAACTTCACCGGATAGAAATATAGATAATTGGCGTGGCGTGAATTTCATGTTCTCGTATTTAATAAACGTCAATAGAATACGTCTTTAGATAACGGAGATACAGAACGGGCATTTTCTTGCAATATCAGCGGCATAGCATGTATTAAATTCCATTTCTAGATGTTATGACAGAAATTATTCAAGACTTGAGAATATATATTATATATCTAACGGAATTATTATCCAAATGTAATAAATCCACTTTATAGCGTACGACGAATAAACTTTTGAATTTATAGTCGAAAAGACATAAATAGTTATGTCTATTTATAGCGTTTTATTTTATACTATATCTTAATTTTCACTCATATATATAAATAATATAATATTTTTATTTGTTTGTTCCACATGTACCATCCATTTCGAGTATTTTACGACTTTAAAAGTTGCGGCGTGAAAGTAGAACAAAGGAACTCACATTAAAATTTATAATGAAGAATTTTGCAAGACCTAATTCAAAGACCGAATTCTGAGATTTTAATTTTATATTATAAGAACCGTTAGAAACCTTTTATACGCGTTACTCGTTTCATTCACTTCGTGTCCGCTATACAAACGAGGTCCCAAAAATATAACAAAAACGTACGTATGAATAGAAACGCAGCCAATCGGTTAATTTCTGAACCAAAGTGCAATCACTCAGGAGATACTAATAACATTTGTCATCTATACATATAATAAAATCGGAGTGTCTGTTTGCAATACTGAAATAACCGCTTCTTACCTAATGCATATGTATGTATACACAGTTTTTATCTGTCTGTCTGTTTGTTCCGGCTAATCTGTGGAACGGCTAGACCTATTTTGACGAGTCTTTCGCTAGCAGAAAGCTAATAAGGAGTAATTTAGGCTACAGCAGTAACTTGTTTGTTTAATTCAAACGCGCACGAAGTCGCGGGCACAGCTAGCTTAGCATAAATTTCATGATCAGTACTGAGGCCGATACTGTATAGGGCACAACGTCCAAATGCTTGGGTACGACCAGCATCATATATTCTTCTGCCAAGCAATAGTTTGTATTCGAAGAATGACTGAGCCAGTGTAGCTATAGGAAAATAGATATAGCGTCTTAGCTCCCAAGGTTGGTGACGCCTTGGTCTAAAGTAAGGAATGGTTATTATTTGGCGGTGCATTGGTGTTATAAGGGACCGTTTTCTGGGACACGTCATGAATACATCATGTCTTTCATTGAATTGAAAGCCAAAGTTATGAAATATATATTAATAATTAATCTAAGTAAGTTTCTGTTGTTTAAGATCAGATTCTGGTTTTAGCTGTGCGTTAACAAACATTTAGGGCATAATTTTGTAAATCTTAAATGTAAACCTATGGATTAATTTTGTTCGTATTTCAAAGGTTCGTTCATCGCATTAAATCAAAACGATGTACTATCACTGGTTGTTTATACTGCATGACCGTTTTTAGAATACAGGCAAAAACGAGCTCACAAAATAAAATTACTACTCAAATACGTCTAAGTAATAAGTCTCAAATAAGTCATACATATTTTTCAAAACATTCATACATATTTTTCAAAACATTCATATATATTTTTTTATTTTAAATTACGCATACAATTAAAAATATATTATTACATAGCTTTAGATTATTTAGTTTAAAACCATACATTCAAATAAATTTTTTTTGGTGTATTTCCTTGTAGAAAACACGTCTTTTGGGATTTATAAAAGGCCTCAAGTATGCTACTACTTAATACAGTCTTAATTAAAAAATAATAGTATTTAACAAAACGATAAGACACTATGCGAAAAATACGCAAACTGTTTACATTTGAACCCCGACTTCGCGTTCAAAGAACACATGATAAACATAACGAAATATTTATTTAAATCCCATTGTTTCGTGAGGATTAAAGTGTGATATAATTGTGTATTCACTCATTTCGTATCACAAAGGGCGACACGGGTATTGTCTCTGAACGGATGCTGTGACTGTGACGTCTCTGCTGTGTAATAATATTCTATATATTCTCGATAGACGTGACCTGACTCGTTATATGTGCAATGACAATCTGATATTCCTCTACATTTCCTATGAATAACTTGTTTTTAGATGAAGTCAAATATACTCATATATTTGTGTACGTCTGTGTAATCAACTACTCACACATACATACATAAGTTAAAGACAAAAGTCAATTTGACGTAGCTACATCAGGTAGCTATATTCGATAGTGACGTAAGCGCAATATGTGTAGTCGTGTCTTTATCCTAATTGACCGCTGTTTGTAACTAACTTCTGAACGGTCAACCTTATATCACGGGTACCTATTACATGTTATGCGCGTTGTAAACTCGTCATCGCTAGCGTAGTTCTAAAATGGGGACCAACGTACTATATAATTATATAGCTTTAGTATACTTTGGAAACTTTCTAGAGGATTAAAACTTTCCTTACTATAGGACAGGATATAAGCTTTTACAGAATTTAATTTCACTAAAACTATGTACTACAATGGAACTGTTATAGAACAACCATAACGATATATTTGGTTTCTTTATTTACATTCTAAATTTAACAAAGAATCAAGATGGTTCAATGGTTAGAATGCGTGCATCTTAACCGATGATTGCGGGTTCAAACCCGAGCAAGCACCACTGAATTTTCATATGCTTTATTTGTGTTTATAATTATAATTTATCGAGTGCTCAGCGGCAAAGGACAATATCGTGAGAAAACCTGAATATGTCTAATTTCAATGAAATTCTGCCACATTTGTATCGACTACCACGCATTGGAACAGCGTGCGGGAATTAATTCCATATCTTCAAAGGGAGAGGAGGCCTTAGCCAAACAGTCAAACAATTACAGGATGTTATAGTAAATTGTTTAATTTCTCGACAAAATTTTGAATATGAATATATTACACAGTATAATCGTCTCATCTGATATATGTCTAATAATTTTAATAGACTTAATAATGTTACTTTAATAAAATCATTTCAAAACAGTTAATCAATCCTTTAATCATTCTAAATTTAAAATTAACAGTGATCTTTGTGTATTTTCCTCTAAAGCAGCACAAATTAAAGCATCTATTTTTATACTGTCGTGTTGTTTTCAAAATTTTAATCAAACTGGATATTTCGAGGAATGTAATTAAGTTCTCACTAGCCAGTAACAAAGTTTTTACTTCAATGTTCGTTAAAAGACAGTGTCATTTACGACAGAAATTCTAGAAAGCCAAATTTCATACATCAGTATGTTCTAGAATAGTTTAAAATTTTCAGATTTTCCGTCTTAATGACGTTAAAAAATAGAACTACTTCTAGAAGTTGCATTCTGAGACCTTGAAGGTGAAGTGTACGCTGATATGACACATTCAATTAAACTGTTAATCGAACCAACGCTATGTGATCAATATTCAATACTTTGCCGACTGGTGTCATTAGGGAAATCGCTACGCAAAAGAAGGCAGGGGAAAAATACTCCATATCACGTATAGTAACCCCAAAACCTTCAGTTCGAAACATCGGGACTATGAAAATTTAAAAATACCGTCGCAGTATCTGAGCTCACATGTTCAACAAATGTCTAATTTATGATTGCTCAATTATTAATAATCACATTACTATTATTTATTATTTCTATTAGTAATTAATACTTTATATATATATATATGATATTTCTATATACTATAACTTTACTCTTTTCTTTCAAACGATTGTAAATAGTTTTTTTTTTTTTCTTACATTAATATTTATACAAAAATGAATACGTTTTTTAATTTAATAACAGAGATATATTAAGTTATTCGACTTCAAGTTCGAAAGTGGCAAATAGACGATTCAGAAGTTCATCGAAGTAGCCGCGGGCTTGAACTATTATCAATCTCCGCTTTCCGACTTAGCGCTCAACTTGCAAATGTTATGAATTTATATTCAAAATGTTACACGTATTTTCCATTTCTAACCAATTGTTCTTACAAACGATTTTACATTTACCATTTTCACTGCTTTAATTAATTTAATTAATATTCGACTTGCATTTGAGTATAAAAATCGTAAAGTAAATATTATACAAAGGTCAATGGCCAATGGTCTACTTTTCTATTAAGGAAAAGGTTGAGAGCTAAGTCCACCATACTGCTCCACTTCAGGTATATAGTATTGCTACATGCTTATTTCTTTATGGTGTCTAAAGAAATACACAAATGACGCTCATGTCAGTGGTTCTCGTTTGGACTAGAACTCGCGATCCTTAGTAAAGATCCATGTATTCTATCCACGTTGCCACTTCGGTCAGCATAATAACCAAACTAAAGGAATTCATTATATATTTTAATTATTTAAGAAAAAACTAATATTAGTTGAGTAATATAGTAAGTGAAGGTTGAGAAATGCTCGTGTATACTTAATTAATGTACATATATATTTCATCTTGTAAATACTAGATGGCGTTATGTCAAATTGTAGATAATTCTGAATCGCGATGGCAAGATTCGCTAATTGTTTGCATATAGCATTTATAATTTTTTTGAATAAACATGGTGACCAGTGGCACCTAATAGTTTTATTAGTGAAACGTTAGTGTTGTGGACTATCCTTAGGATCGACTGAGCTAGTTGTTCAGTTCGTCCAAAAAGAACGTATTATTGTCAATGCTTATAGTATGTTTGTATTGATTTAATAAGTATGTAGTTTGAACCTATGGTCGTATTGTTATTGAATCAAACGCTGACTAATACACACGTCTTGTACTGAACAAACTAAGCAAGTTCGTTTGGTTACTTCGAAGCCGTCAAATCAGGTATCGCTTGATTAATAATTCCTTTTAGAAACTGCATTTAACTGGTTTTGCGTGGATACAAGTTTGACAGGTAAACTGGGGAGTTAAGAGTCACGAGTTTATGGTATATATTTATGGTATAAGTATAACAGGAATTAAATAAATTAAAAAAATGTATCCTTTTATTATCTCACTGCTAAGCATACACCCAAATATCTTTCCTTAATAAGTAAGAAAAAATATTTGGATCTTAATCCACTGCGTTGCCTCACTGCGGATCAGTTGATATACATATTTTTCTTTTCCTTTAAATATATGCAGGTCTTTACCGCCCAAACAAGAGATAAACCTCTTGCCTTATTGGCTACACCGGTGACTTTTACGCTCAGTGGATCGTAATTGCGATATGAAGACAAGCTACTAGCATTATTTTTACTAATGCCTTGTGGTCATCTTCTGTAAAGTCATTATAATTTTGATCAGTATACGTTTACGTTACAAAATATTAATATTATTTGCAATATAAATTATACCCGCGTTAAATATCACTGCTCTTTCCACGTGAGTCGAAGCGTGATGAGATATATATATATATATATATATATATATATATATATATCTCATCATAAATATTGAAATATTTATTATGAAATCGAGCAATCGAGTATATAATTGAAACACTGGAAAGCTCGCAACAAATCAAACTCTCAAATATAAAATGTCATTTCCTTTAATGTAATTTGATAAGTTCAGGAATGTTAAGCTAAGATACGATCTTTAAAGTGAAATTTCGAATTCTGAACGGATATTTCGTGGTATAGCGTTTGCTTATGTTTTTCAAAATTTGTTCGCAAACGCAAAAGTAAGTTTTGTTTGATACGTTTACAGTCTCAACTATTAGACGGAAATCTTGATTACATAATTATAATGAAATTTTAGATACATCGTGTCAGGGATCTATACAGAACAGAACATATGTATGTCCTAGGTAATCTAACACCTAGTTCAGATACTAAGCGTATGGGGTCTCAATCTTAAATTAATAATATAATTTGAAGTAAATATTCCGTGAACTATAAATTTTAATTTATAATCTCAATTAATAAAATTCCAATTTAGATTACCTCGGTAATATTTAGTAAACTTCGCGAAAAATAATTTACTTTTAATTAATAGATAAAAATCTTTGTAGTGCTTATAAAACATAAAAGGAATATATTTATATAACATATTACTAAAAACAAAAGATTTATTTTAAATTTTATAATTAATAAAGCAGAATTCGAGTTTCAAGTTTAATATTAATTCAGATTTTTAACGAACATAAAATGCTTTTACTGCGAATATTACTTTTACATTTTGATCCTTCCTCTTGTTAGTTAACTAGCTCAAAAGTCGAATATAAATGATATCGGCGGTGTTTACACCGTGGTTCGAAAAGCACGTTCATCCTAAACTCTTACCGATCCTGTGAAGTCATGTATGAGATTATTAGAGAGAGAGAATAGAGACTGCACTTGTCTTTCTCATGCATTTTTGCTTTGATATATTTTCTGTGTTAGCTTTCTGTACTTGTCCTGTGTAGCTATTCTACGCTGGTAAAGGCAATCGTGGGTAAAATCACTCAGGATATGATAATTAAATTAATCATTTTTATTCATAAATAAAGAATATATGGGGCCACCTGATGGTAAGTGGTCACCGCCGCCCATAGACAAAGGCGCTGTAAGAAATATTAACCATTCCTTACATCACCAATGCGCCACCAACCTTGGGAACTAAGATGTTATGTCCCTTGTGCCTGTGATTACACTGGTTTGGAAACATTTGGAAACAACTTTAATCGTTCAGAAATGACACAGTTGCCAGCAAACGCATCAACGATTAAACATTACGATATAAATGTAAAAGTAACTGTTGTTATATCCAACCGCAAATTATATATATGGAGAGTTACTTAACAATATTACTCAGTAATAACCTTAAAAAAAACACAAGTAATAAACAAATTGTCTATGGCAGAGCTACCGAATTTCAATGCATCTGTATAATCAATATCGTAAACAAATGTACTTAAATATTAAGCTTCAGTCTTTTATGATGCTATTGCAGACGAGATGACGACGAATTCGTTCTTTATACGTACTCTCAGCACGATTACAATCTCATGGTATTATTTCTCAAGCGATAATAGACTTTACATACAATATATTTAAATATTAAAGTCGAATAAAGTCTCTGTGAAACTAGAAGTGAGTCGTGAACTGTTTGCTTGTTTAACGATAAATCAATACAATTAAACATGTTAAATTGGCGTATTGACATTCAGTAACTTACGACTAAGTCTATTTCGAAAGACAAGTTTAGTTTAGTTGTTTAGTTCACCAATTATTTCTTAACAACCTTACACAATTAAATGCTATTTAATTTAAATGTACTATACCGAATTTGTATTCCAGATTATTCTTAAGGCAATGACCTTATTTTATAATCAGGTCAATGTAAACGACTGACCATCAAAGGAGTCGGACTTAAAATAATAAAGAAGAAAAAGGTAGTGAAATTTGTAGAGTACATTTAAATATTCAGACACTTTTATTTATGACTAGCTGATTTAGTTATATCTTACTGTTCCGCCCGCATGAGGCATAGCGTGATGTTATATAGTCCCTTTGTTAATAAAAAGGATGTTTATTTTTTCAAATCGAACTCATAGATCCTTTTATTAACACGTCCAAACAAACATATAAAAATCTAATGTATATAAATATTAGAACGCAGTTTATCAAAAAGCTGGTTTTTCCATGAGATCACGAAATAAGAATAAACTTATACTTTTCGTTTGCGAACTTTTTGGGAAATCGAAAACAATTTAAAAATTTAAAAAGTTATCGACTCTAAATAAATTAATAAATATTATTATTCATTATAATAATACTTTTAGAAAAAAAAACGCCTGGATTTAGGCTCGACCATCACATAAACACTCATTTTTGAATGACAGCATTGTAAACTTGTTTATTTGAAAAGAGCTTTCTTTCCGTTTCTTCCGCTGGAGGCTGCTTTCCGAAACGGTGGCAGTATTTAAATATTGACGATTCAAAAACGCTTCATTGCGAAGTTTACTTGATTAAAATAATAAAACATTTTTATATGATTTGATTTAGATCGCCACGGAAAGCGGTCCACTTAAAGACAATTACTTTGTAAGGAATGTCACCGTCAAATAGTCGCCAACCGTGGGAACTAAGACGTAACGTCTTGTTTTACTGTAACATTGGTTTGGTAACACAACCAGTCTCACTTGTCATTACAACCAGAAATATTATTAATAATATATACGTAGAACGGTGAGTAAGTTGATAATAAGTGGTGAATGCGTAAATCGTCGTCACTACCATATTTTAAACATAAATTTTATATACCCCTCAAAAAATTATATCGAACATAATTATATACCAGACCTACTTATATGTTAAGCTAGATTTTACGTGTGACTTCAACTTTATCAAATTACTTCTGCTCTGCCGATACTCGTTCCAGGATTGCTGTGCAGTCTACAAATATTCCTGAAAGTTCGAAAAAGAAATTCGAAAATTTCAACAATCTTTAAACTATTTATGATTTCATTTAAAATTTAAACTTCTTAGTTTTAACAAATGAAAAGGGTTCATATTCTTGAAAACAATATGAATTCCTAATAATTGGCATATTTAAAAAAAATTACGAACCAAAAATTTTATTTTTGTTGTGAATAAATGCACATTCATAATTTTGTCGGTATTTAATACGTTTTTTCTCGTGCGTGTGTATTTGTGTATGTTAAGTACTAAATAATAACAATATAATTTCTACTAAGATGATCATTGTTACCTAGAACGACTCTTTCATAATTTGATGATATACTTATAATGATAAAAGATAAATATTACATAGAATGGAACAAAAATTGCTCGAAATATACGCACTGCGCTAACAATTTCAATCACTATTTCTTATTTTCTTACGAATCTCGGTAATGGTTGCCGTCGGCGCCGATGAGTCTGCCAAGTTGACCTTCCTCTAGTTCACGACCTTTATATATCGTAGGTAGCAGGAAATTCTGGTTAACTTCACGGGAAAGCTGCAGTGTTTTTGAATTCCGCTTGTATGTTTTATTTGACGCATGCAAAACTTGCATCGATGATGTGATTTCATTTTGTTGTTTTCAAAATATATTATTCAACTAGTTTTATGTCTTACCTTGTTTTTCATTCTATGATGATTCTGTATAAGATTTTGTAAATAAAAGGTATCTTGCATACACATGTCTAATTTAGAATTATTTATGGTTTTTTTTTTCTATGTAAGCATGTTATGTTGGTAAAAAAGTCTTGTGCGAAAATTTATACAACTATTTTTTTATAATTACAATTTTCGATGGAGGGTAGTCAACATCAGCCACAGACAACACCAGAAATATAATATTTACCGGTAGAATCTGTGAGGATCGATTCTGGTTGCTCCATTTAGTAGTATCAACACGTGGGTATGGTGTTGACTTTAGTCGATAAACTACTAAACCAAAAGCGATTTGAACCCTTATATTTTTAATCAAAAGTCGATTCAATATCTGTTTGCCACCTTTCAACCTTTGTTGATTCACGTTATCAGTCGTACACAATCGACTCGACTAATTTTACTACTAGTTTATGTAAATAGAAAAAGCTTTGAAAAGTACATTATTTTTTATATTATTTTAATATTTTATGTGTCTCGACAGAGTTCAATCTACAGTAGTCACGATTGTAAATAGTATTTTCTTTTCAGACCTCAAGCAGACACCATGAGGAACAACAGAAGTATTATGTTGGTGCTGCTTATCTGCATTGTCGCTGGTGTCATGTCTAATCCCGTCAGAAGATCTCCAGACCTTGAAGCTAGACGTAGGAGTGCTATTGACAGGAGTATGATAAGGTGAGGAGAAAATATTTTATTTATTCCACACAACACACTTCATAGTGCAGTCACTATGTATAATAATACATATTTTAAATCTTATTGCTCTGAGTTTATTATTTCCTGATTTTTACCTAATATATTTTGTATCAAGAAAATATTATTTCAACACTCAAGTCGTAGTAATTTTCAATCTCGTATTTAAAACTATGTATATATAGGAAGTATTTAATAGATAAATTTATAATCTTAGATTCGGAAGATCTTACCCACCGGAACCTTCAGCTAGTGACCTCAGGGACGCATTCCAACGTCCGACACGTAGAGGCAATAGCTTCCTCCGTTTTGGCAGATCTCAACCAATTTCTTTTACCACCGACGACCTCATATCCTTACTCAGGACCTACGAAGACGAGTACGATAGCCCTGCCTCAAAACGTGTTTCCAACTTCGTGAGATTGGGACGTGACCCTAAGTTCATCCGCCTCGGGAGATCTACTGATGAAGATAAGGCAGGCTACGAACAAGGTTCAGATTTAGTTGTTAGTGGATATCCCCAAAGGAAAAGCAGGGCCAGGGATCATTTCATCAGACTCGGAAGGGACAGTGAGGAGTTGACCAGGGATATTGATCTTGAAGAACCTTCGGAGAGGAAGAAGAGGTCGGCGGATTGTCTCGATTGCCAATCGTAATTAATTTGTGATACTTTCAAAACCAGACGTGATCTCTCAAAATGTTTTTGTGCCAAAGTTTTAAACTTATTACGAATACCTTAAATAAAATAGAATCAGATTGATTACTTTGTTTTAATTTTATAATTATTTATTAATAAATAATGTTTAAATAACCAGATTATATTATTTACCATTAGAAAGTCAATTACTCTATAAATACTTTAATAAAAATAATGATTTTAACCGATTATAAAAATTTTGTACTTTGTTTAGGTAGCACTCTCGTCATTTTATAAAAATGGATAATTTAGTATAATCTATTAAACATAATTATATATTTACAAAATAATAAAAATATTCTAATAATATGATGTTTTAAAATGAAATTTTAATATATGAAAATTGATGTTCATTCTTCATATATAAAGCAAAATACGCTTTTCCACTTAATATCTCATGTCGAATGTCTTATTTACAAATATACAATTAATGTATATTATCAAATTTTATTACAGCACTTCAAAATAAATATATATGCATCAGCTAACATCGTATTAACGAACATAACTGATCGCATCGAGACGGTAGATTATATAGAGTTGCACTAACAACATCGATAAAACGATTTTTTGGAAAATCGATTTAAAAAAAAAGACAAAAATTAAACAACTTTAGACGATAAAGAATTGTATATCAGTCATTGAAGTATTTATTTGTTGTCTCGCTCACTCTGCTTGCAAATTTCTCTCTCTTTCTCGTTCTTAGAAACGCCATAGACAGTTACAAGTTTGTGACATTTTATTTGGCGCGAATTATTTTTGACTATCGATTTTGTGAAGTACGATTGTTTACTGATGCTTGCCGATGTTCAATATTTATTCTGAAGTTCTACTACATTTATATTAAACTCTAATTGTGTTTCTAATATTATCAATTTAATTGTTTTTTTTTTTTATGGTTGAAGTTTCAAAGCAAGTAGTAGCTTATTGGTACTTGGCTAGTCATATATAATTTAGGATAAAATTAACATCTTTGTTGAACAATTGGTACATGTATCCTGTTTTAAGGCTGGGCTAAGGATACACGTACTAAACTTTATGTAGCTATAGGCTCATATTTATCTCTGTGTTAAGAATCGATGTCGAATATAGAACTGTAAAATTGTTAATATATAATAAAATAAACGGCATAAATGTGTAATGTTTCGACTGGTTTTATTTTGAAATAAAGTCATATTAAATGGACATAATAATGATTTCGTTTACTTTTAGTCCTATATAAAAAATTAATGTAATTTTTGTTGAATTTTTTGCATCTATTTAAGGTATGTTTGACGTATCATTCAATTTAAAATATACTGTCATTATTACTGAGAAATATAGATATTTAAATAATTAGACTTCTCTATAAGTCTATTTAAAAAGTTTTCTCTAAGTTTTTGAAAAGTAATTAGTTTATTTAATGTGCACAAGAAAATTAGACCAGCTTATTTTGTTTAACGCTATAATTCACCGAAATCATTTACGCGGAAATAGCTGAATCTTTTTTTCAACATTTAACCCACACATCTAAACATAGACAATAAAAGCCTTTAAAAATATTATCACAAAGATATGACCAACTAATTATGTCATTAGTTTGACATTTTGTTTAAGACTAACACTACAAACATAGCTCAAGTGACCAGAACCAAACCTACGACTTTCACATAACTGGTCGTTTACGTAACACTATTAATCTTTTCTTTAAAAAAATATGCTAAATTAAATTAACAATATATCTTAAAAAATATTAATTACGATATAAAGTTGCTTTATAGAGGACGATTCGCATGGCAGAGGCTTAGAGGCCAGCGCGGCGTCGCTTACACCATCTCTTAATTGGTCATTGAGAGCTATTAGCTTCGACTTACAATGCATTTTGTAACTTGAAGCATAATAGCTCACTTTTAGCCCGACAATATGGCGAAGTAGCGATATAATTATTTTATGCGTCAACATTTATTACGACCTTTCCAGTAGAGGCATTCTGTTAGAAGAAAGTCGAAACTCACCCCAGATCACGAGCGTCAAATACCAATACTACAAAACAATACAATTGACTATAATTAATTATTATAATTTTTTAGAATACACGTTTAAAAATGGCGTATCATTGTAAGACGGTTGTCAAAATTTCACGAGTGAGATTCGAAATTAATTCTTACACAGTTAACTGCCGATTCTAATTATTAGGTATTATGTAAAAATTAAAAGTAATTTTCTATTTTATATAGAGAGTGTTGAATATTTAATAATCTCGACATTAAGTTAAAGGATTTTATTGACTTAATATCTTCAGTGCTTCAAATAACATGGGATACATATATCAATCTTTTTTTTTTTAATTTTTACTGATGAAATTACCAAAATCGTATCTTCTCAGAACCGTCTTCAACCAGATGATCTGCTATATAGACCTGCTACAATATCTGATCTTATCAATGCTTAGTGCCATTAATTTAGATTTAGTTGCAATTAAGAATTAAATTTACTCGGTTTCTTAATTAACTCAAATAAATCTCAGGTTGTGGTTTTTGGCAGCTACCCAAAGGTTGAAATCAGCTTCTTCAAATTATTTATAGTGGAATTCCTATAACCCTTACTAATATTGCAAAAATTTTAACCATTATTTTTGACGATAATCTAACATGTTCTACATATATTAATGACACAGGTAAACGCTTGTATTATTAAATCCATTCTTAAGGAAAGAACTACTGAGTTTCTTGTCGATTCTTTTGAGTAGGATTTATTTTCCGAACCAGTGACAGCATCACATAAAATAAATATAGTTAAAGTACTTTTAAAACTCATCTTGAATTAAGTATATATTTTAGATTCTGAAATATTGGTTAAGTTCTATTTGTTTCCCGTTATTGATGATATGTCTGTTTTTAAATGCAACAGAAATGGATTTGAAATGGTTGCTTGGAAGATTTAAACGACCAAAAAAACAAGTACATTCGTTTCAATTATGATTTGAACTGAAATTGCTTAGTGGTTTAAGATCTTGGATCGTAACTGAAGATTGTGAACCCGGGCAAGCTCCTCTTAATTAGCATATTCCTAATTTATATTTATAATTCTTCTCGTACTCGACAACTTAAGAAAACATCGTGAAACTGCTTATTACGGATGAAAATCTGATACGTTACTTCGGTGTATGTCTTAAATATTAATATAGTTAAAGTCACATTTCACGATAGTGCAGTGTTTCGCGCTTGTTCTTACAATATAAATAAAAGTGATATAATAAGTCTTTGCTCATTTTGTTGATACCACTAAGAAAATATAAAATATTCTGTTTAACCTGTCACGTAAGTCCCTACCGATTTCAAAATACAACAACGAGGGACTTGTACACCTTTTTTGCTCATTGAATGAGTAGTTTTAAAAAAAATCAAGCACACAGAAAAATAAGACTGCTTTTGAAAATTGTTAAAAATTAAATGAAATCAAAAACATCTTGAGGAAACCTGCTTCTTTATGATATAGGTAGATGAACGGACAAATAGGCCACCTGATGGTACGTGATCATCACCGCCCATAGACCAATGTCTATGCCACACACAGCGGCAATGCGCTGTTGAAATTATTAACGTCTCCTTACATCGCCAATTTGCTAGGAACCTAGGGAAATAAGGTGTTATGTCCTTTGTGTCTGTAGTTATACTGAATCATTTACCTTTCAAACCGGAACAAAAAATCTCTAAGTATCGCTGTTTGGCGGTTGAATATCTGATGAGTGGGTAATATCTACTCAGACGATCTCGCACTACCACCAATTAAACCGCTGAATGTAATTCTGTCACATCTAGCACTCACTCTTTTGTGAGAAGCTTTTAGCCAACAGTGGGCCAATATTGGTTGTTTTATTTATATATAAAATAACGACATGGGCTCTAATTGGAAATAACATTAAAACTCATCGTTCGAGAGTAATTGAGCAAAGAATATTCAAATACACTATCATTTTTATAATATTAGTAAGATGTATGGCGACAATGCAATCTTGTATCATCGTACGTGAGCATCTGTAATTACGCATACAGACGTGTTAGACCATGTCTAAACGCTAGAGCCCCGATGTCACATCGACTTACAAAGGCAGACAAAGCTAATTCGAAAATACGATATTTCCGTTACAATTCAACATCAACCTTCAAACAATACACAAAATATTAAATAGGTATGTAATATTATTATTAATTGATTTAATATGCCGTAATATGTATTTAATTTTCAAAAATCCTTTCTTAGTCTCATCTACGCTATATAAGGATTGTAGGATTGATTCTAGATCTAGTCCCACCGGTCGAAGAGAGGCAAGGCGTCACGTATGTCAGAAATGTTAAAACTTTATTAAATAAATTGTCTATATTATATATAGGTCGTGTTCGGCGCTATTAGGGGTTTTCACGTAGGTTTTAGACGTAATAAAATAGCCTGTGTCCTCCTTGGACTTCAAGCTTAGTTGGAGTAAAAATTTAGTTCTGTAAATAGGGCGTGAAAAAGCAATAAATGGACAGACAGAGAGAGATTTCCGCATCTATAATATTAGTATAGATTATCAAAAACTCTTCCAGACAACATGTTTGTTATTTTACTACATGCCTTTTTTTTAATCCATAACTATTGTCGCATTTGAGGCCTCTCCCGGACTGTGTTCCGCTCGTAGCTCGGCGTAGCTCTCCTCGGGGGACTGCACGAAATACTGTATGTAGGCAAGATATCGTTCCGGATATAGTTCTAATATTAGTACAATGTGCCCGACACAATCTTTTTTTATTGTCGTGTTTACGTTTATTCACTAGTTTTTTAAGTATTAATTTAAACAAACACAAAGCAAATTATAAAAATATATTAAGCAAGCTCTAATAATAATTATTAGGAGTTCCAAAAACAATCCCATATTCAATCTAAGCCAATACAGGTCTCAGTGTATAATAACATATCTAAACTATTATGTGGTCATCTTAAAACCGACCTATGTAGCTGATTTTGTAAATACATATATGTTTATAATAATAGTCATTAATTGCAGCTACGCTGAAACACTAACTCCCTGCGAAATTAAGAGTGCGAGATTCAAAATAATGCACCTTCATAAGAACACTCTATGTAATTATTTGCGTTATTTCAGTAAAGCTTATATATAATATTTATATTATTATTATTATTAATCTACAAACATATTTTGTTTCTGCAATATTACATTTGTATATTACAATAATCGTTCCGTATAACATCCCTTCTATATCCGCTGACAACAATTTCCGTATGAGCAAATTAATGACACAGACTTAGTACAAACAAAAATATTGTATTGAATATCTAAATGTTGAACGTAAATATGAACTCCGCTTTTTTATCATCTGTATTTTATATCTTATTTAGAATAATATGAGTAAGCCGCTGCTTAGCCTACCAGCAGGCGTAGAAGTTTCTATGTCCTTTTCTGCACCCCTAAAACGTGTATGTTAAATTTCTATTTAAACTAATCTAATCTAAAGCGATTAATTATATTACGAATATTGGCTGGCTATTGGATAGGGTTTAATTATAAATTCATTGCATTGATTTTTTTTTTAAATTAACATTTATCATCTATTTTTTGTCAAACATAGAGTAGGCATTTTTTCCGTTTTTCTCATAAAAGAGCATCGAGCTACACATAAACATTCAACAACAATGAAACGAACTGATTCAAATAACACTTCATATTATCATATCATAATAACAGATATTACGTCGTTCGTTTTATTTTAGCTTATAAACGCTTTTAACTCAACAACAGACTGTAAACAAAAGTTTGTCACAAAGCAACAATGAGTAGAGGCAACGCGAACAACAAACAAACTTACAAAGCAAATAACACACAAGCAAGTTTTCAATAGGCTAGTTCCGAGACCAATTTTACTATTTCATAGACTGTTTTCATCGCAGTTTCCATTTCAATACCGATATCGTGAAGATTTTCGTTTGTGGCAACACCGTGTGATCGTTTTAATAGACAACTTTAATCTGTTTAATAAAATATTTAACCCTTATTATGCCCAGTTTCATTTTATGATACTTTTTTTAGTAATTTTGGTACTTACATGTCGTTTTACATCTGACCTTAAGCAGTTATTACAATTTTTTTTTTCGGGTACACATTTTTTTTGGAGAGACCTCAGGCATACACACTAATTATTTATTATTATTACTAATACCGTACTAGTTACAACTTTATTCTTAAATTAGTTTTTTTTTTAGTTTGTTTATTATTTTTATTATTTTAAAAATATTGAACAGTTCTATAGACGAACAATTAATTAAAGTTTTAAATTTAAATGCATAATTTAAAATGCCTAGAAATATTACTTTTAATAAATTAAGAATAGTCCCAATATTATTTTCATAAAAAACAATATTACATATATTCTTAATTTTTATAAATAGGCGGACGGTATAATTGTAAATCATCTGATGGTAAGTGAGAATCAACCAAACTGAGATTTTATCCTGACTCACATAACAAGTAAATTATTATACATTTTGGATATTCCTTTATTCATACAACTGCCTAGAACAAATAAAAAAAAACAAAAGCGTGCGAAACCGAATAAAACAGCCATTATTTTTTTCTTTTTTGGCGCGGACAGTAACGTAAGCTCAACTGTATGATTTGGTGATTTATTTTAAGATAAATTCTAAGTTATTTAATGTTAATTTATTAATTGTTTGTTAGGATTTTTTTTTAAGTAATTAAAATTCTTGTCTTCTTTAAAATCACTTCTGTACGCTAAATATACAATTTAAATGAATATTAGTCTATAAACAATGAATTGAGTATATATCACCAATATTTTTGGCTGTACGGTTATTCCGTTTAAGCAATTATACATTTATTTCGTTACCCCAGAGTTCAGTAGATATTTTAATAATATCGATATCATCAAAGCATTAATCTTACTATCAATCTTTGGTCGTAACTATTTGTCAACCATTCCACGATTTAACACACAATGAAACGAGGGCCTTTTCATACTGAATGGATGCGAAAATCCTTTTTAATGCCACAATGACAAATGTTTAGTAATATAACCTGTAATAATTCTATTACGACATTTGCAAAGAGTGAGCAGTGTGAAAAGAGGATTTAATCTATATTTTTAAATATGAAAATGACAAGAATAATCGGTAAAATAAAAAAAAAACATATGTATAAAGGCCTTTTAAATAACTAAGCCATCGTTATATTATTATATACATTTTTTGTCTGTAATAATATTATTTAATATAACAAATTGTATCCACACGAATCTTCTCTTTATTTAATTGAGTATCAATAAATCTTTTGTAAGATTTCCACTTCAGAAGAAATTTTAAATATAATAGTTTATTTGCGAATGGCTTCAATTTATATTCGTTCGTTCGTTTCGTTATTTGATTAATTATTGAATGAAATTTTAATATACCTTGATTTATTCACACGAAATCAATTTATTGTTCTGTGTCGCCGTTCAGTCTGAGTGTAGCTTTACTCAAATCTTTATCATTAGTCAAATATCCGTAACTAAACAAATTGAGTGTGTCATGACAAATGAATGTCACTATTTTATATAAAGACGACTAATTTGTCAATGTTAGATCTATCTAACACTGTATAAGCATAAAAAATAATACTTTCATCTGATTAAAAGGATAGGGGCTTCCTATTTTGAATTCCAAGTGGCTTTCGCAGAGTATGAGCCGCCCATCTTAATATTTCTTGTTTTGGGGTTTTTAAGAGTCGTGTAAATATATATTTCGTTATTAAGTGGTGCATTTATTATCGACATAAAAAAAAAACCTTTGACATAAAAAAAAATAATCAAAAAGGCTTAGAGGCTTCAAGGTGATTTAATCCTGAAATAAATTTATATTATATACATATTAATGAAAAAAATATATATACGAATTCCATATCCGACTGTTGGCTTTCTCTGATCGTTAGGAAAAGTTTTGACACTTATCCAGCACGCTGCTCCTATCAGGTTAATGGATACACTTATGGAAGAATAAATCGACACGTGTAAGTTTCTTCACGATGTTTCAATGAGATGAGTTACAAATACGAACTAGGTACCTGATAACTGAGGTATAAGTAGCCACCACGTTCTATTGTATATATAAAAAAAATTCCAATATACGACTATAATAGATTCAATATTAAAATCACGCTTCATCGAACATTAACAATTTCGCCGTATTAAATATTATATGACATTTTCGTGGAGAAAAATATGTTAATACAACTCGTTTATTCATGTGGTATACTCTTATATTGATTTATATATTGTATTTATATATGCTAAACTACTATTAAATATCAATATGGCCATACACAAAAGAAACTCCTACTAAATAAGGTACGTCATAGTGTGCATAAACACAGGAATGCTTTGCGTTTTGCCACTCTCATAATCCGAACAGCATTATCTGCTTTCCAAGGCATGGGATCACCAACACTACTAGCTTACAAAGAACTAATGACAATTTGTGTATATAAAACCACAATCACTTTTTATGTATTCTATCCACAGAGCACAAAATAATCTCATCTAAAAATAACTTCAGGATGGTCACATATAACAAAAGAGATAATGAAATATTATTTTTCAATGTAAAACCTTCATGGTTGAAGTGTATTTGAATAACATTTGGAGAGAGTGTTTGGTTAGGGCGAATGTCAAGCGTGAAGTATCACGTTACATTGGTTTTTGAACAAGTTTCGGGTATCCTGAGTTTTTAAAAGAAAGCATCAACTTTACTCATCAATCATATTGTGACTACTTATAGTCAGATAGCCCATTTGTCTGTCTACTTGCCTGAATATCCTTATTTCCGTATGATTGATGATATGAAGTATTTCCTTATGATCACTAGGATATCCGAAGTGTGTTATGAAAATCGTTAGCAACATTGAATCAGCTACTCAAACGAACTCATTAGACGAATGCTTACGTCACGTTTTGATATTTGCATGTTTAAATAAAAATGCAAGGAAAAAACAAAAATTATTTTAATTCGTCTCTCAATAAAAATATTATGGGATTTGTTGGCAGACAAGCATATAGGCCACCTGATGGTAAGTGGCCCATAGACAATGGCGCTGTAAGAAATATTAACTATTCTTTACATCGCCAATGCGCCACCAACTTTGGGAACTAAGATGCTATGCCCCTGGTGCCTGTACACTACAGTTACACGGGCTCACTCACCCTTCAAACCGGAAAACAACAATCGATATTTGATAAGTTGATCTGATGAGTGAAAAAAATATATTGATACATTGTCTAGCAAGCTGTTAAGCTAATATTTTAATTCACAGTGTAATCATGCATCAGTTAAAATGGATAGAAACATGTAACATGATAATCTTATTATGTAGAATCATTGCATTTATATAAGTACGGCGTAAGTTAATTACAATGCACAGTGCTTCTCAACCTTTGGTATATTTTTTATTTATTTAAAAAAAACGAATTTATGTATTTATTGTAAAGTAGAGCTCAAGGCTGTATACCCCTGCTAGGCTAAGGTATTCATCAGTATAAGGAGACAGTTGGGAATGAATTCCACAATGCTGCTCTAATGCAGATTGGTGGACAAAGATTTTATTCCAACACAAGCTGGTTTCCTCAGGACTTTTCCTTCAACTCCGAGGACGAGATTAAATGAATTAATGATTTTGCGAATGCTCACGATTCTGAGCCATTGAGCACATGCCATTCTCCTAAAAGCATCATGGACAGACCTAATGGTTAGCCATTAGGTCTGTCCATTGGCCTTCTCGCTTCTCAAGGCTACCTTTCGTCTTCCATTCTAGCCAAGTGCCCAGCAAATCTCCACTTGAATCTTATGATACGCATCCCAGCGTCTTCGACCTTCATGTTTCGTCTAATTTACTATTATATCTATAATAATGATATGTCATAATAAAAAATATTCCGGGCCTAAGAACCACTGTCCAATGTCAGCGGAAGAACTGGGATACCCTCACCTTGGCCTATGGAAGCTGCACTTCACAACCGACACAAATTATTCATTATTCAATTATGAATCTTAAGCCACAAATCATAGAATACAATTTACAATAAGATATATACAATGAAGGAAAAGCCGCGGCCGAGTACTTTATATAAAATAGGATTACTGGAATAGTTTTATGGCCAATGGCAATAGATTTTAAATCTACGTTGACTCTTACAATCCAATTAGTGTTGACACAATTATCAATCAAAGACATTTTATTAGGTAAGTAGACAGGCAGGTTTCCTACCTGTCATCACCTCTGTCTAAGGTACGATAACTAACACTGGTTTACTAACAATGAAAGCCGAAACAAGTCGTAACTCAGTGATAAAACTAAAACAAATATAAAGAGCTTTATTTTTTACATATAGCAAAATTGGACTGTCTGTTTGTAATATTAAAATAACCGATTATAAAATGCATGTATGTGTTCACGGCACATATACCAAAATATCATTTTTTACAATTTGTGTCTGTCTGGCTGTTAGTTCCGGCTAATCTCTGGAATGGCTGGGCCGATTTTGACGGGACTTTCACAAGCAGATAGCTGATGTAATTAGGAGTAACTTGCGCTAATTGTATTTTGAATTAATATTTCATAATAATAAAGTTACGCTAATACACAATTCATAAGTTGTAGTAAATTCTGCGAACTGATCAATATTTTTTTGTTAAATTCAAACGCGCACGAATTCGCGGGCACAGCTAGTCTGTAAAATATAAATGTTGGGCATTAGTTATACACAATATGATATAAGTTACATATTAAATTCATCATTAAATTCGCTTGCCCTTGATTTGTGAGACTTCGTCTACTGGTTACCTGTCTGATGCCAACTCATGTTTTTCTAAGTAGTCCATATACCTCCTTAGTTGTTTTCGTGCCCGATTGACAGATATGCTTATCAAATGCCGCCTTTTACGATTCACACGAGTTCTAATAGCTTTTATTCTTATTAGGTCTTATTATTGTGCCGGAACCACATAACAATTTCTAGGTATTTTAGTCATCAAATATTCATTTACGTATATACGTTAGACATGAATTAAATATTTAGTATATTATTCTTATATAACAGGCCTGTGAGGATGAGAAGTATGCAACAGTAAACATAAGCTTTGGATGGCTGAATGTCCGCAGATTATTTATGTACCAGAAAGTTTATGGAAAACCAATTGATGATTACCAATTCCAATTTCCAAAACAATAAAAGATTCCATAGAACAAAAGATATGAACAAAACCCTATATAAAATAAATATATATAAGTATTATAATAGAAAAGTATATAAGACAATGAGTAAATGTATACCACGTGCACATGCGACCTTGTTTGAAGTAATCACTTACAAATAACCTTCAGCAAGAGTAAAACTGATTACTTTGTTTTAATTTCAATTTGGCTAGAATCTCGGTGGTAGGGCTTTGTGCAAGCCCGTCTGGGTAGGTACCACCTGCTCATTAGATATTCTACCGCCAAACAATAGTACTCAGTATTGTTCTGTTCCGGTTTGAAGGGTGAGTGAGCCAGTGTAACTACAGGCACAAGGGACGGAACATCTTAGTTCCCAAGGTTGGTGGCGCATTGGTGATGTAAGGAATGATTAATATTTCTTAAAGCGCCATTGTCTATGGGCGGTGGTGACCATTTACCATCACAACACATAAAAAAAATAAACGCAGATACCGAAAACCCGCAATAATATAAATTAAAAAATATTTTGTTTAAAAAACTTAATGTTTGAAATGGACATGGCTGTTCTGGACAGTGGCAGGTGATTTTGATCCGTAAATCAACAAATATCTTCCTAGAATCAAACTATTTTGGGTACATCAAATCATCCTGAAGCAGTTTTACTCACGACTTTGTTCTTATGAAATGACATATCTTTCACTCCCTTAGGATTTGTGCCTCAAATTTTGTTCCTCATGTTTCTCTGATATATCTCCGTACTACATAAAAGTCGGTGTAACGCCTTAAGCGTCGGAATGTAAAAGGCCAAATAGACCTATTTCCACATCTAGTAGTAATATAAAAAAGTGAAAGTAATTCTGGCTGTTACCTCCTCACACTTAAACCGCTAAACCAATTTTGGACGAAATTTGCAATGGAGCTACTTTGAGTCCCGAGAAAGTTTTTAATTCTCACTTCTAAGAGGTAAAATTGGGGTGACAATGTATGGGTTATGTTTTATAAATGTCGTGCGGGTAAAGAGGGAAGGTTTATCTTGTATATAAATATGGGTTCGATCGGGATATGTAGTTCTTACGTCTTATTCGATTTTTATATTAGAATTATTAGCATTTATATTTAAATAATAAATTTCTTTTTTTTTATATAAAATTCCCAAAATATATCATATAGCCAATATAAATGTATTAGTGTCAATATTGTAGCGATACGAAGAAATTAAACATATCGATATGTTGAAAAGCGACGGACTTACATTAATAGCATTAGCGGGCTGGCGAATTAGTGATGTATGTTATTATATATTTATCGATGTTTATTTTAATATCAGTGTAATTGACTAGATTAAAAAAAAATGTGCGAATACAGATGTTACATTGCCTTAATCCTTTGAGGGCATCGGTTTATTTGATAAAATAAAAAATAAAAAATTCATCTCACTTGTCATACACAGCAATCTTACTGCTCCAATTTACATATATATATATATATATATATATATATATATATATATATATATATATATATATATATATATATATATAATAGATATTCGCTAATCTTTGAGTTAAAATGATGGATTTTTTACATCGTATTAAAGCATTTCGGATATTATAGAAATATACCTCAAACTATTCAGAAGCGATTCGATTCAATCGATTTACAAAAAATATAATCAATATTGTATAATTCGAATTCGAATCCAAATACGCTTTCCCTCTTTGTGTGTCACAAAATGCAGAAAAAAACAAGTACGAATCAATACAATTGCTATTTTTAATACGATATTAACTTCAAGGTTTTGATGAAATACGCACAATATCAAAATCAAAATATACTTTATTAAAGTAGGTCATTTTATACCTATATTAAGTGAAGCTACCACCGGTTTGGAATGTAGATTCTATCGAGAAGAACCGGCAAGAAACTCTGTAGTTACTCTTTTTCAACATTTAAATACCTACAAAGTTATGTTAACCAAATAAAATTATATATGTATATAATATATCCTGCCTGGAAGTCAACAAGTATACTACCAAATACACTATATTCATCGACCCAAATGTATGAACAGGCTACATATTTCCAGTTGATGACCTGTCTTATCCATATAAATCTAAAAGATGTAAACTGAAAATAATAACAACCTCTAAAATATACTATATATAATAATAAAATAATATAAGATAATTTTTATTTTTTTTAATGATATCGATAAAATACTCATCACTAGAGTCTGTGGCGAACCACTTTGAAAATTCGATTAACGTGTTCACTTAGCATATTGTTGGCCATTGTCCCGTAGGACAAGTTCTGGTGCGGTTTCGTTCGCGAATATTTTTTTGTGACTTATCATGAATTTGTGGTGACTAACAATTGGTGAGTAAACTTTGTTTAATTCGCTAAATGTCATAAAATGTTATAAAACCGTTTAAGGACATATTAACAATTACATTAAATGAGCGACGCAAATATTTGTTACTAATTACAAATTAAACATTTGTGTTACCAATGATTCTTGGATTATGGAGTTTGGGAGTGCAGTTTTTAGATTCACATCCGTGCGTTGAATCCGTTATTGACGGATAAATTGGTAAATTTTTACCCAATTTAATGTAATTGTAATTCCATGGAAAACTTAATTGCATAATTATACTGAAATTAAATTATTATTAGACTATATATGAAATATATGTATATATATATGTGACGAAGGAAAACTTGAAGTGTTCAAGTATGCTAAGCGTTATCTTTAAATATATATCAGCGTTTTCTCTTTGTGATTTAGAGCAAAAAGATATTGATATTGTATGGTATTTGAATGAACTTGGTATTAGGGTTATATTAAACCCCATCTGGATAGATATCCCCCACTCAACACATATTGTATAGCTAACAGCACCCTTAATGTTTCCCATAATTTTTCTTATTATTGTGTTCTGAGTTGAAGAGTAAGTGAGCCAGTGGAACTACAGACATAAGGGACATTTTAGTTCCTAAGGTTGGGGCATTAGCCATGTAAGGTATGGTTAATAGTTCTTACTCTAAAGCCTATGGGCGATGGTCCCACTTACCATCACCACCATCATCACCATGTAGTTCATATGTCCGTTCGCTTAATATTTCAAAAAATACAAACAGCTGAACGGTCATTCCGATGCAAGTGACAATTTTCATAAAAAGAAACCCCTACTAGACCAAGGAGGCAATTCATTATCGGAATTTCCATATGTTTAGTATACACTTGTCAGGACAGGTCCTGGCTTGGTACAGATAAAAATAAGATTCAATTATATCTGGTATGTTTTAATAAGCAGGTGTAAACAAATATAATAACAATATATTGGTAGTTCACCACTGAATTTTCATGTGCTTAATTTGTGTTTATAATTCGGCTGTGAAGGAAAACATCGTGAGCAAACCTGCATGTGTCTAATTTCAAAAAAATTCTGCCACATGTGAATCCACCAACCCGTATTGGAACAGCGTGGTGGAATATGCTCCAAACCTTTTCTTCAAAGGGAGAGGAGGCCTAAGCCCAGCAGTGGGAAATTTACAGGCTGCTAATGTAATGTAAATGTCCTTTATTTCTCCCCGTTGCGAACAACAGAAAATAAAACAACTGTGACACACGTCAAAAAGATAAGTGTAGGCATAGTCTTTTCTATAGAATTTATAGAAAAAAACTTAAACTTTTCATACAAATTGATCTTTTATGAATTATAGTTTTGGCAACGTTCGCTTAGAAAGCGCACGGACTTACAAAAATCTCTCTGACTACATTGACATAATAAGCTATGTCTTTTAAAATATACAACATATAAACATACTACAATGTGTATTCTAAAACTATATACTTGTTTCCGTCCCCCGCTTCGCCCATATGTGAGGCAACTGAAATCAACCACAAAAGTAACAAAAAAAACTCACTTAAGCATAAATTTAAAAATTAGTTAGGTTTATAGTATAACATAAAAAATTCTTATCAATCGGACGAGTAACTTTTCCATGAGTTCAGAAAAAAACAAAACACCTTAACCCTACTATTATTAAACTTAATATTACTATTATTAAACTAAAATTCAACACATATATAAAAATTATATAATTAATTTTATATATACATAACCCAAATACATCAACAATATTTCTTTATTATGTTAAAACGTTTATTTTAAATCCGTCAATAAAGATGAGGGTCAATTCTATTAGTGCTAATGCATCGAACGGACATCGGATCCGATATCATAGAAGCAATATCATAATATTAAGTACTTTTACCTACATCATACAACATGTACCTACATATTTAACATGATGAGATGTGCTTTTTAATACGTCATTCGAATTAAATAATTGATTATGTCATTATGAGACAAATCTATAATAATAAGGATGCTTTTAGGGTTCTGTACTTCTAAAGGAAAAGGAATCCTTATAAGATCACTTCATTGTATATCTGTCCGTCCAGCTGTCTGCCTGTTTGTTCATCGATATCCTTTTTCTCAGGAACGCGTAGAATTGTAAATTAATACCAAATACTGACGTCTGCGGTATCTTGGAGCTGTAAAAAAAACAAAAACTAAGTTTGCGATAAGTTAATCAAAAATATGGCCGTTAAAGTCGCATTTTCCATACATTCGCAAAGAACATCAAAAACTTAAGGGTACTGGGTCCCATTGACCTAGAATCATGAGATTTGACAAAAAAGAATATCCTACAGCATAATTTTAAGAAAAAATCGCAAACTGTAAATTTGTTGTTACATCTGTGTATCTTTCAGTATTGTGCCATGGTAATGATTCAAAATGAGGTTCAAAATGTTACCCTTACATCAAAATTGAGCGAATTCAACTCGCACATACCCGTTTGTTTTGTAATGCCTAACTGAAAAAAAATATCAAACCAATATACATAAAACTTATACCAGAAGATGCATATTTTTAAATAAAAAGCTGCGCTTTGCAATTTCTCCCGCCGTAAAGACTATTAACGTGACAACCGTAAATTTGATGTCCTTGTATTTTATTGTTAAAACTAACTGTATACCCGGTACATAAACTCAATGGATTTTTTTTTTAAATAATTATATAGAATTTGTGGTAACCTGCCTTGCTTAAATTTATATTTATATTTATAGCATCTAAAATGGCAGAGTTCCGTACAAACTTCCATCCGAAATTTCAAAAACACTTACGTTTCCTGCGACTTTTTTTGAGTTTGAATTTAACCCTGTTAGATAATGAATTTGCAAAAATGTTATAAGATTTGTCTTTTACTTATAATCAAAAGACTAAATACCGATTTTTATATTTCCAACATTGAAAAAGGCCAATTTCTAAACAAACCTTCACACTCAATGTTATTCTCATAATAATAATAATATTTGTCTGGCACTCATAAACTGAAGCCTAAATGCGTATTTCCATAAAAAACTTTCACCCCACATTTAACTCTATTCGGTCCTGTTTAAGTGCGTTTTTTTGACGTTTGCAAGATTCGATTCAATTTTGATGCAAGGGTAACATTTTGAATTTCATTTTGAATCATTTTCACCCCAGCGATAGAGCTCAAAACCATAGAAAATAATAGCAATACAATGTAACACGATAAATTATTCATATTAATGGAAATATTTAAATAACTATAAGCTTAGTTATATAAGTAAACAAATATATATGTATCTAAGAAGGTAATTATGTACTATTGTATATTACGATCGTCTGGCTTTGGGACAAGGATACTAGACGCATTACTTCGATGAATATTAATTCGGATTTCGTAAAAAAATTGAGACAGCGAGACAGGAGGTAACATCTTTTAAATTGTTGTTGTTACATAAACATTATTTTATTATTATTAGCTTTAAATAGAATATGTGCTAAATTAATAGCAACATTAACAAATACATGTTCATCAAAAAGTTATAGTATCATTATTACATTTATTTACATATTAAACATTTAATTATTTTTAAATATCCTTTTTATTATACAATCATAATATAACAAAGCTAATATAAAATTAAAAAATAAGAGTGTTGTTGAGAAAAATGCCTTAAATTGTTAAGTATTTCCTGGTGGGGTTTCGAAATAATTTCAAAAATTTGTTATAATTGTATCGTCCAATTTTTCATAATCAAAATCGATTAAGAAAACGTCGAGTTAAGTTTTTTTTGCTTAAATAATAGCTCAACTTAAACTTTTTATACTATTTATTTTATCGGTACAATTGAAATAAAATTTTAATTTGAAAAACTTTTAATGTGGTTTTAAATTAATCTATTGATCACTGCTACTTATTTTTTAGCGTCGAAAGAGAGATTTCATGGAAAATTCTAGGCGCTTTCCAAGTAAATAAAAAATAATTATGAAATAGGTCACGAAAGTTTTATAATTTTAATTAGATAATATTAATAGGCGGAAAAACCCTTACCTTTGCCAAGTCAGATCACGTAGCTCTATAAATATATTTTCAGCCTTTTTACAGGTATTTAATTACTAACGACTATTTGGCGTACTACTATAATTGGTTAGTGCAATAATAGTCCTAGGTTCGAAATCATCGTGTAAAATATTCGTATTTAAAGCGAGATGACTGTCTTTTCAGATCCTTGACATGACTTGACGTAAATATTCCACTACTAAAACTTGGTTTTAACTTAAACCTTATTCCATCACAGACCTCCAGTGCGGATGTAGACTCTAGAACAATCGGTTGGGTTGTGTAGTAAAACGTTAATCACACAAACTTTCCCTCTAGATCAATGTTGAATAAAACATTTATTCTTATTTAGTTAATATATAATCTAATAGGAATAACTAAGAATCGTTTGCATAGACCTGTATCCAATCCCCAGCTATAAAAATAAACATTCACCTTGAGCTTCAATCTCATTATAGCTATGCAAATCTCTTATAGAAATCGCGCAAAACTAGCACTTGACATGGTTTGCTATGTTATGTTTAATATACGATGTTATTAATTTAACATGCTATGTTACGTTATTTATATTTAGCAAGAAAATTGCTGCAGAAATGCCTATGTACAAAAACATGCTTATTCTTTGGCGAGATATCTTCCAACACGTCCAGGAAGGAAGAAATAATTAAGACAAATTAATAAGAGGTAAATACGTGCAATCACACAAAATCTAGATTAAAAATCAGATTACTATTATTATAAAGATGTAAAATTTGTTTGTATGTTAGGGTAATTTACGCAACTTAGGATCCAATTCAAATTTTTTTTCCCTGGTATGAATTTACATTATTCATGAAGGTATATTTATGTGTTTTATGTATTAAATTGCAAAAGCGTGAAACCAAGACGGGTCGTTAGTATAGTTATATCTTACAAGCCAATCTTTAGCGAGACTACTCAGCTGCGCAAAAGATATTATATTAAACTAGTGTGTACAAACACAGGTGCACTCTCTATGCCCTCACATTCATAATGCGATGGAACGACAACTCCGACTCGACCGGAGATCACATCAGGCGCAGGACCAACGCCTTTACGTGCTCTCCGAGGCACGGTAGTGTACACACATCAAACTTCCAGACTCCGAGCTGTTACTGAGAATTTTCAATATAAAAACCCAATAACTTTTTTCGGCCCGACCTGGAGTTTGAAGCCAGGACCTCGAGATCTTTGGCCATATATCTAGCCACTAAACCAACGTGGTTAATATAAAAGTACAAAGACAATAATCCTGTAACGTAGTTACATAATATATTGAAATATATTGTAAGTTTTGTATAGATCGAAGTATATTGTTGAATAATGTGTTTTGATAACCTACACAATACTCACTGAGCCAGAATATTTTTACGAAAAAACGTTATATATGTATTATTCCCTCGAAATTAATTCTTTTTATCTCCCTCTAAGTGATAATTGTTAAACGAATTGTTTTCTATCAATTATTTCCAAATACGTTTAGTTATTGAAGAGATGTGATGCTTTTAAAGTAAAACAATATCGACCTTGATCAGATAACCTTAAAATAGATTGGCAATATTAGCATCGAGAAATTAGACAGACTTATGCGAGGACAAAGTTTTATTCTTTTATGTCTTTAATCAAATATTAAATTATTATTATAATTTCAAGGGTTGAGCCTTGAAATTAAATAATTCACATGCATTTTAATATGAACTTTGAACTGGATACATGCGAAATCAACTCAAAGATTAGTTATTTTCTTTATTTCCGCTCTTGATATGATTAATTCATTACAATACAATACATTTGCCACCAATTCATTATGACAATAAATATTTACTACTACGTTTTATTCTTACGTTCCATGTTATGTTGGAAGCCAGTATAATTGTAAAGGCCTTATGTTGGCATTGTAAGACATTGAATATGCAATAAACGACTTATGCACTACAACCTCAATAAACCATCAGCTAAAGCTCACAGACGACTTACTGGCATTTTGTTTTCCAAACTTATTGCCAAAAACACAATACATAATACGTATTCATAGTCAGTACAGTTGCTTACTAAAATAAACTCAATGAATGATATGATTTTATTAAATCTTCATTTGTAAACATTTTGTGAACTCGTTTTTAATTCATAACATTAATTTTATAAGAAAAATATTTCATAAACATTTATCTTGAAGCTGTTACATTTCTACTGGTAATAATTTAGTCGACCACGAATAAACCTAATAAATCACCGAATATCTGGCGATAAGCTACATAAAAACTCATAGTAGTCACGTATCTTACAAAATGGGTTCATCAGATCGTAATTTTAGACTTTGAAGTCTCGAAATGCTGAAAAAAAACATTCATTTTTATACTTTATACAACAATTTGCATTCCCTGAAATAAGTTGCTATACTGTATTCCAAGAATGGTACTGTTTATTTGTCAAGTACTCGTTGAAGTTGCTATCATTTGTTTTATTTTCCATTTTTATATAAAACCGTACAATATATGACAGCCACTGTATTCAAATTTTATCAATATTATTACGTCAGGCTTTTTTGGAGCTTCGTATTATAATATTAGATCAGTAATTCTTGAATACGTATTACTTGTATCTTGGAAAAGATTTAGCTCAAATTTTGTAATTAGATAGGGCATTAGCATTAGCAGCCTGTGAATTTCCCACTGCTGGGCTAAAGGCCCCCTCTCCCTTGAGGAGAAGGTTTGGAGCATATTCCACCACGCTGCTCGAATGCGGGTTGGTGGAATACACATGTGGCAAAATTTCGTTGAAATTAGACACATGCAGGTTTCCTCACGATGTTTTCCTTCACTGCCGAGCACGAGATGAATTATAAACACAAATTAAGCACATGAAAATTCAGTGGTCCCTGCCTGGGTTTGAACACGAAATCATCGGTTAAGATGAACGCGTTCTAACCACTGGGCCATCTCGGCTCTTCATTAGATAGGGTGTGGCTCTTTAAGTTATCTATATAGGTGACAAAACGCAAAATTTACGCAAAAAAGGAACACATTTTTTGTAACTAATTATAATTAATAATTATTATTAGAACAAAGAGAATCTCGGTCGCTTAAGTACTGTATATTATCTGTGGATCACAAACTTTACTATGATAGAAATAATTTTAGCCCATGATGCGTCAGTGCATATGATTGATGTTTGATTCCAAGATTAACGTGATTCGAATACGAGCGACTTCTAAACACTATGGTAATATTCTATAAATACGTTTCTCTCTAGGATTTAACTGTTATATTGCTAGAATTTCTGAACCAGATCTCACACATTACTGATTTAATGCAACAATCTAACATTCACTCATAAATATTATGCAAAAAATGTTTTTGGAACGTTTTTTTTTTACGGTCTTCGTTAAGCGTCATGCCAGACGACCTCTCGTTCTCTTTCCTTTTGTTGTCTATCTCTTTCCATTGCATTATATGAATTGACCACCGAGTCGATGTAGAAAAAGTTCATTAGTTTTCTATGTTGTCTTGGGGCTGGATGTATGTGGTGCCGTCGTTACTTCTGATTTTCCATAACACAAATGCTTTAGCTACTTACATTGGGATCAGAGTAATGTACGTGATGTTGTCCAATATTTATTTATTTATTATATAATATAAGATTATTTAAACGTTTCTTGTTATTATTATAATTCACCTGGAATTTTTAATAACTATTTTATATATATTCTCAAACGCTGTTAAATTATTCCATTATGGATGTTATTTAGTTCATAATATATAGCGGAAGCAACTTCGTTTCAACCGAGAGTCCGATGACGCATCCCTTTTCAAAACATATTAAAAAAAAATAGTATAGTTACAATTGTTTTTAATCAGCAGGAGAAGTTGTTAATCCTATCTATGATATTTCTAATATCATATTAGATTGAAAACATGAAACTTTTATTTGTGATTGCGCAAACACTTTTGCCTTAATTTTTTTACCTAATTAGCTAGTCGGCGTTAGCAATGGCTATGGCGGGTAAAATCGGTCGAAAGAACAACATATTATAATATGCTAAGATTATATTTTGACATGAAGCAACCAACTTTAAGTATTCTACTACTACATAGGCTAGGCTAGGACTCCTTCCTATCCTCCTTCCTATCCTCGTCACAGTACCATCCGTAAGCGATCGCGTGGCGCCCGCCGAAAGACGGAGAGGGTACCGCTGGTTTTTTAGTGGGTAAACCCGGCGTACCTGGGCGCACTCGGCGTCCAGGGCTCCGGGTAGTCCCACAAACCCCCCCCCCGTCCCACTTACCAACACGTGGGGGAAGCGCGTAAAGCGTTTTTCCAGCGAGAAAAAAAAATAAAAAAAAAACGGACCTCCTATCCTTTTTCAAAAAGCCTTAAAGTCTATTCCACTGCGCTATTCCAATCCAAACCGCATATTTAGTTTTTTTTTAAGAGGTCTCGGCATTTCTTATATATGGTTGGTATGGTATTGGTATTTAACCCAAATAATTAACCCATGTTTGATAGTTTAAGTTTAATTATACATTTTGGGGTAATTAAATCTAAACTACATTACAATCTTACTATTTGTAATTGTTCTTATCACTGAGTGGGAATACTTGAAAGTCATCATAAAGTCGATACGGACTCGGTCCATAAATTTTATAGTCGTTAACAGTCTACTAAAGCTACTGTCAATAAAACAGCGGGTATAACTTTGCGTACATATTATAAAATCGATGAACGTTTCAAAATAATTACAGATTAATGAAAATTTCATATCAGTAAATGTTCATAACCAACCCAACATTAATAATTTAAGAAATGTTAATTACTACTAATACCGGTACTGTCTTTGCAAGGGTTTGATAAGTGTCTATACAACTTTTAGATTAAAAAAAAACACTTAAAAATAACTCGGCATTTCTCTACTATATTGCATGTATTATCCATATAAACTACTCCTTAAATCACTCTGTTTATTTATGAAAATCGCGTTAATATTAGTTGTGTAGTTAAGGAATCTAAGCATACAGGCAGCAGGTATGTGGTTTTTGTAAGCAGTCAATGCGGCATCGCCCATGGAACCAAAAATGTTTAAACTATATCCTATAACATTGTTTCACTTTGTCTTATACGAGGATACCCCCAAAACCTACCTACCCACTATTTTGTTAACCGTCAACGTCTATAGCGAGATAGCGACAAGTACGATTAAATACTATTTCCTTTCTCCCCTACATATAGCATAATAAATATTAAGATATTTACTTAGTATAATATAACTATTATAATATTACAAATATTAAAATACCGCTTTTGCTAAACGCTCTTATTTCCGCTGACAGTTGGACAAGCATGCATCGGAGCCTGGTATTTTTACTTTGTAAACAGGCACTCATGAACTGATTCTGATCAAAGGGGCGATCGCCATATGGGAAAGTCGAAACAACAGGTGTAATGCCTTCGTTAATAATTGTCTAATGTTAAACACGGCATCGTATTATAATAATTATTGGTTAAAATTTAAAGTCCCATACATATATTTTTAAAATGAAATATATTTAAATATCATTCTTTTTTAAGTTTCTTAATTAGTCTTTTGATTTTTTAAGTCGAATATTCAATTTCTAACCAGTACTTTTTAAATTATATTATTTATAATAGAATATCATATTCCTTAGCAATATTTGAAAGTAAATACATTGTTATTTGGATAATTACTGAATAACTATGGCGGTACTATATAAAAAGTAAATTAATTTTTTATTATATGAATAATTCATCCAAATTTCCTACTGCAGCGTAACGGTTGTCTTATAATAATATGAAAACTTTGACTCATTATTTTTTTTAAATTTTTGAATTTAAAAAATAAAAGTATTTCTTAAATGTTTGTCTAAATCATTCTGACTGACATTCTATTGTATATTTAGTATCAACTTCGCACCCGTGCGAAGCCGGGCTGGGTCTCTAGTTATTATATACTAAGTGAAGATATATCGACACTCTGAATACCAACTATAAATATTAGTGTTGTTTTGTTTAAAAAAAAAGTCGATAAAATAGTTTAAAATAACAATCGGAGAGCTTAATACAGTTAAAGTTCGGACAAGGTCAATCGTTAGATAACTCAAGCCATTCTATATGTCATAACAAAGTACTTTAGTTCGTGAGTCAGTTTAAAAATTATTAAGAAACGTAATATATTTCGGGAATCAGTCAGATACGAAACGAAATTAGTTCTGCGCGAGATTCGAATCGAAACATACATGGAAAAAATCGATTCCACTTCAAATTACATAAACAATAAATTGATTTTTATTCGAATTGTTTTTAAATAATCAATTGCTTTGTTATAAGGAAATGTTCATTGTTGTTTTTTAAAATGTAGTTTTTAATATTGTAACTTGACAGTAAAGCGAGTTATTATAGGTGTTTTTTTTAAGTGACTAAATTAATATAAAAATTAATTAGTTTAACCAAAATTTACAAAATGAAAAAACGGAAAAAGAATAAACAGCCGCGGATTCGATTCGACATGAATACTCTGGTAATTGTTTTTAATTTAATAAAGTATATTCTATATTCAGTTTCCACAATATTATTTTATCATTTTTTTATTGAAATTACTTAGAATTAATAATTATATAATAATTTTACGGATACTTTTCAAGTGTTAAAACACAACAACAATTCAATTACAGATAACAAATATTTATATATGTGGTATTCTGTACGAACTCACTTTGCATTTCTATCGTGAAATGTTACCGATATTATGTGTGTAATATTTAAATGTTATAACTATTGCAATGTGTCCTCTTTTGGACTTCACGACAAATTTTTTCGGTGATTTTTGAGTTCGAAAAGTAGTCTCTTTGCTCATACCAAAGCTGAAATCTCTTAATATATGTTTAGTATACCTACTATTTCAAGCTGATCATTGTTACCTAGAGTAGTTGCATGGCTATCAACGCGTTGATCATGTGATGTATTCATACTTTTTACATAATAAATAATTTTTTTGTATAATACTGTATTTTGATCTACCTCGTAGGGTTCAGCCAACGTTTGCAATGTAAATTCAAAAAATGTGTTTCTCTACTATATTGTGCATATATTATACATATAAACCTTCCTCATGAATCAATCTATAAGAAAAAACCGCATCAAAATCCGTTGTGTCATTTTAAAGATCTAAGCATACATAGGGACAGACAGCGGTAAGCGACTTTGTTTTATACTATGTAATGACAATGATAACTTCATGACATGCGGTTGTTTTTTTCATGCGTTAATATTCTATTACTGGAAATAATGTAGGTAGCCGACCACTTAATGGTATGTAATCTTCACCAACCGTAGACATTGGCGCCTTAAAAAATATTTACCATTTCTTACATCGTCAATGCCCTGCCAACCGTCTCAACTAAGATGCTATGTCCCTTGTTACTGGCACATTTAACCTTCAAACTGGAACACAATAATACTAAGAATTGATGTTTACCAGTAGAATAAATGAGAAGTAGATAGTACTTATCCAGATAGGCTTAAATAAAACCTTACCAAGCTAATTCCAATATCATTCAACGTCTTTAACTAACTGATCCAAATCACAAAGAGTAAACACTGATATTTATTTAGAGAAGAAAACGCTTGAAATTCTTGAACACTTCAAGTTTTCCTGCGCCACATATATAGGTATATAACATAGTCTTCTTAATAATATAATTTGACTCCAATAATGCTATTTAGTTTTGCACTGCGACATAAAAAATCTATGTAAAATAGTTTGTTTAGTTAAATCAATTTGTCAGCAGTTTAACAATTTAGTTTACAATTTCAATCTAATTCTGCTTCTGTTCGTGTCTTCGTGATAATATGCGGAGACTTTGTTTTAAGTATTCAAATATTTCAATTATTTATTTATGATAACTGTATGTCTTCCTCAATTATAAAAAATAAATACAATCTAATAATAAAATATTACGATAAAATCTTCGTAAACGGTCCCGATATTTCTCTGAGCATTTTAAGATATTCCTTGTAGGTTTAAATTTAGCCAAACATACCTTACAAAACCCTGTATATTCACATTATTTGTTTATAATATATATAATATAAGAATATTATTTATTTAAAAACAAAGTCTTAGCACCCACTACCGGGACCAATTAAAACCATTCACGGACCCAGACATTCAGAAAATATATCATTAAATCATTTAGAAGAAATTATTATACATACGTTTATACGTATGTATAATAATTATTCGTTCACGATTCTTCGTTTTCTACGTTTATACGTGAAATATATTTAAGTTTGAAGCAATAAACGATGTGATACGATATTTGTTTATCGTTATGCCATATTTACCTCATAACGAGGACACTGGCAAAAAATGGTGGACCAGTTAAAGTCCCACTCTAGTGCTATAAAGACGTTATGAAATTGGGCTGCGCATTACATGAAACTAATAGAAGAAATAATAGCTAATATCTTGTTATTAGGTCAGTCAAAACAATAATTGCAATTCCAGACTGTATATACAGTATAGGCGTTCTAGAAAATATGTGAAAAACAATATAGGTACTTACCAATAATTTAATTCCCAAAGTTCAAAAATAAACATCCACGCACAAGGCGTCTGAAGATAATTGTTATCGTAAAAAAAATGGCGGTAAAATCGCAGTCACATTTGAATAATTTCCAATTAATTACACATTTTTTCGGCCTTTGAATATTTTAAATGTCAATCAAGCAAAAATTGCTGAACTTGTCTTGAATGAAATTTGGAATAGATAGCTTATATACTCATCTCATCACATTACACGCTGGCGGAAGCTATTTTCTTTTTATGTTGTAATCAAATATTATTTTGCAGTTAAAAATGAACCGTGGTTCGAGAGAAGAACTGCTTGGCAGCTCGCATGAGGCCGTGCGGAACAGCACGGTCGACTTGCACAGTTTCCAAGAGAAGCCGCTGACGAAGGAAGAGAAATCTTTCCTTCTAAACGCGGACAGAGGAGACTATGTTACTGTTAAGAGGTGAGTTTGTTTTATGCATTACAAGCTTTTATATGTGAATACCTGTTTTTATGTGTGAGTACGATATCGAATAGTGAATGTTTCGAGTAGCTCTGCTTATTTTCCCCGTGATACGAACTAAACCATCTGTGTAATAAACTATAAAAAATATATCTCTAAAATGACCTTACTATCCAGTGTTGTACAATAAAATGATGACGTAATTATTGTTTTACCAATTTTATTATATTCTCAAGTATAGATTGGTATCTTTAATGATGGTTTACAGACATTACTCCTATCACCTCAACACCTTGCGACCCGCGGTCATAGTTGAGAATTCTGAAATCCATAACATGAAGTGCGTTCCGTTGTCTATTCGAGTTCGTTTTTTAAGTATTTTTCTGCGAGAGTTTTCTTGAAATCCTTTATCGTTATACAATTATGATACATATATTAAATTATATGTCATACACTCACGACAATAGTGAAGCGATCACGCAATGCAATGTAATATGTATATACGAGTACATCCAGGCTACATGTGGGTACATATAAATAAGTCGCTATGTTTCTTCGATATCCCTTCGACTACTGATATTTCAATTATTTACACATGATACATATAGACAGCATTAAGACTTATAGATACAAAATATATTAATTATGTTTATTCTGTTACTTGTACTTGGCTGACACGCTACTGCGTGTCTAGATAGATATTGTAAGACGTGCGCGTTTATCTAACTGAACTCCTCCTAAACTGTTGAACCCGGAAAAATTTGAAGAAATCAAAATAATAAATTTTTCGGAACGTTTTCTTTTTTTTGGTGAAAAAATTATACATGAATTCTTAAAGGTTTTCAATACGTGTTTTAAACACGTATTGAAAACGTCCATACGTCCCATTTTAGAATTATATGTATTCGATTTTAATATAATTTGACCCACGGATTATGTTATAAAAAAAAAACGAAAACTTGAATTGGGTAGACTAAAATATTCTATATGAGACCTAATGCAAGATATATTAGATACTCAACACAAGTATTATAAATCTATCTAATAGTTAAATACTATCTAAACTTTGAAAATCGAATGTTCTAAATTATATAGCCTTGATTCCTAAAAAAATAAATAAAAAAAAATAAACATTTAAAAAACAATAAACTTTTTTAATCAAAGACAATTAGATTTGTTAAAAAAAGTGATCAAACTTCTTACGAAACCTTTTATGTCAAATCATCAAATATAAACTCGATAAGGCTTGTCTACATAAAATATAGCATAGTATAGCGTAACATATATTTTATAGCGATGTTTCTAACAAGGCTATAATTTTAATGATACCATGTGTCGTAGCAACGAGATGATATGTAGCGCGCGCTTCGCGTTACACGTCCGATGGATGCTAGGCTGTGTCGTATAACTCGGCGGCTGTCGCTAAGTCGTCGTGAGAATCACTACAAAAGCTAATCCAGTTTATTGGACTAGGAACCTCTGCGAGTTGAGTCAAGGGAGGTCAAATTGTATTATTCGAATTTACTTATATTTCTACGTATGTAGTACATATACAAACAATATAATCAAATTACTATGTACTCACGACAATATTTGATGAAATTTCCTTTATCAAAAACTAAAAGTATGAAAATTGACTTTAAAATTAAAGAATTTTAATCGAACAGATATTATATTGTTTTTTGAGCATCACAGAACATATTTAAATTAAATAAAATTGTGGTGATCCGGTTGGAAGGTTGAGTGAGGCAATGTAATTATAAGCATAAGGGACATAACATCGTAGTTGCTAAGGTTGATGTCGGATTGGCTATGAAATTCTTACAGCGTCAATATTTAACGGTGACTACTGACCATCAGGTGGTCCATTTACCCGTCCTACCCGGCACATGCTCGCCAAGCCCGGAAGGATAATGAACACACAAAAGCGTGTTTGTGATTTCTGTAATATTAAATTCCAATAGTTTCAATATATATTTTGACATACCCAAAATTCCCTATACACAAAATTCATGCGATAGAAGCGTTCAAAATGATTTATAAAATAAAATTTTATATCTTTTAAAAAAAGGCCCTCAATAAAAGGAAATTCTTTAAAAATATCTCAATAAATATTTAGTTAAATTAAAAGTAAACCGTAACAGGAAAAAATTAACTTTTGAAACATAAAAATAGCAACAGAGGCTGTAGGAAGAGGATAGCGTTATTATTTCAAGATAAAATATCTTATTTTTCAACTAATTCATGTACATTCCTCACGAATAAATTCTGTATTTGAATGAGAAACCTTGACTTCAAAAGTCTATTTAATGAATGGTCTGCATTTGTAAAGGGAAACTAGATTATTAAGTAGCTTAAACATAGTAAGCATTTTTACTTTTCATACATCAAATATACTTTTTTAATATTAATATTCAATAGTATTGCAGATTCATCCTCAGTACTGTTTAAGATGAATCATTTCGTCATTCATTATTTTGATATAACTTTATAAATATAGAAATCGAACGTCATGGAAGTTTTACAATTTATATCGATACATAACAACACTACGTTATCTGCTAAATATATTAATCGATGATATACTTATAACTTTATCGTGGATTAATCTGTGTTAATATATCATTATTCTTAATTCACATTATTATTCCTAAGATTAACCCGTACATACATACATATACATACATAAGAGGCACACAGAAAGACGAAAATATGTTTAATGTTTCATATTAAGACATATTAAGTTTTTTTTTAATGTGCAATACAATATTGTATATAAATGTATTTATTGTAGTACTGTATTAATTGCAACAATTCAATTTTGTTCATTATTAAGAACTTTACAACCGACATTGAATAAATATTAATTTATATAATAATTAGTTTATTCTGAAATTATAACAAAATATTTAATTTTCTCAGGTTGATAGAGGTGTACGCGAACAAGCCGGAAATACTCGACATAAACTGCGTGGACCCTCTCAACAGATCAGCTCTCATCGCCGCCATCGAAAATGAAAACATTGAACTCATAAAACTCTTGCTCGGTTCTGGGATTAAAGTGAAGGTAAAGATATCAGATAAGGACACAGAACGACTTAAATGAGTTAGACTAAAAAAATACATGTTTCAAGACAATTTTGTAGATTCGTAATTCATATCCATAAGGCATATGAATTCATTCAAAATACATCTTGTATTTTAATTACGTACAATAACATTTTTTACTTTTAACTATATAGCTAGCTAGCTAGCTAGCCCCGACTTCACGCGGATATATTACAGTTTCTGCTATACATGATTATTGTGAAAATTTAACCGCTTACTCAACACACGCCACGAAAGTTCGCAAAAGGAATAAGTTCTCCCCTTTTTTAGAACATTTATTTTTGATACTCCGCTGTTATCGGTCGTAGCGTGATAGTATGTAGCCTATAGCCTTCCTCGATGAATAGGCAATCTAACATTGAATTTTACAAATCTGACAAGAAGTTTCTGAGATTAGCGTGTTCAAACAAACATTAGTATAGAAAATTAAAATCACTCTTATTGCTTTTCTGCAATCTGTGCGAGTTGTTTTTTGAAAAAGGACGGAACGGACGGTATGTGACAGGAAGCACGTATTTGATTTGGTCATTGACCGTGCGGTTCTAGAGTTACCCGTCAGATAAAATAATAATGTTAATAATAAAATATATTTAACAAGAACATTTAAATGTCTATAATTTTTTTCGCCCAGAGGATCGGAATTACGATCCAACGGGGAAATGCCAATCTGGCCACCATTCCACGCCATCATGATATGTAGATATTAATATTTTTTATTTGCATTTAATTAAAGTGAAAATAGCTCTCACTCCCTCTTGTCACGTAAGTAGCATAGAACCTTCTCCGAAACATTTTGTTTTAGTATTACACAAATAGCTTTCTTAGTGTACTTCAATTAAAAAAAAAATAAAAAAAAAACGTCATCTATTCCGTTTATTCTTAAAGCTTTGTAAATTATATTACGTAAAAAAACAACTTTAAGTACGCTTCCATTTCACTTCTTTAAAACTAACTTTATATTAATTCTCTCGTCACTAAATTAATCTCGTACTTTATATAAGACCGAGACACTCAGTCGTTAACACTTAATACGTAAAAACATTTGGAACAGTTAATTAAAAAAAAAAAAATTGAATTACTTTTATTAGACTAAACAAACTCACACGTCATAAAAACTCTTTTATATAAATACTTTTCAGTATTTATATATCTAAATAGTGTGTCATACTACAAAAGAACTAAAACAAACCAGACATATTTAATGCTTTTAACAAGTGTATTGTTCGTGTGCTTAATAATGAATAAAAATTAAATTTACTTAATAATAATTTTTGCACGAAATTTCCCGATACAGAATTAATTGGAAAACTAAGCAAAATTAAATTAATAGCATAATAGTAGTAATTACACTATTGTATATTTCGTATCGATACCACCCTACCGGGTATAATTTCCTGTAATTACACTCACTAGTCAAACTAAAACAGCAATACCTAATGTAAGCGGTTACCACAGTCCTACCAGACACATCAAATACACATACCATCAACCTCAACGAATCAAAAAGATCCAAAACAAAAGCCGCAATACCCGGCCGTTTTTACGTGAGACAACAAAATCATATTCATTGCCCATTGAGATTTACAGTTAGAATCATAAGATGGCGGTTATGGAAATTTATGGCGAAGGTATTGATGTAAACTATCGGGGAAATGATTTCCCAAAGGGTGAACGCGTGTTATATTGAGACATATTATTCTTTTGGTATTAGGAAACTTCTAAGTATAGAAGAGAAAATCTATAAGTATATAAAGTATAGTTTTTATTTAATTCGATTTTTACTTGGAGGGTACTTTTTTTTCTTTGCCGCCAAGTATGGCACAAATTATAAATACTAATAAAGCAAATAAAACCTTAATGGTACTTAAAGCCAAGATTTCCAGTTTCAAGACACGTGTTCTAAACACTGGGACACATCGGATTGCTATGTATAGGACATTTTATAGTGAAAATACTTTTCACTTTGTGGTAGGGTTTTGTGTAAGACCATCAGATATTCTAACGCCAAACGGTATACTTAGTAACGTCGTGTTCGATTAGATTCGAGTGAACCGGTGTAATTACAGGCACAAGAGACGTAACTCCTTAGCTCCTAAGATTGTGTGCGCATTGGCGATATAAGGTATAGTTAATATTTCTTGTACCAAATGTACCTTGTATTAAATATTATTACATATTAACACACATATGTGATGACTACTTACGATTAAATGGCCAATTTGCCAAAAAACCTAGAACTTATATGTATGAAATACTCATATCAATATCGAAATAGATTTGCCTTTTTTCGCACTGACTTCAAAAATATCTTATTATTGCGAGTGTTTTTTTTTCAATCTAATAAAATTGTTATTTTTCAGTTTTAATTGAAGTGTGCATTCGTGCGTACAGTCAATCACACACGTATGTATATTTATAACCTATGTGTATATACTGAAAATAAAATCACACCGATTACTTTAAATCATAAATGATACATATAACTTCAACTAGGTAAATTAATTTCAATGAAACGTCAAAGCAGCAAAATTATTTAGAATCATTACAGACAAAATCATATTAAGTACCCATTAACAACAAATTACTTAAACCAAGGCCCAATATATATAAGAATTATAAAAATTAAATTTACTAATGCCTTTCAATTTTCTAGTAAATTACTCCCCACACAAAACTTTTACTTGATGAGAAGTGATTCCATAATATTAGCGGTCAGTAACATTTACTGCAATGCATCATGTTATAAAAACGTTCTATTTTTAAATTAAACTACAAAGTTATTTCAAATATATAATACTAGCTGAACCTGCGGCTTTACTCAAGCGAAATGTATAACTTCACCTATAGCACACAAACCGTCACGCGACTATGTACCGCCTTGTGGGGTAAATAAAAAAATAGGTATCCTGTCTAGCCTTCCCCGGGAATCAAACTGTCTGCATACCAGAGATGACAGACAGAGTTATTTTCGCGTTTATATTATTAGTATAGAGTCTGACTTTCGTTCACTCACCGTCTGCTCACCTCAAAACAACAGCGTTATATATCGTTGTCTGTCTCTTCCTCTCTTGAAGGGAAGGCTTAGAAATTATTTCACCACACTGCTCCAGTGGCACTTGGTGACTAAATTTAATCCCGCACTTGCAAGTTTCATGCAGGATAAATGATGAATAATTATAAACATATATCAGAACCAACATGAAACCTTGTTTTGCTTATAATTTTAATCCACAGAATATGACAAGGATTTTTATTCTTAAATTAATTTATGTTTAATTATTAAAATTTTAAATTAATTGTCACTAAAATAATAATATAGATATTTTTTTATGCTTTCAATCATTTCAACCAATCGATCAAAAGTCATCCAAAAACATACAATGGATATAACGATGAAATAAAATGAATTCTTAAACATTGTGAGTGCCCAAAAAACGTGAGATACGTGACAATTAAATAAAGTTGATTAACTTAAAATAATAAAAAAAAATGTAATTTGTCTATATACCTTCTAATTTTTTTTAATGAATTTTAAATCTCATATGTGATTACTAGGTTTTGTGAATTTCAATTTGGAAAGGGGTGACTGATTAACTCTTTCGGTATATTATACGTACATACTTAAATATTACAATTATATTTTTTCGCTGTAAAGTCTCGTAATTTCGATAACGCATTAAAGCACCCATGCATCCTTAATTTGATACTCGACGCGAAATATAAAGACATTTCACATAGTATGGAAATAATATTATTCGAAATATATTTTCATAAAAAACTCTTTGTGAATACTTTATGTACTGTATTTACTACCTCCCTGTCCGTACAAAAGTAGATGAACAATATATAAAATCAATAATTATTATATTATCAATATTAAAGTATTGCCTGCGCAGAAGTTATTGTAATGCATGAATATGTGCGCACACAATGTGATCTCTATTCCTTCCCAGTCATAGCCCGATGAGCGTTACAACACTCTCATATATTTGTATGTATGTAGGTATGTATGTATGATTTGGCATGATACAAAAAACAAGTAATCCTTAAATGTGGCTAAATGCTATAATATTACCAAGCTGAATTTTAAAAATCGAACATCATTTATTCAACCCATAATAATAAAAAAAATTAAATGGCTGATATGGTTATTTCCGAATCAAATATCGTAGAAGTACACCTGCAACGTGAAATGACCTAGAGTACCAACTTACGTACCATAATCGAATTACAACGATTACCGTATGATACTTACCAGTTGCGAATAAAAGTATTATCCACGTCTAACTCCCTGTAGTATGACATGACACTATCCAGGTAAACTCCCAGCATCCTATAAAGAGGTTTTATTAGAGCCTAGAGCTTGCCTGTAATTGTATTAGTAAGAGCGGGGTCACAGTAACCGTTTTAACTCGTAACACAGGTTATGCGTCAAGATTTTTATAATATTTTATCTTTAAACTTGTAAACACCTGCTTATAAAATTTAAATATATCATGAAGAGCTATTTATATCCGTAAATAATCAAAATATACCCATATAATAAAGTACTTATAAATATTATAATTTAAGTGTAATGTTAAATTAATTTAATAAAATTTCCAATGTTATATAGATCTCTTGATCTTTAAAATCAAATATTAGAGATTATTCCACAATAGAGAGATACAAATGTGGAAGACTCATTCGAGACAATTTCGCCAAACACGAGATGAATTAAACACAAATAAAGCTCATAAATATTACATGCTTACCCGGGCTTACACCCGCAACCTTCGGTTGAGATTCACGTGTGTCAGTGACTAGATCACTTGGACATGTGGGTTCTCGCAATTATCTTAAGATTATTTTAATGTCCATAACTGCTTACTATCCATAACATCATTACCGTATATTATTATAAAGAAAAACCAAGTTTGACTTCCCCAAAATTGAAAAAAGTCGTCTAGCCGTCAATACAAACAAATTATACAGGGTGTTTCGGTATCGCTATTAATACGCGAAGGATATTGGTGTACAAATCACTACAATGACACATGCTGTACCATTTGGTTGACATTCAAAGTAGAATAGTACGTCAACCGAGGTTAGGCCAAAGTTGAATCGTAGCACGAGAAATTTAAGCCACAGTAACTTTCATTTCGGTTAAAAATTTGTTCTTTTTTTAAATTCGAAATACATTTATTTGGATCGAAGTTCTTTTACTCGGCTTAGAGTAAAGTCGTCACGTTAGGAAGAAACGTTAAGACCCAGCCGACATCAGCCTCTTTTTCTTTTTCTTTGTTCGTTGTCTCTCTCTATTATGTGTCTATTATTTACGATTTTATATAACATTCTTTAAAAATATTTTTGGTATTTTTTTAAATCACACAGGATTTTTAAGAATAATTTGATTTCTTGTCATGAAATCATTTTCAAACGTTGTTAATTAATTATTATTGAGTCTGTTACATTATTAAAATTATTGTAGTTTTTTTTTGTTAACACGTAATATTATAATATGACGAAGGCAATTTCGTTCCAACCTGGTGCCCCGTGGGACAATAACGAATTTAAAAAAAAAGACGTGTCACGACACAATGAAGCATAACTTTTGTTTGTTGATAATTGAAAGTTATTAATTATAATATATATAATATACTAATTTTAATATGTTATGTATGACTAAAAACGTATAGGTTTTTTATCAATAATAATACAGAGGAAGTTAGAACGTTTCCTAGGATCCTGATGTAAAGGTGCATACGGCACAAAAAAATAGTGATACTCTTGAGTAACGAAAGTAATAAGTTTTGAAGTGTTACTAGTACTCATGTGTGTACTACAATTATTCAGATTAAAATAAGAAAAATAAAAATGTCGAGCGTTCCTTCAACAATTCCATGATGGTATGTTATTTCCTAATATGTTCATGATATGCATAATCAAAGGTTTTGGATAAGTCTCAGAATATTGTTAAGACACCGTGTGACTTTATATACATACATATAAAGAAATATACTACAAGTATATATACGATGATAGAGTACATATACAATCAATAAATATTGTTGTAGATTAATGTTCGATTAAACAATTATTGACTTAATCTTCTTTAAAGAAATCTCAGACCATCAGATAACCTAAGTTACTTCAACGTACGTGTTTAGCACCAGTACTTACAATGTTAAAATTAAAATGTATACTATCAGAAAATTAAATAAGGCGAACGTAGTCGAAGTAGAAATGAAAAGTAACTTTTTACATAGATTTCATAACATTATCAAGTTATTATGTAAATATATTGGAGCCAAATTACGTAATTTAATTTATGTAATTTGCCATTAAGTACTTTCAATATTACATTATTTTTTTACATTAACAACCTGTAAATTTCCCACTGCTGGGCTTAGGCTTCCTCTCCCTTTGAGTAGAAGGTTTGGAGCATATTCTATCACGCTGCTCCAATGCGGGTTGGTAGAATACACATGTAGCGCAATTCCGTTTCAACGAATTATAAACGCAAATTAAGCACATGAAAATTCAGTGGTGCTTGCTTGGGTTGGAACCCGAAATCATCAGTTAAGATGCACGCGTTCTAACCACTGGGCCATCTAGGCTCAATATAAGTCTCTATTTGTATTACGTATTTATTATACTATATCGTATTACGTATATTATTTTTTTCTATTTTTTTTAGCATTGATTAAATAACCAAACGAAACGGTTTTGCTTGTGGTTTACGACAAAAGCTATTAATTAGGCTAACAGTTATTTTACAGCTCATCAATGTTATCCCTATAGTTACTTGTAAGCTTAATCTACATAGTTATTTTCGACGTGATTACATTACAATGCGTCTATTTTATTATATTTATTTATCAATAATAGATAATAAAATGAACCAATGTCAGCTAAGAATCTAATTTGTTATATATCTTGAACCTGTTATTAAGCTAGACCATTCACCTTTCAAACCGGAACACTGCAATACAAAGTAAATGATGTTTGCGGTGGAATAGTTAATGGGTGAACCTATAGGGACACCGCTCTTGTTTGAACAACGCCCAAGTCGTGTCAGCTCAAAACCAGTGCAAGACTGGATATAAGTCCTGTATTGTGTTATGTGTTGAGTTTATGACGTGTATTGTTATTTTTGCATGTAAATCTAAATAATTCTTTCTACAAGAAGTAACCTAAGCCATTGTTTAAAATAATATTTTTTTTAATTTAAGAGTCATAAGATATTTGATGTTATGGATACCTATATTTAGTATTATATATACTTACTTAAGCTAGTAACAGACGTATGTTATAAGACCACAGAGGGTTCGTCATTTTATTGAGTGACAATTTCAACGTTCAGAAATATTCAATTGTAAAATGTTGAAAAAAAAATGTTACATATTATTTTGTAATAATAATATTATAATACATCACACCTTGGAAACGAACGATCGCCTCACTACCGTATCACCACGGTGGTGACTTACCATCGTAAGTCTGGTGACCTACGATGGTAGTTATTGGCTTCCTTACATCGCCAATGCGCCACCAACCTTGGGAGCTAAGAATACCTTCAGTCCAGAACCGAAACGCAAAAATATTAGTAAAGGTTTAAAATAATAAAATATTATTAATATAAGTACAAAATTACATAATTTAAATGATTTGTAAAATGAAATAACGTCTACGTGTCTGTAACACGTAATTACTCGTAGTTTTACATTCATGTTGGCCGTCTGACCGGCTGACAAACAAACCCACACACCAAACGTTTGCAGCTAGAAATTGGAATTTCACACCGTAAATAGGATTAGTAGCGTGCAGAACAACCTGTCACTGGCATAAGATTTTTAGGGGATTACTTGAAATTAGGTTAATTGCGTTTCAATATTTACGATTCAATAATTTCAGAGAATTTAATGTTACTACGAAAATCGACACTTAAAGTTTTTCTGCTTAAATATACTTTATATTTATTTACTACACTTTTTACTTTATATAATAATATAATCACATTAGACATAAAATAAATTAAATAAGATTGAATTACTAGGTCATTGATTAAAGTAATTCGAATTGACCGTCAAATATTTTCAATAACATGAAATTGTAATATAAATTAACCTAACATGTTCCACAAAATTAAAACCTTCAGTTAAGGGTATTCAGAAAACTACCGTCGGTAATATATGCGCATACGAAATTTAACATCGAACTTACTAATCCATTGACATATCATTCGCTTGATTAGACACGACATGCGACTTAAAAGAAACACTCTATATATAGCTTGAGATATCCCACTGGACAAAGGTCTTCTCGACTTCTTTTTAGGAGAACAGTTATAGAGCATATTCAATCACGTTTCTACGAAGTAGATTACTGTTTACACATGGAGTTGATATATATGTATTCGATATGCAGATTTCTACACGATGCGTTTCACTATTGAGCGCAAATTGAATTATAATCACAAATTAAGTAAATTCAATCTTAGAGGTTATATCTAGACTGGGTTTGAATTCACAATCTTCTATAAAGTTTCAAGTGTTCTAACCACTGAATAATTACGGATCATTGCACATATCAAGAATAATAATCGTGATTTTGTAATATCTGAAATTCGATCTTAGGTAATCAGAACTTTTTTAAAGTTAAAAGTTAAGTTAGTAAGAAAATTTAAAAAGTTTTATTGTTTCCTAGCCGAACTATCTGTAACCACGTATTTATGAATGAAGATACACATTACTTTAATATCGTTTACTGTTTTAGGCAATAATATTATATACTAGCCTAAATATAATTGTGTTATTGTTTCGTATTGAAATTAAAATACTCCTTAAGATGAGAATAGAACTTTATAAGATTTTTTGTTCACAGGATGCGTTACTGCATGCGATCAAGGAGGAGTACGTGGAGGCTGTGGAATTGCTACTGCAGTGGGAAGAGGAAAACCATGTCCCCGGCGAGCCTTATGTAAGTTTCGTCATATTACAGAAAGAATATACATAAAACATAACATAAGCAGCCCGTAAATGTCCCACTGCTGGGATCAAGGCCTCCTCTCCCTTTGAGGAGAAGGTTTGGAGCATATGCCACCACGCTGCTCCAATGCGGGTTGGCGGAATACACATGTGGCTGAATTTCGTTGAAATTAGACACATGCAGGTTTCCTCACGATGTTTTCCTTCACCGCCGAGCACGAGATGAATTATAAACACAAATTAAGCACATGAAATTTCAGTGGTGCCTGCCTGGGTTTGAACCCGAAATCATCGATTAAGATGCACGCGTTCTAACCACTGGGCCATCTCGGCTATAGACAGAATATATAAATATAAAATGAATCTGCCTTTAAAAGTTACTTTTTTTACAAAGTTTATAATTTCACCGGTTGATTCCAATTGATCGATTACTTACTACGTTTGTACAAACTCTTAGCACTGACGATAATTCTACTAATATTAAAAGAGCGAAGTAGTTTCTATTACGATTTTATTATTATTTTGACGACCTCCGTGGTCTAGTAGTGTGTACACCGGTTTTCATGTATACGCCACTCCGAGGTCCCGGGTTCGATTCCCGGCCGAGTCGACGTAGAAAAAGTTCATTGGTTTCCTATGTTGTCTTGCGTCTGGATGTATGTAGTACCGTCGTTATTTCTGATTTTCTATAACACAAGTTCTTTAGCTACTTACATTGGGTCCAATATGTTGTCCAATAGATATTACATTACATTACATTAGCAGCCCGTAAATGTCCCACTGCTGGGATAAAGGCCTCCTCTCCCTTTGAGGAGAAGGTTTGGAGCATATTCCACCACGCTGCTCCAATGCGGGTTGGCGGAAGCGGTATATATTACACTTCTACGCAAATACTACGAAATGTTTTTGATTAAAATTCGGAATAGAGATAGCCTACACACTATCTTAACACATAGGCTACCTAACACACTCCTCACCCCTACATTTCCTTTTTTTTTTAATCTATGATTATGTTATACGAGTATAATATAATACTGTAAATAATTAGTACACGTTTTTTAAATATTCATCTTTTTATAAACAAAATCTTCTATTATGTATGAAGTTATGTTTGCTTCGTTACTTTAAATGTCTCGACTAAAGTACTAAACGTAGTTTACGTTATGATAATATACTTTTTAATATTAAATTCTAAATAAAAATATATGTATTATCTACCTACTTTACGTTTAAATACGTTAAATAATATTAATGGACTATTAAAGTAATAAACGGACTATGCTCAGTTCGTCGTAAATCTTCGCTTAGAATAATTCTAATGATTTCTGTACGAAATAACATACTTGTCACAGAGCTGGGAATCCGTAGACGCGGCAGCGGCAACATTCACATCGGATATAACACCTCTGATCCTAGCAGCGCACCGCAATCACTATGAAATACTAAAATTGCTGCTGGACAGAGGCGCCACTCTACCCGTGCCCCACGACGTCAAGTAGGTACAGGCCTTCGTAGTTTATAGCATAAATTACAAATAGATATTAAAAGTATATAGACATTTTATAATATAACGTTTTTTTTTTCAATTAATAAATTTTTATCGACACAGACGAAAAGGATCTATCTATTCATTTATTGGTCTATGTAGGAATTGCGCTTAAGTTCTCGGATTATAATGAACTTTCCTTATTGCGTTGATAGTTTTATCTTGTATACGGAACACATTTTAATAAAAACTATAATATGGATTGAAGAAATACTCTAAATTAGTATTGGTGTATTTAAGAAATCTGTCACTGAAGAAAATTACATCGTGGACAATTGATAATTGATAGATAGGACTTCAGTTGTACTGAAATAGTGTGTTAGTTATAAGCACCATATATTATATTTATATTATCGTATTTTTCAACGTTTCAGGTTTTTTATTTAAGCAAAAAGTTTCATAAATTGTAAGAATTTAGATTTTCGTCAGTTTTCAATCTCTTTAGATTTATTAATAGCTAACAAATTAATGAACTAATTTTACAAGCGAGAGCGTAACAAATTCTATGTCGTCTTATCTGGGAGTAAAAAATCTGTATATCTAGGAATCGAAATATTTAAAGGACAACTTATCATTAATTTGGGTGCGCTTAAGAAACAAGAAAATTAAAAAAAACGGTTATATATAAAATAGCAGTTTTATAAAATATACTTTCAACCATAATTGTTTACATTAAATAGTATATATTTAAATTAATTTCAGTAATACGGGTGATAATTTATTTTTTCAATATTGCGATTTGATTTAAAAATTATAAATATCTTAAAATAGAACCCCTTTAACAATACCAGATGTGGATGTGACGAATGCGTGAAATCATCTCAAGAGGACTCATTAAGACACTCCCAAGCTCGTATCAACGCGTACCGTGCGTTGAGCTCTCCTTCCCTGATCGCCCTCTCGTCCGCCGACCCTCTGCTCACCGCCTTCGAACTGTCTTGGGAGCTGGGCAGACTAAGCCGCATGGAAACTGAATTTAGAATAGAATACAAGGTAATCCTTGTTACTAATACAATGACGGTAATACTAAAAATCTTACACATTACTGCCTGACAGTGTTTAAATATAATTAGAGCAATGTTCACCAGCTGGGTGTTGCTCTAAATGACTGGAATGCCCTATTAACAACGAATATTAACATTCATCATATCGTTATGTTTGTGCTATTTTTCTGTGAAAACCCTCGATTAGAGCCAAAATTTTCATAATAATAATAATAAAATATATTCTGGTATTCTTAAATATATTAATAATAGAGAAATTAAGCATAGTAATATCTAACAAACTAGGTTAAACTCTGCTGTGTGAAGTGCTGTTCTCCTAGCTAGGTTATAAAACAGTCTGTATTAACGAGTTGCAGGCCGGTTCCTTTTTTTGAACTTAAAGAACTATTATGCACCATATCTTTTCTCTTTATGGCTTTTTGTTTATGATGTTTTTTACCTCGTTTTCACCGTTATGCTGCTAAATAAACTATGTTTTTCCAATACGAAAAATATACGGAAATAAAATACAAGATTATCTTGCTAAAAGGAAAAAAATATTGCTTGTCTTCATATAAAAATATATTCGAACCGATGATAATCTCTTCATTTCCTATAGACCCTTCGTCAGCAATGCCAAGAATTCGCCACGTCTCTTTTAGACCACACGAGGACATCACAGGAGCTGGAAATCATGCTAAATTACAACCCATGGGACTTTGACAGCTGGGAACCGGGCGAAAGACAAACGCTTGGAAGATTGAAACTGGCTATCAAGTATAAGCAAAAAATGGTAAAAAAGATCTTGCTATATTTCAGTTAAAAAATAAATTATCTGTACAAAACATAATGCTTTTAAGAGACATGAATTTGAACTTATGGAATAAATAATATTGACATTGTAGATCATGAAAATTGAAAAATTTTCTACATCATTATTCGCTCCATAATTAGAACTTAATACATCATTATCAGAATACTATATAATTCTGAATAAACAACATAATTACGCATCTCAGCGCCATTAAACCTCGTAACGAGGTGCTGTTATTTTTTATTTAGCTTGTAATTTCTAACCTAAAATTATATATGACCTAGATTAAAAATAAGCCACGAGGTTAGAAAATAGCCACGAAGCGTAATCTCATTTAGTAAACTAAGGATTCATGAACCCTTGTAGAGCTATCATTGGATATTAACTTGTTTATATATTTTTGTTTCGTTATTATGTTATTTGTAATGAAACGAGTAACAAATTGTTATCTCTAAAACAGCGACGGTATTCATATAAAACGTAATTATAAGCATTTTAAAATGTATCTTAATAAATGAAGACTAAATAAATATAATTAAACTTTATAGTATATGATAAAAAATTATAGGTATAAATATTATAAAAATATAACAGGCAGTAAATGTGCCAGAGCTGGGCAAAGGACACGTTTTGGAGTTAAATCCGCTAAGGTACACCAATGCTGTTTGGTTTGTGATTTTGTTTACACATATAGCAGAATTTTATTCAACCTATGCAATTTTCCTAGCGAACTTTTCCTTCACTAGCAAACATGAGACGAGTTATTAACATCGAGATTGAACCCTTAACATTCAGTAAAAATTCACTAGTTCTAAGCACTGGGTCATCTTCAAGATGGCCAGCTCAACTCCTTTTTTTTTATAAATGTTTTACAATTTTCGTTATATTTTATTACAGTTCGTAGCACATCCGAATGTACAACAATTATTAGGAACTATTTGGTACGAAGGTCTGCCAGGATTCAAAAGGAAGAGCATAGTAGGACAATGTGTACAGGTTTGTGAGTTTGCACTGGTACATGTTGTGACTTATTTGCGCAATCGAGTTTGCTCAGGCAAATAACTACAAAATCAGCCGATATTTAATCAGCGCTTAGTTAGTTAAAATCTTTTAAGTCTCAATCGCTGATATTAAACTAAGCAGCTGTATACACGTCAAATTTATCGTGTAACTTTTACAAGACACCGTCACCAGTACTAGTCTGTTTGCGCAAGTAAGCTCAAATAAAAAATTGATTTTATCATATTACTAATTATTTACTCTGTAGATACGCTAAACTATGTAAGTATATTTGCTTTCTTATAAATTATAGACTGAAATTAAAGATTAATACAAGTACGAATACACAACATAGTATATATAAATAACAACCAAGTTACTACTACATACTCAGGTACGCGTTTTCGTTTGCGTGATTAAGTTTTTAAAGTAATATTTACTGTCATTATTTGCAACAGGTGGCTAAACTCGGCGCTATGTTTCCCGTTTACTGTACGATATACATGTTGGCCCCGGATTCCGAATACGGCCAGTTTATGAAGAAACCCTTTGTCAAGTTCATTAGTCATAGCTCCTCGTATATGATGTTTCTAAGTAAGTATCAAATTTATTTTTCCAAGCAGCAATACTTAGTATTTTTGTGTTTTGTTTTGAAGTCTGAGGAGCCGTTGAATCTTAGTTTCCTAGATTGTTGGCACGTTAGCGTTGTAAGGGTTGGTTAAAACTTCTTGCAAATGTTTATAAGCTGTGGTGACCACTTACCATTAAGCGGACCATCCGCCTACGGCATATATATGTGATATATATGTGATATAGAATAATAAAGGTATAAAAACAAGTTTTCAAGGATAGAAGGGTAACCTAGCATATGCACCCCCTTCCTTTCACATGCCGGCAAAGCCGCAGGCAGAAAATACTAACAAATACCAAGTCTCGTATTGCTGCATTTTACTTCAGTAAGTCAATAAATTCTAAGTTATCCTTTGACTATGAATAAGATCTTATGTTAGCAAAGTCTTACCATCAGAGGAACCTCTGTCTCCTACTATATAATATTTTTACATTAATTCCTATTATTTCAGTGTTACTGTCCCTGGCTTCCCAAAGAGCTGAATATTTAGTTCTGGAATGGTCTGGTATATCTTGGTTGCAAGAGCTGGTCGAGTTTTGGAAAACCCGCGAACGAGGCTCCCTACCTGGTCTAATAGAATCCACTGTCATCATCTTCATAGCAAGTAAATTTGAAGTTTTGGCGTGTTTCATAATTTCTGTTGCGTTTTAATATTTAAATTTCCAAGTACATTATTTTTGCAATAAACACCATCCTATATCAATTGCTAATGGACTTAACCATAGAAATCGTTCAATTTACTAGTGTAGGAGTTTGTGCAAGCTCGTATAGGTAGGTACCACCCACTCATCAGACATTCTAATGAAGGTTGGGTGAGCCAGTGTAACTACAAGCACAAGGGACATAACATCTTAGTTTCCAAGGTTGGTGGCTCATTGATGATGTTAGGAATGGTTAATATTTCATACAGCGCCTTTGTCTATGGATGGTGACCGCTTAACATCAGGTGGCCCATTTGCTCGTCCGCCAACCTATATCATAAAATAAACAAAATAAAACCAGATATTTTCTTATTTCTTGATATCAATCGTCATATCATTTTAATATGTGTTATATGTGTAACCTTTGATTAAAATAAACATCATTTATTTAAAAACTCTTTTATGAAGTAGGTATTTGACAATATTCTTATAAAAGTTTCCTACTATTTTCCACTACTTATACAATGTGAATTGAATTTATTTATTTCAGGTTTAGTATGGGGCGAAATAAGATCACTTTGGGAGAACGGACTCTTAGAATATTTGAGTGATTTATGGAATATAGTCGACTTTATCACGAACGTCTTTTATATAGCTTGGATAAGTTTGCGTTTTTCTTCATGGTATATTGTACAGGTATGACATAATGGTTTTTTTTAAATATATCGAAATTTATTTAATTTAATATTCTTGAGGGTAAATGGTTGTGCACGTGCACAACCATTTACTGTGCTGTTATTCCTATCCTATTATCCTATATATATATCGATTAATTATTTATTATTATTTTCACAGCGGGATTACCAAAGCGGCAAGGATCCTTGGTACCCAAGAGAACGCTGGGATTCATTCGATCCAATGCTGCTCTCGGAAGGCGCCTTCGCAGCCGGCATGATCTTCTCCTTCCTCAAGCTGGTCCACATCTTCTCCATCAATCCCTACCTTGGGCCGCTCCAAGTGTCTCTCGGCAGGATGATCATTGACATCATCAAATTCTTCTTCGTCTATATGCTTGTGCTATTTGCCTTTGCCTGCGGTAACTACAAAAATCCTTTCGAATTTCTTATATTAAATGTATAATGTCAATGCATTACTTTATAAAGACCTTTTTGGTTAATAGGCCTAAATCATGTTTTTTTTTTAAATAATTTATTTAAAAATTTAACTGATTCAACTAATATAATTCAACAGTAAAGACGAAATTTACGTAATGTCGAACGAACTTTTGCTTTATAAATAAAAAGTAAATTCATCAAATAAAGCTACATTTGCTAATTTACATCAGTTATTGTTTTTCACCAGGTCTAAACCAGCTGATGTGGTACTACGCTGAGTTGGAGAAGCATAAGTGCTATCACCATTCTTCTGTTATTCCTGACTTTGATACTCAAGAAAGAGCTTGTAGTATTTGGAGACGATTTGCAAAGTAAGTTGTTCTAGCACAGGCTTAATACCGTGATTTCAATATTAAATAAATTTAATCATTTCGCACACACAGTGACACACACTTGTGTGTGACAATACCTTTCGTATATTTGCCCTGACCGCTACTGGCCACAACTCACTTAATATAGTGCGCTGGAATATTTCCTGTAACCCATGATCACATTAAATTAATATGGAGTGTACATAAAAATCCCAATAAATATCATTGTCCTAATCAGAGATTCGAACACAGGACCTCACGATCTTCAGCATTATAAGCCAGCTACACAATCAGTGACAGCTAAAACTACTTACTAATGTTTTTGCAATCTCTTAATCTGCAACAGTAATACTTGTGTATCATATATCTGAGTCAAAATCTGATTGAATTTACCACTTAAATCATACTTATACGTTTTTCGTATTTTACAGCTTATTCGAAACATCCCAATCACTCTTCTGGGCTTCGTTCGGTTTGGTCGACCTTACAACCTTTGAACTAACTGGTATCAAGAGCTTCACCAGATTCTGGGCGCTACTGACCTTCGGCTCGTACTCCGTGATCAATATCATTGTACTCCTGAACATGCTTATTGCTATGATGTCCAACTCTTATCAGATAATTTCCGTGAGTCTAAGAAATCAAATAATACTTGGCTTGGCCAATTAAAATGAAGAGTAGAATGTTTATCAAAAAAAAATCGGTCACCATATTGATGACATGTCTGTGCTGATATTATAAGGCTGGAGAGTTTATTTGTTTGATATCGTCAATAACTATCATTTCGATTTACCAAAACATTTTGTTTACAGAAGTCACAAAAGTGTAAAACAAAATGACAAATTTCAAAGGCTGACAATGCCAAAAGTATCTCTAAAAAAAAAATTAAAATAAATGATACAAAACTGTTGTTGCGTGTATGTAACAGTCATAAAGCATTAAAATTTAATGCCAACAACAACTAGATACGTAGCCAAATATTAAAGTCCCAACATTTTCAAACAATATTTAAATTAGAGCAACAACTTCACCGTATTTCATCGTAGACGGTTAAACATATTAATCAAATCCTCCTTGAACTAAATCATGCAATAACAAAAATACGATACATGGATATTTTTTTTTTTAATATAGAATATTCTTGCTTCAACCATACAAGTGTTCTTGTATTATATTGAATACGTTACGTCATTTGCTAATGTATGAACATTAAAATTCTTCTTAACATTAAATTTTATTAACTACATACATTTTAATATTTTTATGTAATAGGAAAGGTCCGATGTGGAATGGAAATTCGCTCGAAGCAACCTCTGGATGTCGTACTTTGAAGACGGCGATACGGTACCGCCCCCGTTTAATATCATCCCCACTCCAAAACATGTGAACGGCTGGATACAAAAGGTTTTCCATAATAAAGAAAGAGGATCTATAATTGTAAGTATGAGTTTGTCATATAAACACGATTTCGTCGTTTACACTTGTAAAGATTATACAGAGTGGCACCGATGTTATCATTTTATATGATTAATGCCCGTTATTATAAAGCTGATAAAATTATCGTAAAAACAAATAGACGAATAATGTGTAAAAGTGTTTTTTTATAAGCAAAATAATTCACACGGAAAATAAAATAAAGTAAAACACTATTTGCATAATTAGTCCAATAGCCTGTAAAAACGGCAACGCCGCGCGGCAGCGCGAGCGCTGGACGGTCGCCCTTCCCCCCCCCCCCCCCCGTCCCTCCTCACCGCTCCCCGCACAGTTCCCTTTGACTTCAGCCAGCATTACTTGAGGTTAATAATTGCGAATTTGTGAATGAATAGTTTGGAACGTTTGACCTATTTTGGCCATAAGTTATTGCCTGCTAGTATTTATGCAACAATATCTCCGATAACGTTAGAATGTTGTAAATAAATAAAATAAAAAAAAAGTTATTGAATGTATTTGAATGTTTTTTTGTGTTTGATCTTAAAACACCACATATTATTAGGATTATCATTTAATGCATTGACGTCACAGTATTGTATATAAATATTATTTTCGACATAAAGAATGTTTAACATGATTTGTTTTGGACTGCATTATATCCGTAGATATTATTGATTTATTGTTATTTATATTGCCATAGTTCATTTACTAACTACCATACGAACGAGTGGAAACAAAACTCACACCATTTATTTGGTCATATTTAAGTTCATTTTGTGCATCATAAGTATCTATACTGTTAATGCAATTATTGCTGTGCTGTAATATTGCGCCATTTTTTCTTATTTATAATTATTATTCAATACATTTTTGCATTTATAGACATCTTTTTTATTATAACAGTCAAAACAATCAACGAGTAAGCGAAACCTTAAGCGTAACCTCAGAATTAAAGGAAAATGATCAAGAGTTATGATAGTTTATCTAAGTCTTATAATCTCGACCCGGGGAATGCTTATCCATTAATATCATGAAAGCCTTACAATTCTTTCGAGACTTGTTTTATTTTGGCTTTTCTCTTTAGAGCTGATAATGGTGTGAATATGGCCAAAATTAATAAAACCCTCATTCACAGAATAAATCACGCGAGAAGGCCCGTCAACAACACGAAGCTATCATGCGTATCTTGGTTAGACGATACGTAACAGCGGAACAGCGAGCCAGAGATGAAGTCGGAGTAACGGAAGACGACGTTATGGAGATCAGGCAGGACATATCAACACTGCGCTTCGAGTTAATAGATATTTTAGCCAACAACGGAATGAAAACGCCGAGGATCAACCTTCAAGATACAACAAGTAATGTCTTATTAAATATGATCCATCTATTTGTCGTAACACAAAAAAGTTTTCGTTTGATTTTATTCAAACTAATCATCTAAATAGTTTTTATGTTTTGTTATGGAAGTACAAAAGGAAAAAGACATAATGGATGGATGGATTAGTTACACAAATAACAGATATCATTGATATTTTCTTACTGAATATTCATTTGCACCTACTTCCACTTATCCCCTACCTCTTACTTATAATAAGGGGGCTATTTAAGGGACTTTTGGATAAGTGCCAGGTAACCCACTAAAACAATCTTTACCCACTCCAAACATCTCATAACAACGCCTTAGGATACTTAAGCTTTCCACCGGCACACTTGTACCAAAAAATCTAACGTAACTATATTTTAACACAGTATCGGGCAAGAAAGGTAAAGTGATGGAGAGGAGGATCCTGAAGGACTTCCACATTGGCATCGTGGAAGGAATAATAAAGGACGTGATATCGAAGGAGAGCAAGCCTAAGGACGTGTTCAGTCAGATCGCAAAAGCTATTGTGAGACGAGGAAGTGAAAATGATAAGTTAGTATATATTAGACTATCGATATACTATGTTTAATGTTTTTATTGATATATTAAAAAATAAAACAAAAGATCCAACTTAATTTCATTCCTAGTTTTAAGATAAAGAGTACATAAAAACAACGATATAGCATTATTAACCTTAAGATATATTACCAAAAATATAATACTAGTGACAAACTTGTTATTGGATGAGGAGGTCTGGGCACTAAATGTTCATAAGGAGGTACCAATACACCTAAACCTCTATTCGAATTTGTTTTTTTTTATGTTTTTCACAGGAAGAAAGACTGGAACGCCAAAGTGCGCAGAAGCACAATACGAAGAGACCCCATCGGAACAACTGCTGAAGCTGCAACAAAGAAGAGCAGACAATCCCTGAGAGCCCACATCTTGGACAACGTGTCAGCTAGGACTATTGATCCTCAAAAACTCTTGCGTAAGATCTTACATTATAGTATTTTAGTATTTATTGTACTATTAGCAAAGGAGAACGAACACATGAATAAAAATAAACATATATTCACACAACATATTTTGACACAAGTATACTGATGCACGTGAATATTAAATATATTTTTTTAATATTTCCCAAATAAAAAAAATTGTTATAGTAAATATAATTTTTTTTAATTAAGGTATTCTAGAATATATAAATATTTTTAATAACTTCTAGAATACAATCCAAACCTATCTTCGGTAACACCGACCGCTCGCGTCGCGTACGCTAAGTTCATGAGGAGCAAGATCAAGTCTGACTTTACTGAGACGGAGAGCAAGCCAGATGATGAAGAAGGTGCTGCAGGTGAAGCATCTGTGGCTAAAGAATCTGGATCTCAAGAAGCTGGACCTAAAGAAGTAAAGAAAGGTAAGATAAATATGAAGTACTTTTTTAATAAAATACATTCGCAAAATAAATATACACAAAAGTTACATATTTGGTGGTAAGACTTTGTGCGAGACCAGTACTTACCACTTACTCATCAAATACAGCCAAACAGCAATACTCAGTATTGTTGTATTCCGAATTGAATAGTGAGTAAGGCAGTGTAAATTCTGGTTTAACGGACATAATATCTTAGTTCCCATGGTCGGTGGCGGATTAGTATTTTAAGAAATGATTGATATTTCTAACGACGCCAATGATGACCACTTCAAGTGACACAATTGCCCGACCGCCCAGCTATTTTATAAAAAAAAAAGAATTCTACTTTAATAATGATGATAATTTAGCGCTAAATACAGTACTATTTCAATATTATCAAATGATAATATAATGTAAATAGAAACATATGTATTTTCTTATTTTTAAAAGTCCAATTTAAAATAACATCAGTTTTTGGCTAACAAGAGTAGATACAAAAAAAAATTTATAGCTCTGTGTTCAATTACAATACAACTTACAACTGTTAGTAGATGTTCGAAGAAAAATTAGTTTTTATATATTTGTTTGGAGAAAAATCGAAACTTCCTCTATTTAAAGTCATGGATTGCAAAATATTAGTTTATTTCTTTATTTTACTAATTCAAGTTACCAACAAAATACACAATAATACGCTTTAAAGAAAAAAATATATATTATAATAATAAGACAAATTTCAATAGATCTAATAAGAATGGAACATATAGAGAAACTAGCTGCACCTGCGGCTTTACAAGACTTAACCCTCGAGATTAAAAAAAAAAGCCTGTGACCTTCCCGGGGACTCAAACTATCTCCATGCAAAATTTAATCTAAATCGCTACAGCGGTTTAAGCGTGCTGAGACAGAATTACTTTCACATTCATTTTAAAATTATAGATGATTTATCCGAAGTATAAAAGACTTAAAGCAATTTATAACCAAGGAATTACAGTTGTTACTTAGTATCAAATTAAAAAATGATACATTCAAAAATTTAACTTCGGGAATCGCCAAAAATATCAACATTGCTATTCTTTTAAAACTTAATATAAGACTTTTGTAACATTAGTTCAATTTTCAAATGAAATCTGGATTTCTTCACAAGATTGATTTAGTTAACATAATCTATCTACGAAATTAAATTTTAAATTGCAGCTTCATAGTTATGCTACGTTTGCGCAACTGTTTTAAATTTTCCATGCAAGCACATTATTTGCATAATCGCGCAGTACTCGATTTATTTTCGAAATGTTTTCCATGTATTATTTTAAAACTGAATAGTATAATACTGTTATAAGTTCATGTTTTAATTACTTTTAATATATATGTATATGTTTTTACTCTATAATTTGATTAACTTGAAATAACATTATTTGTAAATTCAATGGTCAGAATATTTATAATATACTTCGCATGGCTTCAGATGGTCCACCTGTCGGGGGAAAACCACCAACACAAGAAAAAGCAGAAGATAAAAACGTAGAAGCAAAGAAAATAAAAGTAGAAGCTGATATCGAAAATAAAGGTTAAGAAATTTGTGTTTTAATACAATTATTTTAATCCCAATAAAAAATATAACTGAGTATTTGATTTTAAATTAAGTTTGTATTTTAACGGTTGCTTATACAATATTTAAGGTTCTCAAGCTAAGACCGAAGATCAAAAACAATCAAAGTCTTCACCTCAAGAACCGTCTAAATCTACTGACGCATCAGCGTCTAAGTCCGATAAGGAAACCACACCTCAGAAAAAGGGCGAAACAAAAGACCATGTCATTCAAATAGAGGAACCAGAATCACCAACCAGTAGCCTATACATGACTAAGGAAGAAGATAAGAATCTGCAAAAACCTATCTCACCTACACCAAGTGGACCTTCAGAACAAATTCTCTCAGCATCTACTCTAGAATCCGATCAACAGAAGGATGCAAAAACTCCATCTGTTACAATTACGGTTGAAGAGCCAAAAGATGATCAACCAAAGGAACCTAAGAAGAAAGAACCAAAACCGAAGGAAAGCGCAGGACCTTCCAAACTGAGTCCATCACCAGCTCCACCGAAACCAGGAATAGTGACGGATAAAGGGAAATCTAAAGTAACTGGTAAAATAGTTTCGGGTTGGCTTTAGGTCGTTGTGAAAAAATAAACTCACAATAATATTTATATACATATATTAACAGCTATTATTTCTGTCTTAGATATTTTTATTTTTCTTTGACGTATGAAATAGTTAAATAGATAATTTTAAAGTTAGCTAAGTGCCTTAAATATGATTTTATTTTTATTAGAGCATATACTTCTATAATATATCAAAGTTATTGCACTATAAAAATCTCATTAAACACAATGAATTACACAGTCGTAATCAAATTACATTAATCGTATAGTTTCTAGAAATTTAATGCAATACATATTTCCAGTAAATCAGTAACAAATTAAATATTTACAAGTTTTATTCTTTATAATACTGTTTTACTATCATTGTTTCCATTGATATCCGAAAGTTTTATTCATATAAGCATACGAGTATATACACTATCTACTAACTTCGTACATAAACTAAATTCATATTATAATAATATATTTTTAGAAGATAATTTTATGTAAGCTTCTTTAATTTTCGACGCAACACAAACATATTTGTCATTTTTTCAATACAGCATTTATTTGCTTAATAAAATTAGCGCATGATACTCAACGAATTTACATTAAACAAGGAATGACCAAGTACTGACATATTAGTGAGATGATAAGTAAATATATTATTAATAGCAATAATTAGAATAATTTAGAATAATTATCTTAAACGGAAATCGAAATAAAAAAGTGAATCTATATAAAATGAAATCGATAATTTACACAATTTTAAATCCACCGTGAGATTGATAAACGTCGCTTGAAAATACGTGACAAAAACGTATTTAAAATATATACGAAAAGTTTTTCTTTTAAATGTGTTTATTATTGTTATTTAACGATAAGGTGTTAAAAAATATGCGATTGCTTGTGTAATTTATATATCAGTCTTTATTCCACATAATTACCTTATTAAACGCATTTTGTTAAAAGGTTTTGAAACGGACTAATGTTAAGTCGTTAGTTTTTTTCAAACTCTGTCACTTTCTGTATCCAAATTTTTATTTATTTAGTTTTACTGTAATTGTAATTTCCAATCTCCAATAATTGATTAATTGATAATTATAAGACAATCTATATATTAAAAATTATCCCATTAAATTAAGTCTATCAAATAATTATTTTATTGAAATTTGTTAAATACTTTATTATGTATAAAATGAGTTTGTTATTCAGTTTTCCATGGCTGTATTTAATAAATTTTAACAATTGTTTTAGCTTAGAATAAATTATTTCAATTAAAGTTAAATAAATGTTCGTTCTATAACTGTCTATTTATTCAACGTTACCGTTCGTTCGTTGCACAAATCTGCATGACAGCTACGCTTGATACTCATACTTCCTACTTTACTTGTGTGCGTGAACTTAGTGACTAACTATTGGACACTGTTTTTATCGACACATTCTCAGCTTTGTGACTGTATCGTTACATAAAATTAAAGTATTATATATTGGGTCAGATATAACGTATGTTCGGAAAAAACGTTGTCCTGCCATGCCGGTGTTAGAAGTGTAAATTTGTCATAAAATAAACAGCCGGAGCTGGCCATTAACAAAACTATCGACCCGACATAATTCAAAGCCCAAAGGGTCTTCCAACGAAGTATTCTTTGAAATATTTTAACTTGAAAGTACCTCAGCGGTAGTTTCATATTGGAAGTAATTTTACATTGAGGAAAAAAAATCACTTCGAAGAAAAATGTTACCTCAAGGTTGTAGTTTATGATTCCCTATGTTTCACCTTTGGGACTGTTTTTCAACCTTAGAAGGAAGTTTAACATACGGTGTTACGACGTACTCTATATATATTTTATAATTTAGAAATAAATAATCTTATATAACAGATAACCGATAATGTATATAAGCATCATTCGTTTCGTATGGTTTTACCTTAAACAGTTCGACGTTGTTTAAAATTGTATATCTAGCCTCCCGTCTCGACTTTACCTACCAGGTACAATCTAAATCATTCAATCAAATACACACAAAAATCATTGAAATCCGTCCTTTGGTTTAGACTTTCAGTATACTAGGGCTACACATGTAAAGATTTTATGCAAATATATATTATAGAGATTACAGTTTTACTTTAAAGAGTTATTTACTTGATAGGTTTTCAAAGAACTTTTAATAGTTGTTTCTCATCTCGTGTGTATTACAGATCGAAGCAAATTAGCAGATTGAAGGATTTATGCATGACTTAGCATGTCAATTATTAATCCCTAAAATATAAAGACAAATTCAATAATTCCAATATAAAAGAAACTTATCTTATTATTATGATCAGTGTGCCCAATAAAAAAAATTAACGCTATTATATCAGGAACCTTCCTCAAATGTCAAACTTTTTGGATAACCTATTCTGGGTCTGCACTCTGCAGATTATTTTCTACAGTCAGGTCGAAAAATCTAGAGACGACGAAATTATGTACAAAAATAGTGGAATTAAGGAAAACTAATTGTTTCTTGACTGCAGTAACCAGGTTAAAGTAGGCCAGAATAAAACTGGACAAATAAAAATATGGAGGTTTCTCTATACAGAACATCAACTTAAAAAGGGCGTAAAGCCTGAGCCTGTTCTCTCTTTGATAGAGAACCATCAAATTATGCCAATCAGAAAATGTAAAGTCGATTTAGCGTACTCACTTATGAACTACACCTTCCGCTTAGTTACTTAGACTTTGATTCAGGAGGACTATTCTCAAACCAAAAACTCTCTGCTGTGAGATTAGCAGAACACGAGTGTTAGAATGTGATATGTGATATTGACTATAACAATTATAAAATTTATTGGATATACATATCAAAATGGCGTATCACTTGTCAATATTTCAAGAGTGAGATACGAAGCGAATACTTACAGAATCGCACTGCAGGAGCTCATTCATTCAAACGTGAATCATACCGATTTTAAATTCTAAAGAAATAAAATGCCTTTTCGTTTGTATAATTTTACTAATTATAAATATAAAATTGCACTCTATATTATCATAAATTATAATATTTAAGTACATTATTAAATAAACATAATTAAAATTACTATATATTTTAACAATAATTATAATTTTTGAATCTTTTAGCGGTGATTACAATATGTCGGTCGGGTTATAAATCGGTCGGTGAATTTATAACGTTAGTTGTAATAATAGACAAACAAACAACTCCTATTTCTTATTCAATTATATTAAAAATAACAATGACCATGAAGCCGTACCTATATCTTGTAGCAAATGTTTTATCGGTCACAGATCGTATTCGACCTCGTCAACCTCTTCAGAGCATGTTTCGAATTTCATTCTATTCCCTTCATCTTTATTATTTTACACATCTTGTACAGATAATATATAGAAAATTACAACTATTTATAAATAATAAAAATAAAACAAATTTAAACAATTAAAAAAAATGCATATAAAATACACATTAATGCTTTTAATATACTTACGGCTTAAAACAAATTTAACCTTTAGTCACTGAAACGTCAGTCAAGGATAACGCCTAATTGGCTATAATATAAATACACAATCTAATCTCATTGGTCAACCAATGACCAATGTCAATTATAACGTCATCATGCCACTGCTTTCAACCAAATTAATTCATTTTTCTTTCATCAGTGTTTCAGTAACTAAATGTGAGGTTAACAAATAAATACAAAGCTTAATAAATAGATGCAAGTACACAGCAAGGCAACGTCACCTATATACTGTATATACAATGGTTAAACAACTTTTATTAGTAAGGAATTATGGTTATTTCGCAAAGCCAAGAAATCTATCGATATATATATTGCCTCGAAACTATCTCATCTGCTTTATTTCATTAATCATAATGTTTTTTTTATCTGTGTCATTTTTGTTTTTTTTTTTTTGTTTATTATTGATATAAAAAAAATATGTAAGTTATAAGAGTTCTTAGAACTATTTTCAATCGCACCACTGTGGCACAGATTAAAAAGTAAATAGCACATTTATATAAACAGTTTAAAAATGAAAATATGTTTTTTTGTTTACATCTTTGATGTTTTTTTTTCTCTTTAATTTAATAGCTGTTTCCTATAAACTAAATCTGAATGACGGATTTTGTTTTTAGATAGAACTTTATTATAAAATAATTGACTATAGAGCAAAAGCATTATGCATGCTTGCCTTATACATTATAAAAAAAAAATATACAGACCTGGTCTCATTAAATTTACGGTGTTTTCACAGACAATAAAATAAAACAACAAAAATACTTCTAAACAAGACCTATCTAACTCAATATTATGGCAGCAAAAATAATATTGTTGTACATTTTAGAAATCTTATAACCTTCTAGAATGTTCTATAGCCAACCAGTTTTTGGTTGCCGCTTGATTGTATTGACGTCATTAATCTTCTTCCCTGGAGGGAGAACGTCTGGGGATGGAGGGATGAGCAGTTCCGTGCTAGTCGATGTAAGCAGACGTGAAGTGTCAGGTGTTTTCTGCAAAAAAAGTTAAAAACATCTTCACGTTTAAAGTTTTATGGTTTTGATGTCATAATATTTATTTATTTATATATATATATATATACTAAACATAATAGACAGATGAATTTAGACTCCGACTGACCTAAAGACTGATACAATAATTATCGGGATGGTAATTAATGTAAATTGGAGGCCTTCTGTATTCTAACCCGACTGGGAAATTTAGGCTGTTGTAGTTCTTTAGTAAGCCAAATGATTCCGTCTTTTTCGTATCAGTTTATGTAAGGGTTAATTTTTAATCCTGAATAACGGTACTTAGTATTTACAAAGTGGCTTCTGATCTCGGTTATAAAAAGATTATTTACATTTGAGCTAACGCAAGGAGGTTTTTTACGATCTTAAGAAGCGGAATGGTTAATAAAAAATAAATAAAATGTTTAATTTCCTTATAAAATACCGACATTTCACTATTTTTAGAACCTATTCGTCATCAGAGTATTTTGATAATAGAATAGGCGAGTTATAAAAATATAAGTATTGTAAAATTAACCACTTTTTTTTTAACTAATATAATAATAATATTCTTTAATCGAAAATTATAAATCTATATAGTTTTTAAAGACGTTATAGCCTCTATTTAAGTATAAATTTGGAGCGTGTAGTTATATGAATTGTACATGTTCAGAAGAAATTTATACAAATCTTGGATCCCTTACGACCTATTTGCTAACCCTTTATGAAGACGTAAGTCAAAAAACATTCTTCTTCTTAGCAAAAGAATGAAAAATAATGTTCATTATAATTTTATTAATTATATATAAAAAAACAAAATTGTTTCAATTTATTATTTTTTGTCATCATGTCCATTATTTTCCTTTTAAATAATAACTATATTGAAGTGATTTTTAGTACCGAATAATAAATGATTTAATATTACCCGCAATAGCTGTGTGACCAAAAAATTCCAATGACGTTCAAGATTAAAGAACGTTCAGGCGTACAAAATATCTATATCATGACATAGATATACTATTTACTTTATCTTACCGCCATCTGAGTGGGTCCTGGGGACGAAGATCTGGACCTTGGCTTTGCAACTGGATGCTTGCTTGACGGTGCACCTGGACCTACTTCCGTTGTAGGCTGAGATACCAGAAATATAACAAGGTTGCATTATATGTGTATTCTAAAAATATATAAAGACTTTTTTGCGTTAATTGTGTTAATAGTGTGTTTTTACACTTTGTTATTTTTGTTCTTTGAAATTGTATTGTCAGCTTTAAAGCAATATAGTGTGCTGTGCTATTAAATAATCGCATATAATACGTAGATCTATGGTTTGTTTATCTTAATTCCCTCTTTGTTTGGAATAGACTATATATTTGAACGTGACTGATATTATTAAGTTTCATAGTACAAATGCTTTTAGTATTGTATAGTATAACTAACCTTAGACTTAGTATACGGCGGTGGTGGTGGTAATGCGTCTTTAACGGGTTTTATGTCAAGAGCGACTGGTCGAGCGACGGCTATGGCATCAGATGCTCTGTCATTGCATCTCGCATCTCGTATCTGTCAATATTTAATCAGTTAAGTCTCATCACCTCAACAGAGACCCGGATCTAAGGGGATAAAACAGGATAGCTGCTCCGTTTGAGAATTTAAAAGCAATACATTTGTAATGTTTTAGCAAAAACCGTATATCAATTTTAAGCATTGCTGATGAATAAATAAATTGATGTTAACAAAAAATTAAACATCGCGGGACGCTGGCAGATGTGGAACATCGAAATCGTTAAAGAGTTGTACGATCACTTGCCCGTCGACGTGACGCGTCACCAGGGCCGGACCGTAAGTTTAGGATTCCCTAGGCTAACACTACTTAGGGACCCACATATCTAAACGTAGACTTGAATTAAATTAATTAGAATGGGCTTGATTCATTGCAGGACTCGCAGGGCTGCAAACCATGTGACTGTTTAATTTAATAAAGTTATGGATTCTTTCGCATTATCGTGTATTTTTGAATTAGACTTGACTGAGCTGGGGCCGATCGACGGGTCCCTGGGCTGAAGTGCAAAAAGTCATATGGTAGATCCAGCCCCGCGTGTCACCGTACCACGTGAAATGTATCACATCAAAATATAAATACACATACAATGTATTTTTTTCACATGCAATAATCCTCGTACGTTTGTAAAATATATTATTATATCGTTTATGTAACATTGCTTTAATTAACTGCCATAGTAGCTTCTTTTACACTTTTAAATTAATTTTACAAGACGAATAAATCCCGCTGAGCTTCTTTCACTGGTTGTGGACTGGTTTTACAGGTCTGAAGTGTTTATTTCCGTAACGATCTTACATTTTTGACAATCAATAAGCGAGATGTAAGGAATATTTTGACTTTGATCTAACACGACCCCTTAATATGAAGTTGTATAATATCTCATTTAAGCAATTGTAAGTATACAATTTGCCTAAATACGACGCAACAATGTTTTGCCTTGTTGTAGACGGTAAGCGAGGAATTAGAACGATTTATGTATTTATTTTGATCCCAAGATTAATATAATAATAATTTAGTATTAAATTGAAAATTTACTTGACGGACTTTTAGCTATCAATGTAGCTAAGGCTCATTTTTAAAGTCTATCAGTTATAATTGTTGCCATCAAAATAAAGGTCATCTCACATTGTCTGTTGGTTGCTGAGGCGGCGCAGGGGGCTTCTTTTTCACCACCCGTGGCGGCGACCCGCTACCAGAAATACGCTGAGCTTTCAGAGGACTTGGCTCTAAATTCATAAAAAGTATCACTTAGTAATTTTATAATTATAATATAACTTCGGAATTTATTGGTCTCTATAATAAATAACTGATCACACCATAAAATTCTAATAGTATTTTTTTGCAATTAGTTAATGAGAAAATACGATTTTTCTGCGAATATACCTGGTTGACATCTGTCACTTCCACTGGGGCTAACAGGCCTTGGCACTGGACTCAGGCTGCGATCTTGAGACACACTTGTAGTAGATATCTGGATTATATTAAAAACTTTTTTAATAAGCATAGCTTCCAAGTTTTATGTCGAATTGGCAACAACTCATACTTTACGGTACCTTGGAAGGAGTAGGGCTGGATCCTCTAGGAATGGGAGAGAGAGACCTGCTTTGAATGCCATTCGGAGTCAGAAGTCTTACTTTAGGTAGTACACCACTTGGACCTAAAATTAAAAATATATACATATATGTTTATAAAATAAAGTTCTTAATGCAAATTATATAGTTTATAACTTGGAAATAACAGCATCAAGATACTCCTGATGGTACAAGACGGACCAACGAACATTATCATTTTATTGTAATTGCTTGGCTACTATTGAACATTTAAGTCGTGTCCCGAATTCATGTACAAATATATAAATGCTTTTTCGATGAAAAGACATGGTATACTGTCAAACTCTTACTAAATATATAAGGATTTCAAGTGTTTTCGAAAACAAAAGTGTTGCATATAGTATATTCATTTATTTTTATATTTTCTAATCCTAAAGTGTTCCTATTACCTGGCTCTCCTCTCCACGGAGATCTGGGCATACTTGTACTGGAATAATGCTGTTCCTTAATTTCAGTGGAGATATCCTTGATGAGCTCTAAGATGGTGTGACCAGGAGTCACTGGCATTTCTACTGGAGACGCTGCCCTTGAACCTGAATATAGATCACGACTAGACCATGAGAATTTCTACAATATATAAATAGAAAATGTGACCAAAATATTCAAGTACTGTGTTGAAATAGCTCCACGTGACCAAAACCTAAGCTTCAGTTTTTTTACCTCTTCGTTTTTCTAACATTATAATTTCTCTTTTTTTTCCTTTAAAGGTTTAAATAATGAGGTTGAAATAAACGTACCGGGCATGGGTGAATGCATGACCAACTTCCTAGCTTCTTCGATCGCGCGCTGCAAGTTTTGCTGTTTCTTGACCGATTGTCGAGTACGACAGCGACCGATTTGAGACCTTTTTAAAACACAATACAAATGATAAGATATATAAAGATATACATATTTTGCCAGACAAAGTATAAGTATATAATTTTATAAGATTATTTAAATTAATATATATATTTAATAGGAAATCATATTCTAATATATGTAACACAATACTTACGATATCCCAGTCGCGGCCAGTGTCTGATCCCACTTGGAGCCAGAAGCAGCAGCTGCAGCCATCTTAGCGATCCTCCTGAACCTGGCGAGGCTGTCCTCATGCACAGGCTTCCCATCATCCTCCACTGACACCGGAGTCACTTGGAAATCTTTCATTAATCGACGTTCCCATACTTTCATGCGTTTTGCAAGAACGGCTATATAAAATATAAGATAATATTTTATCACTTTTACACTTTCGATTTATTGTTTAAATTATTAATGAACCTATCAAATGCCGTCAAATATCAACGGATTATAATTTCTTAACATGAGCTATAAATATTGCCTAAAATAGTAGTATGTAGTTTAATTATATATAGTATTAGTATGTTTATGAGAAAATCTGATTCTCATAACGTTGGTACAAAGAACAAACACAATCTTGTTACTCCTATTACTCGACTGCATAGAGTCAGTAACTCTTTTGTGGGGCAATGTATACGCATCTACAACAGGATTCCAGAAAGCGTTTGACGTAAAAATTTGACGTAAAAAAAAAAAGTCCCGCTGAGTTTCTTTCGCCGGTTCTTCTCAGGTCAGGGTGTTTTCTTTTTCCGAACCGGTGGTAGTGTTTAATTTGACCATCAATAAGAAGGTGTAATACTTCTATATTTAATAAAGGAATTTGAGTTTGAGTTTAATGTTAGGACTGTAACATGATGAGGACCCTCGCTGAGCAGTAGGACCTCATTCTCTTAAGGAGTATTATCCTTGGTTTCGGAACATATTCCCAAACACTACTAATCTCAATTCACACAGATTTCTTACACTAAATTAGGTAATTTAAAAAAATCGTTAATCTCCTTATAAAATTCTTACCCAGATTTGGTTAAAATAATTGGTCATTATTTTGAACATATCTTGTGATTAACAATTATGAGCATTCATTACATTCTAAAACTATGTAGATACTCACTCTTTTCTTTCCTGTCAGTGAACGAAACATCCATTCCATTCTTCTCAAATACTTCTAGAAGCTCATATCTCAAAGCGGATACATCTCCTTTCAGCTCATTGATGTCGTCTTCTGTAACTGGATCATCGTCCATTCGTCTGTGCATAGCTGAGACATAACGCCATACGAGAGCACGCATTACTGCCGTGTATCGCACGTCGTCTTTTTCTTTCTGTTCCTATTTAATAAATCGGTTGTCTTGAAATGAGTATTTAAATATAATGCAAAACATACTAATCAATAAATACACTAAAATGCTTTTGTATTATCAGTCAGTAGAAACATGGAAGTTGGCAGTATATTCTCGTGCCCCAAAAATCAAGTGATGTGAGGCCATAAGATTTGCCAAAATAGTCGAATTTCGGTCATTAAAAATAATTATTATATTTCTTATAAATTTTCATATTCCAATTTCATAACATTTCAAAAATTGGAATTTTTACAGCCTTTTTTAAAATAAAAAAAAAAAAATCTATAAAATTTTTAAAATACTAAACGCAAATTATTTTCTTTTAACTGTTTTTTAATTATTATAATTTTAAAGTCATTATCAGATTTTATATACAAGCATAATTTATTATTCAAATTGAATCGTCTAATATTTCAAAGGCCTTTAATAAAATCTGTACACATGCTGAGATGTAAATTAATTAAGCAATATCAGGCGGTTGCATTATCATTTTAATAAACCTATACAAAGTTAAGAATTATACAAGATACTTTAGAAAAATAATATTTTTACAAAGTTATAATAATAACCATATAATACCCAGAATCAGTGTTAGATAATATAATACGTTTGTTCAGTGTAATAATGACTTTTCTTGTTAATTTTAATTTAATGGTAGAGCTTTGGGTAAACCCTTCAGGTTTAGTACCACTCACTCATCACATATTTTTCCACCAAACATAACAACACATAACACCAACTACTCGAGTGAGTGAGCCAGTGTAACTACAGGCACAAGGGACATAACATCTTAGTTCCCAAGGTTGGTAGCGCATAGGCGATGTAAGAAATGGTTAAATTTCTTACAGCATCATTATTTATGAGCGGTGATAACTATTTAGCATCAAGCGGTCCATGTGCTCGTTCGCCTACCTAAATATACAAATTTATGGCTGAGGTTAGCTATATATATGTATATTAATTTCCATTTATTATTTTATGAATATTTAATTTACCTCCAATTTCTTTGACTCGTCCTTTTTATTCTTGCCAAAAAGCTTCATAATAATTTTTGGTGTCGGGAAAATGTTAAAGGGAGGTGGCAGAGTAGAACTTTCTTCAAAGTAGCTCATCCAGAGGCGGGTTCGTGCGAATTTCCATTCAACATCCGAATGTTGCTACAAATGATTTAAGGATATGTTTGTTAAATAGTAACGTTAAGCCAATAACTTTACAATATAAAAGAGGAGTGCGAAAAAAAAGACGTTATTAGAAGTATTACGTCTATAAGTACAGGTGTTCTTAAATAAATTTTAATAATCATAAATTTGTTACAATTGCGAAACGATAAGCATTCGACAAACAATAATACTTACATCGATCATCGCATAGGAATTAGACATCATGGCGATGAGTAAGTTTAACAAAACAATAACATTGATCACGGAGTACGATCCGAACATGAGGAGACCCCAGAAACGAGTGTAACTCTTGATTCCTGCCAACTCGAAGTTTTCAAGACCAACCATTCCGAAGGAAGCCCAAAAGAGTGACTGAGATGCTTCGAAGACGCTAGCAAAATAAAATATCAATAATACAAAAGACAATTCGATGTTATTATGAATTCTAAAGTGTACCTAAAACAAATTAGATAACATTAATATTTACTTAAAACATGTTAGTAACCACAAAACTGAAGAGCAATAAAAAATGATTGGTTATATCTTAAGTTTATTATTCTAATAAATACTTGAAATTTTTAAAGTTAGTTATTGACAAAAATGTTCTGAATTTTACAGAGTACTAAATAGAAAATATAAAAACAGATTTATCTTTTTATAAGTGAGAGTCTAAATGTTAGCTAAATATTGTATAACAAATAGTTACGATTCATTTTCTAAGCACAAACAACTACATTTCTACGCAAGCAAAATCTAAGAGCTTAACGTGGTTTCAGTATGCATGGTAGTCCATAGTTGCCCGCAATGTCATACAATCTACTTCATCTATTTTCAATGTATTCATTTTCACATTTATGTCTTCTTCCAATTGAATTTGAGTCTGGAGTAAAAAACGTAAAGCAGCATTCGCTTCATGCAACATTTGTTGCAGTTGCTCAGTGCTGTGACGTAGCATTTCACATTCATAGTACAATGCCTGTCCGGGAGGATCCTTAACCAATTCTGCACCAATTCGTTGAGCTCGTCTTCCAAGCCTTGTATGTGCTAGTCCAACATTTCCTTCTTTAGCTGATAAAGCTTTCTGCAATTCCAATATATTATTTTGCATATCAGCAATCTTTTCCGTTGTTTCGCGGTGCATATCTTCAAGTTTTGCTTTAGCTCGTTTCGTGTCTTCGATACGTTCTTTAAACTCGTGATTGCATTTGTTATATGCACTCCAAAGATCATCAATAACTTGCTTCAGCAAAGTGTCGATAAATATACGTATAGGACGAGCACTGGTTACCTCTCTAGCGGCTGACTGAATATTTTTAGCAGAGTAAGCATTATATTCCTCGGCAGATATATTTGCTGGGTCAAGATTTGTGTAACCTTCATAAACAGATAAACACAAATCGGTCGGTTTTAGGGAAAGAGAACCTTTGTCAATATCTATTGCTGCTTGCTTGTATTGAAGATCACGATCTAAGAGATATCGCGTAGATCGAAGACGTCGCATTTGTTCATTCAACTGTTCCAAAGCCCGCTTTAATAGACTCTGACCTCCAAGTATTGTCGTAATCTCTTGTTGCAACGCATGTTCAACTTCATCGACAACCAAATCAATGCCAATTCTTCCATCTCTAAGCATTAAACACTTTCGGCAAATATTTAAAGCATTTGTTTGTAAAGATGCTAGACAGTCTAGCACTCGAGTTTTATATACACTTAAAGACTCGAGTTCAAGGCAGATTTCTCTTCTTTGCATCTGTAGTTCTTTTTTGTTAAATTCAATATCGCCTATTCTTTCTTCAATTCTTCTATCAGATGTAGCTTTCATGATGATAGCTCTCTCCGCTGTTTCTGCTCGAATTCTCTCACATTCTCCTAAAATACGATCTGCTAACTGCTGCTGATCCTCAGTATTTCTACATCGTTGTTCATTGCTCATTTTCCATTCGTTAAGAGTAAACTTAGCGGCTCTTGGTGGCATACAGACAAGAGCTTGCTCTGCCAATCTTGTTGTTGCCACCGGTGCTCCAATAACATGACGCACACCGAATTGAGCTTCACCCATTTTGATTAATATTTAATAATAAAAACTTATACAATTTCACGAAAGAAATCAGATAAAAATCTGGTATTAAAAATAAGAGTTCGAAATTGACAAAATAGTATATCACCGTGGCAACGTAATGTTCGATCAAACAAATTAGATTTTATGGTTTCCCAGATTGTTTATGAATCCAAGCAAACTTATATATAAATACATAAATGATGAGAAATAATAGAGGATAAATTAAATTTTATTATGAATAAAAATAACGATTACCAAACTTCGCTTATACGCGACTAGTTGTGTTTACCAATTAAATGATAGGCAAATACTTAGTGGTAGAACTGTGTAGCTACCGTCTGGGTAGGTAGCACCCACTCGTCAGATATTCTACCACCGAAAAGCAATACTTAGTATTCTTATGATCCAGTTTGAAGTGTGAGTAAGCCAGTGTAACCATAGACACAAGGGACATAACATTGTAGTTCCTAAGGGTGATGGCCAATAGGTGATGTATGATGGTGATTAATAAATAATATCAATAACATAAAAAATGTTTTGTTAATTTTGAAGTCTTATTTTTACTATTAGTCAATTTAATTTTAATTTAAAAACAATTTTTCAAGCAAACGTAAAATACTAAGTATCGTACTTGACTATGTAAATCTGTATAAATGTTCAATTTTGGTAATTTACTGTGTCAACACCTAGCTTCAATTTCAACATTTAACTCACTTCCCGAAGCTTCGCCACTTCATACACGAATCACCCGCATTATCCCAGTCAGGCAGTCCGCCGGGTAAAACATAACACTTGCGTTTTTCCAAATCAGCAAAATACCATAGTAATTGGTTCAGACCTGATAATTGTGGTACATGAAACGATTTATATGAAGTAGACTATCTTAAATAACGTTATCTTCATAAATTTATATACAATAAAAAAAATTGATGATGTTGATGTTCAGAACGTTCAGATCTGCAGCGAATAACTCAAGTATATTTATTTAATTAACTCTAGTAAGAGTTAATAATAATAATAAGTATGTAATATATTCCACCTTTGATTGATTTTTTTTTTGTTGACGCCAAAATATATTACTTATTCTATCTAAAGTAACAATTGCAGACATGTTTTCCGATTATCTTATTCGAACAAATAAATTATTTAAATTCAATGTTTTATATTAAAAATGGCTTACCACAAGCAAATGCGAAGAGAACCAAACTGTAAATGAAGAAGAACTTTACGATGTCTATAACCATGCGTCCTAGCGATATTTGCAGCGGTCCCAAGTGTGGGTTAATGGAGAACAGATGAACCAGCTTAAGGGCACTGAAACAAAACAATATAATCGAATGAAAACAAAACAAAAAGTTTGAAATAACCAATAAAAAGATTAAATTAGATTTAATGGTAAAGAAGAATCGTATCGAGAAATTCATTAGCTGCTCTTTTCCAAAAAAACATGGCCTCCCCATTTGTAACATTTGCTTATAAAATATTTTATGAAGTAAATGACATATTACTCGATAAAATATTTTCACATAACGCGGGCTTAAATTTATTAATAGGCAACACTAAAAATATTTGCGGAGTATTATTATAGAAGTGATCATCCGTGCCCAAAGAAGGTATTTTGGATGTGGAAGCCTGGCTGGAGATTTTTACTTCAGGAATATGTATACCTACGCGTTACATTATTGTTATAACCGATCAAAGTAAAACTACTCTCGGATAAAGAAAATAGCCATTTCTGATTTTTATAAGAGTATCATAGAATTTTGTAAAAACATATTTAGAATACTAGTTGTTTAATAAGATAAATTATTTACAACTGAAGGATCTAACCTAAATATATTCGCCGCTGCAAACAGCCCCTCCGCGATCAGCTGCGGGTCGAAGGCATCCCAGTCCTCTCTTGGGATGTACTTTGTTTGAGGATCTCTTTGTATTTCTGCGCTTTGCTGTATGTATGCAGCGAAACGTAACACCGCGACTGCTACGTAAAGGGAATTTCGGGTGAAGTCGATAAAGTTCCACATGTTCCGGAGATAGCAACGTATACCTTGGACATATATTTCGTGGGTCTCTTCCCATATAAAACCTGAAGAAAATAAAATACTGTTTATTTAAAAACGTCCTACAATTTGTCCGCTTCCTACCAATTTCAAATATTACCATACCAAAAATTCACAGTATTTCAGAAAAAAAAACTAAATATTTTTATACTGAATTTAATAGAATACTGTAATACTGTTTCACCAAGTTTACTTATTACTGACCCAAAACATAAATGCAAATGAGCATCTCCAAATAAGTTGGTCCATTGCCCCTCTGCTTCAATAATTCTTTCTCCAAGTTATTGATCATCCAATCCGGACCAAACATCTGAATTATCTTAACTTCTGCTCTTTGTGATACAAGAATTAAAATCACTATAAACAAAAATAATATTGATAAAACACAAATTTTTTTATTACATTTGCTTACTATGCAAGATATTTTAATATGAAGCCGTACTATTTTTAGGTTATGCGTAGTAGTAACAATGCATGGTTACTAATACGCATAGAAATATTTTTACAAATACCTAAAATCAACTATATTATTATTATTAAAATAGTAACTACCTCGAAACCAACAAAAAGCTATTGCTTTGTCAATAAACTATCAACAACAAGTACCCATACTCGTTGGTAGTCTTTATATCACACGCTCCAATGCCTTGGAAAAAACCTAATGCCGTTCGTCCTGCGCCTATACTCTATAAAGTCGGCTTGCCATCCTATCGGATTATAAGAGTGAGATTCACACCTATATACATACATACATTTCGACACCAACAATTTAGTAGCTAACTCGAGAGTGTGCGCACACTCTGCTAATAATTGTTAGCGTAATATAAATCGATTGATTTTAAAAAAAGCCTTTAGTTAGCGTCGTATAAATTAGTAACTTCGTTAGTTTTGTATATTTCTTCACGATTTTATTAATACATATAAAATAACATATTTTAAGCAACTTGGCACAAAAAAACGTATTTCACTAAAATTCGAGATAGCGTAGTATAAGTTGTAGGTGTCGATTTATCCACGACTTCTTGCCCAATTTGCTAGACTCCGTTGAGAATGAACGTCGTGGCTAAAATCGGTTAAGAAGAAATCAACTCTTAAGCGAATGGCATGATGAATTTGGTTAACCTATCTACTTCATATGGAAACATCTACCTAAATTGATTAAATGAAAACTTACATAAAAAGAATAAATAACTCGAGGCATGGATCAAGAACTTCATGAAAGGTTTTCTCATCAATTTTCCAGTAGAACAGTTCGGAGCAATCATATACGTGCAGCAATAGAAGGGAAATAATAATGCCACTCGTATAATGATCATAATCTTCTCTAAGGTACTCTTCCTGCGGAAACCTGGTACACCTTCGTACCAAATGGTGGCTAACAGCTGTTGAATGTTCGGGTGAGCGACAAACTGTTGAATAGCGTTTTTATTTAATATTTTATTGTTTAAAAACTATAAATAAAAAAATATATTAATAACAGATAATTATAGCTTTTCAATATGATATCTAAATTTGTTCACTGAAATGTCCCGCAAAAAAATTATTACTATCTACATACCTTTTTCTGCTTAAAGTCAATAGCCAATTCCAATCTTGCTAGTTTCATATGTTCTCCCTCCTCGAATGGCGGCTCTTCTGGATCATGGTTCAAGATTATGGCCAGTTCCTGCGTGCTACGAGACTGGTCCAGGAGATCAACAGCAAACTTTTGCGCTTTACGACGAAGTTCTAGATATTCGGCTTTACTTTCCTACAGAAAGACATTTTTTAAATGGTTTTGTATTTAGTTAAACGTCATGTGTTTAAAATAATTATGGATCTTCAATTACCTGTTCAGCAAAGGCCAAATTCCTTAACTCCCAAGACAGTTGGAAAGCTGTTAGTATGGGGTCTGTAGCAGACAGAGCAATAAGAGATGGTGAGGCCAAGGCTCTGTAAGCGTTTAGACGAGCCATAGAGTGACGCAGAGAATCTTCATTTGTGTCCCTAATACATTCATCACAGCCACATCTGCAAACATTTTACGTTTAATTTCATTTTAGCTATGAACTGAAAATCTTATATTGTTTAGATACTTTACTGATAGTTTCCTAATATATTCACAATCTCCCCTAATTATATTACAGGATTAAAAGGCTTATTCAATTAAATTTCTAACTAATGATTTATAAACAAATACATGAAAACTATCAGTTTTAAACTAGCGATCTATCCACCTGCGCAGTGATACTATCTCTAATAATCCCGCCCCAATGTTTTTCTTATCTTTATTCAAGTAACTATATAATAAATTGGCATTCTAAAATCATCTGTAAGTGAAATTATGTGTATATAATTACCTAAGGCTATGTATCGTAAAAAATATTAACTAATAACATCAAACATACTAAATTGCAATTTTAAAAGATGGAGTTGTCTCATAGTATTCGTATGTTTTTGTCTTAAAAGGATGTAGACGATGTATTCCAATATATGGGTGTTTATGTCAATAAATTATCAGTAACAGTCCGGAATTTGGAAAATTGGCAGTTTCGCACGTGCTTTATAGAGCACGTAATGGCTTTGGTCTCACATCTAAACACTCGGAGTCGGATTAGCGATCCCATCAAATAATGATAGCGAGGAAAAGGGGACCCTGGTGAACACATATATTTGTGCTAAAATATACTCTAGTATAGTCTATTCTCCCTTGAGAAGACACGCCCTCATTATCTTTTAATTAGACTTTTAAGTCATATTACCTTATATCATGAGGATCAGGCAACGTAGCGCCCCGATCAAGTAGAATCTTAATGATTTCATAATTGTTCTTATGAGCCGCCAACATCAGAGGCGTTATATCCGGCGTAAACGTGGCTGTGTTTGAATCTACTTTTTGCCAACTCTAAGTAAAAAAGTGTAATAATTACAAAAATAAATTAATAAAATCCACATTGATTCATAACTAAATAAATACCAATCATTAATATTTATGTTTAAATATTTAAATTATTTGTTAAATGATTCAATCAATGGACTAAAAAACTATTTCAAAATACAATTGTTTATTTAGACTTTTTAACTTCGAAACATAATATAATATTATATATCCTACAATATATTGGTATCGAACTACTCAATATATAAATGGCTTAAAATATCTTACATAAGGCTCGGGGTGCTTATGTATTAATTCCTCATGTTCAAGCAATAGTTCCACAGCCTCCACAAATTCAGCATTGATAGCCTGTAATAGAGCATCCCTCGTAGCCACGCCCATGACTACCAACAATTCCACCATCTCCAAATTCTCACCATCGATAGCCAGGGTCAAGGCGCCACGGCCCAGAGCATCCACGCAATTAATATCTATGTGTTTCTTGCGATGCGCTTTTTGTATCATTCTAAAAGTACAAAGGTTAAGTATAAAAGTTAAAGAATATTTGACAGACGCCAAATATACTAATACCATGCCCAATATAATGTAAATAAATATAGGTGTCATACAATGGATTTGATCTCGGCATAATGGCCACAATAAACGAAGGTATTGCTTTACGGACTCCCATATTATGGTAAACTTTAATATATGTACATTACTATTTTTTAAATTATTTTTTATGACATTGGTAGGCTGACGGGCTAATGGGCCACCTGATGGTAAGTGGTCACCACTGCCAACATACATTACTGCCGTAAACTTTTTAACATTCCTTACAAGGCCGATGCGCCATCATCCTTAGAAACTAAGTGGTCCCTCGTGCCTGTAGTTACACTGGTTCAATAACCCTTCAAACCAGATCACAATTCTAAGTATTACTGTTTGTCGGTATAATACATGATGATGAGTATACTATGCAATAAGGGCCGCTAAATATTACAACTAGTCCTTCTCTCCTGGTATTGAGAATGCTTAGAGCTTAACGTAACGTGATTCTCCAGTACAATTAACGACTATTCGTTAATTACATTTTTCCTTTATACCGAACACGAAATGCAGTATAAAAAAATGAAACTCATAAAACTTGTCAAAATACAAATCTGTATTATTTATATCCACCTCTTCCCTCAATATGAACGGCAATTATTCCAAGATCAAAACTATATAAACCCTTTTTTTAACTTGGCAGAATACTTGCGTAACATAACTATTTAATTCCTAAAAAAAATATCATACAAAAATGATCCTAATAACAACAGCACTCCACTGAATAATCAAATGATTAACGATTGTTTTCGATACGAGCTCTCGATACAATCGGATTAGTGAATTTGTTACAATTACATTTGCAAGCATTATCCCTCGCTGCAAATGTAATTTGCATCTAATCAACATTCGGTATTTAAACGGGACATTAAAAATTAAACTTTGAAAATGTTGATGATTGTATGAATTGAATACATGAGTCGAAATACATAACTCAAGTTATACATTTAATGAAAATAATTATATTTATTTTACTTATGTAGACTTAAGCTTTATGGAAGACCTTATGGGTAGGTCCCACTCATTATAATATCTATCAACAATTGCTGTTTCTTAGTTCTCGAGAGGCACATTGGCGATGAAAGTAACGGTTGACATTCCTTCCGAAGTCTATTGGCAGTGGCATTACGTGATCCTTTTGACAGTCTGACTAATTTAAAGTAAAAAATATATTAAATAAAAACATATGATTCTACAAAATTCCTAGATTAAGTGGTTTTTTGGATTTATATCTGCATTTATTTCTTACAGTTACGACCGGAATGGAGGCCGTGACAGACAAGACTATCATGCTCACATTTTAGCCATTAGTAAGTCTAAGAAAGATAAGAAAATAAAGGTCGATAAAAGAAGAGTTAGAAAACGACATTCAAATTCGAATAATTTAATGTAAATCCCAGTTTCGTCTGGATAAGGAATGAACGTTTATTTTCATTTTTAGCCGAAATGCTCAACGTTATATATCCGATGTCACAGTCCAAGATCCGGTCCTGACCATTTTGGGTTTCGTCCTACTTGTAAAACTTGATTCTTATTCAAAGAAGAACATATATACATATATATATATTAGTAATTACTTACTTAAAAAATATATTATTGGATTTATAAAACGACAAACTCAGTCGTTTATAAGAGCAGTTGCCCGTGTACTACTCGTACCTAGTATATCTGATTTTATTCAAACTACTGTTTTTATTTTAAATAATATCACGCAGCAGTGATTCTGAATATATAGTGGGCGTGACATAGATTCTAAAACTAGTTAGTTAAAAGCAATGATGCGATGTATCCATTAATCTCATAAGGCTACGCGATCGAGCTGATCCAATTTTTTACGTCAGTGTTATATTTACTACGAAAAAATATTCAAAGTATTTGTAGTCTTTCACACATATCGACATATAATGGTCATAATAATTACTTATTGTATGACCATTGGACTCTTTGTTTTTTAGACATTGGCGCTGTAAGAAATATTAACCACTCCTTACATCGCCAATGCGCCAACAGTCTTGGGAACACTGGCACCCTTCAAACCGAAACGCAACGGTACTAAATATGCTGTTTATATCGGTAGAATATCTAATGAGTAAATAGTGGTAACTAAATCCTATCCTCTAGAAGATTACTCCTTCACGATACTTCACTGAATTTCCGTAACTTTCAAAGGTGAATTAAAAACTTACACTAATAATTAATCGTTCACAGTGTATATTATTCATTTTATATATTATACGATTACGACGTAAATGAATTAAATATTCTTTATTCAAGCAGACTCATAAAAGCTCCTTTAAATCATGTTACAGTGTTGATTTAATTTTAAAGCTAGCACCGGTTCGAAAACTCGATTCTACCGAGAATAACCGTCAATAAAATCTCTTTTTCACTTTAATTATAGGCTATGTCAATAAAGTACAATAATATTTATGTATATATCCTGTCTGGAAATAAAAAAATACTAAATCATAACCTATATTTGTTTGATGGTTTCTCCTTTTATGACTATTAGATACGTCCCAAAATCTCAATTCGTTCTTTCATTCAATTTAGTCTCACTCTGAATGCATTTTTGACAAAGATTTTAATTTAAGAATTCGTTAATTATTTTAAAGTTTGATTTAATATAGCCAACGTACCTTCTTACATTCGCCAAGTCCCCCCGTTCCACGGCTAAAAGATATTTCTTCTCTTCGAGGGTTAAGGCTTTGGGCAGCATCGGTAGCTTCACCGACTGCCGCCTTGTGATACCAGGATCACCCTGTTATAGCAATTTTGTCAAGTATTAGAATAAAATAATTAAAAATTGTCCTTGTTTCAAGAGACATAAGATAAACAATTGAAAGATACATGCAGTTTAATATGTATAGCTATAAAAAAAAATCTCTATAAATATCAATTGATTTTAAAATGTTTTAGATACTATATGGCAAATATCTTTGTAGTTCTGCTAACTGACAAACACTCAAAGCGCAAATGTTTTTCTTTGCAAATTTTAAAATTTAATTTCGTTCATTTATATTCATATTTTTGAGACAAATGATATTTTATGAAATGTATGTAATTTGCCTGCAAATTATTCTTTAATATATCTCGTGAGATAGATATCTAACGGTATTTACAATTTTACGGTGACATACATATAAAATTGAAATCTTATTATATAATAACGTTTTAGAAAACATTAAATAGTTATACTGGCATTTATGTATTGCTTAATTTCATTGTAGATACGTGTTGAGTATTGAGCAATTCTTGTTTATCAATTTATTTTGTGTATCTAGGAAACGGCTCTAACCATTCAACTCAGATTTTGTATTGAACTACGATATTTTGCCGAGCGAAACTCTGATACATTTGTAGTTTTTAACCGAGTCTATGTTATGTCTATGTATGGTGCACGCCTCGAAATCGAAGCGTGAAAATCTATTCAGTATAAAGTAAAATCGCGATTCACTCAGCTAACGAGATAGCTCACAATTGAAGAGAGTTATCTCGTTTTAATATTTTATTTCGTTATAATTATTGGACTATATATATGATGATTTTATGGATATATATATCCATAAAATTCATCCATCTATTGAACGTGTAAATATAAATTATGGCTGTATAATTAATTCCTTAAACAAAAATGTTACATTTAATAAGTCATGGAAAAATACATGTAGTGATACTTGAGTATCCTTTTATCTTATGATCTTATGGGCTTAAGCCTGTTTGATTTATAATAAAAGCTGTTATATTTTAAATATTAAAGTATTAAAAAATATCAGCATAAAAAACTGCGTATTTATAAGAACAGATTATACTACTAATTTTATCAGTCTTGAAGTCAAGTGAAGTCGAATACATTTACAATTGAGATTGTAAAACTAACAGACTTCATATGCATTTATTAAATTATGAAGCCAATGCGATTACAAACAACACGTGACGATAAGCAATATTATTATTATGTACTTGAAATTTCATTTGAAGGGCGAAATTGTTTAGTAGGGAATAAAAATTCAATATTATTTAATATAAAAATATAGGACATTCCTGTTTACATAAGCAAACTTGTGAGTATTATTACTGAAACTTCAACAAGTTTCAGTAATTATACTCACAAGTTGGTATAATAATTAAATTAAGTGATTTTCACTAATATTTCGATTAAACTAATCTTGCAGAAATTTGTTGTCGACTAACATTCATTATTTTTTAACGACCTGTAATTGTGGATAGGTTTCGATCGGGTCTGTAACTCTCTACACTAAATTATTTATAAAGAAATTAATAAAAAAATATTAAAAAAAGATACGGCGATGTGCTATCTCAATGAATGTGTCTTTTTAATATTATAATTATTGTGTATGAATGAGAATGAGACAGTTGATTTATTACTTTCTGACACATCGCGTCTGAGTTCTACGGTGCGTTTAAAGTTTCTCCTTACAAAATAACTTTTTTTTAACACACTCTTGTTTAATCTGTGTACAAAAACAAAAAAAAATGTAAAACAAATAAATAAGTAGGTATTAAGTATGTTTTGGAGGAATCTCTAAAATAATACACTTTAGTATATTCAACAATAAAATTTACAAATTAATTAAAGGTCCTTTTAATCTGCTAATAATAAAATATACTTGCAAATAACATTTCAGGAACATCCTTGGCTTACCATTTAATTACTGGGTACTTAAAATGTTTGTTGTTACCATATCGAACTGTATATAATTATTAAAATCTATTGCCAAAATAATGTACGTAGAAAAAAACAACTACTACTACTAAGTATAACTACTTCTGCATAAAAATAAATCTAATTAAATTATTGTTTAATTCTAAAACGACGCCGTGTTGCTATTTATAATTAAAAATAAATTTCATTTAAATATTTGATTAAAACTTTTTATTTTTATGCAGTGATGTAAACAATAATCCTTATTCTTAAAAAAAATAAAATGAAATATTTAAACTTACGCATTCCAAATCCTTTCCTTCGCCCATTGTGATAATTGGTTATTTAAACAGATGATGAAGAGCTATCCGTCCCCGCAGGCTAAATCTATATGAGAAAGATATTTATTTAATCTACCATAAAATGCAAACAAACAAATCGACGTCCATACTTGGAAATATACAAAAAACCACGCTGTTATCGAAACAAGAGTTTATGTTTTAGCAAAAAAGTGCTCTAGAATATTTACATAATATGATCCATACAAATATATGGAATAGTACTAACTCTTTACAAATTATAGATAAATAATATTACCGTCAAAATCCGTTATAACAACATGGAAGGGACTACTCATATTTAGTCGTAAAAACCGATAGTCGTAACAACCGGTGATGCTTATTTTTTAATGAAGTGGTATTATTTAATGTGTAGGTCATAGGTATTAATAAGCAATATATATTAATGTATGAAATTAAATTTCGTTAATTACAATCAAAACGTTTATTAAAATTAATATCGCTTTCTAACTTTGAAATAATACGCGACCTTTCTTCGATATTAATCTGCTTTCTTTTTGCTCCCGACATGTGCGTCTTGTGTACAAATGCGTGTGTTTTGTTTCTAAGAATTACAAAAGACCCTAATTTGTGCCTAAACTTGACACGTGTTTACTTTTACGACTTTTACGTCAATAGCCAATGACCATTAATTACACTGTGCCTATTTATTTTATAAGATAGTTATATAGCATTCAGCCGGGACTTTTGATTTTGGTCATTATAACCGATATGTTGTTCTAAACGATGTCGCCATAAACGGTTTTAACTGTATATAGATAAATAATATAATCAAAAATGAATATGTTACATTACTGAAATCATGGTGGCAGTCGCAAAAATATTAGGTTATTACTACATATGCGTTTATAAAGAACAATGTACTTATAGAGTACTTTATAAGTGGTTTTATTGTTAGATATAGCCAGGTTAAGTAAACCAGCTCTATTCTATTGTCCAAGCTTGACTGTAATTGCGACAGCAAATTCAGTTTAAAATCGATAATGGCAGAATATTTTGCGTTTAGCGCATAAATATCGGTATAAAATTAAAAAAAAATCTGCCATACAATATTTTAACCTATTAATAAAATAAATGTTTTCCATTATTCCATTTTCAAATTTGAACGCAGTTCGAAGCCTCATTGATACAATAACATTCCGTTAATCCCCTATCATAAGCATCACCCACATGTTATAATTAGATTACAAGTATTCAGTCAAATTGCCTACACAAGCCATTGTAGAACTTCTGGCATTACCGATCTTGATGACCTAATTTTGGGTTAAGAGGTCATGGTAGTTATGTCATAAGTACATGTATCAAAACAATGCCCATATTAATTACTTTTATTCGAATAAATATTGTTGCATATTGATTTTGATACATAATAAACTTCCAAATTGTATTTTATCATGATAACCAGCTAAGATTTTATTTTTTAATAATTTTGTCGACTCATATACATATCATAGACTATATAACCACCGCGACTAGAACTATGACATACGCAGGAACCCAAACGACTAATAAAAGCATCTCAAACGAAATCACCAACATTGGTAGGTCAATAAGGTCAATATAAAAAGAGGAATAACTAAGATGTTACGTCTATTATGCCTGTAGTTACACTGACTCACTCACCCTTTAAAGAGAAACACAACAATTTATTACTGTTTGGCGCTAGAATATACGATGAGGGCTGTTAGCTACCCATACGGACATGCGAAAAATACTACCACAAAGACTATAAACCAAAATACTAAATAAACCAATCTGGTTTATAATCCCGTCTTTTAATCGCTGGATTATCCCAGTTCCAGCTAGATAACTCTTTTATATATAGCGCTTCTTATGGCTATACCTAATAAATACGATGAGGGCGAGGGAACGATAACTGACTAACCTTATGTATAACCCGACCTTTGAGCACTAATATTAGACATAAGAAATAATAGAATATATTATTATGATTAAATTATTATAACTATTAAGTATTTAGACTTGTTTAACTAATCAAAGACAATAAGATTTTCCCATAGACATTTGATTACTTTTTACTAGTTTGACATATTCCTAACAACGTTGAAATTAATATTGAATTGAAATAAAGTTGTTCAATAGAGTAAATAAATATAAATTATTACCTTGTTTTAGAAATATTAAATACACTTTTAAGAAAATTTAATCGAATACGAACGTGTATCAGTGCGAAAAATTTTACAGGCTTTAGAAGAGTAGGTACCCATTTAATCTCAGTCGATAACATTCTTAATAATGGATGAATACTTTATCAGAAAGTAATCTATTTTATGATGTCATTGTAAGGAATTAAAAAGAAGTAAAATAGGTCTATCTCTAAATCTCATTGTCCTAATAAATAACTATTATATTTGAGAGAAGGCAATGTAACTATAGCGTGCACTACTTAAAACTTCAAACTTAGTTTTGGGTGAGTATTTTTCGACCGAAAATCCCAATTACTTTTTATCGACCCTACCTGAGATTCGAATCCAGGACCTCAGAACTGCAGTCACACAGACCAAAGAGTCAGTTAATCTAATCGAATCTAATTTAATCTCCGAAACTGTTTCTGTCGTTATTATTATTGAAATAATAATTTTGTCGCCTGCTTGTCTGATAGATTTAACAAGCTTAACGCTATGTCCCTAAGAAGTTATTATAAAACATCATAGACCCTATTCATAGCCTTCTGGTGTACTGTCAAATAGTATACCGAAATACTATCATGTTAAAGACATTTAGATGATCCCAATACAAATATCTCTAATTAAATATTTAGACATTCGTAACATTTCAATTAAACAAACGCAACGTTGAGTCTGTGAAAACTAAATCATAAAAAACAAAACAAAGCGGAGTGAAATTATTCCAGATTGAAGAGATGCATCTGGTTATGTCATGTTGTAATGTGTATCAAACAGGTATGTAAGTACAATACAAATGAAACAGCAAGGCATAGGGCTTGGATAAAAATACAGACTGCTTAAAATTTTGGAAACTTTTTCTTATTATTTACGTTATGACGTAAATAAAAAAAAATTCAAAATAGCTTAATAAACTTAATTAAAATTAACCATCCAATATGTAATTATTTAAAATTATAAATAATGATTTCCGAAAAGATAATATAAAATATAATATAGAAATAAGTATCGTTAATACTTACAATGCGCTGCGGCTGACGCGACACACTCCGGCGCGACACGAAATACCCTCCACTTATATACAACCCCGTGTAATCCCATTAGGGGTCACATAGGATTGTAGTTCACTCTTTATTCACGTTCCTTGACGTAGATTACAGCTTTGCAATAACGTGATGCTGAGCAAATCACGTTTTATTTCAGGGGTGAAAAATAATTGTAATCAAGACAAATTTTTTTTTTAATCTTTCAAATAATTATATAATTTTGATTCTGCTAAGGGTGTTGGACCTGACAATATTCCATCTTTGTTAGATGCGGTGCAGATTTTTTATTTCGAATATTAGTAGTCATCAATCGATCAATAAGGTTTACCTTAACGATGGAAACAGTCTAGAAGTTTTTTAGGCTTAGAATTTGCCAATTTACAAAAAAGAAGCTCAGGATGACATCAAAACCATATTACTAGATCAATTTCTATTTTGCCCTGTCTCTCTAAAATATATGAGTTTTTTATTTTGTTCTAGCTTATATCTTATTATAAATAATGTTTTAACGCCCCCTCGACATCGTTTTAGGAAGAAAATATAGGGAAGGCTATTTACACGATCTAATAAAGTAGATCAGTTAATATTATTTGAAAAGATCAAGTCTATTTGTTTTGGTGACTTCATCTTGGACTGGCTTATATCGTATCTAACCTGCCGCCCTCAAACGGAATCCATTAAGGGCTGTAATTTGTATGAATGTACAATTCAATCTATCAAAAACAAAAAATCTGGGGTTCCCCAAGGTTCGCACCTGGGACCATTGTTATATTTGGTATACATCAATGATATTGCTTAATACATATGTCAAAGTAAATACTCGTTCTTTGCCGATGATTTCAAATTATATCCGTCAATAAAAGCACACTCTGACGTTCAAGAAGATTTGATTTGAATTCAAAGTAAACTTAACAACATAAAACTAAACTCGAAAAAATGTTTTCATATTCGATTCACCGTAAAAATAAAAAGTTTTTCAACTGCTTATACTGTATAGACGCTGTTCAGGAGGTAAGTGATGTTCGGGATCTGGGGAGGGATGGCTTACATTTACACCTAATGTTGTAATCATAGTTAAGAAAGCAGTACAAATAGTTGGTTTTATTTGTTGGGTTTAAGAGAAGGATTAAAATGTTTAACAAAAAAAAATCCTAGTTCTCTAAAATGTCCTAATTCGAAGCCTTCTTGAGGCGGGCCCCGAGGGAGCCCCAACGTGGACCGTGGATTAAGAGGGCCTCTGTTTTAGAGGAGCCCCTTAAGCCGAACATACCAATGCGTTCCACAGTAAGCGACGACCTAGAGGGGTGCCTCCTGAAAATTCCGCCCTCTCACCGTGATGAGTGTCGTCTGCGTAAAACAACACGCCCATTCCGGGAAGGACGGGTGCTCGAGTGCAGGAGCCAGTCCATGACATTCCACAATTCTGCGGAATGTCATGTGGAATGGCCGAGATCCGAAACCTGTGGAACGATCATTGCCCCCTCCTAGAGGATCACCAGAGGTATGCTCCTAACAGCCACCTTACATAAGAAGGCACCCCGTGGTATCGGTGTGCTTCCCTTTTAGTTTCAAAGAAAAAAGCCACTAGACCAACCAGGCAACGAATATATTTTATTTATATTGTATTCTTTACTTTTATTACATCGTTATATTGTTAATTAATGTACAAATATAGTAACCGTTTTTTAAGGAACATTATGTATGGGGATGGTATTAAATGAAAATAACGTTTAAAATGTAAAACTTTATTTCAACATCATCAATATTAGTTACTGTACACACGAGGCTACTCCACTAAACTTGACTAGTGTTTCAAAGATATGTTCTATTACCACAGACTGAAAATAAATTGTAGACTAAAATATATGAACCAAATAAGTAAACGTTTGTACGACTATACAGTTTACGCTATGATCCTAATATTTGGCATAAAACTTGCATCGTGCTTGAGAAACCAGGATACTTTATTTTATGGATCCAGTTAAAATTAATGTTACAAATGGTTAATACTGGAATATTAAAATCCAGTAAGAATTTGAATCTCTTGGTGCTCTATAAAGAACTTTTGAAATTGAATTGAATATGAAATTTTGACAAAATTCAACATAAAAAAATATTATGGTTTACCTGCAGCATAATAAATAACATTTATAAATTACTGGACACTTTTCTACCAAGTTTTAACCAAAAATAACCTCAATATTACTACAACACTTTTACGTCAAACATACATTATTAATTTTATATAATAGTAGACCCTAAACTCCATTTTTACTTATTTATACTATTATTAATTATACACCAATAAATTTTACGATTAATAATATTTTTCTTAAAATCTATAATAGTTTATTTATTAATGCTATTTTTATTTTATTTAATACGCATGATATAATTATTAAGAACAACATTTTTTTTCTTATGGCAATGTAGTTATAATATACCAATTGTGTTTATTTTATTTCTTTTAAAAACTTAAGCATAAATGTAAAAAAATTACTATAGCTTTGCTTTATTGCGGATAGTGTTCTATTATGGTCGAAAAAAATGTCAGTTTAACGCCCAATTTCTGAAAGGTTATCCGTCAACGGTTCAACCAACTGCCAATTTAATCAAAATTGATTTAATAAGCACTATTTTACTAATAAAAGATAGGTCAAATAAAAAAATTGTTCAAAATAATTTCCGAATGAATGTCTGAAATTGGTGTAAATACATTGCAATTTCTGGTGCTTTCTTGATATATAAAGTTACATAAGAATAAAGTCACGTTTGTTTTTTATTGAGTCAAATAATGACAGGTCTTATACAAAGATGGTTTATGTCAATCGTTTGTGGAATCAAATGTCTAATATTAATAATAATAAAATACGTGAAAATTTATATTTAGTTTTAGCACGGATCATAAAAAAATATATTTGTGGAATTCAGAATTCTAAAGGCCTAAATGGTAGCCTTTATATGGACTATGCATGACACTAGTCAAATTATATATTGAATATAATATAATACAATTACACAGCCCTTTCAAAAACTGGTCGTGTCACTTATATATGGGTATATAGAATAAGTATATTAAAAATAGGATAATAAAAATGTGTTATATTAGTTAAATTAGATAAACCAAATTTAAATTAGTATAAATTAAATTAACTATTTTTTTTTCTTAATTTACTTAGTCACTAATGAATTGTAAAAAAAAAACTTATAGCAACTAAATCATAAATGTATTTCAATCACTTCCTTTAATCAAATATTACTTTGGTGATGTAATCTCTACCTTAGGTCAGCGGTTATTGAGTTAATTTTTAAAAGTCCAGATATAAAAATCTACTAAAATCGTTGTATTTGAGGTAAGCAGTACAGCGGGTTTAGACAAATCCATCCATCCAACCATTTTCAAAGCTATTTTTATTTTATTTTTTATTTATTTCATCAGAAGGCATTTAATTTTGATGTTTTATTCAAATGAATTTCATCAACCTACGCCCGTATATATCTATAATCTTGTCTAAGCCCGCTGGTATCAAAACTATCATTAAAATTTGACACTCGTTAGGAAATAAACTAAACAATTTATAACATATAAACTATTGCTACTGGAAATTTGGCAGTTCACAGTAAAATCTTGACAAAAAATTTAATTAAACTTTTGAATGCCAATAGAAGACATGATGAAATTAATCCAACATTAGGAGTGATTATTTAGCGTTTAACTGTGCTGTGTAAAACAGACTTGCGCAAATCGATTACTTTGTGCAGTCGATATAGTTATACCATAATATTATTTGATGTAAAATTGTAAATGTCAGTAGTAGGGATGATGAACTTAATCCAACATCATATGTGCTCCTGTAGCGCCTAACTGTGCAAACGCGTTTGCACAAATCGACAGGCATGTGCAGTTGTTATACCATAACATTTACTCAGATTTATTTTAAGGTATAGCAGGTTACATAATCAATCAACCGAATTATAGTGGTTTATAACTATATATATAATGTACTTAATAAATATTTTTCTCATTTAAAAAAATATAACAAATTATAATAAAGATTACACAGTACACACTCTAGTTGATCATCAATTTATACAGAAATAATCAATAACTTTAAAATTATATATAACAAACCATACATTAAATATTATATAAAAAAAAAAAAAATATTATATTGAAAACAATGACGTCAAATGATAGAAATATAGTCGAAATATAATAAAAATAACTTTCAACGAGATACACAATACTTTTGTACATCTTTCTATAATAGAATTACATCAAATAAAAGAATTAATCAAATTAGTAAAAAATAGATACAAGTTAACTATTTATTATCTATTCCCCATAAAAAATAAAATCAAATTAATACTCAATTAAAAAAACATCATAACAACCTCTATAAAATATCAAATATATAACTAAATTAATAAAAAGAAATGGCACTACATTGCATAAAACTCGAATTGATTTTAAAAACTAGATTACGATGGCCTCTTGTTATATCACAAACACTAAATGTTCAAAATGTGATGTTTCATACTTATTAAACTACCAGCCTACAATTACGTATTTTAGTTTTTTTTTTTTTTAAATTGTTATTTTAAATACTGATTCATGGTTGGTAGGATAATTTTAATTATATGTATGTATAATTTCTGTAAAAATATACGTTATGATAAACATAAGTGAGAATCGTGTATTTTATTGACATTGAAGTATCAGGCTGTATATACCCGAAGCGGGCTTTCTCTCGTCATAACAAGATTTGAAAATTATTCCACAACTCCGATTCAATGAAGGTTGCTTTATGTATTAACAAAGCTTTTCACAAATTATATTGCACTTCAACTCCCTAATAAGCCATGAAATAGTAACGGATATCAATTAAAAAAAATGGCAACACATAAATGGTAAAAAATAACATAACTTATTTTATTCATGTAAAATTATTGATTAAATGCATTTTTTTGTTTATATTGTTGTATACTAGTAATGCAAATTTTCAAAGATGTTTCAATTTGTTAAAAATTAAAATTCGATGATGTCAGACTGATAGCGTATGTGTTAATTTCCTTCTTCTTGGAAAAGGCGATATTTTTGCGCAATAAGGATAAATATTTTTTGCAAATAATATGGACGGATCCTACAAAAAATGTTGTTTTACAACATTATATATCAATTCCAATTTATAAAATTATACGAAGCAAGCCTTTTTTTCTTCTAGATTTAAAACTACAATAATATTTATAAAGACATAACTTGTTAATATTATAATTTAAACATTTTTAAACAATATAAACTCAAAACATCAAAACATTTTTTTTTTTTAAATCATATACAAAAATTTTACTAAAAAATAAAAACATAATAAATATCGAGGACTTGTTAAAAATATTACCGCCTATTATGATTTTTGAATATGGAATATTGTTTTTATTTATTGATAAGCTATCTTGAAAAATACTGACAAAGAAAAAAAAAAATAGCTTCTAATTAAATGATTTATACGATTTTTTATTCTATAATGTGCATATGTGCATATTAGCTAAAATTTGTTTCGATGTAACGTCAATATAAAGCAATTTCTTATATGCGTTAATATAATTACAATAGAACGTAATTAGTTACAATTCTAAATTAAAATTTAACTAATTTCAATTTTTAATAAACCCCTATTTTCCCGCCATTTTAGACAGTTTGGTTTTCCTTATAACTCCTTGATACCAAACTTGTTTTATTAGATAGTATACTAATAAGGAATAATAAATTGTATACGAAGCTCCTTATAATAAACACCCAGTCTAAAGACTATTTACAAACGTTTATTATATATCCTAAAACTCCTCACTTTAAATCTTCCTCTTCCTCGACGTAAAGCAAATCCTCCATTTTAGTCATAAATTTGTTATTTAACACCTGTTCTTCTGGCAAAGGTTTCTGGAATATATAAAATAATACATTTTTAGTAATCTCGATATAAAACATTCAAAATAAGTCTAAAGCATTAGGTGCAGCCCATCTGGACCCAGTAGCACTCATCACATTTTCTACCGCCAAACAGATCTACTTAGTATTGTTGTGGTCTGGTTTGTACTGTAAGTGAGCCTGTATTACCAAAGGCACAAGGTATATAACTAATTAATTCCTTAAGATCCTTAAAATGTACATGATAAATTCAAAATAAAACATACAAATAAGTGCATGTAATGCAAAAAATATAAGGTTTTTTTAGTGATGTAGGAAGGCGAACGGCCTAATGACCCATCAAGTAAGTGGTCACCTATCGTCTACCGCCCATAAACATTGGCGCCTTAAAAATATTAACCATCCTTACGTCGCCATTGCGCCATTTAGTGAAACTAGACAATCCAATTGGAATATTGACAATATCTAATTTTATATATTAAGGCAAAAATAACTCATGCATTCAAAAAAAGATTGTTACGGGACGACTAGGTTATTAGCATTCCGTAACTTCTTATTTTGGACTTGATATTCCTACTTAGAATATGAAATGACGTAACGACGACAGACTCTTATAAATTGGAACATAAACATATGGTTGATGTATAATAAAATAACACAACTAGGAAATAAAAGTATAAAAGTCGATAAATGTTTGTAAAACAAGGTCATGTACGCGAGACACCGAAGAAATTTCCATACTTTCAAGTTCATGCAGTGCTACACTTAAAGCAATAAATTCTCACTTCACATGTTTGATAAAAAATCTACTTACCGTAGCTGCTTTTCATGTCGGTATTATTACTTGCATAAATTATTTACAGCATGCAATGTGTACATAAACTTAAAATAGCTATGAAAAAAATTAAAATACAAAAATAATTTTATTTGTAGAATGGTATTTTTTTTAATGCCTCATTTTGAAGATTGCTGTTGCTAATTAAAAAAATGTAGACCATTCATTAACTAAACTAAATTACTACAAGTGTTCAAATTATCCGATTCATATTACCACAAAGAAAACGACATAATTATTAAGGAATATTTATTAAAACAATGTGAATATATCAGACAAAATAATTGTGAAACGTTATCAAAATGTCAAAGCAAACAAAATTTAAACTAAACTTACTTGTATACAAAAATGTGTAAAAAAATCATGATTGTTACTTATATAACTTTTGGCTTATCAATGCATAGTACTGTCTTTTGTACTAACAATAAATACTTCTTATACTTTTAAAAAAATTACAATAAACATTTCTGTTTAATTCAATATTAGACTTCATAATTTGTACACAAAGAAATTATGTTACGTTATCTGCGAATGTATCTTTAATATAAGTCCGTAAAGTAAATTAAAGATGTCTTTTTATTTTCTTTAAATTTAAGCGATAATTAGTAACACAGTCAAATTCTAATAAAACGTAGCATGCAATAAAAAAAATTATAAAAATAATAATAAACGTGCACGGCAGTGTTAGGAGGTCAAGTTCTGAAATATTGCAAAAACGTAAAACATGCATAACATTACTATAAGCGAAACACACATTATTATACATTACAAAATAGGATTTAGTCAACTTACAAGCAATTCGTTAAAAAATATGCAAATGGCTTTTTTTTTAAGTTACTTTTTTTCATTACTCAGAAAATATTTTCGAGAAAGTTTTCATTTTTATAATTTAGGTTTTTATTATATTTATTGTCACAATAATCTCTTAAAATTTATACATTAAAAAAACATCTAAACTTTTAATTCATAACCTATTTATTGAGGTTTTCCTTATGAATTTAATCATAGCATTAAGTATATTTTAATGAAACACATACACTATTTGGTATCAAAACATAAGAAAACTTCGTCATAATCTTCGCTGTCGTTAAAAAAATATTATATATGCATTAAATTTAAGAGTACTGATGTATGGACGTTTTTAAAAATTTCATTACTTTATAACGAAGTTTTCAGATTAAAGCTTGTGCTGGTGTAATTAGAAAGAAAATTATGAAAACCGTCTCGGAGGCATCGTCCAATACTGGTTCGGACGTGAGTTATCGAGACATTGGAATGGTGACTGTGAAAAAAGAAAATTACTTAAGATACAGATACTGTATATTTATTTAACTAAAAAGAAAAATATGTAGAACGATTATTTTTATGAATATGTGATATAGTGAATATACATAGTAAATAAAATAAATATAAGAAAAGTTTTAGCCTTATATCTTATTCGAGTTAATTGAAATTTGTTTTTAAAACGATTGAGCTTGGCCTTGTCCATAAAACGATAAAACATATGCATTAATAAACACACCACCGACACACAACATGCAAACATGCACATAAATGTTAAAAAGATATAACAGAAAAACAACCACAACTTCAAACATACAAACTTACCATTGTTCATTTTTTCAATTAAAAATAGTTACTAAACCTTTAATGCCGTTTATATTTCTATGAACGGTCCAAGTTACTTTATGTTATATTATATATCAATTTTATATCATAGCGTTAATATTTAAATGAACTTACCACCATATCAGCTCTCGGGAATGGAGACAGGCACACAATCAAAACGGTCATGTTGTCACATCCTAGACCTCCAGTCGCGCAATTGGGAGCCAAACATACTTGCATCAGAGCCTCACAGACGGCAGCGGGTTCCCAACCACTTAACAACCTCACACGACAGAATGATAAAACCTCCTAAAATAATATAAGATAATAAGAATTATAAAAAGAAAGGATTTTAATTAAAACGTCAGACGAAACGAAGTCTGATTGATTGATGAGCATTTAGGGACAATATTAGCTTTACTAAAAAATACCTACGATATAGTTTATCCGAGAAATTACCTCATAGTTCCTGAGATAAAATATATTTTTATATTCAATGAATATATGCCTCATTGGTCAAGTAACTAGCTTGCACGATTGCAAATATAGACACACATTTACATACCTCATTGGACAAAACTTCCCAAATACCATCGCATGCAATCACAATAAATTCCCAGTCATCATTGAGTTGCCTCACTTGAACATCTGGATATGCTATAAGTCAAAAAAGATTTCAAATTACAAAAGGAGTACACGCAATGATTAGAAACAGATATAATATGAAATAGTTATACAATATTAACACTACCCATAGCACTGTTAAGATATATAGATACACGTCATATTATAAGCGTAATACGTTTATTTGATTCAAAATATTCATATTTATTTGTATTAATATAATTAAAAGCTTGACACTGAAATTATGGATTGGATGAAGTTGAAACTTGAAGAGTTGTAGTGTCCTAATCAACAGCAAACTTCCTCTTTCTCTTCTTTATGTAGGTAAAGAAGCAAAGTAACTAACATATAAAGAAATTCCCTATAATGTAAGTCAGTCGTAATAGTCAGATAGACATGGAATATAAAAATATTCAAATCGTTATTTTGACATATATATAAATAATAAAAAATATAAATAATTCACCTTAACAAAGTTGACGTGATAGTATAGCAACCAGCCACTGTTAACAATACCAAAACCGTAATCTGTAGCAAAGATTTACAACTAACCTGTAACTATTTGGTCCCGGGGTGACATGCGGTAATTACGCTTAAAAATGTAATCGCCCAATGCACGAGAGAGGGCTAGATTTCCATTCACACGATTCAACTGTACCCATCCCCCGCCTGCTGTTATTCTACGGAGTTCCTCTTTATGATATGGTTTATGATCATATGACAGGACCTCGACCTACAATAACATTACTCATAATAAATAAAAATTAAAAAATGACTGACATATATATATTACTATAAATTGAAAATTATAGAAAAGAATACCAGTAATCTTGAACTTGGCACTCGCACATATGCACACTTAATTATTTTTTTTATCTTATCACTGATTGCTGTATAACAATTCATGATATACTCATACTAAAACTAATATTTCATTTTTAATTCTTTATTAATCAATATGCATATAAAAACCTTTAATATGAACAAAAAAAACAGCAACATTATAGTTTTAAGTTTTTAGATGCTATTAGAAAAAATGTAATAGACATTTTAACACACAAGAAAGCTTATAGGCCAATTACTTAGATTATAAACACTAATTAATATCACTTACCGCACCCCTGACACTGGCTATAGCTCGGGAGTCGCCAACATTAGCACAATACAGTGTGTTGTCTTTTATAAGCACCGCCACTGCTGTGCTACCTGCTACCTTCTCTTGCATGTTCTCTTCCAACATTGCCTGATCTAGGTCAAGAAAACCCTGAGAACAAAACCATATATAATGATTTCATTGATTTATATGTTGTAAATCTATTAAATACCATTTATTCCTGTCCACTGCACCCTGTCTAGATTATATACTTATAATTAAATTTCTTTAGAGATAATAATAAGGTACTACTTAAGAAGTTATTTAAAAAAAATAAAGGAGAAAATTCAGTAACTCCAAGACTAATACAATAAATAAATAACAATAAAAACACACAAATTGTCTATCTGTTTTGGTTGGTAATTTTTACTTTCATTTTATATAGGATGACTTAAAACTTATCATCTATTCAATAAAATAAGCAATATTAAAATATATTCACAACAAGCGACAGATATCGCTAGTATAAACAAAACTAGTGACAAATCCCTAGTTTACTATCCTTAAGGGTGCATTATTTTTTAAATAAGATGTTGTTTTCATTAAAATAAAATAATTATCAAAATGTACATTAAGTGTTTAGTAGATAAGAATACCATTAAGATGGTTCAACTAATGATTGATTGACACATTAATATAAAAAGCAAAGCTAATCTAAGCTAGAAAATAAATGAACTCTACATGTAGCCATGTACATGAGCCGAGATGGCCCAGTGGTTAGAACGCGTGCATCTTAACCGATGATTTCGGGTTCAAACCCAGACAGGTTTATAATTCATCTCGTGCTCGGCGGTGAAGGAAAACATCGTGAGGAAACCTGCATGTGTCTAATTTCAACGAAATTCAGCCACATGTGTATTCCGCCAACCCGCATTGGACCAGCGTGGTGGAATATGCTCCAAACCTTCTCCTCAAAGGGAGAGGAGGCCTTTATCCCAGCAGTGGGACATTTACGGGCTGCTTATGTTTATGATGTACATGTATTGAGTTAAATCTTGCAACTGATCTTGATCTGATCTGATCTATCAATCTTTAAACCAGTTTCACCCAAATTATATTTGTCACAAATTTTTGGTTAAGGTGAAATCTAATGCACTAAACTTGATGCATTTTAGTAGATGGATAAAATGTAATATTGATGGGGTGAATATATTTTTATGCAAAGTTTTCTGATGAATTACATCTTTGGTACCAAGCATCAGTAAGTAGAAGAAAGTATGATTTATTAATTTGACTATATTTTACATAATTTATATAAATTAAAACTACTCATTGAAGAATACTATAAAGTTAATTATCACACAATTTGATATTGATCAAAATGACAATTATTAATATTGGAATAACCTGTTTCATTGCTTCCTCAATATTTCCAAGGTGATACTCAGGTCTTGCCATTATGAATTTGTGTAGATGTTTCCCTGCATATTCAGCTATGTTTGACCCTGAAATTATAATATTTATCTGATTACGAGCTCTGCTTATGTAAATATATGTATTGTAAGACAATAAATTATGTGCATATCTCTTAATTTTAATGTAAACAGTATTGTATGTTATTGCATGGTTATTTTAAACTTTTAAATTATAATAACTGTTCAATTCAATAATTACTTATTACTTAAAAGCTTGTATTAAACTTTTTTTAAATAATGTAAACTTAAATAGTCACTACTTCTACAGTTTTTCTATAATACTATTAATATTAATAAGCTTTAAGATTAAAAATAGTTCATATGTACCTCCATGGCCATCATAAACTGCAAAGTATGCTGTACCAGGGTCATCAGGCAGTGATAATATCTGTGTGTGTGAGTCATCCATTGATACACGCCATCCTTGCATACATGAGGACCCCACAAGATATCTGGAGTCCTGGCATGTTGACGACTGCTTCTCTGTCACGGGCTCAGAGAGGGTTTGCCCCATAACTCTATTAAGGCAATAATTAATCATTATTTAAACAATATAATGTAATAAGTTATGAATGTTTCTTTCAAGACTTCATATTTATTTGACCAGCTTGGTATTTATTCCATGATTTTAATCAACTGTGGCTGATAATTTAGTTGCACAACATCATCACAATAGTGCAAGGCAACATCCCAAATAGATGAACTCTAGTTTAATCATTATAATGAATATGGGGATTTTCATTTTGAAATCAGTTTAAATTAGTGTTGCTAACACACACACATACAAAACACTCATATGTTCATGATTTAGGCACAAATATTAAGAGGATGTATGTATTGATTTCTTTCACTGCACACAACTTGTATAAAAGTTAATAATAATTACAACAATTTAGATCAACTATATTTTAATATCACTAATACATATTAAAACATAACTAAGCTATAATTTAAAGTTATATTAATTTACCTTGATTAGTTAAGGATACTTCTATAACAAGTATGTGTATGAAACTGAAGATATCTTGTCTTTGAGTGCAAGTCAAATAGAACAATTAAAAAATTACTTATATTACAGAAAGCCGGTCATACTTTCTATGAAATAGAACACCTAACTAAGACTTAAATTGTCATACATGACTAAGATCTGATGTCACTGATGCATAAGACATGAATACGTCTTCCCTGGATTATCACTATTGAATTTAATTTAAATAAAAGTATGTTTAACTATTTAAGACAACTATATAATAAGATAGCGGACTACTTACTGATAATACAGAAATAACAAAACACAAGATAATAATTGCAATATCTGTTTAAAAATATAAATATATTATACATTTTCCTCATAACTCGACTAAATTATAGATAACTATACTTACAATGTTTTTAAAACTGTAACTAAAACACTAATTTGGTCGTAATTTGTTATTTAATACTGTACAAATTCTGAAAAATAAGTATCGTAAAGTGCGTAGGTAAATATCAACTAATGTGTCTATGATACAGAAACGTCAGAAATAATGAATTAAAAACATATGATCATAGACAACTTTTATAACCTTTAGATTGTACCTATTAACCCTAGTTACACCTTATTTAAAATAAAACAACAGCTATTTGCAGATCCATTCTATTTATATAAATATTTTATACGAATAGCTAATGATACATATTAATAACTTCAATGTAAAAGCAAAATGGCCAACCTTAATATTCTTGATGCTGCGAACATAATTAATATTTTCAAAATAAGAAGTAGATACCCTTTAAATTGATTTATACTTTAATTAACAAACTATTGTAACCAGAAATATAAAGTCAACCACATTAAAAACTAACTACTAAAATTTCATTGATAACGACAAGCTCTTTTTTTTAATTTTTGTCAATGTAATTTTTGTCGTATGCTAATCATATTAGTATTTAATATTATATTTTATGTATTAAAAACTTTTTGTTTTAATTGTCGTAATTGTTGTTGTAATTGTAAGTGAATTTATTGGATAAATATTTTTATTAATGATTAATTTCCTCAAACTAGTGATTTTGTTGTGCAAAATAGAAATATGGCCTCAAACTTAACTACCATTAGGTGACATTAATTATTATTTAATTCTAAGGACTACGGTCATTGAATACATTATCAGTTTAATTTATTTTTCAATAAAATTTGGTTATTAACCAACTGTAGGTTATAATTGTTAAATAATATGTTGTAATAATAATTACATAGCTAGGTATTCGGTAGGTTTCCTAAACCAAAATCGAATACTAATTACGTACAATTTATGGAAAAATAAAAGAGCGAAAAAGCTGCGCCAAATAAAAGCAAATGTTGCCAATATTGATAACGTATTTATGTGTAGTATAAAAGAAAAACTAAATTAGAAGACTGTTTTAAAAATTTTAGATGCAATAGCTACCCAACTAATATCACCATTAAATGCAGCCAAATTATCATTAAAACTGCATGAATGCACTGCATTAAATGTTATAAAAGTGTTTAATGATGCCGATAATATTGTAAAATATAGCATCCTATGGTATATTAGAAAAAAACGAATTATCGTAATAGTTTGGACGCGTGTTAAATTCCTCACAATTTATTGAAATATATTTAAGTTATACCATTGTTTAAAACTGGTACCAATAAAAGTGAACACTTTGAACCAACAATCTACTTCGGTATGAATGCTATTCATCCTACTTGGCTGAGATGGTTAAAATACTAACCAAAGAATTCGTGCACAAGCCCGGGCAAAACTATTTTTGGTGATGATAATCGTGAGGAAAACTGCCACATTGATTCAGCGCGGTGAAATAAGCTAGACCATCACATCTAGACATTTAGTGGTTGTTCACTTTTTATTATATTTAAGTATATAAGATTAAGGTCTTTGCCTATTTGGAAGTAAATATTTTAGTTTTTCTTATATTATACTAAGGTTGTTAGTTCTGGTTGTTATTTAAATCTATCACCGCCTAACGCAAAATAAACGAGAATTGCCTCAGCCTTGAATATGATGTCATAATTTATTGATTGAAATCAGCATAATTTTTGCTGTGTATTTTCATTGCGTTCATTACATAAGCAACTTTGCCTACGATTTTGTTTTTATTATCTTGAATAACGTATGGCGACATAATTATGTAGTTCGTTCGTAATATTTATGTATGTACGCAAAACATGAATAAATTTCTCCAAAATTATAATATACATATAATACCCGGCACGAATCTTGACTCTGCGCAGTAACAAAAAATAGATGTCGTTTGAGGTGCGGTCTGAGGCGAGGAGCGCGTTACTATAGCAAACAAGGCCGCCATTACTAGTAACCATAGCAACGGGTGGATGCGTGGCCCCGCGCAGTGCCACCGCGTCTCCCGTCGCCCGCGCATGTTCCTGTGTTGTCTTAGTGTACGCTCATTAACATAAGTTATTATTATATAACGGTTTTATTGTGTAAAATTGTGTTTGATTATTAACTTTGTTTTTGTATTGTTGATTTTGTGGGTTGTTTCTTTTGTTATTATAGTAAGATTTTAACGAAGTATACTAAAATGCCAAGAAAAAATAATATAGTTCTAAAAAGACAAGCTCGGAAAATGATTTACGATGTTTACTGTTTTTTAAAAAACGAAGCTAATGGCAGAAGTGATACTCAAATTAAAGAGAGAACAGCTGAAGCAACAAAAACCTCTCTATGCACTGTTCGGAGAATCGTAAAAGAAGCTGAGCAGTCAGAATTTCTCACAGTATTCCGGACGCCTGGAAAAAAACATGCTAGATCGAAACCTGTAACTGGTATAGACAATTTCGATCAAGGAGTTATCAAAAGATGCATTCATAATTTTCATTTAACAAATAATGAAATCCCAACAGTTACGAAACTTCTGACAAAACTGCGATCGGATATAAATTATCAAGGATCTGAACGGAGTCTTCGACGCATCTTAAAGGATCTAGGCTTTAAATGGAAAGCAACAGAAAATAATAGAAAAGTTCTTATTGAGAAAACCAGTATAAGATTACAGCGAATCAAATATTTAGAAGCAATACAAAAGTACAGACATGAAGGAAGGCCCATAATTTATACTGACGAATCGTATGTCCACGCTTCGCACACAAGTTCCAAGGCGTGGACGGACGGTTCAAAAAAAGGTTTAAAAAAACCGATATCCAAAGGTCAACGGGTAGTTATGGTACATGCAGGGTCTGAAGCCGGTTTTATACCAAATGGTTTATTAATGTTTAAATCCGGAGCCAAAACGGGCGACTATCACGACGACATGAATTATGAAAATTATTCCAAATGGTTAACTTCACAATTAATACCAAACCTACCACCGAGATCCGTCGTGGTAGTAGACAATGCATCCTACCATAATACACAATATAATTTGGCCCCAAATTCAAACTCCAAGAAATGCGACATGCAAGCCTGGCTGACTGAAAAAGGAATTTCGTTTGATCCAACAATGTACAAGCCACAGTTGTACGAACTAATAAAAACGAACAAAGAAAATTTAAAAAATTATAATATCGATAGATTATTAGCACAACACAATCATAGTGTCCTTCGCTTGCCGCCCTATCATCCGGATCTGAACCCCATTGAAATGGCGTGGGCCGCAATCAAAGGTTACGTTAGCAGCAAAAACGTAGCGTGGAACGTCACACGCGTTATGGAACTGGTGAAACAGAAGGTAGATGCTATGGGATCAAGTGAATGGCAAAAGTTATGTTCAAAAGTAAGGTCTATTGAAGACGACTATTGCAAAAGCGACCATGTAGTGGACCAGTTGACAGACCAACTTGTTATTCAAGTGGGAGATTCAGATAGCAGCAGTAGTAGCGATTGGGAAGTCTTTGATGATGACGAACCCGGTCCGAGCACCAGTACCAACCCCAGTACCAATCCAAGAACTTCGACTTCATTTGCTGATTTTGAGGGTTTCACGCCGTTGAGTGATAGTGATTAATTTATTTTCTAATAATATTTCTAAATTTTATTTTTATTTCTTTTTATTTATTTATTGATACAATAATTACTAAATATACAATAATTAACCCGTTGTGTTTTATTACGTACCTACCCTTTAATATATTAAATATTTATTTTAAGCTTTTTAGATAGTACGTGATTTTCGCAAGGACTGTACCTGCGCAGAGGACGCCATGTTAGGTCAAGTTTCGTGCCGGGTAGTATACCTACTTTTAACACTAGGAACAAGCATAAACTTTCTCAATTACAGAGTTTTAGTAAGTCTTTTATGAGACAATGTTTTACGTTTATACAACAGAGTCTAAAAATTCATTCATAAATGTACAAGTGTACAATTTAATAGATTCGTTAAAGATCATCCGCGTGCTAAAGAATATTAGAAAACTAATTACTTTTTAGTTCATTGTTCACCTTTGGAATGAGCTGATAGCACGAAAAAATAACGAAAATAAAATTTTATTAGTATATGAAAACTAAAATAGTAATATATTACATTAAAAAAAGTCTCGCTGAGTTCTATCACCGGTACTTCTTAGGTCCGAGGTGTATATTTACGAACCGGTGATAGATTTTGACACGTGAAATGCTTCTACATTGAATAAAGACTTTGACTTTTTCTAAACTACTAATAATGGTTTTCAATAGTTTTTTGCGATGTATTTCGTCAAAGTTGCTTTTGAGGTGTATTATTACGCAATAATTTATTTATTATTATAAAATCAATACTTTTATGTAGTAGGTATCAATATTAATACATTAATTTTCTACAAATTCTTATATAGAAAAAAATAAACCGACATCAATTATTTTCCGAATCTTGCAAAGCCGATATAACCGAAGATAACCGATGCCCAAAAGTAACTTGAACAAGACCAAAATCTATATTGATCCATCAAAAACAAATAAATTTCATATTGACTAGTTTTACAAGCACACCCTGCCTTATAAAAAGGCACCAAAAATTCTTATCGTGCGAGCGTTCCGCATATTAGTTAAGTATTAAATACGCGTCCTAACCGCTGAGCCGAGACAGCTCATTGGTGGGTTCAAGCCCAAGTTTATTATTAAATTTGTACTTGAAGTAAGACGTCGTGAGAACACCTGCATGTTTCTAATTTCAATGGATTGTGTATTTCACATTTGTATTCTACCCGCATTAAAGATGACTATACCTTGGCATAGCGAGAGGAGGCCTTAGCCAGCACATTTTACTTTTATTATATAAAAACGATAGCTGTAACGATAGTCCTGACTTCCTCCGTGCGAAATAAGGATTTCTTTTAATTCCCAATCGCAATGAAATCTACTCGGTCCAAACTAAACAATCACGGGACCCACTGAATACACACAACAAAATCATCGAAACCGGTCCAAACAGAAGATTTATATATATAAATATTACACTGACTTATTTAACACAGACTTGAGTAGAACCGACGAAAGAAACACATTTTTTTATCAATATTTTTTGCTTACAATATTTTTTTTATTTCAAATGGCAAGTTTAATTTTTTTAAAGTAGTGTTAGGTTAAGCTTTATTGGTGTTTTCTGGGATCCTGTTGTCAAAGCGTCATTGTTCACAAAAAAGCCCTCTGGAGGCTGACAACGGGGGTAACAAGTTGATGTTATTTCCTTGTATGTGCCTGCAACAATATTTTAAGTTTTTTTTGTTTGTTCGATCACAAATCACCTTAACAAATACATATACACTTATCGAGAACCGAAAACCAATATTTTTACTTCCTTAAGCTTCTTTCTTTTTTATTCTATAATTTCACTGATTTTTCTTACAAAAATCCTACTGATATCGATTTTACTTTCGACCTTTACCTGGATCAATACACCATGGACCTATTGACTAGTCAGCAACCACGTTTCGAAAAAAGATTTGCAAAATTTAATATATATATATATATATATTATATCAAAAAAAAAAATTCAACATGGGAAAAATAATCCACGCGTTCAAGAAAATGGGCATGGTTGTCATGGACTGAGTAACTTACATCATCTCCGGACAATTCAAGACGGAAATTAAACTAAGGTAACATAAGATTGTCGGTCGACAACCTACTATTCTTGGAAACAACTGTGGAAAATCCACAATGAAGTGTTGTATTGATTTAATTAAAATTAAAGAATAAACTTGCTTAACTTAGTATAGTTAATACTGTCTACTCTTTAAAATTTGAAGTTTGTCAGCGATTGTTTGTGTGATAAAACGAAAGATATCTAACATTAGAAAAGGAGCCCCATTGAATATTTAGTTTTCTCTAGGAAGGATGATTCCTTTACGGCGCAGAGGCATGGACAATTGGAAAAGCAAAGGGAAAAGGGGTTATGTTGTAGAAGAATGCATGGGAGACCGTTGACCACGAAGAGAATCAAGTTAATCCAAGCTTTTGTGTCGACATCAGACTTTGGGAGCAGTTTTTTCGTAAAATATAGTTAATCAATAATTTATGCGTTAGATGTATATTATTAGACTTATTAACATATTATTGTGCATAATGCAAATCAGGCCAGTTATCATCAATACAGATACAATACTAATTATTCTTCTCCGAAGCTTATTTTAATATATTCCTATAAATATTTACGACAATCGATAGGTATATATCCAATCTGCCGCCGTATTCTGAGTTAAGATTCTTTACAGTTCTATATTTAAAACATTGAACGAACTTTCCACTTGCTTTTCTTATAAAGATAAAGCGCTAAAATTATCTTTAAAAAAACTATTTAAATTTCCATTGTTAACTATCTTTTTGGAATATTAATTAATTGTGTGTTATAAATAATCGTTCTTGGCAGTGAAGAGGAATATCGTGAGGAAGCTGTTTTTATTGTTGTGTTCCGGTTTGAAGTAACTACAGGTACAAGGGACATAACATCTTAGTTCCCAAGGTTGGTGGCACGTTATGAAATATTGGGCTCTAAGAAATATTAACCATTCCTTACATCGAGAATGTCTATGGGCGGTTGTGACCACTCACTGAAAAAAAATTGTCACATGTAAATAAACTCCAAACCAGCTGCAAAGGAGAAGAAGCTTGGAAGTAAGACATTTACAGCTACTAAAGGAAAAAGAAAACATTGTTTAAATACGAGAAGTAAAGATAAACTTGTAACACTTATTTTCGGACAACACAAAGTCAATATCACTTTTAAAATTAAAATAAAACTGCAAAAAATATTAAATTGTCAAGTAAAGATATCTTAAAAAATGTTAAAACAAAAAAAAATAATATTATATAATATAATAGGGATATTGATATTACTTGTTACATTTATAATATAATAAGTATGTAATTACTTAAATTCTTTTCTTGGATATAAGTACATTTAGGTAATTGCATTTAATTAATTTGGTGAAAAAGTATTAGTTTATTGTCAGTTCCTCACGGTTACGGTTACGGTTTAAATAGTAAAATCGTGTTCCAAACGCTTTTAAGAGGTTGCTCGAATAAAGTATATATATTGTTTTTTATCAAATGTAATTTATGCTAATGTTAGTTTACGTCATGACTTCTACGTACATACATACGACCTAATTATATATTTATAAATTGGAATGAACTTCTAAATAACAGAAGCCAAATTGACGACATGAAAATTGATTCAGGTATTCCATCAGACTGTATCCTTGATTTTTAGTTCGAAAAGTCAAATTTTACGTCATCAAGGTCAAATATATTATAGTATGCGGAAACCGAATTTCGTCATGAAATTTAGCACACATCTTTGCTTTGACATAAGACATTCCTCCAGATTTGACGAATTTTAATAATTTTCGAGGTATAATATTCTGAAACTTATTTTCAAAGGTGGATCGACCACCGATATAGTATTGTATGTCTTCATAATATTGCTTGGTTCTCTGTAGAAAACGGTCTAATGAGAGGAGGGGTAAGGTAAACCATTTTTTATGGTTCCGTTTTGTATGGTTTATTCCAATTACCTAAGGATTATGGAGACAATGGTTTTATTTTACTTGTATTCTAAGGCTATTTGGCGGGACAATAACTGCTAAGAATGTGCTATCGTCTATAAATAACATAATTAATTTAATGATTTTAAATGAAGCATGGTTCACATTCGTTTGCAATTAAATAGTACAGTACCTACATATGCTCGATATTTAACTCCAAATTATATTTGAGGGTCTCTATTGTCGTTGGATGAATGAAGAAATCAGTTATAACCAAGGTATCGAAATTTAAAATTTGTTGACGATAATTTTATTGATTAATTTTCAAGTATTCTTATTAACTACACTAAAATGTCTCCTTTAAACCCTTTAATATCAAATGTCCTTGCTTTGTAAACTGTACATTTATTTAAAAAAAAACTCTAAAGGCGAAAGCACAAATTTAGTTGCTTTCTATACTATAACTGTTTACTATTTTGTTTAAAAAAAATACCTGCAAGTTCTGAGAACGAACGTTTTTTTATGAGATCTTTTTATTTATCTTACACTCTAATGGTGCCTCGTTAGTAAGGTAACCTGTACACAATATTACAATTGAACGATTCTTTAACATTTCGTACTACCTTATTTAATTATTTAAATTTTTCATATATTTAAATATATATACCCATGCGAGTTAAACACGGCCGACGAAAGTATTTTTAAAAAGAAATTTTATCTATTTAAAATTATTACTTTTTTATATTTAAAAAATATTAATTTAAAAAAAAAAACAACTTTTACTAAAAAGGCTTCCAGAAGTCTGATTAAAAATTATATTAATTCTGAAATGAATAAAAATGGAAATCCCATATTCCATTGTTTGTGCTTTCCTGATGTCAGCGGAATGTGAGCGTTATGATTATTATTTTAACTACCTACTGTATTATTTTTTAATAGTCTGAATCGTAAATAGGTAAAGACACACATTTTGAACTGAATTAAAATACCTTATCCTAATTTATGATAACTGAAGGCACATTATAAATCTTGTTAAAGATTTAATTTATTCAAGTATCGGCGTTCAAATATTTTTTACGTCTTTTTTATCTTTCGTTTGTGAAGTTTCACTGTTGTAGAACAGTTCTAATCATACGAAGGTGTTTATCAACTCTACATATTATAACTAATATCTACGATAAAAACTCGTTTCGGATAAAAAATCTGACAGTGAACTAATTTACTAGTGCTGGTATTGCAGACTGATGAAATCGGCGTTGATGCATGTAAAAACATCCATCACTATTGGACATTCGAGAATCGAGTATTAAATGCTTATACTTTAGTTTCAAGTGAAATCGCGCAGGGATTGCGCGTGTGCATCGTTGTGTTGTGCCACGTGATTTTAAATTTGGAACATTTTATTTATTTGACATTACTTTTTCGAAAGTTTCGATATTTAATAATGGCCTGTCCTATGAGGTTAGTAAATTTTTTAATTGTTAGTTTTTGGCAATGATGTAAATATTGTTGCCTCTTATCTGAATATAAGTGAAAAGATATTTTAATTTAAAATAAAACACAAGACATATAAAATATAAAGGAAAAATATATAAATGCCTTTTCGACCACGATTTAGTTAATTCAGTTGTAAACCAACTATGGATTATTATAATATCTGTGTTCTGTATTTTTTTATTACTAATATCGGTTTGATAATTTTATTAACACAAACTAAAGGTATAAAAATAATAATCAATCAATGTTTTTACTTCAATTAAAAGAGCCGATGATTAAGGTTTCAGAATTAAATAAAAAATAATAAACACAAGCTATAATTTATTATAAAGAAAAAACAAAACCATAAAATAATATCGCTAGAAGCCAGACTTTTTTCTACTTAGCAGATAGAAATGCAAGTTTTCATTTGTAATAATTAATGTCAGAGACAGAACCCAAAAAGGGTAGGATAGCATCTCAATATTTTTGACATATTTTACAAGAATAATTAGTTTAAAAAAAAGTGAGTTCCTAATATTTGAGAATTACTAGCTAGATAAGTAATGTTAATTCTTCAAATAAGAGAAATCCTGATTTCGAAAAGCGATCGGATTTATTTATTGTGTTTAACTTTAAAACATAAAAAGCCGAAATGGCCTAGTCATCAGAAATGTGAACCTTAGCTGATGAGTCCGGATTCAAACTCAGGCGATCACCATTGATGACAATTCAATATTATTGTACTCAATTTGAGTTTATAATTCATTTCGTATTTTCTATGCTATAAGTAGGCTGACGAGTAATGGGCCACCAATTCTCACATCGCCAATGCGCCCCCAACCTGCAGGTTGGGTTCAACCTTGGGAACTAAGATCTTATGTCCTTTGTTTCTGTAGTTACAATGAGTCATTCACCCTTCATACCGGAACATAACTCAGTACTGCTGTTTAGCGGTAGAATATCTGATGAGTGGGTGGTACCTACTCAACACAAAGCCCTACCACCAAGTAATCTGTTATTAATATATTTGTTATTTATAGTTTGTAAATAACAAACTAATAAAAAAAAAACGCTATCCAAAAGTTTGTCGCTCATTCGTACATTCAACAGCTGTTAGCCACCATTTGGTAGGATGGTACTTACCCAAACAGGCTTGCACAAAGCCCTTCCACCAAGTAAAGTGCTTTGAGATGAAATATAAAAATTCGTGTCATTCGTCGTGTGCGATTCTGCCACATGGAGCACACACATTGGAGCGTCTTGTAGGCTCTAAACCTGCTTATTAGACTAACAGTAATAGGTTGTATAACACAAATAAGTATATACATTTCAAGACGTCACAAAACGTATATATAAATATACATATATATATACATATATGTATCAAATTAATATAAATAAAAAACAGCTAAAACAGTATTACGTTTTAATATTATTCCATAATTGTTAATAGTCAAAATTCTGCCAGGAAAAAATAAGATACCGAAGTATGTATTGTAATAAATATATAAAATAACCAGATATTTAATTCAGTATCGTGCTGACAAAACTACTTTGTACAATATATATTTTAATTATTTGAATATTTATTAAATAAATAATACAGATATAATACAAACACAATTTAGTCGTTATTATTGTAAGAAAAACGATTCACATTTTATTTATTTTACACTCAAACCCGCAATTTATCCATTAATTTTTTGTCTTTTATAAATCCGCCATAAACGAACTTAGAAGAAAAGTCTTCTAAGTTAGTAAGTCTAGTGAGTTAGCTTCAATTTATTTAATTTTATAGAAAACATTACGCATATTTCTCTAAATCGCAAATTTTAGACACTGTTTAAGGGTATAAACTGATAGAAACGATAATGTTATTTTTTTAAGGTAAATCGAATGACTTTTATTATCCGCGCGCGTTCAGAATGTCATGTGACGTTTTGGAACTGAAACGCGCGGTCCGTTTATACTTGATGCTTGCCAGACTTATATACTTGCTGGTAGGGCTTTGTGCAAGCCCGTGTGGCTACGTAATAATAATAAGCAATACTTAGTATTATTGTATTTCGGTTTGAGGGATGCTTTAACTACAGACACTGGGATCACAACATCTTACTTCATTCTCTTAGTGATTATTAATAATAAGGAGAGTGAGAATAACAATTTTGAAAAGACAATATCGTATAATTATTTTGTCAGTTAAACATACATACATACAAAGACTAACACACATAGGTATGTGTGTTAGGTTAGGTTTGCTAGGCGTTTCTATGTAGGTAGGTACATAGAAACAATTTACTAAAATCATGTCTCCCAAAAATTGTTTACAAATAATCCTTCGATCTATAACGGTTTTCTAAAAATTTTAATCAAGATACATCCCAATATAATTTGCGCAAATTACACATAGAGCTCTAATTTACCAAATTTAAAAAAAAAAGAAAAAAACATTAAAATTCGAATTATTTTGATCGAATTTAAAGCGCGTAGTTAACATCAATTTGACAATTCATTTCATTTCATTTATCTTTAAATTTAAAACTAAAAAAAAAGAAAACTAATATGCAAGACACGCGATTGTACAAATAGTGTTTATTTGTAACATTATACAATTATCATACACTTATTATTTGAGATAGTATTCAAACCAGTTTTTATGAAGCAATCGAACGAGTTTCAATAACGTTTTTGTTAAACATTTCGGTTAAAGTTGATTTCGATAAGGATGTAACAAGTTTTCGAATGAACCAAAAAATAAATAGATATTTAAATTTTGTAGATAATTAAATAAAATATGAGTAACGATGTGTTTTATATATTGGATACCTTTTTTAAGTGACATACGTGTTTATCTATCGAATTATTTGATGTCATCCTAACCGACTTCGGCCACGATGGCTATTCACAAGAGAGACTAGCTATAGCCTATTCCAATGTAAGTAGGAAAAAAGATAAACAAACCTTAGATTTACTTATTTCACTAAGAATTTATGATAAATATATCTTCATTTATAATTGAACACTATTGCACTTAACTACTTATTTCCACTTTAATTTTACATCCAAAATTCCGATAGCAGTTTCGTCGACGTTCAAAACGCCATTTTTTTTACAAATCCATAGTGAATATCATAGATTAATCAAGCTCTCGACCAATTATATCGCGTCAATTTGCAGTCAAATGTTGTTTATTTGGCTGTTCTCCTATTATGGTTGGAATAGAGCACACAGCTGCGCTCTCATAATCCGATGGAACAAAACCGAATGGACAAATAAGGAATGAGTTCAGGCACACTATAGAAAATATATACGCTATAGATTCTGCACCCATAATCCACCCATATAATGATTGAAACAAATCGAAAAATAAAACATAGTTATTCAACTTAAGAGCATGCAAATATTCTTCATTAAACTTCAAACCAATACGAATCCTTTATTTTTCTTCCTTATTGTTCCTGTAAATTATAGTTCTGCATTATAGCCCTTTTGAATGGGCAAAAAGAAAAGAAAATCTGTTAAATTGTTTGCTCATTACTGTTATTATCCATAACGAAAACACTCAAATTTTAGTTTTATCATAATAATATTATTTAGACGGCAAAACGTCAGATATCAATCCTAAAGATTAATATTTTCGAAGTAATGTATTTTAATACTAACTTGTTTTTTTTTTATATATATATAGGTACCATTAATAATTCGTCTTGACAATAGATAATGAGATTTTAATCCGAATAACAGAGAGGTTAATATCATAAGCACGAGTTACTCTTAAACCAGTTGCGTACGACTATTTTTTATAAGCGGTACGATTTACAACTTTTATTTCACCATTATTTGATAACTGTCTAATATATTTTTTAATGAATACTTATAATATTTACTTTTTTTTTTATTATATTTATGAAATTGTAACATTAAGGTCTTAACTATATATAAAATTTAAATTCTACAATTCAATGGTATTAAGCAATTTGAATATAGTAACTTTTTATCACAACATGAATCACGCGCTTTAGTTATTATCACGCAATAAATCAAGACCGTAACACATGTCTATAATTAATTATTAGTATAAGATTCTTGAATATATATATTTTAATATTTGTATTAATCAAAATGAATGCTAATGAAAATAAAGTACCATGCCACCGCTCCGAAAACGACATCGTGACGCACCATTATTTATTACAGAGACTTTACTTCAGCGAAGTCTACTGAGATACATTTTACTATTTATGTTTAGCTCTTAATTTTTAACAGTTGTTAATTATCATGTTTAATTGGTATGCATCGGTACTTATGTAAGTTATTAAAATGACATGTTTATTTCTTGTGCATACCGGTCTACATAAAGTAAATGAAGATTTGAAAATTAAAAGTTATTACTAATAATAAATATTGGACAACATAAACTACATTACTCTGATCCCAATGTAAGTAGCTAACGCACTTGTGTTATGGTAAATCAGAAGTAACGACGGTACCACATACACCCAGACCCAAGACAACATAGAAAACTAAATATCTTTTCTACGTCGTCTTGGCCGGGAATCGCTCGGAGTGGCGTACCCATGAAAACCTCGCGAAAAAAAAATGTACACACTCGTGCACGGAGGTCGTCGATATTACGATGATTATATTATATGTTCATTTAATTTTGTATTCGTTTTAGATCGATAATAGATGAAGCAGGGCAAGAAGGTAACCACCTCGGTAATGAGGCAGGTATGCTTTACGGAGAGTACCTGATGCTTGATAAATTGCTCAGCGCTCAGAGAATGCTCAGCGCCGAATCATCGAAACCTGTGCACGATGAACATCTGTTTATTGTGACACATCAAGGTAACAAAATATATATAATAGTATTTTTTTTTTTTTTTTGAAACTATTATTTCCTAATTCAAAGTTAAAATATGAAATTAATACCACAGAACTAAAAGGCAGGGATGAAAGTGAGCCAACCGGAATTTTGTACATATTTTACACAACATTTTTGCAACAACCGGTGTATATTAGTCAGTTAAAGTTTTTCAGTTGAAGTTGAAAGCTTAGAAGAATAACCTGCTGTACTTATAAGATGAAATTCTGCCACATGTGTGTCAACTATCCATCCCGTAATCCACATTGGAATAGCGTAGAGGAATAAACTTCAAATTTTTGTCCTAATTAGGAGAGGAGTACGGGCTTTTAGTTAAAATAATATACATATAATAAAATTGGAGTGTCTGTTTGTAATATTAAAATAACCCATTTTAACTAAATGCATATGTATACACGGTACATATACCAAAATAACATTTTTTACAATTTTTGTCTGTCTGTCTGTTTGTTCCGGCTAATCTCTGGAACCGATTTCGACGGGACTTTCACTGGCAGATAGAGGATGTGATAAGGAGTAACTTAGGCTACTTTTATTTTAGAATTATATAGGTATAGAAAAAAAATAAAATCACGCTACAATATCCAAATAACTTAAATTCAAACAACGCGCACGAAGTCGCGGGCAGAGCTAGTTATGAATAAAATACAAAATGTTAAACTTAATACAAGACCTGGTGATATTGACATTCAGATATTTGTTTTGTAATATTAACTAATCTATTTAATACAATGTTTCAGCATATGAACTATGGTTTAAACAGATAATATTTGAAGTGGACTCCGTGAGATCATTACTAGACGTAGAAGGATTAGACGAAAGCCACACTATGGAGATTTTGAAACGTCTTAACCGAATAGTCTTAATATTAAAGGTAACAAACTTTCTCTCATTCGTTGTCTATACTCTCTTTTAAAGGTTGATTGTATTTCTGTTCCACCCTTATAACTGCGGCCTTACTAAACGTTTTATAGATAAACAGTTTCAATATGTTTCTGCCTTCCGGCAACAGAAAAATGAAGACAAAACGTATTCTAACCATGCAAAACTGGACGTACAACTAACCACGCAGCGTACTAATATTATGTATATCTGTAATTACGAATTTAAGGGACATGAAAAAAAAACATTCACGAACATAAACATACCTATTTATCAGTAACAGATTATATCTTATGTATTTATTAGATGTTTTCTTCATAATATAATTAACATTCAACTTCCGAATGACTGATAAACAACTGTTTATTATCGTGTCTATCAGAGTACATTTTGTTAAAGCCTCTATATAAATCATTTTGCCAAATACTTAGACTATCAATTAAACTCCATTCACACATTCAATTCATTTTTTTTCTTCAGCTGAACAAGCTGAATAAGCAAGAAACAGAAAAAGATTTTAAAAAAAAAAGTGGTATGGATTAAATATCCATGTAAACCTCACAACGGAATAAACGGCTGCAACTCAAAGACGAAATTTAAAAAATGTCCGTTTATTTGTTAGGCTTATACGTCATAGCTACTCAAACGATCGTCATGAAATTTTGTATATCCTACAGATTGTCGGTAGTGCAATAATGGACAAAGAATACCTAAGCCTCTCCTTATATTTGTACAATATATACTTATGTGTATTTATTTTTAAATTCACAAGTATCCGAGCGAAATAGCAAAGCGAATATAAAGACCGTAAAGTAAAAAATTGTAACAGACACATAAGTCTGTATATAAAATACATATAATAAAACCAACCAAACCATAACATAACCTATTCTAAAATAGTATAGAAAATATAAATCGAAAATAAACTTCTACTTCTTATTTCAGATTAAATTATTTCCATGTTTGAAATAATAAATTTGACATGATAGCAATAAGTCTGAACAATGTTAATAATAAAATTATTAATCTTATTATTAAACTTAATAATATCACCTATCACATAAAATGATCGTACATTCGTATTTCACGCATTCATTGTAAATTATTATATTGTTTACTTATTAAATTACGCATAGGCCTGATAATACAACGCTTAGAGCCATGACATCCGACCCGGCACTCGGAGTCGCATCACTTTTTATTGATAAACCAGTCGTAACTAGTGACGTTCTGATATTATTGATGACTATCGTGACGATGATGAAATTAATGATTAATTAACATTATTGTTATTTTGTTATAGAGTATAGAAAACATGTTAATATTTTTCAATTTTTTAATTTATTTAAATCCCTTACTTTTGACCTTCACTTGCTTAAAACTATGACCAGAGAGACAAGTAAAAGGCATTGAAAAATTCGTATTCATCTAACTGTAGACTGTCATTGGATGTGATATTATTTATTTATTATGTATATTTAAATTTATATAAATAAATATTATACAAGAATGTTTTACGTTTGTCCTTTATGCGTTCCTAAGCCATTGATGCGTTTGTGATGAAAATTTAGTAAATTGTTCCGCGTAAGCTCGGGAAGATTTTTGACCCAAAATAATATGAGATTTTAGGCGTATGTTTTTCCTTCGACATAAATGTCTTTCTACGCATGCGAAGCTGAGACGGGTAGCTAGTTTAAAATTTTCAGAATAGGTAATTACAATACATCAGTTCAATATTTTTATAAATAAGTATTTTAAGTGGTATCAATAGATAACGACTAAGCGCTCCTCAATTAATATTATTTTTGACTCTCATTTAATTTTTCCTTAGAGAAAAAATGTAGTACAATAAAGGACCCCACTCACATATAGTGTTCGGGCGTCTAATCATTATCAATAGTAAATATGGTTGTTGTACAATATTATTTTCTTGCAGCTTCTAGTCGACCAAGTAATGATCTTAGAGACTATGACGCCATTAGACTTTATGGACTTCAGGAACTATTTACGACCGGCGTCTGGATTCCAAAGTCTACAATTTCGGCTACTGGAAAATAAAGTAAGTATATTGGATAATCAATTTCATAGACGAGACGCAATCATTGTCTTGCTACATACATATAAAGATACATTTTAAGCAAATTTTGTATCGTCGTTGCGCTACTGGCTACAGCAGCGTCATTGATAGTGAGAACCGAGTCCAAATTAACTCGATGATTCGAACGTCTTAAGGTTATCGCCTATGAGAATGTTTTTGGCGTTGTCGGAATAGAAGTGCTACTCGGTCACTTTACGAGACGACAGACGGCAGTAATGTATTAAATTCTGGCTGAAACAAGTCTCTACAAACAAACAAGTGGTTGAAGCGCATGGTGTGATTGATGCGCTTAGCACAACAATTTACTTTACAATTTACCTTACTAAAATGTACAAAACAATGTCTCTTTTAATTAATTTTAAAACATTGTAAATAGCACAATACTTCAAAGTAATGTTTTAGTTCAAAAACGTCGAATTATTACAAATGATATAAATTATAGTATATTATTTTTAAATATAAGTAATTACAATGTTTGCGAAATTATACTATCAATGCATTTTGTTTTGACTTTTCTCGCCTTCAATCTAAGTTCAATTATTTGTTTCAGTTGGGTCTAAAGCAAGCTCTACGTGTTAAATACAATCAAAATTACCAAACTGTGTTCGGAGATGACCCTGAAGCCATGGAATCATTACATAAGTATAAAATATCTTCAACTGTTCCGTTGGTCTAGTTTATAAAGGGTTTCTAGTCCTGGGTTGGGCCACTATAAGTTAATAGAGTTTTCTGAGGAGAAATTCTCAATATCAACCTGGACTTCTGAAGTTGAAAAATCGTTTCTATTCCCGTGCTTCGGAAAGGAAATAAAGCAGTTGGGTTCCGTGATTGTACCTTATCCAATCGTATCGGATGTGCCTTCCAAACTAATTACATGAATGTGAGCCTATAGACTGTCTGAAAGTAATATATGACATTGTCTGTATAATGTTCAATAGTAGTAATTATTAAGTACGGTCAATATCATATAAGGTCTTTTCGAACCTTTCCAATTGCGTCTAGAGATAGTGACGCTGAGCGGTTACTATTTACAGTAGTAGCGGTGAGTGCTCTGAGGAAATATTCCTTGAAATTCCACCTTTCCCTACGAGTCTACACTAGCTGGCTCTCGAAGTCGCCGCCTAACTGTGACATTAATTCTATCACACAAGAAGAAACTTTTGACAACACTTTTCTTTGTCACACCGCTAAAAAATAGCCTCTCGATCAGCACACGTGTTTCTTATAACCTGTTATCCATAAAACGAGGCGTGAAGAAGCATCTTGCGGGCCGGCATAGCGGGCGGCTGAATGTACTGGTCGGCTTTGCGTTTGGACTCCACTACCACTTTCCATCAGGTGGAATAAACATTAAAAAAATAAACGTATCGTAAAACAGCGTATCACCGTGTGTGACTTATCAGAATTTCACGAGTGAGATACGTAATGAGTTACATTACATTACAGCACTGCTGTTTTCCTGATATTAATAATAAAGACATAGACAATAATATTCGTTTAGATATAATTAATAATTGGGGGTATCCCATATCATACTAATTATCTCATTAAACATTTTTTTCATTTATCAGGTCTGAAGAAGAGCCCGCGCTTCTTGCACTTATAGAACGATGGCTGGAACGGACGCCTGGTCTTAATACCTATGGGTTCAACTTCTGGGGTAAATTTCAGGCAGCTGTAGACAAGCTGATCAAAGGTGACATCGAAGATGCCATGGTAGGTTTAACAAGAATATTTCTCTCAGTGTGTCACTCATTAGGTATTTAAAAATAATCAATTATTGTATAAGAAACAGTTGTTGTTTATTTTATAAGTAAAATACTTCTACAGAATTTTATATAATTCAAATATTGCAACTGTCATTTTATTAATTAAAGATATAAATATCCAAAGCCATTTCTTGCAAACTGAAAATGTAACATTTGTAATTTTTAATATTTAACTGATGCAGACTAATTATTTACAATCCGTTTACAAATCGTGACTTTAGATATTACGTACATACATCATTACGAATTTATAGTATGTTATTTTTTTCAACAAATAAAAATTACAAATAAATATATAATATGTATCGAAGAACATTAAAACGAATAGACGATCGTCGATATTAAGTATAGCGGATAATTTTGAAAAAAGTCGTTTCTATAGCGAATGCTTTGTTACTAGACGTAATCATTATGTTTAAATACAGTAAATTATAACATTTAAGCGTGAACCCAACGAAGTGGTGCGTCGTCATCGTCTGCAGGACGCTGAAAACAGGCGGGAAATATACCGATCCATCTTCGACCCAGCTGTTCACGACGCGCTACGCTCGAGGGGAGAAAGACGGTAAGATAAATATATATATAAGATGGAAAAATACGGAAGAATAAATATATATAATTTGCCCTACTAACGAATAATGCAATTTAAAACTATATATTTATGTCAGCTTACAATATGATACCATTTTGCGCTAACAATATTTTTAATAATATATTTATATTATCATTGGTCGAGAGCTTGAATAATCTATAATATTCAATAAGAGAATTAAAAAAAATGAGTTTTAAACGTTGACTAAAATGTTATCGGAATTTTAGAAGTTCTATCGTTAGTTAAGGGGGACAGTATTGTATTAAAACAATATATATCAGTCAAGAACTTAGTAGTTTACAATATAGATGACAATCGCGTGGCATACAAAATCTACCTTAGATTTACGTATGCCACGCGAATTGTTGTTTATCTTTATTCCTTTATCGACTATAGGCATGACCAATCCCAACTCTACACTTATACTACAGTTTATATTGAGACAGACTGCCCACTTGCCAGGAAAGCTTTCTTTCAACGACCAGGCTTTAATTTCACAACATTTATCTTAAAATGCAATTATTCGAAATATGAAAAACCTGAAAAAAAAACACAGTAGTACCTTATAAGTACATATACAGTTTCTGCTCCTTAATAGTTCTTAGTTGCAACATAAGGCGATACATAAATGAAACAAAAAATCCAAAACTGATTTTTATGGTCACTTTATAACAATCAATGCTACACCTGTATACATTATGTTTAAATCGTGTATTAATTGATTTTATAAATTTATATTTATACAACTGTTTTTATTTATAATACATTGGGTTCCGAGTATTATAGCTTGCTTTATAAATAACCAAAATATAATAAATATCATTTGAATTAACGGAACCATCGATATAATCGATCGTGCTTATACATCACTACGTTTTGTTATCGGAATATCACCTAAAAATAAGAATTATTGAATAAATTGTACAAACAGGCATCACCGATATGTCAAAAAAGAAAAAAATACGCGTGCGTCTCGTCCAATATTGAAATAGTTTAACTTGAAAAAAAACTTAGGTTATTACTTTATGTATATTAATATTATAATCTAAGGATTTTTTTTTGTTTATTAATAAAATTGCCTGCCTACCGCTGCCATATGTGTAAGAGAATGGAAAGCCAAATAGACTGGCGCCGTAACGCGTTACGTAACGAAGCGGCTTACCCTCACATAAGAAGTCATCACTTCAATATTACTGCATCAATAGTTCGACGCTCGACCATCGAGGCAGTTATATTTTTTATAAGGTTATAAATCTCAAGCTACTATCATCATGTCTTCAGTCACAAATCCTTTTGTTATAATTTCTACAGACGTGTACATACACCCTTTGGTGTAATTTTTTATTATTCTAATTGAGTTTAGAGATTGATTGACAAACGATCAAGGGCGATTCTACTAACAAATTGTTACACTATCGGAATCGAATCGAAACCACTGTATGAATATCATAGTCCTTGTCCACATAGTCACTTGTATGATTACGATTTGATAGCGATCTAATTACGGTTCGGTCGAAGTTGGATCGGAATAGACTCGGGATGATATTGTAACCGTTATAAATTTAGCAGTAGAATTTGCCCCCTTTACGATCCAGCTGAGGTATATTTTGGTGAGAAATAATCATATCGTATCCGTTATACATTTGTAGAATTGTACCCAAGAATAACAACTTTAATTGTTTTTAACGTTTCCAGGCTTTCACATCGCGCACTACAAGGCGCTATCATGATTACATTCTACCGCGATGAGCCACGCTTCTCTCAGCCGCATCAACTGCTGACTCTGTTGATGGACATGGACAGCCTGATAACGAAATGGCGTTGTAAGTATTTTATTATTACTATTAATCTTCAGTCTTGATTATCTCTTACGATATAACAACGATAATTGCTATAAAGGTATCCAGCATAAAACCTATACATTTTGACAGACTGTCAAATAATAGATACTAATCATAGATATTGAGATGTTCCCATAGACAATTTTACTTTTTAACTAGTTTGACATGTTCGTAACAAGAACGAATATCGATTATCGACAATCTATATTATTTAACTTTAAAATTGAAAGCATTAAAGATATAGCCATACAAAAGATTTCTTTTTTTTGCAATCAACAGTTATGTTTAATTAATTATTCTATTCGTGATGCAGACAATCACGTGATAATGGTTCAACGCATGATTGGCTCCCAGCAGCTCGGAACAGGCGGTTCCTCGGGATACCAGTATCTACGATCTACGCTTAGGTAAGATTAAATAATTCAAATATATTTTTAAATTGAGTTAACTTTTATAAATAAGGTTTAAATAATAAAGATACCTAATAAGAGTTAAATTGATAAATAAGGCTTATTATACCGCAATATTTATATTTAAACGATAAAGGAGTTAGTGGTATTGTTTACTCGGTGGTAGGGCTTGGTGTAAGCCTGGGAAGATGTGCACCCAAACTCATCGTACATTCTACCGCTGAAATATAATACTGCTCAAACTGTTCAAACCGGAACACAACAATACCGAGATTGTTGTTTTCCGGTTTAAACAGGTAGTTGGCTATTTTAACTACAGGCACAAGGGATACCTTGCTTCCCAAGATTAGTGAAACATTTTTGGCGATTTCATGGCGGTTATTTCTTACAACGCCAATGTTCATAATCGATGCCCATGATATTTATCGTGTGCAACCTGCATCTATCTATTTCATAAAAATAATGTTCTTTATTTAGTGATAAATAAGCGTAGTTACTTGTAATCTTGGTTCTTCTCGGTAGAGTCTGCATTTCGTATTCGATGTAACTAATTATAACATTTCTGTTTACCAGTGACCGGTACAAGGTATTCTTGGACTTATTTAACTTATCTACGTTCCTCCTACCTCGTTCTCTCATCCCCCCTCTCGATGACGGGATGAAGAAAGATCTTAACTTAACATGGGGTGAACAAATCAAGGAGAACGGCCAGAACGGAGATCACCAACAAAATGGCCTTGATGATTCTGTATCAAAATTGTCGATTAATCCTTCATCATAATTTAGTTAGCTATAATTTGCATTTATGAAGTCAACATTCTGTATAATTCATTAATAAATATCAAGAATTTGTGCAACAAAAAAAAAAAAAACATTTTTTAATGATTTACAAAAATTGCTCATGTTTAATAAAAATGTATTTTATAAATTATTAACATTTTTATTCTGTGGAATATAGTTGTGCTGATATATATGGAGATGTATAAATTTAGACTGTATACTTTAGGCCTTTATCTTACTGTCTTTAAAAATATTATTATGTGGGTGCATTTAAAATGTAATTAAGGCATGTGTTATTTAATTAATAAAATCTTCTAATGTTAATTATAAGTTTTCCAGTGGCTTTGGTTGATAATTAAATGGAAATAAATTTGTTTTGACAATATGACGTTCTTTTTTTAAATATTTTTACACAATTTTACTTCGTGGTAGTGTTTTGTGTAGGCCCGGCTGAATAGGTCTCAATCACTCATCATATATTCGACCACCGATCAACAATACTTAGTGTCGTTGTCTTCCAATTTTAAGGGTCGTAAAATCTCATTTCCCGATGTCAAATATTATTGTTAATATTTCTTACAGCAACAATGCCTATGGACAGTAGTAACCACTTACCATCAGGTGACCAATTTTTCCCTGTATTATAAAAAAAAATATTAAACAGACATCGGTTTAAGATGGAACCTAGCCTTTTCCGGAAGCAAAATTGCCGGTTATGGGAAAATTCCCGAAACCAGTACCAGAATTGTCTATGGCAAGTCAGGAATAACTCACATTTATTAATATAATAGTTGTCAAATGAGCACGAAGCTCGGCGGATGAAAAACGAATATCACCTGAACATTTGCACCTCATGAACATTTGCACTATCAAAGAGCTTGATAGTGCAAATGTTCCTTCAGGGAATGAAAAACGTGAGTACCTAATTAAATAACGAAAATGAAAAAAAAAATTTATAACAAATTTAATATTTATGCTGACATAATTAAATCAAATTAAACTTTAACTTGAAAACATAATCAATGAATACTATTATCAAAAATTAGGCTGAATCAATTTAGAACCACTTGCGGTTCATCCACCGAAACTGATCCAAAGTGATAATTTACTTTATGTCTATAAATTTCTCCTGGTATCAGTATTGCACTCGGGAAGCCAGCATGGTGAACCGCGTCCGGATAATCTTGGGTCTCAAGACAGAAGGCTCCATGGCGTCTGTATCCAACTCCCCCTTTCCCTACCAGAGCCACTTCATTAGGTGATGGCAAGAAATTGCTGGTGTACAACTGGACACCAGGCTGGTTGCTGTAAACTTCTAGGTATCTTCCAGAGGCTGGATGGATGACTCTTGAGACGAAGTTGATATCCTGTTAAGGTATAATAAGCTGAATTGTAAATTTAAAATATTTTATAATAAAATTTTGAATACGTTATCGTAAGCATTGTTACTAGACAAACCTTTGCTGTATGATTATTTTTTCTCTTAGGGAGTAAATGATGAAAGTTTTACGAAATTTAGTTTTTTGGCGTTTATTTTAAATTTAGTACATAGAACGCTCTATGTACTGCACTATGTATATAATGCACTATGCATGTGGATCAAATTATCCAACACTCCAACCAACCAACCAACAATCCAACCGAAAGACTAGGAACTAATATGAGTTGTTTTTGGCGCACACTGCGTATGTTCGTCCACGTGAACGACATTTTTGTTATGGTACTAGACATATATTAATTTTCATTATTTTGAACTGGTTATAAATTACCTGTTTTCCAGTGGAAGTAACGCAAAAGTTATCGTCATATAAGTCAGTCGCTCTTCTCATGGCGTCACCGAGTCGTGTTGGAACTCGGAGATCGTAAGGTGTACCTCCGACTTTAATAAAACGGCCGGTTGGAATCGACTCGGGTGTAGTTTCGGTAATTCTGTAAGAACAATCTTGATTTACATACTCGGAAATTACCTATATCTTCCATATCAAATCACGGCTTCAATTTCTTTGAAGGACAAATGAGACTTTAAAAATTTAAATTATCGAAGTATAATTTGAAGGTTTACTTCGTGGTAGGGCTTTGTGTAAGCCCATTTGGGTAGATGCTACCCACTCATCAAATATTCTACCGCCAAACAGCAGTACTCAATATTGTTGTGTTGTGTCTAACTACAGGCACAAGGAATAACATCTTAGTTCCCAATGTTGAACCCGCAGGTTGGATAGGCGATGTAAGAAATGGGTTATATTTCTTACAGCGCCATTGTCTATGGGCGGAGATGACCACTTACCATCAGGTGGCCCATTTGCTCGTCTGCGTACCTATACATATTTGCTATAAAATATCATATAAAATCAGCTAAGGGGCCAATGACGACTTATTTATATCTGTTATGCGATCCGTAACTGGGTCGTTGTGATCGTAGAATAAGAAACTGGCTAAACGGCAACGATTACGTTTTGATTCTATTGCGATATAGTGATAATAATTTGTTAATAAAATTGGCGCCCTGTGCATGTCGCGTTTAACAAATCTTAAATCCAAAAATTCAAACAAATCCAATTTGATTTTTATTTTCTGATTTTCATAATAAGCAAAGAGAATACTAGAAAATCGTAACATAAAATAATAATATAAAAAGTTTGTCTTGAGAGTTTCCCTTTAAAGGTTTAATTATGTATTTGTATAACGTTATACTAACATTTTAATAATGAAGTTATAACAATCTATCGAAATATTTTCTTTTCATCTTACTTACTAATATTATTAATAAGAATATAGTCTGTTAGTGTGTTATGATTTAATGGCTAAACCGATTAAATCGATTTTGATGAATTTTTTTACGAAGCAAACTTACCCACTTATCGCCCTTTTGTAGGGATGAAGAGTTTTTTACAAGTTCTCGAAGCATTTTCGGGCAAAGCCCGGGAAAAAGGGCGGGCGAAAATTTAGACATTTCTATTTTTAAATAAATCTTTTGCACTGTAACCTTCTTTATCATAAAATACATTAATTCTAACGTAGTGTATCTTATGGCGTTGCGTAAGAGTGACAAAACGCGTCATACGCTTGGTCCCACTCAGTAATTTTATTACGAGTCTCTTAATACTATATAACGACTGACCTATCAGCATTTATGTTGATAATGTGGTTGTAAATCTCAGCTGAACCAGCATTGTGACCGGCGAGGTTAAAATACGAGTGGTTGGTTAAGTTGACCACGGTCTTCTTAGTGGTAGTTGCTACAAATTCCACGTACAGCACATCGTCGTCTTTAACTTCGTAAATAACATTGGTAACTAAATCACCAGGGTATCCTTCTGCGCCATCTTTGGACAAGTAGCTGAAAACAACCTTATTACCGTTAACCGTGGACTTCCAGTTGACCTGGAAACAGAGGAATATCGTTGCAAATTTTCTTTTTCGTGTAAACAAAAAAGTAAAGTAGGTAACAGTCTGTAATTATCCCAGTTCTGGGCTGAAGTCTCCTCTCCGTTAGAAGAATTATAAAGCTAATTAAACCGTGCTGTTTGTTTGAGCGTTGAGCGTTGACGCAGTGGTGGAGCACATGTTTATGTGGAAGATTTGTATCCGACATATGCAGCTTTCCTTACAGTTCTTTCCTTCACCAATGAGCAAGTGATAAAATATAAAATAAAAAAAATAAAAAATGAAGTTCATGTAGAAAAACCAGTAGTATTTGCCCAGGTTTGTCACCTCAATCTACGGTTAACATTGACGAGTTCTAGCTAAGGGGCCATTTCGGCTCTTAAATTTTTCAGCCTAATAGACAAAAATGTACCTATATAAAGGTCTGCTTTTATATCGTTACCTCCACGGGTTGGAATAGTCGGATAATTTTCTGTTAGAAAGAAACAAAATAGAAAAGAAAAGTTGTTTGGCCGCTTTTGAGTTGTATAATTATAACTATTTAGTTCTTGGTCTTGTTCAGTTTACACTATATAGAAATTACTACAGCCTTTTTTTTTACTGTAAAAAACATTATGCCTTTTCCCCACGTAAATGGGTGAAGTATGTGGGACTCGCCGGTGCCCAGAACGAGTAGTCACGACTTTCAATCCACTATCCACTAAAACGCCAGCGGTAGCCTCTCTGTATCTTCGGCGGGCGCCACGGGATCGCTTTCGCATCTTACGTGAGATCCCGAATAGAACCTACTCTAACATAGCCTCCTGATACCTCAAACTACTGATATGCGTACTGATAACTCAAAAAAAGACAATAAGATTCAGACATAGACAATTTTGGTGCAATTTAATTTTAATTGCATTTGAGTTTAAAAACAGAAGCAAGAAGAATATTAAGTTATTCGACGACTCACCTTGTCAAACCCAATTAAACCTCCATGCAAATGGTCCTGACCAATGTTCTTCGCCAATGAATAAGTATTTCCGTCTATTTCAAAAGTTGCTCCACCAATCCTGTTTGCGCACCTCCCAACAGTTGCGCCTAAATATGGCAAATTTCGATTTACGTAACCATCGATATCGTCAAAGCCCAAGACTACATCGCTGTTAGTGCCGTTTTTGTCTGGAACCTACGAGAATACTTAAGGTTTTTAAAGGATATTAATTATTTTATTAATAGATATTCGATAAATACTACAAATCACAGACATTAAGATCCCATTGATAGTTACTACTTTTATTAGGTAGTTAGATCGTTATGATTTGACTTTATTAAACGGTTAGTAGGGTACATAATATATCACAGACGGCTGCCGATGGGTTTGTTTGTGCGTATTTAAATTACCTCAATTGATTGGATGATCGCTCCATAAGATATTACGGAGACTGAGAACCCGCTATCCGTAGTCCATATAAATTTCTTCACAGGTTCATTTTTAAACGTACCAAAATCTTCCTCGTGTAATTGCACCATTGTCTAATAATATAAAATTAACATTTTGAAAAATATTATAAATAATCATCGTTGTCACACTTTTTTCAAATAATATAGTATTCATACAAAACAGCAAGTGCTTGTTACTTTTAACTATTAGTTCATTTAAAAAAAATAGCAATTACATATATAGGTAAAAATATATGAAGACATACTCGTATTCAAATATATCTTCAATAAACAATCGTAAAAACAAAGGCTATCATATTATCATTCAAACAATTCAAGATCCGATTATCTAATAAAAATGCCGGTAACCGATCTTAAGCTAATATTCATTTGATTATATATTTTTTTATTTCTAGTGTGTTTCCAATTTATATAACAATGCTCTATAAATTTACTCCTTTGTCATAATACATAAATGTATTTATTTTTCAAGAGGATAGAGTAACAGATTTAAAAAAAAAAACTCACTAAATACGCGCGCTCCTCACTTCAGTTTGAATATGACTATTTTGAAGAGTATATTTTATAGTGGTTACTTATCAGACAAGTGCCAGCAATTTGTTACGGAGTTAAGTTAGTTACAAGTGTCACTGAAGTTCATACAAATGTCAAATAAAATTGAAATAACAACTAAACTCGTGGTTACAACTAATTATAAAACATAGCTTTGTTTGTGGGAAAATTATTATCTATAATATCAGTAATAAAGATGATGAAGAAATAAAAATATATATTTTTAGTATATTGACCAGATATGTAAGAAATGATACGTTGTTAAATAATACAATGTTGTGGATAGGTTAGTAATAAAATGTGAGTCTTGATATTCGCATCCTAAACTGTTGAATAGTGTCAAACATTTTTTTTTTAATATAAGAAATAACACATTCAGACAGAAGGTAAAGGTATAATCGCTTGCAACTCTAATGCTTCAAGATTATTATTATTAAAAGATTTCACTGTTATTCTTATTACCATGTAAACGTACTTATTTTAAGTGTGGGTAAATTACCCGCCAATTGAGTGATTCGTTATCTTATCATAACTAACCACAATAAATATTTATATACCATAATGTTGGTTTGATAAAATTTGTATATAAAATACAAATATAAAAATTATAACAAACATATTAATATATAAGTAAGATAAAAATTAAATAGGTATTTAATTTTAATTTATCGTCATATGGATTTATAACTTATATGCTTTTAACTGTATTTAAATAGGCACTATTTGCTTTACTTTTTTTTAAACAAATATAAATAATATAATATAAGCTTTGGGCGACTTTCGATTTTTTTTTGTCAGCCAATAAGCCAAGGGAAATAGAAAAATAGTAGAAATAAATTAAAAAAAAATGTTAATTAAAAAATTTTATTCGAGTAAAAAAGTAATATTCTTACAAAAAATTTTTCATTGACTTATTAATAAAGAAATAGTGTAAACAAGGCACGTTCACATATTCCAGCACTTTTCATTGATTACAAAAAAGTTCGTAAATAATAAAAAAATAAAAGTTATAACGAAATACACTTTTGTTTAAATCAATCTATTATATAAATCATAGATTAAACATAACAATAAAATGAAATGTAAACAAAATAATACAATTAGAATCAAAACAGTCTTAAAATAAATTACCCAACATTAAGCCGGGAATACACATAGCCATTAGCCAACACACTACTGGCATACTAGTTACTATCACGTTTATACATATATTAAATTTCAATTCGTGGCATGTCAGATTCTCTCGTATGTGTATCCTCAGCTTAAGTTAACTTTTTTCATTACTTGACATTCAACTTGTACAATCCATCCAACTGTCATTATAAATTCTAATTATATGATTAAGTTGTATATAAGAGTATAAAAAGGTTTTCGAATTACATATGCGTAAAATAAACGTTTAACAAAAATAAAACTATATAATGGCAAGATTTGTTCGAAAGTAATGTAGCTTAAACTAACATGAGCTGTTTACTTAATTAATTATAACAACGTTATTAATGAGTCTTTTTGTTTACGTTATATCCTAGAAAACTTATCATTAAGAATCGATAGTACATTAAAATATTAATAACAACATATTGTATATCAAAGGACGGCAAATATTTTAGATTAATCCAACGACAATGCTTTTGAGCCTGTGACAACTTTTGTCTTTGGACAAAGAATTGTCTTAATCTGAGAATCGTTGATGAAAAACCCACAAGATATATAAATTCGAGCGTCAATAAATTATCAGACATTATTATCTTAAATCGTAATTTGGGTCTTTCAATAATTATCAAATCTTCCCAAAAAAATATTTTGTGAACAGATCTTATTAAGCTTAATTATTTTATGTATTATATCCATTATCCAATAGATCTAGCATGCACTGTGATATGATCCGACTTAAATCTGACTACAGAACTTCAAAACTATTCGAATGTTTTCATTACATACTAAGACTTCAAACAAAATCCACTTTCGAGGTAAATTGGTCCCACATATCTTTTAAGTATAAAAATATCATTTGATAATCAAATATAAAGACACGTTACTAATGGCAACACTATTACAAACACCAATCAGAAGTTACGGTTTAATATCGATACTGGCAACTTCATTGGCGAGACCGCAGATATTACTACCAATTGCCAATAGGATGTAACCATCGGTACCGAACATTTTACCCCAAGAATTTTTCGCGATGTAATATGGAACATCGGCACTTATATCGTAGCCCACCAGCTCCACGGCATGATTGAGATCCAAGGGGCTGCCACTGAAAATACAAATAACAGATATTATTTTAATATTTATTGAAAACGAGACAGGCAGTTAACCTATCTCGAGTTTTTATGACTAGGAACCCTTCCGGGCGTACGCTGAATTTACAAAAGTTTCATCAAAATCGGTTGATGTTTTAAGCTATTAACGCTCAGCGGACAAACATACTAATATTAATTTTTATTTATATGAATAGAAGAATTTGTACAAGCTTTTTTGTATGTAAATAGTAAAACGCTACTTAGTAACTCCTAACAAAAATAATAAAAATAAAAAGACATTGATAATAGTGTTATCTACCTGCAGTGGAATTGAATAACTCCGCCGAGATAATTCTGCCAGGTGAGGGCGTTAACGGCGACAGACACCGGGCCGTGGGTCGCTATTAGTTGCAGAATCGTCTCCTCTTCCCCGATCAAGCTGTAAAGAATAACAACATTCATTTTCATTAACTCATTCGTTCATTTCATTCATGTGTCTGAGCGAATCAATCAGATCTTAGAATAATCCGCGGAAGACACTGACCGTGATCAGCGTTCATTATTTTTTAATAATTCTTGTATACGAGTATATTGAAAATCAAACTATACCTTATTTAAGTAGGCTTTCACAAGCACTTCTCAATAGTTATTTAACAAAACTATATTAAGTGAAGCTACAACCGATTCGAAATGCAGATTCTACCGAAGAAATACCGACAAGAAACCCAGTAGTTACTCTTTTTCAACATTTAAAATAAAAATTTGTTAGTTAAAGACAATGACATATGTATATACATTGAGTAAACTATTGGTTATATTATCAAAAAAATAAAACCAAAATATTATTCAAGTAGGCTCATAAAAGCACTTATGAAACGTCAAACAGTGTTGAATTAAATGGAAAGTTATCATCAGTTCGGAGAGTAGTTTATAGAAGAACGGTCAAGAATGAATATTAGCAGTTCGAGTGCGATATTCTTACACACAAGAAAAAAAAACTAATATTTATTCAATATATATAAATATAATCTCAAACAAAAACATCCTAAACTATAATTTTCAAAAGTAACTGATAACTTTGATGAATATATTTAATATATCCTTTTACAAAGTGTAAAATTACTGCCGCAAGATAGTTACTAATTTGGACCAATCGTGTAACAAAGGTAACCAAACAACAAACATACTTCAACCGAAAGTATGTAGCGATACTTATTTTATTATATACATTTGTTTTTAAACAATCAACGTAGACTGAATTTTATAAGATGCATAATGAATTATTATTTATATATATCAACAATTAAAAAATTAAACTTTTTAATAGAAGCAATGGGCCTTTAAGTACTCTTAATTGTCGTATGCATAACTTGTACAAGGTACCTAACAGTCGCTTTCCACCGTCTGTGCGCTTAGGTCTTTTAAAATAGGCAACGGATTTTAATGCGGTTTTCATAAATGGGCGGAGTGAATCAAGAGGAAGGTTTATATGCATCCTATATGCATATTATGATGACAAAGAAAAGCCGACTATTCGAACTTTCCTAGCCCAAAAAAAAACACTTTTTTGTTTATTCTCTAATCTCGAAGTTGTGGGTATAAATGCTGGATCGGGTAGGTATTGGTCGTTACGACCCATGGGGACTCAACAGGAACGTATAAAGCTGTTAAATTATAATATAATGTACTCACTCGTCACAAGTGAATGACTTGACACGAACGCCGGTCGCGTTGGCTTTCTTGTGACAGACGCCGTTGGTCAACTTCAAAGGATATTCATTGTCTGGTTGGATTGCGGTATCAGTTAACATCAGCCAGTCAAGCAAGAGGCAGATGTCGCCGCCCAAACATCCGCTGTTGCCGAGACCGGCGCAATCGATGACTTCCTGCAAACAATCATAATATATTACATAAACATCATACTCTGAAAATGAGTGACAATATAAATATATAATAAGTGTGTATGAAATAGATACATATAAAATATGTTTAGATAATAATAGCACCTCGACCCCTTACTGACTTTGGTCCCAGCGGGCCTTGTTATGGTAACCTATACTCTCCAACCATAAGAGAAGAAAAGCCAAATAAACAACATTTGACAGCAAATTACCGCAATACCATTGGTCGAGAGCTTGATTAATCTATGATATTCACTATGGATTTGCAAAAAAAAAAATAATTTTGAACGTCGACGAAACTGTTATCGGAATTTTGGAAGTAAAAATAAAGTGGATATAAGTAATTATGTGTAATATTATTGCATTATCAGTAAAGATATATCAATCATAAACTCTTGGAGTTATTAACAAATCGCATAAAATACGTCAATCTAAAGTTTGTTTATCGAATTCCTACTTCGATTGGAATATATAGTCAATTGAGCAAGATATATAGACAAAAACAAGTACGATCTCAATTCCAACACGCTCGTAATCCAATGGGACGCAAATCCGACACGACCGCAAAGAGTTCAGGCGTAGGGCCAACTACTTTACAATTTACATGCTTTCCGCATAAACCTTTACATGCACTTACAACCTTTACAACATAATGGTATTGATTATGCATGTTTTATTGTTTCCATTCTTAGTTAGTCATGTAAATTATATAAAAAAAACACACTTCTAATTATATTATTTAAGTTAAATTTAATTACATAATATTTTAATCTGTGATCTCGTTTGCTACACGCGCTATAGCATTAGCATTAGCATTAGCAGACCGTAAATGTCCCACTGCTGGGATAAAGGCCTCCTCTCCCTTTGAGGAGAAGGTTTGGAGCATATTCCACCACGCTGCTCCAATGCGGGTTGGCGGAATACACATGTGGCAGATTTTCGTTGAAATTAGACACATGCAGGTTTCCTCACGATGTTTTCCTTCACCGCCGAGCACGAGATGAATTATAAACACAAATTAAGCACATGAAATTTCAGTGGTGCCTGCCTGGGCTTGAACCCGAAATCATCGGTTAAGATGCACGCGTTCTAGCCACTGGGCCATCTCGGCTCACACGCGCTATAGGCCTTTGCAAATATTTATAATCTTCAATTGTAGTCTTTAATTTTCATAAATATTATAACTTCATAAGATTTTGAATTAACATGATTAAAACGGGATTCAGTCTCGTGAACTAGACATTCGTAGATGATGTCGAAATATCGAGCTCCACCAAGAAACATGGAAAATATCCCGTTTTAAATATAAATATTCTTTTATATGATTATTAGTACGATGGGAAAAATAAACAGTAAGATTACTGATCATTGACCTATCGTTTAAATTTTTACATAAAATTACGATGACTTATTTATAGAAGATAGGTAGTACCGTCACAGACATATCAGTAGACAATATCAAGATCTACAATTCAGTATAACATTTAATAATTCTTACTTATCATACTTCAGTCGGTATGTTTTAAAAATTAGATTATTATTTCTAAATCTGTATCGATTGTCGCACTACAAAATAACTAAAACTAGTAAAATAACTGGCTAGTTTAGCCAACTTTATTAACTTAGCGATACTCGCCCAACGTCATACTACTTTACTAGTGTGCGTGTACTTAGCTGCTAACTGATTTACTTTTTTTATCAGTCTATCTAGACATAAAAATTATCAAAGTTAGAGTTCTTAAACGCAACGTTTTAAACATTTCATACAAAACGTCAAATGACTTAGGTTTTTAAAATTTAATACGATTTACAATTTTACCGGAAACATTATTTGAATACTCATGAACACAGTTTTATACAGTTTTTTTTAGGAAAAATCGACACGCGCTATTGTTTTATTTTATTTAAATACCTACTTAATTATATATGTGAATTACAATTAACTTAGTGTAGACAAAACACTAAAATACAGTCATAATATTAAAATAAAGTTAAAAAACAATGTAAGAACCGGTGCATTGAAATTTAGCCAGTAACCAACCAGTAAATTTAAAACAAGAATTTTGCAAGCCCATATATACAACAAAAAAACCTGTTCTAGAAATACAGACGTCTGAAGCCTTGAACAGGTTCAAATTTTGTTTTCGATGGCGAATGGAGTATATTTTGAGTGATTCGTTTTTCTTTACTTTTATTAAGAGGCTAAATAAAATGTAATGTAAACTGGATTCTAGTCAATGAACTAGATAGGTTACATAGTCATTATTCGTATTTATATTGAATTTTAATGACGACTTAAAATAAAATATAGTTGACATCACTACACTAAGCAAAATATCATTTAATTTAGTTTCCAATTTTGTTTTAACATTGACATATTTTTCCAATTTCAAAAACATTCGTTAATTGAAAAGTGTTGCCACATGCAATGAAACTTTTACTTTTTTTTATCATTCATTTTAAATATGTATATTCTTGTAGCGAATTACATCTATATTTTACGAAAGTACAAATATAAATTATTGACCGCTTCAAATTATTAATTTCAGGCATCAAGACCTATTACATAAAATATATAATAATTAATGGAATCAATACATTTTCGTCATCATCATCATCTTCCTACCCTTATCCCAATTTTACTTGGGGTCGTCTCAGTATGTCTTCTTCTTCCATACTTCTCTGTCGTACGTCATCTCACAAGTGACTTTCTTACCATATCGTTTTTATTTTCGTCGAATCAAATAATTACATGCATAGTGTGCGTATGTGTGAATGTGTATGATTGAGTATACATTCAGCGTGAGCGTTTACTTCAATTCGACTTTTTTTTAACATCTCACCTGTACACTGAGAGAGCTCAGTTTTCCCGTATTTATTGCAGCCATAGCCTCCATGGTACCAACGGTACTGAACGCCCAGCATGCGCCGCATAGCCCTTGGTCCCTAACTGGACCTATTACGCCCTTTTCTCTCCTGCAAAATAAATATTGGTCGTTTCAAATATCTTTGTAAATATTATGCCTTTGTTAACAATAACAAAATATAATAAAAACCAACGAGAAATAAAACAAAAAGCATTTATAATCAACCATAGAAATGTATTCATGGTTATTTAAATAACTAAGATCTTTTAGCAAACGATATCAACAATAGGACCTTTTTATTTTATTGTTGGCAACATAAACAAAAACCAATTACATAATTCTTTATTGCACGCCGGTACACAACCAAAAAAAATTGGTAGACTACGCTTTATCGCTTAATAGTGATTTCTTTCAACCAACCCTTGGTTTAGTACATTAAGATACGGGTCAGTTTATTTGTATGTGTACCAATAACTAAATAACAATACCTTAATATAACATCTTTTATATTAATAGCGTAAGCCGATTTTTGTCACAGTGATTATGGGACGATAGCTGCACATAAAAAATCCGTTATGGTCTCAAAATGAAAAACGTAAACAAAATTAAAGTAAATTGTCATCGTCAAACTGAATTCTAGCTTAATGTCTATTTGACATAATTTTCTAAATTTCATTCAAAAAAGGTTTTACAATTTTGGCGCCAAATTTAGATGAGTGACTTGCAGTTTACTATGAAATAAAATCAAAACAAAACCTGTCATATTTTTAAGGTTTCGAAATTCCCAAAAATATATTTTGAATAAACGCAAAGTTTCGCAGGAGATCCACTAGTAGAAAATAAATATGTCAAAATCCACAAATTAATATACATTAATATATACGACACACGATCAACACATTATCATGAAACCGCTTTATTTAAAAAATACGAACGTCGTTTGACATTAATGATGCCGTTCGAAAATACAGTTTGACCGCTCGTTTGAATACAGAAATAGACATAGATTCTTTTTTTAATTAAAAGGAGAATCATTCCATATTTTAATCGCCGGGTAATTCAAGGATTGGTCAAATAATTTAATCGTATGAAAAGATAATCTAAAATCAAAAATGATCATTGTATTACTAGTTTATTACTATCACTACGTTTAAAAAACTCCGTCCCGACTTCGTACGCGTTAAATCTAAAATTCATATATATAGTTACATCCTATTTCTCCCATTATGTTGAAATTTCCTTAGCGAATACTTACGTTATAAAAAAATCTGCTAAAATAAACCAATGCTCCAAATTTCAGCTTTCTAGAATAAGTACTTTCAGCTTTTCGTGCGTTGATAAATCAGTACAGGACAAACGAAAGATTACTAATAACCTTATGAGTGTTTATTATTTAATAATTCTTTTTCTTTTGTACTGTCGTGTGTGTACCATATAACTCAACTATCGAATAGTAAGGTAAGTAAGAATCTTATTCATATTATTTATTTAACGCAATGCATACAGAAACAACAATGATTTATCAAAATCGTATTTTCCATAATATGTGAACATCTTTATTTAATTCATATATAATAGCGATACGATACATCGCGTATACGTAATCGTAAGTCCATATGTAATTACATACTAAAACCTACGTTGCAACTAATTCGCTATAATCTTGCAACAATGACGCATCTTCGACCATTTAAACTCTACTATCATTTTTATTCTAAATATAACGTAAGGACATTTATATATTTATAATTACATATACTTAAACATGGGTCGAACCTTTTATTGGCACGCCATCGAACGCAAAATTAAGTTTCCAAATTAGACCAATAGTTCATCAGATTTGTTCATTTAACCCAACCAACAAAAGAACGAAATGATTTTTTATGTTATATATGTAGGCGGACTGGAAAATACTGGCACATTGCCATGGCGCATGGCCCGATGTTAAGTGGTCAGCGTTACCCATAAACATTGGTACCAAAGTCTATGTGCAGTGCATGCATTTAAGAAATATAAATAATTCCTCATATCACCAATGTGCCACCACCTGTTTCGAGAGGTATATTATGAGCGGATGGTACCCAGACTTTAATATCACGAAAACAAACATTGGCAGTAAAGATTTAAAAAAATATTTATTATATGTTTTTTAAAAGAATTGTCGATTTGTTCGTATAAAAAGACCGTAACTTTTTTAAAGTGATACTCTATACAATAACCGTACTTTGATAAAAATCGGCTTCACGTTAAATAATCCTACAAAGTGGAAGACAAGACTGTCTGTACTTATCCTATTTCATATATTTTTCAAAAGTTGAAAATCACGTTATGCAGATCCGAAAATCAACCAAAAACTGGTTTGTCATAAAGAATATAATTAATTACACATTCAAAATATATTCAGGCATTCCGTAGGAAAATACTTGGCTAACAAAAACTAGTACACTGTTTTATATAAACGTAGGTAGTATCATACACGTTGGCCTATCAATATATCTATATCTACAAATATTTGAGCAAATCTTGGATCACAGTTAATTGGTGACAAATTTATTTTATATTCAAGTAACAAAACCCGGCTAACTTTGTCCTGTATTTGTATATTTCATGGTGGTGGTAGGCGGACGGGTAGATATGCCACCTGATGGTAATTGGTCACCAATGCTCAGTCATTGACAACGTAAAAGTAACCACTCCTTACATCGCCAACGCGCCATCAACCTTAGCAACTGAAATGTTATGTCTTGTGCCTAGAGTTACTTCTAGATCTGAACACATCGATACTAAATACTTCTTATTGGCAGTAATATATGATAAGTGGGCGGTGCCTAGACGGGCTTGCACAAAACCCTACCAAGTAAAATTGTATAACATACAAATCTTAATAGTGACCGTTCGAACGTTATAGAAGTAGATTCGATTTAGCACATGCGTTGCATACAAGTGAACACTGAATAAACCATATAAAGAGATTCGTGATGTAGGATAGACAACAAACAGATACACACACCTGAAGAGACATGGTCAAGCGACTGAAGATTGACCCTTAACATTCAAGCCAAAACCTTTAACTCAGCAATTAAGGTTACTGAGGAAAAAATGGCTGGGTAATGGTAAAAAAACATATGTATCGATTTTCATTGTAATTGGTAAAACGATGTCGATGTAGTTAATAATCTTAATTCGGTGATTAATAACAATCTTAAACAGGCAGGATCCATTTCTGTATCCATTAATTCCATCGGTATGTTACAAAAATACAAATTTATATTTTCATCTCTTTCTATCATGCGATTTAACATTTGAAAGAGGAAGATAAGCAGTGTAACCATACGGCGTTTATTTGTAAGATTCAATTATACATTAGTTGTTTGCTGTTTATGGATAATCAAAACATACAACATTACGATAAAAAAAAATCAAACATCAAAAAATATTTATAGGTTATAAAGTTACTAGCACCACATCGCTACTTAGCCCTAAACCATAAAATTATTAAAATTTAAAATAGCTCAACAAAACAAAATACATATAATATCCGAACGTGACCTCAATCAGTAAAGTTGTTTAGAAGTGACGACATACTTAATATGCAGCTTCACGAATCTAAATAAATAAGTAGATAAATCCATTAAATAAGCAAAAATAAACATATTCATTTATAAATTAGAAAGTTTCATCGCTATAGTTTATAAGATATATAACATTTGATAATTATAATAAAACAAAAAATATGTGTACTGTATAATATATTTCTGTAGACTGTTATTCTAGTCATGCAAAGCCGGATCGGGTAGCCAGTTATAATTATAAAATATCCAATTCAAATTTGGCTATTCGAAAAAGGATACAAAGCAGACATACATATTTCAAAACGAAACCTGTTTCGACAGATCGAATATTTCGAAAAATTAAATCCTTGTTCAGATAACAGTGTATATATTTTATATGTGATCACGTATACGCCGATGCCAAGATGTCTTGTATACTGATGATAAGGATTTACTAAATATCTTTATGACCAGTGGTCTACGTTCCCTAAATATAAATTGTTTTCTTTGCTTTTTAAAATAAAAAAAATAAAAAAATTAGCGTTCAATCATTGTTCGATATGACCATAATCATTATTAAATATTTGAGGAACTCATATCAAATAAATTTTTGAATTTCGAACGTTTCTTTTTTACTTTTATTTCCATTTTTACCGATAACATAACAACGAAAAAGAAATCGGTTAACAAACAGAGAATCAAAAAGTACTGAAATGTTATATTTTTATATGATAAAAACACGTGGAGTGTTTGATTTTTAGGCAGTATAAATTCGGCTGTGTTATGTTTTTTTTTTTTTTTTTGATTTAAGAGTAAGTAGTGAATTTCGGGCCGGTTCTCCTTGCTATAATCCACTTTCCAAAAGTGTGATTGCTTAACATTTAATAAAATCTTAAAGTTATCGATTCAAAACTGCTTGTGAGCCGACTTTCATGAAGCATAAAGTCGATATTCCAGCTGCTACGATCTTGTCTAACAATTCCACTGTCTAACTGAATATTTTATACGTTACTAAGACAAATGGATAAATTTCATTCATCACCTGAGAGGGTGAAACTTATGACCAAACTTTCATACAAAAGTTTGGAAGTAGATCATTTAAAAAAAATAGAAATATAGGTTTAAAGAATTTATTCTAAAAAAAAAAATGGATCGTTTATTTCGGATTCGGATTAAAACGGATCTAATTGAAATTAAATTACCCAAAAGAGTATAATTGGGGATGAAAGTTTTGCTAATACTTCTGTTTATAAGTAAAAGACCAATGTTAGTACATATTTTACGATGGAATATCCTGTCGGGTAAACGGCTAAATATTATTATATTTTATATTAATATTAGTAACCTTACTTTTCCTATTTTTCTTCGTACCATTTTAGAATTTATATATTTTTGTTTTGTTTAGTTACTTGATAATTTATATTATAATAGGTACTCATGTCAGTGGACTCAATAGTTGCCGTATTGTATTTATTAAAAAAATCTTGTTTTAAAACATTCATTTTCCGTGCGATTCCAGAACGGATATGTAGTAAAACAAATATTTAAAAAAAGAATACTAAATGAAGTAAATTCATTCATACCTCAAATCGGACTACATAAATTTGTATAAGATTATCATAATTCACTAATCCAAATATTACAAAAAATCCGAAGGATGAATTTTTATTTATAAAAATGCATTGGACTCGACACGAGGACGTTGCCCGCGTCTTGAATATTCTCGCCATACAAACAGAACCAGTATTTTTCTATTTATAAATATATATTAAGGTCCAATACTCATGCGACGTATCTCGCGAACTAAGAATTAAAACTAAATATTTAAATGAAATATTATAGTTGATAGAATCGTACCTACATTAATCGCAATATTCAATATTAGAATGGCATTTATGGTTTTGAAGCAAGCTAGTAAACATTATAATGATTTGTATACTAATAACATTTCATACAAATAAAAGTTTAAATCGATATTGATACTTGATTAGGTCCAGTATAAGAAGATCCTACTAAGCGCTACAGCGCTTCCATTTATAAAAACAGTAAAGGACAAAAAAGATAATTATTTATATGCTGTAATTTACTAACATTATTTAGTATAGTAGCGGCTGTGTTTTAATAAAACTCTTTATTAAAAAAAAATACACTAAAAACTTTTCTTGTTTTAAATAATACATTAAAGAATATCAATTAGACATAAGGGCTTTTATCAAGGTTATGTATAACGCATAATACATAATTTGATAATTTGTATATTAATTGTTACTCGGCCGAAGAACGGGACGAATTATCACGTATAAAAGTCGGTGACCTCGTGGTAGAATAGGACAGAGGACAACTTTTTAATTATATTTTTTATAAAAGAAAAATTATAGTGCCTTATTAAATATTTAAGGCGGTAATAAGCGACAACAGCGGTCATTTATTTTAATATTATTACAATTATTATTATACAAATTTCAAAATCACCGTCGAAATAGATGTGATTATTTATATGATAATAGCATGGCTGATTTATTTCCAACTCGATTTTTATGTAAAATAATTATAAAACGATTACCTATATATTTTAATTTTAGCTGATATGAATTCACTTTTATTAATTGAATTAAATTATAATGATAAATTAATAGAATGATTTATAAAGAAATCAAATATACTCAAAGAAAAATCTAGAAGCTACTGGACGCAACACAACACAAATAATATACATATATATATTTGTATGTATAATAATTCGGTCCTCTAGACCAAAGATTTTTGTAAAACGATTGTGTTAGAAATACTTATGAAGCAGTTACATTTACAAATATTTTAATTATATAATTAGCTCATATTTTGCTATTGTATCCGATTTCAGAACGTAATTCGTATGGCTTTAGAAATTTTTTGCCGCGTAAATTTAGAAATAAAAAAGACGGTTACCGATTTATTTTTGGAGATTGGATTGGAGATTTTTGTCGAATATTCTCGAAATAAATTTTATTTTATTAAATTTGGTTTTATCTGGTAAAATAAGGCTTTAATGCTAAAGAAATCAGGAATTGTCCGAGATAGTACGTCCGTCTGATTACATAATACACGTCACCTTATAATAATTGTTGAGATCAGTTTCACGCGTGGGATTGAGACGGCTAGCGGTGGACCTGTCCGTCAATATTCGCACTACTTGACCTTTAGGTGTATTTTTATCAAACTTGTATAGCAACTATATCTGTTTAGAACAAAAGATAACTTTCTGAACATACATTTTGTCATAACTGACATTATGTTAGACTTGTTGTCCGTCCGGCTACGTACCAGTAATATTCATACAAAATTATTCCATTCCAAAAATTCTTCTTAGCGAGTGTTTACGTCGTTAAAGGAGTAACTACGCTAATATCAATCAATCGGACCTATAATTGCAGAGATCTTGGGATGAGTTAGGCTGTGGTATTTCGCTTATATATAATAAACAAATATTTATAGATTTGATAACAATAGGCTAGTTGACAAAATTTGGAAATTCGTTTAAAACTATAGCTTAGCATCTATTTCACCCCAAAAATATACTATTTTAAGAAAAATAGGTTTTTTATGTTAGTATTTTGAGTTTTTAGAAATGAACTTGAAATTGACCGCGAAAAAGGCCAAGATTGTCATGGCGTCTTGAATGACGTCACACCTCGCGAAACAGTCGTGTTTGTGTATGACAGTCAATTGTGTTTTTTAATAAATAATGAATTCCTCGTATTATAAATACTGTATGGTGCCCCAATGTGAAAGTACAACGATAAAAACGCTAGACAAATTATTCATATACGTACCAAACAATAAATAAATACGAATAAAGTGGTTAAATGGCATGGAGGCAAGATGCTCTTACTTTGTTAACTAATTCCACAATTTATTTCTGTGAAGATCATTTCGATGTAAGTATTAAATACAACTTGATATATCTATTTATAAATGTATAGTAAAAGAAATGAATTTAGCAAATATAATATAACACACATAACCTATAAAATGTTAGGACTAGAATAGGATTTTATGATTTGTTTGAGTTAAAATATTATTTTCGTTTTATAAAATGTAATAATTCAAACTCTTCTTATTTTTTTAGTTGCCAAGTTATATGACTAATTATACAGAGTATCATATTATGGGTAAAGACATAAGTGCGCATGAAACCAGGTTGTATACCAACGAAGTTCGAATGCCAAGAAGATATATGTTGAAAAAACAAAGTTTGTCAATAATCGCAGAGTGTTTGAAAGATCCAGAACCAAGTAGTACCCCCAGTTTATCTGCCATAATGATAATTGATAGCAACAACGTAGCGTTCCGCGCTTGTTTCGCGAGGTGTGACGTCACGCGACTCTGATTGGTGTTTAATGTCACGTGATTAAATGCCTCATTTTGTCGATTTTATTTTACAAAAATATTATTAATCTTTTATTATTTTTGTAGAAAAGTTGTTTTTTTATTTACTAATTATCATGGTTAATCATTAGAAACCCAAAGCCATCCGATTTATTATTAGTGGAAACAAGCCTATTGTTGATGCAGATGAGCAATTAAAACTTTTTTAAGTTTTTTAGGCATCAAGGCTTATGTCTTTATAACTTTTAACCTAGCATTCATTTTTTTTAATGAAACACAATGGGCAATTTGACAGTATATGCCAACAGACACTAGTGTTTTTAGATCAAACGTCATCGAAAACAGGCACAAGACACATAAAATGATCATATAAATACACAATAATGTTATTGTTTTGCCTACGTGACATTCAAAGTTTATCTTATATTCATAAATAACTTTATAAAGTCAATCGTTGTAAAAAGTTATATTATATATTCAGGTTAAAAAAAAACTAACACAATAATCTTTGAACAATGATTAAATAATTTTTGTGACATTATTTTATTAGAACTGCATGATTTTTATATTTATAGAACTTAAATAATAAAGATTGTTTTGTGTGTTTGTTCGTAAAAAACTGTTTTGTTTTCCTCGTCGAGATATGACCTTAGAGATATCTCTCCGACTCTTTCTAAACTAAATAGCTAATTACAATGTTGCGCGGTCTATTTACATAGGAAGCTCTTTCACATTTAATGGCTTCGTAATATTTTTTCAGTATATTTTTCGCGTCTTTTATATTACTTTAATTACTAAAACTGTCGATAAAGACGTTACTAAAAGTTTACAATAGCGTCAATGTAGTGTTAGAGAAACCGCGTGTAAGTTTATGGAGGTCCGATGTCGGCATTGTTCTTTACTGTTTATTGAGGCTAGGTCAGAATGTTCACTTGGTGGTAGGACTTTGTGCAAGCCCGTCTGAGTAGGTACCACCTACTCCTCAGACATCCTACCGCAAAACAACAGTACTCTGTATTGTTATGTTTCGGTTTGAAGGGTGAGTGAACCAGTGTACTGGCACAAGGGATATAACATCTTAGTTCCCAAGGTTGGTGGCTCATTGGTGATGTAAGGAATGATTAATATTTCTTACAGCACCATTGGGTTTCGTTCGCCTACAGATATCGGCATCGTCACCATAAAAAAGGCATCGTCACCCAACACAATCACCAGATTGCTTTAAATTATTCGTTATTTGAATAATAATTTACAGTGAAAATTTTCAAAGATGAGGTGGCGGAAAGCACCTTTACAGAGTACATCGATTCCCGTCACGATTTCTTTAGCAGAGGCATCAGGCCGTTTAAATGTCAAAAGTGCATCGGCAATATGGACAAATACTGTTAAGTGTGTACTTAACATTGAAAAAATTATTTATCATACAAAATATCATAACCAAATACACTTTTGAGGCAGTTCCATGTTATATGTAAACATATTCATGGTTATTTTCCATGCTTCTGTAAGATCATTATGGAGATATCACCTGTATTTTACCAATTATTAGAGTTTAAGTAGAGTTTCTGAAAATCCATTCTTCGGGCCTTATCTTTTTTAACTGAGTGCAAAATCTTTACTGATCTGGGCCTATGAATAGCCTTACTAATGACGTATAAGAAATAAATAAGTATTTATTTTTACATGCTACTATGGACACCTGTTTTAAGTTTTGAAAGTTTAAATTTTTCGATCCTTAAATTTTTGGGACTCTCCACACATGGCGCGGTCGAGTCCCACATACCTTCGCTTCATGTGGGGGAACGCGTAATATGGTAGAATACATACATACAAAATAAAAGCATGATAGAACCTTCCAACAACCTTAAAAAAAAGGTTTTAAGCCAGGAGTGAGATGTTTAAATGAAGTTATATTTAAATAAAAATAAAGTTCCTTTTAAAATGGGGGAGTCAATATTCTCCAATTTTCTTCCTCAATAAGGGGCGATTTTAAAATAAATTATTGAACACTATTTAGCAAAACATAACACTTAATGCACCCATCTTTATCGTACTGATCATTATGTTACACCACAAGTATTATTATGAGAAATATAAGTAAGTTATTAGAAGTATCACTTTTAACATAATTATTGTAAGACAATTTACTCTCTATTTATCACACAGACTGACTCCACAGATTCTTAGGTCTGTGGTATTTTGAGTTTCCTTTTCAAATATTGTTCTTTTCTAGCTCAATTATCTTTAATAATAATTATGACTGCAATTCTATTAGATGATTATCTTGAATAACTAATAGGTTTAAAACTCTAATTGTTTAGCAAAGTCAATTAACTTAATGATGTGACCTAACTTGTTTTTGTAATATGTAACATATTACAAAAAGTTTAATAATTAAACTAATTTATTCAAAATGTAATACTTATATTATATTATATTTATTATACTATATACACATGATTATGTTCTACCTATGTGGTATATAGCTGATCCATATCTTGTAGAATTAGATCAGTTCTCTTAATTATATTACCACTGGTTTAAATCAGACATTGTCCCACAAGGTATGCAAACATGGCTACAACTGGGTGCCTGGAGGCCCTGGGCATTAAAGGGCCACAGATTACATTTTATTTTCTTTAAAAAATGTGTTTTAAAAAAAAAATAATTCCTTAATTAAAAAGTAATTAGTTAACTCACCAGTCGACACGCAGTGGAATAGCAGCCCGTCGTTTTCTTATAAGAATATTCTTATTTCCATTGTGTATTTCATTATCATCTTGAAGTGACACAGTATATGCATCTCTGTCATTCATATAATTTTTATCAGACCTCCCTCTGTGCCTATTCCTCCTAGTATTTCTGTTATGGTGTGGTTTCTCATCAGATAGATGTATTTCTTGAAACTCGGCTTTGGACAAATCGGATAACTTTGTAAGGCCATACTTAGCTCTCAGGTGTTCAGGACCTTTGGATGCTGAATTTAACGTTTCTATTTCTTTAACGGAATGCTAAAAAAAATTAGTTATATGTTATAAGATAAACATTTATTTTAAGATTTCTTTAACTTTGTTATAATTTAATGTTATTGACCCCTAATGATATTTCTTAGTTAAGTTTGAAGTCGTAATGATTTTTACTTTTTTCCCCTATTTATTATAAGATTTATTGGATTTGTAGGTACTTACACAAAAATGTTCAAGTCTTGTTTCATATTCGGTTAAATTATATTTGTATGTTTTGTTGAACTTTTGTATATAACTGTCGAACATTGGTCGAAGTTCATCCTTAGTTTTGCTCTTTGGATAAGTAAGAGGAATAACAATGAATAATAAACCCACTAATGCTAATACAAGAATCCAATTCCACCATTTTTTCATCGTTACTGATTCAAACACAATTCAGAAAACACCGACCACTCAATGGGCTCCCATTATCAGTAATGTTTTATTTAATTTGAATGACATTGACATCTTGTTTCGGAATGATATGACACATAACAGGTGGTGTGCGTTAAAGTCATCCGATGACAGATAATACACTAATTTAAAGCTCAACATTCATGTTACTTCATGTCTCTCATTGTAAATAGAGATTTTATGTTTGCAGTCAATCGAGTTAAGTGTCCAACAAGTATCAATTAAAGGGAATTGACACTTGTAAAATCTACCGTTTGAGTGAAACTACCTGCTGTAGGATTAATAGTTATGTCAAAGCATAGTATCGGACTAAGTCAACCCGGTGTTTTAAGAAGTTTTTTGGCACATATAAAAGCCACAAAAAAAAGAATTTAAGAAGTTGATTTTACAGCAGTTTATTCGTTCCACATTTGTATGTAAAAGTTTATTATTATTTAGTTTAAGTGCCGCAAAGAATTATGGTAACCATGCTTGATGTTCGCGCCCTTTAAGGCTCTTGTGCGCTATTTACAAACTAACCATAAGGTTACTTTTAGGGTAAAAATTAAACTAATAAATTTCGTCATAATTATTTATTATAAATAAATACCTTAGTCTTTACAACAATTAAAATAAATATTACATTTCTTTTTTAATTGTTTCAAATGTTATAAATGACCATCTATGTTCAATACAAGCACCGACGCCAGTAGTTTTACAATGAAAAATATCGACGTATTTTTGTAATGTTGCCAGTACAGTAGCTTGTGTTACATTTGGTGTCATAGACCTCACATAGGAAACAAGATAATCTAATGATGCTCCTAAAGGATGGACCATTAAAAAAGCCGTCAATATGCTTATGAGTTTAGCTTCAGACGGTGGTACCGATGGACCAGTAACGACAACTTTGTCGTCATCCGGCGTTGGAGGTGGTGGTAACGGCTTCACGGATGTTGTTAATGTTGGCTCCACCTTATGATGAGATGGTAACGGCGGGTAAACCTAAAATTGTAATTATTAATTTGTTTGTTTATTTCATGGTCACAATATTTTTTTACTCATACATTAGATATGATAAATTATATTATTATTAGCTGAAACTACTACTTCTGATGGTGAATGAATAATTTAAGTTGGATCAGTAGTATAAGACTTTATCGAGTAGAAACAAACGAATCTTTCCTTTTTATGCTATCATAGGAACCGTGCATTTTTCCGAGATAACAAGTACCCTATTCTTGACCCCTAAATGATCACTATGCAAAAACTCATGTCGATCTCTTGCTGAAAAACAAATGCATATCATCCCACCAGGATAAAACTTTTCCGGAAAATGTAAACATGTAACATAGATGTGTAAATAATAGTAGGTAATATATCTTTGTTCCAAATTTCATCCAGATCCGTTCAGCTAATTTAGCGTGATGGATTAACAGGCATCCATCCATCCATCCAAACCGCATTTATAATATTATTAGGATAGTAGGATTATTGTTACACAGTATTACCTGTTTGTTCTGTAAGGCTTGTTGAGCGATAAAATGGGCCTTGAACTTCTCAAATTTTCTCTCAGCTTCGTCTTTAGCAAGATGTGCTTCATTTTTGTAACCTTCTAATTCGTATGTTAAGTTTTCGTTTTCTCTCTAAAATTAGATCGTCAAATTTGTTCATTAGAACATAATATTGAAACTATTATTTCACTATATTTTGACACTTAATAGATATCCCAAAAGGCGTCAAAGTATAACAAATTAAAATAATTGTCTATTCTACACAAAGATTTCCATTGCAAGCAAATGAACCAAGTCACTGATAATTTAATACAATAAATAATACCTTCAACTCTTCATATCGCTCCAAAGCCACTACATTCTTGCCTAATTTCTCCATTTCTTCATCTTCAAAGATTGCATTAAATTCTTCCTTTATATTTTCTACCTCCTGTAAATCATTTATTTATTATTATTAATTAAACAAGAAAATAAACTATACACAAAATATATTAAGTTTATTTTTTTTTAATTGTAACAAACCATATTTTTTTAGGTACCTAATTCATAAGTTTGTTTTTTTTTAACATGGTTTAAAAATAAAGTAAAATTTATTCATAATCTGTCAAAATGTCCAAATCACATATTTTATTATCCATGTCCTCGAATGTTGAAATGAAAAATTCGAAGTCACTTCACTCCCTGCTGAATTTGATGAAAACTTGGAGAATATGTAGCTCTGCCTGATGTCCCTCGCTCGAAGATTTCACGATGAAACAGTTCGGCGACACAGATAATAAATATGTTACTATCGTTTTTATTGCAAGATACAGAGCATGTTTCAGACAAAGTATAAGTTAGTAACATTTTGACAAATTTGTATACCAATTACCTTATCATCCACGAGATAAATTGATGTCGCAGATGCATTTGATATCGCGTACAAAAAGTTTCATTATACTTACACGATATCGAAGATCATCGAAGTCGCCGTAGTTTATTTCTTTTTGCTTATACGGTATACTATTTTGGTTCAAAGGTGCCATAAAGAAACTCCTTTGATAAATGAACATACCAAGTGGATTGCTGTCTATTTATCCATTACACCTTTATTAATAATGTCAATGTTAAAACGTCTTCATTAAATAAGTACTATGTACAACTTGTTTGTTGTGGAAAGCTTGAAAATTTGGTAATCCACTTGCCATATTCATTCTTACCAATTCTGAATTGTGTTTAGCATATTTGAGATCCTGTTGGTTCTCCCGTGTATTTGAAGATCAGCTCTAAGCGATACTCAAGCTTAGCTAACTATTATAAATAGTGATAGCCATTTAGAACAGTCATCTAGATGGCTTTGCCGATTATTAACGATATACGCAATCTAAGTTGGCCAGTCAGATACTAGTCACGAGTGGCTTCACCGATAAAGTTTATACATGTGTAACATAAGCAGTGGCGACGACCTCCGCCGGCCTTGCTTGATTCAACATTAACATTTTTGATTGTTTGAAAACTGATGTCACAGACGTCCTCACTTCATTTAACCGCCGCCGTTGTCTATGGAAGTGCGGTCCATATCATAGATATTTAGAAATGACAATACACATAATGTGCAGTTAATAATATCGATAATTCACATGCGAGAATTTCGGACGAAAGGTGCGAAGAGGTTCGGACTAGCCAACATAAATTACGCGTATTACACTTAATAACTTACCTTCATCATGACATAAGTGGCATAATTGATTTTATGAAAGAATAGAGTATCGATAAATAAAGGACATATCAAGAGATCAACCGAGCTATGACCAAACCACAGAAAAATATTTGTAACCTAGTTCAGGTTACAAATACTGTTCTCCAAGTTGTGAATAGTGAAAGTTTGAGATACATTGCAACAGTTTCAGTTCGAATATCAATCGAACGTGTTTTAATATGGGAATGATATAATCACAGCACGGTCAATATGGATTCATCTTAATAGTTAGGGAGCTGTCGACCAAAATTTTAAAATTATTATCACATATGGCAGACTACATCAAGGTCATATATAATTAGCTCATATCTCTAAGACTGATATTACGAATTTTCAAAATGGAGATCTCTATCCCACTAACAGTAGTAAAATTTTTGTTTTAAAAAATAAATATAAGCACTCCTTGCAATTTTGAATTATTCGATGATATTCAAAAGAAAATATTCAATATAAACGCATTACAGTTCTGTTATATTATGTACAAAAAAAGTACGTAAACTACTATATAACTACTTTGTTATATAGCAATATTTAAAGTGTCGTTTTTTCGCGGATCCACAATGAATATCATTATTTTAATTTTAAACGAATATTCAAGCTCTTAACCAATGATATGGGGTCACTTCAACGCCAAATATTTCTCATTAAGCTTTTATCCTCTATGTGGTTGGAAAATACAAAAATTGCTATTTTTGTGTATTCATAGACATTCTTTATTTTCAATTTTTCAAGAAAATTTTGACCTAAAGCAGCATCTATAATCCTTAAATTATATATGGACATGCTCGACAACTCTCCAACCATAAATAACTGTACCTCGGTCATTTTGAGCCACATCTCGATGTTCCGACGCTGCTGTTTCGTGAAATGGTCCGACACGCGTTGATGTTTTGCCGCCGACAATATTTTGGCTACCTGCTCGACTGTTATGAGGAAAACTATAGTGTTAACAGTTGATTGATATTTTTAATCGTTACAGGTTAGTACTGATGGCATTTGAAAGGCCAAAGCTGACTGAGAATGAAGAATTGCATGAAAATAGTTTTCTGGGCTGTGTACCCAAATATCTACATTTTATTTTACCATGTGATAAAATGTAAAAAGTTTGAAATATGTGAGAAATTGACCAGTGATATGTTATATCGATTGTATTCGACAAATTGATAATAATTTGAGTCCGACAATTCATTTACATTTTTTGACATTGATTTGGTCAGTACAGTAGAAATAGCATCGTGTAGATCTTATTAAAAATCACCTTCAAATACATAGTTTCATAAATAAACCAATTGAAGGAGACTGTTACTTGTTTGATACGCTGAAATCTGAAGCTGTTAAATGCTTTCTGTAAAAGTAATGTATACTCACTTTATTTATTCATACGAACAACGTGTAATATTTTTAGATCGATGGATGGAACGGAGTTGAAATAACGCATCTCTCTTGTCTCCTTCCGATGATTTTTGCAGTATAAACAACAGGTTCAGAAGTGAAAGTAAAAAACCGAGCGGTCGTAGTTTTTCTGTTCAATCATATATTCAACATTACCTTTTTTCTCGACGTATCGTTTGTACAATTACTAGACGGTGTCACTTAGGTGCAGATTCATTTCAAGGTCGTAGATGGAAGAAATATACCATTTTAGGAATATTTTATTAGCCCCCTGGATTATAGTTAGCATCATATTTCTTTGCCGTTCTGTGTTATGTGACAATTGTCTGCGCAGTAGTCATAACTTGCACAAAGTTCAACGCACTTGCCTTTTAGAATTAGCAGTTAAGGTGATTAATTTGAGTTCATTGTAGAAGTAGTACTTAAGAATAATTATAAAGGAATTATACAGAAATATTTTAAAATTGCATAATTAAATAGATTTATTGCATAAAATAAAAAAAAACACACAGGCAACCTCCATTTTGTTTACACAGATGGTGGCAAAGTAATATAACGCTAACCAAACTACGCATTCAAATCCTTTCCGAAATTGGAAGTAAATTTTAGTGGCCGCAGAGGTTTACTCTGGTAACCTATAAAAAAAAAAATTGCTTCCCAGAACTAACTCAGCATCCATTTCTTCCGATCTTGATGATGTGAAGTATGGTGGCGTAGGTCAAAGCCGCCGTACTGTTGCTGCCACATTGGCGAACCGGTTCGTCGGAAACCTATAGTTATATAACCGCTAAATATTTTAAATATTACTCACATTGCATCACAACATGTGAAAACTTGTCTTTGATAGTATTCTTCATGCTCAGGAACTCGTCATCAAGTTGCATTTTCTCATTAAATAATCGTCGAATTTGATTGTTGCTGGCTTGAATTAGCGAATAGAATGAATTCGCATACTTCTTGTTACACTCACCACGTTCCAACCAAACTGCTAAAGTCTAGAATGATAGAGATTAACGTATTTTATTCATTTGGCCAAAACTATTGAAATTGAAAAGGGTGACCATTTTTAATGGCAAGAAACTACTATTTTCTAACTAAAGAAGGGGGGGGGGCTCATATTTTAGGTCAGAATAGAATGGGATAACCTACCAGAGCAACATAGTCACCCAAGTGACTCAGGTCTTAAAACAAGAATAAAAAAAATAATAATAGGTAGGTATCTGAATAATTGGTTGAGTACTTTTGTATTTATTAGTTACAATTCCACACTATCAATGTTTAATTAAACTGACTCACTACCTTATAAACAATAAATGCAATTAAAGAGGTGATGAAATAAAGAATAATTATATTGTAGTTGTTTATCTCGGATGAGTTATATACGTATGTGATTAATTTAATTAAAGAATAAATATAAATACTCACATTTGCAGCAGTTGCAAATTCTGACTCACTTTTAATCTTCTCTGTTATATTTGACAAAGCAGTTGCCGTAAAAGGTTCAACACGAGGAGGAGTTGGCTCTCTTTTTCGTTGGTGTTTTTCAAATTCATTCTGATCTTCGCGGTTCTATAGAGATATTATAATTAAAACATATAATATATCTGATGTAAAATGTTATATCTAGCTATATTAAATAATTAAATATTATATATATGCTTACCATTGCATAATCAATAACTAATGTGGTAGCTTCATTTTCAGTTTGGTCGTGATATTTAAATCTAAATCCAGAAAGAAAGAATGATGGCTCCACACTCTCTTGTCGTTCAAACCGAATATAATAGACTCCAGTTTTAGGTGACTTTATATCTTGTATGATACCAAACCTTTGGAAAATTTCATTCAACATATCATGCGTAACATTTGATGGGAGCCCTCCCACAAAAATTGTACGACACCCTTTAGGCTTATCTCGTCTTTGTCGTAAGGAAACACCGGGTATAGGTGGTAAAAGAACACCATTGCTAATAAACATTTGCTGATTAGCCATCATCGCAGGTATCATCTGCTGATTCATCATCATCATATTCTGGTCCATCATATGAGGCATTATGTTGCCCATCATGTTCATGTTTGGGACCATTTGCACCTGAGACCCATCTATTGATTGCTGTCCCATCATATTATTCAGCATATTTGGATACTGCATCATATTCATACCTAGAGATTATAAAATTACTTGTTAATAAAAATAAAAGTCATGAAGTAATAGTTTAACTGAAATATTATTTATCTTATATTCATAATAAAATACAATGACCACAGAATTTAATATGGAAGCAAATAGACACCATAGAAATTGTCAGTAGACATCATAGTAATAAGATATTGCGTATTCGCTTCACATACTTTGTAACATATATAAAATAATTCGCTTCTGTTTGTCAATTTGATAATATTACTCTTTAGAAAACTAAAAAGGAAAAAATATTTAAAAGTAATTTGGTGTAAAATCTAATTAATTTATACATGCATTTTTGCTTGGGAGATAAAAAATGTCCCTGTCCCAAGAGGCACATGATTCATGGATATTGTGTCTGCTGTATGGACAGGGGCTAAAGCGTCAAATTAAATAAAAATTAATCAAGATAAAAAGAAAAATACCTGGCATAAGCCCCATACTCATATTTCCCATGTTATTTCCAAGAAGAACCCCTTGTCCTGCACCATTATCAGCATTTTCCCATTTAGTGCGTCTATCTCTCTCATCATTTCTCTGTCTATTCCTGTCATTCCTATCATTTCTGGAATATCTGTCACGACGATCCCGTGATCGTGAACGCCGCCTTCGATCTGTAAGAAATGTAAAAGCACCTAACTAACTTGGTCTAGCAAGCATAAATTATCAAATTAATAAAATGGGTTATAAATGCTGTGGAGGGGTTATTAGTTAATCAATTCTGAATTTTCTTCTTTCAAATATCAAATCATTGTTAACAGAAAGAGATTAGTTCATTAAAACACCCATTAAACAACGTTTATGAGGCCGTAAGTTTGAAGTTGTGTTACCAGAAGCACTCCTATCTTTATCACGACGACTATTATAAGTAGAACGTTCCCGAGACCGTCTTTTTTGATTCTGTGTACTAGATACATCGTCCAGTTGACTTGTTTGAACGTCTCGATCCTGATTATTTGGATCATTAGGCAAATCTTCGGCCTCGATGTTCATATCTTCAGGACCTATGAGAGTCACATGTGCATTCGGTGACGGGTTCATTGGAGGCATATTCATATTATGAGGCATTAAACACATTGGAGGTACTAACGGAGATACCATTTGATTCATCTCAATGTTATAACTTTCATGACTCCAGGAATTCATTTTAATAAATATAAAATAACGTAAACAACTTTTGTAAAGGCAATCTTACACCAGAGAAAATATTAATATTTTATTACTCTTTTTATATTCTCTTTGGCGTGAATCAAACATGTATAGTTTCTCCTTTGTGATTTGTTTTCCGATGTTTTAACTTTAATGTTTTTTAATATTGACAAATGAGAATGACAGTAAACACATATGATCATAAACGGTGAACCACAGATTAGCATTTTCTATTTTATTTTATTTTCTTTATTAACAGTACATACAATATACATCAAAATAATAAATTATCTTGGCAAATGTTTTACCATTTACAGGTTGTCTCACCATGCACTGTCACGTTGCACAATATGTATTAAAAATATAAATTAAAATAACTATCTATACTACAAAAAAGCAAGTCGAAATTTCGAATCAAATAGTCTCTTACAGCCACCAATCTACCAGCTGGATTCCCAAATGCGTTATTTTCTTACAATTTAAGTACCTCCTGAAGGCTGAAACATATATATTTTACAGTGACTTCATACGTTTTCATCTAGCACTTAGACTGAAAGTTGTATATTGTTTATTATATAAAATACATGTAGTAGCAATTCAAAATTATAAAAGTCTATCATCTAATTTTCATTTTGATGCCATCGAGATCTTGCTATTAGATTTAGATGCCAATTCACTCTAGCATTATTAGAAACTGTAACAAAAGCGAAATATTCCTTGCCCTGAGGCTTGAAAACCACTATGCAAAACCCTTAATTTTTTTTTCGTTTTAATAATTATATCATATATCACTGTGTGACAAATTTCATAACTACTGAGACAGACAATGATCGTTAATTTTTTATTTAAATACACATTCATTTAAAAAAAGACATATATTTATAAAATACAGCAAGCATTTTGACTAAGTAACCATTAGTAGTCTTATAAACTAAACATTGAAAGCAATTTTGAGTAAAATTATAAATAGTATATGCTACAATGTTGGTGAATTGGGATCAAATAAAAATATTTTTTAAATAATAACTATATTACAGTTGTCAATAAATTACCATAGATGGACCATATATTCTATTTAATAAAATATAGTGTTACTTTGTCTATAGCCTGAAGCGGATTTGACAGATGATTTTGTTTGTGAATTATTAAAATTGAATTAGCAAAGAGCTATTCAATTTAAGCGTAATAATGGGATATTTGCTTAAAAATATATAGCTTAAAGTTAATCTAACTAAATGTATCAAAATAAATCGTGTTATTTACGTCTAATGTCGCATTAATTCTCTTGAAATGTGGTATGATACTTTACGGCAATATTTATTATCATTTTCAATTAGAATTTTTGAATATATTTTATAGTTTTCTCCTATTGTTTTAGTTCTGAAATGCCAAAAGAATTTCAAAAGACGTCCGAAGTGTTGCCTTTTACGAAATATGGGATATCAACTGCTGAAGAATTCAGAAAGGTCGAAAAAGATATTCAGCATTTGGAATGCCTGAAAAAGATTGGTTTAACCAATGACGAGATAAAGTTGTACCAGGAAAACGAGGCGGGCCTCTTAGATCAACGGAAAAAGATTGAATCAAATGTTTTAAAGTCAAAATTAGAAGGACTTTACAATAAAATTAATGAATTTCAAAATGCTTCAGGAAGGTAAGTCAGTAGGATTTAAATTACAAGACTTAATATGAGCAATTAAAGTACAAAGTTAAGTCTGTACTTTTAAATTCATAAGAAAATCGTAGAATGATAAGCATTGATAGTTCAGAAATCTCATAAAATATTATTTCATCTACACATTTTTTCACTTGAATATGCTGAATACTGTATTATTTGTTTGTAATAGTATTTAAAAAAAGTAATTTTTAGTAGTCAAGAAAACAAGGATGCTCCCACTACTTCCAATGCTGCAGCTGAAGATATCATCAACAGAATACATAAACACCCAATGAAATTCTATCCAGAAGGACATCCTATGAATGAATTAAAAGAAATTGAAGAAGAATTATTTGGACACTTAAAGAATGACAATCTTTTACCAATAACTAAGCGACGTAAAATATTGAGACGTCTTGAAAGGAAGAAAGAAAAATTACTTTTGCAGCAAAAAGATCCAGGAATACATTCCAAGGATCCAATTGCAGGTCCATCGAAAGTTAAACCAGGAAGCTTGTGGGACGTAAAAGATATGCCTGGGAAAGTTCAACGTCCAAAGTCACATCAAGATATAATAGGACCTAAGCAACAGACTATGTACACTGTGAAGGAGAACAAAATAGTAAGGTTGGAGCCAGTACAGCATGAGGAAGCAGAAGAGTACCGAGCTGTAGACATTGTGGTACCAATTAATGCAGCTGAAGAACAACTTCTAGAAGGTACAAAGATGTGCTTGGATGACATTAAAAAGATTGATAGGTTCAAGGACTATGAGCCAGGAATACCATCTAAAGTAAGTTTAATGTTTTTTTTAAATGTTAATCAAATCTGAATCTTATTGGATATGTTCTCATTCTTCACCTATTTAATTGGCTTTAAAATTGCACAAATGACATTCGTCAATTTATAAGTTGACTGATTACTTACTTGTATTGGTATTTTTGCTGAATTGTTGTAAATCAATATTGGAATGCTTTTGTCTCGTTTTTAAACAAATTAACTTTCTAACACATAATTAATGTATATAAATATTGTTTTGTGAGTGTTTGGATCTCTTTCTGGCATCATTTATGTGATATTCAAAAGTAGTAGACTTGTGTAATTGTTTAACTCATCACCTAAAAAACATTTATAGAAAAAAAAAATTCTAACTTACAATTACTACAGATGAAAATAACTATATTACATCAAAATAAAAACTAGATTGATTAAATTAATTCTCTCATTTGACTATATTATTTAAGGTGCTGTTCCTAAAAAACATTTCACCATCCGTACCACAAGAACAGTTGATGTTGCTCTTCAACCAGTTTCACTTGGAGAATGGAGGGCCAGTAGATTTACGGCTGATGACAGGACGGATGAGGGGGCAAGCTTTTGTCACCTTTCAAAGTAATTTATTGTTTCATATGTTTTTGTATAAAGTGAATTTCAGATAAAATAAAACAAATCATTTTGATACAAATTTTATTTCACAGGTGAGGACTTAGCTATACAGGCTTTGGAAGAAGTAAACGGAACAATTTTGGATGGTCGCCCAATAATTGCGCAATTTGGGCGAAACAGCAACAGAATTCAGATGGAGGAGAACAGATAAACACATTTGCAATTTGTAGTTTTTACACGCTTTTGACATCTAAGTTATACTTTAAGTAACTAATTTATTATTACGTAATTAATATATACCTAGGTTCTAAGCATACTAAATGTAAATAAAGTATTATCAATATAATTTTATCCTAATTTTAAACAATTGTTATATTCACACTGTATCTGCAAAATCATTGATGTAAAATTAAGATGTGTGTAAGAATATCTTCTGCTAATTATTACTTTTTAGTTAAATGGTTTGCAGTATAGAGTAATGATGTTGCTATAAATGTTTTATCAGATTATTGTATCACTAAGATTTATTGAATATATTTCTTAAATAATGTACGCACTAACTAAAGTACACAGTCATAAACGCCTTACTTCTATTTTATTGAGAACCTTTCCTTATATAATCACAATTTTAGAAGATTGATTTTAAATTTGTAATTCACATTAAATGTTTTAATATCAACAACAGTCACTTAACAATTTCCTGCCAAAAATGGAAGAATTAAGTTCCGAAGAAGATTCTTCCTGTAGTCTTTGTTTAGTTAAAAATATTCAGATGAAATTTTCGTTATTCACTCTTTCTCACTAATTATAAATATCCCGTTAATGATATTTCACAAGTGTTTGAGATATATTCATAAGTTGTCCGATTTAAAATCACTGAAAATCTTCGATGTACTCTACTGCGTCTCCTTAGATGAAGATTTTCTGCGCCGTTTCACGACGCGTTTCGGTGACAATCATTCGGCCTCTTTCTTAGCCGGTGGCTCCTCGGCTGTAATAAGTAATACTTTGTATATTTACATCTAAAATGTATATCAATGTGAACAAAGACTAGTATGATTTCAGTGGTATACATTTATAAAGCCCTAGGAAAGTATTTAAAGTAAATAATAATATATAAATTCGGATGAGTTAAAAAAAATCACACTTTTAAATATTAATTAGAACAATTAGAAATGGTTGGAATTACGAATGTCCACATAAAATTCAATTCTCTATGTTAGTGTTAAAAGTGATTTTTATTTCAATGCACAAGAATATATTGCATAAGTATAGTATTATCTCACCTTCTAAATATACAACAATAAAATATATTATAGTTTCCATATAATATAAATATAGAAGAAGTGATAATGATAAGTTATTTGTGGTTATGAGTCTTTACAAATGAAAATCATGCTTGTTTTGCTTTAAATTAAAAATAACTTTATGTTCCAAGAGTTTCCAAATTGTTAGCTATTAGTAACGCTATATGAAATTGGTGACGAATATGATAAATGAGGTTATTATTACCAGGTAACATTATAACGAGTAATTAGTACCAAGTTATATTCGAAAGAATGAATCTGAATTAGAATCGAAAAGCTGAGTGAAACTATTTAATTGCGAAATTATAAGTACACCAAGTACTAAAAAAGGTTACACTAAGAGACTTCGTAGTTGATATATCGCAGTTACTACCAGGCAAGTCATTCAGTTGACTATGAAACGTGTTCCTTAAAATTTTGCGTTCAATGGAATAAATACGATCATCGCCTTTCGAGGACATAATGAACACTCACGCTTAAGTTCATGGTGGGGATGAGGCGCGTGGTGCGGTGGGTAGTGGTCGGGCGGGTAGTAGTGCGGGTAGGCGGGGAAGCCGCCCGCGTATCCCGGGTAGTAGCGGCCACCATATCCTGCCGCGCCATAACCGCCTAAGATAATAAAATTTTAAACTTATAATATTTCAATTTAACTACCGAGTTTCGTATGCGCGTTAAGTAATACTTTATTATAACCGTTCAATAATAATTTTATTAATTTTAGTAAGAAAATACCCGAAAAGTCCGGGGGTAACTTATGTGAATCGCCTTTAACAAGATTACAATCATTTATCATCGTGAAAGCTTAGAATAAAGAGCTAATTTTCTCTTATACCGAAATATTAAATGCTATTTGACGGTTTTAAAATGGTACTCCAGAAATGAATGAATATGGTGTTAGTACTTTTTGAAAGCAACAAAATGGCAGTGCAAATTTAGTTTATTTTGTACTCTGTATTTTTACCCCGGCACCTTTATTCGTTTTAAGAATCCTTACATAAAAAAACCAGTAATTTATCACTATGTTTGAAGTAGAATAATAACATGCCACATGTTGAGAAATGGTAGGTGAAGAAGAATGTGTTTCATTAAAAAAATATTTGTATTGGTTTGTTTACCTGGTGGAGGTGGTGGTCCTCCGTGAGGTGGTGCTGGGTGAGCTGGAGCATTAGGATTAGGAGGCATCATCATGGTTACTGAAACAATAATCATCAACTGACTATAGAATTATAGTCATATTATATGTGTTGATAATTAAATTTTAAATACACTTAGGCAAATAATGGCTCTATAACCGTAAAAAAAATGATGGACTTAATAAATATTTTAGATCAAGTAAGATATCTTATAATGTTGTTACCAGGGGGTGTTGGTGAAGTTATTTGTGACTGTGGTGGCAAAGTTGCTGGCCCTGGAACTTCCCTGTTCTCTACTTTCATCTCAACTGGTTTGTCTTCTTTGCGTTCACCTATAAATACAAATTAAGTAATTTTAGGATCGAAGTTCGCAAACTATAAAGTTTACTGAGAAGTACCCGTAATAACATCAGTCGATAAAAAAATGAAAGCAAAGCCCATTTCCCAGACTATTCTGAAAATACAGAATTACGGTAATATCTTTAACGGATTTATTAAAAAAATATGATCATAATTAATTAAAATTGTTGAGGGAGCAATTTTAACAGCATTTGAAACAGATACTATTATTATTATGATTAATACTAAAAGGCTGAAGAATTTGTTTGATCGAGTTATCATTAGGACAGGTCTTAAAAACACACACGAAAGAATAACAATTACCTAGGATTGCTGTACACAGCCACCTGCGATACAAGCCTTTTTTTAATTTTGTTATTTTTGCTAGGAGAATTGGGAGACTTAGTATCCTGGGCACATGCTAATTTTCAAATTTGTATGCTTGAAAGCTTATTTGCTTGAAAGTGGTATTCTAATGGTAATCACGTTGAAAGATTCCATATTCCGTCCTGATACATATATGTATAGTACATACATACGGATAACCTTATAAAAGCGCGTCAGTTGAAGACACGGCAAAGTTGAATGATTAAAAAAAAAGTAATAAGTGATCGTACCTTCGGTTTCCTGCGTAACGTTGTTCTCGGGTGCAGCCTCTTTCGCTTCGCCCTCCGGTATATTTAGTTCCGTAGTGACATTAGCGTCCGGTTTCACTTCCGTCGTCGAAACCTTATCCACCTGTGTCGGTGCGTTCGGTCCGGACTCAGCTTTTATCGCGTTCTGATCCATTGGCTGACATTCATTTAATGTATCGTTAAAATCGATTGACAAACAAATTAAATATATTAACATTACTATACATTGGAAGTAATTTTTGTTGGCGATGAAAGGGATATATTTAACTTACATGTGGTTTTTGTATATAAAACACACATTTAAGAGCCATCAATCCCGATATATTTTTAATAGTTTTGGCGAGAGAATACAGCACAAAAGATCATTTAGTTTGAAAAGGTTAATCTCTATGTGACATTTAAAATAAGGTAAACGTAAATACCTATATATCTCTCAGAGTTAACGAAGGTCAAGGTCATTACAATTTGGACTAACTTATACGGTTAAACTTGGCTCATTCCGTTTATTTGGAGATTCTATTCATTTTCATATTTTTATACTATAGCCTGATAGCCTATAAATTTCCCATTGCTGGACTAAGGCCTCCTCTCCCTTTTGAGGAGAAGGTTTGGAGCATATTCCACCACGCTGCAGGTTGATGGATGCACATGTGGCAGAATTGTGTGAAATCAGACACATGCAGGTTTCCGTACGTTTCCCATCACCGCCGAGCACGGCATGAATTATAAACACAAATTAATCACATGAAAATTCAGTGGTGCCTGCTCGTGTTTGAACCCGCAATGTTCGGCTAGGATGCACGCGTTCCATGCACTGCGCCATATCGGCGTGGGGATGCTGCCACCACTAATTAATGTAACTGCATCGCGGCGAGTTCAAAGTACAGCGAGCGTAGTGCGGCGCTACCTCGTGCGGGCGGTCGCGCGCGTGCGGCGGCGCGGCGCCGCGGCGCAGCTGCTCCAGCGCGCGCTCCACCATGCGCCCGAACGTGTCCTCGTCCACCGCCGGCTTGCAGTGCTGCGACGTTACGGTCGATTAGTGGATCGAGTATATCATCAGGTTATTTGTATTATAATTCTATCGGCCACATAACATTTTTGCCAGGATATGTGCGAAATTCACGGCATACCTTTTTCAATTCTTCCTGGAACGCTTCGCTGCTCTCGATGAACTTGCGCTTCTTGGCCTCGAACTTCTCCTCTATCTGTTGCAGCTCGTCTTCGAGCTTCTTCTGATGCATTGTCAAGGATTGCACTTGTTTTTTTAATATCTAAAAAAAAATATGTCAGTGCAATTGTTATTGGAACTATGAAAAAATATATAAATTAAGAACGAATTATTTTGCAAAATACAGCAGAGCAATTAACAAATTGCAAAGAACAGGAACTATGATGTTATGTTCCTTGTGCCTGTAGTTATACTGGGACTATCCTTTAATCCGAAACAAAACAATGCTAAGTTTTGCTATTCGGCGGTAGAATATGGGTGATACCTGCCCAGACGGCCTTGCACTAAAACTAAGTAGAGTTTGGAATGAAGACAATTAATTTCATTATGAAGTATACCACATACTGTGGCTGTGTTATTAGTAATTACCTGCATCCGAGCGGTGGTGACTACTGAGCGAACATCGGGAACGACGGTGTCCGAGAATATCTCATTAATGAGGCGATGATTGCGAAGATAGCGTGCATATGCCACATGCTTTACTGACAAGCCTTCGTCTTGATCTGAAAGAAAAGTTAAGTTAATTATTTAGTTTTATTTCTTATCTTAATAAATATTATAAAGCTATAATTTAATATTTCAAAATTCACCTTCTTCGTCTTCTGCTGGTTGAATATCAATTCTTCGATCTTGTTGTTGTTGTTCCTTCTGGGATCCCCCCTTCTTGCTCGAACTTTCTTCTTCCAAATTACCAACTGTTTGATCGAAAGATTTACCATTATTGCTATTTAAATTTTATGTTCTTAATATTTATTTAAAATATGATTTATTTTTAGTTTCGAGGAGATCTGACATTACTTAATACTGATCACTACTACTTAATACTAATTAATGTTATCCTTGTGGGTGTTTTAGATTGAATTTGATAACAAAGAACATCCATTTTTTGTTCTTATAAAACTATATACGAAAATTATTGCAATTTGATGTATGTCTTATAAAGGGATTAGCGTAGGTCAGGTGGTAATATTATATTTGTAAACAACTTAACCTTTCGTCTTTACTAGATTAATATTTTTAATTTTATTATAGAATATATATTATTCGATTAATAAAAATGCAAGTTCACAAACCTACAATACGGGTAGTGTTGTAGGGGTACAGTATGAAGAAACTGTAATATTTAACCTCCTTATTCGGTGTTGCAATGTCAAAAAAATTATTAATGTATGAATTAAACTTAAACTATTAAAAAAAACATGCAAATAGTTCCATACCCTTACCGACAGCCTTGTTCTTCGCGGCTATGTACGCCAGGTACGCTGGTGAATTGTGGTACGTCTTCAGACTCTTTTCGTACTCCGACTATAGCGTACATGTGATCCCGTGTGCATAATATATATGAGGTGATGGTGCATGTGGAGGAAAATTAGCATTTTGTGTGTTAGTCACAATTTATAGTGATTCTGTATGTATTGAACATTCCAATTTTATTTGTAAAAAAATGTGAAATAAAAAAACTACTAGGTATATAGCTATTCACTCTATGATATCTTCGTTTTAATAACATATTTTATAGCTTATTTAATTATTCTAAAACTCCCAAGGTATAAAAACCTACAGCGGTAGCGTTCAGACATTGTGGTATTTTCTCAATCAATTTGTTGTCATAGAAAAAAAACTACCTCCCAAAAAAATTAAAAATAAACGATAATATATTTTTTTATTTCAAATTATTTAGATAAATAAATTAATGATATCTAATGAAACACTCATGATCGTATAAATTACATCATAATGATAAATGTATTCCGATTTAATGATATATTTGACAAACATATTGTGCAGATATTACTGTGAATAAAAAAAAATTATCTCATAGCTTTTATTGACATGTGCCTAAATGTTTCGTGAATGAAATTTATCAACATTGATTAAAAACAGGAAGACATCTAGTGAACATGTGTTAAGTTTTAAGTACAAAGCATCACATTTGCGTTTACAAAAAAATAAAAAAGAACTTCATTAATTGCCCGCCTGGGGCGCTGCACGTTTCACGGTATTTTATATATTTACACATGCGTATTCGCGATTCGATTTGATACTCCATGCACATTCAAATGGACCATTTACGTTTTCGCTTGTACTTCTTTCTGCTTCACTAGTGTATCCTAACTGCAGTCGGCGCACGTTAAAACGGCGCATTTGGGAAGTCTATATAATTCATTAGATGTGGTGTAAATAATGTCTTTTCCGAAGCTTATTAATCCCTTATTCCAATAGTATTATGATATTAACATTTTATTATAATTATGAAATTAATCAATATGCGTCTGTGAGTGAATAAAAATACTATACATAAAAGAGACCGCAAAAAGACGAGTCTAGTGCCACCAGCAGCCGAAGTCGCGAAGTATATAACTACTGAACTGCGCTTCATGACATGCACGCATATGTAAATACGTAATTATGTCAACGCAAACGTTATAATTTGTACTTTAAACCCACCACTAGTAACACTGATGTTATAATTTCTATCGGCGAGATTTTTAAACTGTAACTCTTTGACCAAAATTTGTATACCAGTTTCCTTTACAACAATTATTTATTTATTAAACCTGTACACATATCATAACATGACATGGATATATTATTATGTTAGGACCATAGTTATATAGTTAACTGTAGTATTGCGCCACCTCTGTAATATTAACCTGTTATGGTTTAGGTGCACGAAATAAGCTGGCTATTTAAGTATATTTCTGGCGAATAGTGTTGCCAGTAAAATTATTAAAATATATCTTTAAATAATAAATGTTAAATTCCAATAAGTTAAATTACTTTAGAATATTTTTTTTTATTATGGAATGGCAAGTAAATTTTAATATATTGTTTGTTACTTTTTATATAATTAATAAAATATACAAATTACTGCTTATAAATACTCGCCGATACGAAAGAATAAACAGATCAAGACCTATGCCCACGTTAAATCAAGCCAGTGACATGGAGTGTTACACAAATTGGATCCCTGTGTTGTGGCAACAGGGTCTATATTAATTTGTACCTCTGTTTTTGTGAGCCAGCCACTGTATATACGCAGGCGAGGATTGGTACGCTTTTAACATTTCTGTGTACTGCGCCTACACCCAAACATTTTACTATTATTTAATATTAAATGGTAGAATATTATATTTATAATAAATTTGATATTTTTTATCCTAAGTATGAGAACAATCATGACATTCTCTGTATATATGAAATATTTAACATAAAAAAAAAAACAAATATTTGGTAAAATAATTACAATAGTAGCATTATTAAAACTTCTATTTGTCATCTTCAAATCAAAATATAGTCATACCTTCTCAGCTTCATATTCGTCAACAAAAGCGTACTTTTCCGTCTGAGGTAGATCTCTCCACATGCCTCCAATAATTCGTCCAATCTCCCATAGCTTCAGATCTGGGTTGGCCGCTTTCACACTGTCCCATACTCGTCGTGAATAACGCATGTATGGCATAAGGGGCTTCTCTGGAGGCTTCGGTGGCTTCGGAAGACCCGCACCCTGTGACATAATAACAAAAGATTTGATTTTAAAATTCAATAGATAATATTTTTTTCATTTGTGAAATACATACCTATGCAACAAAAATTGTATCTTATATCTTCTATATATCTGTAAATAAGTGCATGTACAACAATTTTGTAAAAAACAAGGCTAAATTGACGCCTTATTTTAAAGATTTAAATAGGTAGCAAATCGAACTTACACCACCGGCGCCCTTCCCAATCTTCTGCGGTTGGAAGCCAGGATGCGAGTGTATCGTGGATACGAAGGGGCTCGTCTTATCGTCCTTGGCGGCCTGCGCGCTCTGCGTGGAGCCGCCGGCGCGCCGCGCGCTCTCTGCACCGAAACGCGCCTGATGTTGCCACCCGTACCCCCCCGGCGGGCCCATGCCTGGCCCGCCCTGGTATTGAGGGTGGTACTGGTATTGGTTAGGCGGCGGTGCATTCATACCGCCTTCAAGCCAAGCAGCGCGGCAATACAATGAAAGAAAAAACAAAAAGCGTAAGGGACGGGACGGGAACGGAACGGGCAAATAATACTAAAAAAATAAAATTAGTCTGAGCGGCACTAGCGAGTTTAGTAAGCTCTAAGAAATAAACAGATGTGATTGCGAGATGAAATCTTATCAATTATTAGATACCCCAGAACCTAAACGAATGTGTGAAATTTTGAAAATTAGAAAAAATAAATCACTTTGTGTTTACCTTTCATCATACCGAAACTCATTGGGGGCCCCGCAATCATGTAGTCTGTTTCGACATAACAAAACATGAAACAAATCCAACATAAGAATGTAAGTCTAATGCATAAAGAATAAAAGAGAAAATAAAGTATTGTTGCAGATGCAATTTTGTTTGAAATAAAAGCGGAGAGAATGCGTCATGCTTGTCCGACGGACAGAGCGGTTAGATACCAGCATTACTAAGTACTTCAACCAAGCTTGCACATCAGGTTTCGTACTTTGCATGTTAAGTATGTTAGTATCTAACATTCTAAACATTAATCATAACTCATAACAATTACTAGATGCAAAAAAGGCAGCACTATTGCCTTATTCTAATGAATCTATGTCTAGAACAATTTTTAATGATATAATTTACTAATGATTAATTATATTCAAGTAAAATGGAGGTATACGAACGCGGATTATTTTGTGGGCTTGGCATCGACATTGATGTGTTTTGTTTATAGCTGTTTGGTGTAGCCATAACACGTGGATACCTGAAACAGTATTGCGAGTGTCACTTAATGCAAAGCACTTTTACTGTATCATTAATCTAATTAAGAGGAAGCGAGTAAGTCTTGAGATTCCATTTATTGGGTTTGCATTAGGAAGTTGTGAGTGAGTGCCCGGAGTTAGGAAGTTCATAGTGTTTTTGTCCATGTTGTGGGAAAGAGGTGAAGCCAATTCTGTTCCAAGAGCCTCTTTTCATGTGTTTGATTGCCATCCCATAGGATAATGGGAGTCAGAGGACAGACTATGGCTGCTCACACACTTGTGCATTATAATATCTTCTGAGTGGCTGTCTATTGTAATTACATGAATACTTTACTCAAATACTATCTAAGACCTGTTATTAAATATTACATTGTTTTTTTCCATAACAAAACAATACTTGAATAAGTGATATACATTTAGAAATGATAACAAAAATGTATATGATATAGGGTGGTAACAGTGATGGTATTGAATGTTTATATCTAGACTATAAAGTCAAGTTTTATGTGGATAGAAATTTATAGGTTATGCTATTGAATTTAATGTGCTTTACATAAATATGTAGTATTAACTCTGTATTTATTCTTTGGATATTATATATTTATAGTATCATATGGTATTGATTGATAATTGCAATTGTATTACAATACTTTTTAAACCCTACTTTATTATTAACTAGAAAATACAATTTGTTTAAACAAGTGTCTTACAAATATTATAGAGCACTTTTACTGAAGTAATAAATACAAGATATATAGATATATTCTTAACATTTTATATGTTACGAATGCATCTTTAAATTCATGGAAAATTAAGAGTATATGGACAACATAATTTTAATGTTTTAGCCCATTTCTATATACATGGTCAAGTTTATTACACAAATATTATCTCTTTTTAGAAGTCAAACAGTTATTAGGAACATTTCGTTACGTTGTCTTATTACGATAGATTTATATTCAAATTAATAAATGTTGATTCAAGGCGCGTTTTCATTTTATTTAAACTACTTAATAAGTTATTAATATACACAGAAATTAATTTAAATTACCTGAAAATAAACTTTCTATGTTTATACTGTTTTAAATTGTACCCTTATAAGCAATTAATATTTTGTTAAATTTCACTTTTAAATCATCACAAACATAGCGTCACTTGCTAATCGCTAGACGCCATTTTATTCGACATATTGGTGTCTGGTGATATGGTGACATTGACAGTTAAACTATATTAGGTGTTGTACATGTAAAACGGTAATTGTTAAAAAAATTTATCGGATATTTACAAAATAATAATAAATATATATAGATTTTAAAGAAACCCAATGCAAAAACATTCCTTAATTATTTTTACGTAGGAATAAATGTTCTACTATAAAGTAGTGCTAGTCCTTTTTTCTAATTGCTTCGTAGATATGTAATGTTGTTACTGTAATAATAATGTAATAAAAAATGATATAGATAGATTGGCATAAATCACACGGAAGTTGGCTATGCGATGTACCATCTTGCGCCAAATTGGCAATTAGGAAGGTAACTTTTTTTAAATGTCTGTCATGGTGTTACAAGGAAAATAATAACTTATTCCTCGAATATTTCAATATTAAAGAAATCTATTATGTCAATTTATTTATAAACTATTTTTAAAACTCAAACTACGTATTTTTACGATTGGGAGAATCTCATTGTTAAAACAATAAAAAGAATGGTTGTATTGTGTAATATATTTAATTAAATTGAACGAGTACTACACTCGTATAAATTTATATCAACTCATCATCTATTGTCACTTATCTTGTGACATATACATTAATTTATATGTAATAAAAATATGATGTTTTTTTAATACATCGGTTTTTTTAGAGGTGAGTACAACACTATATGACATTTGCCCGCGAAATTAAGAATACAAGTAATTACTTTTCTGCTATAATCCTTCCTCCGGTACCAATCCCATTGTAAGTATAAAAATTATAAATAAATGTGACACTACGGTAACTACGGTAATGAAGAAAGCGCCATTTCGTGAAAATTGTTTTTTGGTTGGTTTTTTTTTGTGGTGTGAGTTTGTTATTTTTATAGCCATCAGAACAGTAGGTTTACGAGCATACCAGATGTAAATTTTATTGCTGCTTATTAGCCATTTTGTGTAAATATAAGTTTATTAATGAAACGTTTGTTTGGTTACTTTATTTTTATTACTTGAGACGGGTCCATTTTTAATATGAGGAAAGAATACCTACATTATTTAGAATAAAGCAAATACTTTAATAATATATTTATTTCATTCGTCAATTACTTATTTAAAATGAAGTTAGCTTTGTGCGTTACTATATTATTGTACGTAGTATTAAAAAAAACAGAATTAACTACGTAGGATATGTTTTGATTAATCAACTAGTCAACCAGATAATATGTGTTCAATCGAAATATCGGTTATACCTAATGAGTAAATAATATATTTTATATGTGTTTACAAAAATCCTTCTTATCACACTAAAAGCAGTAAACAAAAATATAACCAATAAACTAGTAAGACTTAGCAACATAATTCTAAATTGTTTAATATATTTACATGAATGACACTATGAATACAATTCATGAAACTCCGAAAGTTTGTTATACACCTAGTACGTAATGTACATTGAACGCATTCATTTGTTTAGTACAGATGGTCACCAAATAAACAACATTTGACGGCAAATTAACGCGATATCATTGGTCGAGATCTTGATTCATCTATGATATTCACTAGGGACTTGCGAAAATGGCGTTTTGACATTTTGGAAGCAAAATTAAAATGGATATAAGTAGTTAAGTGTAATCGTGTTGTACTTTAAATAAAGGTATTTTAATCATAAACTCTTAGTAGTGTACAATATAGCTGAGTTACAAGCAAATCGCATGAAATACGTAAATCTAAGGTTTGTTTATCTTTATTCCTACATTGATTGGAATAGGCTGTAGTAACGTATGACTTACGAAAATAAGCTATTTATTGATATAAAATATGTGCAGGTATAGCTGAAAAATGTAATGATTGTGGTAAAACTCACGTATCTGGCAACCTATACTGCAATTAGCACTCGCTAGCTAGCCAACGCATAATGACCGACTGACATTTGACACGGTTGAATGAAATGGGATTAGAGCACTTAGGTCACTGCTCCGTGTACTCAGGTATACTGTTGATGAATTTCTGATCTATTGTTCATTTTTATAACCTTAACGCCATGTCCGGTTTCACACGGATGCTGTATTTGTGTATACATATAAAAGATTAACCGACTTTAAAAGGCTTTTTAGAATAGTAAATAGATAAAATATTGTGAAATAAATATTCATTGTTTTCCATGTAAGATCTTAAAATAAATTTACAAGTATCAACAATCACGGATATTTAAAAGAGAACTGAGAAATGACTTAGCCAAAATTAAATGATTATTTAATTTTGGCTTTTTGTGGCGATTTTGTGGAAAGGTATAAAATATATGGAAACGTTGTTCGTAACTTAGTCGACAACAGTCGATTGCACTCTGTCTAGCTCTGAATTTCTTGCAGATTATATTCGGTAGAATCAACGTTCCGAATCGACAGGCTCCTTTGCGTGAACAGTAGTGATTTGGCGTGTTCTTGGTATCTTTTTCGTGCTTTCCAGTATTGTAGCTCCATAATGGTTCATGAGTGACTTTATGATCTACGATTATTCTTTTGCACTTCGTTTTTCTTGCTCGTTTCAGACCATTTGATTTTGAGGATCGATGATTTGATGCCATTGTGCTCTGGTTGCCTTCGGCGTTAAAGTCTTTATATAAAACAACGTTCGTAATAATTTGTTAACTTAAGGGCAATAATAACCAAGATATTTTAACTGTTAATATTGTTAAATTTGTTAAATACGTGTCAAATAGTGACAAAAAGATTGATTTTTACAATAGGTAAATAAACCTACCAGATAGTATAAGTTCCTTACTAGTTTTTTTTATGATATAGGTAAGCGAACGTGCAAATGGACTATTTGATGGTAAGTTATCACCGTTATACACAATGGCGCTGTAAGAAATATTAACCATTCCTTACATCTCCAATGTGCCACCAACCTTGGGAACTAAGATGTTATGTCCCGTGTTCCTGTAATTACACTGGCTCACAAATCGTTTAAACCGGAACACAATAATACTGGGTACTGCTTGGCGGTAGAATAAATACCCGATGAGTGGGTGTACCTTATCAGACGGGCTAACACAAAGCCCTACCACCAAGTACATTTTTTGTCGTACTTATAATGTTTATAAGTACGACTTGTCGTCGATATTATAAACATACTGCAGACCTACAGATCTTTTCAATATTTCCTGATGCTTATTTTAGTCTACCTACACGGTTTTATACTTCGATGACAGATATATTCGTATAACCTTCAAAATATAGAAAAAAATAATTTTCATAAATTGCAAGATTTCTTGGATTTCTATTTAAATCACCGCTAGCAAATTTCCTGAACGGTTTTATGACATAATTAGATACTTTAAATTGAAATAACTTTCAACTCACGGTTATTTTTTTAAATTGAAAAAAAAAAAAACTAACTACGCTCAAATAAAAACTGTTTATACGCTACCCATATTTGACATCATTAGATTTGGATATTTTTGTCTTTTTTTTAAGTTTCTTAAAAATTTAAGGCTTAAGTCAACCATACTTAAATTTTTGCTATGAACAATTTAGTGCCTTGAACTTTGAAATTATAATATATTCTTATCGCCTAATGCATTAATTAGCGTTATAAATTACTCTATAGCCTGTCACAGACGTTTGGATTTCCTTTTGGTGCGAAACTATATATACATATATATACCCGCGATATTTATGCGTTATATATAATTTGTCGTTTTAGTTGGCATTTATTATATATTTAAAGTAATTAATGTTATCGTTGATTGTTATTATAAAATTTATATTTTTAAAAGTCGGTAAGAATATATACACAGTTATACTTATTGAATTAATATATATTTATTAATTAAGTGAATTGGTTCCAGAAAGGCAGATTTATTTTAACGAATATAAGAACATGCTTTCTTGTAGAGTACTTATAAAAATAATACATAAAACAAAACACTATAATATAAAAAGTGCACAAATATATAAGACGAATACGTTTAATTTTTTTTTTCTCTTAGTTAAATTTTTAGTAATAGAAATCCATTAATGGTAAACTTTATACTAATTACCTCCCATAATGACAGGAAATCTTGACATGTAACCAATTAAGAATCACGGGAGCAATTAAGATCTGAGTCAGAAACAACTATGTAGCTGAAAATCACAATTCCAGATTGTTCTAGATAATTTCAGTTTGATCAATCATTGGCTTAAGAATTTTATTTTGTGAGGTTTTAAAATTACATTGAAACTGGTTCCGACTTTTACTTATGTTGATATAGCCCGTGTCGCACTGTACGTATTCAAATATTATGATGATGTCCTAGTGACCTATTTCAGACACGGCGACTAATCTCTACTAAGACCAGTCACCTACACAGAGATATTATAGTCTGTGTGCGTGTTTGCAACACAGATATGCTCTCTATGCCCTCACACTACTAATACTATGGCTATGTCAGAATTCCGATAAGGATATTTCTCGGGATCTCGAAAACTGCAGCCATACGAGCCAGTGAACTAACGAGGATTTTTTTAAGGTGTTATTCATATACATAAAGTATACCTTTATTTAATATGCATTATACCTATATATAAACTTTCCCAATAGTATTTACAATAAAAACAAACCAGAAAAAAATCTGCTATGATTTTGTCTACTTCGAATATCAACTTTACTTATTTAAGGCTAGTGTATCCTAACTATATTTATAAAAATATATCCAAATATAAATTTACATTTTTAACCTTGTTTTATTTACATGCACATGTTGTATATTTTTTTTTAGCTTGAATTGGCGCCAATGTTATTAACGCTATCTTCATTCACCAGACTAGACGTCTCACGTTCAGCGATAAACCTCTTTTGATGATAAGAATTATCGATATCAACAATAATAATCAAGAAGATAATAATGTTACGGTATTTTGATAGACTGCCTAATTTGTTAACTGTAAATCATTTTATTTAAAAAAAAAAGATTTAATTATTTAAATCATTTAATTTGATTTCTGTCATCGATTTATACTATTAATGCGAATATTTAGTAGATATCCTAGATTATATAGAGTTCGGCGTCAAAAGTTTGTAGCTACATTTCAGATTACGATACGATACGATTGGATGGAACCTCAGAGCTATTTATTCTGGAAGAACAAACTCGAAACTCGGTCGTGAGATATCAGAAAAAAAAGTACATTAAGTTTAATAATTAATAATTAAAATAACAATATAAATAAAATGTAATAACATTTTTAAACGATACATAATTTTTTTAATTTTCTATTATGAAAGAGATGATAAGTGGTTACCTCCGTTCATAGACATTGGTGCCATAAGCAATTTTAATCAATCCTTACATGTCCAAGGCGCTACCAACATTGGGAACTAAGTTACTATGTCCTTTGTGCCTGTTACATTGGCTCACTCACCCTTCGAACCGGGAAATAACATTACAAAGTATTGCTGTTAGACGGTAGAATATACGAGTGGTTGGTACCTACTTAGACGGGCTTGCACAAAGGCCTACTACCAAGTAGAACATAAACATAACTTCTCTTACCGTCTCACTCTAAGTCAGTGGTTAACATTTCATGGGCGAGATAAGTAAATATTTACAGAATGGCACCACTGCTTTAAAATGTTATACGATTTTTAATTAGTAGTACTGCTGGAGAGAGCTCAATGAATTCATTTTTCATTAAACATTAAACACATTCAATTTTTCTATTAACTATATTTTTACAAATGTCATTCGTCAGAAACCTCCAGTGACATAACGTATTAGGTATTTATATTGTACTATTTACAGTGCTTTTGAAGTTACTTATCTATCTGCGTGCACTCATCACGCGAAAACCACTTTGTTGATTTAATTTTTATATGGCACAGCGTTATCTTATTATCAATGTAGAGTACAGAGGTGTATAACAATAATAATGGAAATATAAACTTGTTTTTCATTACTAATATCCCTGTTTTTCCATTCAATCAAGATTTCGAATGATAATAACCCAAAGGGTCAGAATCGAATTTTTACATCTCTGGGCACCCTATACTTATATTTAGAACCCATAAAAATTTAATTAAGTTCTTATTAAATCATTTTTAACATGATTTAGGTATAAGACTCATTCTTTAATCTTTCAATGTCCTCGTGATCATGGGGTCTTAAGTGTTAAAACTTTTATTGTAAATGATATTTCAGCTCCTACCTAATTGTTTCAATCACTTAAATAAAATAACTGAGCGATACTAATCGAAATTTAATTTAAAAAATATAACAACTTATTCAATTAATTATTTGATAATATCTTAAGATATATTTCATATTAGTAAAGTACTCAGTCTACTCGTACTTGGTGGTAGGGCTTTGTGCAAGCCAGTGTGGAGAGGTGTGTGGCCTTTTCATCAGATATTCTAACGCGAAACAGCAGTAGAATAGGTAACATTCCTTTTTCTGAATAATGATTACTTTGATCTCAGTTGTCGGACGTTTACCGATTGCTGCGAGGACATAATTGACGTTATTTTAAAAATAAAATAAAACAATTGAAACACATTTTATTTCTCAGCTTCAGGTTAGATAAGTCAAAGATTATACATATACTCCCGTGTATTATTACGGTTAACTCCTTAAATATACTGATTGTTTATTAGCATTGTAAGATGTACTATGATGATATGTATCTATACAAGGGTTCGTCTATGTGGATAGATTAAGAAAAACAGTATCAAAATCGACTAAGGGTATTTTGTAACTTAGTGTAAAAGGTTCTATTAAAAAAAGTGTTAGTGATATCACTATATTCAAGTATATTTATTTATTGATAGTATATATATAGGTATATAAATCCCGAGGTGAAAACGGTATTTTCTGTGAAGGACATTTACCAATAAAGTAATTTGCTCTGTCTCATTTAAGCACGTTTTAAGGCGGTGTAAACCAAATAAAGGCAAGGCAAACGTATTAAGTTAAATATAATAACATTGACCCTAAAATAGAGATTGGGGAGATAGAAGTCACATTTAATATTAATTAGTGCAATCTATTATTTAGAGTATTTTGTTTAAATATAGAAAGCTAAGTAAATTCCCTACTTATTTAAATATACAGCTTTTTATCAACACTATAAGTTTGTATACAAGAAAATAAGGATATATTGTAAACATATCAGTTTCTGTAAACAAAACAATCAGTTTTAATTACAAGGATGATACACAAGTTAAGCCAAATAATTGCCCTGACTCAACTAACACTGTGTAATGTATGTTATAGTAGCGTGATTATATATTTTATTGTTTCCTGAAGTTTCTTTTCATCGTAGTCATTCATGTTGAACACTATTTATAGTGTGAATCATTCGAGAAACAGACGCAGACTTGCGACGACTTATAAAAATACTTTTATCCGTGGTAAAAGAGTTAATTTTAAATTTTATGTTTTTCAAGCTTTACTACAACTGAGGAAGTTCGGGAACAAACAGCACATAATAAAAAAAATGTATATATTGTCAGTTTAATAGATTTATTTCAATTAGTTAATATAATAATTAATGAATTATATTCAGCCTGAACATTTGAAATATTCTTGTCGAAACAGAATAATTTTGACTATAGATACACACAGACATATCGAACTAAAAAACTCCACTAGAAATAATAAAAACATCACCAAATGGATGGAAAATACATCTGAAAAGATTTAAATGATCCTGGTAACAAACAAAAAAGATTAAAAGGACAATAATTTTAATTGAGCTTACTTAGATTAGCGCTTAGCTTAGCATTTGCTGTCTTAAAGAACAGTGATCCCTTTACGTTCGTCTACGCTACTCCTGTGCCCTATTTTTCAGCGTTGCTTGCTTTTACGAGAGATGATGTGACACGTATGACGTAATGCTTTGAAAAACATATGATATTTTATTATGACATTTACAAACATAGCTCTCAGGAAAATCAAAAAGTATTAAGCATGCATCATTGCATCTGAATTATTTTTGACTATGAGTCAAGCTGTATTATATTCTCAGATAATGGATCTCTCGGTAATTTAGTAACAAATTTATGTAAGAGATGAGTAGAGTTATAGTTTCTAAACTATTCGTTTATTTTTTAGGGTTCCATTGTCATTTTACTTGTTCATTGCGTTTCGGTTTTATGTTTAGTAGATAATTATATGTGTATGTAACTTATTGTTTTTATATATAAGTATAAATCTTCTGTACGTGTGTATGGAACTGACCCCCTAAACGGTTGGATTGATTTCGATATATTTTCTTTTGTGTATATTTGGGTGGTTTAGATTGAACCCTGCAAACAAAACAAACAAACAAGTAAAAGTCCTTCTTCACAAGGATCAGTCAGGACAGGCAGATAGTTTATAATATTTTTTGTTTATTCATTATTTTATACCATTGTGCTATTTATTTTACAATACAAAATTGTGAATTAATTGCATGGTTTACAAATTAACTAAAGTAAACAACGTCAGATTTCGTTTGTTTTATTTTAAATATTTATGTATACTCTGTGTACATATGTACCGTACCTTTAGCCTATTCCAATGAAAGTAAGAAAAAAAATAAAGAAACCTAAGATTTACGTATTTCAGGCGATTTGTTAATACAACATTATTAAACTTCCCTACTTATTTCCACTTTAATTTTACTTGCAAAATTCCGATAACAGTTTTGTCGAAGTTCAAAAAGCCATTTTTTCGCAAATCCCTAGTGAATATCATAGATTAATCAATGACTCTAGACCAATATGGCGTTAATTTGCTGTCAAATGTTGTTTATTTGGATTTTATCCTCATGGTTGGAATAGAGCATACTAACTGTTAAACTTGAACGGGATAGAAGATGACGCAGCTAGTATCGAATAAAAAAAAAGTTGATACAATAAAACCTTCTCCATGAAAATATATAGTATTACATGGTGATCGGTCAAACTGTGTCGAAGTCTATTACCCTTAAACAGATTTACAAATATCGACATTTATATCTAAGATATAAAAAGATAAATGTAATAATAATCTAGATATAAGACACAAACATGAAGTGTGCAAGAGAACAGTACTTATAAATCTTACATTTGCATGCAATCATTCGAAAAGACAATCATTTTGAGATAAACAGCTCTCGATCACTTGTCAGATTCAGACAATAGATTACGAAGCCGCGTGATAATGTTGAAAAAATTGCGTGTAGCCTTCGGGATGGTAAACGCATTTGGCGCCGTTCCCTGTTTACTATGATGTATTAACCACTAGAACATTGTTATATGCAAAAACTAAATATAATTTAATCGTAACGCGGTACACGCCAGCGACACTCCCGCCCGTGCCCAGTACGTTAACTATCGCCCAACAGAGCGCTCGTGTTATGATGCTAATAAAACTTTCTACACATACGATGCTTACATATCCCGATGTCGACATGTTGAAGCATAAAGACAATTTTACAATGGAATGCGTGCTGCCAAGGAGACCTAAGCAGAATTTACCTCCTCTACCAGAAGATAAAGAATATACGAATATGGAATACAAAAAGACCAAGTTGGTGCATAGGAAAAGGCGGCAAAGACGGCATGTGAGGTTACCGGTGCTACCAGAAAATGATGAATGTTGAATGTTGGTGATTTGTGTGTGATATAAAAAATGGCTGTCGGAATAATAATTCCATTTGACACGTGGGAGTATTTCTGTGAAGATTTCAGCGGATTTAAAACATATGATTCCTGAAACTGCACGTCGTGTCGGTATTTCGTCGTTTGTGTTGCAACATAGTGATATAATATATGATCACGTTATTGATCTGTTGATTTAGAAAAGATAGAGATAATGTGAGAGGTCGCTGCACTAATAAAAATCGAAGTTAAGAGGAACGCATGTATTCGTAAGGTAAAAGTTCGTTTGTTCTAAATAGATGTTGCATTACATTAGAAAAAAACCAAAGAGCGTATGTATTGTAATTTATAATGTACTTTATATGTTGTAAGAATGTTTTAAGAATCTGCTATAGCATAATTATAAGATTTGAGGAAATTTAATTGTAATATATTTTAAATTAATCATATATTTATCCTTATATATCAGTTGTGTTTCTCCGAAAAGATAAACACTATTTTGTATGTATTCGTAATATAGTAATGTGATAAATTATTTTTTTATCGGTTTTATGCAAAGTTGAGCCTTTACGCATATGTAAATATTATGGAAAAAAATGGTAATTTATTTATTATCTAGACAATTCTCAAACAATTTATATTGCAGATTTGTCTAATTTTATGATTGTTTATATTATTAAGACTTGATGTACAATTTTTTCAAATTATTTGTATATTTAAGTTTTAGTTACTAAGTTTTATTTGATAGTACAACAATATTTGTTTAGATAGGCTAGATATTTTTTTCCTAACTTGCAATATTAAACTTTTTTTTACTTTCATACGTAGTCAAAGGCTGTAAAAAGAGTTTTTCAAGGCAATTATTTTTTATTAATACATTGAGTATAAAAAAATGTTATGTGTTTTAGTAAACATGTTTACGTTTTTACTTTTCTAGATTCACCGTTAATAATGTTGTTTTTGTATAAAGTTAATGATTATTATTGATATTATGTATTTATTTATCGTTTAGTTTTTAGTTTTGTCAATCTGTGATATTGTTTTGCCGTTACAGATGCAAAATACTAATTTGTAATAAAAAATAAAAAATATATATATGTTTTTATTTTATTTAGACGAAGTCGTTTAAACATTTTTTGAATAATTTTAAGATTAATAACAAAAGTAGTCTTATCTATTTAATCAGGACGAAACTTTTAGATTTATAAAAGAAGCACGCGCGAGTCGCGAGCTTGATTTATTCTGTCATAGATACTAATATTTATAAATAAATAATGTTTATGAAGACAAGCTTTATCTTGACTGTAAATTATTGATTGCTTCTCCGCCTCAACATAGTAATGAGAATAACCGCCTTTGACATCATTGTTTATAAGGAGAAATACAATTATAACATTTAAATTTTTGCATAGTATGATTTTCTTATACGAGGAAGTAATTTTTAATGTGAATAAAATATCTTATATATTTATTCATAAGACATAAATATTCCTTCTTAATAGTACAATGCATCTTAAAGACTTTAGGGTCATTTTCGACAGGTTTACCTGAGTGGATCGGAACATTTATAAGAAGAGATGTATTTAATTTTTCTTAACGATATTCGAAATACGAAATTTTGAGAATGTTTTTGAAAAAAGTTTCAAAGCAAATAATTTTGAGTACACTCTAACACTAACTAAAAATTATGTCAAAGAAAACAATATCGAAAATACAAACTTAATTGTTTACTTAAGATACGTGTTACGTGTACTTAAAATGTAATTATTTTTGTTCACGTGGATACGATCACGAAATTTGAAGGTGACTTTGGAGTACGTTAATCACTTTACACTAATTCATAATTAGCGTTTTAATACCTGATAGCACTTAAACTTAAAATGCAATAACATTGCACTGTAACACATATTGTGATAACAATTCGTGTGATAACATTTCATTGAATATTTTAGGCATTACTTTTATAATGTTTTGCTTGACTTTATCGCACAAAAAAAAGTCGTTTAAAGTTTTTTCGACTTTAAAGATTAGTAGACAAACCGGATCTCACACGACATATTTTTTACATATCTTAAGTACATTATTAATTTATTACTTTTAAATTCTGTCTCTTTGAGGGGCATCACAGGATCGCTTGAGCGTACTACCATGACATATGTAGGCTTTGTCGAATTACCATCAGGTGGCCCATTTGCCAGTCCGCCTACCTATATGATTTTTTATGTCATATAGGTAGGCGGACTGGCAAATGGGCCACCTGATGGTAATTCAACATAGACGTTGGTGCTGTAAGAAATAGTAATTGTTTCTCACTAACTTGACTTCACCACTAAGGTGAAGTAAAACATTGTGAGGAAACCTGCACATGCCAGAGGAAAATCTTACGTCGGTAAGCTTCACAGTCATAGTTTCTGTGTAATCTATGTTGTATTAAAATAAAATAGCTAATTTAATGCTCCAATTATAGCAACATGTGATAATAAGAAATAGGAATGACCCAAATTCAGTGACCGGCTTTTCTCGTTACGTAAACAAAGAATAACATTACACCCACGGCTTCTGGTGAACTGTACTTACTTCGAAATTACGTAAATTCATGTATTCGCAATGTGTTGGGATCGTCGAGGCAATATATCAATATTATTATCTGCCTTTTCTATTTTAAACCCCACTACGTTAACTCGTGTTTAATGTTTAAGGTACTTAAAAACATTTACCTGGGTTCTACGTAAGCCTTCGAAAAATTCCTTGTAAACTAATATCTAGGCCCACCATATTTATATGAGTTTTTCAAATAAGAGAAGTTTTCTATCCATACTAAAAAAAAAATTAAAAGAACGACTTTATATAATAATAATTATGAGTATACTATAAAATTAATTCTGCCGGCCTAACGTTGGTTAAGAAGGAAAATTTAAATTCAAAGAACAAAGTTGAAAATAAAATATTGTTTTAATTATTAATTTTTTCGATATGCTATCAGTTATTGAGACAAAAACTTGATAAATGATATTGTTTACCCACAATCTAAGGCTGATATTAGCGATTATTTCATAACAGTTTCATAATTAGTAGTATCACGAATGATTATTGATATATTTTTTGTTCAATTAGTAGTAGATTAACAAACTCTCCCCCATAAAAGCCCTGCCCATTGATACTCCGCTTCACATTTAATGAAATAAAGACGCAAAGATTCATTCTTTTTAAGAATTATCTTTAGTTATTTATAAGATCGATTCGATCTAAAAATGTCTATTGGTTGTTGTAAATTCATGTTTAACTTATCAATTTTATCAACATATCACATGTAACATGATTATTCAATACAGACTGGTAACTGATAATATATTATAAACTCTTTATTCTTCCTAACATTTCTCGTTTCAAAATAAAAAAAGCCTTAAGAAAGCTTAATGTTAAGTGATATTATTGTTCTTTGTTCATCGAACACGATGATAATTTAATTGTAAATACACTTTTTTTATAACATACATATATTGACGTAAGAATTATTTACGTTAAGGTCTTATTTTTTTTTTATATCAGAGTTGGCAAACGAGCAGGTGGCTCACCTGATGGAAAGTGTCTACCACCGCCCATGGACATCCGCAACACCGGGGGGTTTGCAGGTGCGTTGCCGGCCTTACAGGAAAGAGTACGCTCTTTTCTTGAAGGTTCCCAAGTCGTATCGGTTCGGAAAAACCGCCGGCGAAAGCTGGTTCCACAGAGTGGTTGTGCGAGGCACAGCTATTTATATATACAAATAAAATAAAAAATAACAACTTTACAAAACATTAATTGTCTAAAATTGTTCCAAGAATTGAAGATAACACAAGCAACCATTGACCTGACTTTTAACTTGATTAAACTGGAAGTCAGGCACGGTTTTTTGCGCTTGTTAAATTTCGAATTAAACTACTTTGTACTGTGTTAACATATGGAGAATTTGATTTTTTTGTTTATTAACTTCCTAAGGGATATCGCCATTTATGATATTTACCTTCTCGTTTCAATCAACTTTTTGTTTTGATTGAATTTAATTTTAAAATTTCTTAAATCAGGCCTTCGATGCTATGTGCTTAATTCATAAATAAATAAATTGTAACAAATTAATAAATTTTATCCTTGCTGGATATTAATATATGACATGATTTATTAGAATTATTCACCTTGATTTAAATGTACAGTGTGTCCGGTTACGGACTAACGATATTTAAGATACTAATAAAACAACTATTTTAATATACAATGTTTTTACTAGATCGATAGCTTTTGAGCTAAGCTACAATACAACATTAAATTTACAACTGTATGTCTATTACTTTACGCAAGCACAAACGGCCTTTATCGGAACTCAACATAGGAAAACATTAAAACACTTAACATCTCATATTTTTTTAATTAAATACTTTTACAATATTGACAAAACTAGAATATCGCTAGTCCGTAGCCGGACACACTGTATATTCAAAATGCTAGCAATAGCTCGAATCGCAACTCCGATCCTCTCGCCGAAAAATGAATTAGCCCTCTTGTACCTAATTAGTACAGGATATGGGTATTATATGTTTTACAAATTTTTTATGAGTCTTCGGTTTTATCTTGTCAGTTATTCTCTGTAGAAATGTACATACTTTAGCTTTATTTTTAATTCATCTTGAAAAATTACGATTCATGAGTTCCTTTAAGAACTTACTTGAATATATTATATACTGATTTCACAGCATTTATTAATAACAGGCATTTAAGTGCCCTACTTTTATCTTCTCTTCGAAATAAGAGTGGAAGAAAATATCTTCGAAACGTTTAAATTCATATGTTTTTCTCAATTTTTCTGTAATGATTATTTATGCTTGTCGTCCTTGATTTTCCTATTGCGATTTTAAGATGATGATATGCTATAAGATTCGTCACTGTGTCTCACAAGTCACATGATATACTGTCTCGAATGCTATGTTACATAAAGATTAACATAGTCTTCAATATAGCTTACTTTTTTCATGGGTATATTACGAATGTGTTTGTTTATTAAAAAAGATATGATATAACCACAGCAAACATATAATATGTAATCTCAATTAAAGGCTTTTCAGGAGGGGCATTATTTTTATTTATTGAATAAAATATCATAATAATAAAATATCACATATAATTTCATTTAAAATAATATATTTTTTGCTTATATTATAGAAAACATATTTCTTATTCCAAGTTTCTTAGTCCAGTGAGGAAATGGCAGAAATGTTCCCCACATTTCTGGCATTTGAGATCTTATGAACATAATTTTTAGTCAAATCAAAGACAATAAACTACACTCTTACAAAGGAAATGATCAAATAAACAAATCAATAATTATTTCGATTAGGAAATTGTTAACAAGAATAAGCTTTTAATTATATACACGATAAATAGATTATATAGATAAATAAATATTGTGTTAACATAAATGTGTATTTTAATAATTAACAACTATTAAAATACATAATGATGTTAACATAATAATTATATTCGATACAAATTTATCGTCTGAAAGATAAGTATTGATTTTAATACTAATATTACTATATATAATATTAATAACATATTTATAGAAACAAATTAAATAGACTTTTCAAGTTAATGTTAAACTTTTGCTACAACGCGCAGATAGGTCAGTGATCGAAGCTACGACGTTCACACAGGCAATCGCCTGAAGGCTGAAATACAATGTCGAGTGTCGGTTAAATTGCTACAATTGTGGAAAATAAAAAGTTATAAAAAGATAAGCCGCTCTATTCACGACTTCACTGTCTATATATTATATGTGTTTTTTTATTACTTATACTTTACAGTCAATTTCAATGTAATTATCAATTTAAAAAAATATGAACTTGCAAACAAATTTTTATATTCTGCTTAACAGAGTAGGAATTTTCTCGTCAGACATGCTTTTTTTTTAAATTTTTATGATCTATAAAATCTTCACCAAATAAAGGTAAAATAGGTTTATCTAAGAAAACAAATAAATGTTGTAAAACATTTTTTTCTTTCCTTAGATAGACATTTCTTAAATAGACCGTAAATATAATAGACGCCATTATATTTATGGTCTATTAATAAAGATCTCAAGTATTCTGACTCATTTAATACTTTACTCGATTCTATGAAGTAAGGTGTAAAAATAAATATGATTTTCAAATAATTATGTACTTATCATGATGTACAAGTACTCATGATTTCATACGTCAAACTAATCTAAAAATATATCCATTCCTGGTACTAAAACAGGTAAATAAAGTCGTATTTACCTTATTAGAGACGGAAACAGCTCTAGCAGCCAACTCGGCTGTATACGCCGAGGTTTCTAGAGGTAACTAAAGTGAGGTAAAATTGGAACGGGTAAAGCTATTGGTTTTTCCTCTTCATATACCTGCTGTACCATCGGGTAATAATGAAGCAATAGTAGTGAGCCACTAATTGTCTTTTTTATGATATAGGTTGGCGGACGGGCTTATGGGCTACTAGATGGTAAGCGGTCACCACAGCCCATACACATTAGTGCTGTAAGAAATATTCACCATACCTTACCAATGCATCCCCAACCTTGGAAGCAAAGATGTTATGTCCCTTGTGCCTGTAGTTATACTGGCATACCCACTCTTCAAACTGGAACACAACAGTACTAAGTATTGCTGCTTGGCGGTAGAATATGTGATAAGGGCTTGCCCAAAACCCTATCTCCAAGTGATAGCTAGAGAAAGATCCTATAAGAACGGAAAGGGCAGGATTACATACTAAAATATAAAAACAATTAGATATGCCATAAAAAGTAAGCGAAACAATATTAAAAAAAAATTAAAAGTACGTTTTGATTTATTGTTTGAAGTAGAATCGAAAAACAATTCATATTTTATAAACACAATACTCGTATCTTAAACAAAGGTTGGTTTTAAAATAGCTTTGCTTAGACGTGGGAACAAGCGTTGCAGAAACATGAAGTAGTTTACAAAACAAGAGGCTACCACGACACACGTGGGTGACAGTGTTGACCTTAACACACGTGAGGGATCACCTGTGCTAAGTAACAATAAACTACGTACGTAATGTTTTCATTGTAATTATTTCACGACATTCACGCGTCAGAAGGTTTTCGTGTGAAATGGACATACAAATACATACAGTTTATTTTATTTAATTATATACAATTTCATGAAAATTATGGAGCCTTATTACCACGATATCAGATTTATCGTGTTCGACTAAAGCAGTTTGTAATTGATGCATAGCTAAACTCATTAAACAGTTTGATAAAAATAAATCGGGTTCGGATGTTATTAAAAAAATATTTCAATGCAAGCTTTTGACTTTTAATAATTGATCATCAACAAACGGTTCCAGTAGACATTACGTTGCTCTTAACCGTATAAATAGACCTGCTATCTGCCTGCAGATTCGAATACGGTTAAGCAAATTTAAGTTTTTCATATAACAATAATCGTTTTTTTTTAGTTAGCGATTTTCGTTTTAGTTAAAATACTTTTTTCTGATCGTAAAAACCAATGATATTCAATGAACAATATATTATCAAGTATCATATTAATAAATAAACTGACACATATAAATTTTACTCCTATATTAAATAGATCGAATGATAATGTTTTTTCATCCAATTTTTAAAAAGACGTAAGCGCCATCAGGTGCTATTAGGTAACTTAGACCTTAGGGATAGTACACAAGTATATGAGCAAGCTTAGGTGCACTTTCAGTTCCCACACTCTCTGTCAGGTGGGACGACAATCTCGAACAACAGGGATTAGGCGTAAAACAAACAGCTTTATATGCTTGTTCTGGCACAAGAACATATCAACGCCAACCTCTTAATGCCAAGTTGCTGAGTACTGAAATTTAGATTAAAAATTTGTTCTTAAAAGTATTACCTTTTATTTCTATTTATGAAATAAATTAAGTTTATCTTAAATAGCATCCCGTAAATATCCCACAGCTGGACGAAGGCGCTCGTCTTCAGACTACTTAAAAACAAGTTTATTGGAACATCGACACCACGCTTTTAAATGCAAGTGTTAGGTACATGTAGTACGAAATTACTGATATGGATAAATAAATTACATAGAAAAACTTAGTAGTGTTTATCCGGTTTTGAATTTGAGGCTTCCGTTCAAAAGCCATGTGGTCTATCCAATGAGCCATCTCCACACGCCCACGAGGTCACAATACAAACGCAAACAGTGATTATCAAGAAATCACGTAATATTAACGTCGCTGAACACGCATCGCTTCACGTTCCCAACGTAACTATTACGTTTAAACTGCGCATGCGTCACGGAACGAGTTTCCACGGACTTGTGATAATGGGACACGTGCCTCCACCGCAGGTAATAATAGATGAAACGCAATAAAAACGCATTAAAGCTGTTTCCATAAATAATAATCAAGTAGTTTATTAGTCGTTAAGTTGACTTTTGTCCTGAATACCAATAAAAGCAAAAGTTACGTAGGTAAATGACTCCACTTTATCAAAACACGTGCAAAATTTTATGACATGTAGGTAAAGTAACACCTACCGGCTTATTTTTTGAATTTTCTTTAATTATTTTTATAATGTTCTCCTGACTTACTAATTACGGCTACTGTGGCTTATATCAGTAGTCTGAAAGATACATAAGTATCAAGTACAAACACTCTTGTTCCCGTACTCGTTGCACTAATTATTACGTACCTGCACTATCTTATAATTGTACTATCTTATATAAAATAATGGGAGATTAGACTGGAAACAAATTAGACGTACAGTACAGTACAGTACAGTACAGTCACTACTTTATGAAACACAAAATTGTAACAATGGCTACTTTCTTTTGTAATAAAAAAATAAGAAACAAAAGAAATTATAATTTTCTATTTTTAAAATAAAACTATGTTAGTTTACTGTTACTTGTGAGATGACGTTAGATAGGGAAGTATGGAAGAAGAAGACATGCTACGCCGACCCCACGTAAATTGGGTCTAAGGACAGGAGGATGATGAATTTATTTGTAATTTGGTTATATACAAAAAATATTTACATAAGAATTATTAACATTTACAACAACAATTAGTCCTTAAATATATACAAATATGAATTAAAAATAGTTTCTGTATAAATCTTGACCACGTGGAATGGTGGCAAGAATGCTAGCAGCTTTCCCCCTTTTAATCGCAATTCCGATGTTCTGGGCAAAAAACGAACCAGCCCTCCTGTCACCTGAGGAGGCAATAAGGCGGTGTTATACTTTTAATAAAGCATTTTGCAATACTACTCCATGGGCCAAGTGTTTCAACTGCAAATCAGACAAAAAAAGTAATTTTACATAAGACATTTTTTTTTAATTAAAAAAAAAAGTAAAAGTTGTGTGGCGTGTTTTATGAGTTTGTAGGAGGACGTAGACTGTATGGTACGATAGTGATTTTATTACAAAACTTATTACTTTCGCTCACACGTTTCGCTCGGGATATAAAACTTATATGTATGTTTATATTTGTTGCCCACGGCTTTGCTCGCATTTTAGGGATTGGTTGTATGTCCTTCCTTGGAGTCAAGGCTTTATACCAAATTTCTTCAAATTCGGTTTATTGGTTTGTTAATGAAAGAGCGACAGACAGACCGAGAGTGTTACTTTCTCATTTATAATAATAGTATAGATTCCAGACTATAATCTATGTCTGTGACAAATTTCATTCAGTTCCGTAGTTTATTCAGTTCTATTTCAATACACATACGTACACTTACCGCAGCTAACGCTAATGTTTCGCCAAAATAACTATAGAAGTATTTTCTTTACGGTTTAGGATGTATTATTAATGACCTAAGTCTGTACTCTTGCTTAGTTCTTCATTAAATCTATATGTAGCATCACAAATACGCTCTATACTCTATGGCTGTCATAAATCTGGCGACCTGTCAAATTATATAGATAACATTTAACTCCTGTCAATGATATAGAACAAATTAAACTCAGAAAAAATAATCCAAAGACAATTAAATAATTTTATAAACTAGCTACACATATTCCTACCACAGTATCATTTCATAATATTTCATCACACGTGTACGAGGAACAGTTCAATGTTTATTAAAATTAAATAGTTTTATTTCATCGCTTAATTCAGTCACTAAACTTTTATTTAATCCATAACTAATGTATTAAACAAAATATGTATGTTATGACGAACATAGGCCGATTACGCTATTATTATATTGAAGGAAAAAATGTGAAGTCAGTATGGCATTCATAATTTACTTAAAATTTGCATGAAATTTATCAGTAACGCTACCTGCGTCACTGTTATTTAATGTATCACACGCACATATATGCATTTCGTTCTTACATCACGTTAAAACTTCCATTATATATTCAATTGTTATACGTATTTATTTTTGTTCTTTTGTTTTTGAATATTATCATCACAGACTATATTCTGTATCAACTGAGTATTGAATTAAATACTTGAACGTTTTGTTTAAAGACGTAATAAATTATAATGTATCCAATATAGTTAATTTTTATTTAATTTATCTTATATATGTAAAGAGGTCTCAGACATAGACAATGGCGCTGTAAGAAATAATAACCATTCCATATATCACATAAAAGACTGACCGACCGACCTTGGTGGTTAAGATGTTATGTCCCTTGAGCCGGGAATTACTCTGGCTCAAGGACCCTTCAAACTGAAAGACAACAATACGTATATTCTTGCTTAATTACTTTTTGAAACACTTGCTGAATATATTTAGATAGTGACGTTAATTTCGATGGAATATTGTATGCAGTTCTCGGAGCGAAATAGGGAAATCCAGCTTACCGCCGATTTTGTACAAAAACAATGTCAGTGAAAAAAAGATTAGCTGAAATACCCATTAATTTTTTTTATAATTTTAATAATTCTACGATTTTAGACCGCCATCTTTCCAGACTGCGTGTCAAATCAGTTTCGACGAATAAAATTACTAACCTTCGGCGTGATTTTGCAGGTTTTTCTAGTTCAAATTTAAAAATCTTTTTTGTAAGACCACGTATAATACCTTTATTATCATAAAAATATATAGCCCACGGATGAAATAAAAATTTTTAGTGCTCTTAGACGCGCTCTCAATAAATTAAATCAAATGTTAAGTCTCTATGCATCAGTTCAAAATGTAGATACTATACTATCGATAAGAACCGACAACAAATTCTATTATGAAAATACATTAAGACATCAATATCGTCTCCAAAATCGCATTACGTTGATAAGTGTAGTCTTATCGCTTCTCAGGGCATTTAATGAGAAGACAGTTGGTCAAAGCTTAATAAGATGAAATAAGTCATGTTTTGAAGGGATAAGTATTGTTCTAAACGCATTGTTGATAACAAGCTGACCAGTTGTGCAATAAAAATGAATTTAAATATATTTCCATATAATAAAATAGTATCTGTAGGCCCCGGCGAGATTCGAACTCACGATCTCCTGTTTACTAGACAGGCGCTTTAACCAACTAAGCCACGGCGCCGATGTATATTTCCATTAAAATATTACACTATAAGTTTTTTTTAGAATAGCTTATTACCTTATTATTAATCTCTTATTATTTTATTGTAGCATTCTTGTCAATGAATGCGGGATGTTTGTACAGATTTAATTGTATAGATATATTTTCTATTTAATTTCTTTCCTCGCAGCCTTTAACGTCCAAGTGTTTTTAATTTCGGACGGTTTCGCTTGCGTGGATTTTAATTTGTGACGAAAATATTTAATTTTTTAAGTAGCGGATTTAGTCTAGCTCCTCAAACACGCGGAATATGTGTTTGTTTACCCTATTTTCTAGTTGTCGTCACATTTATGGCAGACTTTTCTTTTTTATATACCTTAAAGTAAATAATATATAAATGTATCTTATGCCTGTGTTCTTGTTCTAATCTTTGTCATGATCTTAATGATTTAAAATAATAAGAGATTAATATTTAATTCGTTCGCTCTAGTAAGTATACTCTTTGTAGTAGACAGATAATTCTAAATTATACTTGTAGTATAAATATTTAAAAGAAATATACATCGGCGCCGTGGCTTAGTTGGTTAAAGCGCCTGTCTAGTAAACAGGAGATCGCGAGTTCGAATCTCGCCGGGGCCTTGATAGTGTTTGTCAATAAAATAATTTTCAATTTTTTATTACTCAAATTCATGATCGATTTTATTTATGATTTAAAATTTTCAATACGTTTTATTCGCATTCCTTTTGTAGATTCCTTAGAAAAGTAGGGGGCAATCAATTCGGCTTTGTGTTATATATCGAAACTGCTCTTATAAACGTATAAATTTATAGAAAAAAAATCTACCTATGAGAGTGAAATTTGAGTGGAAACGTTTTAATATAATCTGTATTAATGTTCCCTGTTATGAAACCGATTTTAGTGTTTGTTTTTTTATCGCATAAAATATCAGAAAATATTTTGAAAGTGACTAATTGTGTTCAAGAACGTATATTAAAAACAAATTCACCGAACACATATTTCATAAAAAAGTAATAAAATAAATTAATATTTCAATGAATTATCATATACTTACTTTAATTTTACATCTATATACTATGAACTTCCATGGACTTCTATGAGCTACCCTGTAGCGTAATAAAATGTAAATCTTTTTTTTTCAAGCTTAGCCCATATAACAATAGCCAGTAACAATATTTCTTAAAATTCTATAATAGTAATTTATAACGTTTCGCTTTTATTGGCACAGAGCACACAAACTTGTATGTGTACCCCAAAATAGGGCAGTCATATCTCTCACTAAACGTCTTCAGCATGAATTATGTTTATTGTAAGAGGGAAATGTTTGAGCTGGTTATATATATATATATATATATATATATGTAAGAAGGTATACTTACGACAAGTATGTAACTAAAATGTGAAGTCAACAAGATACTGTTATATGACAAATTGCTTATGCTGTTTATTTGAGAAATAAATTGACACCTTCATAATAAACGAAATATTTTATCGATCTAGATGGTACTTACAGGGCTAAAGCGTAACAAAAATATAAATCATTTATTTTTCTTCGGACCTGCCATAAATATAACTTAACTGGTAATTTTTGTTTATAAGGTACAGTTTCAAAAATGTAATGTATGCCTTAATTTTAGTGTTGGTTAACACCACCGTCCACTGATAATAAATATTCTTGCAATGTATATATTTAATACTATGCTCGTCAATAAATTAATTTTATTTATTTACATATATTAAAATTGAATATATTAGTACGTAAAGTAAATAAAGATCGGTAACGCATCTGCAAGCACCCCGGTGTTCATGGGCAGCAATAATCACTTTTTATCAGGTGAGTATCCTGTTCGTTTAGCACACATATAATAAATTATACATTTATTATAATTAAACATACTAATTCGCTTCACTTATATTTTTAAAGGATTTTGGCAATCACTAGGCCCTAGGGTATATTTCAGTATAGAGTTCAGGCCAGTTTTTCACAGAAAGCGTAGCAATATTATGCTTAAATTATGCCAATTCCTTGAAACAGATATAAAAAACAAATTCTTATAAGTTTAAAAATCTTTAAAATTTGAAAGACTCATTCGCTTTTCTTGTTTCAGCACAAAATTGATCACAGATAAAAACTGTATTTTTATTTTTTATTTTGACATACCTTTTGAGAACTCGTTTAATGTACTTATTTTGAAAAAGTCATCAATGAAGTTCTGGCAATGGGAACAATATTTTAACAAAAACTTTAAGGTAAGCCCATAGAAAAAAAATACTTTTGAAGCGATTTCTGTTAAACGGAGTGGCCAACAATCATCCCTTGTATTAGTTATTGCTTTATTTGACTTATAAATGAGGGATATTTTTTTGATCACTCTGTATTGAGTAAATTACCGTTACAACTATGACGTGTTTTTTCTAAGCAGTGGGCAGTTGACCATTTACGTCACGGTTCACTTACCACCTCGATATTTATGTTATTTTTTACGGTTGTCTTCCTTGTTTGTTCAGAGTAAGTCATTTAAAACAATAAACCTTTTTACTTAATCATTTTACAACGGAAATTTTGCCTTCTTATTTAAACATTTCAAATAGAAAATAAAGGTTAAGATGACATCGCTTTATTTTTTATTTTTTAATTGGCATTATTTTGAAAATTAATTTTTTGTCAAGCTGTAGTTCAATTTGAAATACGAATAGATTTATAAAATATGCCATCTCCCTCCCTCCATAACCACAGAAGGGAGATAGCTTATCTCATCAGCAATCATGACGATAGACGAATAGATATAACAAAATACTACTATAGTCGCTAATAATAAAAATTGTGATTACAACAATCAGCTACATGATAAATGCATTTGTTTATTTAAAAAATTAGACGGTTATAACAAATAATTTACATTTATACATACGAATAAATATTATGAACAGTTCACGTCCTTATCATCGCGTGATATTATGACGTAGAGCTTTTGTGATATATTTACTGATACGTGTAAAAATTATTAACTTCTTAACGTCACGAATAATTATCACAATGATGAAAATAGTCCTAATTTTATTTACTGAAGAATATTTTTTTCTTTAAACTAGTTATCAAATGTGATAAATTCTTGAAGGCAAAATTCTTTTGACACGTATGTACTTAAAATAAATCTGAAAAGACTCCCTTAGTCATGCGTTAGCCTTGCAATATTTAAAAAATAATAATTCCTATTCGATTTTTGAAAATATTGCCCGGTAATACGTCCTGATGTGATTAAGGTTGACGAATGTACGTCAATCATAATCACATCAGAAAATGTGTTATCCAAGATGGCGGCCAAAGTTTACCCTCAGTCGAGACGAAAGTCTACCTATCTATCAGACCACCTCATGTATTTCAATTATAGAAAAAGGGTTATGAGGGTTTTTTTGAGTGATTTTACTTTTGATACTCCCTTGATTACTGGAATATACGCCACGACACACATGGGGTGATAATGTTCTATAGACAAAGTTTTATAAATTTCATCTAGTTTATTACATATATGTATATAGTTATAAGATACTAATAATATATAATCAATAGTCCATTGCAAATAAACATTAGTATTTGACACATTGAGATAGAGGAACAGAAACTTATTTATTATTATATATTATTACTAGCGTAAGCCGTTTTTTGATTGTGGGACGATAGCTGCACATAAAAAATCGCCTTACGGTTATGGTCTCATTTTGAAGAGCTCAATCTGTAGATGTGCAGAAAAATAAAGAGGATTCTTTATTGTAATTTACTAAATTGTTACGACTTAAGCAATAATTAATTTTAGTGCGCGGATAAGTTACTGGCCGGTTAGAGAGCGGTGCTACGACTGTATAATAAGAAAAAAATGAAAAACGTAAACAAAATTAAAATAAATTGTTATCGACAAACTCAAATTCTAACTGAACTAATGTATACTATTTGACATTAAATATTTCATTTAAACAAGGTTTCATCATTTTGGCGCCAAATGTAAATGAGTGACTTGCAGTTTACAATGAAATGAAATAAAAAAAAAACCTGTCATAGGTTTTGAATAAACGCGGTATAAAGTTTCGCGGGAGACCCACTAATACATATATTAAGTAACTATAGAGATTTATCATTAATTATGTGGGCGTGACGTCAATGCGAATGTAATTTCGGTATTGAGCTGAGATAAAATACCAAAGAGGCAGGATACGCAGCTTGAATCACGAAACGACTGAAATGTTACTCAGAAATTCGTTATCAAAACATTTTACCATTAATTACAGTTGGAAATTCGTTAACATCATTACAGGAACTGGAGTCATCGTTACCGGTTTTATATTGGCTCAATTACACCCGGGAACCGCTTGATTCCACCGGTCAGTACTAGACTGATAAGCGTCACATAAACACGTGTAAAAAAATGATACTGTAATATATCTGTCTTATAATAAGTTCTGATCTAAAGTAATGAACGAGGGAACGTTATTTCGTAATATGTAACTAAATACAATTTACATTAAACATATACCAGGAGATGCAGCGCGATATGGAGGTTTTGTTATATAAGAAACTGCGCTTCGCAGTTTTACACTTCGAATTAAAACTATTGACGTTGAATGACAGACGGATTCAATGTCTTTGTGTAAATAATATATTTTAACGGAATTAAATCGATTCGGACTAAAAGAGTATCAGTTAGTTTATTAGTTTTTAATTTTTTTATAACAGATGCTACAAAATGAAGTAGTTTAGAATGAAAAAATCTTTTTTGTAAGTATATTTTGAACGTTTTATAATTATATTACTATAATACTAATTATTATTTTATAATTATTTTACTCGGTGGTAGGGCTTTGTGCAAGCCCGTCTGGGTAGGTACCACCCACTCATTAGATATTCTATCGCCAAATAACACCGGTGGTAGATTTTTGACAATCAATAAGCAAGTGTAAACACTTCTATATTGAATAAAGATTTTTGACTTTGACAGTACTCTGTATTGTTGTGTTCCGGTTAGAAGGGTGAGTGAGCCAGTGTAATCACAGGCACAAGGGACATAACATCTTAGTTCCCAAGGTTGGTGGCGCATAGGTAAGGAATGGTTAATATTTCTTACAGCGCCTTTGTCTATGGGCGGTGGTGACCACTTAACATCAGGTGGCCCATATGCTCGTCCACCAACCAATGCCATAAAAAAAAAATCATTGACATTTTGAAGACATGGAGGACCGATTGTATAAAATTCATACGGGTAAGATAATAATGTTTAATGAAATGATTAAGAATAATTTAATAATTGCCAATAACATATAACAGTGCTCAAAAACACGGACTAACTCTGTCTTACTCTCACGATTCGATGACCCGTCCCAATTAGAGAGACTTTAGGCGAAGGACCAATGACATTACGCGCTTCCTCAGCCACGAGAGTGTTAACACTGCTAACTTCCAAACTCTATTAAGAGTTCGAGCAGCTATTAAGAAAATATAGTAAAACTATTGGTTGGAACCAAATACCCGCCAATTGGCAGTCTTATGAACTAGTCTCTAAATCAACGGGACTGTCAAAGATATGCAATGTATAGAACACGCCATACAACATTGGGATCAAACGAATACTTATAGTCTATTGTATGCTATTCATCAAACCATTTAAATCTGATGCAATAGGTGACTATTTCATTGTGGATCAATTTAGTTTAAAAAACTTCCATGATCTTTTTAATTTTATTGCATCGTTAAATGGTCAGTTTTATTACGCAACATAGTTTCGTTTGTTTTATACGATGTATTTCATATAACTAATGTAATACGATTTATTTACGATATTTTACATTAAATTTCGTAAATGGGATTTTTATTTTTATATTAAGGTAGGTAGACTTGTTAATGGGTCACCTGGTGGTAAATGGACTGTAAGAAGTATTAACCTTCCGTCAGTGCCATTAACCTCGGGACCTAAGATGTTCCATCCGACCTCCATGTTTAACGACCTCCGTGGTCGAGTAGTGTGTACACCGTTTTTCATGGGTACGCCACTCCGAGATCCCGGATTCGATTCCGGGGCGAGTCGATGTAGAAATAGTTCATTAGTTTTCTATGTTGTCCTGGGTCTGGGTGTTTTTGTCGTTACTTCCGATTTTCCATAAAACAAGTGCTTTTGCTACTTACATTGGGATCAGTAATGTACGTGATGTTGTCCACATTTTATGCATGTAGTGACACTGGCTGACTAATCCTTCAAACACAACAATACTAATATTGCTGCTTGGTGTTGGATACCTACCAAATCGGGATTGTCCAAACCCAACCGTCACTTGTAAATTACTTCAATATATTACAATAATGAATAATGTTTATTACAATATAAGAACTACTATTATAAAGCTTAGTCATTCTAAATTTAAATGTTCTTTTCTTTGTTTTTTTTTTCTGAGTAATGGATTTTATAATATATCTTTTAAATATAACCTCTTTGTAATGATTTCTTATCTGTATCAAAATTTATGTTTAACGGGTATTGTTGTTTGGTATTTTATCATTTGTTATGTGACATTTACAGGCTATTTACTTTTAATTTTTATGATACATATATTTGCGGGAAATTATATAGACAATGTACATTGGATATGTACTTTATTGTTTGAACATCACGTGTTCGTCCTCGTGTTTTCCTTTAGCAAGTCACTTAGAACAGTACAGATTCAAATAATTACTACGCAAAGTATGTAGTTATAATCACGAGTTAAACCAGAGTTATATTAAGTTTAAGAAATTTTCATCACGTGAATATAAATAGAAAACTGGTATACGTATAGATGATTATTAAGAGTTATTATAATGAGAGGATATTATTAATAAAATCATTATTATAATTATCAATTTATTTCAATTATATTTTAGTAATTTATTTTACTATTCTTCAAGCTTATGAATATATTGAAGCCTCATTTACTATTGCCGATAGAATTTATGGGTCAATTTTTTTTTATAGCACCTGGATTTCAAGGGCTTCATGTTATTATTGGAACAATTTTCTTAATCACTTGTTTTATTCGACACTTAAATAATTATTTTTTTAAAAATCATCACTTCGGTTTGAAGCTGCTGCATGATATTGACAATTTGTAGATGTTGTTTGATTATTCCTTTATATTTCTATTTATTAATGAGGAAATTAGCTATTTATGATTATGATAATGTTGGTGACGGCATAATGCATGTTGACAACACGAAAGTTGACAAACATACTATTTTGAAGACGGAGCTGTCAATGATGTGACGAATATGAAATCTTCCTACTTCTTCTGCTTAAAAAAGAAAAATAATCAAAGCAGTCTTTGAAATAACAAATCTCTCATTATTGATTAATGGAAAACAGAACGGCCATGACAGTTTCAAAATGGTTGAAGATGTTCGAAAATGAGTTAATTTGTCCTAATTTCCCAGTAGGCCAAACCCTGACCTGCGATGTGCGTCGCTATGGACACTGAGACATACAACTTTAAGAACTTTGAACAAACTTATATATGACAAGCGACCCCGGCTTCGCAAGGGTGTAGTTTATAAAAAAAAGGTTTTGATATAAATATAATTTATAGCCTATAACAGTGCGGAATAACGGACCTTTATACAAGTAACAAAAATATTTAATTGGATCATTAGTTCCGGAGATCTACCCCCTACAAACAAACAAATAAATTTTTACTCTTTATAATATTAGTATAGACTAGTCTAGATTATATATAGACACTGGAAGATGTATCTCTATACGCACATTTATATATGAAGCTAAAGAAGCTTTTGCGTTAGATAGCCATTTATTAAGAAACTTCTTAGTTGGCGGTAGGGCTTTTTGCAAGTCCGTCTGAGTAGATGCCACCCACTCATCAGCTACTCATCATTCTATTACGAAACCGCAGTACTCAATATTGCTGTGATCCGGTTTGAAAAGTGAGTGAGCTTGTGTAACTACAGGCACAAGGGACATAACATCTTAGTTTCTAAGCTTAAGGCGGTGTAATAAAAGGTTAGTATTTCTTACAGTTGTCTATCGGCGGTGGTGACCACTTACGACCAGATTTCCCAATTGCCTGTCCGCCTATCTGTATCATAAAACAAAAGTTTATAGACAAATCATGGGGCGAAGGTGTAAAATTTAAAACGGATGAAGCAACTCGGGGCCAAGTTACTTAAAGACAAGTCAAAGAAATATATTAAGTCTGTTTTTTTTAAAGTTCTTGGTTATTTAATATATTTGGTTAAAAAAAATAATAATCGATATATAAAATAACTAAGAATAAAAAATAAAAATTATTAATAATAATTCTTTCTAACTAATCTACTTCTAGGAAAGGGTTTCGAATTGCGTTAAGGAAAATTATTCAAAGTTTCTTTCTCTACAAATATTGTAGAATATTTATTATTATACAATAAGTTAAACGCTTCTTATATTATTTTGTTAATTAGAAAAAAAAACTCTTATAAAAATATATGACAATATCCGAATCAAAACATTACGCTTAAGTACGTAATGTACGGGGAATCCTTGCTTATCATTTTTTATGTATTAATTTATACCCTAGATTGATAGTGGGTCAGCCCTTGACCTGTGTTATCGGTCACCATGGACACTGTGCTACAACAATACTGTGCAGCAAGAAATCATAACAAAACAAATCTTTGGTGAGCTACAATTTAAAAAAAAATGCTGGTGTAATATTGTTTATATAATGTGGACGCACACACGTGCATAATCATTAAAATTATAATTTAAGAAATTACGTAGAGTTTGGTATAGAATATTTCATTTAACTCTCTCAAGATATTCTTAATTTAAGCATCGTTGATTGTTGATGTTTTGATTTGTAGTCAGTACACCATCTCATTTTCTTGATGATTAATATGAAGCTGAAACGAAGTCTAATAAAATCAAGTTCATTCGTTTTGACAAAAGACTTTACTTTTCTATCTTATTAATCTTACAATAACGTTAGATAAAATTGTCGGTTAATAATGAAAATGAAAATATGATTATCATCTAAATTTTGTTAATTACAAATTGTTTTGTAATCAAATCTTTAGTTAATAACATAATAATTATTTATTTATTTAAATACTTTATTGACTACCACAAAATAAATTGAACAAACGCGGACTTGAAAGTCTGTAGGTATTCTCTGCCAGTCAAGGTGGTAATTAATAATAGACAATACATAAAAATATACATACATATTACAGATACAAAACAAATACAACACAAATAGTGTATTTGATATGTAAAGTAAATGACTATCTATAGTAAACATGAAAATAAAGTATTGTACCTAATTATTACTTTTATTTTTAATTTCTTAATTTTCCTTTCATTGAGTAAAGCTTAGAAATATATTGAAAGAGTTTATTTGCTTCTAATATCAAACTATTTGAGAATGAAACTAATTGTGATTGTTAAATTACCTCCATGTCAATTGATATTATTTCGGAGTGTTAATATTTTTGACAAGTTGTAAATTGATTTTAAACATTTAGTTTTTTGTATACATACATAAACTTAAAAAGCAATATTTTATCACGTTTAGCCAATCTTGAACAGAATTTATTAAAGTTTATTAAACCTTTGTCTTCGGCCGAAGGCTGTGGCGATCGCTGATTAATCGGCTTTAGCTTCGGCTTCAGATTATTTAAAGTAATTACAAATATTGAAAGTAAAATATTAACATATACGCGTTAAAAAATATTAAAGGAGTTATTTTCATATGCCTTTATATACCACAAGCTTGTATAAGCATTCGTTTAAATAATCTCAAGTTTTACATATATTGCAAATTAAATGCACTCCCACACAATGCCGGTAGAACGCATCTGCGGTTCATTGAACTGCGAAGTAGGGAGTGAGAGGAAAATTCCATTGTTGCTACCCTCTTGTTTGTATCTACCCCTCTAATGCGTTGTGTAATTAAAAAGGAAAATAGTGACTCGTTTGTACGAATAACACGTATTTTTGTTTAGAGACGTGTGTATTTTAATGACTAAAATACATGTATACATTTTCGTCAAGGATATTTTACTAAATAAAAATGATTATTTTTTACAAGAAAAGCAAATTAACGTTATATAGGATCCATCGGTTTCAGCAGTTAGGACCAATTTTTTTTACAAAAAGACTGTCTATTCGTTCGAAATTTAAATGATTACGAATGGATATTAGTATCATTGTCCCTTTTGTTTGCCAAAATATCATCGTTTAATTTAGCCCATTTGAAGTAGGCAAAGGTCTGTAATCCTACAGCCTTGAAATAATGTAAACATTGCATACAGAAACGGGTGATATATATCCACCTATACGTCTGCGGTTCTGATCAGTCTTGCGTCACAAACTTCTAAGGAACTCATTTATTGCGTCTCTCAGCTTTAAATCAAAATAAAATAATCATCAATCACATCTAAATAAAATAAATCTTCATTATACGTTCGGAAAAGGGGAACGAACTGATAGTTGTCCAAGGATAAGCTAAGCGGATGTGTGTATTGGGTTTTCGTAGCCCCTACTACTGTTGGAAATTATTTATATATTTAACAATTCAGCATTCTTTAAAGGCTTTAGCCCGGTTACGTTTACTGAAAGTTTAATAATCATATTATATTTACATTTACAAATCAAGAGTAACAAAAGTATTGTCATGAGTCTGAGCTTGTACTATTTTTAAGTATAATTTTTATTTACAGATTATATGTATTTCCAAAAGTTATATTTTATATTTTCAATAACCATCAGTAAATGTACTTTAAGACAAGACCAAAACATAAACACGAATTTTTCATATTGTTGCTATTAAGTATTTTTTTGTATGCATAGTATATTATTTCTTTTTCCTTCAATAAAACTCTGTTTACCACTAATGATTAACATTTAGGATTTAACTAAATACAAATAAAAATTAAAGATAGTTACTGTACAAATTATTACCGCGTGGAGTGGTGGCTAGAATACTAACAGCATTTCCCCGTTGAGTCGCAATTCCGGTCCGCTGGGCAAAAAATCAACCAGTCCTCAGAAATTCTGAATCTTTGAAAGCCGCTGAAATGCCAATACATTTATTTATAATTTTATAAAATTCTTAAAATCTATGATTTTTTAAATTAAAAATTTGTAAAATGATTATAATATTTACAGTTTCAGACGATTATCAACCGATCTTAAATCGATAACAGACGGTACCGATTGCAAATAAAACGTTCTCCCACTTTACTTTCCGCTTGCGTCAAACTCTTATTTCTGTTCATGTAATTCGTGTAATGTAACCTACTTGCTGGAAATCAACCGGGTTACAGCTGTTTTGTTTCTAACGTTAACGTAATACAACCCTCGTTAAAGTCCTACGTGCGTGGGTTAGTTTATTTGTTGCGTTACCGATTCGACAGATTGATATCGAAACATTTTTTAACTGGCAATTGTAACTCATGGCCACAGCTCGCCGGTATTCAGCCTTAAAGCTGAAAGATAACAAATAAATTAGCGAGCGAAAAAATAATGACTAATAATTTGACAACTAAACAACTAACATATAAATAAAATGGCAACTAAATATTTTTTAGCTTTTTTTTCTGCTTAAGACCACATATAAAGTGATAAACACGAAAGTAAACATCCTTATAATCTTTGCAAACAATGGCTGCCAAAAATAAAACGGTCGGAAGCGCAACCGATAAGGATACAGTATTTGTTTAACAATACCACATGTCTCTCTTCATAAGTTATATGTAAATCGTTTTTCATTGTGATACTAAAATAGATAAGTAGGAAAACTTTGTTCCATAGCAGTAAGTCTATTGAGAGTTGCCGCTACATTTCAACGACACACCGGAAATAACAATAGATAATAGTGTTGACTTTACATAATTAATCTATTGAATTAAAAATAAAAACAGATATTACATAAGTCATAATTTAAGTAACGTTAAAATCAAAATCAGAACATTATTTATTCAAATAGGCTCATTAAAGTACTTTTGACTTTTATTAATACATTTTTAATTTTGTTCCGTATGTTGTAAAAGGCTGCAAATTTAATAGATGTTACAAAATGCTATAAAAATGATAATTGCAAATTTGCAGCGTGTTACTATTTTTTTTAACAGTGCTTTTAACAAAAAACGCTTTCCACCCCTTTTCAACCCTTTCCCTTCAACCCACGACGCTGCAAAATCACACGGTAAGTTACTTTACCTTACTAAAATACCCACAAAATTTTGCTGAGTTACGAATTTGTTAGGGATTTTGGGCTTTATTGACTGGACTATCATAAATTATCATAAAACAAACTGTCACACTGGTATTCATACGTATTGGCTCAATATTTTGATTGTAAAAATTTTTTTTGTATTTTTTTTATTATTTGTATACCTATAAATTAAAATGAAACATATAGTTTTCGCTATCTGAGCTATTTCGCTAATGAATTCGTAATTGTTCGGAATACGATAGAAATTTCTAGCGCGCTGCTAAATCAATTTAATTATACTAGTTCCCCTTGTGGATTTGTCTGCGTTGACAGTAACTACATTTAATTTATTACCGACGTAAGTTTAATAATCTTAACGAGGTATGTTTAATGATTTTAACGACTAATCGTGTGTGTGTATGCACTTTGAAAAAAATAAAAATCATGAAGAAAAGCCTAATATATTATTCACGTTTTTCGTTTTTTTTTTTTGACTTAATTAGTTTTTTTTTACAGTTGTACTGTCGAACAGGCTACTGATAAATATTTTAAATAATGAACAAACACATTGACGTTCAGTTTTTGTGTTAGAAAGTTGTTACCGGGAATTTTCTGGTCGTTGTTTTTAGTATAATCGAATTAATGGCGTAGTAATAAAATACTTTTTAGAGTATGAATGGAGAACAGCATATAATGGACGCTATTTTTATTGAATGGAGTTTTAACGTGATATGTTAGCTTGGTTTCTTTTTCTAAAATCTATTTCCGGAATATTCTTTTTATTACATTTAATTAGTAACCTTTATTGCTCCCTATATTGGTGTAACTTAGGATGTAACCAAAAAGTTAATAATAATATTAATATATTTATATCACATACTACTTTTTATTTTTAAACACCGCCACTTAATCTCTAAACTTATGTCTACTGTTGGACATAGGCCTCCGCCAAGGTGCGCCACTGAGCCTGATCTTCAGCCCTTCTCATCCACTTGCTACCAGTATCATCCTATATCATCCACCCATCGTAGTTACTAATATTAAATAATTTATTTATCGATATTTAAAACATGTCTTTTAGGGAATTACAAAGTTCGTAAATGTGTAGATTGGTTGTATCTATCATGACATAAATTATGATAATAATTGTATTATACGATGTCATATACCAATAATATAATCTTCATAAATAAATAAGGTATATGACGCACCTTCGTTTTTAATGGTTTATAGCCGTAATCTTTACATTATAAGCATTCCTAGAAAAGATTGAAATATATTTCCTGATGTACCTATACCTGATATTCTTTGAAATGTGTACTGAAATATATTTTCGTCACAATTACAGTGTTTCGAGAATTTTTGTTTTTTTTTTTCATTAAATTGTTCAATCTGACACAGACAAAGGTCTATGACCATAAATTATTTACTCTTGATGTAAAAAAAAACTCCTGTTTACTTACTTACTGATATTATTAAATTCGTAATTTTAAGTTAATTTGTCATTTGTATTTAAATTTTGTTTTTTTTTTTTTAAATAATTATTTTTTTATTTAAATAATTAAATGAAGACTTGCGATCTGTTCTTGTCATCTGTTTACCTTTAAGGTAATTTTCAATTAGTTGGTGTTGTATTGATTTATCGTGACTGACTATTGTTTTATTGACGTGACAATCCTCTATATATATTTGCCTGTATGCTTTTTTTTTAAACTAAGCAAACTGGCAATTGGCACCGATGTTATGTAGACACCAAAGCCTGTAGACATTGACGCTCTAATAAATAATAACCATTCCTTACTCATTACATAGAAAATTTCCAGATTAGAAATACAGTTAATAGTTCTGGATATATATCTATGTAAGTGTGAATAGGGTGTGAACGTCAAGCCTTATTAATGGTAAAAACGTCACCATTAGTCAGAATAGCCGTACCTTAGAGCCTTGTTACGTATTCCGTGAAATATGAAATTTAATTATGGAATACTTTTTTTTTAATATACATCTATAGAATCAAATCATTTTTTTTAATATAAATCTAGACAATCGTGTTTTTCATACACGATGACTATTCATGTTTTGTGCTCCAATTATTCAGTTAATATAATATAAATAATGTGTTCTATACAAAAAACGCTTTTTATTATTAATCAACCAAATAATTATTATTTAGGCCATGAATATAACTTTAAATTATTTGGTGAAAATAAAAGATAATTAATAACTTTCGTCTTATTTTTTTTATAAAATACATAGTTAAGTAAACGGGAAAATGGGCCACCTGATTGTAAGTGGTCACCATCGCCCATGACATTGATAGTGTAAGAATTGTTAAAAATTCCGTTCATAACCAATACACCACCAACTTTGGGAATTAAGATATTATGTCCCTTGTGCCTGTAGTCACACTCCTTCAAACCAAAAGCAGAGGCGGGAAGGCAAAATATGTGATGTGCGGAATCCAGACGGGCTTGCACGATGCTTGCTACGAAGCAAAAATTAAATAAAAAAAAAGAGTTTCTCATTTTTAAAACGTCACTAATTTATTTAGATAGTAATAGATACGGAACTATTAGTTTACACTGTAATAAGCAACCTTGTACTGATATAACCGATATCACCTTGACATAGATTGATAGTAATAAATTAAAAGTTTCGTGGAACCGTTAAATAATTACAAGAAAATTCCTTGAAAATTATGATGGCTGTCTCGGTCCGTCACATACATAGTTATAATATGACATCCACATTTAACGTTTAAAAGATAGATTTTAATGCATTCATACAACTGTATAAAATAAAATAAAAAATCTGGTGTTCTATTTTCATTTTGTTTTCATAACAGTGACAGTTTTTTTTTGTACGTATGTATATGAAATAAATGACCATTTATGTATGTATGAATGTATGTATGTTTAATATTATGGCTTAAAAAAAATACATACAATTATGTTCAACATGTGGCAGAATTTTATACAACGCTTGCCTGTATACCTCAATAAAAAAAAAGGTTCAATGTATGTTCCACACATGCATGTTTTCGAGCAGGAAATAAAATGTAAATAAAAATACAGAACATGAAAAGTCATACCTGTGCCGGGTTCGAAAGAGCCCGTAATTTTGATTTATAATTTAGTGTTCAAAACAATTTGAATTTAATAAATTACATGATAACACGATAAGATATTAACCGGGTTAATTACGATTGATTAGAAGATGATCGAAAGTTATCGATTTTCAAATGTTATATTTTTAGATGTAATTACGATTTAATTATGATCATGTTTGGTAACCGTGAGTGACTTATTATAATTTTAATTACTTATTATGTATCAAATAAATCAATTGCATTCGTTCTGATGTTTCAGAGACCTCCCCCTAACGTATATAAATGATTGGGTTTTTCTTTAGGGAAACTTTTAGTGGCTACCGTGAGTAAGGAAGTTGACAATGTTTACACTTCCGAAAAAGCAAATCTGACAAGATCTTCTCTTGTCGGATTAGCCGTTCTATTGTATTACTCGTGTCACTTGTGAATTAATGCACACACAAATGCACTCTACTCACATACAAGTATGTCATATATTATGCGCAGTTGGCTAAATTCACTTAAGAACGACCGTCGTGGTCTCAATAGATCAGGAGGACTTAGTTTAAGAGCCGCAGACTACGCACTAAGCTTTAACCTATATTTAATGAATCCAGCTTAGGTTAATATTGCTTTAGCTGCTCCGTTTTTTTGCCATTGTTATACAAAGTTGAGCTAAAACGTTGCATGTAAATATAAGTTTCCTAAATGCATTTTTAATTCAATTTAATGGTTCAGAGTTTAAGGTAGAGTTTAGTTTACATAATTTTATATACGACCTTTTGCACTTAGAGAAACATTTTGTCTTGAACATGTTATTTTTTTTTTAAATGAGATAATATCATGGTATTACAAATTACTTTTTCATATAAAATATAGACTCGCGCTTGACGACCAACATGCCTCATGGAAAGCAATAATGAGGTCTAGGTTGTTGAAGAGCGCTTAGAAATTGCCTATTCACTCTTGAAGTTACCCAGTTTATACGCGGAACACTGGAAGTTGCTAATATAAAAAACATTACGCATACATACGTAATAACGTATTTAAAAAAAATGTTTATTGACTATAAAATATGAATTAAATGAATATATTATATGAATAATTCTTATAAAAAAATACATTATAATAAGGATTGATTACAATTAATATAAAATATACTAAAATCGTTATTTTTATTTGTAGTAGTAGTTTGTTGTCTCTGCCAATCCAGTAACAATCCAGTATCGTCTAGCTCAGAGGAGTAGACTCGGTAATGGATCCATGAGACAATGTAATGATTCCATCTGAGTCATTCGCCATGTAACGCAAGAGTTATTAAAGCCATGATTATAGAAATTTGTTTGTAATATGAGTAGCGATGACTACATTTTATGAAACAATTTATCATCCATACTGGCTACCACTAACAGTTCCGACGTCGTACAAAAATGTTTAAAAAAATGGATAATAGTTTTCATGTTTCAGAGGGCAAAGAAATTCATAGAAAGTTGTCCCTCCCATTTCCCATAAATGTTGAAATTTCCAAAAAGTTTTTCCTTACGGAATGTTTACCTATGCTCAAATTTCAGATTTCTAGACTAGTTTTGGCTGTGTGTTAATTAGTCAAAAAACAACAACAACAAACAAGCGATTTTATTCGTACTAGTGGTTGGTCATTGATCGAATTTCGACCTCCATTATTTGCTAACGAAAACATAAGATAAATTGATTTAAAATATAGGAAAAAAATTGGTTCAGCTAGACCTTGTAATTACTTCAATAAGAAAAACCAAATGCTAAAAAAAGCGTAATTACTTTAATTTTGACTTTACTTGTGTGAACTAAACGCTTAGTAGTATATGATATATATGTATAAATTGATATATCTATTTCTAATGCATACGTGAATGCACACTATGTAAAAATATTAATTTCCTTCTCCAAATAAACTTGAATCAAATTTCATACTGTTCTATCCGGGTATTTTTTAGGGGTATAATGTTTTTGCCTCACGTATGGATATATAGAATTCATATAAAAGTGCATGCTATGCATTTATTTACATTAAAACTATTATTGAAGCGTTGATATTAAATTAATAATACGGATACACTATTATTACTCCATACTCCATATATGATTATATAGACAATAAAATTGCATGATGTTTTTAATGCATGATATAGGATTTTATTTAATTATATTTTACTAACATAACAATAACTATGTTTTTTAAATAATGAACAAATGTAAAGTAGATTTTGCCGGTTCGTGGCGGTAAATTCTAGTTAGTTACTTTCCGAAACTCTAGCAGCAGTTATAGGTGATAAAAGTACAAGGTTGAACTAAATCACAACAAATCCGATACAGACCATTGAACCCTTAACCAAGAATTTTCTCTGTAATTGTAAATAAAACGCAATAAGGATGACTAATAATCTAAACGAAGCAAAGGAGTCGATTATATTTTTTTTAATCTGACATTACTCTCTGGCTGTGCGCCAAACAGCCGTTTCTGCGAACTTCGTTTTTAACGTACCTATCTGTTACTATGTATCTGTGTGGGTTTATAAATATCATTTCGAATTGAAAGCTACGTAAATATTATTAGCTAATAATGGTTTGTTTATATGTGCCTATGATGTTGCTTAGACTGCGTAGATAATCAGACTCATAATACTTTAATGTAGTATCTGTGATGATTTTCGTTTCCGCCATTGATAATATATTTCGTTCTTTTTTTTAACTAAACATTTTAAACTAACATGTCAAAAGCTGCATGGCATTTATTATTATTTTTTTCCTTTTTTATATAATAAAATATAATACTTATATATATTGGCAAACCCAGTTCGGTAATTAATTTTATCGAAAAGCAAATAAATATATTCGGCTTTACTTTTATAACATGATAAGATAAACTGATAAATGATAACGTTAATGATTAAATCTCTCTTAAATTAGATACTCAGTCATTCATCAGCTATTGAGTTTTCTGATGAATTATAAACTTTGCCCAACAGTGGGATATTTAATTACTATTACTTTACGATTTAATTATATAGGTATATTATTAAATAATAACATGATTATTATTTATCAATATAATTTACGTAACATAAATAATAATTATATTTATTTTGATACAATGTTTTAGGATTAGGAATATCAATTGTTTAATTTCACAACATATACAGATACAAAAGAATACGTTCTATTATATCATTATATGTCATCTGTCGTTTGTTTTTCAAGTTGTTCAAACAACAAGACATTAAAACGTATAATGCAATTGTTAGGAAATGGGCTAGCTCCGAAAATAACGCATTTGGAGCAAGGCTAACGTAATCGCTCTCAACACAACATTTACATAAGGTGTAAACATTGTGTTGTTTGTCCGTATTTAACATTACTATAAACATTAATAACAAAGTAGGTATTTAGTAATTTATTCGGGATTTATTGTTTGTGACATTCATAATTTAATTTATACAGCTAAGTTTAAAATTGGAATATCGATGGTGGTCTAGGTACATTTAAAGGACAATTTCAACGTCAGTAAGGTCATATTTGAATAAAGAATTTAACTAGAACATCGAATCTAATTTCTTAAAATTTCTTTTGAGATTTACATGGTAAACCATAGTATATTGTTGCAGAAGGTTTTATGCTAGATAAGACTTAACGAGAAACCGTGTACTTTACAGGAATGTAATATAATTATATTTTTAGTCGTAGTAGTAACGAATGTTTATTTTAACAATTATATTTCTTAACATAAATAATTACAATGACATGACATTTATCAATTTTAAATTAAACCTTAATTTATAAGATACATTCAGCCATACGTATTATAAATTAAAATCTAATTATACTTTAGTAAAATAAAATCTTCCTTGAGCGCATTTGATTTGTGGTTTAACAATATTAAATAAAACTAGTAAGTCGCTTTAACAATATTAAATAAAACTAGTAAGTCGCTTGTTCAAAAGTTTTTTAAGGTATTCAAAAACCTATGACAGGTTTTGTTTTGATTTCATTTCATTGTAATCTAATGAAACCTATTTTAAATGAAATTTTTAATGGCAAATACATTAGTTCTCTATAACTGGCCAGTATAACGTTTTCTGAACACAATTTTTTTTTAAATCGTAACAATTTATTACATTGCAATCAAGAATCTCTCTCTTTATTTTTCTGCACATCTTCGTCTGGTGGAATTATCGTCCCATAATCACTGGGACAAAAATCGGCTTAAGCTATTAATATATAAAATATAAACCTCCCATATATCTCAATATTGAATATAGTATATTTATGCTATTGGTATTGCCAAATATAAAATATGATGCTTGCTTTTGTAAAGATATTCTATACATCATAAGTCGTCTATGCAGTTCGTATAAGGTTACCCACGTGAAACGAGGGTCACGTTAAATATTAATTCCGATTCTAAATTTAAACTTAACCGCAAAGCGAATGCCGTTCATATTATCAGAAACAACCCTTTCTACATCCCTACACGTGTTTGAAAATATTAATTACTTAATCAAGTTACAGACTAATAGATCTTTGTAGACTTAACCCTTTTTCCGATTTAAAACATATTGAAATTTGAAATTAATAGATTTATTTAGGTATTAGTTTTTGTTTGTTACTTATTTAATATATATATATATGTGTATTTGTAGGAACAATAATACTATATTTTTCTGTAAGCATATCAATTTATCTTATTCACACCTAGAAACGCACTGCACTTCCTATCACTAAATTATTTCAGCATTGAGCCTTCTTTTTACGTTACTTCTGTATAATTACGTCAGTGTAAAGAAATAAATAGTTAAGCACCAAATAGGCACTTTTGGAAAATTAGATTTACTAACTTCAAGTTTAATCTCATTTCTCAAAGGTACCAATTTGGCGTTTTAGTCCTTCTTCCTTTCAATGTATTTAATAAATATAAAATGACAAAACATTACAAGAAATATATATAAATAATGTAATCCGATATGAAAATATTATCTAAATTTGACGCATTTTTGCATATTCAAATCAATTTGTATGCGAATATGTCGCCTAACAATGTGAAAGTTGGAATTTCGATTCTGCTTCCTTGGGCTACTATTGTTCTTCTTCCATCCTATTTTATATCTCCGAGGAAAAATAGTTTTATTATTGCTATTGTAATATTAGTATAATGTACGTTCGATTACAGTACTTACATAGATTGCATGTATAATCTTTAACTGAATATAAAATTGATAATTTATTTAGAAAATAAATGCAAAGCAAAAATTAATTACGGTATTTTTTAAATATAAGCTATTTCTTATTTTTTATATGAGAGTCCATTACGAATGTAAATCTAAACTGAAGTTTCTAGGTTTAAGTCCGGACAAATATCACTGAATTTTCATATGCCTAAGATGAATTATTAACTTATATTTTTAATAATTTTATGTTCAGAGGGAAAATGTCGTGCGGAAAAATTGTCAGATGAAAATCTATCACATGCCCCATGTACAATAAGCTTTAAGCCTTATCCTCAAAAAGTCGATTTTCCCAATATTTTTATGTTTCAATACCACGTACCATATAAATTATCTTCTATAAGCACAAAGATTTATTCCTGTAATTAACACGTTATTTCCAATCTACGCATATAATTTCAAGGAAAAACTGTTAATGTTTTCCTTATTATCTTACGCAGATTGATTTCAATTTATGATCATCCCGCTTGGAACAGTTCCATTACTGTGGCCGATGGTTGTTTTACCATCACTATTTCGGTCACAGTTATACCACTGTACACGTAATAGGTGACTATGACTATACATTTAGTAGTATAAACTAGGTATACGAGTAATAAAATTATGCATAAACATTTGTTCTTACATATTAAATTCTATTAAAATCCGATTACTGTATACTGAGCGGTTCACTTTTCATGTATATGTATGTATTTGCATGTGACATTTATTGAAAATGACTATCTATATCCTTTTTTATGATATAGACATTGGAACTACCCATAAACATCGGTGCTATAAGAAATATTAACCATACCTTACATCGCCAATGCGCCACCGACAGGGCCGGACCGTAAGTTTAGGGGGACTTGGGCTAACACTACTTAGGGGCCCACCAAAGACATATCTGAACGTGGACTTTAATTAAATTAATTGAATGGGTTTGATTAATTGCAGTACTCGCAGGGCTGCAAACCATACGATCTGTTTAATTTAATTATATTTTTATCGTCTATTTTTGACTTTGACTTGACTTTACTGGGGCCCCCTTGTATCCACGGGGCCCTGGTGGGCCAAAAAGCCATATGGTAGATCCGGCCCTGGCCACCAACTTTGGAAACTAAGATGTTAAGTCCCTTGTGCATGTAGTTACACTGGGTCATATTTCATTCAAACCGGAACATACTAATTATTGCTGTTTGGTGGAACAATATCTAACCACCAAGTGCACTTACTCTACTATACTAATGCTTTAAATAATGTATTTATTTGTAGCCTTATTATCCGTAAGTAATAAGAAAATGGTAACTTGTGAAGTATTCTATCCGTAGGCTGAACGAATCGTTTCTTGATTGCAGTAAACGTATATTATCGAACGTTTTATGTGTACTTTGTAATCTTTTGGACCCATTATTAATATGTTTATATACATAAAATTCGCTGAACAGCTCAGTTTAAGCGAAGAATATCCAGCTGTAAAGTTCTGTAAGAATTCACTTCAAATCTCACTCGTGAAATCTTCACAAGCGTTTTACAGTGATACGCCATTTTGATACGTGTATCCATAAATTTTATAATTATTATACTTAATGTCGCATATTACATTCTGATATATCACGCTCGTATTCTGGGGTGAACCTACAGTTCATGATAAATACATCATCATCATCATCATCAGCCCACATTCGTCCACTGCTGGACATAGGCCTCTCCAAATGCACGTCACTGTGGTCTTTCTTCGGCTACTAGCATCCAGCTCCTGTTATCCTATTATCCAGCTCCTACATACATATTATGAAGGTAATAGACCTTCATCTTGGAAGATTTATTTCAATATCAATATTTAGTCAGCTACAAGGTTCACCTGTTTTGCTAAGTATTTTGAAATAGAATTAGTTGTTATTACGCTATTATATTAGAAATTGATGAGTATGCCATGGTCATCTTTAAATGTGTTCTCGCGCTTAAAATTCACGTAAAATTGTACCGAATAATTCAGCAGAGTACTCGGTTAGGTTAAAATAAAACCGAGTAAAACTCTTCTGCGTTACTTGACCCACGACCACTCACCCCTACTACATACATTTTAAGAGGAATACTCTCATATTTTTTTGTACAAAAACTTAAAATTGGGCTAATGACGTAACGTTATCCATTTCGTACTTAAATTACAAAATACTACGGACATTGAAAAGAAATAATCTTTTATTCATAGAAAAAATAAATATTTATATTCTTGTAAGACAGATGGTTTATTTTATATGTTAGTCGTAAATTTTATACACTATTTGGTAAGCCAGTACTCTAGAATCAACAATAACAAAACGCGGATTAGTATGTTGGCATCGACGAGACGAATCCACTAATCGTTGAAAGATGTTTACTATTTCCTGCTATTGCCAAGAAATTCGACCACAGCAATAAGTCAAATGGTCTGTCGAGAGAGTCTGGATTCGACGACATTTTGGCACTTACACAAACTTAAATCATCGAATCGAAACTTAAATTATTGTTTATGTAGATGGTTCTGCTGATTTACGACTTATTTTAGTACCAACTTTTGAAGAGGAAAATTTCTAATTAACCTTTGATAATAAATCATTGAATATTTCGATGTTCGATCATTTAATATAGTTTGATATTTGAAATGATCTGAGCTTATGTGAACTCCGATTTCTTCTCCCTATAGGTAATTGAGAATTCCCTGTTCCCTGGTAGATAGGTAGGTAATAACATGGACTATTTATTTGATATTTATTTATTAGTAAATAAAAATAATTAGAATAAAACAAAATTATTAGCTGCACAAAAGGCGGCTGATTATTAGCGATTTCTTCCAGACGAACTTCAGGTTTCATAAATTATTAATTATATACGTATAATTATAATATAGAAAACGAATACGGTAAAATACACTAATGATAATGATAAATACATATTTCATATGAAATGGTGATGTATGTAGTTGATTTGAATAATTTGTATAATTATGATTGGGAATTACATCAGTAAATATTCATGTGATTTGATAATAAATAAATATTTTGTCATACATGATTATAAACATGATAGTTTATCAAAAATATTTATTTATTACACTGTACAGAGTGCGAAATATAATATAATTAAATGATGTCACACAAATTTCATTAAATCACATAATCTCTGAGTAACCCTAATAACATATTTGACACACCGATGGTATTTAGTCAAATATTTCAACAGCCAAAATCCTTATCTACAATATTAATTTTCACCTTCAACACTCAAATCCTGTTAACAAATCCGTGCTAGGTTCAACAATATCCAACAACACATAAAACAAACAAAAACATCTAAATCACGAAAAGCGCACATATCAATTAAATAAATATTTCATCTGCAGTAATTGAGCCATGGCAATTAGCGTAGAAGCCAGTAACTAAGAAATTCAGTCGACAAAAATATTAACTATTGCGTATAAGCCGATTTCCAGCTTGCAATACACGTGTATAAATTAGTTAGAGACAGATCAAGGGAGATCAAAGCGATCCTTAATACGTATCTGAGATCAGTGTCGAAGCTAAGGACAAGCGGGACGATTGTTAGATAAAATAGTACCTAAATATTGAACGCACGCTGCGTTGGATTGTAACATTTGTAACGTATGGCTTCAATATTATTCATTATATATTTGTTTTATAAAATCAATGAGAAATCGTCAGTAATGTTATTTATTTAAAACATTGTATTTCAAATGTATCAAAGTGTATGTATTTTATTTTTATTACAAGTTTATTTTATTTATCAGTATTGTGAGAAATCTTGCAACTAATTTAATGTTTGATGCCGTAAACAGTACGTATTTATATGTAGATTAAATAACAATCTGCTATTTAGTAGGTATTTTTTTGTTAGTTTTTGTGTGTGGATCAAATCTTGCTAATGAATAAATTAGATCAACATATTACCTTAATTTATAGTTGATTACAATTTTCATGATAGAATCAAACAAATGTCCATATATATATCATGATGATCATAAATTTAAAGTAATAAAATACACGTAAAAAAATACGAATCATGAAAGAAAATCTATACTAATATTATAAATGCGAAAGTAAGTTTCTTCGTCGGTCTGTCTGTTACGCTTTAACGACCGAACCACTAAACCGAATTTGACGAAATTTGGTATAAAAGAAAACTTGAACCCCATACACTTTTATAACTTACACCATGATGTCCAACTCTATAAAACGCAAGCGAAGCCGCGAACGACATTAATATCATTACATAGTATAAAACAAAGTCGCTTACCGCTGTCTGTCCCTGCGTATGCACAGATCTTTAAAAATACACAACGGATTTCGATACCGTTTTTTAATAGATAAACTGTGAACATTCTAAGACATTCAGTAGTATATTTAGTATCAGCATTGCACCCGTGCGAAGCCGGGGCGGGTCGCTAGTAAGAAAATAATTTGTTTGAAGCAGTTCAACGGCTATTCATTATTAAAACTTACATTGAGTAGATCTAACCAGTTTACATAAAAATAACGTCTTGTTTGTTTAAATACTATTTGTATTGTAACACTTCGACATATATATTGTGACACAATGTTAGCCTATAACCCATAACTTAAAAATTATTGGTTATAAACGTTTTATTTGAAACAAAATATGGTACATTTTAATTGGGTTGGCTTAAGTTTGTCACGTGGATATAATTACTTATATCTTTCAAAATGCTCTTAATAAAACATAACCTAATTTAACTGATTTCATGCTCTGAATAAAACTCACGTGACAGATTTAAAAAATACCTTATTAACAACCGCTGGATTTTATCCAAACATTTTACAAGTGTATAACCGAGTAGCATTCATCAAAACATTCTTATTTTAAATTTAACGTCTTGGCTGTATTTTTTTAACGTTGTTCGAAAAAAGTGTTATAATTTTTTTTTTAATTTATTATATGTCATAAAAACACGATCTCAATGTTGACAGTTATTGGATTAAGAAAATAAAATCGTCTGTGAGACAGCGCGGCGGCCGAGTGACCTCAGTTTATTATAGCCGTGACGTAAATTCGATCGTTCCTGGATTTATATAAATACTCCTATATTGTTGAAATGCATTCAGGCCGCTTCGTAGGAAATGTTATACATTCGTCCGAGACATAAGTCCTGTCTTGACGTAATGCAAAGAGCAAACTTGAATGAAAAAAGAAGTCTTTCATAGACTGTATGTATGAAATATTTAATTGGAAATATGTCAAAAGAAATAAATTTGAAAGAAGTATATCGTTTCAATAAATAGTAATAAAAAATGCTTAATAAAATTTCTTGCGTATAAATCAGATAAAGCTGAAAATGAGAGTTTTAAGATAAAAACTCTATTTATTTAGAGAAATGATTAAATCCTAAAAATAAATATGTAAAAATGATATAATATCAAATTTTATATTTCTGTTAATTACGTTATTTAGACTATACGATGGGTTTTGGTATTGCTATAAGGCCCCTCTAAGTGCGATATTAATTGTTGATTAAACGAAATTGTATTAATAAATACTTACATTAAACAACAATAACCTTTACATTGAAGTAAATTTAAATGATTATTTATGATGTATTATAAAGGTTAAATTATGATAACGGTATTATTACTATTTGCGGGAAACCTTCACTCGACTTTTAGCAAAAACATTATAAGTACTATCATGTATAAACAATTAGACGTCGGGGTCAAGACGTCCCTGAAGAAATCTGTTTATTTTCAAAATCAGATAAATAAATCAAAGTTTATATCTAAATCGTTACACACATTTTCCTGTTAAGCAGGTTATCTGAATTCAAAATGCGTGTATTAAAATCGATGCCACCCAAATAATAATATATTTGAATACCGTTTCGCCGAAAATTCGTAGGAAAATATCGAGGACATGCGCGTGAGCCACGCCCTTTTTCAAATATAGAACGCCAAAGATAAAAACAAACTTCTGAAAAACGGGATAATGTCAATGAAAGTATTGATTTATGCGTTTGGCTTTCGAATAATAAACAATGAATGATGAATTTAGTCCGACTTTAAATTCGTAATCGTCTGCTATCGAGTCCAAGGCTTAACGTTTGAAGCAGAAAATAGGAGTTTAAGCATGTAATATTGAGTTCCGTACGTAGAATAGTTTTATTTCTTATTTATCTAAGGAACATCATATTTGTAGCATGTATCACATAATGATACATTCAATAATACAGGTTCCAAACCTTATTTATTTAAGTGTAATTAAAATATTAACGAATAGGTTACACCTCATCATCATCTACAAATAAATAATCTCCAACACCTGTAAATTCTTGAATACAAATGCTTTTAAAAAACATACTTGTTAGCTAATAGGTATAATGCTTACTAACCGATAGGAAACATTTGCTCAGTGCAAGCACAGACAGTTTATTGAAGTGAACTGTTTAAATTTGTTTTGACTATCTATAATAACTAGTGGTCGCCCATTGATGTAAATTCGACAATAATTCATTGTTAATAAAAAAAAAGGCTGAACTGGGTAATACTTTGTCGCTACTACAATATAAAATTCAAATGTAAAAAAAAAAAATGTTTTACATCTTTGACATGACGTGTGTTGTCATTGCAAGTATACTATGAATGTTTCATATAAAATCAACTAAAATCGATTAAACTAAGAATTGAATTGAAATCATATAAAATATTATGTAGTGTATGTGTTAAACGTAACGTAGTGTGTGTAATGTTTTTTTTTTTTAATTTCGTGCATCTCTACCATCGACCCGATCGAAACCTATCCACAATTATAAAATAAAATCGTTAAAAAATAATGATATTTTAGGTCGACAACCTATATCGGCAGAAGTCGTACAATCGAGATATTTCGATATTTAATCCTAAAAATTCTATGACATGACAGTTCAACGGACGGCCATGTTTGACGTTTACGGGTGCGTTCAGTACACATGTTCCAAATAATAATTTCGTGCAGGGGTACGGTAATCTGAATGGAAACTTATTCACACTAAAGTATTAATAAATGATAAACCGCATTTGTTTTCTTTTATTTATTTTACCCAAGCAAAACCGGGCTTTCATCTAGTATCTGCATTGATAGGTGACATACAACCGCGTTTCAAATCGTTTTAGCAAGACTGCAAAATCGAAACAGTTTTTTCTTCATTTTATTATTCAGTATGGTAATACTTTTGTATAATATTCATGGGAGCTGTCTCAGTAAAAACTAACCACATTAACAACGAGTAACGGTTTCCCGCGTTTTAATAATTTCAGGTCGAAATACGGAACCATAAAAATAAAACATTGACGCATTAAATTTTCAGTATATTCAGAAATCTGTATACAGTACCGTTACCGATTACTTTTACATATCAACGGGACATTCATTTCGAAAACATCACATCTATATAACCGTTAGAAGCCGTCGGTCTAAACCCGATTGCACACTAATAAGATAATATAGATTACTGTAAAAATTTACAATTTTTTTTTAAATAATATTAAAAAAGAAAAAAATTATAAAAGCGAAACACTCTCTTTGTATATATGTGTGTCTGTTTTTCCATTGTTCTTTCACGACCAAACCACTATGAAGCGAATTTATTGTAGTATATAGGAAGCTTGAACTCCAAGGAAGGACATAGCCTACTTTTTATTCTTACTGAGAACTTCTAACTGAGAACTTATGAGAATGTAATTTTATAAAATTATATTCTCATAATTAATTCTACTTTTATAGGTAGGTATGAATTACAAAAGCTTGGTGGTGGATCTTGGTGGCTTTGGGTAATTACGTGAGGGTGGATACCATCCACTCATCTTATGATAGAACACTTATGTGATGTGTGAGTGGTACCAAACAGGAAAACTTGAGATTGTTGTATTCTAGTTTGTAGATTGAGTGAGCCACTGAAACTACAGGCCTTGTGCCTGCCTTAACATGTTAGTTCTTAAGGTTGGAGGCACATTGGTTATGTCAGGAATAGTGAATATTTCTTACAGCGCTACTGGGCAGTGGTGAACATTTACCATCAGTTGGGACATTTGCTATCAAATAATTATATAATAAATAATACATTTAAATAACGAATAAACTACCTTTACTTATGCACCTTGTTTTAAATTTATACATTGTTGTATATTTATTTGTTGAACGTTATAACAATTATTTATAAAACCTACCCACACTATTTAAATAAAGATAGTTTGCTCCAATATATAGACGATGGATACTTCGTCCATTAATTTCCGTTTAAAATCTTGCACTCTATTTGATATCAAATTTATATATCTGTATCTTTTTCTGATATAACAATACCACGTGCCTCTGTAGGCTTTCGAAGATGGAAAAGAAAACAGTCTTAATCCTATTTAAACCATAAATTATTAAAATACAAGTCTCGCAACGCAGTACTTCCATCTGAAAAATTTGTGAGATCTCCCGAAATCAAATTCAGTTATTTTATTTAGTACAGCTACAGAGGTTCGAAGTAGCTCTGAATGGCTTCAAAAAAAGGAAGTTACGGCTGCGTTAGATTGGCGGGAGCAATGCCGTGCACCCAGATCAAGAAAAAATAAATATTCCAATGAAATCATTAGCAGATCTAAGAGTTGGCAGGTAAATCGCCGATGTAACAACTTCGCCTTGTAATTTGGCAACCTTGGCAAGATTCAAAGTACTATGAGCGTTTTACTTCCATACTGATTTGATTGTTTTTATATCCGATAGGCATATTATGTTAACCTTTCTCATAAATAAATAAAAGTTTTATAGATTTATTAATTAAAGTTCGGTGAGCATGATAACTGTTTCCGTAAATAATGTACCAGTTATACCAGTACAATACGGCGACATTTTCTGTATTGTTATATCTCGTCTCAAAATAAGCGCCAGTTTAATTACTAATACCTATAAAATAAGAGGACTCATAGTTAGTGAGTTAGTGATTATATTAGAAGTGATTTATATTTCATACCGTTCATGGTGAAAAGTAACCACTTAACATCGGGTAACTCATTTGGTCGCCTATCTCACAAAAATAATTCGAAAAAGACAATTGTTAGAGTTATTTTTTTACACATCGTATAACTATAATTTATAAGAATAATTTAATTAATAATATGTCGATTGACTATTTTAAAAATATGTTGTACTGTAATATTTTAATTTTTCACGATTAATAAGTACTGGCCGTATGTCTGATACTGGCCGGTGAGAAAAATAATTTCAAGATATCGAACGCGGCGGCAGTGTTTTGTTATAAATATAATTATTTTTAAAATAATTAGAATTATAGGCCAGATTTGGATAAATACGGGATGTATTGTGAACCATGGATTAGTGGGTAAAATAAATGTGAAATTAGTGTTAATAAATGAATCTGGAAGAATATCGTTGTTTAAACTTGTGACCATCCTAAGACAATCAAACAGTATTTATATCTAGTAAAGTAAAGAGATAATATCATAATTCTATTTGATGGCACGTATTAAACATAAGACCATGTACAATACTGACAAATAGTTGACACGTTGCGTGACATTCGTGTTAATTTTAATAAATGACTTTCTTTGGCGTGACGCATGATTTTTTGGAATTATTTCGACTAGACGTAATAATAAATATGACCTCGATACATTTCGCGGTAACTAGAACTTACAGTTCGCACGTTTGTCTATTGTTAAGCACATAAATGTATCAAATACACTTCCCGCTAATTCATAATAAAGAAAATATATTGCAAATATTAACAATTTTATTAATACTCTTAAAGTCGTCTCCTGATGTCAGAGAAATATAGTATTGCGTGACTAATTCTCATTAAAAAAAAGTTCATCGGTTTAAAATCTAATGTATATAAAAACACAATTTTTTAAATTGTTTCTTTTTAGAACATAAACTTTTTTTTAATATATAATCAAAATACGAATTACAATAAATTTTTATTTAAAAAAAATATGTAAAATGACTACTTTTTACAAGGAAATCGAAGTATTAGTTTGTATATTTCAAATAAGTGAGTTACATAAATGATGCAATAACTGCAATATCGAATGATTTGACTACTCGTATCGATTTTTGCCGTGTAATCGATTTGATGTAAGAGTATTTAGTTACGTCTACACGTGTGACCCGTTAGACGGTGCACTGGATTTGAAATGCAGGTCACACGATTTTTTATTCTCTCAATTGCCGATGGAATTTAATAAAAAAAAGGTAACTTTGCTGTGCTACTATATATAAAGTTTTTTTTATTTGCTTTAACAGGCTTGGCTTCCGGATTCTGTTAAATACAAATAGTATGTATTTTTGACGCTTATTTCAATCGCAGGAAGGTTCTAGAAGATTAGTGGATCACACTTACTTAATAATAGGTGTCGTAACGTTTATGGATGCAATAGATATCTCACAATCGGGACTGTGGGATGTCTAGTGCATTCATTAATAAAGCTCGTACGTGACTCAATCACCCTTACGCTGGCGGGGTACAAACCTCTATTGAAACGACTCTTAAGGATAATAAGTCTGCCAAATTCTTTTATTTGCAGCGTAGTAAAACGGATAAGAGTTAGCCAACGATGATAAGAAAGAAAGTTGCAATGTTTCCGTTTGTCAATCTTACAATTATTCTTGAAAATTTTTCTCTTAAACTTTCCAGAGTGCAATGCACACTAAATTTTTGGTAAGATGAATCGCCGTATATATTTACTTATAAAATGAAAACTATTGAAACTACTATAATATTTCGTGTGATCTTCTTTTATTTCAGAATTGCATTAAAGTTGGCAGATTATGGTATAGACTATAAGTAATGCTGAGGAAGAAAGTATATCAATAGTACTTGGGTTTAATGTCCTCTTGTGAATAGATATTTAAAAAAAATGAGTTTATTATCTGGTTGTGTATTAGCCATAATTAAGTCCATATAGTATTAGCGCTTAGTATTAAATAAAATATTTCGTAATATGAGTATATTAAATAAAAATTTAACTTTGACTTCGCTTGCTACTTATCAATTAATAATATAATTTGTAAGTTACAAAGTTATCAACTCGATAAGAAAAGGTCAACGCTTGGTTATTTTTTTTTATTTAATTTTAATAATCGTTAAACATGAATAGCGGTTTTAGTAATCATTTATTTTGACTAATTTTAATTTTTTAAATTATAAGTGCAATATTATGCCAAGGTACCACATTCAATAAAATTTTACTTCTTTATTTGTAAAAATCTAAATAATAATCTAAAACGAACAATAAAGTTCAGAAAAATGAATCTTGTATGTTTCAATAAATTTAATCTGGTTTTCAAATGTCAAAATTCGTAAAAAAATCATCCAAGTTTCGTAATAAACATTTACCGATTTTATATTAAAATGTATATTAAATTAAAAAATATGTGTTATATTTGGAAATTCATTAAAAAAGTCAACGAAACAACGAACAATTACGCCTGCAAATCAACCGCATAGTACACGCGAATTATTAAAATTAAAAGTCCTAAAACCATTATGTTACCACAAAATTGTTGTAGATATCTATTTTATTCTATCTTTTGGTACCAATAAGTCTCCAAATATTATAGTGTATTGTAATTTGTCGTGCACTATATGAAATAGTTTTTGTATGAAAATACTGGTTTAACTTCGACCTATATGTTTTTAATTATAATAAATAACCCTAAATTTCCATAAATTATTAACCTAAATGTTGATATGAATGTGACAATAAAGTAATCATACAAGCAATCACAACCAAACTTATAAGTTTTGCGTATCCATACTAATAATATAAATGCGAAACTAACTCTGTCCGTTGTTGTTGCTTTTTCACAGCCAAACAAGCAAGCAAGCTTGAACTCCTAAGATGTCTAGGGCATGTTTTTTTGCCTAATACCTTACGACCAACCGCTATAACTGGTATTACGATAAAGAGTAGCTTTAAAAGGAAAAACAGGCAGATCTAATTCAAGGACGAAGCCGCATCAGCGAACAGCTGTATGTAATTATATCATCATGTTTCGTGTCATTTCCATTCAATGTATGCTCTGAGAAAATAATCGTGAGAACCTTATGGACGTATGTATAAGAGTAACCGGATCATGTTGCTATGTACACTATCTGGCGTTACTTGATAACGTACATACGATACAATGGAAAATAACCGATAATACTAAAATAAACGCAATTACAATATTAATTGGTTCATTGTTAAGGCCACATAATGTTTTTAATTGTTGTATTTTATTTTTTTAATGCGTATTGTTTTTTTTTTATCTGCTGCACATATGACACCTTTATTATGAGTAGGTAAATTATGCTGAAACCATTTTTTCTTTCTAGGTTCACGCGAGAACTACGAGTCCCATTGATATTATGTAACCTTTACTAGTATTAGTATTAGTTGTCGTTCTCGGTTTCACTCGCGTTATCGCTACTCGCATATAAAAGTAGCCTATGTCCTTCCTTGGAGTTCAAGCTCATACTTAATTTCATCGAAACGGTTCAGTAATTTGGCGGTGAGAGAGCAACAGAGAGGTAGACAGAACAAATATCGCATCTATATTAATAATTTCGTGCAGTTTACGATAGACCCGATCGAAACCTATCCGCAATAATAGATTGTTAAAAAATAATGATTTATTGTCGACAAAATATATCCGCACAATTCGTATAGTAGAGATAATACGATATCCATAAAATTCAATGACATTAATTTCAACGGGCGGCATGTTTGACGTTTACGGGTGCGTTCAGTAAGCGTGATAAGCACTTATTGAACGCACAATAAATTTATTAATAAATAACAAACCGTATTTGTATAGTTTTATTTATTTTTCTCCAAACGAAGCCGGGTTTTCATCTAATTTATAAAAATAATATAATAGATTATATTATATCAATATTGAAGAAAAAATTCGAGACGGCCACCATCCAAGAACACTCTGCCAAAACTATGTAGATATAAGAAAACTTTATGTGTCATATTTAGATCACCAAGATTTCCTCAGAAAATTCGTGACAGCATATAAAAAATCAAAATTAAGCGAGTTTAATTACTTTGTCAGGTTTGGAACTATAGGTCCTTCGTCAGCTTTCGGTAATAATAAAAAAGACACAGATATTATACATGTCTAGTTCACATTATGTTCGAATCGGAATCGCTGTGGAATTGGAAACGCTTCTAGCATTATGAGATCATTCTCCAAGGCCGAAATTTGAATTTAAGGATAATTCATACTTCATAGGTGATAGGATCTACCCGTTTCACCTTGTCATAATAAACTTTTTATTACAAAAACTAACAAGAAAAAGGTTATTTTTTTTATTTAGAATTATTTGTAATTGTCGAGTAGGTGTAGGTAGGTATAATTCTTTAAAAATATATAATTCGAAAGCCACTACCGAACACGAGCGTGAAATCAACGTGATATGTGACATTGGCTAGTAATAATAAGGATCAAAGTATCAAAATGGCGTATCTCATTAAATGGATGTCAACATTTCACGAGTGAGATAGGAAGTGAATTCTTAGACAATCTCACAGTTGATCCGATTCTTGTCATAGTTTCAGTTAATAGGAACACAAGATGTACAATATCACATGGCTATGTTGTTAGACAAAATCACGTGCTCCTTATGACACATTCTTAATATACTCATTGTTTTGGCAAATAGCCCATCAATTGCCAATACATAAAGGTATGCAAGTTGAAAAATCTTCAAAAAATAAGGTTCAATTTCGCTTGTCATTCAACGTTCAGAGCATATAAACGCAAAATAAACCTTAAAACTAAGAAATACAGTTGACTTTACAGCACAAGTTTCTTAAAATTAATACATAACAACGGTTGTTTAATTACTGTATATTATTTTTACCCAGTCACGAGGAAGTAAAAGTAAACATTGTAAGCTAAATATATCGTTTTTTGAAGCTATTATTACAACTTTCAGATGCGTAAAATTTAATTTAGGATGTTTTGTTATGATAACCGCAACTGATACGTACATACCTACATATATAAATTGTCTATCATGTAAAAAAACTTTACTTAAATTTTGTTGTCTTGCCATGTGTTTTTGATATATTGTTTACATTGACAGCTTTTTCTGTAATGTATCTTTGTTATGGACAAAGGAAAAACATTATCATCAGATCTATCCAGACTAACGTCCTATTTTATACAGCCACATACATAAGTCTATTTTGAAAATCCCGTTAACACTTTTTATTTTTGTGTAACGGTCAGACAACAGTTTCGATTCATATGTATGTTAGTGTTATCTTACGTTCACAATGGTAAAAAAGTAACCGGTTTTTATAGATTGTAAAGTTCGAACTACACTTGCGTCGTTTTAATGATCAGTGAATAAAATAAACACATTTAGTAATGAGGGAGGATCGAATGTACTTGTGTTAAATACAATAAAGATATTTTGCAATAGATTCTCAGCAAAGGTGAAGCTTAACTAAACTTAGTAGTGTGGTCAATCGCTAATCACGATTGCGCATTACAAATGTCAGAATCTTGTCTTTTCAACATTACTTACCAACTAAGCAAAAACCGAATTAAATCCTTATTATAAAAAGCTGTGTTAACTACTCGTTACAAAAACACTAAGACCCCAGTGGTCTAGCGGTTACTTTATTTTATTTTTTTATTACAATTAGAATCACCAACAAAAGTAACACTAGTTCACTCGTACGTATTATTTCTTTGGCACTTTATTTCCTAAATATTTACTATTAGGAACATCACCAGCAAAGTTAATAAATATTGTTTAAGTAAATATTACATAGTATTTAATTTTCTACATATCTTAAAGATTTAAAACTCAGGTCGAGAGAGTTGGATTGCCTGCCGTTCCTTCAGACTACGACAGACCCGCAGGCTGCGTAGCAGCCGGCCTCCATTAAATTGTTCTGGCAGAAATTTTAATGGAAAACCGTCTTTATTAATCACTACATGACCTCACGAATCGACAATTAGATTTTCATATCGACAAAAATACGTAATTAGATATGTAATAATTTACAAGTTATATTAACTTTTTACTCCTTCGATGATATTTATATAAGACTTCGCAGTAACTTAAAAGACATAAATCGAATTATTGATAAAATATATCCATAGACAATGGGCATATTTTCTGATGAATGTCGTTTTTGGTCATTGTTGTTGATAATCGCTATCAAAACACACTGTGATAATAAACGATAAAGTTTCGCCAATATTCTACGTTTAAAATATAATGCTAGTGTAAAGATACCTTTAAATTAAAACATCTCATTCTCACTAAATAAGTCCATAGTAAATTAAGACTTTTTTGTTCATAATAATTGTTCTAGTAGACGCAAAAAGTGGTCAGACGAAAGATGAAATTTTCCATAATCGAGCCTGGGACTTCAGCGTAGGTATTTATTGTTTATGCTAATGCATTCAATGATCTTGGATCGGGAACTCAGAATTGAGTTGAGTAAAGATGGCAGCTTGCAGAGTTTTATCTAGGGTCCTCAACTTTGCACAGTCGTAATATTATAATTCTTTGATAAATCAAAACCGAAATCTATTTGCAAGATTGTATAATTGAAAAAAGTTTTACATGCTCATCCTTTTTTTTTTTTTTTTTAATTGGTTAGCGGACGGCACTTACCGTCCGCTAACAGTCATCAGTGCTCATAGACATTGGACCAACTCATACACTTGATTTTTATAGGACCATCTTGTTACTACCCACTCAACTGTATTTCCGTGTTTCGTTTTGAAGGGTGAGTGAGTATTTAATCTCAAATTTCTTTAGCAATGGATTTACGGCCTAAAATGTGTTACACTTCTCACAGAGCTCTATATAAATAAATAAATAAATGTCTATGGGCTGAGGTAACCGTCAATTTAATAAAACCTAATCGATTCTTCTTAAATAAGTTCAAGACCGTAGCGCTCTGACTATACCACAAATGTTATCAAGGAATTAAGATTTGTGCCGTGATGTATCTTATCTTAGTATTGTATTATTAATAATCTTGGCATAATAATTTTATAACGTGTTTATAATCAAGCAAGCCAACCACGTATATGTGCTACCAAATGGAATAAGTATAGAAGATACCTCGCAGTTGCACGTGATTCCTGTGTTTTAAAATTACTGTAGTAAAATTGTATTAATCAGCTTTCATTAAATCACACAGTATACATATTTAATATTTTTAACGAATAAATTTAATGAAAATTACTTATGTAATGAGTATCACTATTATATATATTTGTTATTACTGAATAAATAATATAAATTCGATGTCTTTCAAAAGTGAGTTACGTTCTGTTTTGTACATAATATTAACATCGGTTTAATTTTTTTTACGCATTTTAAGAAGGGTTCTTAATGTTCGGGTATAAATTTTCTGTATATGAACTGATTTTAATTGTTATTTTTGTTTTGACTTCAGTTTTCAAGTTGGTTCAATTTAAATAAAATTTCGTTTTCATTACTATATTTTGTAATTTTAAAGATTTTACTTGAATCGTATATAATTTCTTAAAAAACATATTTAAATTATATCATTTTTAGTTTGATAAATTGTTCTAAGATGATTCAGAATAGTCGACGCAAAAGGCAAAGCTAATTAAAAAACTAGACTCAAAGACTTTCCTAAGTTGGAGCGACATATTATTATTCACGAGGACGTTGAGTCACAGTGCCATTGTGCGGAAACCTCCGTTTTTTCCTGTGATTGCTTAACGTTTTTTAATTGTTTGCGATTACAAGCGTGAGGCAATTGAGGGGATTTTTAAGTCCGCTTACCTATGTATATAAAACAATGATCACGTGCTTTGATTGAGCAATCAAAAATGGAAAAACGTTACCCTTTTCATGAACACCCATCCATGTCAAGATATACTTTGTTATTTCCTTAGTAAGACTGTATTTATTTTATTACGATTTATTTGCGATGTAAATTCTTGGTAATTACAAGTAAATATACAATACTTCTTGTTTCCTTCTTCTGACCTTCGTCTGACCCTCCCGGTATAAGTTGAACTAATTTACATTAATTCAATATCTTCTTGAAAGTAAAAAATGGAATCTTATATCCGAATTAAAATCCGAAATATCCAATTGGGTAGGACGCGTAGATTTAAACGGTAAATTACGGTTACAAATCCCAGGAAGTGGGCGAATATTTTTAAAAGTCTAATTATTCTAAACGATCCAAATTACATTCGGCTTAGCCTTAGTTTGACTAAATTTTCGGTCTTTTTTTGTCGTCTATTCTCTTCTCTGTTTCTTCGGTTCAGCTCACTTGACTTCAATTTATGTGTTTACTTGTAAATATTTTATTGTTTTGTAAGATGCCTGCGATGTGTGAATCATAAGTTGTGGTTTTAAATTTTATGAAATGTCTCTGAAATTGAAATTGTACTTGTATTGTAAACTGTTATTCTACTTTGATAGAACACGTCGAGAATGAGCAGTCTCGGTCGGAATTTTATGATATGTATGTATGTTACATATGTATATCTATCTAATAGGACAATCACGACCTTTTCATAAATCGTCATTCTTGAAGAATAATCTAAATTCCATTTAATCTACCTATCAGCTACCCATTGAACTTTCCGGAAAATGAAGGTCATTTACTTATGAGCTTACTTACTAGGTTTTTTTTTGGAAACTAAAAAATTGGCTGAAGCGAATGTAATTAAAATGAATCAAGGTTAATTTGTTGTTGGTTTTGAGGATAGAACATCGTATTTCTCGAAGATTTGTAAGGAAAATTGACAAATACAAATATACATTAATAAATCCACGGAGTCAAAGATGATGTTTTATAATCATTCAACGCTGAAAAACCTTAAGACGCCTGTCAAAATACTTCAAAAAATCGGACCAATATATTAGTCGACTCTTATTTGATGGCCTTAATCTCTGTGGCACATTTACGCTTTGTTAGTTTAAAGTATACATCCAAAAATAAGAAGAATGTAAATAAATCAGCATGTTTCTAGTTTAGTATTTAATATAATCATCACATGTACATATTTACCATTTACGCTTTGTGTCGTTTTGTACGAAAACAACTTATTTTTGGACGTAGATGAATTGCAAATACGAACAAATGTTTGCGTATGACATGATAATAAGCTATTTCTTGTACGCGCGTGAAATGGCATTCACGCGCGTACAAGAAATGTATAGAACGTCACAAAAATAATCTCAAAATCTTCGTTCACTTTATTATAATTCCAGTTTTGATAACATTTGATTCTGATTATATCTTTACTTAATATGGTCTGCTTGTTTGTTACGCTTTAACACCTTTACTAGTCATCCGATTATCATGCTATTTTGCATGCATGTTATGAGAGGTACAGGAAAGGACAAAGGGTATTTCACCCCTGACATAATATCACACCCTCCCCCCACACACGGACGGAAACTCGTCGATCTATAATTTGGTTATAGATCTAGTGAAACGTTACAAAGTTACTATGCCTTCTTCTTTCTATCGGTCAAATAGTTAGTAGCGAAGATATTGATTTCAGGAACAAAACTGATCAGTCAATGAATGAGGCGCAATTAAAATAATTGTTATTGTTTCATGTACGGAAAACGTCTTGGCCATTCAATTCAAACCGGATACCTTATATTGCCTTCTAATACTATATCTAAGTTAGGATCTTTGATGACAGTTATTTATAAAAATAATTTACAATAATTCTTAAGTGCAATAAATAACAATACTTTTGTTTCAATTAAACGCTTCATGTAGATTTAAATTCTTTTCATACGATCATAAATCATGAAAGCTTTTACTAGTTAAATAATTAATAAGTTACCTGTTTTTAATGGAATCATTCATATTCAAAGTATACGTAATAATAATTTGTAATCCATACGTAATTTTTCAATTTAAATGCTGTCATCATCAGCTTCGCACTCCTCAACGGGATATAGGGCTCTCCCAAGATACGCCATGGTACCCGGTTCAAAGTTATTTACGTTTTCCATGATATTTATATATGTAGGTCTGTTTGTATAAAGAAAAAATTAAATGGATTTTACATGGTTAACGTAATATTGCGTAACATACATCTACATATATATTTTTCGACCATAATAACATGACTAACAATGTAAACGGACATGTTACCTGACCCCTTCCCTTCTATTTATAGCACATCCTATATCATACTATTTTTATCAATTGAATGATGGCTGACTAATACTGTGTATTACTGACGTCACGTGGCTCGGACCCCGCACTGGTATTATAAACAAACTTCAAAGTTTACTTAAATAATATGTCAATAAATGATCATTTATATTTATTGACATATTATTTTAGTTTTATTATTATTTATTTATCGAATATCGACATTTAAGGAAAACATTAAAGCATTAATTACATAACGACGAGATTCGTTTCAACGCACTAATGAAGTAACTCGGTAATAATATCAGGATTAACGTTAACTATATAATAATTAACGTTAAATTTAAATATTAACGTTAAATAATTAACGTTAATATTTAAATAATACTAGTTTTCGCTGCAGCTTTACCCACTTCTGAGGAGGTGGGGTAGGTGTTAGGTATCCTCTTCTTTACCCCTAACCACGTATATGCAAAGTTTCATCATGATCGATTGAGTATTGTATTACTTACTAAAATATTTCAGACAATTTACACAATGCCCTAATGAACCATTCCTCGTAACTTACATTGACAAATGTCAAATACCGTAAGAAAATGTCTACAGTAGTTTTTGAGTTCATCGTGTTCAGACACACAAACGGCGGGAGGATTTTGCTTTATAAGATGTAGTAATAAAAAATATATATATATAAAATGTCCGTACTAATCACGATGGCGTGGAATGCAGGCGAGAATGTTAGTAGCGTTTCTCCTATGAATCGGAATTCCAATTCATTGAATTCTTTCTCTTAGCTATGTCTCAATTGAGAGAGAGTTCCATTTAATTGATGTACCTAATAGTTTTAAAATTGTAGGTAAAGAAATATTTTCTTCTTTCTACCAAACATATTATTTAAAACCGATTATGCTTTATCTAATTAATATAATAGGAAGTATACATATGTATATATATGTATGTCGTCTCAAAAATACTTTTCTATTTATCAGGGTAACGTTTAAATTTTTAGAAGTACATTAAAACCATTTCAGAAACATAAATTGAATTGTAAAATAGTGCTTCCGATACCAGTAGCACTTGTTTGAGTTTATTTATTCTACCGCCAAAAGCAAGATATAGAGTGTACACAACCGCTATGACGTCAACAGATTATATAAACTTAAATATATCGTACCTTATCACGTACGCTTAGATCGAAGCGAAATAAATCGGTTTGCTAAATTTGCGTATTTTGTATTCATTGCGCTTTTTAGTTACGTGCTAATTCGATCCAGGTACTTTTCGGATTTTTGATAAGAATATGGCAGAGCAGAACTGAACACAAACTGCCCAGAGCAGGCCTGCAGCTATCATGGCCGTGCATATATATGTATCGACAATCTCATTCGAGGGATCGACAAAATTCTCTCACCCCTGAGGCGAGCGCCTTTGGCGTGCAGACCACCATATTTAGTAGATAAACGCAGAATACCAAATTCACAAAACGCCGCTCCTACAATTCGTGTACAGAACAACGTTTGCTAAGGTAAGTTTAGTTACAAAGAATCCTACATTACAGATTTTACTTCCAGAGGACACAAACTACCAAGTACTTCTAATTAACTTATCCTGCGTAAAACAATCATCATTACTATAAAATATTCTTTGAAGTATATTGAAACAAATATATTGTTTGAAGTTAACAATTCATTAGTAATTTCATTTTATTTAAACTTTTTTTAAATCTATACTTATAAAGTCGTTTGGCCCGACTGACAAAAATAACTAAAATTTTGATCTATACGCAGTCAAAATTTTAAAATCCATAAATCTGAAATTTGATACATAGTTTTCTTTTATAAGTAAGCATCTACCAATAAATGATTTATCTAGATTTCAAGTTTAAAAAGCAGAAATGGGTGAGTGACTTTATAGAAATATTACTCCAACGAATTCGGGCAGACGGCCGAATTTATCAAACTTCACTCTTTAAATTGTAGCATGATGTACTGTGTCTGGTCTTCTAGCATGGATTTCATACCTGAATTTCGTCACTGTCAAAAATTCTACATAATGTTTATATTTCCTTGCAAAATATTTGTTAACATATAAAATGAATATCATAAATATAAAAAAATATATATATATTTCGCGAACAAAGGTATTCCAGAATTTTTCAAGCGTTAATTTATTTGTTTAGAGAGACTGAGTTATGCTCTTGCGCGTGCATTTAATTTACAAAATCCGATATCACGAGTAGTACTTGCATTCCTCTTTTATTACCTGGATATTTAAAACTATTCAAAACAATTCACCATGTTACAAATTCCTAGGTTTTTTAGATGTCGCTGAAATGACCATGACCGTGACCTTCCCGACTGGCTTAAAAATCTTACATACCTACATAACCTACCCAGACTAGATAAATTTTCCTTATAGGATTTTCGAAAATTTCCGTTAAGTGTATTTACAATGACAAGATGGCACATGCGAGATGGTATGTCAATATTTGCTGAGGATCGACTGTTTATGTTTTTAATGTATGTATCTTTATTCATTATATTATATAACTCATCTATATGTTATATACTGGCTTAATAAGTATTGCTGTTTGGCGGTAGATTATCTGATGTGTGGGTAGTACCTGCCCAGGTGTACCCATACAAAAACCCTACCACCCAGGATCCCGCATTGAACCAGTGGAATAAGCTACACATCCTCTCCTCAAGCGGAACCTCAAGACCTTAGCTCAGCAATAGGATATTTGTATACTATATCTTTCCTTTTGTTTTAATTATTACTTCTAGACTTATGATTATTACCTTCGTTCGCAATAGGTCTAGATCTAGTCGACTCTTCATTGGAAATTGTCTGTGTGTTAAAAAAAATCACAATTAAACCATCAAATATTACTCTTTTTTTATGCAAACGAGCAGGAGCAGATCACCTGATGAAAAGTGATTAACACCCCCCATGGGCATCTGCAACACCTGAGTACGCTCTTTTCTTGAAGCTGGTTCCATAGAGTGGTTGTGCGAGGCAGAATATGTCTTAAAAATCGCGCCGTTGTGTAATTTTGGACATCTAGATTTTTGAAAAAAAAATCTCTCATCGGGCCGAAATAAATTTTATTTCAGAAATATTTTTAGACACGACTTCGTTACAGTTTTATTATATGTATATGTATATGTTGTGAGGATAACGAGACTGAAGCGACATCGCTTCTTTAAATATTTGTTGTTAAAACTCAATTGAATTGCAAACGCAGTCAGATGGTGACAATATTCGCCCAAAACAACGAAAAACATCATCCATATTTCATTTTATGCAGCTGAAAATGTTTCAAAAATGTTTTTCGGTTCAGATATTTTATGCATTGCGGTTCGCTTAGCATGAACTGTAGAAAAAAATGAACTAGGCATTGATAAAAAGAAGTATTTCAAATTTCTGGAAATATACATTTTTTGTTGTGTTATGTTTTGTTTTTGTTGTTGTCATACATTTACGTAATTAATACAAATAATCTAGTCCTCTAATTAGTATTCAATATTTAAGTTAATAAAGAAGGGCGAAGTTTCTAACTAATTATCTAACCGAAAAATATCGCGACTTATTTTTGTCGTTAGCATCGAAAATCATGATGATGATGAAATTGATGAAAGCTTACGAAGTTTATTGTAGTCTTATACCAGCTTAACAAGTAGATGAACTGACCAATAGCTGAACGCTTACGATTGAATTGCTAACTTGCAAACACCGGGCTACGATAGGTTTTGACAAAAACTCACCATTTTTAATGACCTGGTCCAAAAAATCATTTTTTAGCCGTTGTGAAATGCCTTTAAGCTAGGAACTAGGCCGACAAAGTAATTAAAGGATCAATAACAACAGAAGAGAGCCTCTATACCTTCAGCAGTGATGATGTTGTTAAGAAAGTCATCTTTAAAATGATATTACTAATATGCCAAATTATCTTATTTACAAGACATTATGAAGATCATTCTTGTTTACTTCAAACCGGCCATAATGGTTGTTGCTGAGGATTCAATTTGACTTTCAAATAGGTTATTGTATTTTTATGAACCTTATTAGTAATGAATGTCAGAGAACGTGACAATAGATTATGCATACTAAAAACAAAAGCATCTCAGACGACATTGTTTCATAATTATTGCCTACTCACAACACGAAGCTAAATAATTTAGGATGCGTTCGTTACATTGAAACGCTTTCAGTAGATTGAAATTCTATTGTTCTACAGCCTTTACATATAATTAAACAAATATTTTCTAAATAATTTCTTTTTCGTGAAAAAAAATTTTGTTTTTCTTAGATTCATTCTAATACACAAAACATGCCACAGCATTGCGGTACAAAAAGTAAAGACGGAGTAATTAAAGCTTCTACTAAATAACTAAATAATTGAACTGTTTTTAATTGAATCATTCAGATTCGAAGAATTCTTAATTTTCTTTCCCAATACGATGAATCAAACCATTCGCGCTGGTGACTCGATTGACGTCTGCAGTTTGCGGGATTTCCCAATTTTATTGGCAAATATTGTGAGGACATATTTTGTGCCAAGATGGGCGAGTGATTAATTCGAAAATTTATTGAATTTTCGAGCACTATTGAATTTTGGTGTGCTTATTGATCAAATTATCTCGTGCTCGGCAGTTAAGGGAAGCATCATGTTAAACCTATATGGGTTGAAATCAGCATTAGAACAGGTTCAAACCCTCCCTTCAAAGAGAGCCGTAACCCGGCACCGGAACCACTCTAACTGGAGTTATGCCAATCCCAGGATTAAGGCATGTCATAAGAAAACTTTTTCATTTTCTGTAGACTGCGTATGACAAGTGCAGTAGCAACTCCGTGGAAACTATAATGTTTAACAGGCTGCAACTAATATATTATTTAGTATGCATACTAAATAATATATTAGTTGATATATTAAAATATTTTATTGAAAAAGAACTAAATGTTAAATGAATTGTATGCACACACAATTCAAAATAATTATGCAATAAATCATGATGTCAGGTTTTTTATTACTGAATTATATACAGTAAATTAAATATTCTAGAACATACAAGAAACGGGCTGCTTTTTTGTTGTTATTTCGACCTAACTTGCGGGGAAAATATTAATTACACATACATGTAATGTATAATTATGTGAAAACAATAGAAGCAGAACCAATAATACTAATCATTGCGTTATAAAACGATCAATTTAAACCTAGAATCCCAACATCGAGCTATTGATTATGAAAATTATTCTGACCTATTTATATAATAGGATAATACCAGTTTTTACTGGTTTGTAACTTTGCAAGTAATTTTTTTAAGACAGAGGTTATCAAATTCGTGTATCAACAGCTGTTGGCTTGCTGAACACAGATCCAATTGTATAAAAAATTGATGTAAATAAAAAAACGAAATTTGAAAATAGAACGAGATCATTACGAATTGATTTGTTTTAAAATATTACTATCACTTTCAAAACATCTACTTCAAGGCGCTTAATTAACCTTATAAAATTGAATTATTTTTGTGTTCCGCATTTAAATTTATGAATTTAGTCAAATGATCTGTGGTATTTAAGAGGTTACCAAGAGCTTATCTAATTCTTTTTTTAAATATTTTTTTATGTTATTGTTTAGCGGGCGGGGAAATGGGCCCCTTAATGGTAAGCAGTCACCACTGCCCATGCTGTCAAAGACATTAGTGCTGTAAGAAATATTAACCATTCCTTACAGCAGCAATGCGCCACCAATCTTGAATAAGATGTTATGTCTCTTGTGCCTGTAGTTACACTGGCTCACTCACTCTTCAAAACGGAACACAATAACACTATGTATTGTTGCTTGGCGGTAGAATATAATTATGATGAGTGGTACCTACTCAGATGGGGTTGCACAAAACCCTACCACCAAGTATTCATATTTACATAAATTACATGTTATATTGAACGACTAGTAATAATGTAGGTATAATAATATGTTTTGTTTCTCATAAATTCTAACGCGTTTGATTTGGTATACAAGGGTTCTAAAAGTATCTGAAGCTGAAGCATATCGATGATGAATATTCTCGGCGATCATTTCCGTTTCAAATATGACGTACAATTGTTTTCTCTTTTAAAGTTGAAGTAATCATCTGTAAGCAATTATATTATGATGGTAATTTTTTCGTCGAATGTATGACTCTTCGGTAACCGGTGTATGTTAATTACGTGTGTTAAAAACAACATTACTAACATTCTTTTGTTACACGCTTACACGAGAACACTTAAGTACAGTGCAGTTAAATTCTCGGAAAAATTCAGAGGCGCTGACCTGGATTCAGACTTTTACAGAGAGTACATTGATTTTGTCGGCCGATGTTTTACCCAAATCAAATAAAATATACTTTATTTAAGTAGTATATAATCTTCTATCGAATAATATGCCTTCTTTACTAATGTCATTTTAAAAAATGATTTGTATTTATGAAACTGCAAAGTTATAGATATAAGATATAATACTGTGAAAATAACCAAAATATACCAGCTAATATTTCTTAGCGCATATGCTGTGGAGCTGAGTCTTCCTGTCAGGGGCGATAAATGAGGGCTACACTAAAGTTTGGAATTAATCCTGATTACTAATTAAGATGAGATATATTGAATGTTACTATGATACAATTTTACGCCATTTTACTTTTATTTCAGCGCCATAACGTCATTGTATGTGTAGTAATGAATATGAGCATGACCTACTGACCGATTTCAGCCAAGGCTTTCAACCGAGACTAGCTAACTATGCAGGATATGTTATAGTGGAAAGGTATGTGCGCAAACGCATATACGTTCTGATTTAGAGGATTCCAGTGGTTTACATAAAATACATCAATGATATTATTTTATTATCAAATTAAACAAAAGAAAATGATTTAAGGTGACAGAATCGAAATTGTCGCGAAATATGAAAAAAAAGTGGCGCGCTTTCATTTTCCGGGTCTTCCTATCAATTTAGTAAGCTGAGCCTAGGGCTTTAGTCGCGATAAATTAATGAAACTTAACCTATAAGACACTAACCGTCCCCCCATTTACCACCTCAGCAATGTCATGCAAAAAAACGAATGTCCTGTCCCGGGAATCAAACTATCTCCATGCAAAATTTCACCTATATAAGTTCAGCGTTTTAAACGTGAAGAGGTAACGGACAGAGTAACTTGCATTTATAATATTGGTGTTGATTTAAGATTGTATTTTGTTTTAATTTGCTTTGATAAAACATGCCGCTTCAAAGCGTTCAATAAATTATGGAGCCATCTTGCTTAAATTGGTCACATAAGCTGATTGACATTGATACATCACCCTTACATTTCCAATTCGACGGCTTATATGCAGTTCTTAAAAGGAAAATATTACAATTAGTAATGTTGTATTGAGGATATATAAATTTAATACAATAATCATGACACTATGTTTTTTTTGTAATTTTAATAATAATATAAAAAGTTTTTTATTTGTCACCAATTCAATAACAATATTTAACAATGTAATTAAATAAATTAAATTAATTATATACATTCACTATTTAAAATCGGATGATGTGTTTTGTATATTTGTAATTTATAGTCAATAATAATATATCAAGAGTCTTATGCTCTACCGACTGAGCTAGCCGGGCGGGCTATATAAATTCTGCCACATGTGTATTCCACCAACCCGCATTGGAGCAGCGTGGTGGAATATGCTCCAAACCTTCTCCTCAAAAGGGAGAGGAGGCCTTTATGCCAGCAGTGGGACATTTACGGGCTGCTAATGCTAAAATAATATATAACTTATATTTGCATTTTTTTTATTTTTTCGTTTTTTTTTTTATATTTATCTGAAATGTCAATTGTATTCGATGCCGAATTTTTAATCAGTAGTTAGTTTAGATGAGAATGGAATATATGAGTACGTTTTGACAATTGTTCTAAGCAAAAACTCTCAAAATATTGGATATTCGACACTTTGACACTATGCCAACAATCACTTATTTGTCAAAACCCCAATATTTAAATTGATTCTTCAACAAAAACAAATAAAGAATGTAATTTTATTTGAAAACTGAGAAAATATCCTTCAACAATGAACGAACACAAAGGAAGATATCACCATAACTGTCGAGCAGAATAAGTGTTTGTTTGTCTGTTACGCCGAAAATATACATAACACAGCTGATAAAGTCCAGGCATTATTCCTTAAGTTGAAATAGAATCGAAACGAACCAGGTGTGAAGCAAGGTCAGAGAACTGTATTACATAAATAATATAATTTAAATGAATTCGCCTTGCATCGGAATGAGGTTCGTGTGACAGTTGAAGTTTTAATGGCGATAACGTATTCGGACTGCTAAAATATATAATGACATTTTAAACGGAGCACCGGAGGATATAGAATAAACATATATTAAGTTATTTTTTAATATTTTTTAATATTACTGTTTTTAACTAAATGTGTAAATAAAAAACACGATACTGTGTCCGAACCCTACTAATATTATAAATGTGGAAGTTGGAATGTTTGGACGTTTATCACACTAAAACTACCGGAGAGAAAATTTTGGATACGCGATAGCGTATATCCTGACGTCACACATAAGCTACCTACACACGAGCCCCCACCCCCCCTCACACGGGGTCAAGCGGTAACATAAAAACAGGTGATGAATTTTACTGTTTATATTACATATAACGAAACATTACCATACATGGTGTTTTGAACGATGTCAACCGTGTTGGTATTCATGACTCAAATGTTTACAATTACTGTATTTTTGCGGTTACGTCTGATTAGCTTTCCTTACATACAATAATCGAAATGTTTTCAAGTAAAGATTTCTGTGTTTGCTAAACCGTTTAGGATAGCGTTTACGGGTTATAGATTTTTAATAAAAGTGAGGTGAATATATAATATATTAAATATTAGACAATGAAATAAATTAATCAAGTAGTGAATATCAGAGACATAAATTAAAATCCCGTGTGAATTAAAATAATAACAAAAAATAAATTTAAATAATTTTATATAAAATCGGAAAGAAAGAGAGAGAAAGCGAGAGAGTGAAAGAGAAAGAGAAGGAAAGGTCGCGTTGAGACGGCCCAACGCTTTTTCCTTACCTAACGAATTCTGTTAGTTCGCTCGCGTAGAAGAACTCCGTTCCAAAAATAAACAATCACGAGCCTTACGTAATCAGGTATGATGTGTGACATCTGTCATTTTACCTTACCTATAAGCAATATTTACATTACGCTAGTGGGTCGCTCGCGAAACTACGCATTTATTCAACAGATTTTTGATTAATTTCGAAACCTATCACATTTTGTTTTTCGGTTATAAATTAAAGCGTCTTTTATCCAAAAAGTATTAATTAAAATATTCTAGTGATCTATATAAGATTTTGAATAAACATTGTTATTTTTATTACTATAAGTATGTATTTAAAACGAATGACTTCAAGAGTCTCGTGAACAAGACGTTCTTAGATAGTGTCTTAGTCGAGCTTCATCAAATAAAAATAAAAAACATGGTAAATGTCCCGTTTTATATACTTATAGTAATTGTAGTGATCTACTCAATACAACGACAGAGAAATATTTAAGGGAACCGATTAAAAATTACACAAGGTACTTATTATGTCGGTTAGATCATTTAATCATTAGACCAACGACATGTTACTTAATTTTTATCTCATTTTATTAACTTTTTATATTTTTGTGGCTTTCTTAAAATAAAAAGGGGGTTATCGAGTCGGCAGGTTTCTTATTTTATTTTTCTGTTTCGTGATATCTTGAAACAAATGGAAATTAAACCAATTGTACCGTTATTTCTTAAATGCATTGTGTATGTTTTATTTAACGTAGTTTCAAATTCGATGTAAATATACACTATCAAAATACTGATATATTACGGTCATAAATCTTCAAACTTGAACAAACAAAAATAATATGTACCTATTTCTAAATATGAACTTAAAAAAGCAAGTAACTGCTGTTTTTTCTGGGTTTTTATCCTCAATAACAACATTCTGCAAAAGTGATAGCTTACCTTGAACTGACGTGATTGTAAAAATATCGTTTATAAAGTGTTGTTAAAACTCTATATTATATAGGTAAATAAATATGTAGGTAAGTATGTATATAATATAATGATACACTTAATATTTTACTAAGAAAATATATTTTCATAAACCAGGTAGGTGGACTGGCGAATGCGTCACCTGATGGTTAGTGGTCACCATCGGCCATATACAGTGGAGTTGTAGGAAATATTAACTATTCCTTATACCACCAATGTAACTCTAACTTTAAGAACTAACACACAAACATATTAAGTATTCCCATTAGGCGGGAGATTATGTCATGAGTATCTAAGCTGTCCAGATGAGATTCCACTTATCCCTAAAACCAATATATTATGACTCTCAATCTTCATAGGTATATAAAACACTTTCATTCTATTAATGGCCAATCATACAATAGAGATGAAAAATACAAATTAAAGAGGTATAGCGAGATATAGACGACAATATGAATGCGTAGGTGTTCGTATACATCTGAAAAATCGGTTGTCAATATTTAGCTTAAAAATGTCGTCAAACATCAAAGCAACAACCCGTCATAAAATTCCACTTCAATGTACGTAGTTTATTGATAAAATTATAATTAGATCCTTATATAATTACGCAATCAAGGATATTTACATTTGTATATAAACAAATGTTATCTTCCTAGATCCGAGTATTTCCCTATCGGTTTTAGTTCCTTAAACAATTGAACTGGTTCGACCTTCTTACTTCTAAGAAGACATTCACCAGATTCGACTACTGATAAATATTTATACTCTGTTGTTATGTAAACAAGGCATTAAACAAGATAATTGTTTTAGTTTATTGTAACACTTCGAAGATTGGAGCGAAAATTAGTCATGGTTTATGCAAATACCAAATGTTATTTTTAATTTGGATTGTTAAAAAATATATAGCACACATAAAAAAAAACTCCAAACAAGGTTATAATAAAGATAAGATAATTCTAAAAATATTTTGATTATATTTTTTTTATGTAGGTGGTAAGCGGGCAGGCTCACCTGGTTGATAGTGACTACCACCGCCCATAGACATTGGCAACACCGGGGGCTTGCATGAGCAATGCCGGCCTTTAAGGAATGTAAATGATTTATGGCATGTAACTATAAAATGTATTTGTGTAAAAATTTATAAAAATGTATAAATGTATGTATAAAAATATATTCACAAATATTGTTTATCAAAACAATTTATTTTTCTAGTAATATTTGTTTTATTTTTGTTTTGTGACAATATGTTAGTTAATTGCAAATCATCGATGGAAAGTAACATAACATTACTCATGTTTTTCAAAACGTACATATTAGCATTTCGTGACAGTAGGCCAAGGGCCGCTGGTTTTCATGCATCCTCCTGTTGGGGTATGGTGATAGCAGTTCCGAGGGCCATGCCCTATGAACTGCCGCTGTTCACCGTCCGTTACTACGGACGGGTCGTTGGGGTCGGGTAATTCCGTGGAAGTACCCTAGTAGTGTGTGCAGCAGACATTGCTTGGTCCTCCGTTCATTCTCCGAGCGATCAAGCGCACCGGATGAGACCCTGTAAGGGAAGGAGTTATGTGTTTATACTAGCCGCATCTTTTATCGAGTATTTTTCTTATGGTTTAGTTACTTGTCAAATGCTCAGTCACACAGTAGTGACAATGCTTACAATTAATCATTCGTCGTTCGCCTTTGTTACTTCCAACCTTGCCCTTTAAGACACATTTCCCCCAGTCTTTCGATATTATCATTGCGAAAAATTACAGACTCGAATACTCGTAACGTTTGCGCAATCAGAAGTAAAGCTATTTTCAATTAAACCAACAACTCGGCTGAAATCCGACATTATACATAACATCTTGAATTTTATTAACAAGACATGTATTTAAAGATTATAAATATGTTAAATATACTAGGTTTTTTTTTTGCATCGTCTCATAGACAAGAGAAATAATTTTACGACATGCTACAAACGTGACTTACTCGTATTTATACAAACGAAGTACAATCTTGTCATAAGACACGATAATTACGATAGTTAAAGGATGCGAGCAATGACATTTATCTCAAATTGTCCTTGGATACGAATATCAATATGTAAAGAGCAGTTTTTATTTACAGAACACGCTTAAAATTGTTTTATTTATTATAAAAATAACGAATAAAAAAAACTCGTGACACATAAATTTAACTAAAGTTTATATTTTATTTTTTTAACAATAAAACGGTTACTGTTGCTAATATAGAAAGGTATAGTGGAATTTTCTGTAGAGATTGTAAAGACCTACAGACCTTTCGTGCAAACTTTTCGTGACTCTGCTTTAGTTTTTGCAGCATTCGCTTGGATAGCTTTCGAACCGCGCAATTTTCTCACCGATAATGTTTTCATTATAAAGTTAGTTCATCAATAGCAAATAAAAAAAATAGCAAAATACACACTCGAACTAATCGTTTTTGCGTGAATTCTGAAAAATCAAATCAATGTATCTGTTATTTTATGATACGATGATACTTTGTAAATTTGTTATTGTATTCTATACATAAGAATCTGGTTTAATCTCCTTACAAAATCATTATTTTATATAACGAAATTCAAGTCAAACCATTATACAGTATTACGACGAAAACTCTTTGGTGAAAATAATCTAAAAAAAAAATACCGTACAAAAGTTAGCAAACAAGCTCACTCATACGATATAGTTATAATCTTGTCAGAAACCTCCAATCACGAAGGGCAAAGAAGCTGAAATTGTAGACTTCTCAGATCGGTAGTAGGAAATAAACGAACTGACCTAGAAACCAATACAACACCATGTAAGCATACAAGGCACTTTGTGTATTACGATGTTTGAACTTATAAGGGCAAAGAGATAAGTTAAAACTGCGTAGTTAATATTACGAGTACATCTGAAACGAAACTCGTATTTGGTAACAGACAGTACTTACAAACATTTTATTACCAGTATTGTATAAAATATTCGTAAGTAAGTAAGGTAATTTTGTATATTTATTTATAAGATTTTATTATTAATTTATTTGTTGCATAAGAAAAAGGATTTGAAGACAGAAGAAAGTCTTAATGGTACATTCTCTACTAGTCGACCTTAGGAAGTGCTTGGAACGATATTCGATGTGCAAATATAATATAAATTATGTTACAGAAAAACATTTGTATATCAATTATTACAAAATGTATAAATATGTATGTGACCTAAAATAATTCTATTATTATAACACAGGAAAATAATTCAAACCCAATATATTGAAAATATATTTATTTACGTCATTAAATCTTATAATGTAATTTATACCTGCGGCTTTGTTCGCAATACCGTAACACCTTGTGAATGACCCACAAGTGGGCTAAGTTTTTCCGTTTGAAGAGAAGACATGGATCTTGTTTCACCACGCTGCGACAATACGGAACGGTGGATACACATGTGGCAGTTGACTATATTTTTCTAGATTAAACATGAAAATTTACCGGTACTTACACAGGTTTGAACCCATAACCTGTAAATAAGATGAAGGTTTTCTAATCACTGAGCCGTCTCGCTCAAATATATTACTTAATTACGGAGTTGTAGTATAAGCGGAAGTATCAGTTACTCGATATAAAGATGATTATTATTATGCCATATGATTCATTTATTTTTTATATAACACATGAGTCTTTCCAGCTTGAATCTATTTCAATTGAGAGTTTCATCAAAATCGGTTTAACGGTTGAGTACCTATGTAGTATTTATGTAGGTAAATGGATGTATGTATGTGGCTTCCATTACGTGTATGGAAATCTTGTTTTAAAAAAAAATATATTTGTATCCTTTTATGCTACGAATACAAATGTGGACTGATGTTTTTCACACAACGCTCAAAAATAGTGCCCTCCTTTTCTCACTCGTATGGATACTATTCTCGCAGAGCAGGATACACATGATTCAATCGTCTAATTAATTTTAGCATTGCAGCTGCGTATTTTAATTAATTCAAATTAATCAGTTCCGTTGTGTTTATTTGTATAACGGTTCAATGTTTCAATGAAGTATAAAATAGAGAATTATCATAATATAATGTTTCGTAAACATTTAATTTACATAAATGAACATATTTAATAATAATTTCATATTAAACCTTATACTTTTAAGATTAAAAAAAAAACTTCGTTTTTTATATCGTCTACAAGGAAAACAAAATTTTAAAAATTAGGATTTTGTTAGAGAGTAATAATAAAATATTTATATCAGACAGGATAACCTTCGCAGTGAACGCAGTGACGCCTGTCAGTAAGACATTAACAGGCCTTACTCTACTTTTACTTTCGTGAAGTCCTACTACACGGAAAAACCTATGCACTCTATTCTTATGTAAAAGAAAGATAAGCAGAAAAGTAACGTAAGCATACAATGCAGTTCCCCTGCAAATACACAATATGCTTATCAAGGAAAATCTTTCGATTCGTGTAGGATTCCTCAAACCATTTTCCTTAACTGTTTAACATGAGGTTATTGCACAGCAAATGTATATCGTACTTATTTATTTAAAAAACAACGTAATTTGTTAATGTGTCTGATATAACTTTCAATATAATTTTGGTTCAAAGTTTTAAATAAATAAATATTTATCAAATCCAAAGTGATTAGCGGCTAGGTCGTTAGCTCCCTGCTTCCTTCGTTAAGCTAAAACTAAACAATTGTATTGAATAAATCAATGAATAATATTTGCGGTCGTATATAAATCTGTTTGTTGTAAATATTATTCGTTTTCGATATCGAAACTAATGTTATAAGGTCATGTTCGTAGTTTAAACTCATTTATTCCAGTTTGTTTTTCTTTAAAGATAAATGAAATAAATATCGCCGCTCTGACCGAATTTCGGCTACGGCGGTCGAGCTCAAAGAATATTGAACTGCGCAAGACATACACTCTTAAAAGCACTTTTGAATAATATATTTTTAAAATAAAATCAAATTGAAAGCTTTTATCGGTACGGATTGGGTATTCTGATGAATCGAAAAGGGATCAGGCTCAGGACCAGCAACGGTTTTTCCGGTCGCGGAGGTGCACCACTGGGAACTCTATAGACCTAGTTTTCGCCTGCGTGTGAGGGAGAGGGTTGCTAAGTACCAAAGTCCCAATGTTCTTTTCTAACCCTGACAATGTGTATGAAAAATATACTGCAACGACCGAACTAATTTCGCATTTATAATGTTCATAATAGTAAGGATTAATTCTTAATACACGTTATTTTCAAACTGAGTACTGTCATAATTTAAAAAAATGTTCTATTGATTTATATACTTAGATAAAAATTTTATGCAATGGAATTATCTAGTTTTGATGAATAAAAGATTACACAAATTCCCTGTTCGTGTGCAGCGATAAATTACGATACAAAAACCGAGTTTCGAGTTATTTCATGTAGCAATAACACTTAAGATTTTTTTTTTTGATCTTTTTAATTTTAAATGTCAAGACATGTTTGGTAGTTGAATATCGGGTTTTTTGCCACTTTTTAATTGTATATAGACTTCGTAACAAGGTTGATTTTTTTATTTTATTTCATATCAAGACACAACAAGAGGTTTGAAGGGCGAGTTACCCAGTGTGATTACAGGGACTTGTCATGCTATAATATAATGTTTGACGAAGGGTTATTAAGGATTTGGTATGCTTCTCGATCATGACCTCTTTTTAGTTAACGTGACATCCTTGGAATTAAAAAAAAATCCATTCTCTCGACTGTATATTATTGAAGAAAAACTTCTGACCGTTCTCTCACCAGTGAAAGTAACGAAGCAGCATGTTTTCTTTCGTATATTTTTTGCAGGTGAGTTGCCTTGACCATTCGTTTCGCAAGTTTTGCGAAGATTTAACGTATGATAAGATAACATTTTATTTTCAATTAGTTGCTTTTCAAATTTAAATTATTATTACTCCAATTAAAAAACCTCTTTGGTTGCTAAACATATATCTGTTAATCTCTTTAGGCATTTATGAATTTCAACAAAAAAGGTTATTTGAATTTTGATTTTGAATATAATCCGCATGTTATCATATCCTTTAAAAAAACAAACAGTTATATGACTTATTCAATCGAATTGAATTATCTCATACTTTTTTAAATAACAAACGTGAAAGTCATGAGCTGAGTTTATTCAGCCAGAAGTATCCTATTATGTTCAAAAAAAGTCATATGTGCCCATGTTAGCTGCAGTCAGTACAGTGTTGTATTTAACAAAAGGGAAGACTATTTTAATCGTCATACACTTTATGTAGAGACAGAATTTAAGCAAGAATTAATGATAAAGCATATTAATATTTTTTTATGACAGAAATTGGTACGAATTCTTGCGCCAACGACTTATACACAGATTAAATAAACATTATGGTATTATAAAATGAGACATTAAGTACTTTAATGACTATCAACAGCTATATTTTAAAAGTACAATACGTAATAGATTTAATTTGCTCAAACATAATTATCTTTGATAATATTTAATGATAGATCATTTATTCTGCAGAGTCATTTGTCAATATCAAAAGGACGTTTTAGGTATAGTTTTTGTTGTTAAGTTAATACCTATACATATTTTTTCTATCCCATATGCTATCAATGCTAGGAACATAATTAAATATTATTTTTTAGTATTAATGATTTCAATCTTAGGTTTTATAAAGCATTGCGACGTAATTTCTTATCGTCAATGTTTTTGGATCATGTAGAGACGAAAAAAAGTCACTGATGATTATGAAACAAAAAATAATGATTTTCTTCATACTCCCCCTTAACTACTAATTGGGGAATCATCTGTGAAAATAGCTTAGGCGTGTTGTTATATCTATTCGTATCTCACTCGTGAAATGCTGATAATCGACTTACGAGAATATGATATAATGATGGAGTATATTTTTAAATGATATAATAATTTAACATTATGAATGTGGAATACTTCTGGACATTTTACGATCGTATTCTATTTTCAGTCATGAGTTTACTCTTATAGAATGACTCTATTGTTTGATGTTGATTGTAGTTTTACTAGATTAATAATTGATAATCATCGAAATAATTTATCATTGATTAAATTATTCATAATCATAAGTTATAAAACCCACGTTGTATCCCCTGAACAAACTCTAACTAAAACATTGACGAAATTTGCAAATATGTTATTAAATTTCTAACCAATAATAATTAATAAAAAAAATCGTATAACTATGCAAGTGAGAACTTAGTAGAAACCCAAAAAAAAATGATTAAATGAAATAAAAAATGTTGATTTGATAATGTACTCAGCATAGGTTCATTGTACTTTAATTGGTTAGATAGGTTTATGTATGGGTTGCTATAAAAACACATTGTTCCAATGTGAAGTTATTAAATTTTAATACAATAGGAACTTGTTTAAAATGTATTCTATTTTTATGTATGTATATTGTATATATCGTCAGGTACAGTGGGTACATACCATTTGTTGAAGATTTATAAAATAATAGAAATATCTATTTTTGTAACACAACTTTATTATGAATACCTTAAATTTAACTTTACACGTTATGTAAAATATAATATACTGTTAAACATTACATTTGTTTCACTTCACAGTTTATATTTGACATGATGTCAAATACTATCGTAATCGCACAAATAAACCGCAACATCATAATGTTCCGTCACAATTAAATCACATTTTTGCGACCGGTGTGCAGATTCGATGCTGGGATATCTCCATAATACTTGGGACGTTTCCAGGCGGCGAGATTCATTTCCTGCGATTTGAATTAACAGGACCAGCTGTTCTACAGCGTCTAAGCTCCATTCCAAATTGATTCTTCTTAAGCCTCAAGGCTCCTCGTCTTCAGAGAGCGATGGGAGCGCTAATTGACGGCGCATCTTCTCTCTACGTTGGGGTGAAATTGATTTCTGTCTTCTCAATCCTTCGGTGTGGAGAATATAAGGTCTCTCCTGTTCCACTTCAAAAATCTCCGATTCAGAATCATCTTCAACAAGAGCTGGTAAGGCGGTCAGTTTGTGGCGCTTCTCAGCTGCACAATCCATTTGTCTTCCACGACATTTCGGCAACGCCGGGTAGACATCCGCGTACAACGCAGCGTGGGCTAGTTTCACGACCATGATTAGTATCGTTTGTAGTTTTACGTGTGCTCTCAACGTTTGCTGATTGCAGAGTGAGGGGCGGCGGTAGGCGCCGGCCATTTATAGCCTTCGCGGGAAACTGCGTCTGTGTGCGTTATGGCGTCACGGAGCGTATTCACTCGCGTTGTCGTGGTAAGCGATTGTGCACAGTAAACAACGCACCGCGACAATTTTATCGGGTATTTGATGTCACAATTAAGATCGCCTAGATACGTAGGCTTACTGCGAGACGATAATATTAGACACGGATTGAGCGAGTGACGTTATAATATTATGAATTTCGCATGGCAACTATACATATGATTTAAATGGTGCACTTTCGTCTGACAAAAGACGCTGATACATTGCAAATATTATTATTGCTGATACATTATCGCAGCAGTTATTGCTATTTGAATGTTTAGACTACCCTTGTGATAAAAGATCGGATATTTTAATTACTTATTTACAAATCCTCAATGCATTATAGCATGTGCCGTATAAATAACTACTACTTTACGTTAATAATACATGTATTATAACAATAGAAGTTAATTAAAATTTATGCATGGAATATTTCTTATTTTATTGAGTAATACCATAATAAAATATCAAAACTTCATTTCTACTGAACTGAAATACTTCAAACGAATTAGCAATCTGAATTTAGTAGAAGACGTTTTAAATATAATGTATTTGTTAAGAAATTATTTCAATCGTAAATTTTATGTTACACAGTAACAGAAAATATATATTTTAATTTGCATTCGATAAAGTTTGCTCGACACGTGTCACAGATAAGCAAATATTGAACTGTACAAAAGAAACACATATACAGATTTATAATCGAAAGTGATTTATATACGTATTGTAATAATAATTACTTTTTACCACACTAATAATTAATATTTATTTTAAAGTCAATACATTGACGTCTGTCACACTGTTTACAGCCCGCAAAATTATTTTTATTATTATAACTTTTTTAAAGTGTGTTTTTTTTGATGAATGACTTTAACTAAAAATTAACATATTGTTATCAAATCAAATCAATTTTATTCAAGTAAACTTCACAATGAAGGATTTTGATTCACACTTTGGAACAATAATTTGAGTAATAAAAAATATATATATTTGACAGCCAGCAATGAGATCTATAAGCCATGTAATATACACGTAATGCACTATTATTAAATATAATTAAACAAGATTATATAGATGATAAACTTTTTATACGTACATATATGTATATGATAATTACATGTGTGTATATGATTGATGAAAAAGAGTAACTGCTGAGTTTATGCCACTTGTTTATTTGATTTTGATTTGTCAGTCTGTGTATTTTTTTTTAATAAATTTTCACTCTTGACCACAAAGTGTTATTTCTAGATGTGATCGAATTTGTTATATTTGAATGCACTGATCTCAAGAAATACTGTCACTATACGGATAATTCTTAGCGTTGCTTCCATAATTCAAACAAACAAAGCGGTAATCATAAAACCAATTAATTTAGCAAACAACATTTCTTTTATTTTCTTTATTTAAGTAGGTTCCATTTAGTGATGTAGGTACTGTAAGTAGTAACTGTAGGTAAGTAGTAAGCACCTCCTCGTCATCTACATGAATGAGACGTGGGAAAATAGGTCGTATAGTAATTGCAATGTTATATTTGCTGATGTTCCATACACAATACACGTATGTATAAGCAATGGGTATTATTTTATTTGTTTATAGTTTTATAAATTTTTCACATATAAAACTGATGTTGGTTATCGAAAACCGAGGTAACTACGAGTTTCTTAACCTTTTGCATTAGAATATAAGAAAGAAATTAATAAACTTAAGAAAACAATCACATAAATTTCCTCCTTAAATTGTATTAAAAAATATTTTTGCTGAATTTTACAGACTTGATTTTTGCCAACTCGATTTCTGTCACAGTGTTTTAAGTAACAGCTAAATCTAATATTAAATTAAAAAAAAAAATATTTTTTTATTGTCTTTTAATTTAATACCAGTTAAAAAAATTTAGCTTAGGAAATAAACTGTATTCATTCAAAAGCGTTTAAAATTTACAATTAGGTAATAAAAATCAATTTTTATAGCGACAAGTAATAAAATGTTCTCCATATAACAAATTATGTCGCTACAAAAATGAATACACTATTATAAAAATACGAATTTGAAATATTTTTTCCTCAATTCGTAAATTTATTGCGAAATCTCGCAGAATATAAAAATATTTTTCACAGTAACAAAATTACGAGGAAATGTGAACTTAAATAATTTGTGCTGATTGATAAATTTTAATTTTATCGTTTATAATGCAAATAATATAAAAAAAAAAAAAATTGACATGTGAAAAAATAGTAAAATAGTTGGATAAATATTGTTTTGTAAGAGTATTCAATCTGATTTGTTTATATTTTTAAATTACCTCTAACATTTGTAAATAGAATTTAATATACAGATTATAAAAAAAAACAGAGATTGAGATGATTTCAATACATTACTCTATATTTCAATATACCATTTACTAATGTGCACGGAAAGTCATAGGCAGTATCCAGTCTCCGTATATTAAAAAAGAATATCAGTAAGGGTTATTTACACTTTTCTCGACTCGGCCCCAATCCGATCTGATTGCTTAGCGAGAGATCTGATTGACGTCGGCAAACCATGACCTAATTCGAAAATCTCTGCTTAACTAAAATGTCAAAGGACATTTATATATATAAAAGGAAACGAACGGCTTACCTCGCGTCTGTCTGGTCGATACTTATAATGGATCGGATTAAGTAAAATTTTCATTCAACATACATTTCATGTTGGTAGTAGCGCAATAGTGTGGCGATGTAAAAAGTCTAACCTAACACAAATTATAAGTTTAAAAGGAGGGGTAAATATTAGTATTTATTTAATTAATTTGGGACATTGCTACTATTCTTTTATTTAAAGTATATTTTATTATATAGAGAAAATATTGATTTGCTTATGCCAGCCACCTTTGTTGGAATATGTGGTAGAATCTGCTTCAAACCTTCACCGTGGTACTCACCCTCTACCTATGTTGTATTCTATTGTCAGTGTGACATTTACATGTAGACTGGTGCGTTTTGATAGGCTATGAACCCTTCAAGGCGAAATCCTATGAAATTTAGATCATTTTTCTTGTAATCTTTGAGATTTCCATTCACACGAATTAAATATCATTCATACACTCTATGCTTTTAAGTCAATCCTCCATTCAAGATAAAATAGGTCTTCAAATTATAAATTGTTATTTTTATTTAATTAACTTACTTTAACTAAGAGACTCAGTGTATAACGCGGTCGCGGCGTAAAAAGCGTACAATTAACAATATTAGTAACAGAATCAAAGCCATTGCACGAGCAAGAAATTGCTTTAATAACAATTCAAGGATATTTTAATCTACGGTGTAATAATTAATTTATTACAAGAAAAAAATCGACCATTCATTAAGATATAATTATTTTAAATTTACTTTTAAATTAACAATCCATCCTAAACATTGTCATGCAATATAATTGTGATAATAAGCCGAATAGTGTGCCATTGTTTAAATCTTAAGGCTAGCAGACGGTCGTCGGTCAATCTTAACTCAGTCAGTGCTTAAAGAAGTTAACTTGTATTTTATCTTTAGATGTCGACAAAGTAAATGTATAATTAAGATTTAAATTTAAGTAACACTATTTGTCACTTGCGGCTTCAGAGGGTTAGTCATCAGATTTAGGTATAAAAAGTAGTCAAAAGCTTTCTCTGTAGTTTACGTTACGTTTTACTATATACCAAATTCTATTAAAATTCGGTTCACTAGTTGGGGCGTGAAAAAGCAACAGACAGACAGACTTACTTTCGCATTTATATTGTAAGTAGGTATAGATTTCGTCGTCAATAAAAATAAAAAAACATTTCAAAATTATCTTGGCAAAAGTACTTATAGCCTACCTCTAGTAGTATTCTCACCATGCACTATCATATTACACAATATGTATTAAAAATATAAAATAAATATAACCAATAATTAGAGGTAGTTATAAGAAGTTATAATACATTTTTTTAACTAATTTTTTACTAATGAGCACAAATAAAATTCTTTATTTTTCGATTGAACTAAGGGCGACTATCGTGATTTATGTATTTTGTACTTGATTACTGATGGTAATAAATCATTATATACATTTTTTTCATTATTATATAATATTAAAGTCTATTAATGACGGACGGAAATCCGACTAGAATAGACTGTTATTATTATATGAACGCTGACGCACAGAGTCACTACATAACATTTTTAATGGAAATTCCCTAAGGCTCTATTGTAGTCGAGTAATTCATTAACCATTTCGTATAAAATTTACTATTGCCTTTCTTAATTACATTTGGACAATTTAGGTTCCAATCAAAATGAGTGCGAATTTACGGTCAATGACCCCTGAAAATCCTGTAGATTTTTTCCTTAATTAAAAATAATTTGTACTTAACTTAATTTTATAAACAAAATTCGAACGTAAACTCCGAGAAATAGATCATAAATGGTACCGTCCCGAAAACGAATAAAAATATCTTGAGAAAAATAAGATTAATGTCCGAACATGTACCGTGAAATGGCTACGTCACTCAACCGTGGCCGTTTTACTCGGAAAATCGCATTTCCAAGGAAAACAAAGTTTTGTTATACACTTGGCTTTGTTCCAAAACGTTTGCGAATGAAAACAGTCAATCGCACTTTACTGAAACATAACGAAACGTACAAACTTCCTTTATCCTTTGTTATTGTATGAGTAAGAGATTTTCAATGCGTGTCGGTGCGTCGGAACACGTAGACAGGTACGCCGTGACGTCTCTGTCAAAAATACGCGTAATCGTAAGCCGTTAAGGCAGATCGTCCACTAATTACAGCTCGGAAATGCAGCTCATTGCAGCCGCTATAACTTTCCTTCAACATACAAAAACACAAAAATATTATATCTAAGCAACCTTAGATATAATATTTTTGTTACTGATAAGTCACTGATAATTTATAAATGAATGAGTTTTTTGTAACCGATTCAAGTAAAATACCTAATCTTATGCTTTTCAGAGAAAAATTAAAATCTTAGTTTAAAATTTCATATCTATCTTAGTACAAATGATTATTTTCATATTACTTTATTGAGATTTAGCAAGAACAAAGACGCTTTTACGATTGTATGTTACACGATAAATAATATAATAAATAAAATACAAAACCGTAAATTAAATAACTTACATTCGTAAAATCATAAACTGCTCATAATAATAAATATGTTAAAGAAGATATATAATTTGATGATTTATTAGTAACTACAGCATTCGATAGCTGGCGCTACATATTTGAACCCATAAATCGTTGTTAAATAGTACTTAAATATATTACACAAATACTCATCTTTAGTGATTTGTTAGGTAGTTACCTAACCGAATATTTAAAAGCTAGCGCTTCGCTAAGCGAAACAAATTCACTAGGCGGTCGGTTTCATTGAATGCACTGTTTTAAAGATAAACAAAAGCAATACGTACATAAGCTCGCGTAGCCCACGGCGATAGAGACTCATAAAGACTGGAGATTTGTCGCACTAACCTCTACAGATATAGAATACAGAGCAATTTCCAAAGATATTAGAAACGACGGTCTGTATTTCTCTATCATAAGTTTATCATATTTAATAGTATACTTATTGTAAATAAATTCAGTTAGGTTAAATAATAATTGTTCAAATGAGTATTTTTATTATATTTCAATTCATTGAATGATACTTTTAACATTACTTAGAAGACAGTATTTAAGATTCACTTTAAAATACATATAATATAATTTTTAAATGTAATTAATTTTGCCACTATAATCGAAATAAATACTTATAAATATTATTTAGTATATTGTATAAGATACAAAATACATGAGATAAATCTCTGTAACTAAACTCTTAATGGCAAAAAAACAATTCTTACTTTGATTTCCGCTATTGATGTAATTTCTTTATACGGATATAAAAGATAACAATAAACAAAAACAATTATAATAACGGATTAATACGTAATAAGTTAATACAATTCTTAGTTACGTGGGTATTGTTCAATTAAATATTGCTAAAATAAGAAGTTGCAAAACTTTTTCAACTGCTTGAAAGCTGAGATGGTTCAGTGGTTAGAAAATATAATGCCAACCCACGCTACATTTTTAAGTGCTTATTTTAAAGATATAATTTAATTTCTGGTCGGCAGTAAAAAAAAAAACATAGTTAGAATTATCAGATCCATGGATGATTGATAAAATTGAAATGACATCGGATCAAAGTTTCTAGAGACAAATCTCATTTTGAAATCATTAAAACGAAATTAGGTTTTAATAGTTATTTTTCGTATTTTTTTTTTATCCTTACTCTGTGATTTTATACAAGCTAATTTTTATTTGAGTTAAAGTTTTATTAGTATAACAATTTTGCACCAATTTATGTTTGAAATGAAACCGTGTGAAATTATTTTAACTAAATATAAAATGTAACAATTACTATCTATCTAAATAAATGTATAATATAGGTATATTAAGTGATCCTCATTAATATTTACGATAATTATTAATTGAAGACAACGACCTCTAAAGTTATACCATGGGTGAACCGACTCCTTGAAATACAAAGTTATTAAGTTGGCAAAAACATTGTGGAGTGCCAGCGCCTTATCACCAACACTCGATAACGCGGCGAAAACAAAATAATTATCTGCTTGTATTAATCCATTGCGATTGTAAACAACGAACAAATTATGTTATGAATAAATATATAAATATAATCCTTGGTAGTAGTCTGATGACTGGATGGTACCTACACAAAACCCTATGGTACTCAGTATTGCTGTGTTCCGGTTTGAAGGGTGAACGTGCCAGTGTAACAGACTACAGGCGCGAGGGACATAACATCTTAGTTAAAAGTATAGGTTGGTGGCGCATTAGCGATGTAAGGAATGGTTCATACTTCTTACTGTGCTATTGTCCGCTTACCTATATCATAAATATATACATTAATATAAATTCCTATTAAACATTCGTTTCGGTGAATCCACAAGTATATTCACATATCGATATATTTGTTGGAATATACATACATTGCGGTAACTTATTCTTATGAAATGTAACTTTATGCAGAAATTTTATTACATATGACCTTTTTGTTTAAAAATCCTTTTATCAAAGTAGTTGTCTTGTCTGTTGTTGTCTGAAGATACTGCTTTTAACAGGTAACCTACACACGTATTATATACACTTTAATTTTAAGTTATGTTATCTAAATTATGCAATAAAATAATAATAATAACGTGTTCGTTCATATTTTATAGTTATTAGTTAGTTATCCGTATCGAAGTCTAATTGATTTAAAACTTTGTAAAGTATTATTGGTACGTGCTTGAATTTTTCTTACATAATATATCAAAATACAATGGAATAAAAAAAGTGCTAGACAAACATTAAAAAACAATGACGTCATATTTGTGTGAATATCGCTTGATTATTCAAATCTACATTTCAAACGAGTGGTAACTGAAGATTGAACTAAATAAAGAGTCTCCTTGTATAAAGAATTTTGTATGATGATAAATGTTTATACAATATTGTGATAACTTGCGATCATAATATACAATATAAGTATTATAGACAGGTACTTGTGATAGCATTTCACGTCAGCTAAATATTGCCGTTGCTACGTCTACAAAGCTTTTACGTATGACGTAAAAGTAGCTTACGTCAGCCGCATTTTCGGGTAAATCGTGACGCTCGAATTTTTATTGAAAAAAATCGTGCATTTACATTTTTTAAGCAATAAAGTGTATACAATTATTTGGACAAATCAAATAATTGTTAAACATTATAAAATCCATGGCATTACTAATGGGTAACATAATGATTTGATTAATCGGCTTTTTTATTGTTATTAATACACGTTAGTGCAGTAAAGTTGTGTACAGATATAAAATCTATCTTCAGGCAGGCACAGACACAATTGTATAATTATTATTTCTTGTTGTAGTAGGTATCTAATCGAATTATTTAATTGCCCTAAGGTGCTATCCGTGCTAAGCTAAAATGTAAACGACCATTTTAAAATTTTAAAATAAATATATTTAATTTTTATTATTCATTATGAAGGAAGGAAAACTTATGTCATTTATGAATAGTATATCAGTATTTATAAAATCAAAAATCGAACAAACAGTTCAATTCAGTGCAATTTGTGATTTGTACCTTAAAATAGAAAAAAAACCTTAAATATAGTCTATAAAATATCGCTGTCTACTTTTTTTTTTTTTTGGCATAGGTGGCAAACGAGCAGGAGGCTCACCTGATGGAAAGTGACTACCACCGCCCATGGACATCTGCAACACCGGGGGGCTTGCAGGTGCGTTTGTTGTTTAATTAGCCTTTTTACTAAACGTCGAAGTTAGAGCAATGGCCTTTAAGACATTCAGTCAATACATCTTCCCGTCATAGAATTGTCCAAATAGCTTCAGTTATTCTACAAAATAAAAATATTTAATCTCGGTTAGCATGTGCCTAATTTGTGTTTACATTTTATCTCGTACTCAGCGGTTAAGGAAAACCAGCACGTATGAGATCAATATCAGTAACTATTTCCACTAATCTGCATCACAGCAGCGCGGTAGAACAAGCTCCTAATCTTCTCTTCAAAGGGAGACGAGATTTTAATAAACTATGGTGTATTTACAGGCTGTAACATTACAATTATTATTTACCATTATTGTAGTTATGGTGAAAATTAAATTGCTCGAATTTCCAAAAACTGTGTAATTTTGTCCAAAGTCAACGCGTAATGACGCCAGCAATACGCAAATCATAAAACGTCCAACGTATATGTACGAGCTACAAGTAGGTACATACGCGTACAATTGTCGTATTATTTCCAGTACGTGTTATCGATGTATTTTTACTTCGAAACTAATGGAATTTTACTGAACGTATTTATAAAAGTATTTATTTATAATTTACGATTACGATAAAATTCGCGTGACACACTACCTACCATTTGCATAAGACTTCTAGAATTTTTTTGTGAAACATATTACAATACAGAATTTCTAGAAAACTATAAGCAAACTATATTTACAAAACTGTGTATGTATGTTATTTTTTTAATGTAAATTATATATTTATCTGCGTAGTGGCGAAGAGCACAGTTATTATAATAATATTATTATTGTTTCTCATCACTATTTTATCACGACCACAAGTGAATCGATTTAAACAACATCGATATCGTAACTTATTATGATTATTTTAATACAATATTTTTGTTTTATATTTATTTATAAAGCTACATTACAATATATATATATCCCACTTATGAAACGCTTTATGCCTTTATGACACGCACTAATATACTTATATCAATAACAAATGTACACAACACTCAAACATTGTATCACGTAAACTTTATTTTAAAGTGTTTAATATTTACATAATGTTGAAATAAAAAAAAAAAAAACTTAATTAGAATCGAAAAGTACTTATATTTATCAAGTTTGAAGGAAATTTAAGCAAACTTTCATTATTACGCGTTGTCATCGATGCAATTGTTTTTGGAGCAATTTAATTCACATCGGTGAATCATGAAATACGTTGATGTCAGTTCCACATTTATTCATTTCGACATTTATTTATATTTGGCAAATATAACGTATAGATAATACATTTTACGGCATATACTATATATACAGCTTAAATAATTTAATAAGTACGAAAGATTAAGTGCGAAATATTATGATTCTTATCAATAGAATCCGTAATCCGCCTATTAGTGGGTAGGTATATATGTAAATGTGATTCATTAGTTATGTAACGCAATTACATCTTTGAAAATATCACACAATAATATATAAACGCAATTTATATGAATAAACCACTGGTGCTGACCTGAATCTTCAGCTAAGGTCGACTAAGGCTATCATGGGTCATGGCATATTTTATAGAACATACCAAATGACATAACAACGCTTGGAGTGGAAACAGGTAGACCGTAAGAATAAGACGATGGAAAGCACAGGGGTAAAGAACCAGAAATAGCCCGCCATCTATTAAATGCTATTTTAAATAAACACCTCGAATCGGAGGATCTAATAGCTGACAACCTTGACCAATATATGATGGCCAGTGGTTGAAACTACTGAAATCAAACCGGTGTTTCGATAAACCCAACTTTTTTATGGTTCGAATTAGGAATTCTAAAGTTTACTCATAATATTGGTAATACGAAATAAACACGATATGGATACAAATAACTAAAATAATTAAAAAAATATACAAAGTAAACGCGCCGGAAGATAAAATAATGTATAAAAGAAATTGAAAGTGAAAATGTAAACGATTGTTGAACTAGTTGTCGCCCGCGACTTCGCTCGCGTATAAGTAAAAAAAGTAGCCTATGCCCTTCCTTGGAGATCAAGTTTGCTTCATATCAAATTTCATCAAATTTGGTTCATTGGTTTGGCAGTGAAAAAGCGACAGACACACAGAGTTACTTTCAAATTTATATTATTATATATTACAGAAGTATATATTATGTCTTCCCTTATAAATTTTCACCTACGCAGATGATAATATAATTACAACACAAGAGTATACAAGAGTATATAGAATTATCTAGTTTACATGTAGAAGTCAGGTCAGGTCAAAAGTCAGAAAATCGCATCTAATATTTTTGAGAATATGAATATCTTAAAAGATTTAAAACAAACGGATGAGCGTTTATATTAAATCTTTTAATATATTAAATTTTTACGATCTAAACTTATAATTGCTTGCATATGACAAGACATATTTTTAGGAATGGAAATGTCTGAATAACGAAAGATAGTCTCTAGAGCTATTATGTAAGGACAAAATCGAAACTCATCGCATACCACGATCGTGAAATGTCAAATAGTTTTCGACTATAATAATAAAAACAACGAATCTATACGCGTGTCGAAACAAAGTGTCATCGAATGTCAGTTTTTCGAAATTTAACGACTGAGACACGAAGTGAGTCGACACGGCACTGCTACTAATTATAAAGCTTTCCTCTATATTACTAATTTTAAAATATACTCTGGTATTTATAGTCGGTGAAGCAACCACTTAGAAACATATTATAAAAAATTATTTCATCGATCGTAAAATTAATAAGGTTAACGATCTTTCATAAGAAACATAAGGTAAAGATGGTCTATATTTACTAGTTTTATATTAGCTTGTTGAGTTATTGTAAAACATTAACTAAAACAAATGTTTCGCTAACCAAAGATACTATGAATAGACATAAAACAATTGAGAAATAAAATTCACTTAGTTATTAATCTTTTTTTATGTCTTATACAGAGTTGTTTTTTTTTCAGACCACTAAAACTCAAGTCGTGGCCATGAAAGCATGCATTTCGGCGTTTTGAGCGCGACATGATTTTTTTCCTCTTAATTATTTACCTTTTTCCTATTTATTACTATTATTAGAGCTATGGAAAATAATTTTATGACAACATATTCAATTTATTATTATTTGTATATTCATAATTTCAAATAATTGAGTATAGTTTAAATTTATCACGTGTTCAAAGCGTCTATTTTTTAATTTACGTTTCAATCAACGAGTACTTGATAAGGTACAGTAACATACAAGAATTACATTTACTAGGAGTATGATAATTGCTTTATTGTATGTCGTTTATAGGTAGTACGTTGTTAATCAGTAGTTTTCCTAGAGACTCACGAGAAGCGTTATTTACAAACATGAGTTATGCTATCAATCTGTTTACAAAATGGAAAATTTTATTACGACAAAACAATTATTTTTTATGATTACTCGATAAAATATCCATATTAGATACAATTAAATTTTATTACAAGCACTTGTATCCTCTAATATATTTTAGTCAAATCTACAACTAAAATTTAAGTCATTTAACCTATTGCGCTGAATTTAATAACGCACGTTTTGAAAATACAAATCTTAATAGTAAATATTACTAAAGTGATTAAATAAAGCTAATTATTTTAAATAATATTTACATTTGGATCGAATTAATTTAATTACGTACAAGGTTTTATATTTGTGAAGTATTATGACCTCTATCTTTTTCATTGTATTTACCACTAATTTGTTACAAATAGTTAGTTAATTAGTAGCTATTTGCTTGGATTAGCATTTACTTGTATTGAAAATATTTTTAGATATAGGAAAATAAATATTTTTATGACATTAAGTAATAATAATGATGATGGTGAATTGAGAGAGGCACCCAGTATCAATTCTCAAAAATTATATATACGTATAATTTTTTTTTTAATTTATATTATTATCTATCAAAGTTTCGTTAGTTTATTTGGTTTGATTCAATGCAAGAATAAAAAAAAATTACGTAACATTTTCCGAGGCAATGTACAAAACATTGGTTGAAATAACAATATCAACACGGGTAATTTCAATGAAATAACACGCGTTCAAACATTCTAAATATAGAATAACATTATCAAGTATTAATTATTATGCACGATTAATGTGATTCATTCTAAATGTTGACAATCTGACGCTGATCATGATTGAAGACTTGTTTTAAATTTTAGGATTTTCTTTCACAGCCTCTATGCTTAACCTGTTTAACTTGGACCAGGAAAAACAAAATATTTTTTTCAAGCATTTTTGAATCGTCCTGTTATATTATTGAATTGAAAAGCTTACAATTCTTCTTGATAACATTTTATTAAATACTAACATGACGATACAAAAGTGCTTTTATTGATTATGATTTTCATTAGTTACTCAGTAGTCAGTATTTTGTAGAAGCGCAGCTGATCCATTGAGGAGCACAATCTTTGAATTATTTTTAATTTGAAAACATGTTTTATTTAACAACTTTCAAACAAATTTAAATCACATAATTGTTTTTTTAATTAAAGTTTAATTTTATAACCTCTGTTGAATTCACTGTATATTTTAAAACAATTGTTTAGCATTATATAATTTAGTGATAGATTAGTATTGAGGCTTGAAAAAAATAATAATTTCATAATGATCTGCTAGCTATGGGTAAAACCAAATAAGTCAATGCTTTGTAAATAAGGAAAATTACAAACAATAAATTATTAATGATCCTATGATTTCGAACCACAAGTTCTATGATGGCAGCACGTACGAACAGGTTTGCCATTTGAATAAAATTGTACACATGTATTATCATTAAAAAAAAGATATTATATATACCAAACGAATTAAATTCAGTACTTATACTAGGTTATATTGACACTAGGCTGGTGTCTGCAATATTTCAGTTCAATTGGTTTTGTGAAACTGGCATAAAATTAAGTTGCTTAATTCGACCTAAATATAGTAGTTTAGTAAGGATGACTCTAACTAAAATCTTATAATGGTACCACTTGAGCCAACAGGTATTTTCAAATTCAAGTATATTTATTCACGTAAACTCAGATCAGTCTTAAGTCTAAAATAATCCTGGAGAAAAATGAGTTTTGACAGCCCTACTTTATAGCATCTGTGAGGTATTATAGTGGCAACTACGACACATGTAGGTCAAGAGACGTACGCCAGAGGGCCGCCAGTAAGGCCACGACGGTAAATGCCTAGTCGAGACTAACCTTAAAGGTAACTTATGCAAGTGTTGAGGAAGGTAGTCTATATTTTATCAAATATTCGAACATTATACTTTCTTAATGCATGTTCTTAATTTAAATATAAACACAGACTCAAACTTTACCCACCTACATTTATATGTAGGTGGGTAAAGTTTGAGTCATACATAAAATAAACAGCCTGTAAATTTCCCACTGCTGGGCTTAAGCCTCCTCTCCCTTTTTAGGAGAAGGTATGGAGCATATTCCACCACGCTGCTCCAATGCGGGTTGGTGGAATACACATGTGGCAGAATTTCGTTGAAATTAGACACATGCAGGTTTCCTCACGATGTTTTCCTTCACCGCCGAGCACGAGATGAAATTATAAACACAAATTAAGCACATGAAAATTCAGTGGTCACTGCCTGGGTTTGAACCCGAAATCATCGGTTAAGATGCGTTCTAACCACTGGGCCATCTTGGCTCTTGGGCCATCTTGGCTCTTACCTTACCCACCTAACCACAACTAATTTATTTCTACCATATCAATTCATCATATTATCTAATGGGTTCTATTAATATAAGCATATAAAACTGTTACAGATAACAAAGTTATTGTTAAACAAACTATACGTTCAAAATTAAAATTTCAGCTATAATGGTTGGATTTTTCCGTTAAATTTTATTCGCAGACTTGTATTTACTCTTCGCTTCAAAACGTTATGATAAATCAAAGAGATATTTATTTTGGCCAATCTTCAATAGAGTTACGCAAATATTAATAAAAATGATTTCACAATAAGTCTTTTAAAATACTTATCGTATTTTTAATAAGATAAAAATTTAACAGGATAAGCGAAATAATAAATTAATGTTTGTTAAAAAAATAAACAGAAAAAGAGATTAAGCCAAATCAGAACGTAATCATATCTCATAAATTATCTATATATTATTTATGTATTCTATCTTCGTCGTATAATATTATTTCGTCACGATAATAGTCAGTATTTAATTATGTTTTTTAAATTATATTAATCGTATAGAAAAAAAAAAACATTTGATTAATACATTGCAAACTTGTTTAATATTTAAAATACAACAACAAAAGGAGAAGCAGCTTGCAGCAGCAGTTTTACATGTAATCTATTTAAGCACACAATAAATATGATAGAATTTGTTTAACGATATTCTGTCATAGTATAGATATTCGAGATAATTCACTAATTAAATGTTTAATCTGCATCTGTTTATATCACACGTAAACATTTTTATCTTTGGTTTCCGGATTATTGTTTATCTGTGATAATTTGATAATCAATATAGATCTAAATAATTTTACTAAATAGTAAATACTCATATTTATTATATATTTATACAATTAAAAAGTTAATCTATATTACACATTTTTATTTTTGTTTACCATGACAAAATAAACGTTATTAGAAAATAATGGTAACATCAGACGGTTCATTCGAATGAATGTTCTTTTAAGTGAATGATTCATTTTTCTTTCATTCTATGTTCACACGGCTTAGCTGGAACGACGTAAAAAAGAACGTTAAATTAAGTTTCTTTCTAAATCCGATTGAACGTTCACTCTGTGTTGAGACTGTTCACTTTTCGTTCATTCGGAGTGGAAATGAAAGATGCCGAATGAACCGATTCAACATCGTTGGATCAGTTCACTAATGAATTAATTCGGCACTTTTGTTTCACTTAGTGTTTAGACGTGTCACTTTGAGTGAAAGATGCAAAATGAAACACGAAAATGAACAAAAAATGAACCGTCTGATTCCACCTTAAAGAACATCATAAAGTCTATTTTCAGCATATTTTGAATATCGATTAAATTTAATGTCACTAATAAAGTCACTCTGAAGTGACTGACACTTGATTTGATTTTTTATTTTATTTTATGTAGTACTCTTCGTGAATGACATTGATCCGCATTGGTGCTGCGGAACAAGGATAAGCCCTACGTACGTACTACGTACGTACTTATTAAAATAACTTTGCCAACCAATGGGTCATTAGCCTTATACTTACAACTTAATATATTGTACTTTCCCTTAAGTTATCTTTGTAGTAGTACAAAGATGTGTGGTACACCGTACAAAGGTGTGTACAACTGCTTTTCACAACATTAATTAAAGATTAATGTTCTTTTTTACGCTAAGTCCTTCTTCACGATATAACCGACCGACCATGTTTTGTTTCATTTAGAATCCGTCTGGTCAATCAGGCAAATTAAGGCTACTTTATAACGCACGTTGAACACACAAACTTTCCATTTATAATATTAGTATTTTATTAATAGATTATTAATAGATTATATTATTATAATGAAAATGAAAGATTAACCTCTACCAGGAACGTGGGTTAGTAATCAACAGTATCAAGTCTTATCACAGTTTGGCCTACTTCACACAACCACTATTTATAGAATTATGATTACATTTATAAGTGATATTTGTTGTTAATTATACATCAGGTACATCTACGTAAAATAACTTTTTTTTTACTTAGACACAGGAAGGTATGGTTTTAGCATTACGAATACCGTACGCACTATGATTTTTTATAAAATAAAAAGCAGTTTATTTAATTGAAGTTAAATAAAGAATAAAGGTTTTAAGAACAGTTTTTCCCATAAAGACACAAAAATATCAATTATTTGAAAAAAGTGTTAAATTAATTATTATATTTATCGGTCTGTTTTATTTTAATACCTAAGAGTTTGTTTGTTTGCCATAAAAAAGATTGAATAATGACACTTAAAGTTTATCACAGAACTTCAATGCCTTACTACTAGTATTCAGTTCTTACTAAAGACGACTTGTCACAAAATTTTAAGCTTCGATAACGCAATGGTCTACCGATGTAAAAAGTCGTAGGTTTGATCCTCCTCTTGAGCTATTGTCGTCCTCACTCCTAGCAAAACCTTGAACAGTATTTGGTGGGGTAAACAGGAATATTAGTAGTTCCTTAAAATAAGTTATTAATACCAATTTTTTTTTAGAAGAAAAATAGTTTAGAACTCTCGTTTATAGTAACTAGTAGTAACTAGAGCTTTTCTAGAGCGCTGTTGACAAGACTCTCAGGAAATAATATAATAGCCATATATTTTTTTAATTATCTATAGTACAAAATCTGTAACTAAATTAAGCAACTAAACGTATTGTAAGATTTATAAATTTTGGTTTCTACAATTAAATAGATATATAATAAACTTTTCTTCAAATCCATACCTACAGTAAAAAGGTAACAGTGGCGACTTTAAAGTCAAAATCGGTCAACCAAGCGAAGCCATCACTGGAAACAACGGCTACGGTTAAATAAATTGTAGAGGAAAAAGACTCATTGACTTTGCGCATGAGAACAATCTCGCCATCATGGACACTTTTAAAAAAACATCAAGCAGATATGAACTTGGAAAGCACCTAACGGCAATACAAAAAACGAAATAGATTACGTTCTAACAAACCTACCAAGAAACGCAGACAAATAAAAAGAGGCGTAATGCAGGGAGACCCAATCTTGCCGATGGTCTTCATAGGGATGCTAGAGTTTATCATCTGCAAACTAAATTGGGAGAAAGGAGGCATATATGTGCATAAACGGACGTTACCTGAGCCATTTCAGATTTGCGGATGATATAGATTTGGCATCAAAAAGCGCAACTCAACTACAACTGATGATAATTTCTTTACATCAGGAAAATAGATTTGGAAATCAATTTAGACAAAACAAATATCATGACGAACTATACTAAAATACTTATTTATCTCACAAATAGACCGATAACCCTGGTTGGTACATGTACCTAGGAAAACAAATCTCATTTAACCAACGCAACAACAAACTGGAAGTAGAGACAAGGGACAATATCACGTGTAAGAAGTTTTGGAGCCTCAGAGAAATCCTAAAAGGCGACATGCCCATAAAGTTGAAAAACAGAGTCATGAACACCTGCCCACTTTTTTCACTAACCTACGCCCGTCAAACTTAGAAATTTACAAGGAAACTAAAAAACAAGATTATAACCAGGCAAAAAAGTATTTAGAGAAGCATCCTGAAAATCAAGAACCATCGACGCTGCTGACACTTATTTGGAAATATCTTTAATTATTTCTTCTTTAAACCGCAAATACATATTGTCAACTCAAGTTAAATCTCATTTGAATGTCCTTATTTATATTTAATCAGTACCTTCTTTTTTATTATCATTTTATAGTCTTAATGTAAATTGTGACATAACTGATATTATAATAACATATTACGTCATAAAGATCAAATTTTATAACCGACGTGAACGTATCACGTTCCAAAATATAGTACCTCACCGAGTTAAAAAACTAACATTAATTATGAAACTTTTCTGACCGTGGAGTAGATAAACGAAAATTCGATTTATGAAAACTAACAATCTATTTTAATTTATGAAAATTTCGATCATTTGATTTCGAACATCTTTAAAATAAACCTCATTTAATTAAAGGTAGGTATAACATTGAGAATACCAAGTACGTAAGTGATATATTAAACTAATATGTTCATTGTTTTATCTCGCGATGAATGGACGAAGCGTGAATAAATAAATTAATGCATATAATAAAATTCAGGTAAAGATATGATTCATTATCTGTTTGTAGATTATAATGGGTTTTTACAACAGGTATAATTGTAAAGTGTTTTCAAGTATTTCGAAAGCATTAACGTAGCAAGGGGACGCCCATACAAGACTCCAACCGCTACAAACCCTAAACATGACAAAAAATGCCAATAAATCTTAAGAATATTCATGTAACAAGTTTTTTACAAATCATGTTTTAATGTGCCTTAAGAACAGGTTAATGGCAGTATTGTCAATGATTAGCCCCGCTATCTTGTAAGTGTTTATTATCTGTGATATATATAATGTCTAAAGATAATTTGTGTGTTGGGTTTTAACATGACACATGGCATGACACAATCCACAGAAAAATATCATTGATTTAATAACATGTGTATTAAATATGTTTATTTAATCGTTCCTAATATTAATGTAACCTTTTAATTAACTCTTTGGCCAGCTTGACAAACATGGGTTTTAAAAAATAAACCGACGTAAGTTATAATCCATGTCAAAATTATTTAAAAATCTAATGAGAAATTCTTAACGTAAATACGCGACAATTAAAATAGTAGTAACAGCCAATAACAAAGCATTGTATTATGTACGTCAGCCAATAAGATATTTACGTATTGTTATGTGAGTTAATAGACTTGATGTAAATATAGTTACTATATGATTAGCTGTATAAATGTTTAAACAATTGTATTTTTTAAATGCTGTTTCTTCCTGTAGGTACCTACAAGGTTAAGCAAAATGTCTCGCTTGGAGATCGTAATTATATTTAACGAAAATAAAATTTAAGAAAGACTGCTTTGACAGAAATGGACTTATAAACTTACTCCCAATTTACGACGAGCGGGTTTATTTGAGTTACATTAATGGCTTTTTTCTCGGCTTCCTTACCGAAAAAACATAAAATAAATAAATATATACATTACATACACACATACATTAAGAGCCTGTAGATTTGCCACTGCTGGGCTAAGGCCTCCTATCTGTTCGAGGTGAAGAAATAAATATATATATCAGAGCGTGGTTGCTTTGGTTGTACATTTGGATAATTAATGAATCGAGTAGTTGGCAATAATGTTTGATAGCTGATTTACTTTTAAGAGCGGGTCACCCCGAATGGAGTATAAGTGTCATGGTAACGCGAGTCATTATGTTTTGACAGGCGATTCGAATGCGATGGTTGCTTGCAAACCCATTTGCTCTTAATCGAGATGAATTATTGTAATCCTTTAATATTATTGTGGTGTACGATTATTGAATCAATTAATACAGTGATTAGACGATATTAAATACGTTTTATTTTGTGAATATCTTCATTGCACGCCCACATAGTCTTCCAAATGTCGGATCAACCCCCGAACCCAACTGTTCGGCATCCTGCTCCTCCGACATATATATATATATGGTATACTAAGATATTTAGGTTAATTATTTTAATGTTACACCTCCTTGCTAGAGGATTTATTTTTTTATAAGTATGATGACACTAGACAGCTGTTTCACTCACAATAATCCAACATATATACACATATATTTTATGATATAGGTAGGTGGACGGGCAAATGGGCTTCCTGATGGTAAGTGATCACCACAAGCTAAAGGCAAAGGCACTGTAAGAAATATTTACCATTCCTTACATTGCCAATTTTTCACTAACCTTGGGAACTAAGATGTCGCTTGGGTAGTTACCCGAGCGACAATTCACTCACCCTTCAAACCATAACAATATTGAATACCTACTGCTGTTTGAATTTTTTTAATTAGAAAAGGAATTACAACATGAGAGGACTATAGAGTCACAAACGGCACCATCTCCAAATATGGAAGTTGAAAATACAGCTTATAATATATTGAAAACAAAAAACCAAATTTCGATAAAATAAAAATCTACCCGTCACATTTTTAAAAGACTTAATCGCATATCTTAAAAAAATTCCAGGTAAAGGCAAAGAATTAGGTTTAGTTTTTGAATGTTTACACGGTGAAACTACAGATTGGGCGAGATTATACTCTCCTCAATGGAAATCTCTAGACGACTTACTAAAACTGATTTTCTTCACACCTATTGGGGAAAGTCTGAACAAAATAATAATAAGATAAGAAGAGACATAGTATGTACAAAATGGAGCAAAGCAAAACAACTCACCATGCTGGTCACTTTTTAAGTTTAACCAGCCAAGTCCGAATGTTGTCTTTTACTATACCAGAAAAAACAGTTAGTTTCAAGCATGATTAGTCATTATCCAAGACATCTACAACAGATGTTTGCGATGTCAAAAGGAGATACAGTTATCGAATTAACTGATTTTTTGCGAAACCTTGACGACGTCAACAAACAAGACGATGAATTGACACCACAAAATTCTAAACCATGAGAATGAGAATATTAAAGACATGATTAATAATAGAGAACGTAATGTTAATAAAAATGGTTGACAGAAGCAAAATTACAATAAAAATTACCAGAGACAAAACCATCAAACGAATTTAATTCACAACGATGATACTGGCTAGGAATACGATTGCAGTAGAGATAATAATAATGCATCTTATGCAGCTCAGCTGTTAAAACAGGGGATGAAGCTCTGAGTATGATGTTAAAAACTGGGTGGATACCTGGTAAGAAAATTTAATAGCAGAGGTATACTCCGACCAATACAAGCTGTTGATTATTATAAGGCTATTATAAGGCAGACATCGAAAATCAGATGGTTCAACTGTTTATGTCAAACTATAACAAAGAAAAATATTTTGTAGAACGTGTAGCTCTAAATGTTTTTTAGGGACAGGAAAATTTAGATTTAAGTTATAAGGACATAAATTCCCGTTAAATTATTTACGTTAGAAATAGATGCATTATTTGATACGGGTAGTGATATTACTTGCATATCAGAATTGACTTATCTTGAGCTTAAGCACTTTAACTTGCCTATGATGCCAGTTAACGCAATACAAATATAGGCTTAAATAGTTCAAAAATACAACAAATGGTAATGATACCAACAAAGATAGGAAACCTAACTTTAGTCATTGGTTACTTAATTGTGCCTAATTTGTCGCGGTCAGTTATATTCAACTGAATCAAACAAAATGAAATAATTTTAGATTTTAGAAAAGAACATATGCAAATAAAATTAACAAAGAATAATACAGAGCACCTCATACCTATCGTAAATCGCAATACAGGAAAGTTTCAACAATGTATTAGAGAAAATTAAATTAGGGACAGGTATTTCTCACGATGTTAAACAAACCCTTTTAAAAATGCTATATAAATATATAAACGTTTTTAATAAAAAATTAGGACGTTGTAATTGCAATGAACATGAGATAATAATGAAAAGTAATAAACCCATTGTAAAAAAATCATATCCTATACCTTACGCTTACAGACAAAAACGGAGGGAATATAAGAATATGATTGTAGAAACTGAAAAATCGCCATTGCAATTGGATTTTTTAAACTAATTTCATGGATGTAATTATACCAGGATATACTTAAACAATACATACTTTCAAATAACAATTAGCTTGCATAGTAGAAAATATACAGGGTTTTCTTTCAATGGAAAATCATTTGTATACAATGTGTCACCACTGTTCGAGCCAAATAAAACCTCCTTGCAATATACAAATTAATTACAGCGAGACGTCATGTTTGAAAAAGGATTGCGCTTGGAGACTTGGACGTCAAAAGAATAAGAATTGTTTTTTACATAAAATATTATTGTTATTGAGATTAAATTCGTTATTCAAGAGCAAAATACTCTTCTCATTTCTCCATCTTCAACATTGGCGCGATCATTTGGTGACCCCGACGTGATCTTTACCGAACAATCCACCTACCGTAATACCTATCGAAAAACGAAGCCAAGACTGTTCGCCCTCCAGGACATCGCCAGCATCCAGCTGCAGCTATCAATCCGAGGAAAATACGTCTTCAATCCTTCATAATAAATTCTTTTTAATTCGATTTGTGTGAAAACGGTAGACGATAATGTTTTTTAGTCAACTCACATATTCAAATAATTATTATACAAATTACAGAAATAAACATCTATAAGTCCGGAATTGGTTGTAAAATCGTGGCGAGTGTCGCAGAATCTCGCTCCTACATACAATTGCAAGCGTGTTGTCAGAGACCGGCCGGCTGCGAAACCGATTCGTAACGGGATTCACGTAAAGTACAAATTCAATAATTATATTGTTAGATTTGTTTTGTAAAAAAAACTGTTACTTAATTGTGCGTTGTTTTCGCCGTTAAAATGAGTAAGTTAAAAGATCTTGTTAGACAAAGAGCAACCATTAGAGGTAGATTAACTCTTTTTGATAAATATTTAACACCATTAATGGAATGTAAAGAATTTAATGCGGTACAATTAAACGAACTTCGTTTAAGATGTGACAAGTTGCGTGACCTTTCAAGCTGTTTTGAGGATATACAATCACAGATAGAATTATTAGAAGATGATACATCAAAGCAGCTTGAGGAACGCGATATAACGGAGAATTTATTTTATAATTTAATTGCCAAAGCTCTGTCTTTGTTGGAGTATTTTGAAAACATGAATAAAGATGAAAATGCATCCAATAATCCAAATAAGGGTCGTAATAGCTTAATGAAGTTGCCTCCTTTAAAAATACCTCCTTTTAGTGGTAATTCAAACCAGTGGCTTTCCTTTAGGGATACATATATATCACTTATTCATAATAATGATTCCATAGAAGATATAAACAAATTTCATTATTTAAAATCGTACTTAGAAGGTTCTGCTGGTTCTGTCATATCGTCTATTACTGTGTCTTCGAGTAATTATTCAATCGCATGGAATCTTTTATGCCAACGGTATGACAACAAGCGTCTCTTAATAAATGAACACATTAAGGGATTGTTTTCAATTCAACAGCTACATAAAGAAAGTGAGCACGGCATACATGAGTTAATTGATACTTTATCCAAAAACTTAAACGCCTTAAATTCTTTAGGCGAACCTACTGATAAGTGGGACACTTTAATAATTTATATGGCCTCGGGGAAGCTCGACAGTGTAACAGCGCGTAAATGGGAAGAATTTAGAAGTGACTTGGATTCACCCTCGTTAGAAGAATTTTATTCTTTCCTTCGCCAGCGAGCTACAGTCTTAGAAACTGTTAAGGCAGGTAAGTTTGATAATAATGAAAGACGACATATCTTGCCACATACAAAATCATTTATTGCTTCATCCTCCGTCGAATATAATCTTAAACAGAAGAAATGTCCACTTTGTAACCAAGATCATAGAATTTTTGAATGCCTTAAATTTAAATCATTACCTGTCGAGGAACGCTTAACTAAAGTATTCATCATGAAATTATGTAGTAATTGTCTCCGCAGAGGTCATCAATCATATCAATGTAGATTTAATGGCTGTAGGATCTGTCACAAAAAACACAACACGTTATTACATAAACAAAATTCTTTACAATCCACTCAAGATAATCATATAACCACTACAAATACAAAACCTAATAATGAAAATACTACAAATACTAATGAAATTAACTCATCTGAGGCTGTAGTTGACTCCACGACTTCCGGACCCTCCACTTTAGTTTCTATGTCAGCCGTTACCACCAATCAAGCTCTTCTTTCAACAGCGTTGGTCAAGGTAACGTGCAATGGCAAAACATTTATTTTGAGGGCTATACTGGACTCTGGTAGCCAATCATCATTCATTAGCGAAAGAGCACAAAAGGATATTGGGTTTCTTAAAAATAAAAATGATCATCATTGTGTTTCCGGTATTGGCAACACTGTGTTAAAAGTTACGGAGTATTGCACTATCCATTTGCGCTCCATGCATAATTCCTTTAACACAAAAATTAAATGCTTTGTTTTACCTAAAATAACTGAACACCTGCCTCATGTCGCAGTGAATATACATGATTTAGGCATTCCTAACAATATTCAATTGGCTGATCCTAACTTTTATCAACCTAGACAAATTGATTTACTTTTGGGCGCTGATATATTCTGGGACTTAATAAGGTCTGCTAGAATACATTTAGGGCCTAAAAGACCAATACTACAGGACACATATTTAGGTTGGATAGTGGCTGGTTCCTTTTCGGGTGCATTTTATAGGAACAGTAGTTCTAACATACAGTGTAGCTTTAACTATTTCTCGTCTAGAATTATACGGTGCCCTGTTGTCAGCACGCTTACGCAACAAGGTACTGAAAACGTTACGTTGTAAGATCGATTTGGTGTTCCATTGGACAGATTCAACAATAGTGCTGGGTTGGTTGGCATCACAGTCTACTGACTGAAATACAAGAACTGACACCAGTAGGTGTTTGGAGACATGTTCCTGGCGACATGAATCCAGGAGACCTAGCATCTCGAGGTGTAAACCCAAAATCGTTACACTCCAGTAAGCTATGGTGGGAGATGAAATAAAGGGATCATTGGAGAACCAAACTACCATAAACGGGATCGCAGTGGAGATAAAAAAATAATATACCAGACCTAGCGAAAAGCGGCATAACCACCGAGTTCTGTTGGGTGAAAGCGCACACTGGAGTGTGGGTAAACGAAAGAGCGTACACACTGGCAAATATAATTTTTTCTGACATTTTTATCATCAAAAATGGTTTAACGTCATCATTAACATTAGTCTATATTAAAATGATGACCTCCTGCCCAATTTTTGGCTAGCCATAACCCTAGGCCGATGAGGTCGGTCAGTCAGTCAGTCAGTAGGGACTAGGGATTAAGGAGGAATCAGAGCCACGGGTTAATGAGAACCACTCTGTTATAATAGTATCAAATGTTACTATAATTTTCCATTTTTAGCGCCAATTCCCTCGTGCCTTCCTGTATATGAAACCAACCACGGAACAGTCATTATTGCTCATATATTTACTTACGAATAATAATAATAATTAATTTGTCTCATTGTCATAATAAAGGATACGGAATAAATATACGATTGTTAAATATTTATTCGTAGAGAGAATTTCCAATAGAATAAGCGAGAAACCGCATTGAAAATTATTTCCGTTCAATAATATGATTTATAATAATGTTGTTATTTAATATTCTCATGAAGTGTTTACGGCGGAGTAACAATCAAATAGCTCGCACGAACTTTGCCCTCCTTAGGCTTATCGTGAATTCTTGGCTGTGTTCTCTATTTAGGTAATTCACGTTGCACCAAAAATATACCTGACATATTGGTACTGGATAACTTTATTTAGCTAAAACATTTACTTTTACAATGATAACATACATTTCCTATCAATTATTAATGAGTTACCAACCTTGGGAACTAGGTTTTTATCCCTGTAGTAACACTGGACCACTCAAACTTCAAACCGGAACCCAAAAATACCACGCCTTGCTGTTTGGCGGTAGAATAAATGTTTAGTTAGGGATGCCTAGTCGGGCTTGCATAAAGGCCTACAACCATAGGCCATTGTGCAAGCTTACTACTAGAGTTTAAAATAACCTATAAAATAAGGCATAGTTCATCTAATATATACTTACCCTCTATTGAAACTGGTGTCCGACTGCGGCTTTCCCTGTGTTTTAGTTACAGTTGTTTCAGGTGCTATGTACATTTTATATTTATATATATATAATATGTACTTACTTATTTCGATATATTTTTAATGAAGCCTGAGAAGATATTATCGAAAGCTCCATGAAAGGATAATTAGCAACATTTGTGTTATCAACAATAAATGGTGACAATTTTATAATTGCCTTAAGTCAGTTAAAATTAGAACATTATGGTGCAATTATTGATCTGACTTAAGAATTATATACAATGTTAGCAGAAACGCACGTTAAGCCTGAGCGTACCATTCCACATCTAAGGTATCTCATTTTCATCTGCCACGCGTCTGTTCCCATTTTTATCTATTATTGTGACTCGTTGAGACGGCACGTTTGACTACGTTGTTAAAAATAATGGAAATTTGCTTAATTAATTAAACTATACAATAATAAATATTTCAAAGTAATACTAATCGGTTCAAATGTTGATGTCACGTGTTCAAATTGATATCCGTCTAAACCTCGATAACATTAAGGCATGTATCACGACTCCGGGTGCTTGGGAATTTGTATATCTTCAGCAGATTTTATTTCGCGTTCTAAATAAAATGTAAACTCTTTACGTACATAAAGAAGACATTTTTAAATAGACTACAATCATAATTTAAGTTGTATTTGATAATATATCTCATTGATACTTGTGAACACTATATTTTATCTTCGGAGATAGTGAAATAGGTACCTAATTTTAATGAATCAGTTCCATTATCTGAGTAATTTTGCGTAATGAATGACCAATTATAATATTATTGAAAAGTGTTTTATGACGAATTAACCTTACGACCCAAAATAGTATTAATTCAAATTTGTACATACTATGTAGGTATAATGAACAATAATAATTTAGTACCAAAGAATCTTCATTGGACGGATGGATGGACATTCTGGGGATTGTGGGATGTACCATCATGATAAATAGGTACTAAAAAGCGTTCATCGTCATCATCGACATTTATCATTGCGGGATTTTGAGTTAGTCAATAAGACTAGCTAGTCTAATAAGAAAGATGAAAGAATTATTAGTCGTGACTACGTTTAAAAGAAATATCCAAAATTCAAGTCCTAACAAATAGTTCAACTAAAAATTGCACAAGATTACAGAAGATAATTCAGAATACCGAATTTATACTTATAGTCAACTCAACAATAATACCTAATTTAAATAAAGCAAAAAATAATAATACCCAAACCAAACATTAACCTATTCCACTCGAACTCTATATAATATATACATATCATATACTTATTAGCAGCGTTTAGAACGTCGAATTAAAGTTTAAATTCCTGATAATAAAATATAGCAATTATTTATAATAGTGTTTTGAAATAATATTCTTTTTAAATATAGACTAAAGAAAGAGTTAAGTGTTTCAAAATATTTGCAAATAAAGCTCATTGAAATGGCTAATGAACTAAAACTGAATCAAATTTCTCCAATCCAATTTTAAATACATATATATGAATTCATTGAATCATCAGTTCACTAAGGAATTCATTCGGCACTCTGTGTTTAGACGTGTCACTTTGAGTGAAAGATGCAAAATAAAACACGAAAATGAACCATCTGATTGCACCTTAATGCTTGCAAATAATATGCAACTAACTCTAGAAACTCCGAAGGAGTTTCTTTATCATTATTTATTATGAGAAATGTCGAAATAAGGGAGATGCATTTTCCTTAGTGAATGGTTGCAAATGATAACATACTTCTATGGTACGGAATAGTTGGTAATTTCTAGGAAAATTACAACATTTCCATAAAATACCAATATAATTTTTTTAGAAAACAACATTTCAGAACTTTAGAATACATTACAGAAAGTAATTTTACTTAGTAAGTAATTTTACTGACGCAATCAAAACTATGGAAAAGTGGGGGTTTGGCCTTTCAAGGGAAAACCTAAATTTAGTCGCAGAGTTTGTTAAAAGTAATAACTTACACACGCCATTTACAAATAACAAACCGGGCGAGGACTGGTTTATACATTTTCGAAAAAGGCACAGACTTCCCATTAAAAAACCACAGCCCGTTGAATACGTACGAAGAATAATGACTGACCTGTTTGTAATATTTGAATATTTCAAACTACTGAAGGATATCTGCTTTAAGCCTATTTCAAAGTCCTCATTCAATTTGGAATATGGGTGAAACATCTTTGTCTCTTGACTCAACAAAGACGAAAGTTGTTGGTGCTATCAATAAACCATGTTCCAGAACAACTTGGAAAGTGGAAAAGTGGAAAAGAAAATACAAATATTTTGACAACTGTAAGTGCAAGTGGCGTTCAATATCACTGTTAATAATATTTAAAGGGAAGAACACCTGAGACCAGTGGATGGACACTACCGAAAATTTCGATTCTAAGCTGTCGTATGCAGCTAGTTCAAAAGGATGGATGGAAGACAGCAATATTTTAGAAATATATATGGTAAAAGTTTTAATTCCATCTCTAAGTGACGAACGAACTGTGCTTAACAATTACGACGGACATTCCCTCATTCCATTAATAGAATTGGTCATAAAGATCGACGTCACCATTCAAATGTCAAATTGCCTCCTCACACATCTCACTTATTACAGCCCCTAGATGTCGCGGTTTTTAAATCGTTCAAAAGCAAATAGGATTGTAAATTAGTTGAAAGGCAGCGTCACAATGTTTGTATTAAGATGATAAAAAAGTTTTTGTTCAAAAATTAGCAGAAACTTGGCAAGATACCGAACCCGATATGATCAGAGATGGTTTTTAAAAAAGCTGGCATTTACCCATTTGATTCTCATGGGATTCCACAAGATAAATACGATCCAGCTGCTAACAAGAGATACAAATAATCTGAGCATTATCGTACACAGGCGCATTCGAGTCTTCTCCGAAGTCGCTGAATGTACTGTGTTCTGACTTCTTTAACGAAATACCTCAATTTGCTAAAAAAAATTTAAAAAATTACGGACATGGTATTAATGCAAATAATATGATTTCTCTAAATAGATTATCAAAAATAAATTAACAAACTAAGCCTTTTCTTGCATTGATGTTGCCAAAATCCCTGCGAAATACTCATTCTCAAACCAAGGAAAAAAATTAAACATAAAATAACTATAATATTAGTTATAAAAATATTTTTTTTAAGACTTTTGCTACAAAAGAAAATCTAGCATGAAAAATGCGATTGAGAAAGTGTTTGCCAGAGAAATGGGGCTCAAAGAGGATTCTGTTCAATTTTTGGTACCAAAAACAACTTTGAAAAGAAAGCTGGAGAAATATAAGTCGACTCAAAATATAGATATAGCTACAGAGAAAAAACTGGGTAGATCTGAAAAATTTTTTACTAAGGCTCAACTGAAAATGAATTAGCTTCTTGTGTAAAAAATAGAAAATAGCTTGTATGGATTGACGACAAAAGATCTACAAATATTGTCTTATGATCTGGCGGAGAGAAATAACATAAAACACTAGCAAAACGATGACTGGAAAAATGGTTAGAGAGTTTCTTAAAGCGATTCTTAGAACTGCGACCCCGATTCTTAGTCTACGCAAACCTAAACCAACTTTATGCAGCCCGGGCTGTCGGCTTGAACCAAGTTGCAGTTAATTGTTTATTGAATTGCTGACTCAATTGCATATTGGAACTTATCATTATGTTATACTAGGGGATCTATACTTAGGGGATCTTATTTCAATGTTGTTCACTTTCGATTGCGGCAACGTGCTAACATGGCAGATTGAGGATGTGTGCTGTGATGTGTTGGATTCTCTACCTTTGGTCCGCTTCTATAATTCTGCACAAATATTGTATATTTGATTAAGTATTAATAAGAAATGTCTATCAGAAGACAAAAAAATATGGTGGACATTAGTTTGGGTACAGATGTCAAAAGTTCAATAGCGAATCAAGCGCATTTTTTATCTTGATGGCCATTGATTCCTAGAAAGCCATTTTAATCAAAATTGCACAGAAAAAAATATGAGAAAATTGTTGTGCACATTCGCTATTTGTTCGATGGTTGCAAAACTATTGTATACCTTTTAGGATGCGATTTAAGTGATACAAATGTAAGCCTATAAATTATTTTAAATAAAATATTTATAAATAATCATTAAAGGTTGTATAGCTTCTATCTGTTGAGTTAAATTCAATACAAGAATTATATAAATTTAATGAATAATTTTTGGTTTGACATTTTTTTTATAAATAAAAGTAGAAAAAGAATATTTTTGAATTTGACATGGTATTTTTTTTATCTGGGTTGAAAAACGAAAGATAATGGATGATTGTATAGTTATTCTATTTCACGAAGTCCGTTTGACTATGAATGTTGTAAGGTCTGTACGTGCACACTGTTTTAGTGTGCGTAATCTCGGGAGCGCTCAGTTACGATCGCGACCAGGGGGATGAAACTGTCATATAATTAACGTGTAAGAAAATAATGTATAGATATAATATATAAATGCTGCCATCTAGCGAACAAGGAACAATAACTTTGACACTATTTTTCTTTATAACTTCATAGATGGCGTAAGTAGCTCACAAATTGGTTTGACGTTAAGACTGATATTTTTTTAAATATCGGTTTTCAATATATCGATATTTTGAACTATATCGATATTGGAGCACGATAAATCGAAAAAATATATTGATATTTCGGTAATTTGTTTAGAAAAAAATAGCTGTACTATGTGTGCGTGTGTGTGTGCCTTTTCCCTTCGGTAAAGATTAAAGATCATTCTTTAATCTTACTTATATTTGTGTAGCATAAAATTAGTTTTAAGATAAAAAGTAAATAATTAAACTAAGGTACAAGAGGAAATAAAGTGAAACACGGTAAATTAAATGTAAGATCATTAAATAAGGTTTTTCTTAGCGCTGAGGTCTGGCCGTGTGGAGTAGAATATAGGAAATTCACGTTTAAACGCAAGTTTTATAAGGAAGACAATCCTAGACCTAATAATGAGAACTAGCATGGTCTCTTTTAACTGTAGATCTATAAAACGATGTGTTAACCATATAACCGACCTATGTGAAGAACATGACATTATTGCACTCCAAGAGCATTGGCTACTTCCAGAAGACCTGGGTTACCTGGACAAAATACATCCCGATTTTTCTAGTAACGGAGTCTCAGCGGTAGATACGACGACGGGCGTACTAAAAGGACGACCTTACGGGGGAGTAGCTATATTATGGAAAAAGTCTGTGTATCCGAATGTAAGAGTAATCGACACCGGATCGACGCGCGTCGCGGCTGTGTGTATTCAGCTTGCCGGCGGCCGCAGCTTCATAGTAATGTCGGTATATATGCCTACGGAGGACGCGGACCATCTACCTTTGTTTACGGAATGTTTGGGTGTCATTAGTGCGGTTATCGAAACGAACGATACTGAAACAGTGTTAGTGCTTGGTGATTTTAATGCGGATGTATCGCGCTCCAGTAGTTTATTCGGTAAGATGTTAGATTTCTGTAATGACCAAAGTTGGGTGTGTGCCGATCTTGCTTTGCTTGGCACATCATCGAATTCATTTACGTATTTAAGTGACGCGCACGGCACTACGAGCTGGTTAGATCACTGTATTGTTACTGAGGCTGGTTTAAATATTGTTGATAGTATTTATGTTTTAAATGATATATATTATTCAGATCATTTCCCTATGATCATTAAATGCAATATTGATATGTTAATACCAAAGATAGATAAGTCACACAGTCACTCAATCAATAGAGTGAAATGGGGTACTAGGAATCCGGAACAGAAATGTAATTATGCAAACTTATGTTTTAAGTATTTGAATTCGTATGAGTGGCCCACTATCACCTGTAAAGTAGGTTCATGCAATGATTGTCACCATCATCATAGGTTAATTGATACATATTATAAGCAGATAGTAAATAGTATTAAAAAAGCTGCCAAGCAGTCATATCAGGGCAAACTACGTAACAACAAAAAACCAGTCATTGGTTGGAACCATCATGTTAAAGATTGCCACGCTATAGCTAGGCATTACTATCAGCTGTGGAATTTTTATGGGCGACCTACGCAGGGTAATGTATATAACGATATGAAACATAGCAAAAGAATTTTTAAAAATAAAATTAGATGGTGTCAATTAAATGAAACTAAAATAAAAATGGATATTATAGCCACGTACAGAAGTAATAAAGACTTCGGGAATTTCTGGAAAGAAACTAATAAACTAAATTATAAGACAAATAGGCCTTTGACTGTTGAAGGAAACCAAGACCCATCTAATATAGCTAACTTGTTTGTAAATAAATTTAATCCTCCGATGCAGTCCCAGTCTATCAGTTCTAATAATCAAAGTGTAGAGGCGACTCGTGGGCCATGGGCCCATGGTGGCTCGGAGACCGCAGAGGAGTGCTGCATAACGCTGCGCGTCACAGCGGACGACGTGTACCAGTGTGTCGCGCGCATGAAGCGCGGCAAGTCTCCGGGCCACGATGGGCTCAGCGTCGAGCACCTTTTATTTGCACCTGAGTTACTTTTTGAGAAGCTGACTACCTTTTTCAATTCATGTATCGAACATAGCTATTTACCTGCAGATTTTATGAAAACTATTGTTGTTCCTGTTATAAAAAATAGAACGGGCGATGTGTCCAGCTCCTCAAATTACCGACCTATTTCTTTGGCTACTATAATTTCTAAAATATTTGAAAAGATAATCATGAAACATCTAAATGAAAACTATATACAATTACATAATGCACAATTTGGTTTCCGACGAGGCTCATCCACCGATTTAGTCATTTTTACTCTAAAAAATACAGTGTATGAGTATTTGAATACCACCAACAGTTTATTCATGCTTTTTGGATTTGAGCCGTGTTTTTGATACAATAAATTATAATACACTATGGCACAAATTAAGGAAAACCAAAGTACCACCTAAAATAATAAATATTTTAGAATACTGGTATGCCAATCAAATAAATCAGGTGAAATGGAATAATACTCTGTCAGAGACGTATAGGTTAACAAGTGGAGTGAGGCAGGGCGGTTTGACTTCGCCGGTCTTATTTAACCTGTACATAAACGAGTTGATTGAGGAACTGAGCAGCATGAGAGTCGGATGCCAGGTCGGTGGAGTGCGCGTTAATAACCTAAGTTATGCGGACGACATGGTGCTGCTTAGTCCGTCGGTCAACGGCATTAGGCAATTAATAAATATATGTGAGAAGTATGCTACTAGACACCACCTAACATACAATGTAAAGAAAACAGAAGTTATGATATTTAAATATAAGAAAGGCCCTGATGTAATATTGCCGATAAGTTTATGTGGAACAGTGTTAAAAATTGTTACGAAATTTAAATATCTGGGACATATTGTAGCTGATAATTTATTGGATGATGACGATTTGGAACGACAGAGGCGCAGTATAGCCTGTAGAAGTAACATGCTAGCCAGACGTTTCTACCACTGTTCCAATCAAGTGAAGGTAACGCTGTTCAAGGCGTACTGTCAGTCGTTATACACCAGCCAACTCTTCGTGTACAATATAATAACGCATTCCGGGTGATGATGAACTTGCCCTGGCGGTGTAGTGCGACTGACATGTTCGCCGAGAGCAGAGTTGCAAGTTTTGCCGCGCTACTACAGAAACTCAGGGTCTCATTCTACAGCAGAGTAGCCATGAGTAACAATAGCATTCTGTCCTCGGTATTCCAAACCGTTCATCTAAAAAGAGAGAGAAAAGACTTATAGTTATTCTTAATTTCGTTTAGGTTAAGTTTTTAAATGTTTTTAAATGTTCTATTTTATTTTGTTAATATTATTTTTAATGTAATTTCTTTTTATTATTATTTTTAAAATTTTAATGTATGTTGTTCTTGTGTATCTTATGGGTTTGAAATTGCCTGGAATAAAGAAATATTTAATTTAATTTAATTTAAATATATTCAAGTCACACACCACCGATATCAACGTTTTAATCTCGAACTATCGATATATCGTTTAAAAATTGTTTAGTAATAAGACAATATGTTATCATTCAATTTTAAGATTTTTCATTTAACTTTTAATATATTTATTTGTATTAAAAAACTTTATGTTAATTAGCAGCATCAACTTCTGAGACTGCACACTCATCACATGCTGTTGAAACTGAAAAATGCGTTGATACACAAAAGGAAGACAATGACGCATCTTGTAGTCACCACTTGGCATTAACCCTTAATTTGTAGTGTACGTCCCAGGGACTCCGTGCGAAATTGTTTAAGTTAATATTTTTTTACTATACGCGGATACAGCGCTGTGCGCTTGAGTAGCTTCCGTCAGTGACGCGGCCGACGCGGGGACGAGAGGTCGTGTGCGGGCGCATAACGCTAAGGTGAGTAATTGCCACTCTCGGAGTCCAGTGGACTCCACCATACACTTTATGTATTATATTGTGATTTTCTTATACATATGATGTTTTTTCACATACTACGGCTTTATTTATTGTTTTAGATTATCGAAATGGCATCTTCCAGTCGAAATAAAAGGTCTGTCAATATTGTGGATGAAAATGCGGCCTCAGTTATAAGCGACTGGCTAGAAAACTGGGAAGAAGATGCAGACGATGAAGAAAAAGAAGAGGATTTCTCATCTTACGTCCCAAACGATGTGCTTTCTGACAATGAAGATGCAGAATATATACCATCGGATCACAACACAGATTCTGAAGAAAGTGCTACCTCTGATGTGGCCTCCGATGTTGACCACGAAACAGCTGTGAGCGATATTTCGCATTATTATTACGGTAAAAACAGATTCAAATGGTCCAGTAATCCACCAACTAGAAATGTTCGTACACCTTCGCATAATATACTTCGACTTCCAAGTATTAGACGTAATAATAATTCAGAAGTCCTGGACCCTGTAGACGCATTTCGGCTGATTTTTGATGATCGCATGATGGAAATAATATTACATTGGACTAATAAAAAGTTAGAGGATATTCGAAACAAGAATACTAACGCAGACAAGTACATGATAAGAGATACTGACGTAATAGAGTTGAAGGGCTTTATCTCTATTTTGATATATACTTCAGTATTCAAATCTAACCGTGAAAGTATTCTTTCACTTTATGCTAATGACGGATCGGGAAGAAACATTTTTAGAGCAACTATTGCCATGAGACGGTTTTTGGTTCTACTTGTTGCTTTGCGATTTGATAACTTTGCAGATAGAGAGGAACGTAAACGAACTGATCCAGCATGCGCAATCACTGAAATGATAAATTTGTTTGTGGAAAATTCTCAAAAGAATTACAATCCTGGCGCCAACATGACTATTGATGAAATGCTTATAGCATTTCGAGGTCGGTGTAAATTTAAAATGTACATGCCATCAAAACCCGCAAAATATGGCTTGAAAATGCAGTGCTTAGTGGATTCAAAGACATTTTATGTATATAACACCTACCTTTACACTGGCAAAGATTCAGATGGACATACACTGAATTCTGAAGAACGTAAGGTGTCAATTCCTACTCAAGCTGTTATCAGACTATGTAAGCCAATATACGGATCCAATAGGAATATTACCACTGAAAATTGGTATTCATCGTTAGAACTTCTTGAAGCCCTCAAAAATAGAGGTCTGACTACTGTCGGAACATTGAAAAAGAATAAGCGTGAAATACCTTTGGCGTTTTTACCTCAAAAGGATGAAGTGGTTGGCTCTAGTCTCTTTGGATTTACCAAAGACTGTACATTAGTAAGCTACGTTCCTAAAAAAAACAAAGCTGTTATTTTATATTCGTCCATGCATCATGATAACACTATTGATACTACTACTAATAAGCCAAAAGTGATCATGGAATACAACCGCACTAAAGGTGGCGTAGACGCCGTTGATCACAAATGTTCTGTGTATTCGTGCAGCCGCCGGACGGTTCGTTGGCCACTGGCAGTGATGTTTCGGATTTTAGATATGTGTGGAACTAACGCTTTTGTCATATATCAGTCTCAAAAAGAAAGCGTTAAACTGACACGACTTAAGTTTTTGAAAAACGTAGCTAGATCCCTAAATGAAACTAATTTGAAAACACGAATGTACAACTCACGATTACCGAGAAATACTCGTTTTATAATATCAGAGATTATTCAAGAAGATCTTCCGAATGATGTAGATGAAACAAATGAAGATAAATTACCTCGAGAACAAAGGAAATATTGTTTCCTCCGCCCAAAAAAAATTAAAAGAAAGACTGCTTATATTTGTAATGCATGTGGCAAACCAATATGTTTGTCTTGCTCAAAAAAAGTTTGCAGGCAATGTGCTGTTCGTACAACTGACTGAACCATTGCACATTTTTTTATGTTATGTTTTTTCTATCTTTTTATATACTATTTGTCAAGAAGACTGTTATGTTTACTAAGTTTAATAAGTAAAAATGTGATTTGTTTTTAATTTTTTTAAGTTAAAGGGTACAAACTGAAGATGTCAATTTTTATGTGATTTTCAAGGCTGAATGTAAAATTAATGTTTAAAACTAAGGTTAACGTAAGTTCCTAATTCTTATGTTTATAATTAAAAGTTTATGAACCATGTTATATTGTCAAATAAAAAAAAAGTTGATTTCTTAACTTTCATTGTGGAGTCTCTGGGTCTCCACCTTACATTCAACGTAAGTTTATGTCACCCTACAAACCTAGGGTTAAATATGAATCAAGTTCAGCTTCAAAGGAGTTTTCCTAATTCCTCTAAATTATTTCCTAAACGTAAGTTATGGATATATAACTAAGCTTAAAATTAAATATGATTGCTATATTTACTTTTAAATTATAAAACAGCATAAAGCATTTTAAATACAATATAAAGTTGAACCATAGATTCACTAGATTTGCAAGTATCGAGATTTATTTCATAGTTTTCTCAGCAAATATTGATGGTAGGTTTTGTTAGTAGTCATTTATGAATTAAATTTGCAATATATTAAAATTTTATTCAATAATTATATCTGTATGTAATTTGTACACAACCACAAATATGTATATTGTTAGTCTTTTAATAAACATTGATCCTGGTTTTACATAACCTGATTCCTGTTTAAGTAAATACAAATATAATCAGATGAGTGATCATCATCCACATTTAAACCTAAGATGTTCAAAAATGTCTTCTCGTCTTTTACTTGATTATCTGAAATCCCTTATGACAACAATTAGAGATACTACTGTATAGATAATTAAACATAACTAACTATATCAATATTTATAAAACATGCTATTTATTGTTTAATTTGTTTTGATAAATATACATATATATTTTTAAAAGCCATAGAAAATCTTCCAGAACCAGTAAGAATTTTTACAAATTTACAATTGAAAAAATCATCTATTTTGCCAAGAGGTAGAAGATTTACTACACAGGAGAAGATACTATGCTTGACTATATATAAACAAAGTCAAAAGGCTTATAATATATTACAAAAACTATTTTGTTTGCCATCTAAAAGAACCATGCAGAAAGTTTTAAGCTGTATATCCCTTACCCCAGGTGTAAATGACATCATTATTGAACATATAAAAAAAGCAGTCATTAAGTTAAGTAATGAAAAAAACTGTGTACTTTAATATTTGATGAGGTGGCATTATCACCGGGCTTATTTTTCCAAAAAAAAATGGATGAAATCATTGGATTTGAAGATTTTGGTTCACATAAAACCAATAAATTGGCAGACCATGCCTTGGTATTTATGTTGAAAGGCCTTAGAAGCAAATATAAACAGCCAATTTCGTTTACTTTTTGCCAGAGTGCAACAAAAAGTGTTGATTTGAAAGTTATCATTAAAAATGTAATAACACAAATACAAAGTACTGGGCTAATTGTAGTATCAACAATTTGCGACCAGTCGTCAACAAATATAAGTGTAATAAATAGCTTAGTATATGAAACGAAGCAAAGGTACTTTCAAGAAGAAACTGAATGGAAAAGTTTTGGATTTGAAATAAATGGAAAAAAAATCATACCAATTTTTGATCCACCGCATCTCCTTAAAGGCTTAAGGAACAATTTATTGACAAAAAATTTAAGATTTCAACAAAATGAATAAATTAAAATAGCAAAATGGAGTCATTTACACATGCTGTTAGAGGTTGACGTTGGAGAAAGTGATATACGCTTATTAAATAAATTAACAGAAACACATATATATAAAGATAAATTACCAAAAATGAAAGTGAAATATGCGGCCCAAGTGTTCAGCCAGCGAGTATCAGCAGCTATGCGGTTCTTAGCAAGTTAGTATATATTTTTTTCATAGCAGTAGTGAGTTTTACTTATTATTATGTTGGCATAAACTTTCTACGCACTTTGAAATAAAACTAGTTTTTAACGGATTTAATCGCGTATATTAATTATTTTAACATCCCGACGTTTCGAGCACTTTGCAGTGTTCGTGGTCACGGGCAGAACACGAACACTGCAAAGTGCTCGAAACGTCTGGATGTTAAAATAATTAATATACGCGATTAAATCCGTTAAAAACTAGTTTTATTTCAATGTGTAATAATCGCGAAAATCTAAGACAACATTTCTACGCACTTAACATATTACGAATATAACAGCTTTTTACTCCTGAGGTTGTCTGTAAGAGATCACTATTAGTGATAAGACTGCCTTTGCATACTTATGTTTTCTCTTGTCTTTTGCTTGTGTGAAATAAAGAAGTTTATTTATCTATCTAATGATAAGGCCTATGTCTAAAAATAATTTTATTCAAATTATTTTTGTTTTTTATATTTCCAGATCATAATATTTTGCCAAAAGAGTTTGTCGCCACAGCTGACCTGCTGCTTCTTGTAGATAAACTCTTTGACTCCTTCAATGGTCATAGTTATTAGGAAGATGCTAAATTATATAGGTCTGCATTGAAAATGAACTCTCCACATTTCAAACTGTGGGATGAAACATTACCTGTATTAAACTCAATGAAATTTGAAGTAAATAAAAATGGTGTAAAAAAATTTGTTGAGGTACCATCCATTAAAAATTGGATACGTCACATTCATGCCACAAGGGAGTTATTTTTTGAGTTAAATAAATATCATGGCGTAAGCAGTTTGTTAACAAGAAACTTAAATCAGGATCCCTTAGAGATTTTTTTTTGTACTATTCGAATGGGATCCGTAATGTATCTCCAACATGCTTTCAATTTGTTGGAGCATACAAAACTTTACTTGTAAATAATTTAACTTCGCCACATTCCATTGGTGCAAACTGTGAACGTGACAATAACAAAATTTTAAAACCTTTAAGTTGCCTTATTAATTCGCAATTAACAGTAAGAGACACATTAAATGAAAAAATAAATGTGGGTTCTTTACTTAATTTGTTGCAAGAAAATGTCAATTTAAAACCCAGCAACATAATCAGCATAGAAGCTAAACGCTATGTTGCTGGGTATTTAGTACATAAATGTATTAAAAATGTATGTAAAAATTGTAACACATGTAAAATGCAGTTGTTAAGCACAACACCTCCTGCTAATGATAACTATATTTTATTTAGAGATTACACTAAAAAATCCTGTAAGTATCCGTCGGAGGTGTTGTGTTCATTTTTAGATGATGTTTGTGCAGTCATACAAACACAATTAGGTGAAGAACCACAAACAAAAAATATAAAAGAAAAAATTATTCAAAAAGCTGATTTATATTGTGATTTTTCGTTTCTTTCTTGCGAAAGTCGTAAAAACCTTAAAGGAGTTTTATTAAATTATATCATATATTTAATAATTCATAGTTGGTGCACCAATGTTAACAGGCTGCTTACGGGAAAGTTTACAAATAAAACTAATGAGGACAATATTAAAGTCTAAGCGATTAAATATTATAATACTCACAATAAGAAAAAAATAAATATTTGAATATATGTTCTGCTTTTAATTTTACTTAATTTTTAAGTAAATAATGTAAATAGAGGCAAAAACACCATAAGTTGGATATTTGAACCTATGTACATTATTTATTCTTCTTTTAATTTTATTATTGACTTTAATCAACCAAAGGTTAAAGTTAATAATAAAATTGAAATTTGCATTTTCCCTATTCAATTCTAATAACATTAAGCGCCATCTAGTGGTACCACGTCCTAGCTAGTAAATGCAGCGACATCTAGCGCACACGGTACATAGTAGTTTTCTAAACTGAAACCCACAGTGGCGCATCTATTTCTAATATAGTGTATTATTTATGATCGCGACGCGGTCAGAGTCACTAGTGTTTTGTTTCCGCGCTAAAAAAAATCAAAGAGTAACGTCAGCATGGCAAGTAAACGCAGAAAAGTTGTCCACAGTGAGGTAACATTTTTTTTTAACTATTAATACTATTTTTTGTGTGCTATTAAGAGTTTATCTATCTAATATTATGAAATTTGTATTACTTAAATAGGTATTTCGATTTGGTTTTGTTCTAGGGTCGAAGCATGATAGCTATCATTTCCTGCGAGAAGAGTATGAATTCACAAAATCAGTTGCGGAACCTAACTGTTTTTGTCTCATTTAGGAGATATTACAAGGCGTACAGCTGAGGCTACAGGTGTTTCTATGAAAACTGTTCAACGGATATTAAAAGAAGAGAAGGAATTGCCATCCTGCTCATCAAATTTCACTTCTCCTATGAAGAAAAGAAGAAAGCGGCATAGTAAGATAGAAATAGATAATTTTACAGCTGATGTTGTTCGCAGTACTATACAAAATTTCCATGTCATCCATATAGAAATTCCAACGTTGGCTAAGTTAAAAACTGTATTATATGAAAAAATTGGTTTTGATGGTTGTATCGAAACTGTTCGTCAATTGTTACTGAAGTTAGGTTACAAGTGGCGTAAAACAGAGAATAATCGTAAAGTTTTGACGGAGCGTCATGATATACAAATGTGGCGTTTAAAATTTTTGAAGAAGATGTCAGAATATCGCAGTCAAGGTCGCGCAATTGTGTACACCGATGAAAGTTATGTCCTTTCAACACACGTGCGAAACAACACCTGGGCACAAAAGAAAGAGAGTACAGCATTCTTAAAAAAAAATTAGCACAGGCACTCGCTTTATATTAGTGCATGCGGGTACAAAGGATGGATTTATTGAAAATGCTTCATTGATTTATAAAGCCAACTCAACAGCTGGCGATTACCATTCTAATATGAGCTACGATAATTATGTTAAATGGCTAAACGAAAAACTTTTACCCAATTTATCCCCACGCTCTGTCATTGTCTTAGACAATGCTTCATATCACAACACACGGACTGAAAAACTACCGACGTCGGCTACAAAGAAAGCAGACATGCAGCAATGGCTCAGGGATAAGGGTATAGCATTTGAGCAATCTCTCCTTAAATTGGAATTGTACGATATTATAAAAAAACACAAAGATGAACACATAACGTATAAAATTGATGATTTTATTAAGAGCAAGGGTTTTGATGTCATACGTCTTCCCCCCTATCACCCAGAATTAAATGCTATTGAAAATATTTGGGGTATTGTAAAAAATTATATCGCATCAAAGAATATCGAACAAAACATGACGAACATGGAAAGACTGATCTTTGAAAGCTTGGATAGAGTAACCAGTGAAACATGGCAAAAAACCTGTGCTCATGTTGAAAAAATTGAAAAAGAATACTTAAAATACGTCGACCTGGATTTTGAGTTCATAGTTAACTTAGGGAACGATTCTGACGAAAGCGAATCGGAAATTGAATTTGATAGTGATTAAGTGCTGATTTTTTTTTGTTTCTTCTCTGTAATAAATAAAAATATTATTTACTTTCAACTGTTGTTCCTTTTCTCTGCAACTTATCATTCTAATAGCTAAATATTATTTACTTAAATTGTCTACATAATTTAATAAATAAATATATAATGCGTGTCAGATTTCTTTCCTAACTAGCGCGCCTATCACCACACGTCACTACTACAACCAGAGCCAAACGGACTTCGTGAAATAGAATATCTATAACACAATCTGAAAAATATAAATATTGTAAGCTAAAGTAGGTGTGGCCAATAAGGAAGTAGGCTTTACAAATTTTTTTCTCTATTTCCGGTTCTAAAATTCTGAAAAAAAATACCTCAACTAGTTCTCGCTACTAAAATTATTGTTTCATATTTCACTTACTTATATCTCCCGGTTTTGTCTGTTATTTGTTATTAAGGCATTTTTAAGTTTTTCTTTGATATCTTATTTATTTTTGTTATAAATTTTTTCTCGTGTTCGACGTGATTGTGGGGCCCTCTGCCCTGCATCCGTTGCCTTTTCAATCTCCCGGATGGGCCTCTCCGTACGGGAGTTATCGGCTAAAAACCGAAAATTTGTGGCCTCCCACCCGTCCTGTTATATATATGACGGGCCACTGTATTTTGAGAGTGTCAAGAAACGAAAAAAAGTAATAATGACATTTTTGACAGTAACATCGGATATAGTGCGGTTGGACGTTTCTTCACTCTGACGCAACTTCAGGCTCTTTTGTGTAATGCATTTGCATATCGTGTAAGCAAGACGTGCCTGGTGGAGCGTCGTTACTTTATTATAATACAGAAAGTGCTGATTGTATTACTGTTATATTGTAAAACCTTCAAACACGTGGTTTTGATTCTCCTCGCCCGCCTACCATCGCTCGGAAGCCACAGATAGATACAGAAAATAATGATAATGGCAATGTGTCGTTATCAGAAGTGGGATGTGAAGGGCTTACTTCTGAGGAGAATACCCGTACCAGATCGTCAGCACCAGCACCAGATTAAAGCGTGCCGCAACAGAATATAGAGTTGAAGTAGAACATGGAGTAAAACATGGCCTCAAATAAAAGAACTATTGTTCGCGAAATTTGCCAAGCGTATGATGCCACAAGATTATTTCGATAAAATTCTACGTTTCCAAGTCGGTGTTAAAGAAACCGTGAGTGGGGCAGCCATACGACTATAAAAAATCATCGGACGCATTCCGCGGACGAAATGCCTAAAAACATTACCACGGAATTTGTAGCGTCGGTTTTATGCCAAAAAGACGGAGTGATTCGCCGTGAGCTCCACTCCCATAACCCAACTACCAGGTCTCAACTTCTGCAAATTCTCAACGGCATTTCGCTGAATCGAAAGTGCGAGAGCAGTGATAACGATGATCCAGATGTGAAAAGGACCCGATTTGACAAATCGCACTTCACGGGAACATGTCACCGCTGCGGTACTTCGGGTCAAAAAGCAATCAACTGTCGCAAGCAAAACGAAGAGCCTGCTGCTTCGGACAAGATGCGCAGTCAAGCATCCAGAGGCACTGACAGACCAATCACCTACTTCGTGTGTGGACGACCAGGGCACCTGGCGTCGGCGTGTCCCGATCGAGTGGGCGGCAGCGGAGCAGCGGCGGTCAAAGAGGTCCATGTGAGTGAACGCAAGGCATCGAGGAGCACGTTAACTACATCATCCGGTGAGCCAGTTTCCTTTCTTTTTGATAGTGGATCAGCTTATTCACAGTTTGTTCATTAGTAGCTAATAGCAACGCCGATAAGCTTCCTGGTACTGCGCAGGGTGAATTAGTGTATCTGACGGGCATTGGTAGCGGTAATGTGGAATACGTGTCCCAGTTTATTAGTTCCATCAATGTCCAAGGCCTATCGCTCTCAGTATTGTTTCATATGGTACCCGATGGCACTATTGCTGAACCGGTAATAATAGGTAGGTATATCAACCGTTCCAACCAAACCGCGCACGCGGAACTTTATCCTCGTTTAGATCTAGACACTATTTGGCATAATGCTTCTGAAAATATACCCACGATCGCTCGGAAGCCACAGATAGATACAGAAAATAATGATAATGGCAATGTGTCGTTATATATATATATATATATATATATATATATATATATATATAGAACAGGGTGTGAAAAAAATAGCCAAAAAATTTTTTATCGGCTTCTCCGATAGCCCCCTGCTCTGAAGATCAATAATGATGCCTTAAAGCCACCCTGGTCCAAGTACTCCTTGCGGGAAGCCGCTTTATCTTGCAGCTTAATTAATTTATCATATGGATTCTTATTAATATGGACTCTGATATGGAGACTGCTTCGGATGCCTCTGTCCGGTTCGTCGACCAAGACGAATCCGACTCGGGCTCCGACTCGGCGAGACCCGCTGTTGACCGCCGCGGCAAAAAAGCCATGGGCTCAGCCGCGCTAGGGCTGAGCTGAAAGAAAAGGAGGAGCTCGCCTTCGAGATGTCGCCCCACTACCGGGCGTTTAAAAAGGTTCCGGCTGCGGCGTCCGTTCCGACCCCGGCTCTAATTGACCCAGCACTCCTTAATGCTGAGGAGCTCCGCGCGGAGGCGGGCCGGTTTGCGGCTCAGATTAGGGAGGTCGCCTTGAAGTCCTCAAACTTAAAAGGGGGCTTCATCAAGAAATTGAAGGAGTGGGCGGCCTCTCTAGAGGGCGTGGTCGATGCTCTGGCGTTGGACGGAGGCCGACGAGGCGAGAAAGCTTCGCGCGGTCAATGGCCGCCTGCGCAGAGAGGTTAAGAGCCTCAAGGCTGAGCTTAAAGCTCACCGCCGTGAGTACGTAGAGATGCGTACCACGGTGGCAGAGGCAAGCGAGGCCGCTAACACCCTGCGAGACGCTCCTTCCACCCGAATTAATACGGAATATGCCGATGGACGCAGCGATGAAGGCTCAACTGGCGGGCCTGGAGGAGCGCCTCCCTGCGAAGATGCAGCGACCTCCCCCCGCAGCGGATAAACCGCAGATGTCGGAGGGACCACCGCCATCTACCTCGACGGCCCCCCAGGACGGGGGTATTAGAGCCTCAGCCAGGCCTAGGAAGACGGCTCCACTAGCCGCTCCGACTGCGCCCTCCGAGCGCACCAGCACCGGCGACGTCCCAGACACCACCGAACCAGGAGCCGTCCTGGTCCACAGTGGTGAGAAAGGGAAAGAAGGGGAGCAAGACCGCCAGCTAAGCCAAAACTGGCTACCCCTCGCTCGGCTGCAATCGGTCTCACGTTGCAGCCGGAAGCAGTAGGGAAGGGTGTCAACTACGCGCAGGTCCTGGAGAGAGCGGAACAAAGCGTCAAGCTCCAGGACCTCAAGATGCGACGCACGGCGACCGGGGCCAGGGCTCTCGAGCTGCCGAAAGCCCAAGCAGAGCAGGCCAATAGGTTGGCGGCGAAGTTCCGCACCGTGCTCGACGGGGTCACAGACGTAGTGCGCCCAGTCAAGAAGGCCGACCTGAAGGTGACGGAGCTCGACGACTCCGTCACCTCGGAGAAACTGTTTCAACATTATACTGTTTCCCCTCAAACACCACACGTGAACTGCAACCACTCGATAAGGCGGTTTATCGATCATTTGAACATCATTGGGATGCAGAACTTTTGTTATTCATGGAACAAAATCCAGATAAAAAACTGACAAAGTTACGGTCCAATATTATTTTTAATGTTGGATAATGGACTGCGAGTAGCCACGTCCCGCGCGCCCTTCCTTCACCCTCACTCGCAGCGTGCCTGCTACTAAACACGTTTGGACAGGAGGGTTTAGTGTTTAGCGTTTAGTGTGTAGCGTCGGACGCTTGTTGTTGTACAAAATGGCAAAGTGGCCCGAAGACACAACCTATAAAATTGTGCAGGTGTATCTAAAACATGGATGCCTTTACAACTGTAAAGCCCCTAAGTACAAAATTAAGGGAGCCCGAGATACAGTCCTTTTACGTATAAGTGAAACTATGAATATACCAGGGTTTGGAAGTAAAGAAGTTTATACTAAAATAATAAACTTGAAGTCTGCATATGCGCAAGCGACTAAGAAAATTAAACAGAGTACAAAATCTGGAGCTGGAACAGATGACGTATATATTCCACAAATAAAGTGGTTCAAACTATTAAAAGCTGTAAATGTACAGTGCAGCACCTTCTCCTACAAAATAATTTGCATAATTATTGCGTTTGTTTTGTGCAATTTGAGATGATCTATTCTGCATGCTTATAGTCAATGGAACAAGTCCATCTGATATCACTTCTCTCCAGGATCCTTCAATCAAATTTCCATTCTCTGTGTCCTTGATATCAACCGTGGCGACCTGTACGGTACTTTGGTTTTTCTCGCCCAGTTATGCATGGCGCAACAGGCTTTTACGATTTTTTCCACCTTCTTGAGAAAAAAGAGTAGGGGCCTTTCAAAAATTCTGTATCGACTTACTAAGATACCAAAAGCATTTTCGATGATTCGTCTTGCCCGTGATAATCTATAATTAAAAATTTTTTGTTCAAATGTCAATTGGTTTCCACCATATGGTTTCATCATATATGGTTTTAGAGGAAACGCATTATCGGCCTCTAGAACATGAGCTTCGGGCAGTAAATTATTTTCCAAGGTATGACTAAGATCACAATGGGAGAAAACTCCACCATCCGATACACGTCCGTTACATCCAACGTCAATATATGAAAAACAGTAGTCATCATCTGCCACTGCCATGAGAACAATGGTGTTATTTTTTTTTAGTTGAAGTAATAACTTCCTGCTTTTGGTGGAGCTTTGACGGTAACTTGTTTCCCATCTATAGCACCTGAGCAACCAGAGGAATTCCAGGAATTTCTGAAGCCTTTTTCAATCTTTTTCCATTCGTCGCCGTTAGGTACCTAAAACAAAAAAAAAGTTAAGGAACAGACACTAGTTTCTTTGATAGTAGTCAAATGGGAATATTATTTCTGACTTTAAGAGTTGGTTTACTACATGTTTTCTTTTTGTTTTGGGTTTTTGTTAATCTAAATTTATTGTTTTACAACAGCTGGATTCTCAATATGAACAACTTGATGGAGAGCAACCTTCCACATCCCAATGCAATCAATCTGCTGAAATAAATAACCCCCACGCAACACCTGAATCTCAATCTAATCAAGTTGAAGAAGAACAAAGAAAATCGCCGATTCCTCGTAAAAGGACAGTACGGGACCTCAGTCGTTTGGTCAATAAAGTGAAGAACGTGGCCGACTCAATTAACACACGCATGCCAACAGAAACAGAAACAGAGTTTGATATATTCGGGAAAAGTGTAGCTGCCCAGCTTAAAAGTTTGCCAATCCACAAAGCAGTAGAAGGACAGATGTTTATTCAAAATTATCTCAGTAATTTACGTCTTCAATAAATGGGCCACGGAACATCTAACTACGCATATAGCCGATTACCAAATTCTATGTAGAGTCATTTGGGGTAAGTGAGCGCAGTGGGTAAGTGAGCGCAGTGGGTAAGTGAGCGCAGTACATATAACTCCCGAACGAGGAGCGGGGGAGGTGTCGTTTGTTGGACATAACAGAGACCCCCCGCGTACCAACTAGTCGCGACGAGTCACTTTAGCGTGCGGCCGTTGAACAAAATTTTATTCGTAAATATCAATATTTGTTGTATACTTTTGTAGTTTTTTGCCCGACGGAAAACAGTGTAGTATCTAGGTTATTGGATTCAATACGGTGAGTCGTTTTTAATATGTTTGAGTATATATTTGTGATATATTTATTTTTAAAGTTTGAGGTTACAATTGCTTTCAATTTGTATTATGAGCATTCATTTTAAATTGCGTGTTATGGGGAAAGTGTGCGCGGTAAGCGTGCGCATGCGCACACAAAATGCAGAAGGAGCAATGTGATTAACTGCGAAAAGTTTACAGAAACTGTACGATTAAATATTTTCAAAGAATATTGGGAAAATGTTTGTTTCATCCTTAGTAGATAGAAAACCGACTAACAGAAAAACCAATGGAAGGGCTGATACAAGACGAAGTAGTACAAAAGTTTACTATTTGAAATTAAATGACCAAAAATATAGAGTATGCTTACACATTCTTGGGGACAGTAGGCATTAAGAAGTGGACTGTAAGATACTGGTTAGGGGATAAAGCAAACAACGAAACAATAGTTAACAGAAGACGAGATATTGCGTTGCCTACGTTGAAAGAATTAGTGCAAACGTTTTTAAGGGATATGCCGAAAATGCCTTCTCACTATTGCAGGAAAGAAAGTACGAAATTATATTTAGAGCCAATTATACAGTCTAAACGTGAACTATACCGTATCTATGTTGAAGAGGCAACAAAAAAGGCACATAGAGTGGCTTCCAGAAAACTTTTTGAAGATGTTCTGAAAGGTGAAAACATAGCCTTGTTTCAACCGAAAAAAGATGCATGTGATCTATGTTGCTCATATAAAGTAGGTAATATTACTGAAGAAGAATATCAGCAATATTTATCACGAAAAAATTTAGCTCGACAAGAAAAGACTTCAGACAAAGAAGATGCAAAAAATGAATTTCTTTTTTCTCTTCACCTTATCACTGCTGATTTACAAGCTCTGAAATTATGTCCATTTTTGAAAGCCAGTGCTTTGTATTTTATAACGAAGCTGATGGTTCATAATTTCACAATATACAATCTGGGTACAAATAATGTAAAGTGTTATTGGTTCGATGAGACAAGTGCTGATTTAAAAGCATCAACTTATGCTTCCTTTTATATTGATTATTTGAAGAAAATGATAGACGAATGCCCGAAAGATGTAATAATTTTCAGTGATGGATGTACATCCCAAAATCGAAATGTTGTGGTTTCGAACGCTCTTCTGCGACTGGCGATGGAAAAGAACATTGTGATCACACAAAAATTTTTAGAAAAAGGTCATACTCAAATGGAGGTCGATTCAGTTCACTCCATAATTGAACGAAAATTAAAAAATCGTGAAATATTTTTACCAAGTCAGTACTCTTCGATTACCAAAGAAGCTAGGCTAAATCCATCTCCATATGAAGTAGAAACAGTACTCTACACTTTTTTTAAAGATTACAGTATTAAAAATAACTTTATTTATGATACAATCCGCCCCGGAAGAGGGACTGGTGCAAATTGCGTGGTTGATCTCAGAGTTCTAAAATACAACCCCAATGGCACCATTGATTACAAACTGAACTACAATGACGAGTTTCAACAATTACCACGAAGGCCAAAAAGAGTTGAGTCAATTATTCCACCACAACTCTTTACTAATAGATTGCCAATTTATAAATCAAAATATGATCATTTACAACAATTAAAAAGTGTTATACCATTAGATTGCCATGAATTCTATGACAACCTGCCATACAGTGATACCTAAATAATATCTTCCGTTTATTAATAAGAATCTATAAATGTGATCAGGTTCATCCTTTATTGTTGATTAATTTAGTTATTTTTTTTAGTGTCAAGACGTAGAACGGAACGCCGCTTGAAAGAGGCGGTTGAAAGAAGCCTCGTCCTCGAAGGGTTGTCACGCTACTGACGGTTAATCAAAACATTTTTGTAACGTTAAAAAATATATGTTATACGCGCAAGAGTTGTATATTCTCATTTTAAAACTCTCAACAAGAACCCCAAACATTGGTGCTTCGAGTCGGATCTCAAAATGTCGAAACCAGAACTTATAGTACCACTACCGGTATCACCACTTGGAGATCCAACGACGCAGTTAATCAAGGAGTTGACCAAACAAAGAGGATCCCTGAAAGGCCGCCTTACCAAGTTATCTGCCTGTGTTAATTCGTACAAGGATCAGGTTTTAGACCGAAATAAAAGAATGGAATTAAACTTAAGAATTAAAGGTGCAATTAATATATTTTCAGATTTTAATCAAGTGCAAAATAAGCTAGATGAGGTTCTTCCTGAGTCTCAAAGTGATGAGCAACTTGACGAGAGGGAATCGTTTGAATGTAAGTACTATGGTATATTAGCGCAGGCAAATTGCATTTTAGACATAGATTGTGATTCACCTAATGTACAAATCAGTGAAGACAGTTTGAGTGTGCATCAGTCAGTTAAATTGCCTACAATTAATTTGCCTACTTTCGATGGTAGCTATGATCAGTGGATAGAATTTAAGAATACGTATATATCACTAGTTCATACCTCTAAAGACATAAGTAATATTCAAAAGTTTCACTATCTTAAGTCATCTTTAAAAGGTACGGCTTCATTAGTTATAGACTCCCTTGAATTTACCTCTGGTAATTACTATACCGCTTGGGAATTGCTTATGAATAGGTATAACAACAGTAGGCTTCTTATTCATAATCACATAAAAGCTCTGGTTAATCTTAAGCACCTAACGTATGAGTCACCTATATTATTACGGAAATTAATTGATACTGTACTTAAAAATCTAAGATCATTAAAGTTATTAGGCGAGCCCACTGAGCATTGGAATTCCATAGTTATTTACTTAATTGTTACTAAACTTGACAGCTCCACTGAACGCGAATGGGAGCAGTATAGGAGTGATATTTTATTACAAGAACACAAAAAGAAAGAAGCTCAGAAGTCTAAAACACGAATAGAAGTAGATGATTTGTTACAATTTCTAAAATCAAGGGCGGATATGCTTGAAACATTACAAGCTTCACATACAAAACACAGTTACGAGTCTAAAATTAACACTAAAACTTCACATAATATTTCTAAAATTCACTGCAATTTAACTACGTCAAAACACGATAAATTTAATAAAAAACAATGCCCTTATTGTAAAATCGATCACTACTTATATTCGTGTCAAAAATTCCTAGATTTAACTATAGATGATAAGATTAATTTCATAACTAATAACAAATTATGTAAAAACTGTTTGCGTCCCGCACATAGCGCAGAGACTTGTAAGTTTGGACCGTGTAGGAAGTGCAACGCTAAGCACAACACGATCATTCATCGCGAGCATAGCCGCAGCCCCACTGAGGGACGGAGGTCGCTGCTGCCGGCGCACGAGCAAGGCGAGTGTAGTAGTGATCCTCCTCAATTAGTTCAACGCACACAAATGCAATCCTATTCATCGCAGGTGACTATAGGTAATGTAGACGTACAAGCCGCGCAGTCGTCGCTTACTAGCCCTGTTTTGCTTTCAACCGCGTTAATCAATATTGTAGATGAATTAGGGAATGCAATTACTTGCCGCGTTCTACTAGATAGTGGCAGCCAATGCTGTTTTATTCGAAAATCACTATGTGATCAAATTAACGCGCCAGTAGTACAGTCCATTCAAAAAATACAAGGAATTGGTAATTCTATCACGCAAAGTTTCCAATCCTGTAAAATTAATATTCGTTCCTTAGACGGGGAATATACAACTTGTTTACAATGTTACGTATTGCCAAAAATAGTCGCTAGTATGCCGTCTATACCTATAAACATAAATAAAATAATAATTCCTAATAATATTACGCTAGCAGATCCCTCGTACCTAGAAGGTAATCCGATTGATATTTTGATAGGTGCTGATCATTTTTGGGAATTATTATGTGACGGAAAAATACGTCTCGAGTGCGGCCCTTACCTACAAAATACTAAACTAGGTTGGATAGTGTCGGGACCGATAAGTACATTCGCGTGTTCTAACAACACTGTTTGTTGTAATTTGTCGCAAAATATAGATTCACAATTACGAAAGTTTTGGGAGATTGAAGAAGTTCCCGATAGATGTCGCATGTTGTCTGATATTGAACAAAATTGTGAGAATCATTTTATAAAAAATACTAAACGCAATAACGAAGGCCGGTTTATTGTTTCGATTCCTTTTAAAGATTCGCCAGCTATGTTAGGTGAATCATACACACAAGCGTATAAACGTTTTGTTTCTCTCGAGAAAAGACTTTCTCTTTCACCGACTTGTAAACAATTATATAAAGAATTTATAGATGAATACATTAAATTAGGTCACATGAGTCGTGTTTACACTTATAATAATATACATTATTTCATGCCGCATTTTTGTGTGTTTAATGAAAATAGTACAACTACAAAATTGCGGGTTGTGTTCGACGAGAGTGCGCAATCAACAACTAATAAATCTTTAAATGATTTGCAGATGGTCGGGCCAGCCATTCAAGGCGATTTATTTTCTATTCTATTGAGATTTCGCGAAAATACTTATATAGCCTGTGCCGACATCGAGAAGATGTATAGGCAGGTGTTAGTCGTGGAAAATCAACGCGACCTCCAGCTTATATTATGGCGAAGCAATCCAGATGCACCCATCGAGAGCTATAGATTGAATACGGTGACCTACGGGACTGCGTCGGCGCCTTTTCTAAGCGTGAGATGTTTGCGACAATTAGCTATCGAGTGCAATGACCTTGACGTTAAACGAATAATAACACAGGACTTTTATGTTGATGATATGATTACGGGGAGCAATAATAAGCATGAATTATTAGAATTATGCGAAAAAACTACTAAAGTTTTAGCTTCGGGTTGCTTTCCTCTTCGTAAATGGTTATTTAATTTTGAACGGGATAATGTACAATCGGAAACACAAGTGTTTAAAAATCTTTCATTAGGTGAACAATCACAGTCAAAAACACTTGGATTGAGTTGGCTTAGTCACTCTGATCAGCTTAATTATCAAACTAAAATTGATGTTCACCCTAATAAGATAACGAAACGTGGTATATTATCGATTATATCTCAAATTTTTGATCCCTTAGGCTTGTTAAGCGCGACTATAATATCTGTTAAAATTCTATTACAAAAATTATGGTTGTTAAAGATTGATTGGGACACAGAGTTACCTCACGATGTGTCACATGAATTTAATAAGTTTTTAAATAGTCTCAATGAACTTTGTAACATACGTATACCGCGCCATGCATTTGCTAGGTCTCACATTCGTTCAGAACTACACATTTTTACCGATGCCTCTCAAGTAGCTTACGGGGCATGTGCATACGTACGTACCTTTACGCAAGAAGGTGTTACAATAAGGTTGTTATGCGCTAAGGGCAAAGTAGCCCCCTTAAAAACTTTAACTGTTCCTAGGCTTGAGCTGTGCGGCGCTATAACGGGAGCTAGGCTTGCTGTGAAGATAATTGAATCGCTCCGTTGTCAGTTCGATGACGTCATACTCTGGAGCGATTCAACTATCGTTTTAGGGTGGTTACGTATGGCACCTTATCAATTAAAAACATATGTACAGAACCGGGTAGTCGAAGTACAGGAGCTGACGCGTGACTTTATATGGAGGCACGTCGCAACACACGATAACCCAGCTGATTTAGTGTCACGAGGTACCGATTTATCGACATTAAAAGACCTAGGGTTGTGGTGGGAAGGCCCAAGTTTTCTTCACGATCCTAATTTTACGTCACGTTCAGCTCAGGTACATACGACCATGATAAACGCAGACAATCTACCGGAAGTTAAATGTTTAAGTATACAAAGTAACACCTTTGGTGATTGTAATGATTTATTTCCATTTTCCAGGTTCTCGCGGTTCAACCGCATCCAACGCACCATGGCATACGTTAAACGTTTTTTATATAACACGCGTAAGACAAACACAAAACGAACGGGTGCGTTGAGTGTGGATGAGCTGCGAGACGCTGTTAGCACGCTTGCTTTGTTGTCGCAGCGCGAATCGTTCCCTGAGTATGATACAATGTATAAAAATAAAGCAAAAACTAAAAGTAATTTAAAAAATTTAAATATATTTATGGATGAAAATAAATTATTAAGAGTAGGGGGAAGATTGTCTAACGTTTTTCAATTCGATTATAATAAAAAATATCCTATTCTACTTTCATCTAAACATCATTTTACTTACCTGTTATTTCGCCATGAACACATAAAACTGTTACACGCAGCACCACAGTTGTTATTATTTACCATTCGGGAAACGTGGTGGCCAGTCAGCGGTAGGAATCTTGCCAAGAGGGTTGTGCACGAGTGTGTTGTTTGCACGCGGTTTCGTGGCAAGACTCTGTGTCCACTGATGGGCAATTTACCAACTAAGCGACTAGCTATAAGTTTTCCATTCGCAGTCAGTGGTGTTGATTATTTTGGGCCGGTGCTCATACTAAATCGAAAGGGCAGAGGTGCAAAATTAACAAAAGCGTATGTTAGTTTATTTATTTGTTTTACAACTCGAGCCATCCATCTCGAATTAGTGGGTGATTTGTCTACTGATGCATATTTGCTTGCGCTCAAGCGATTCATCTCACGTCGAGGTAAACCAGCAGAAGTATTCTCGGACAATGGAAGAAACTTCACTGGCTTAATGACAGAATTTTCAAAATTTTTAAATAATTGCGCAGATAATATTAGAGATTATGCTATTAACAATAATATTAAATTTAGTTTCATTCCCCCCTATTCCCCTCATTTTGGTGGTCTATGGGAAGCGGGGGTGAAGTCATGTAAGCATCACCTTAAAAGGGTGCTAGGCAACGCTCATTTTACATTTGAAGAGTTTAGTACAGTCTTAACACAGGTAGAAGCTGTCCTGAACTCCCGTCCTATTTCTCCTATGTCAGCGGATCCCAATGATTTTTCCCCACTCACTCCTGCCCATTTCTTGGTTGGTCGTCCACTGACGTCGCCTGCTAGTGAAGACTATGAGCAAGCTGCACTTCAGCGACTCACGCGGTACCAACGAGTTGAGCAAGTCCGACAGCACTTTTGGACCCGCTGGTCAAAAGAGTACGTTTCGGAGCTACAAGTTAGGACAAAGTGGATGAAGAGTGGAGATTCATTAAAGGAAGGCACTCTTGTCCTTATCAAAGATGACAACAGCCCTCCGTTAAAGTGGAGCATGGGCCGGATCGTATCTACGTTCCCTGGGAAGGATGGAGTTTCTAGAGTTGCTGCCATTAGAGTCGCATCCGGCGCAATTACACGGCGCGCCTTCTCTAAAATTTGCCCGCTACCTCTGGATGCAGCGGACAACGTAAACTCTTGGAAGTTGGAGCTTCCAAGGCCGGGGGCATGTCAAGACGTAGAACGGAACGCCGCTTGAAAGAGGCGGTTGAAAGAAGCCTCGTCCTCGAAGGGTTGTCACGCTACTGACGGTTAATCAAAACATTTTTGTAACGTTAAAAAATATATGTTATACGCGCAAGAGTTGTATATTCTCATTTTAAAACTCTCAACAAGAACCCCAAACATTTAGTTAAAGCGTTATTGTCGATTAGTAAAACTTAATTATCAAGAAGTCTTGTACAAAGTTTTGTTGATTTTTTTAATAATTTGATTTTAATTCTTATGTACAAATGTCTGATATTATTTATAATTACGTAAATGAAACCACATTTAATTTTGGTTTTTAAGACTTGTGATATTAGATTTAAACTACCGTTGATACTGTCGTGTTAGTACTATCAATGTTTATAAGAGAAATTCAAAGAGATTTTATAGAAAAAGTTTATTTTGGTTTTTTACGTTTGTTTAATCATTTTTTTGTTATTATATGGTTAAAATAATATTATTTGTGTCATTTCAAAACCGCGTAACTTTCTCTTAGGTTCCAATGTGATAATTTTATGGTCAAATCAAATCCGCGTAATTGTCCTAGGGTCTAAATTATTTATTTTAAGGGAATACTCTTCCTAACAAGAGATAGAACACATAAATATTTACAATCTGTTTAAAAATGAGCTCACAATACGTTTAAATAAAAAACTTATTAAGTTTTAACCTTCCCCTGTAAAACTGGATCTGTTGCAGATACGCGGCCTTTACGTATGGTAGATTCGCGGATTTGCACTATCCCCGACGATAGGTATTATGGTCTGACTATTAATAATTTAAGACGTTTAGCATTTGAGTACGCTGATGCTAATAAAATAGACCAAGATTTGATAAAACATGTAAAATGGCAGGACGTGACTGGGTGGAAGGTTTTTTAAAGCGTCATCCCGAATTAACTTTACGCCAGTCAGCACCCACAAGTTTGGCTAGAGCTATGGGATTCAATAAAATTCAAGTGGACCGTTTTTATAAAAACTTGAAAGGGTTGTATGAAAAATATAAATTCAAACAAGGCGCATTTATAATGTCGATGAGACCGGAATAAGTACTGTACCTAAAAAAACTCCTAAAGTTGTTACTACCAAAGGTAAAAAAGTAGTAGCTAAGATAGTGACATCAGATCGAGGGACCACAATCACTGCTATTTGCTGCATGAGTGCCACTGGCCATTATGTCCCGCCAGCATTTATATATCCGAGAAAGAGACCCAAAAATGATTTGTTAGATGGTGGCCCTGCACAAAGTATTTGCATGGTCTCCGACAGTGGTTTCGTCAACACGGAGCTATTTATTAACTGGTTACATCACTTCAAAGATTTTAGCCATCCTTCAACAGAAGATCCCGTATTGCTGCTCTTAGATAACCACACTTCTCACGTTAGCTTAGATGCCGTGAAATTTGCTCGTGAAAACAATATTGTGATGCTTACGCTGCCACCACACGGAAGTCATAAATTACAACCTCTTGATAGGAGCTTTTTCAGCCCTCTTAAGGGTAAATATGCTATAGAATGTGACAAATTTATGTCAGAAAATTCAGGGAGAGGCATTGGTCAACAACAAGTGGCGCGCTTATTTAATGAAGTTTACAAGAAAGTGGCTACATTAGGCAATGCTGAATCTGGCTTTAGAGTAACAGGGATATACCCCTACGACGATGACTTATTTGATGAAACAGAGTTTGCTCCATCATTAGTCACAGATCTATTGCCCCGAAATCATGATATTAGCAATATTCATGATTCACTTTCACCTAATCAACTTTTGGAAGCTTCTCAGCCTCTTCAAAACCAACTCCTTGTAGAAGCTCAAAGCTATCAGAAAAATGATAATTTGGGTAAAAGTCAAAATCAAGCAATGCCGTTGAATTTACTTTCGGATATTACTTATAGGCAAAATGAAGAAAACAGAGATGATCTAGATATCACTGATTGCGAATCTCCTTCAGTATTAGATGATTACAAGGAGCCTGAGAATATGGAATCCCCATTAAAAGATGACTTTACAAGTGATGTTACAAAGTTACTGAATTTTGATTCTGACTGGCCAAATAAAGAAAAAGAACTATTAGAAGAAACCTCTTCGTCTATCGTTATTGGTGCTTTGGCTAATTCCGGTGATGATTCTAATCCAAGAAAGACTAGTGTTAAAACTACCGATTATGTGCCAGTCACAAAGCTTTCGCCTCTTTCTCGAATGAAAGGAAAAAGAAATACCAGAGGTAAAGTTGCAATGCAGTCTCAAGTTTTCACCTCCAGCCCCTACAAAAACCAGTTGGAAGAAAAAAAGCAGCAAGAATCAAAAAAGAAGAAGTGCGTACCATCAAAATTGGCATTGGATTCAAAACTTTCAAGTTCTAAAAAGAAGATATCCGCAGCAAAAAGAGTAAAAAAATCGACAAATCCGAAACCATCTATGGCATCAACCTCTAAAGAAATAGAATACTTTTGTCCTCTGTGTAAGGAAAAATATTCAGAGCCGAATACAGAAGAATGGATTCAGTGTATGTATTGCAAGGATTGGTGGCATGAGGACTGCACTGCATACGAAAGGGGTGTGTTTGTGCGATAATTGTGCTGATATTTCTTAAAAGAACATGATTAAGTTTTTTCATAGACGATTAGACTACTTTTGACATGAGTGTTTTGTTTATTATGATTGAACTAATGTTATCTTTAAATTTGTTCCTAAGAGAAATTACGTTGATCTCATTAAGTTAATCTTGAATACTTTAAATGGTATAAGTATTGTTGTTTAAAAGTAAAAATCTAATAAATATTTCAGTTTTTTTATTTTTTATTTAGTACTGGATAAAAAATGTTGACCATAATATTAAATAAAAAATTTAACTTGCAAGATGTGTTTATTTTGATCGCAGCGAGCAAATGCGCGTACTTACCCCATATGCGTATACTTACCCCGCAAGGATGCGCACAGTTACCCGCAATGCGGGTCAAGTGGGCGCATCCCGATTTTTGCAAAAAAAATACTTCCATAAAAAAAGATATTATGATTTTCGGTTTTGTTTCTATTACAACTTAGAGACTATTAAATGGTCTATCTCTATGCAATGTTTTAATATTCTTAACTCCTTTATTTTACATGTAGTGAGCCCTTAACTACCAATTTGCGCACACTTGACCCGAATGACTCTACCAGTCTTCACCATCACCGACTAACACACTACCACCACGAGACTCTCCTTACACACAACCACCACGAGACTCTCCTTACACACAACCACCACGACACTCTCCTTACTCACAAACACCACGACACTCTCCTTACACACAACCAACACAATCTTCTACACCAGATCCTACTAATGACATTCATAACATTTCTGATGCTGACCACTCTCTCAACGAAAATGCAATAACTATACACTCTGAAAAATCGATTAAAGAATCGATTAAACTTAAAGGTATAGATCCCAATGTGAATCGACCCAGACTGAAGGTAATTTCCAAATCAAAATAAAATTGAAAGATAATAAATCCATACCATTAAAATTCAATGTAGTCCAAAACATCAATCTGCCTTATGATGGCATCATAGGCACCGACTTCCTAACCGCCTTTGGATGCAAGAAAGATTATACACATGATATCTTAAGAATAGGAAAGTTAGACCTTAAACTACATTTTTCTGAACCTTTCTTCGTCATTCCACCTCGTACAGAAGCTGTTATCGAATGCTCGATTCAAAAAACTGATCCTTAAGGAGGTATCATTATGGATCAACATATTTCTGATAATTTACTCATATCTAATTGCATCGTAAAAACAAAAGAAAATAACCGCGTTAATTTAACTGTCGCCTATACAGGATGACTGGTTAATTACTATCAATATTTAAGGAGAATACTCGGTACATGATTCTCATTCGAATTATGTAAAAAAAATAGGTACTTAATTTTTGACCAAATTTCCGTATAAATAAATAAAGTGTGGACACGTTCCCAGCCTTGCCGGCGGCGCGTGCGGCGGCGTGGTGTGTGTCGCTACCCCCAACCCCCGCCCCGTGGCTAATTAGTCGGGCGAGCGCCGCCGTAAGGTCTGAACGTCCGTCTTCCCGCGCGCGCGCCTAGCGATCGATCTTACGCGTATACCTAATCTGTCGTGTGTGCGTGTCACCCGTTATTACTTATTAGTAATTAAGTATGGCTTATCAATACACAAATGCAGAATACTTGGACATGGTTCGTGCGTATGCGCGTGCAAATGATAGCTTGCCGGGCGCAATCAATTTGTACCGGGAGATGTTCCCCAATCGTCGAGTACCTACGGCCAGCGTCATCTTAAACGCTAATCAAAGATTACGAGACTTCGGACAGTTCCATGTTCCAACACATGCCCAAGGACGAGGTGGAGCAGCATACCCTGTCTTCCTACAAGAAGACATTTGAGAACAACCCAGTAGCAAGTACTCGAAAGGCTGCTAGAAGATTTGGTGTATCTCAGTGGACTGTGTGGAATCTACTTCACAAAGAAGGGCTACACCCTTATCATTTTCGACCTATTCAAGAACTCAGTGCCAACGATCATGAGCCGCGAATAAATTTTTGTCGGTGGTTTTTGCAAAACACTGACAAAAACATATTGTTCACGGACGAAGCTACGTTTACTAAGGTATTTTTAACGTACACAATGAACATTGGTGGAGTCATTCCAATCCATACGTTACGCGACAGGACGCTTATCAACACAGGTTTAGTGCCCACACAGGGCTGGTGTTTTAAATAACTGTTTGTTAGGGCCGTATTTCATCGAAGGAAGACTCAATGCTGTGTCATACTTAGACATTTTAAACAGTGCGGTGAATGACATGCTCGATGATGTACCACTGAGCAATCTCCAAAACTTATTTTATCAACACGACGGAGCACCCGCGCACTATCAGACGCAGGTACGTGAGTACTTAAACAATACGTTTGGAGATCGCTGGATAGGGCGCGGAGGGCCTGTGCCATGGCCAGCTCGCTCTCCAGATCTCACTCCACTGGACTTCTATTTATGGGGGGAGGTAAAACGTCTTGTGTATGCTACAGAGTATGTCAATAGAGAGGAGTTGAAATTAAAAATCACTAGTGCTTTCGAAACTATTAAAAGTGACCCATTCGTATTAAATCGTGTGAAAGACAATATGCGTAAAGGAGCTCACTTTGAACATTTGTTAAGGTTAGTGTAGTTATGTAGGTAAATAGGTAGTTTAATGATTGACAATTGTTGTAAATAGGTATGATTCCATTTTTAAATACGCCGGAAATACCAAGATAGGTAAACAGTTCATATTATTTTTTGTGTCAAGTTCACACCATTTACCTAATCAATAAATTGGTTGCTTAAACGAATGAAATATCTTGGTATTTTTGCCTGTCCTAAGCTAGGATTAAAGTATGAAGGGAATTGGATCATTTTTGTTTATCTAAGGTAGCCTGCTACCCTGTTAACACGCGGCGGCGCGCGGCGTTTGGATGTAGGTAAACTACCGCGCGATAACTAAATGTACCTACCTACATAACTGTTTTGTGTCGATAACGCAGCTAGGGTGTTCACACTGTATCAGCACTTTGTAAGACGCCGTCGTTGAAACAAGATTAGTCCCGAAAAGGACTGTTTTTATTATTACGTCATGTTCGATTGAAACAAGAAACGGCACGCAAGATAGCTCTGATAAGAACTGTTTTTGGATTCGTGTATCTTCATATCTCTTCAAGCATCTTCATCTTTCTTCAACACTTCAAGAACTTCACTTCACAACACATGGCGAGTCGACACGGCGATCTTCGGTGCAGTCGTCCTTTCTCCGCGCAACGCTCGAACAAAATGGCCGGCGCGACGTGCCGGAGCGTTATTTATAGCTACGGTGTCGCGGGTATGCGAACTAGCATGATGCGCGCGCAGCTCGGCGCGTGACGTCAGCGTGCGCGAGCAGGACGGAACGACATCTCCCGCCTCTTTTGTTACTTATTGTTTTTGTATACTGTTTTTTAATTGGCCAATTGATTTTGCAATTTTTGTATATATACCGGTGCAATTTTCGATTAAATCATTCATTCGACCACTCATCAAGAGTATTATTCAAGAAGCCTAAACTGTCCTCTAAAACACGATGCGTAATTAATTACATAACTTTTGGTTAACTTTACTTAGAAGTTTATTAATATTTATGTTATATTAATTTTTATTTTGTCATATATGATCGTCAAATATCACGTCCTCAAGTATCAATAGTAATTCACCAGTCACCCTGTATATTAGAAATCCAATCAATACGAACACCCAAGAAGTGGTCAACCGAACTGACGAGGTAATTAAATTAAGGAAGAGAAGGATGTCCTTATAGAACTCTGTTCCCAATATTCCGATATTTTCTATTTGCCGAACGATCAGCTAACCTATACTTCAGCCCTTAATCATCAAATTAAGACGAGTAGTGATATCGCTGTCCACACCAAATCGTATAGAATTCCAAAATGCCACAAGAAAGAGGTTGAAACTCAAATTAATAAGATGCTTGAACAAGACATCATAGAGCCTTCATCATCACCTTGGAGTTCGCTAATTTGGATAGTGCCCAAAAAGTTAAACCTTCAGGGCCAACGTAAATGGCGAATCGTCATTGATTATAGAAAATTAAACGACATAACTATTGGATAAACTTACCCTATTCCACAAATAACCGAAATTCTTGACCAATTAGGACATAGTAAATATTTCTCAACATAACCCCAAGGCCACTTCCGATTCAATAGAATGCCTTTTGGGCTTAAAAACGCCCCATCTACATTTCAAAAACTTATGAACAACTGTCTTTCTGGCCTTCAAGGTTCACGATGTTTCGTCTATTTAGAGGACATCGTCATCTATTCTCATGACCTGAGTTCCCACATCGAAAATCTAAGAGCTGTCTTCGATAGAATCCTTGATTTTAATCTAAAACTTCAACCGGAAAAATGTGAGTTCCTAAGGAAGGAAGTTGCCTATCTAGGGCATATTATCAGTGAAGATGGTGTCCAACCAAATCCAGACAAAACCAAAGCCGTATGCGAATTTCCAGTTCCCCAATCTCCAAAAGACATCAAATCTTTTTTGGGTTTGACATTATATTACAGTAGGTTCATACCAGATTTCGCCAAGCTGACACATACAAAATATCGAAACAGCTTTAGGAACCACAAGAGGTTTGTGTTCTCAAACTTATATTATTCAAGCTGATGCAGAATGTAAAAGTCTGTTGCATTAACAACGCGCTTTCAAGATATGTGGAGAGAGTTTGCATCCATTTCGCAACTAATACATAATAGAATAAAACGTAATGCATGGATTAGAAGTATAGGAACAATCCTAAAACAGACTTATGGTACTCTAGATGAAAACGATGGTCTGAAATACGATGAGGCGATAATATCCTTGCAAAATAATGAAAAGCAGTTGACTTCACTGATGAAAGAAAATATCTAAGTTACTACTTCAATATTAACATATTATAATGATACCTTGCATAAAATTAAAAATAATGAAGCCAATCTTGGTGAAGCTATCGACAAGCTCTCTCTTAGTATCAAGAATATTTCTGAAATAACTAACGGATTACAAATACTTGCTAATATAAACTAACTACTTGATATCCTAGAAACATCAATACTTACTTTATCATTTCAATTAAAAGATATAACCAACGCAATTTTATTTAGTAGTCAAAATATTCTGCATCCTGCAATAATCACACCAAGTCAATTATACAAAGAACTCGCCGATAACTACAGACGTTTACCAAACGACCTCGAATTGCTTTTTGCTTTAGATATAAGTTCTAGCCATCTTATTTTAAATATATCTAAGTTAGTTTGTTACTATGTTAATAATAAGATTGTTTTTGTTCTACAAGTGCCACTGGTCCAAACCAAGGAATATGTATTATTCCATAGTGTTGCAATGCTTACACCTTACAGACGGAAGAACTCAGTTCATTTAGCTTAATCATACCCAATAATAAATATATAGCAATGACCAAAGACAAATCCTTTTACTGTATATTCGACACTCTGCAAATTTGCAAATCAGTAAGCCCAGGAAACTTCATATGCGACATCGAAAATGTGTATTCCACTGACACGAAACCCACCTGTGAAAGTGAATTGTTAGCAAAAGTGATATGTGAAAATCTATAACAGTGCGAAACAAAAATCATAGTGGGAAATCTGGACATTTGGAAATCGTTGACGAACAATAAGTGACTCTTCATACAATCGGAACCTAACAAAATTTCTATTGACTGTCTTAATTCTAAATTGTATGAAACAAACATTTTAGGTACAGGCATTATTAGCATCCCTAAGGATTGTATCGGATATTGTAAAAGTACTACACTAATACCAAAATATATTGTTTTAAATATTACCTCACCTATAAATCATATTCCTGACTTTAGCTTAATCAACGACACTTGCTGTAACCTAGATAATAATATAGCAAGTAGTGTGTCTCCTATCCATTTACAAAATATAGATTTAGACGATTTTAATTCTGAAAATAAAAATAAAATGAAAACTCTTTTAAATTATTTAAATCCTATGGAAAAAACATTAAGCCGTCATATAATTAGATATGGGACTCATTACTCTGTTTCTATAATCGTAGTATTAGTTTTTATCCTTCTATTTCTAGGTTATTTAATAATTAAATTAATTATTTAAACTTATAATTTTTGTTATAAATTCTTTCTCTGGTTACCATTACCCCAATTGATCTTATTACCCCTATATCTGGTACTCATTACCTTGGGTAATGGGAGCCAAAGTAACTTTTACCAAAATTGGTCATAAATGTCTTTGTTTGATTTATTTCTTAATTTATTTGTTGTTATCATAAGGCTGATTAGTTGTACCGTAAGAAACGAACAAAAACTATTATAAAAAGTATGTTTGTCAAAGTAATAGGAGTTTTTTCTTAAGTGGCGCCAATTCCCCCGTGTTCCCCTACTCTATGGTAGATTTGTATTCTTTGTATTAGTATAAAAACCATTTGAAGGGCGTCGATGCTTTTCGTATAACAGAGAGTTCGGTTATCCTTGCGGATTGAATACTCCGTAAAATTTGCTCAGTTAATGAGTTGACATGCACGAATTATGATTCGGTGAATTATTTTCGTAGAAATTTCCGCAAATCCATCATAGCACATACTGGGCACATTTTTTTTAATAGAAATTCAAAAATGGCGTAGTCATCATAATGGACATGCAATTTTAGGGGTTTTTACTTACTTATATTTTGAGAGTTGGTAACACTGCCCCGCGCACCGCCGTTACGGACCACGCGACGACGGAGATAGCACGTGCTGTAGAAGTTTTTTTCGTCACTCCTTATAATTTTTCGTGTACTTTCGGATAGAAGTAGGGAAGAAGTGGGTAATGGGAGTCAGTGGGCAGTCGTGGTGACTACAATAACTCGAGAAACAAAATGCGCTCAGTCACAAAACGAGAATTTTTTTTTTGAATGGCTACAATATTTCACTGCGCATACTAAGCCGTCACCAGAACAACCCATTCTACTAATACTAGATAATCATGCCAGCCACATGTCACTACAAATCTTTGAGCACTGCAAAAAAAATAACATACATATGCTTTCACTGCCTCCGCACACATCACACCGCATGCAGCCGCTTGATGTCACATTTGTTGGGCCTTTTAAAGCTGCTTACAAGAGAGTGTGACTTATTTTTAAAATCTCGGCTTGCAGAAAAAATAACACCTTATGATGTGGCAGCGCTATCAAAGAAAGCATATGAAGCTGTGGCATCTATTAACAAAGGAGTGTCTGGATTTCGAGCAACAGGTATATTTCCAGTCAACCCTGGTGTTTTATGCGATGAAGACTTTTTACCTGCTGAAATACTTACAAACACTACAGACTCTATTGCAACTGTACCCATGCTTGCATCTACAAACTTTATGGCTATGCCAAGTACACCACCGGTGGACCCTGCTGTATCGGTCCCCACGCTTGTTTCTGCCAGTTTGAGTGCTTTGAACACTGCTCAAGCATATACTCCGGCATTGCCATTTGCCACTCCACCTAGCCAAGTCGTTGCACAAACTTCACCATCCCTAATTGCAAATTCTAGTTCCTTCTTTGCATCAACCACTCCAGTAATGCCAACCATTCCGCAATTGTTAACACCTCCAATCGCATCCACTAGGTCTGTTTTGCTATCGCCGATTCTTCCACAAAAAAATATTGTAACCTCACATACAGCTTTTGAAAGATTGCTTCCAATTCCTGAACAAACACCATGTGTCAAAACGAGAAAGGGTGGAATTAAGCAACATGCAAAAGTTTTAACGTATACACCATTAAAAGATAGTCTTTTAGAAAAAGAAAATAAGAAAAAAGAGAAAGCAGAGAAAGAGAAATACAAAACTGAAGGTAAGAAGGCAAAAAAAGGTAAGAGAAAAATGGAAGACAAAATAACTACTCCGAAAGCAAAGAAAACGCAAAAACAAAGAAACAAGGCTAAAAGACGTGTTTTACAAGACATCCAATCGACCTCCGTAGTCAGATTCAAGCCTCCATAACATTTGTGACGACGATGAAGATGATAGCCTGGAAAATAGAGATGAGATTGGTACTAGTACCTGCCTTATTTGTACAGAGTTCGGGCGCAACAAAGAGATCTGGTACAGATGTACGGTGTGTGGGCTGTGGGCACACGCAGACTGCACCGGATGTGATTCAGCAGAAGGATATGTGTGTGACAACTATTAGAATCTTTTGACTCCCATTACCCAATGCGTGACTACAATTACCCGCATTTGTGGGCAATAGTGGTCAAAGTGATTTTTTTCTTTAAGACTTATAATTAAGAAAGTTGGTCACCAAAGTAAATGAAACTCGTCAGACTGATAGTTGATTAAGTAAACTATGTTAAAAACTTATATTAATAAATATTACTACAAAGACCTGTGTTTTGGAAAGATTATTGCTTAAGTGACTCCCATTAACCACTCCTCCCCTAAGTAATAATGTATTTATATTGTAATTCTTTGAAAATAAAACACAAAAGAAAAAAAAATACAGAGACGTATTAAAAACAGCACTCTATTATTTTCACATCAAGGCCTTTAAAGGAGCAGTTAGAGGAAAAAGAACGCTGCAGAGAAGAAAGTTAAAGAAAAGAAAAAAACTAAAGAAAGGTCTGTCAAGAGAAAAGTTTTGAGCAGTAGCTAAAGTAGTAAGGATGAAGATAACAATATGAAAAGCAAGAAGAAAAAGGTCAGGCAAAGAAAAAAGAAAGACAAAGAAAAGTTTAAGAAATGTATCGACAGCAGCAGTAAAGATAGTGTGGATGATAGGCGCCTAACTCAAATGTGCGATGATGATGAAGATGACGATATAGAGAATAGTGATAGCACGGGATATGCCTGTATTTTTATGCGATAGCTTATATCGTTTTCATAATTGAAGGGGTCAGGGGAAAAACTACTTTTGTCCACTTTTTATATTTTTTCCACTAGCAATACCATCTGAAAGTACATTGCTGTCACTATATCCTCCCAAAAATAAACAGGACAATAAAATCCGGAGTCACGAGTTATTTTGTTTTTAAAATACAGGTACTGGTTTATAACACCCATAGTCCGTTACGTTCAGGAAAAAAATAACTGTTGTCCATGGTCCATGACAGTGACACTTTGAGGTTATATTTTGAGAGGTTATGAGTTAATGGGTGTTAAGAGTTGGACTTCATAATAACTATTAAAAGTGTTATTATTCTAGTTGTTTGTGTGTTATTTTAACGAAAATGTCAAACGAAGAAGTGGACAGTCTAATCTATGAAAAATCTAGCAAGAAAAGAAAAACATTTGGACGAATTTCGGAAGCAATTAAAAAGATGAAGCTACAAAGCCATGAAATGGGTGAAAATTGCTTATGTAAAAGATATAAATCTTTTGATGTGATAAATGAAAAACAAAGTAGGAATGTCTTAAAGAGTTTTAATCTTCTTCCGTCTCGGGATGCCCAAAATTTATATCTGTGTGGTCTTATTACTCTTTGTGAGGTACAGCGAAGGCGGCCAAGAAAAAATGAAGATGATGTAAATTTACATGCAGCAGCTTATGCCTACCGCATTAGGATAACTGAAAATAATGAAGCCAAAGATGTTCCTGTTTGTTTTAAAGGATCCATTGCGATACATGGTATTTCTGAACAAAGGTTAAAAACTTTAAAGAAATCTTTGCATCTGTCCAGTCTGGACATGCACCTTTGGACAAGCGAGGCAAACACACCAACAGACCAAGGAAACTTACAGAAGATATAAGGTAAAATAAAAGGTAGAAAAATAAGGTAATGGAGCACATTAGATCTTTTCATGGCCGTAAAAGTCATTATAGTCTTCATGAGTCATCTAAGATATATCTTTCTGAAGAATTGAATGTGAAGAAATTGTACAATATGTTTCCAAATAAAGACTTACTGTCTTATGAGTCATACAGAAATATCTTTGTAAATAATTTTAATATTGGTTTTGGCTACCCGAGATCAGATACTTGTGGAGCTTGTGATGAGTTTAAGGCAAAACTAAAAGGATTACAAATTGACTTGAAGAACACAAGTGATATTGAAAAAAAGAGTGTAATTGAAAAGAAGATAAGAGATTTAGAGACTGAAAATAAAGTACACAGAGTTAAAGGAGAGGTGTTCTATCGCAGAAAAAGAGAAACTAGAATTAAATGTCAATCATCTTCAACAAGAGAAGCGATTGCTATGGATTATCAGAAAAATTTAAGCATGCCAAACATAACTACTAATGAGATATACTATAAGAGGCAGCTAACCTTCAATTTATTTAACATTCATGTACTCTCTTCATCAGATTCTTATTTCTTTTGTTATGATGAGACCATTGCCAATAAAGGAGCAGATGAAGTTTGTTCTTTTCTCCATCATTATATCTTTACAAAACTCAATACAAATGTCAGAGAGCTGGTAATATTCTGTGATTCATGTGGTGGGCAGAATAAAAATTATTGCATGTTCAGATTTATCCATTATGTGGTTCATAGAGCCAGGCGTTTGGATATGATTAAAATGATATTTCCAATTAGAGGACAATCATACTTGGAGTGCGACAAAAATATGGCACTAATAAATCAGAAGGCACCCTGTGAAACACCAGATGACTGGAGAAAAGTAGTATCTGAGTCAAGAGCAAAACCTCCACCTTTTCAGGTTATTGATGTTGATCAGCCTTTAGTCAGATCTTGGACCAAGTTTTTAACACCAATTTATAAAAAGACATGCCCATTTTTATCTAGACCTATTCGTGAAATAAGAGTTGAGATTTCACATCCTCGCCTCATTTTCTACAGAAATTCTTATAATGGTCACTGGACATCCTCTGTTATGCTGGATTCAAAAAGAAAAAGAAGAAACTCAACACCTTGTGCAGAGCCTATTGATTCAGCAGAATTTATTCTGCCTGAACAAGCGTACAAGGACATTTTACCAATAAGTAAAGCAAAATTCCAAGACATTCAGTTGTTATCAAAATATTGCAACCCTGCAGCAAAACAATATTATTCAACAGTAAAATATAGTTAGGATTCAACTCATATTACATTAAAGTTACAATGTACCTCAGGGACATTGTTTGTTTAACCCCTGAATTTGGTGGACATAGGTTGTTTTTTTACTGATAAATCTGACTTTGAAGTTTTTTTTTATTGTAACCTCTAAATAAGCCAGGTTCAAAACTAAAAAAGTGTAACATTACATTAACAATAAACATATGTTTATAATAAAAAAGCATTTTTATTTATATGGCTTTAATTTATCATTTTATCCATGATCTAAACTGTTAATTAGTAATATCTCAGTGTGCTCATTAAGTGATAAAAGTTGTTTTTCCCCTGAACCCTTCTATTGTAAAAAAAAATATTAATACCAAAAAACTAAAATATAGCAAGGATTTTTTGTTTTCATCAGCAGGCAGATTCGGGAAATTTGAGAAGCGTCCATTTTGACGAGCCTTGAATTTCGCACTCATATTTGGTACATTTTAGTAATTATTTTTATAATAAAAAAAAACTATAATTAAAAAATATTGATGTGGGCATAATTCTAAAGTAATAAAGTTTATGAAAAAAACGCATTTAATCCTTTTTAGAATCACACGTATATTCCCTTTTGCGGCGTATATCAAGAGTTTAGTCGAAATTAAGAAATCTGGTTCCGTTGTTGTAGATGCTCGAATTGAATACATAAGGAATGTAGCGGAAAAGATTCTGCCAAGCAATTTTTATGTGATTTTATTTTTTATAAAGTCCAGCCGCTGGATCGTACTTTTATGGGACGCTTAAAACCTACTGTAGTGAAGAAGTTCGGGTGTTTCTCAGAGAAACTAAGGCTAAGTTCATATGGCCGCGCGGTACCGCGCGGAACTACGAACCGCGCGGCACAAGATCAATATAAACGATAATTATCGTCTACATTACCGCGCGGTACCGCACGCCAACGCGCGGCGCGCTCTGACCCGCGCGCAAGATCTAGAACCGCGCGCTGCCGCGCGGCACAAGTATTTCAAACCTGTATCGACCTGTTCAGTTGATCCGCGCGCCTTGAGACGGAAAGACACATAGATCGATGCAATGAGTACCGAAGATGACATTGTGCCTATCGATTTGCTTATCGACGAAATCGAAAAAAGAGATGCGATTTGGAATCTTAACTCTAAGGATTATTCAAATAAAATATTAAAAAGAAGGTCTTGGGAAGAACTAGTTTTAATTTTTTGCAAAAATGATGATTCCGAAGAAAAAAAGAAAAATTTGGGTAAGTATTTTTTTTAATTAGTTTTATTTATTTAAAATAAGTTTTATAAAATCATAGGTAGGTACCTATTACACCATTTTATCTTGCCAATCTAATTTACCTTCAGTAACAAAATAATTTGTGAATTTAGTTCGAATATTATCTACTTCATGGATTGCTCGTCCACTGTTAGTTGGATTCACATTAGGTAATGGCGCTGGATTGATCATATCATCCTGATTTATACCATCTCTCATCCTTACCAAGTTATGTAAAACACAAATAGCTTTGACGATATCAACAGCAAAATCTATCTTCACGTCTATTGGCCGGTGTAAGATACGCCACTTGTTACACATTATGCCAAATGTACATTCGACATACCTTCGTGCTAAAGAAAGGCGGTAGTTAAATATTTTTTTTTCTTTTGACAACATTTTACCACCATAGGGTCTCATCAAATTTTTAGTCATAGCGAAAGCCTCGTCAGCTACAATTACGTATGGTAGTTTAAATGCATCGCTCTCATTATTTGTGATAGATCTAGGCTCTGGTAAGTTCAACGAATTTTCTGAGAGTTTTTTGAATAATGACGTTTCCTTGAAAACACCCGAATCACTGTCTTTTCCGTAAGCTCCAACGTCTATCCATATGAAGCAATAGTTAGCATCACATAAAGCCATTAAAACTAATGAGAAAAAGTGTTTGTAATTGTAATACATTGATCCTGATTCTGGTGGCTGTATTAAACGAACGTGTTTGCCGTCCAACGCTCCAACACAATTTGGAAAATATGCTTTATTTTCAAATTGTATAGATATTTGTGTCCAGATTTCTTTTGTTGGTGGAGTTTTTAAATTTCTCCATAAAACTTGGCACACTTGCTTAATTATACCCGATATCGTAGACTTGCCAATTTTATAACCATATTGTAACTCTGCAAATGAAGAACCAGTTGCTAGGTACCTGTAACATAATAGTTATTTAAGATACACGTGCATAAAGTAGATCTTTACCGAATAAGTGCTACAGTGAAAACACAAGCATTGCGAGTGTTTACAGTGTGGCACGCGAGCATAAAGTGCATATGCTCACGTGCCACGATAAATATTCCATTTCTATTCCTACTCCTATTCCTCGTCAAATTCCTATTCCCATACCTATTCCTACCTCTACTTACTCCTATTCCTATTCCTAATTCTATGTCTATGTCTATTTCTTTTAAGTAAATCTTTACTGAATAAGTGCTACAAAGAAAACACATTCATAGCGAGTGTTTACAGTGTGGCACGTGAGCATAAAGTGCACAAAGTACAATTTGCATAAAGTAGGTCATAAGGACTCTTTATGCACCCGTATCGTACAACATTTTTCAATAGTTTTGCAATGAAAACTAATAATTAATTATTTACTTTCTAGGATCGATTTTGCAAAAATGGAAAAATTTACGAGATGCCTATGTAAAAGAACTTAAGAAAACAAAACATTTGAAGTCCGGTTCCTCAGCATCAACACCATCTTCATTTGCGTATTTCCAAAGATTGTCATTTCTTAAACAAGTTGTCCAGAAACGAAAAACTGACAACAGCCTTGATGTTGCGGAAGTTACAGAGAATCCTGATTTGGATAGTGCAGTTAACAGCAGCGGCGTTCAAGCTTCAACAGAAAATGTGCCCCGGAAAAAATTCAAACTTCACCCTGCCGATGAACATTTTGCAAATCTTTTACAACAAAGCATAAATACTCGAAATAATAATGCAGCAGAAAAGAAAGATGACGATGAAGATAAATTATTTTGTCTTTCATTGGTTAGGGAAATAAAAAAAGTTCCTGAAAACCGGCGTTTAAAACTGAAAATTGAAATTTATAATTTATTAGAACGATACCAAGCTACACGAGCACAGCCACTTGAAGATTTTAACTACCCGTCTACTTCATATAGCTCACAACGACCACCCAGAAACTATCATGCTTCATTTCAAAGTTCTCAATATAGCAACCCAATGCAGTACTCTGATAGAGAATCAACACAATATGGCTATACAACTAATTCATACACTTCACCTCCCACAAGTTCATCGCAAGCAACATCACCCCCGGGTGATGTTACTTGTGACCCGTCATACGAAGATTCTCAAGAATTAGATCTGTTCAATTAAACTTTAATTTGCCAAGAAGCCTCGCTCATAATTTCTTATTTTTTATAATTTTTACTGTGATTATGATTAATAAACAGTTAACTTACCGCAATGTTACAATGAGTTTTTCTTTTGGTGATATGCAATATCTTACAGCATTTTCACTGGATTTTAAATCATTTTCAATGAAATCGTATAAAAAATCAAAGGTTGCAACTGACATACGGAAATAATTAAAAAATTTTTCTTCATGTAACCTCAACTCAGGGTATAAGGTGACAAACAGGCTTGAAGAAAGTCTGTCACTTAATATTGGATGCACCCAGTATCGCCTTTGTCGTCTTCTGCGACGTCTCAGTCTTCTATATAAAATCCACAAGCAAATTGCCTCCTCCACGTCCATTGTTTATCAATGTTAATGCCAGACTGGCGCTCGTATATACCCTGTCATGTGAACTCTCACATCGCGCGGCGGCGCGCGGTGCTGCGCGGCCATATGAACTTAGCCTAATAGACCCTTAACACCAATTGACGTTGTCGACCTAATTGGAAAAGCCTACATTAAGTACCAAACTGGAGAAATTGCTGCCTATGGTTTCAGAGTTGGCGGCATATATCCGTTTAATCGAAATACACTACCGTCCATAAGTTTGTAATTACCCTAATTTTCGTCGACAGAAAAATTTTACCGCAATAAAACCATTAAAAACATTATTGTTATTGGAGATTAGTATTTTTACGACCGTACTAACAACAATATATAACAAAAACACTAATTTCTTATCAATTATCCATTGTTTTCAAAAATGACCAACGCACCTTTGAAGATTTCTTAGAATTGGCGATTTTAAGCATTGTTATAGTAATAGGTAACGTCTGAGCTTCGCAATATGAGTGTACATTTCAAAAATTGACAGTTTAGAGTTCAGTCTCACTTATGACGTTTACAAAAGTTTGCAAGCTCATAAAATGGTAAAAAGGTAACAGATTTCACTTGAACAGCGGAGTGCAGCTAGTGGACGTCGTCACTTCAAAGGGCATCATTCGTCGGGCTGTTCATAATCTCTGCCTACTGCCTGAACCTGAGTTTACACGAAATCCTGAGGACTTCGAGCGGGGGGAGGATGTTCGAGCCAAATAAAACCTCCTTGCTGTGTACAAAATTAATTACGGCGAGACGTCATTTTTAGAAAAAGAGAAGATTGCGCTTGGAGACTTGGACGTCAAATAATAATATAAATTATTTACATAAAATATTATGTTAATTTGATTAAATTCATTATTCAAGAGCCAAATACTCTTCTCATTTCTCCATCTTCAATCATTGTTCATAAAAGAAAAAGACTGGAGTGGGCCAAAACACATAAAAATTAGATAGAGAGAGTGGGAAAAAGTCCTTTGGATGGATGAGTCCAAATTTCAAAATTTTGGATCCAATAGACGAGTTCGAGAGTTCTTAATTGTCCTCAGTACATTTAACTGCTAATCTAAGGCTTGATTGAGATTTAAGTTTAATAAAGTACACTTTACAAATATTATACTCGTTTTAATTAAAATTACCCTAGTGATTCCAAACTTTTGGACGGTAGATTTACACAAGCTAATTACATGGCCGCTGCTCAAAATTTTGATGACACAGAGCCGGACAGAAATTCAATCCATTGTTACTCCTTCTCATATTTCTCCGGTAAACACAGTAAAAAAACTACCAATAGAGGTCGAAAACCAGCAAGATCGGCAATAATCTAAAGTTCTCACTATAAAGAAATAAGATAAGAGTTCACAACTTAAAAAGTCTGATAAAGAAAAGAGAACACAAAAAAAATTGAAAGAAAAGGCAAGAAAAAATAACAAAAAAGACCAAGAAAAGAAAAGTGACAGATAGTGACTTAACAGATCCGAATCCTGGGGCTGAATCTTGAAATAACACATTCTTCTAACGATCTAGCAACGAGAGATAAGACTGCAGTCCCTACTGACGAAGACGCCGAATGTTTTTTTTTCTGTAAAGAAAAAGGTGAAGTATGGGTACATGGCTTAATGTGCGAATTGTGGGTTCACGGTGCTTGCAGTGGTTATGAATACGGTGTGTATATTTGTGAATACTGCAAGTATAAATAACTAAGTCTAGTAAACTGTAAGTTTGAACTAAATATTAATCTGTAATTCTTGTGACTGATTACTAAATATATAGATATTATTTTAAAAAAGACTGATTATCTAGACAACTAAAAATTATAAAGATATTTTCTAAGTAAAAGTTATCTATTGTCGAAGAAAAATGTGAATATAATTTTGACCCCTATTGCCCGCAATCATTGTAACATACCTAAAAAAATAAATCTCATTAATTACTATTCCAGAAATGCCGTAAATGCGTCACAGGTCCACAAATTGGGTTCAATGGCATCTGAAACACCGTCAAAAGCTGAGGCTCTATGAGAAGTGCTGCGAAAGCAATGAATATACCTTTTTCAAGCCTCCAAAAGCGGCGGTAAAGAAGAATAATTTACCGGAACCACGTCTGGGATGACTTCCTGTATTTATAGCAGATGTTGAAAAGGTTTTGACAGATCGGATAAGATCTTCTATTTTATATGGAGTCACAGCGATTCATATAAGGAAAACAGCATACCAGTATGCAGAAGAACTTAAAATTTCACACAATTTTGATACGAGTGCTAAAATTACTAGACGCGATTGACTAGATGGCCTTGTAAAAAGAAATAGAATCTCTGTTAGGAAACCTGAAGCTATAAGTATTTACAGAATAACGGCTTTCAATAAAGAAAAAGTCCAACTGTTCTACAGACTATTAGATCTAATAGACAAATATAAATTTACTCCTAAATTTAATCCTAGATGTCAGTAGTAGTTCAGTTCGCTCCGCGTCGCGCGTGAGTGCAAAGATCCGTGCAGTTATTTGGCGAAATAAAAATTAATAGTAAGTAAAATCCTCTTTATTTGTTTCGGCAAGTATAAATATATTTCAGAGCGTTCATGTCTTAAGTTATTCTGATATAAGATTCATATAATAATGGTTATTTTAGGTTTTGTTGCAATGTATATGAGTTACAGTATGTCCTAACCTCAAAATTACTGGTATCGTGTTTTGACTTTGTTTTTTATAAGTATAGTCATCTCTTCCGGAAGAAAAGGAGAGATCGCCAGTGCAAATCATATATGATGGCCATATGGCCATCTTATACTGATGGTACAAAATTATCCATTATTAAGAAAAATAAATATATTTAATTTGTTTTAGATGCCTAATAAATACCAACGAAAGGCAGTGAGAGGAAATTGGAGTGAAAAGTCACTCAAAGCTGCTATTAGTGCTGTAAAAAAATATGAACTGTCTATTCGTACCCGCAGCCAATGAGTATAAAATTCCAAAAAAAACTTTAGAAAAGAGAATAAAGAAAAATAATGACAAAAAGGGGCCTATGGTACCATCGACTGTTTTCGGAGAAGATAATGAGAAGGAACTTGCTAATCATATCAAAATAATGCAAGCCAAAGGTTTTCCTTTGACAATGAAGGATGTTCGACAAGTGGCTTACGAATTTGCCGAACAATTAAAATTAAACTATCGATTCAACAAAGACTTTCAGATGGCAGGATATGACTGGTTAGAACTATTCTTGAGCAGAAATACAGATATCACTGAAATAAAACTAGTTTTTAACGGATTTAATCGCGTATATTAATTATTTTTAACATCCCGACGTTTCGAGCACTTTGCAGTGTTCGTGGTCACGGGCAGATAATTAATATACGCGATTAAATCCGTTAAAAACTAGTTTTATTTCAATGTGTAATAATCGCGAAAATCTAAGACAAAATTATACATATATCACATTATGGAAGGTCCATAATGTGATATCTATATTTATCATTCATCTCCTTGGGTCAAGCCAATGCGATGAATAAAGCAGAAGTAAATACATATTTTCAACTTCTTGAAAGCGTACTTATGCAAGACATTGGGTGAGTCAGATGTGCAGTTAAATAGTCGTCCTGGTCACGTACTTGCTCAAAAGGGTGCTAGGGCGGTTTCTACAATTACTTCAACAGAGAAAAGAGAAACGATAACGATAATAGTTAGTACGATTTTTTTATAACATAAGTACTTCTTTTTATTGCTTACTACAAACTGAGCCCGTGACTGTGAGAGTGTAAAACGCATAAAAAAATCCTTTGTTGTTGTTGTTGTTTTTGTACTAAATAGATGTACCTACATAATTATTGTTTCTAGGAATCCGGTACTATAAACGGTCAAAACAAAACTTTTATAATTTTTGCTCAGCCCGTCTGTCTGTCCCTGGATCTGTTAACCCATCGTATGGATATTTATTGAATAAGTCTCATAAAATGGTTATCACAGACTACTTATTCTTACAGGTACTCTGCTAAGATGCTACCAGGTTTGCCACGCTGTAATCATGATGCGGGAAATAAATAGTATAAATGTTGCAAATTGACGATACTAAATATACAAAATTTCCATGGAGAATTTTATAAGACAAGAAATAAAAAGGACCAAGATGCATTTTTATTGAAGCACTACAGAGTGTCAAGGGTGAAAAGACGCCGGCCAAGAGTTGGTCAGCGCCAGCCAACACAAAATACAACAAAATTATTTGTTCGAAAGAGAAATTCGGTGAAATTAATACGAGTTTGCCAAAAAACTTTCATAAATATTTTAGGGATTACTGAGCACAGAATAAGAAAAGTGTCTTGATCATTTGCCAGCACAGGAGCCATAGTTCAAGAAAAAAGGGGTGGAGATCATACATCGGCCAAAAATATCCATAAATTGAGAGAAGTCAAAAGATATATAGAGTCATTTCAGTGCTAAGAGTCACATTATTGCAGATCTACCGTTATGAGAAAATATTTGCCATCTACTCTAAACATTCGGAAAATGTGGAGAATGTATAACCAAAGCAATGTATTTCAAGTACGTGAATGTTACTTTAGATCAATTTTCAACACGTGCTACATTTCTAGTAGAAATAGACTTTTCAGATTGAGATAAACTGTAATTAACGCTCTAACTGTGAAAATGACGACGAACTACCTTGTCAGTGTGCCTAAATTGAAAGGACGGGATAACTACAGTGAGTGGGTTTTCGCAGCTGAGATTTTTTTAGTGTTGGAGGGAATGTCCGATTTCATCAAGTTGGAGACTATACCAACAGAAATAGGAGCAACAAGTGACGCGAAACTCCGAGCCAAGCTAATTTTGACGATAGATTCGTCGCTGTCCGTACATATCAAAAGTGTACAAACGACACATGAGCTGTGGATGAAATTAAAGAACCTAGGTATTTGATGACAGGATCAGTTTACTGAGTAGTTTGATTTCCATCAGACTTGAAAATAGCGTTTCGATGACTTCGTACGTGAAATAAATTATCGAAACAAGCCAAAAATTGAGTGGTACGGGTTTCAACATCAATGTCGCATCGCTTTAGTTAGCAGGATTAACAGAAAAATATTTCCCTATGATAATGGCGATCGAGCATTGCGGCATACCATTGACAGCAGACGCCATTAAAACAAAGTTGTTGGACATGGAAGAAAGCGGAAACGGCGGCGACAATATTGCTGTCAGTTTCAGTGGCGCGTTTGCATGTTTAAGGAAAAACCGGAATGTTGGTTGCGACCAAAGACAATGCCCAGATGTCAAAGTCTAAGCCAAAAGTCATTACATGTTATGAATGTAAACGACTTTAAAATCAAATCAATTCAAAAATCTAAAATTCGCCAAATACAAATAAAAATGGACGTACTAGCAGTAATGCGTTTAACACCGTGGTCCTGAATGGTGAATTTTGCAAAAGCTTATAGTTAATCCCAGGAGGAGATGAGTCCCGTAAAGTGTTTTGAGTTGTTCCATGGTAACGACACGAGAGATTTTATAACTGATATGAGCAATTAATATGTCTTACAAGGAAATCACACTTTGAATGTGACTAGTGATGAAATAAGCGTATACATTGTAATACTTCTACTTACAGGATATTTGACGCCTAAGTACATGCGAATGTTCTTGGAAGTAAAAAGTGATACGCACAATGACCTAGTAGCATCTAGCATAAGGCAAAATTGATTTTTCGAAATTCAGCAATATCTTCATCTTTCAGGCAGTGCATCCTTAAGCCCCAAGGACAAATCCGGTAAAGTTTGAGAATATTTCACAAAACTAAACGAAAATTTCGTTGCAAATTTTGAAAGAGCTGGTTTTCTCACATATTTTAATAGACGCAACTATAGTAGCATACTCTGGGAGACACGGCGTAAAACAAAATATACACGGAAAACCTATAAGGTTTGGCTACAAACTCTGGTCAGCAGCCACCCGCCATGGTTATCTAGTGAATTGTGATCTTTATCAAGACGTGTCTGGCCCTGTCCTTAGCATGCAGCCTGAGTTTGGCCTAAAGGCTGCTGTTATTTTGGAGGTTCATGCTAGATTGCCACTTTGACTTTGACTTTGTAAGTAAGCTATTTAGTAACTGGAAAATAGCTTTAGAAAGCTTTGATCATCATGCAGAAACGATGCAAATTTGCTGTTGAGCAGGCAGCAAATTTGCATAGGTCATGGAAGGCAAAACGCTTGATGTTGCAGAGTTCATAAATGTAGAAAACAATAAAATTGCCAAAGAGAACAGAAAAAGTTTAAAATCCATTATTTAAACAATTCTTCTTTGCGAAAATCAAGAAATAGCATTAAGAGGAAGCCGTGATTCTGGAGAAATTGGAACAAATGAACCCGCACATAATGATGTAATGTAATGGTAATGGTAATTTAAAACACTTCATCGTTTTCGTGAGCGATCTGGCGATGAAACACTTAAGAATCATTTACTTACACAAACCATCTACAGTAGAGCCGTGTTTACGTCATCAGGAATTCAAAATGAAGTGATTGAACTATGCGGTAGTGCTATTCAATCGCAAGTACTTAATAGGGTCAAAGAGGCTGGATTTTTTACTGTATTTGCTAATGAACATATCTCGGCGAGAGCAATTAGCATTATTGTTCTGATACGTGCACTGCTCGTCTGATCGACCTAAACAACATTCAGTAATTTTATCTAGCACGCCAATGAAAAGATCATTGGAAGAGAAGGAGAAGTAACGTTAAGAAAAAAAATGTAAAACTAAAATCATTGCAAAGGAGAAGGGAGAAACCAGCAGCAAAGAAAGGAAATGTACCGCAGGAAAAGGTAAAAAATGAAAGAAGGCAATCAACAAAAAGAAAACGTAAAAAGGGCAGAAAAGAAACTTTTTGAGAATGAAACTGACACATCAGAAGAAGACGTTGAGAATCTTTGAGACGATGAGTCAGAATATTCAGAAGAAGAGACGCTGAGTGCTATTTGCTGAAACATAGGAAAAAAAATGAAATGTGGTACCATTGCAGAGGTTGAGGTAAATGGGCACATAAATAATGTTCTGGTTCTGACAGCCCAATTGATTATATTTGCGTTTTTTGCTTGGATCCTTAAAATTAATTGTTATACGGTTACGTTTATATTAAATTTTGTATTATTAAGTACGATTTCAAACTGAAATAGAATTTTTTGAAGCTGATTTCATAATTTAGTAGCTCCCATTAGACTTATGGGTTTTATGACACCGAAGAACACGATCAAAATAAGCGAGCCTAATGTCCTAATCGAAACGGCGCCGAACGTTCCGGAGCATGCGCGTAAGACCACATGTGAATCATTTCGGGTTGGTGTAAGAATCCCACCATTCTATGCGGAGAAGCCAGCTCTTTGGTTCTCCCAGATGTAGGCACAGTTTGCTCTGTCAAATATAAAACTGATAAGACCAAGTTTTATGACGTACACAGGGAATTTGGATCCTCAATTTTCATGTGAGGTGGATGACATAATCACCTACCCCCCACCAACACACATATATGACAAACTAAAGAGTGAACCGATAAAAACGAGGAATTAGGAGACAGAAAACCTTCACAGTTTTAAAGACATCTTACGTACCTAGCTGGACCTGGAGTACCAGAAGACCTCCTCCTCGTAGTATATGGGCAAGTCGACTTCCACATAGTATGCAAGCAATAATTGCCCCACAATCGAAAAGCACGATGGACGATCCGGCGGAATTAGCGACGTCGATCACCGCAAATGGCGTAACATCAGCCGGCACGAAAAGTACTAGAAGTGAGAACGCTGAACATGCAAAAAAGTGTGTAAACCCTGTAACTACATAGCGTCGGGAAATGCAAGAGGCGATCAGTAACGGCGGCCAGTGATTGCCCAAGTGCCCGCCGCTTATTCGTAATCGATCGCAGAACCAAAAAACATTTTTTGTGGATACCGGCAGCGATCGGTGCATTTTCTACCGGTCAGCCTTATCAGAACAGCGTGAGACGACGAAGTTCGAGTTATGTGCGGCAAATGGTACACAAATTAATTCTTACGGTTTTATTAACTTAAATTTAAACTTAGAGTTACGCCTTGACTTTACATAGAAATTTATTGTTGCGGACGTTACGAAGGCGAAAACGGGAATGTGTGACTAGAAACGGAGTCAAAAAACAAAAAAGATATTTATTAGATACAATGTCCAATTTACAGAAGAATTTAAAAGTTAGAGTTCTAGTCTACTCAGTTAACAGACTTTCTGTCGTTTACGTCCTTTCTGGCACCTAAGATAAACGAACGAGATACATGCCTTTGCATCAAACATGCAAAGGCATGATAATCACAATAAATTGCTTGAAAACACTTGCTGCGATCGTTATGATGAGCAATGTTTATCGCGGGAATGCCAGCGTTGTGTCAGTAACCCTTAATTCGATAAAGTCCGGTGTGACGGACACTTATTTAAAATAAAACCTGCCAAGTTTTTATTTCATGTTCATCGATTTTCAATCGATTAACTTTATATGTTTATTTATACCATAAACAAATAGTAAAAAAAAGTAATGATTGTGGCAACATTGCATATGTCAGTTAGGACGCAAAATGTCTGCGAAAAGGCGGCCACCTGTTTTGCTCAAGGTATTTATAATTGTTTTTCTTATTTTTTGTGGAAAATGAATTGAATTATAGATTTATTTATTAGATAATAAACATTTCAATAATTATTTATAGAAACATACGCACTTAATCACTCACTCACACTCACATCCCGCGCGTTAAAACTAATCTTGGATCCCAGTCTCCCGTAGTACAATTAGCAAAATTTTATAATGACATTTCCAAAAAATTACCAAGTCCTATTTAGTGATTCATTTCATGTATTTAAACAAAAAATTATTGACTATTTTTTTTTCTAAGTTAAAGTTTTCCTAAGTTTATATAGTAATATTTTTTATTTTTATTTTTTGATTTTTACGTAATATTTTTATTTTATCTTTAAATTAATATGTAAACTTTTTAATTGTGCACTGTTTATAGTTAGTAAATGTTATGTACACTTGTCATTGACGTACATATCTGATGTTTTAATATAGTCACTTTAACTGTAAATGTTCAATATGTATGTTGTAAGTGTGCTTGTTGTAAATAAATAAATTACATTTTTATGGTGTTTATTTGTAACTAAAATGATTTGTCCGTCACAGCGGACATTGCTAATTGTATAGAAAAGTAATACTTTATCACTATGTCCGCTGCGGCGGACAACCCCAAAATGTGTGTGCTTCTGCTTGTTTGGTTATGGTTCTGAGTTTGTTTTTTTTTCTTTGCCAACAGCCTAATCGCGCAAGTAAAATTATTGCTTTAGTGCCGAATAAACATGCACCTTCCGATGCTAGCGAAATATCAGATTCGGAAACTGAATTGCATGATGCACGTACTAATTCTTCAACCCCCCTGTCTTCTCCTGCACCATCTATTGCATCTTCCCTTGCTAACATAACAATAGATACATGATACGATAGGACGATGAAGAATTACACTCCGAAGATTCTGATATTATACCAGATACTATCGTGCGTGAAATTGGCGAGTCCATTTATGAAAATGTTCCATTCCTATCTGCTATTCCTTCATTGCCTGCAACGCCTATAAGACCAATAGTTTCTTCATTAGTACCCCGATCTAGATCATCCCGAAAACAAGATCTAGGAAACCACCCTCAGTCAAAGCCAAAAGACCAAAAAAAAACAATAAATTTCAGCTGACTTACAATTAGAGAGTAGCTCAATTCCGTCACCAAGCGACAATAGAAGAGGGTGAGGAGGATGATTACATAGACCTGCCAGAAGATGATTCACCTTTGAGTTTCTTTCACCTTTTTTTTTCTCAAGATATGTTTACTAGTATCGTAGAGCAGACAAACTTATATTCAGTTCAACAAACCGGCAAGTCAATTCAACTAACAGACGAAGAATTTAGAAACTTTTTAGCCATCCATATATTTGGATATTGTTGTAATGCCTTCATATCTTGATTGTTGGTCAGAAAAATTTAGATATGGTAATGTCGCAGATATAATGTCTTTGAAAAGATATCAGCTGATACGAATGAGACAAATATTTTAAAGTCCGTCCAGTCATAGAGCATTTACGACAAAATTGTCTGAAACAACAGAAAAAGGAGACAAAATTTAGTATAGATGAAATGATGATAGCATATAAAGGAACTAAGGCCGGTAAAAGAAAACAATACATGAAAGCTAAACAAATGGGGATTTAAAAATTATGTAAGAGCCGGAGTTTCCGGAATAATTTATGATTTTGTGCTGTATGGAGGTAACGATACTTTTCGCAACCATAAGTTCACTGAAGAAGAATTGTCTCTAGGTTTTGGTGCTCAGGTGGTTATAGCATTATGTCAAAGTATATGTCAAAAACCATCTTTCGTGTTTTGCGATAACTTTTTTTCTTCACCTGAGTTGCTATTTATTCTCCGAGAAAACCATGGTGTTTTTGCCTTAGGTACTATTCGAGGCAATCGCCTTCGAGGAGCAGAAAAGTTTTACCTACTGAAAAAGCCATGAAAAAGAAACCTCGAGGACATTTTGTAGAATCTATATGTGATAAAAACCGCTTAGCTGTTGTTCGTTGGAATGATAATAAGACTGTCACATTTATAAGTTCCTTTGTAGCAAGTGAGCCTATAGAAAAAATACGCCGATATTCCAAAGACGCAAAAACCAAAATCGATGTCCAATGTCCACAGATTGTGCGTCAATACAATAGACATATGGGAGGTGTTGATCTTTCTGATATGCTAATATCACTGAACAAAACACCTTTCAAAAGCAGGAGATGGTATTTAGCGATATTTGCACAGATAATTGATATTTGTATAAATAATGCTTGGCTATTGTACCGCCAAAAGCATTCCGACAACGTGAAATCTAAAAAACCTTTGAAAGCATTTAGATATGATATTTATGACTTATTGTGCAAGGGAAACAGGTCGGCTACAAGAAAACAGACTGAATCCGTCAAAGTAAAGAAACCGCATGCACCCCGCCCTTTGAGTCCATTAAAATACGACAATATAGGACATTTCCCTTCGATCATGGAAGAAGGACGCTGCAGGTTCTGCCAAAAGAAAACTGTCGTGTATTGCATAAAATGCAACACAAGATTGTGTTTCATGACAGGAAAAGCCCCAGGAAATTGTTTTTCAAATTTTCATACAAAATAAACTGTACTTCGGTATCAATTAGTTCTCAAATGTTCATTTCTGTATTTGTGGTTTTTATTTTGCGTAGTTTGGCAGTGTCCGCCTTAGGAAATCCTATAAATCTGACCATTAATTTCACAGTAATTGGCAAGGTACGCTCTGACGGACACCAGTTTTCACAGCAGTGGGCTATTGTAGATTTTTTTTTAATTTTTCCAGAACTTTATGACATCAGTACAAAACTTTTAATGAGTTAAAAGAAAATCTTAATAATATCGAAGTTGCGATACTTATGGATTTTTCAGAAAATTACTGTACAAAGTACTGTGAAGAAATACAGGCATATCATTTTGGAGAATCTAGACTTCAGCTGAGTCTTCACACTGTTGTAGTTTCACGAAAGACTCTACAAAATCTTATTGTACTGTTTCACAAAACACTGCACATTCACCAACTTCTATATGGGAAAGCCTGAAGCCAATTTTCAAAACTTTATCGGCACATATTACCTGCATCCATTTTATGAGCGACGGACCTGTTACACAATATCGGAACAGAACTATCCATATATTAGCTTCAAGGCTTCATGAAGAGGTTCCAAATATAAAAAAGTTTTCCTGGAACTTTTCAGAGAGGGCCATGGCAAGACCGCTGCAGATGGTGTTGGCCCTACGTGCAAAAGAAATGCAGATGCCATCGTTGCTACAGGAGGTGACATTGACAGTTTGGAATCTTTTATTGATTCTGTGCAGCAAAGATGTCTTGCAATTACAATGTTTACGACTGACTCTGATGCAATTAATAATATTACAATATAATATATACAATATACAATTAATGATATTCAGCAAGACGCCAAGAATTTGAAAAGTTTCAAGGGTACCCTCAAAATACATCAAATTAAGAGTGAACTATTACGATGCCCTTTGGGATTACCGCAAGGTGCTGAGAAACTTATAATGAAAAGTTTAAGCTGCTCGTGTGAAGAAGAGTGTCAGCATTTTAATCTAGGCGTTATGAACTACCAAGTGAAGAAACTTTGTTGAGGACGTTTACACAGACTCAGAATCCGAAGTCGAAACCAGCCTAGCACATAACTCGCCTGATACTAACATTATTACAGAAAATGAAATTTTGCAACCGTGTGACAATTTCGACACTGATTTTGAGAATCGGTGATTACGTTTTAGTCAAGTTTAACGTCGAAACACCGAATATCGTTATGCTGCTGTTATTAATCAGGTAGATAATGAGGAAGGGAAACTAACAGTAACTTTTATGAAAATTTGTGATAATAAGGGCAAGTTCAAAATGGACGAAAATTATATTTCAGATGTCAGTTTTGACCAAATATTGGAGAAGTTACCAAGTCAAAAAGGGAGAAGATTATTTTATTATTTTCCAATATCTGTACCGGTCTTTGAGAAATAAGTTAATTTAAAGCTTTTTTCCTGAAGTGCTATGTTAATGTGTATACAATTAAAGTTTATTACCTTAGTTTGTTCAAAAGTACAAATGAAGGGTCCACTGCAATAATGATGAATGTCCAAAAACATTTAATTCTTAACCAGTAATGCCATTCGGTCACTTGACTATGTAGTTTCAAATCTTGTTTACAAACTTACCAATATCGCTTGCAGTCCCGAGACAAATATGTTTTTAATATTTTGGCTACACGGCTAGAACGCTCAACGTCACAGGTATTCACGGCAATAACGATAAATGTCCAGCGCATCGCACTGACCGCCATCTTGTTGTCAAATCAGCGGCAATCCCGCCAATTGTTTTGTCAGTCTTTGTGAGTCTTGCGTTCGTTATTAGGTAGGTAGGTTATTATACGGATTTTAGTGTTTTCTTTCTTAATATAATGACAGAGGACAACGAAATGACAAGAAACACGAAAAAAAGAAAACAGACAGGAAGAATAAGTGATGTTTTAAAGAAACTTCGACTTCAAGGACATGAAATTGGCGATGATTGCAAGTGTAATCGTTTTAAATGTTTTGAATTAATAAGTGAAGAGCAGAGGACAAGAATAATAAGACAATTTAATAGTTTTGCGAACAGGTATGATCAGGATAATTATTTAAGCGGGCTTATAACCGTATCTAATGTACAACGTCGTCGTCCACGAGTAGGTGAATAAAATGCGAAATTACATAATAAGTCATATTCTTACAAGATTCGTATGATTGGGGATGATACTTACGAGTTACCGGTGTGTAGAAAAGCTTTTATATCCTTACATGGTATCACTGGAAGAAGACTTCAATTTCTTCAGAAATAACTGACTGAGCATGGCGTTGTCCAAAAAGATAAACGGGGGATACATGTTAAAACAAAGCTTTCTAAACAAACTACTGATTTGATGTACAAGCAAATTGACACTCTAAAAACAATTAATGGTAAAAAAGGCCACTATAATTTACGGGAGAGTCAAAAAATATATCTGTCGGATGAGTTGAACTTGTCTAAGATTCACAAAATGTATAATGAAAACAATCCAAATAACAAAGTATCATACGAAACATATCGCAACTATTTCAACAAAAATTTCAACATATCATTCGGTTATCCCAGGATGAATACATGTTCTACTTGCGATGAATTTCAAGCTGAGAAAAAGCATTTTGAAATTAAGATTGCTTCTCTTTCAGATGGCCAAGAAAAATCTCAGATTTTGTCTCAACTTCGAAGGCTCGAAATTGAAAACTTAGAACATAAAAAGAGAGCTGAAGTTTTTTATGATAAAAAAAGAAAAGCTCGTTTGAGAGCTAGGCAAGATGTCACAACAATAGCGATTGCAATGGATATCTCAAAAAATCTTCCTGTTCCGAACATAACTACAAACGATGTATATTATAAAAGACAGCTGAGTTATTTTATGTTTAATGTTCATGTGCTTGCCGATTCCTCGTCTTATTTTTTCGCTTATAATGAGAGTATTGGAAAAAAAGGATCAGACGATGTGGCCTCTCATCTGTTTCATTTCATATATAATGAAATGGAGGTACAGGTCAAATCTCTTATAATTTTCTGTGACTCATGTGGTGGTCAAAATAAAAATTATACCATCTTTAGAATGTTACACTACATAGTTCACTGCTGCAATCGCTTAGAATCTGTCACAGTTATATTCCCGATAAGAGGGCACTCTTACATGGAGTGCGATCGTAACATGGCCTACTTAAATCAAAAGGCTAGGATTGAACTTCCTGAAGAATGGGCCGAACATGTGCGTGGAGCTCGACAGAGACCGAAACCTCTCAATGTCATCGAATGCTCACAAGATGCATTCAAGGGCTAGACTGCATTTCTGATACCGTTTTACAAAAAAACTTGTCCTTTTCCCATAAGACCTATGCGTGAATTTAGAGTCCAGAAAGAACATCCACGGCTCATGTTTCACAGACATTTTAATAATTGTCCATGGGAATCAAGTGTGGTCAACACACCAGTTTCTTTTCGGTCTATGAAGGCAGTTAATGAGGGCGAATTCAAATTACCTGGTTTGGCTTATAACGAGAAGCTGCCTATATCAACAGCAAAATATAACGACCTGCAGTTCCTGAAAAAGTTTTGTAGGCCTGAAACGAGACGTTATTACGATGAACTTCCTCATGCTACAAATATTAAAGAATCAGACGTTAATTAAAACAGGCATTTGGACATCTATCATTATTGACTGTCAACGAAGTGTGGCCAATGCTCATTATAGTCCTTATTTTTAAAGACTTACTTAAGATTAGATTATTTTTAGTTAGTTTATAATGCCCTAAGAATGATTTTTTTTCCAAAGAAATAATATATGATACATATACTTTAACTTTAATAAACAAAATTTTATTATCTGCAGGTTTTTTTTTTTTACACCGTTTATAAATTTAAAACCCAATTATCTTAAAACAAAAGACAAAGGACATTCATCATTATTGCAGTGGACCCTTCAAATGTTTCAAAGTAAAAATATTGGTTGTGATAAATGATTAGTTGTAGTAATTTTTCTTTGTCTATATTTGAATTTTTTATTATTATAAAGACTGACTTTAGTGTCATACAATTAGTCTTAAAAAAAACCGTTGAACTAAAATTTAGTTGATTTTGTTAAGTTTAACACAAATGTTATTAGCTCTTAAGAAAAGTCACTATAATAAATAAATCTTGTTTTAATACAGTTGATTTATTCCAAAAAATTACATATTTTAAAAACGATAAAGAAAAATAACGACTGATTACTTTAATAAACCAAAATACTTGTTTTTGTCCTTAAAACATTCCCCTGGATAGTTACGACAGTCCCCTGTCAGGGTAAAATCTTCCATAACAAAAAAAAGGGATAATGTGTGGGCTTTTTAAAGATACATATTTAGTATACTTTTGCCCTTCATTTAATTAACAAATATTGAATTAAATTCCATGTCTTTTAACAATTTTTAATAGCATTTTTATTCTTCTATGAAATATGACCAATTATACGTAGGTATATTGGGCTTCTATGGTTAATATCATGACTTTGGCCCACCTTTAGTTTATTTTGCCACCTTGTGGCCCTTGCCTGTCAAGCAATCTGCAACCTGCAGATGCTGCCTTATAGTAAAGAATTATAATAACTTTACTAAAAACCATCTAAAAACACCTTTGTCAAAATTAGGCCACAAGTTAATCAAATTTTCAAGACCCAGCCATATAATCTCTTACTAACTACTTTCTAGAACTTGATCACGAAATCACTCATATGGTCATTATTGAGACTGAAGAACGAACATCCTAACGTTCGATCATTGATGATTTTAAACATATTTTCATTTTTTTATTTAACTTAACCTTACATTGGAATTGTGCATTATATTGTTATAATATAACGCACCTGAGTAGTAACTAGATTTTTGAAATAACTACTGATTACTAAGTTGCTATTTCTCACGGAATCCTATCAAAAAATCTTCCATCCTAAACACCTAACAATTACTTGAGTGATGCACAAAAAGTATAAAAACACTACGATACAATAAGGAACACCGCTGAAACTCCCACGGCGCCAAGCTCGCCTTAATAGTATTGGGTGGCTTGTGTTTGCACATATGTTGAGTGCCGCCGTGGATTGTTGGATTCCAGGGCCGAGTGGTTATCAGGCAGGATATCAGCTCGTACACCCGCGCGATTTTTAGCGAACACTTTATTAATCAAGATATTATTGACAAATGTCAATTGTATTGTAAATGGCAAAATGGCAATGTTGCCGTAACACAAACTTTTATGTCATTAGACTATCGTAGTATCCTGTACACCCAGGTAGTTGAGCTTATACATTACAATAATCATACTATTAAAGTATGTGAAAAACATTGTTAAAAAAATTATGTATTTAAAAAATTTACTATGTTAATTATAAATAAACTCATAGAATTTCAAATATATATATGATAAATTATTAATTATGTTATTTTAAATTGTTGTAAAAATATTTTTTTATTAAATATATATATTTTCTTGCCTAACTACATCACAACGGCAGTTTAAAAAATCTATAGATACATTTTTCAAACATGATCGATTTAAAAAATAAAGTTTCTTTATTGACAATTTTGAAAATACAATCGAAATAATAAGTTATTGTATTTTTTCATGTATAAGCAGGTCACTTGCATTTTACAATAACAATATGTTATTGCTCAAATTTATAGCTAAAGATTTAAGTAATGATTAAACGAACTTACCTGTAAGTGAAGTTCTATCATAATTATACTCGTGCTTCGTCCAAAGAGATTAGTAACGTGTGAATATTATTGAACAAAATGTAGTAACACATAGGTGACACCACTTCATCACTATAGTTTAGAAAAAAAAAACAAATTGCCACTACCAAAGTGGCAACACTAAAACAAAAAGTAAATAAAGTATGTTCCTACCCCACTCAAGTCAGCCCACCTGCGCTGAGCTTTTAGTAGGCAGCCTCATTTAGTTTAAAGCTTATTGGATATTTCCTCCATCAATTATTGCGGGCTACTTAGGGAGGGTGGGTGTTACTAATCTCTTCGAACGAAGCACTTCGTATAATTATGATAGAACTTCACTTAAAGGTAAGTTCGTTTAATCATTAATTATACTCGTGCTTCGTCCTCGAGATTAGTAACGTGCGAGTATTATTGAACAAAATGTAGATGTTGAGAGTAAGTGGAGGGAATATCTTAAATAATAAGGTCATGTCATAGATCATTAATATTTATTTTTCCTCGACAAAAAAATAATACATAAACTTAAGAAAATAACAAAAAAAAATAGGTAACATTGTAATTTTGGATTCATATACCTAGCATACTAAATCAAAGAGAACACAATGTTCGTGCTAGTGCCATGTTACCTTCATTTTGAATAACAGGTCTATTATAAAATCGGGTCTTCGCCGGACATATCTCTGGTCTTATTTTGCACCGTTTTAATGTTTTGATATTTTCTAACTTTAATTTAATTCGAGTTATTTTGTCTGAGGGTAAGCTTATCTGCCACTTATGGGTGTCGATTTCAAATCCTAGGTACTTACAGGACTTTGAAGGTACTTTGACACTTTTATCTTCGTTGATGATAAACCCTAACGCCTGTAGTAACATTCGAGTGATATCAATGTTTTGTATGCACTCTTGATAGGAATAACCAGCTAAAAATAAATCATCTAGGTATGTAGATGATATAAAACGACATGACCGTAACAAGCTTATGACAGGTTTCATCAGTTTTGTAAAAATGAATGGCGCCGTACAGATACCGAAGGGCAGAACGTTAAATTCATACAATTTATCATCTACAATAAAGCGAAGATATTTTCGTGAACCTGGGTGTATATTAACAAGAAAATATGCATCTTTCAAATCCAGCGTCGCGATATAACACTCATTAGAAATGAGTTTTAGGACAGTACGTATGTCCTCCAATTTAAAATGTTCCGTATGGATAAATTTATTTAATTTTTTTAAATTTAGGATAAATCTCATTTTGCCATTCGGTTTCGGTACCAAGAATTTCACACTGAGATATTGCCCCAATAGACAAAAGGTTACGTAAGGTATCAACCAAGTGGGATCTTTCAGAATCTGTGAATGTGTTTGGCTTTGGCAAACATGGTTGATGGACTGGTTGATTAAACTTTATTTGGTAACCGTTTATCCATGATAAGATAGACTGATCACGTGTTACTAGGGACCATTGCTTACAAAAATGTTTAAGTCTGCCAGCGTAACGTACCGGATCTACGGGCGGCGGGTCTGCTTGGATCGCTGCGCGTAGTTGTGCGACAAGGGCGCGCGAGGCGGCGCGTTGTGTGTGACAGGCAGCTGGTGACGCGGCGGTGGACCCGTCGGTTGCCTGCGAGCCGGGGTCCTCGCCATCCAGTTTAAATTTTTCGTAGAGGAAGCTGCAAGTTTCGGTTTCTTGGGTGCATTCGGCTTAATATCCGAAATAGAATTTGAAACAGCCTTTGCTGTTTTAAAAGTCTCTGCTAAGTCGTTACCAAATAGGTATTTGTCAATTTTTGTTAATGATAATTGGTCTTTGAGTTCTTTTTTAACAGAATAAAGTGCAAAGCTACGCCTTGCCTCCGATTCGGTATGATTGATGTCGCAGAATAGTCTACCAACGTCCATAAGGTTCTTTATCAAGACGTTGTTTATATCTTTGGTACTCAATTGATACGAAAATATTTTGCCCAAGGATGAAATGGCAGCCGCCATTTGTTTTTGTCTTGATTCAATGGCTCTGTCTCTTATGACCACCTGGTCCGTTAGAGCCGCCTTAATTTCAGCATTTAGCTGTGGTGCCGTTATATTTTTACAATTTTCAGGTACTAGATACTTCTTAAGAAGATCTTTACGAGTCTCTCTGCTTAACCCAGACGTAGCAATATGTGTAAATCTGGATGCTTTTTTAATGTCCTTGTTAATGTCTGGGCCATATTCAATAGTCACGGACGGATCCGCTCCCAATATGTCCTGTATTTCGGTGTTAACGACGCCGCTTGGTTCTTCATGCAAACATGGAGCTTTGTGTCATTTTCTGAATTGTCGCTTATCTCAATGTGCGGAATTTCGCTATTTTGGGCCATATGCTGTTCTATGTCAATATTTGCAATTGTCTCCTGGCCTGTAAGGAGACGACGGTGGTTAATCTAATGTCATAAAAACATTATATTACCTTCATTGTTATATTTAGAGTAAAAAATCATCTAAATATTTTTATTATTATGTGGAGGGTAGGTGTAGAATTGTAGCGAAATGTTCCCACAGAACACTGACGCAACTTTAGATTAAGTTTAGATACGATTCACATGCGGCAAGATAGTCCCTCAGACTACTCTCATGCATAATAACAAGCTTGGCGTTTATCGCCATTGCAATTTAAATGCGACGAATTAGTCCCGCAGACTACTCTGATGCATATTTATAAACTTATGCTCTTACGGCCGTTACAATACAAATGCGATGAGCTAGTCCCGCAGACTACTCTGGTGCATATTTATAAACTAATGCTGTTACGGCCGTTACAATACAAATGCGATGAGCTAGTCCCGCAGACTACTCTGGTGCATATTTTTATAAACTTGTGTGCTTACGGCCGTTACAATACAAATGCGATGAGCTAGTCCCACAGACTACTCTGATGCATATTTACAAATTTGGCCGTTTCGTAGACAATTCTAATACATTCAAACCGATTATAATAGAATAGTTAGAGTACTCACAGTCTGGGTTTGGCGAGGATACTCTCGATGAACAAGAAGATGGACTTGCAGATGGACACGACGACGATGATGACGAACTTAATGAAACATTATTATGTTTTTTACGACGTGAGCGTAATCCTTTTCCAGTTTTCGCAATTTTTTTGCTATAAATTCTATACTATTATCGCTTACACGTTTCGGCATGATTTTTGCCTAATTTGTGTGCGAATAAGCGAAGTGGTTGAGCACTAAAATACGAATGAGGCTGCTTACTAAAAGCTCAGCACAGGTGGGCTGACTTGAGTGGGGTAGGAACATACTTTATTTACTTTTTGTTTTAGTGTTGCCACTTTGGTAGTGGCAATTTGTTTTTTTTCTAAACTATAGTGATGAAGTGGTGTCACCTATGCGTTACTACATTTTGTTCAATAATACTCACACGTTACTAATCTCGAGGACGAAGCACGAGTATAATTGTAAATATTTATTAAGGCAATCAATTTATAGATTAAATAAAACAACAATCGTTGTAATTATTGATGATGTTTTTAAAGTGTTTATAATTTATAATAGGTTTTTATCAGCAAGCTAATTTTAACATTTAAACTGTTATTTAAGTTATGCTTTAATATTATATTATATTTTCCATATAATTAATAGTTCACTATAATTTTATGTTTGTTATTCATCATGAGATCATTTGTACAGTCATTTAGATGTGAGGCCATTGCACAGTCGTTTTTATTCTTTATGCTTGTTTCAATACAGCGATCTAAGTTTTTCTCTAATTTTTTCATTAATTTATCATCTTTCTCATAAAATTTGCGCACTAATGAAAGTAAATTATCTGTAATAAACATCGTATTATTGACGTAACACAAATTTCAAAAACTATCGAAGAAATGTTTAAACATACAAACCTTTATGGATTTTTCCGTTTTCAATAACACCGTTCCGTTTTAAAACACACGCAATAAGACATTCGCCGTGTACAGGTGATTCTTTCATGGGTGACAAACTTTTTATTGGTCTTTTGTCATTCTTCTGAACTTCTTTAAGGCATTCGGACATATTCTTTTTAAATTGCTCAACGTGACTCTTGACTTCTTTAGGAAATGAACTGTATGACCAATCCGGCTCGACATTTCCGTGATTGTGAGTGTTGACTTTTGTAACAAAATCAAATGTATTTTTCTATACTCAATTAATGATAAAACACCATATAAAATGTTAAATGGTTCCCATAAGAGGTGACAATTTCATTAATATTAACCATTCTTTATACTGTAAAAGCGCCAGCTACCAACTAAGATATTATGTGCATTGTGCCTGTAATTACACTGACTCACTTATCCCCAAAGAGAAAAAAAATAAACAAGATCCCATTCTTATAAAAAAATAAAATAAAAATAAAAACTTCATTTATACATCTCACCACTTTTTACACGATTTTTCTTTTGAAGGATCATGTTTTTCGTTATGATAGTATCTTTGTCGATTTTTATATTATGCTTAGTGTCCATCCCTAGCATCTCTGCATTATCCTGACCTTTTTCGCCCGTGACAAATTGAAAAATTGTTATTAAAATGAAAAGGTAGGATAACATATTTTTTTTTTAAAGAATTTTCTAACTAAACTGTTAATAAGCCGATTAACTTTAGCTTACAAGTAAATGCTTAAATTGTTTCGCGGCGCTTAATTGGCTATTATACTTTTTATGAAGCAATTTATTTAGTAAAATCAATACAACTTTATGACTTTGGATTTGATTTATAAGAATTGATTGAGATAAAAATTGCTATTTCATTTTTTTTTTATTTCGGCAACATTTTGTAATACTTTAAGTATGCTTGAGCTATTATGCTGATTAATAAGTGAATGAATAAGTCTACATTATGCTTTGATGATAATCTGCACGAGCGATATGAAAGTTATCAAATAGTAAAAATAGGATTAAGGCTATTTTTATTTTTTATTATGAAAATATTTTGACTCGCTTTGAATGCGAAGCGGTATCACACTGCTCTATTAAAAGCAAAAAACATAGCTTACTTTAAATTATTGTTCTCAACTTTTTTTGGATCAGCATTCATCTATACTACATAATTATAAATAACATAAAAACTGAAGACAATTAGTCTGGTACATATGTTATTAAAGTGTGAACGCTAACACTTAAAATCTATACTAATATTATAAAGCTGAAGAGTTTGTTTGTTTGTTTGTTTGAACGCGCTAATCTCGGGAATTACTGGTTCGAATTGAAAAATTTTTTTTGTGTTGAATAGACCATTTATCGAGGAAGGCTTTAGGCTATATAACATCACGCTGCAATTATTAGGAGCGAAAAAAATTATGGAAAAAGTGAAAAAAGCGGGGAAAATTATTCATCCTTGAGGGCTTCCGTTGCGTGCGCTGCGAAAACGGTTCAAGATATCAAAAATATATGTATGAAAGAATTATTCCTCTTGAAATGATCTAAAAAAATGTCTGCAACAGTATATGTTTATCTTTTAAGATTAACTCACTAGAACCGTTTTTATGGTAATCAAATTTGGTCGAAATCGACGCGCGGTCGGCTCCCTTCTGAGCGTTTGTATGCAGCGTTATTTGTTTTTGCGATATAATATCGTCGTGTATAATAATACTTTTTAAATACTATTTAATTTTGTTTTAGGATAATATTTTGGTTCTAATAATTTCACAATTATTAACACTTTTTTTAGTTTGGATGTAGATAAAATTAATTATAATTAGGTGTCATAGTTTTCTTTTTAGTATTGTTTGTATTAAGGATAGTATTTTGTTTCTAATAATCCATACTATCCATACTTCCATATTATATTATATTTTAAATGCGAAAGTAACTCTGTCTGTCTGTCTCGCGTTTACGCCAAAACTACTGGACCGATTTAAATGAAATTTGGTATACAAATAGTCTAGAGCATGATAAAGGACATAGGCTACGTTTTAATTGGAAAAATGCTGTAAAGGGTTGAAAAGGGGGATGAAAGGTTGTAAGTTGTTGAAAGTATTGTCATTTTTAGAACTAGAAGCATACAACTTATATTTTAGGCTGTACACTTATAAACTAACATATCATGACACCCACTAAGAAGGGAATTTTGGAAATTCTACCCCTAAAGGGGTGAAATAGGGTTGAACATTTGTATAGAAGTCCGTCATTTTTTAAGTTGGAAACATAATACTTTATTTATAGGATACTTATTAAAAACAAGTACATAAATATTTAAGCGTTTCTGTATATTCTACTCCTAAGGGGGTGAAATAAAGGATGAAAGTATGTATGATAGTCCGTAATTTTTTAAGTTAGAAACACGAAACTTTATTTTTTTGATACTGATTAAAAATGACTAGATTTGTATTTAAGCGTTTCTAGATAATCTAACACTAAAGGGGTGAAATAAGTGTTGAAATTTTTTATGGGATTTTTTTTAAGTTAAAAGCATGAAACTTTATGTTTGGGATACTAATTAAAAATTAGTAAATACGAATTTAAGCGTGTTTTGATATTCTACCACAAAGGGGATGAAATAAGGGTTGAAAGTTTTTATGGAAGTCCGTTATTTTTTAAGTTAAAAACATGAAAGTTTATTTTTGGGATACTGATTAAAATGATTAAATACGTATTAAAGGGTTTCTCGATATTCTACCTCTAATGGGTTTAATAGGGGTTGACATTTCTTATATAGATTAGTCTGGAAGTCCGTCATTTTTTTAGTTTGAAGCATAAAATTTTATTTTTGTGTTACTGATTAAAAATGAGTAAATACATATTTAAACGTTTCTTGATATTCTACCTCCGAGGGGCTGAAATAAGGGATGTAAATTTTTTATGAAAGTCCGTCATTTTTTCAATTAAATATATGAAACTTTATTTTTGGGATACTGGTTAAAAGTGAGTAGATACGTATTTAAGCATTTCTGCATATTCAACCTATAAGGGGTTTAATAAGAGTTGTCTATTTTAATATAGTTGAGTATGGAAGACCGTCATTTTTGAAGTTAGAAGTAGGAAACTTTATTTTAGAGCTACCGATAAAAAATGAGTTGATTCGCATTTAAGCGTTTTTGGATATTTTACGCCTGAGGGGAGAAATAGAGGTTGACATTTCGTGTACAGGATAGCCTGGAAGTCCGTCAATTTGAAGTTAGAAGCATGATATTTTATTTTTGGGCTACCGATTAAAAGTGTCTTGATTCGCATTTAAGCGTTTCTGGATATTTTACGCCTAAGGAGGGAAATTGTGTTGACATTCCGTATACAGGTTAGTCTAGAAGTCCGTCATTTTTTAAGTTAGAAGCAGGAAACTATTTTGGGCTACTGATTAAAAATGAGTAGATATGTATTTAAGCGTTTCTGAATATTATACCCTGAGGGCTAAAATACACACCAATGTGGTATATAAAGAGGTCTTATATTAACGTAATTTTTTAAGTTAATTTGTAAATACATTTATATTCTACGCGGGCAAAGCCGCGGGTAACAGCTAGTTTAAAAATATAGACTGACGATAAGTTATTTAACAAATGAGAATATTCGATTTCTGTTAAAGCAAACATCGTTGCTCTTTGTCGTAACTAGTAGTCGCTCGCGGCTTTGGTTGCATGTATAATATTTCTTTTTTTTCTGCAAATCCGACTAACATTACAATTAACACACTATATCGCAGATGTTAGTCTCTGGAAGCACATGACACCCGATTAAACTTTAATATCAACTTATTGCATGAAATCTCTGAATGACTGACGTAAACTAACTGACATTTTATTCTTATATAATCATATTATGGTCACATTGAGTCACCAGACCTGAAAGATATCAATACGTCTATATTATAAACCGAACTCTATTCAAAGCGGGATCATCTCGTACTATCCTATCTAATAATCTAAATGTAAGTTACTTCATTAATTTGTTTATTACTTACGTTTCCTAAGCTACTCAAACAATCATCGTGAAAAATAGCATGCACGTTAGAAGAGGTACAGAAAACGACATAGTATTCATTAGACTTGACCATCGTATGACCCCTTCAGACGCGAGCAAAACTAGTTAGTAAACAAATCTTTCTAGATAAAAAAAGATTTACATATCTTTCAAATTCAGAACAAGGCAATCTATGTGGTGTGGATTAAAGTAAACAAGGGAATTTGATGAAAAGATTTATTATTAAACTTTATAAGATTCTTTAATTACTTTATGGAGCAGTCAACATCATTTCCAAATGAAAAGTTCTCTATTCTTGTTAGAAACAAGAATAGAGAACCTTTTCTTCATTATAACGCAATAAAAAAAAACTTTACATTTTTAAGAATAAACCGCACATTACACCGCAAGAAATAATTTGAGACCCGGGTTCCCGAACCCGCTGCAACCAAGAGGTCAGCTTATGAGCTGTATGACAAGTGCAAGTTTTACAAATTTTCTCGCAAAAGACTCGAAACAACCAATCACGAGCATTAACGTTGTCACTTTCGAATGCGAGTCGATGTTCGATGCTCGTTAAAAAAGTCAAACTCGCAAATAGTGATTCCGATTTCTGTCACTAGACAGCGCTGTTTTGATTTCATAAAAATATCACTAAATGTCAACGCTATCAAATAAAATCGTAAAAGCCTCGCACTAGGCAAAAAACAAATGTATTTTTCTTTAATTTTTATTTCGTAAAATCGGTCATACGTAACATGGACTTTCATACTATAATTTTTGTATTTTTTTTCGGAAGTAACAAAATCTAACCTAGTGTTAATATAATTATAATTAAATTAAATCTGTCTTGTACTAACTAATTTACATTTATGACATGTATACAGAGAATAAATGATATTTAAAAATAGAATATGGCTTAGCGGTAACAGGCGAATGTCAGATGGAATGACAGTAACACTCGGTTACTGTATTAAAAAAAGAACATACATATACTTTACTATTCCTTATTCTAATCCGTAAGTAATGGTAGTTTTTAAATTACACCTCGTAATACTCGTTCCATTATCCATAATACAATAAGATTCCTGTTATAGCGGACGATCGGACGATCAAGTCTGATAAAAAATAGTCTAAATAAAATTAAATTTATTTTACTGCCTTTAAGACAACGTAATTCGTTAATATCGCCTGATGTGCTACACGATAGGTTCTCTAATACTTTGGTTTTCTTAACGTGTGAAGTATGACCAGTAAATAGAACAATGAGGTATCTGTCTTTCTGGTATTAATAAGCAGGTCACTAGCATGTGTTAGAGCATGCTCATTAAAATGCTAGTGTTATTAATTTATCATAATCAAAATTATTTTCATTATTTATATTTTAAATCTACTATAAACTACTTAAATCTACCTTAAAACTATTTTGAAATACACGAAAATACTAAAACTAATGAACAGAGAGAGATAAATGCATCTAGAATGGATACTCATCAAATAATATCAAAACACTATTCATGCCATATTACTTGAACCGCACGATAATTATTTTTAAGTTTTATTTAAGAATTAATAAAAAAAAATCTGAAAAACTAAGACTATTTTTTGAATAATATGTACAATTTTAAAATTAACTGTTTCTACAACATTTGCATAGATATTTATTAAACTAAATTGCAATATACCTTAACAGGGATGTTCCACATATCCATTGTCATGAAATTCTAAAATAATTTGTTTATATCTGTGCGTGTACATGAAACACTAATAAATATTACAATTATTAATGCAAGCTCCGCTTTTATTTTGTTATATATAATTGCAAAATTACAAATACAGCTTTTTTCTATTAAGGTACAATTCATCAATACATACTTTTGTCATAACGTTAACTTATAACAAAACAGAAACGATGAGAAGATAATATTTTAACTACTTATATCAGATATTAATCAGAATATAGAAAAACATTTACAACTCTTACTGTAAGATAATTATAATTTTTGATATTAATAACTTAAGTGGCTTGTGATACCAGACCTGAAATAAGACAATTACAAAATTATTAAATATAAATTATGATATTTAAAATGAATGCATTCACATTAGATCATATTCATGTCATAATTAATATTTAAGTTACTTTAATATAAGTTAAAAGATGGGAAGACAAATTTTTGAAATTCCTAAACAAAGACTGGATGAGGATATCTGGTGGATCTCAAGTGAGAAAAAAATTTAGTGAGATGGAGGAGGCCCATACTCGTCGAGAGGTCCTTAGTTAAAATTAAATTTAAAAAAAAATCTCTTATAAGTATTATTTCTAAGGCGTTAAAGATGCTTAAATCAATAAATAAATATTAGTTGAGTAAAATAATGAAGGAAGTAAAAAAACTAAATTGCAAAAATATCGTTATAAGTAGCGACAGCGAGTACACTAGTGTATAAGAAACACAGAGCCGTTAAAAAATCAGTATAAGCATCAAAATAGCTTGAATTAGAGCGAGTCACGAACCGGCGGGGGAGGGCGCGGGCGCGTCGGGCGCGTCGGGCGCGTCGGGCGCGCAGGCGGCGCACAGCGGCACGGCGCGCGGCGCGCTCAGCGCCCGCAGCGGCGCGCGCGCGCACACGCAGCGCGTGCACACGCAGCGCCCGCAGCCCCAGCAGTGGTGCTGCGCGGAGCGATACAATCGGTAGTAGTCAACATTAGTGGGGCTCGTGCCGTCGGAGTATTGGAGTTTTGTACCCGCTCTTACCTTCCTGCTGAAGTGGTCGAGTGGGGTGGAGCAGCTGCACTCCGTTACGTTCTTGATGCTTTTCCAGTCCAAGGCTACGGTGTTCATCTCGGCCTCGAGTTGAACCATACTCGAGGGTATCGAGGCGTCCACTTTCTGAAACGAGCACATACAAAATAGTTATTTCTGCCCCACACAGTCCAATATTATATCTCTTGGTCGGCGGCTTCAGAAATCAACGTGAGGCTTGAGACGTGAAGCGTAAGGCTTTGAGAGAAAAAGACTTAGCCCAGTTATCTACTTCTAGTAACAATAAAAGGTTGAGCTGTACCTCAGTTATAAGAGGTATTTTTTGCGTGTTGGGCGAGGCTCCTCCCAGCTCCTTGAGGGGGTGGTCGTGCGTTGCGCACTCCAGCTCCGACAGCGAGCCGCCCGACTCGTACAGCAGCCTATATTGTAGTTAGAAGATAATTATAATCTTCTTAATGTCTTATCATTTCACATACACATAGAGATTAAAATTAAAAGTAGTTGAATTTGCATAATATTTTTATCGATATTTTTTTTTAATATTATACGTAAACACATAACACAATAAAAATTACCAAATGATGCTGTTCTGTATAATATATAACAAATTACGTTATATATAATTTTATAATCTAACGGTATTTACAATTTTACTGTGATACACAGATACAAAGAAAAAAAAACAAAAAACGATCAGATAACTCAGTCGAAACCCGGATGCTATATAAGAATTTCTCGGCCCTGTAAATAATAACTAGTCAAACCTCAGAATCGGGGTTTACTTGTCTTACTAACTTATTGTCTATCTGTAGACCTTCCACTTTAGTCTCGATTTCGACGGTGTCGTCAGCGCCGTTCTGGTAATTGACTAGCGCAGTCTCTCTACTTTTTTCGGCTTTACGTCCAGAGAGAAGGTTCTTGAATGTTGATATCCTCTGTAAAAAAAACACAATTATTAATTTATGTTACCTTTTAAGTCATTCGCTTATTAATATCACATTTATTTGTGGTAGATGCGGGAATCAATTTCATAGAGAAGATATTACGAGGACTACTAACGTCCGTAACGTTTGCCTAATTTAAATAAACGTAACTTGAGAATGGCCCAACAACATATGTGTAAAAAAAATAGTAACAGCCTGTAAATTTACTACTGCTGGATCAAGGCCTCCTCTCCCTTTTAAGGAGAAAGTTTCATGTGTATGAATGTCGGCTCTTACGATACCCAGTAGTAGACCATCTTACACTGTCAAAATAAGGAGCGTGTACGACATTTTAGTTAATATGCCAGTGGTAATAACTCTGACGCGTATCGCGTATCGTTAACACAAATAGTGTGAGGTAACCTTAGCGAGATAGTCGATGTGGTGCGTCAGGGCGCCGGAGTGCTCCACGGCGGCCGGCAGGATGTCCGCCAGCGACTCCCGCGGGTGGACGCCGCTCTCGTGCCGGCAGTACATGCCGCGCCAGAACCTGGTTTTAATATGCACGACTACAATAAAATTTGGAAAACAAATTACGAAACGTCAGCGTAGACTTGTGGAGGAGAGGGGAAGCAGGAATTAAAAGTAAAATAATTCCTAAGAGTACTCACCGTGATACAAATTCGTTTATAATCACATATTTGTCAAATATCGTAATACACATATAACGAATATATTTGATATAAATGATTGATTTAGAAAAAAATCAGTAATCATAGTCTGTGCATAATATTAATAATAAAGGCATGAAATTTTTATATTCAATTATCCTCTCTCGTGACTCTTATACCAGTAATGATAACAGCTACAAAAATATATGTAATTTAATACCTTATACTCTGTGCACTCAAATCTGGTTTGAGTACATCGGGATGTGCTTTGGGGTTATAGAGAGGATTCTTGTATTCGTTTAGATGACTCGCCATGTAACCCCACAGAGAAAACGTACGTTCAGACAATCTGTAACGAGAAAAGTAAATGTAAGGTTTAATTAAAAAGACAAAACAACTTTTTTATGATGTCGGTAGGCGGACGAGCAAATGGGCCACCTGATGGCAAGTGGTCATCACCGCCCATAGACAATGAGGCTGTAAGAAATATTGACCACTCCTTACGTCACCAATACGCCAAAAATATAATACAAGTGATCACAGCTAGTTTTACATGTTTGACAATAATTGACTTATATAAAATAACTTTGAGATACCCGCTTTTTAGAGATAAGTCATAAAAAAGTAGCTTATGTTCTTAATTCAAACTTGCTTCATACAAAATATCATCAAATTCGTTTCAGTGATTTAGAGCAAGAGACAGACAGAATCACGCATTTTCCCACTTATAATATAAGTATAACATTATAGATATTTTTTTAACCTTAAATCACGGCGATCTTTCTGACAGTTCCCGATGAACGTGCCGTATTGGCACGCATGCGCGTGATCGTGTAGTGTGAGGAGAAATCTCTCGTTGAACTGGAACGCCTGTAAAACAATGTGTTTGGGATCATGTCCTTAGTTTAGCGATTTACAACAGTTACAACAGTTGCAAGCGGGTGAAATCGAGATGGCCCGATATCATAATTGAAGATTTAAGCGCTTTTAAGCCCTGGCAAGCACCATCACATTTTGAGGTGCCCAATTTTTAGTTAATTTATTTCTTGTTCGGCGAGGTATCGTAAGAGTTGGGAAAGGTAAAAAAATAATTAATACACAAAAAAACGTCCTTATTTATTAGTTCTTTTAATTATACCATACCCTTACTTCCGAGATTACCAATTTCAACTTACGACGTATTGATAGTCTGCTTATGGTTTTGGTGGAGAATGAGACCGCTTACCTCTGGTGCTTGTCTGTACAGCTGCCACGTGCAGTCCAGAAGCTGCGTGAAGACGGGAGACCGCTCCCGCGAGTCGCAGGCCACGTGACCGCAGCGAGCTGTGAATTTGTGGCCGAAGGAAAGCCAATCTTTTTCTATGAGTGCCTGAAATTTTAAAAACATGTTTTGAATATATATTTCGATTAGTAGTCAATAATTTTATACTTAATTTTATAGGTAGCATTTGAATAACATATTTCTGGGCATTATTATCGTACGCTTGTCCTTAGTCGATTATTCTTAACACAAGAACGGGTGTTTTTTTCTGCACCAATTTAATTTTTAAGCTTTTGGCATTTATCAATATGATAGAGCGCAGGGCGTTTCAAGTTTTACACCATAGTAGGCTATTTGACTGGTTTTGAAAATCAATTTTATATTATTTAGTAGAGGTTAAGAAATCCAGTAAAAAAAGTATTTGCTGAAAAATATGTACTAGAATTAAAAAAATCATATTTAAATAGCGCGCGAAAACGCTACTTTGACAATGTGGTGCTGCAATGGGTTCGCTGACGTCACTTGCCTGTCTTGTAATCTTTAGCACATATAATCGAAATACAGTAGGCAAACGAGGTTAACAAGCAAGTGACGTCATCATAAGCCCGACCAATCAGGAGAGTTTTGTGTCACGTGACCAACGTTTAAAAAAAATGCATTTTTATTTATGGATTTTTGAATAAATAAATTATTATTTTCAACTTTCGTTAATAAATAACATTTTTGAACTCATAATATATACTGATAACAATAATTGACACTTTATTTTTCGCATTGTCAAATAGTCTATCATGTAATACTGAAAGTGCCACGTCAAGTCTTTCACGCTTATCGCGCACTATCTCTTTCTCCCTTCCTCGCGCGCCCACAGCTCGCCTCGCTCGCTCACCTGGTAGCCGTTGATGGTCCTGTAGTGCGGCTCGAGGCAGAGCGCGGCGAGCGAGCACACCTGCGCGGTGCGGTCCCAGCCGTCGCTGCAGTGCACGCACACACTCACACCGCTCTCGATCGCGCTCGCGATCCACCAGGACGTGTCCAGGATAGACCTGTTGTAGACGGGAAATCGCTTGAGAATATTGCAGTTTATGTAATAAACTTGAGGCATTGGTAGAAGTCATACTTTATATGCTTGAGCCAACCCGACGATTCCAGTCCATTGAGAAATGATGACATCGTTGGGCTGTTTTGTTCGCAAGCTAAAATAAAACATATATTGTTAGTTATATAAAATAATGGAAAAAAAATCTAAAATGAAAAGTTTTAAAGTTTTGAAAGAAACTTTTCGATGTAGGCAATTTGTCCAGTAATTATTGTATAAGCTGTCATAGAAAATGCTTACTTTCGACTATCTTTTGTAAACTCTTCCGCATGACGTGGATGTTCCCGATGCCCATGAACTGAAACTTAATATTTTCGTAGAAGGCTTCATTCTCATATCCTTTACCGGCTGCTCGGTTCACCATTGCGTTTATCTAAAAAAAAAATACAGTATTTGCAAAACAATTCATTACATTTGCAGTAGATGCCATAATAATAATAATATACTTTATTGTACACCACAGTAACACAGTAATTTAACGATAAAAATAAAATATATACAAAATAAAAGTAGATGCACAATAAGGCGGTCTTATCGCTAGGTAGTACCGAAATGTATTGTAGCAACGTGGCGCTTTCTAGTTTACAAGAGAGAAGGTCAGATCAGCAGTGGTACATTTACAGGGTAGCTTTAATTTTATTTCCAGATTTACCTTTAGTGTAATCTAAATCTTTACTTAATAATAATAGTACGGTAACTATTTTAATTTTTATTTGTATTAAAGCCTTAATGCCTTAAGATCTTGTTGCTAATAATTCTTATGTAAATAAATACATACATTTATTGACAAAATTGTACCACCGGTTCAGATTAAAATACCTTTAACTTAAAAAAAAACCAGCGAACGAAACTCAACGAGTTCGGGTATCTTCAAATTCGGGTTTTAAAACAATATATTGTATTTAAACTTAAAATGGCTCGAATGCAGTCGTTGCATTGCCGATGTGTGCAATTATCTTTGAAGTCGTTAGTTTTACGATAACTATTTATTTAACCTTGCCAAATTTAGTATATATATGATAGCATAACATCTCACCCTGGGCCTTGTGTCTACAACATACATGTAACCGCAGTTGGGATTCGCACGCCGTATAAGATCCAGCATTTGTTCGTCTTCCATACATCTGTAAACATTAACATAATTATGTTAAGCCCTGTCCCAGTACATTGTAAAAAAAGTGTGCGCCTATTGGTACATGGGCTAAATAATTTCTTAGGATTGTCCATTGATTTATTCTAAGATCTAACCTAAGTATCTTATGTTGATTAGGTGTTGTTATAATTATTGTCTTATCTACACGTTCTAGTTTTAATACCAATATAATAATTACCAATATTGAATTAAATAATTTCACTATAATACTCTCAGAAACAAAAAGAAAAAAATCAAAACTTTTGTGCCACATCTGCGCGACCGTCTCGGCTTAATCTCTGAACCAACTTCAATTCCCGCTTTTCCCTATTCTAATAGTATACATATAAGCAGCATTCGTCCTCTTGCTGCGCTCATCGACCAATGAGGTGCGAGTAATTAGTTCTCGAGGAGTTCGACTTGTAGTATGAACTAAAGAATGTTAAGTTTATTGTCTCCTATCCAATAAAGGACTCACCGAGCCGAGAATCCACTCAATGGCTGGCTGCATCTAGCAATAGCTGCTTTATTGTGATGTAAATAAGCGAGAACTGGTAATCGGCCTCGCGATCTGAAGCTGGCGCTGCCTAAGAGCACAGCCGTTGAGGCTCGTGCTGGTACGTATATTTCGCTTGGATACGTGTCGCAGAGCTGTAATATTGATTTTACCCAATAAAATTATATATTACTAAAAGTCATGTTGTTGTTTATTTAAATCTCAAAACGTTTACAAACATTCTTAAGATGGTATTCCAAAATTATCACTCTAAACAAAGGAAAATCCAGTATAACACACTATCATTTTTATGTTTTATATATATGTTAAACTAAAACATCTTTCTATCTACTCGCAATAAACGTAAATTTCAATAAAACGAATGAAATGAAATTCAAATTCTAATTAAAATTATCTCCTATTCATATTTCACGACTGGATACAAACTATGATAAATGTTCGAATATAATATTAGCTTACTTCATATTCCTTGTTGGCGTTACAAAGAACCCACTGTTCATTCGGTACATTCATCCTTTGATACTCGGTCTGTATATCAAAGAAGTTCCAGCCGGCTGACTTCGGTAAATCATCCGGAGTAGACTTGTAGTGGAAACAATATAATTCATCCAAATGAACTGCAATTAATATATTATTTTATAATGAGAAAAATAAAATTTAAAATAGAATGTCGAAAAATGCTTATTACTAAGGAATGAATATTGAATAAATACAAATACATTGTAAATGTAATCAAAATAAGTATTGTATAATATCAACCATCTACTAGTAAAATTCAGTAGGCAGACTAGCAAATGGATCACCTTAGAGTAGGTAGGTAGTCACCACATCCCTTACATCACGAATACGCCACCAAACTTGGTGACTAAGATATTTCCATGAAACAAATTATTGGGGTCGTATTAAGCTAAGCATTTTCCACAATAATACATAACTTACCTGGCTGACTTAATCTCAAGAGTGTCTGATGCATCTCATGACAGTCCCTCTCGCGCGGTATCACGAAGAATACCGACTGAAAGGTTTTGGTACGAACGAGCAACGGCGACCCCGTTGTGGTTATTGGTAAACGTTCGACAGACGATATGTGCATCAGAAGAATCTAGAAGGAGTTACGTAACATAATTAAAGGTAACTTTTAATGAATAATAATACCTAGATATCCATACTCACACAGACAAATATTGGGGAACCAAAAAAATAGCTTTTCTTTTAGGATTTTTTATAAAAGACGATTAAAACTGGCATTATTGAATGAAATAAAAAAAACTAAGCGTGATAAAGGAGAGATCGCATCGCATTGATCTATGATGAAGAATGAAATAGTCGACTTTAATCGAAAGTTCTTCTTATGATCGTCAAATCATTGATATTTTTTATTCATGAAACTTAATTCATTTCCATCAACACGTCGTCTTGTAAATACATTTAAAGCAACGATGACGGAGAGTTGACTCTAACCAATTGTGGATAGAGGTACCCAATCATCACCCGTTAGACCAGAATTAGTCGATTAGCCACAACTTTGTTATAAGCATATTTTATCGTTAATATTAGTAGTTGCATGGGCAAATGGGCCAATTGTTGGTAACAGTTCACCACCGACCATAGATATTGGCGCTGAAAAAAACCATTGTATATATCGCGAATGCGTCACCAACATTGGCAACCATGTTAAGACCCTTGTGCCTATAATTGCACTCGCTCATTCCCTCATAAAACCGAAACACAAAAATACTAAGTATTTCTTACCCGGTGAGTTAAAGTTCTAATGTAAGTAAAACAATCGCATCCCTACACTTAATATAAATAATTTGGAAAATCTATTTTAGACAATCTTTTAGATTTTAATTGTAAATCCCGTTTTCGATAAGACATTTAAGAAACTATTTTATTCAATCACAGTAGAACTTTAAAGTAATACCTAATTACGTATACATTGTGGAGAAATACATGTTTCCTAAAATAAGGAATAATAGGAGCAATTGTACCTACTCATTTTACGAATAAGATATTGTCCATACGCCCATTGGAGTCACATTACGTATCTCACAATTTGTATTGCTATAATTTTCTTTGATGTCAACGTTTCAGTTATACCGCCTCGTTTTCCAGTGGCTAGCTGATAGCCCCCGATGTCCTGGGCCCCGAGTCAGGTCAATCAAAATCAATATCAAAATATTCTTTATTCAAGTAGGCTCATAAAAGCACTTTTGAATCGTCATGTTACAGTGTTGAATTAAATTTAAAGCTACCACCGGTTCGGAAAGTAGATTCTACCGAGAAGAACCGGCAAGAAATTCAGTTACTCTTTTCCACCAATTTTTTTATACATCCTGCCTAGAAGTCAATAAATTAAGTCCACGCTCTTTTATCTTTAATATAATCTTAAATTGTGCAATATGCCTTATTTATCAATGTGTATTTAATATGAGTTTTAAATTTTTAATATGCCAATTAAATAAAAAGTTTTTAGGTTTTTCTCTAGAGAAATTCTCAATAGTAACCCATGTTGTAAAAGTAGAAATTAGTGTACTCTATTGCTTCGTAGAAAACACGTAAAGCCTTTGATCTTGGACTTTCTTTCCTGAATTATTTTCGGTCGTGACTGATTGCCGTCCCATCGGACTATATTAGTGAGGGCAGAGGGCACATATGTTTGCACACAAACGTGTACATTAAAATACATTATGCGCAAATGTCTAGTCTTCCTGGATAAAGGAACGAAGAACATCGTCTTCATGAAACAATGACAGGAATTATGCACTTACCCATGTCTCTTTTCTCATTTCATGATCGACAAATATTAGATGCGTCGTAGCGAAGTACAGCGTGCCCTTTGATGGATTTCGAAGATTATATTTATCCAACATCTGAACGTTCTCCAACTGCAACAATATGATTATTGATAAATATTTAAAACTGAATAAAACAAAAACTAAATCTGTTTCAGTTGCTAAAGTTAGCGCGTCCAGATTATGTCAGAAATCTTGTAATTCGGGTACCGAATTAATTATTAAACAACTCCATTTTGCTACTGGATAAGGGTATACCGGTCGGTAGCGTGATTTGATACACCCTTTACTTGATAATGGGAGCAGTATTTCCGAAACATACAAAGACCGACGCAATAAATAACATTAAACCGAAATACGTGACATAAATGAAAGTTGTTTTAACAAAAATTTCATATTGTACTTGTTGTTTTTACAACCCCTATAAAAATTAAAAGAGACAACAACTAACACTAAAGAAACATTTAAGTATACGATTATATGACTTTTTCTCTTGCTACACCATGCATAATAATTACAACATTTAGTTTTCCTGTTCATTTGAGTACAGTTGTTGTTTGTTTGTTTTTTGCTCGCTATAAGAAACTTCTTTTTTACTTATAATACTATTACTAGTTAATCATGTTATTTTATTTTTCTAATAACCTTCAGTCACTCTCTATCAGCCTCATCAGGTATCCTGTCGCCAAACAATACTTAGTATTGTTGTGTTTCGGTTTGAAGGATGAGCGAGCCAGTGTTTACACGTACACAAGGGATACGATATCTGATATTGGCGATGTAAGTTTTTAGTTAATATTTCTTACATCGCCAATGTGACCGCTGGTGACCTCTACCATCAGGTTGCCCTTTTGCACGTCCGTATAATATAATACAAAAAAGACTATCTTTTTGATTAGGTTAATTGACTTTCGTTTATGAAAAGCTTAAATAGGAATATAATTTCCTCGCTAACTCTCAAAGCTACAAAATAGTCTATATATTCAATCTTCATTCATAAATCACAGTCGTAATGAAAGCTTTATAGTCTGACCCTTTGTGAGTTTTTATTTTAATATTTAATATGCAGCAAAAAATAATAATTAGTTCTAAAATGGCTTGGGCCTTTATTGTAGACCTGTTTATATAAATTATGGGCAACGCGTTAAATAATTAATCGTATAATGAGATTATTTTAAATTATGTCTCTGTTGAGGTGGCTTTTAAATATAAATAATAAAGTATGCTTTCCAACCCTTGGGAATCAACTAATTTACCTGGATTTAAAATTTTCAATGTGTTGGCTAAAGTTTTTATTAATACGAAGCAGTTTTATCAAGATTCGTGTCGAGAGGAAAGGAAAAGATGAGAAAGTTTTAATATTTTTACCGATTATGATGCAAAAAAATCAATGCTGTAATTAATTTTTAGATATTTATTAATACGTTGTATAAATTTAATTGAAATGAACTTTAATGTATTTAACTAACAATCGTGCTAAAAGCATTGGATTGAATACTTCAAAAGGTGTATATTTGCGTTTGAATGGCATAATTATACATTGATGTTTGTAAAAGGTGTTTTCAAATAAATAATTAATCTTCATTGATTTAACAACATTTCTAGAAACCCCGTATAAATCTCATTACATTGCTGTTTCACACTCCCTTTGCACAAAATATATTCTCTTAGGTAACGTTTGGTTTGTCTGTGTTTTTAACATTAAATATTTATTAGTTCGTAGGGAGGATAACAAATAATTACACACTTTTTTATGTGATGATCTAAAGGAATTACTCTTCATATTTACAAAATTAAATAGATCTAGTATATCCAAGTACTTCTCTCCCTTAATTTTCTTTGAAAATATGAGAATTATTATATAAATAAATAATGAATTACGTTTAGGGGATGATGAGTTTTTTCTTTCAAATGTCAAAACAATAATAATAGTAAGAGAGAAATTCATGTTTAACTAAACAAACGCTGAGTTGTTGCTTATATTACAAGTTAACATTAGAGAAAACATAACGAATGATACTTTATTTTCTGCTTTAGCTATAGGTTAAAGCAGTGCGTTCGTACCACACCGTATCACGTTACAATGATGAAGTATATCGTGTGATCACTATCAATGATGAACATAAACGGGAAATGCATCCATTATTTATCATTCTTAGAAATCGAATACAACGTTCCAAACGTTTCATTTGCTGGGTTAAAATCCTTTAGATTTAATTAATTACATTGTTTTCTATACAGACAGTAACTACGTTTAGAAAATACAGAGGGTATTGCCAAAAAAGATCCATGTACCGTTAAAACTGTACTTACGGTTATTTTTTTATATTTATGGCAACGGCAACGGTAATTTGAAATAGATCATAAATAGAAACCGTCACAATAGAGAGATAACCTCTTTGCTCAATTAGTGTCAAGTTCAATTTTTGTTTTTATTTCATGATTTATTTCTTTTTAATTTGTAGTAGTTTTTGTTCTTTCATTTTATTTTTCATATTTATATTTTTATTGTAAAGATATATTAATGTGTATATAGTGTTTAGTTTTTTGTTATTTAATGTATGTATAATGTAAACGCCTGTAGTGGTGTATCACACTGTACAAGAATTTGTTTCCTACTTTTACTTGATAATATTTTGCGAATATGCCTAAGGTGTTTCGAAAATCTATAAATAAATAAATAAATATTTCATGACTAAAGCTTTTAGTGAATACATATTTAGACATATTTTGTTCTGAAATTAAGCTTCAATTACAGTATAATTAATTATATTATCATCCCTTTTGAATAATATTACTTCAAAACTATCAAAGTCTAAATCTCGTTTCACAAGTAACCGCTCGAGGTAAGAAGTAAGGAGTCCTTAATTTCGAATAAATTTTGGGTAGGGGAATATTGTTATGGAAACATTGCCCGAGGTGACTTTGTAACAATTTCCAAGTTTGTAAATGAATGCGTGTTCTAGACGGCGGCTTTCATTATTAGGAGTGTTGTGTGGTTTTTGTATGAAGAGGATTAATTATCCTTATATTGTAGTATATTTGTAAGTTATGTTGAAATCTAAACAGTACTTACGAGTTACTACGCAACAGAGATACTATTTAAATAATAAGCTTTTGGTCGCTAACAAATATAAAAACATACTTTATTAAAGCGGGTTCCTACAAGCAATTTACGATAGTTATTTAAAAAAAAAATGAATATTACCGGGAATACCCTCCAAGAAACACAGTAGTTACTTTTTCCCGATAATCAATTACACGAGCTTGTAAATTAATTACAACGTCATCATTATATATCTCAATATATACAAAATTTTCTAAAATTATAAAAAAGTCGTATCGACCATACCAAATTTGCAGCAGCGTTGATAGATCGTCTGTCAAAATATCGTTACGACGAATGATTATCTAAATGATCGATCAGTTTCAAAGCATATAAATGTCAACAAAATGTGATAAAATTATGTTTCAACTAATCAAATTGTTTTATATTATGGGTACATTGACTTAAATAAAGTTTTTTCAAGAAACTAATTAAAACATAAGAGGTTATTAACGCTCTAGAAAGGATGAAAGGAGTTGAATTAAAAATTATATAAACAAACTGAGATAATTACAAAACGACTAAAAAAAAGATGTTTTAAAAAAATATGTGTAAAGAAAACCCTTTAAAGTTTGTCCCTTTTATCTCAACTGTAAGCCGTCTTCTTTTTCACTGTCAGAGGCAAATCTGTTTTTATTGTTTGACGTATGCCTTAAGCTTGAAGCTGTTTTAAATAATATTAAATATACAGTATCCAAAAGATGATGTGATCCTTTAATAATAGCACTTGAATCTTAATCTGAAATTTTCCGTTTTTCATTACATATAGCGTGATCGGCAATTTAGAAAACCATCTTGGGATAACCTTTATTTCTCAGATTAAATTCAGCCACATTTGTACCCATCAACTCACATAGGAACAGTATGGTGGAATAGCCTTTAATAAACTTCTCCTTGTCAGAGTTCTTTATCATATTGGTGAATTGACTTCTTTATTACTGATAATTTATTGACAGAATAACTCAACACATTCATAAGCCAATTCAGAATTCGAACTCATGACCTCGAGATTTTATAGTTTATAAACTAGCAACTAGATCGCGTTGTCGGTTGACAAGTACGATCAGTGTTTCCAATTATATTTCCTTCATAAATACCTATTCCAATGGAAGTAGGAAAAATATATATGTTATATGCAATAAATAAACACGCTAATTCTTACATTTGAGGCCGAGAATCAAGGTCGGGTCAAAGTGAACGCGATAAGCCTGTCATTTCCATATCACAGCAGTAAAAACCTTCTAAGAGTCAAGTTAAATTAATCACCACATGGCATACAGCGACCTCTTTCTTAAGTTATGAAGAACATATATTAGAGAGTATACTATACTATAAGTATTAAAAAACATTTTATAAATTTATTTTTAATCTCCCTATTTGGAACAAATCTTCTAAGACCCTTTGAAGACCATTTTTTTTTTAATTTATTTCTTAAATCGATTAACATCTATAGTATTAAATGAAATATCGGTCTAATTAAAATGGGTCTAATAAAAGGGGAAAACTATTCGTTCAGGATTAAGTTGTGTAACAAATATACAACAAAAAAGTGTGTTCTCCATTTTCTTAAATTTATTATGAATACCTACCTACCACAAATTATCGATCATATCACAGACTTTGCCCTCGATGTCTTAATTATCTCATCGGAATTCCTTGCACGACGATAATACGACGATCCTCTGCAAAAAGGGAAGCTATTCACAGTGTCTCAATCCGACATTGTTGTTTTTTCACAAGAAACCTCTCTGTATTGTGTATCTTTTCATCGATAGTCTCTTGACCTTCGTCATATTTAATATGAGACAATTCTATGTTGTCATAAATTTAAAAAATGTAACGCTAGTAGAATTTAAAAGGTGATTTTTTTTTTGTTAAATTAATAGTAGACATGATATTTAATACAGAGGGTTAAAATGTATAGCATTTAGTAATTTATTAACTGATATATTTATATTTTAAATTGATTATTTTTAATTTACTAACACCGGGTTAATTGGCGCTTATTAATTGTCAGGAACAGTAGTAATAGTAAAATTTACCAAATTTCTAAACCTGTTGACGTTGATCAAAATTTCATTAAAAAAAGCCGTACAATATAATACTTATGAACATTTCTATAGCTGAAGGTTGATTAAAATCTAATCACGTCCCAATTTTCGATCCTGTAAATCCAATATCACCGGATATGAAGTACGTGCACGTATTGAATGCAAATTCTTGAGAATAAAAAAATAATAACTTTCTAATGATTACAATTTTTACAATACATCATCTGTTACATTTTTTTTTTCTGTTATCAATAACAACATTTGACATTTGTAAATATAATACGCACCATGCCACACCTGATATAGGAAGTTTATGGATCATTTCAGCTTCAATGCAAAGGAATTATAATATTATTTAGAACTAAATGTTATTAGTCAGAAAAATATTAAAAAAATAATAATTATATTGGGAAAATAACTAAAGTACTCAGTGATAACAAATTGAGTTTATTTTTTTAAAAATATATCATTTACTTCGATTAGGAGGCATTTTTTTCTTATCAAATGGATTTTTAGTAGCATATTTAACGACATCCTCGACCATACGTTGAAGCGGTACTATTTGTTGTTCTGCTAGTGCTAGCAACTGATTGCGGCGTTGATTTAAAGCGTCCATTGTTCGGTATGAACATGATTCTAAAGCTTCTCCTGCTTTTACGAGCGCAGCACACGATTTAATTGCCTCAGTTGCAGCAAATTTGCCTCCTTCGAAGAAAAGTTTAATCCGTGACATAAATTTTACGTTGGAAATTCTTGCTTTTTGTAAACTATTCTTAATTATATCTTTATAACTATTTATTGCCGAATCTAAGGATTCTTCAAATAGTTGCCTATGCTTTCCCAATCGATGGGCATAGCTACTCATTTTTAGTCTCTTAAATTCAGGATCAACCGGTTCTTTAACCAATAACATGTCCATATCAGTTTTAATAGTACTTATCCATTTGGTGAAAGGATATAAATCCGGTGCATCAATCGCCTTAAATTCGGATGCCTCTATAGGGAGCCTATCAATTATATTATACATGGCATCCAAGTGGGAATTAAGGCGTGATTCATGAAATCGTATTTCTGAAAATCGTGCTTCACGAGCAGCTTCTATTCGTTCTTTGCGTATGCTATGACTTATTAGTTTTAGAGAACATCTCATATTTACGAGTGAAGATCTTTCATCCACCCATTTTCTTGACTGTCCGTTCAAATATTCAGAGATAAGAAGTAAAATATTATCAAAAGACTCCAGGTAATTATTAATACAGAGGTTTATTTCCTGTTCTTGAAGTTGAGTTTGAAGCATAGTCTGCAAAATCGGTGCACGTAAAGACAAAATTTCCTGCATATTTGATGTAGGATCTTCAGAAGTCATTGAAGTTTCTATGGATTGCACTTTATAATGCTTATCTAATAAGCAGGAAAACTCAGAACTTATAATAGCAAACATGGTTAAAGGGAATTTCATGAAATCTTCAATCTTAGCGTATTCAGCTTCCTTTTGTATACAAAAGGTGTCTCCTTTCTTGTTTAAATAATTATTGATAACCTCAAATTGTTGTAGAAGTTTATCAAAGTCAGGAGCATAACGCATTTGCTCTAATGCTATATTAAAGCTAACTTCAGTCGAAAGTTCAATTGCATCAAATGTCGTCTGCGTATCGTCCAAGCTTAGCGTCATGAATTTTTGGACTAAGGATAAACGATCTGCATGGTCATTGTATATACGACATAAGTCTGATAAAATTAAGTATATGTCGTGAAGACGCTTAAAAAATAAAGTCAATTTTTTTTGTAGATTTAAAACATCGGATTCTATTAGTTTGAGTATATTATTGAAATCTTCATTAGTATACTGTTCATTACATTTGGTTAAGAGACCGAAAGTATCACTGATAATATTATTCAAATTTAAATCTTTAAAACTACACCTGTAATTTAATAAATTACTACTTCTATTTTCAACACTATTGTACAAACCGTCTAATTCAACAGATATTTTCTGAAGTGCTATAAAACAAGCAGTATTATATGTTTCTAAAATTTCAGAAACATACTTTTTAACTTGGTCTAAATTCAACAAGTTTAATAGATCTTTCGATGTTTGATCTTTATCATATTCAGCGCTGGACTGCTTTTCAAAGTTAGGATGCTTCAACAATGGTGATCTTTCGCTTTTAACGATTTTAGCTCTACTGAGACAAAATTCATTAATCATTGAATGTGCATGTACAATGCGTTCCTCCAATTGTAGTCGAAATTGTGCTTCCAGCTCTATATAAGCCCTGGAGTTGCTAAGTAACTGATGATTTATATCATAAATCTGTTCATCAAATTCATGCAGTAAGCTTGAAGGTGGCTTGTGTCCAACATCTATCAGATGTTGAAACTGACGCTTCAAAATTATTTTTAATTTATCTACTCGTCGCCTCTCCAGACCAAGAGATTCCAGTTTAAATTTTGCGAGATTTTCTGTTCTTTGAACAGATAACTTTGTTATCTCTTTAAGGGCATTATTGCGATCTTCTCTCGATAAAGGTACATTGTTAGATATAGCTTTTGAAATTATTTTTTTTATATCCACGTCACTATCTTTGATGTCACACAGCAAAATTTCCGCAATACTTCTCACTTTTGAATTAATATCAATATTAATAGATTTTGCTTCGTCTAGTAGATTATTAAGAGCACTGTTATGATTCATTTCGCGTTGTTTAAGAAAATTTATAAGAGTTGGGCCACAATTTCGAGGCACCAAATTATCAGGCAAAGCTGAAACCGCTGCTAAATCATCTGAGCACCCTGCAAATGCAATCAATGGTTTTTTCGCTGTTTGACTACAGGCGCACTTAATTTCTTTAGATTGTAAACTTTTCTGGTTCATAATGTTTTAAAATAAATAAATACATTCAAAATAAAGTTTGCAATCAATAAAATCATCGAATACAAATGTCAACGTCACATCAAAAGTATGACAAAATCATCAATTATTTTATAACATGTACAAAAAGGTTTTACAGAAAACACATATTTCATATTTTTCTAAATTGCGAACAGATTTTTTTTATGAATGATTAATACATTTATTCTCTGGTTTTGTGGATGAACCAACTATACCACGCAAGACTCGACAATGACCTAGAGGGTACTTGGTAAACTTTAATATAATATATACATATTATGAATATAAATTCCATTTGAATTGTGAACACTCACTACGTTTACAAAATTATGTCATAACGTGAAGTTGTATGAACAGCATAAATAATATATACAATGTTGTTGACAGATCTGCATAAATTTACAGACTAGCTACTCTGAATTAGCATGAAAATAATCATTGAATTCAGAATATAAAATATATTTTTATTATACAATATACATATTGAACTAACCAATTGTTATTCCACTTCAGAGTTTTTGACGTTGCCATTTTGAGTGTGTTCACGACGTGGTAGAATTCTGGTTGGAAGAAGAGAAGATAGCCAGGGAACTAGTTATAAATTATTAACATAAAATGGTCAAAAAATTACTATAAAATATGTATATACATGAGCGTGATGTCATTATATAAAATGTTTGACAATCGTTCTGAGCTGATTTTATTACCAATCTCGACAACCTATGTATCTACATCTAAGTTTCTTTTATTTTTTTATGAAAGTATCTTTCTTTCACTATTCTTCTACTTTTAAGTTGTCACAATAAGTATATACGATAAAAAAAATGTTTTCAATTTTTCTACTTCTCTATCAACACGTTCTCCAGACACATACTTGATGAGAAAATATTAATAATTTAATATTCATCTTAATTTCTCGCTTGAGTTGGCCGATTTACTAAACAGCTTTCCTTGAACATGAATAATAATTAAATTGATGGCGCACATTAAGATTTACGACGCAAAATTCCAAATTAAAAACTTAACACTCGAAATGTATTTACTCGTATATTATATATATTTAAGTAAAATTGAACTCCACCATGTTACATTGTGTTAGTAAAATATACATATACGCCATTCCTAGCACTATCAATGCGCTGATGAGATCTGAAATGTACTTTTGTGACTGAAATTAGTCCATCTCTTTAGGGAGCCTAATTTCCCTTTTAACCAAACACATCAAGGCAAAGTATTTATGTTTGACGGTAGAATAACTAATGAGCGGTTAGTACTTAACCAAAAGGACTAGCAAAATCGCTCTACGTGGCTTGCTTCTCTATTTGAGAATATCTAATGAAGTTTATCTGATGTTGTGATTGCGGGAGCTAAATCATTCACTTAGCACAAGCTGCATCTCTCGTACCAATTTTATTATATTTGACGACCTCCGTGGTCGAGTAGTGTGTACACCGGTTTTCATGGGTACGCCACTCCGAGGTCCCGGGTTCGATTCCCGGCCGAGTCGATGTAAAAAAAGTTCATTAGTTTTCTATGTTGTCTTGGGTCTGGGTGTTTGTGGTACCGTCGTTACTTCTGATTTCCATAACACAAGTGCTTTAGCTACTTACATTGGGATCAGAGTAATGTATGTGATGTTGTCCAATATTTATTTATTTATTATTTATTATATTGTATAGGCATAACCCGAACGAATTATGAAATTTTTTGTGCTAGTAAACCAATTTATTTTAAAACAACTTGATTTTACGCCTGATCTTTCATTTTACATAATACTACTACTGTTTTTACACAACTGAAACTCTTACTTTAAGCTTAGTCTGTTATTATGTTTATTTATTATAATATGCTTCTGAATGCTGCTCTAGAAGACGTAAGCATTTATGTTCAACTTTTCAACCGATGTCCAGAAAATATGCTAAAATATAACTTGTAACCCCCAAAGTACAAAATACGTTCCTAAGACACAGTTTTATTTATCTAAATAAATAAACGAATGTATAATATGTTATAATGGATAATAATTAATAGCATTTAATCCGATGCGGCGTTTCTTGTAATTAAGCCATTTGAGAAAATCCTAGTAATTAAGTATCGCAAACACCTGCTTCTCACGCACGACCCGTCTTAGTATCTAGGTTAACAAAGACATATTACGAGTACGATTAATTAATTATAAAATAAACGATAATAAATAAAAAATTCGTCTGGGTGCTATTTATTCTGCCCAAAGAGCCATTAGGTGATTTCGAAGATTAGGGTAAATCTTGAGTTCGTAGCTCGGAAAATATACCATATAAGTTAGTTAGTTAAGTTTATTTACGAAAATAAAATATTAATCATAATCATTTATAACATCAAAATAACGAAGCAATTTTGAATGGAGAATGCTCTACAACTGAGGTGATCAAAAATACTAATAAAGAATATGTCAAACAATGCTCTGGTTTAGATTATGTATATATTTCCTAAAAAGTCATTTTGTCCGATATGTAGATCATCTTATAAACTCTGAATACCTTTTCGAGCAGTAGCTCAATAAAGATTCTCGCAAAATTATTCTTCAGTCACTGCTGAATAAGCAGTTCAAAGCCTGCTAGGATGTAACCCATCGTTACATCAGAATTTTATATCAGTCCAAAAAGATTTGGAAAGCTTTATGTCGTCCAGAATGCCTCGCAATTTGCCCCGAATCCGAATATCTTGAATGTTTTGGATGAGATCGACTCGTATGCCGTAAAGACAAACGGCCTGACTCTCTCTTGTGCGGCCATGTGTCTTATATATAGAAATTTCAATATTCATCCATTTTGTTGTGTCACAACTGCCCGTGGCGGCCACATTTTTTTATTTGGTCAGGGTAAAAGATTGAAATAATGGCTCTTTTTTAAAAATAAATCAGCAACATAATCTTTCAGCGTGCCTTCTGATTAAAATGATGTCTCCAAGTTTCATCTATAGTAAGCAAGACAAAACAAAAAAAAAAAGCCCAGACCGATTTTTTTTAAGATTCGTCATAAAATATAAACAAGTGTCTTATTTTGTTCTTCTTTATAACATTTTTGGCATTCATACAAGTTTATTACTTTATCTCATTATTATTTATTTATTTATTACTATTTCTATGAAAATAATCAAAAGAATCATCGATGTTCGTAAAATAAATATTATTCAATGATTTCGTTAGTAAACCTACTTTTATAAAAAGGTTCTAAGGGTATCAAGTCTTTAGATTAAGAGCAGTAAATAATAATTATACATATTTGTTTTCAAATACTACAATTATGGTAAATGATTTCCTCCGCTCATACATAATTTATTATTTTACGATCTTGCATTAGGCTAAATTTCAAGACCCGATGGAACTATATTTTATGAAAAATTAACATATATATGTCAATATAAGCCGTACGATACCTTGTTAAAATGTGTACAGATAACCTGATGTATTATACCTGAGGGTAATTAAAAAGGTTCATTTAAAAACATCGCTCTGACGTAACCACAAATTGAAAGATATATGGAGCAATGTAAAGTGTTTTACGAATTTCGAACTTATTTAACTGGAATAAGGTAAGTTTTAGAAAAGATAATGACAGAATTTTATATAGGTTACGTTGCTTGCAAATGTATGTACTTTTGAATTGAAGTAGTTTTTACGATAATTGCGGAGCTATGATGCGATTTTATTTGACGTTATTTATTACAATTTTAGTACTGGATTGTATGATTGTCACAAAAGTATGATGTGCACAAAAAATCACTGTCGTAATATGTTTTGAACTGCTGTACTATAAAAACTATATCATTTTGCAGTAAAAAATGTCATGCTAATCCGTTAAAACATTAAACAGAAATACTATTTCTGTGTTTGAAATTAAACAATTTGAGACCTTTTTAATGATGAATTAATTATTTCCAAATAATTATTTATATACTTAGCAAAATAAATACGTATTCATACTTTTGTCATATTTGTAAAACATATTATGCACGTAACATAGCTTTAATATCAATGATAAAATGTGAAAAATCGTAGTTGGATATTTGTTGCGATACATTTTTTCACCAATATTTTCCGAATTTAGTTTAGCAATTAATAATAAATGGCGTATCGATAATTCCTAAATCGAGGTGAGCCTCCTGCTCGTTTGCCACCTCTAACATAAAAAAAAAAACTAATCCTATCCTAAACCATAACTATTTTTACACATAACAAGTCACGAGTGCTTCTTTTATTAACAACTGCCTTGCAAATTTTAACAACGTAGGTGAAAACTTTATGGACGTTTTAATCGTACTTTTTATTAACCTTTACGAGACCAATTTAAAGTTTAACAAAAGTTATTTCGATATTTAATGAGAAAAACCGCGGAAATAACTAGTAAAATTAAATAATTACTGGTGTTTTATGTAATAAAAACAGGGCGCCCAAACTGGGACTTAATGCCAGAAAATGTATTTAGTGAGATTTTATGATATTTAGATATATACCTAAAAATGTAATAAACGGAATACTTTGAAATTTGTATCACGTTGTAGTCAACAATAGCTTTAGTAGAATGTTAGATGAGCGCCCATGATATCGGATTTTAAGGAGTGCCATACTAACATATTTGTCGTATATTCTATACTACAAAACGACGTTCCAATATGGTACCAACATTTGACTCTAATAGATCTGCTTTGCAATTTTAGTCACATTTAATTTGGAATAATCTCTTGCTTTAATAAGATTGGAGCGGATAATTTATAGGAAAAACGTTATCCAACTTTCACATATATTCAAAACACTAACACAAATACATTTACGTTACATTTGACCGTTAGATAATTTTCGATTCTAATGCAAGCCTATGGTTTATACTCTAATTTATTCAACTTGATATTGATACGTTTCGGTTTTAAGGTTGAATAAGTCAGGTAGTAAGCAAAGCACTTATCAAAATCAATATATTTTTTATTCAATTAGGCTAATAAAAGCACTTTTGAGTCATCGTGTTAGTCTTGAATTTAATGTAGAGCTACCACCGGTTACTCTTTACGACAATTACTATTAATAATAGTAATATTTTTTATTTTAATTACACAGTATATCAGTAAATTTACAATTATTTTTTTATATATCCTACCTAGAAATCAATAAATTTTGTATTGAGTAATATGGCTTATTTATCTATGCTTTCTTCGACATGAGCTTTAAATTTTTAATAGGCGAAGTTAAAAACGGATGCGAGTTACTTATGATGTAAGACAACCCGTATTGTATTTGCAACACTATCGTGACACCAGATTACATGAAGTAGACTTATTTAATGACAGTAACTAGTGATGTTTTGTAATGGCACCTTTAGTTTGATATATTACGAAAACTATGCGATAACATTCATTAAACGTAACATAATATTCATAGCAATAAAAAAAATAACTTCGAAATACAGAAGACGATGATATTACTTACAACAATATAGGTTTTTTTTTTTTTTTATTTAACGGTTATGTGGACGGGCAAGGGACGAAGACTCATAACTATTGGTGCTGTAAGAAATAATAACCATTCCTTACGTCACACCAATGCATCACTAACCTTGGGAACTAAGATGTTATATCCCCTATGTCTGCAGTTAGAATACTAAGTATTGCTGTTTGGTGTTAGAATACATATTTGACAAGTGGGTGTTCCATAGCCAGGAGGACTTGCATAAAGATCTACCAACAAGTATAAAATACTTAAAATATTTCAAAAGCTTCTATTCTTAACTTACTATAGATGAAGAATATAATCTCACTTCGAAACTTTTTACCTTAATAATATATTAGCAACCTATAACAAACTTTGATAAATTACCTGGAGAATACCTATCTTAAGTAACTTGGTATTCATGTGAGACGGGGTTACGGTTTGTTATTGATACATTAAAAAGGTACATAACGGAACGGAATAACAATGGCGCCTAATGGAACCCATTGAATAGATGTTACTATTGAAATTGATCGGACGTGCGACATTTAATATTGATGTTTGGTTCGCTTTGGTTTTAATCAATGTAAAGGAATGGAGGGGATAAGCCTTCGTTACTTGTTTCGTTATTTATTACAAAGTAGTATTGCAACTTATATAGTACAAGTAATTAATTAGTATAGTTTTAATATATCTAAAAAAAAAAACACTATTATTTCCACTAAAATAATTAATAAATAAAATATTTTAAAAATCAACTAACGTCCCCATTTTTAGATTAATTTATAAATATTACACTCTTCTTTGTAGCAAAAATGTCCTTTAGAATAAAACTTTATATAAAAAATACGGAAAAGAATCGACGGTAAAGTAATCACACAAATTGAACTGTGACAAACTCGATTTGACATACAGCACAGATGGAGATAATGATACCTTTCAAATTAGATAAAAATTGTCACACTACGTAAAAAAATATATTTTACCCACCTCTTTGTCGACCAAAGTTGAAGGTATAAAAAGGGCGATACATAAATTATTCAAATGACTTTATCAGGCCAATAAAACGTGCTTTTTTGACAATCGTATAATCGTGCAATTTTGATATTTACCGTTTTATATTTTTTAAATAGAATTTGAAAAACAATTCATTTTTATTACGATATCTCGTAATTAAATGAAAGAATATAACCCATCTCGATAAAAAGTCTAATAAAATAATGTTAAAAAGGAAGTGTAAATTTATTAAGATTTATTTTGTAATCATCGCCTGTTGAGGTAAGGCCATCACTCAACCAGACGTAGAATGAGTACCTACTTCAATAAATGGAACATTATTTTTAAGATTAATGTTCATTATCATCATTATAAATTGATAAAGATTTTTACCAGTTAAAAATAAAATTAAAAACTATTGAATGTAATAGTAAAAAAAAAACTCGATGAGTTTGTATAATTACCGCCATTTACCGTTTAATTACTAGTTGCCGCCCGCAGTTTAGTTCACGTTTTAGAGATTGATCGTCAAATTTTAGGCCGAAATAAGTAGCTTATCCTTTCTTAGCATTCAAGCTTGTTTCAGGCCAAACTTCAAATTCGAGTCAGTGACAGACAAACAAAGAGACAGAGTTATGTTCGGATGTTATAAAAATTATCTTTCAATTAAAAGTAATTTGACCTTTCTAAACTCATACCTACCCGTAACAAAATAAAAGTACCATTATAATCACATGCCCATGTCGCCAGATGTTTATCACAGCCAGAACCAAATAAACATAGTAAGAATTAAATAAAAAGTTTAAGAAATAAATTGTTCTCCTTAAATATTCTATTATTATTATCCTTGTTATTTATTTCTCGTTTTGTTGAATAAGCATAGTTAATTTATCATTAACGGAGGTCTTTGGAGGAGCTTTGTGATTTAATAACTGTAATAAATTAATAAGCTATGTATTATATTCATAAAGTAAAAAATTAATTAAATTGGTTTAGTTATTATTTCGAGTAAATAATATCTAATTTGTTTCGAAAAGTATCTATTCCCTCTCTTCTATATATATAATAAAATTGGAGTGTCTGTTTATAATATTGAAATAACCGCTTTTTACTAAATGCATATGTATATACACGGTACATATATCAAAATAACATTTTTTTACAATTTTTGGCTGTCTGTCTAATCTCTGAAACGGCTGGACCAATTTTGACGGGACTTTCAATGGCACATAGCCGATGTAATAAGGTGTAACTTAGGCTTACTTTTATTTTAGAATTATATATAGAATAATAAGAATGACGACCTCCGTGGTCGAGCAGTGTGTACACCGGTTTTCATGGATACGCCACTCCGAGGTCCCGGGTTCGATTCCCGGCCGGGTCGATGTAGAAAAAGTTCATTAGTTTTCTATATTGTCTTGGGTCTGGGTGTTTGTGGTACTGTCGTTACATCGGATTTCCATAAAACAAGTGCATTAGCTACTTACATTGGGATCGGAGTAATATATATGATATTGTCCAATATTTATTTATTTATTTAAGAAAGTCACGCTGCAATGTACAAATACCGTCCAGTACCGCGCGCACCCCTGGCGCATGCCATCACTCCGCCGTCACGTCGGATGCCTACCACCAACGACTTAATATCACAATAGCTGTTAGTTTTGCTATGAAAATCAACAAGTTACAAGGGCAAACGTTAATCAAAGCTGGTATAGATTTAACTAAGAGTTGCGTTACACATGGGCAACTAAACGTTGCATGTTCACGTTGCGAGGAATGCCACTAGTGTTATTGTTTTAAACCAAAAAAATCGTACACCAAACATTGTATATAAATATTTTTTTCAATAAAGCAACAGAAACAAAATATCGATTCATAAAATGGAACAATTTCATTAAAATTAGCATAGGTATTTCTATACGCGAAATAAAGAATTAATAAGTTATAGTAACATCTGTGGACTGAATAATAACTTTTTGTTAAATTGAAGCGGAAGTCGCGAGCACAGTTACTTTAAAAATAAATGATTATATAATTTTATACCAAATTGCAACATACGTCATTGGTCAAAGATACATCGAACGTTGATCTATTCTTGGTATAAAAAACTTTTAACTATACTTATTAGTTATACAAAATTTCAATATAAAGATGTATATCGTATTAGAAAACTCGAGCTACAACATTGGATCGAGGTAAACAATATGTTAAATTTTCACAACTAATGACCACAATGCATCTTGAATTACGAATTGTTGAGTAACTCGATCTCCGTGCAATGAAAGCCCGACATTGTTGAGACGGAGACCTAAAAATCACAAGAACTCGTGGAATTATTACTGACCTACTTAAATAATCCGATGCGCTTAGAATGGGATGGAATACCCTCGGATTATTTGCGTTTAATACTGAAAAGATCCTCACATTGGAAATGCAATTATTGTACAGTAGGTACATAACCTAATCATTAGAGTGTCATCTTTTTAACTGATATTATTACTTAATAGTATTACTTGTCTTTGTATTTAACCTTTCGCATTATAAATCGGGTTTAATTGTTCCAGTTTTATTTATAGTATTAAACGAAGTAATGCTATTATAATGGTCCTCTCAGCTTTAATGTACAACAATGTTCGAGCGGTTTTCATTGTCCAACTAATGATCATTTATTACGTCAGAGAATATGGATTATTATCAAATATATTATATATAATATAATAAATGTTATTATACGAAATATAATGTAACGAGTATTTGGTACTTTACAGTATTCTCGATTATATTTCTTTCAAGAACGATAAATAACAAATACATAAATTTAACTTTGCGAAGAACTCCCATTTATTACTTCTAATCTTAGTAAATACCTATTTAAGTTGGTTTTGCCTAAATGGTCACTGATGTTAATATATTATGCTATAAATACATATATGCCTTTCGGCACTTGTATGATTTAATTATTTTTTTTAATTTGTAACTTTGGTCTATCTGTTTTGTGAGATTATTTCTATTAAAATTAAATGACAGGTTTTTTAAAAACGTCTCACACTAGATGGTCTTATTAAACAATATTAGATATATATAACTTATGTTGTTAAAGTGTGACTAAAACTGGTTTACCTACGTAACTCGCAAGGCTCGTGGCGAATTCAGATTTAGCAAAATATGAAAATCAAGCTCAATAATAATGCCAATTAAATTTTTAAAAATCCTTAATTGATGAAATTGCACTTACGGATTTATAAACTGCATTAAAGTTCAGCTTTAAAATAACTTTTAATATTATTTCAAAAGTATCTTGTGTTGTTTTCGAGGGTTTAAATTATACGAGGGTAAATCAAAAACCTAAATTTTTTCTTGAATGCCAAAAATGATAAAAAAATCGTTTAGGAAGGGGTGAAGAATAAAACATGTGACCATAATCATGAGCATATCATTTGATACCATACAATTAATTAAAACTGATTCAAAGGGCTTTAGAAAAGTGTCGACAAGATGGGCACCACAGATGTTAACCGACAAAGACAAAAAGCGACGTTTGTAAGTTTCTCCGCGTTATCTCGAAATGTTTCAGTGTTATTCGAATCAAGTGTGACGTCGGGTTGTGAGTATGAATAAAAATGAGTTTATTCCGATCGATTTTCTATACTAAGCATCCTCTTCGCCCATGCATTATTCCAAATGAATTGAATGAGGTGATTACGAGTTTCCAGGATTTATTTGTTTAAACTGCGTAAAATTTAAATCTGGAACTTAAATCTAAAATTTAAATCTAGTAATATTATAAATGTGGAAGTTTGGATGATACTGGATTTGGATTAAATTTGAAATTGTTCAAAATTTACACATTTTGTTACAATATCTCATTTAAAATTTATAAAACTTAAATGATAATTCCCGATTTTGACTGCATTCATGTGGAAACAACAAAGAACCAAAGTTATAGAAAAATGAAATTTATTCGACCACTGTCTCATTTCTTTTTGAGAGAATAATAATATATTTCTTTGTACGTCACTCACAAAAGCTGATCAGAAAGTTTTTGATCTAACAACAATTTTGTTTCGACATACATGATAACAATTGTCATGAAACAATTTTAAATGTTATGTTGTCCTAAAACCCATTTGTTTTCGAAACATACCCAACTGAATAACGGAATTTTATTTTTTTTGGTTAAACGCCAACGTTTTACCAAACTTTTAATAATGCCATAATAACTAACAATAAATCAATTGCTCTCTGTGTATTTAGATATACATGTGTGTAGTTTGCATAAATTGCCACCTGTCATCAACAGGACGCTAAGAGACATGTAATGTTGTCATCGTTACAATCTAGACTGCAAAATGAAGCTGAACAAAGATGGCCGACCGCCTAACTATGTTTATTTTTACATTTATTGCAGTTGTTCCACGCGGCTGACCATATCACATATAACGCCCAAAAACTTCGTCAGACCCTCAGAGATCATCAAAAACTTTTGATGTTGCGCTGGCCGCTACTTATCATGGCCGCCAGCCTCAGCTGTAATGAAAACTATTCTCACAAAATGAAAAACATTGCAATAGGTATATTACTTTTACGCCCGAATTCTCATATAAAAACGTTGTATGACAATATATTTAAACAAATACAGACAATATAATACCTAAATGTCAATATTGTTCTTAAATTTACAAATAAAACATTTATATTAAAAATAACGGCACATTGCCATTATCATTATTTTCTGTATGCATCTGTGACCGACGAGCGATCGTGGGTAGGCGGGCGAGGAGAATTAAAACCACGTCTTTGAAGGTTTTACAATATCAAATGATTGTTTCAATAAAATATTAACAGTAATACAATCAGCACTTTCAATATTATAATAAAATAACGATGCTTCACCGGGCATGTCTTGCTTACGCGAGAAGCAAATGGATTATGATCCGTTTGCCTCTGCGCATAAAAGAGCCTGAAGTTGCATCAGAATGAACGTCAAACCACACTATTCCAAGTGTCAAATGTCATTATTACTTTTGACGTTTCTTGACACTCCTGAAAACACAGTGGCGCCGTCAAATAAATACAAATAAATGGCAAGGTCCGAAAGCGTGTAGTTTTATTTTTAATTATCATTCATTCATTATAAGGCTAAAATAAAATGTATATTCGCACGTGACATTGGCGAAATAATCTGTGCCCTCTTGGCATAAATAAAAGCCAAAATTAAAAAAAAAAATGTTTATGGATAGCTTTTTAAATCTATTTTTGTAATATTTTGAGTGAAGCATCTATCGAGTTTCGGACAATGTAAAGAACATTGTTCAACAACAACAACAATTCCAATTTCAAAGTCAAAAATCTTTATTAAATATACAAACTAGCTTATTGATATTCAAAAATTTACCATCTGTTCGAAAATAAACACATCGGACCTGAGACGAACCGGCGATAGAACTCAGCGGGTTTTTTTACTCATGTTATATTTCAGTATTATTGTTTTTAGAGAACTGAAATATATTTTTAATAAATAGAACTGAAAATATATTTACGTTATTTAAACAGCCTGGCGGCGATCATCTTCGTAAGTTGTGCAATCAACTAAGAAGTCATTAGTTTTGTGATATAAGGATAAGCTAAGATAATGATAAGTAGACTCAAACGTTTTTATACAAATTTATTTGGTTTGGAAAATACTATAATTCAAGTACATATATGAAAAGTTCTACTAGTTTCGAAGGAAATACTGTCCTGTGTGCAATTCGCTAATGTAATTGAAGCGATGTCGAAGTACTAAGCAAACATTGAATTGAAAGTCAAATAGTAATGAAGGATTTTCTTTTAATCTAAGTTGATTTTATAGTTTGAATAAAATTAATGTAGTATTTTATTATAACTTTTTTTATGGAAGAATAAAATAGTTTATAAATGTTTGTACCTAATTTTACCGATAAACATAGATTAGAAGACATGTTTTTGCATAATTCATTGCCTGGGTTTGTGTATTATATTATCTATGATATTGCCGTTTTGTATAGAGAAAAAAAAAAACAAACATTTTCTTTACACGAAAAATTTATACTTAATTAATAGAAGGACGAAAATACCAGCCTGAGAGAGTTTAAGCGTAGAATTAAGGAATTTACGTTCTTCTCGAGGCATAACAGGGTAAATATTGTGTAATTATAAATTCCGAGTTGGTAATAAAAATATCCGAATTTCTGAAGAAACTTATTATGGCGTATGCAGCCTAAGTAAGTAAAAGTTTAAACGTGAGTGTGAATTCAGGAACGAAAAGAGAGAATGGGAAATTGGGAAATTATTTTGGACATGAATATTATCTAGAGCTCCGTTGAGACTTAAAACGATGGTACGATATTTACATAGCAACTTGGGTTTATGTTTATTTGGTACACAAATCGAGGCGTGGCTGAACCTATTAGGGTAATATTTTTTTTATTTTAAGAATAGTAGCAATGCCCCAAATTAATTAAGGAATTATTAGTTCTATTAACCCCTCCTTTTAACCTTATCTTTTGTGTTAGGACCGGTTATGACAATAGCCCAAGGGGTCAGGATCGATCCTGTCAATTTTTACGTTGGTAGGCGGCCAGAAAAACAATGCGCTGTTGACCCTTATCCGTTATCCCTCCAATATCTGTCCTCCCAATTATTTGGACCTTGAATTTAACCCTCCAAAAACAAAAGCGTGTCTATTTTTGACCTACTTTTCTAGGCTTAATGTGATGGATAAAATTAAGCAAACTGCTATAAGGATCGTCAAATTATTAATTGGATCACTGAATACGAGACGAATAATTATAAAAAGATATATACTCGATGCCAGTTACATTCAGTTAAGTTAAACCATTAATTAATGAAATTGACCAAAATGTTAAACATCATAAAATCCAAAAAGTTAAAAGTTAAAAAGCACATCACTTTAATACATGGTAGGTACATTTTAATAAGATATAAAATGTTACATTTAAACTGCAACTACAAAGAAATATTGTATTCAAGTTTCAAAGAAATCTAAGCTTACATGTTCCACGACTTAAATAAGATCGCAAGGAGCTCAGTCCGAAAGAAAAATGAACTACTTATAACTTCTTTACAATCGACGACAATGACAAGATATTGAATTAGCGTAGTTATATAAACAAGTTTTTAAAACATTGAAATCAATATAGGATAGGTATTATGACCCGGATTCGCTAGATTTATTCCTTGCTGAAAACCATAAAAAAATATTTTAAATACCTGACTCCTTGGTTACTGCTTAGTTTCGAAAGTTTTTGTGAAAATACAATGTAATGTATAATTAATTATGATCTATAATGTCAAGAGAGAATGAGAAAAATTATTGCTGGAAAATATACTTTCTTCTGTTTTTCTTTTCTACCAAATTTATAATCGTATCGGTATCGTATCGTTAAACTGATAAGCGCTTTTATAGAGAACAATAAATCCTTCTGTATGTATATATATAATAGAGCAGAAAAGGTTAGCATATGAATATTGTAGGAGTATATATCAAATCAAAATCGATTAGACTTTTCATTCTTTATAGTGTAGAGATCTTCCTAATGTAACTTAGCAAACAGTAAACATTATAGCAATTAGTTTACCCGTTATATTGTTGACGTATACGAAAGCATCCATTACAGGATTTTATGTGAGGTATATCTAGTCGATCCTCACGCGACCGAGGGTTTTTTTTTGATGATAGATGATTTTCGTGAAAATTACATGGCTATGGCCATTTATTGTTCGATTTTCAAACTACGAATCTAGTCTATGTTCTAATAATACTTAAAGTGTAATAGTCTTAATACTCAGAGAGATGAGGCAGGTGAACCAAGAGAGAAAGAAAAATACCTCCGCCCCCTTACTACGATATCAAATTATAAATTAACATTTCATATAAGTATTTCATCTGTATGTATGTATAAGAACGACAGATTGCAAAGGTATATTTTAACTTTTATTAAATTTCAAGAAGTTTCTTACTTCTTACTTTGAAACATCTTGAATGAGCGATTGAGGTCATCACGTCAGACATCGTTGAAAAATGTGGGTTGGAATATGCTAGTCAGAAAAAGAAAAGATGGCGAGACGAAATTCAGTGTAAAATGGTTTCCTAAAACGCTTATGCGCTTTTGTGAGAGCCTTGAAGAAAAATGATTAATAATCATTAGTTATTGAAATACTTAGTTACATACAAGAAAAATATTTTTATTTTATAGGACGAGAAGTCGGTACCTCATAGAGAGTGGTCACCACCGCCAAAAGTCATAACCGCTGTAAGAAACAATAAGCACTTCTTACATCGCCACTACGCGCCAATCTTAAGAACTAAGATGTAATGTCAATTGTGTCAATTGTATGGTCACACTGGCTCGCCCACCCTTCAAACCACAACAATACTAAGTATTGCTGTTTGGCGGTAAAATATGTGATGAATAGTTGGTAGTCGCCCCGACAGGCTTACACAAAACCCTACCACCAAGTAAAACCTGTGTATACTTTATAAATTACCTGTATACTTTGTAGGCGAACTAATCGGGTATAATAAGGGAATTGCTAGAAATTTGTAATATGACTCAGTCAATTTTCTATATGCTAAGCTTGGGTGGTTTCCAGTCCCATGTCCGCTTTAACACATATTTGATAAACATACTCGTATTTAGTGACTTTGTTTGGTTATACATTGACAGGATAACAAATGGGTTCTATATCTTATCCTATAAATGTCATATTTATTTGGTGGTAGGACTTTGTGCAAGCCCATCTGGGTAGGTACTCATCAGATATTCTACCATCAAACAGCAGTACTCAGTATTGTTGTGTTCCGCTTTGAAGGGTGACTGAGGCACAAGATACATAACATCTTAGTTTCCAAGGTTAGGGGTGCATTGGCGATGTAAGGAATTGTTAACATTTCTTACAGCGCCATTGTCTGTGCTTGTCCGCCAAGCTATACCATAAAAAAAGTAGGAAAAACCGTCGGCAGCTGTTGTCTCCATATATACATACTAAAACATTCAGTAAATGAGCTATCGTCTCCTCAAACACAAGTGCATTCTCATAATCTAATAGAGGACAAATCCAAAACGATCGATAAAGATAACATGCTCTTAGAAGCACCAATTTCTAACATAAAACCGAACTTTTTTTTTTAGTTAGCCAGGTTTTGAACCTTAGGCCTCTGGTGGCCTTATTAAGGTACTAATTAGCTAAAATATATAAGCTACTCATTTTCACCCGCGGCTTTGCTCGCTTTTTAAGGGTTAGTCGTCAGGCGTTAGGCATAAAAGGTAGCATATATCGTTCCTTGGAGTTCAAGCTTCAGTTGGTTTGGTCGTGAAAGAGCAACAGACAGACAAACAGACAGAGTTATCTCCGCATTTATAATATTAATATAAATAATCCTACGTGCTATCCCAAGACAGTATATATGTATATATTTTTTATTTTGCCTCAATTTTTTGGATGATGATCTCGTTAATCTCTTTAATTAATTATTATAGAGGGATCATGAAATGTCTAATGAAGATGAGTGAGTGTATTTCTTCCATTAGTAAGTTTTCAAAAATTTGTGTATTTATTTTTTATATCTACTTGAAGTGAGAAGTAAGACGTAATGGCTATGAAGATTAATGCTGTTACATAAATAGAATGTTAGGAAAATCTGAAGATTTTTTTTACTATCCTTATTCTTATTGACAAAATATTTAAGTGAGTGAAGTGAAGTGAACAAAGATGTAAATAACTAAATCAATACAAGCTCCTCACAAGCACTTTTGTATGATTAGCGCATGAGTTTATTCACCAATGAGTTTTCACGTTCTTAGTTTGTATTTATAATGCATCTCGAGCTCGGCGTTGTGGAGAAACATCCTGAGAAAACCTGCAAGTGCCCAATTAATTCTATTACATGTTGTGTATTCATCAAACGGCACTTGAGCAGCATATTGAATAAGCTCCAAACCTCATCTTCAATAGAAAAGGAAGCCTTAGGCTAATTGTGAGGCTGGTATTACAGGCTGGCGTATACTTACGTTAATTAAATGCTAAATTTTGAAATAAAAATCGTATCTCTATACAGTTTAAAAAAGTCGCTTTCTGCCGCCTGTACGCTTAGATATTTTTAACTACGCAACGGATTTTAATGCGGTTTTCAGTAAACAGAAAGAGTGATTCGAGAAAGGTTTATATTACATGCATATTATAGAAGAGAAAAGACGAGAGAAGATGAGAATTTCGAATTCCCCCGCTGGAAAAGTATAGTAGATGTAGATAGACTCTTATTAAACCAGTGTGAAGCCGGGAGGGGTAACTAGTTGAAACTAAGTAACAAACTATTATCCAATGCAAATATACGAAATTATATCTTTGGATCAATTCAATTGTTTGCTAACACGCCCAACTAATTCTTGGGTAAATTACATTGGTTCAGTGTAAGGAAACATTTGATCAATCCAACCCGACTTGCTGGAATAGTATGCATTGCATATCAAATATTTTTATCAAGTCATTTATAATCTGTAATATAATGGATAGAGTGATTATGATGTTATACTTAGATAACAAGAGTGGAGATTTCATGTAAAAAGCCACCGCCAATAATTCATTGTAAACAGCAATATGATAATTTTAATTGCAATACAATTGCGTTGTGACGCGTTGTGATTATTGGTCAATTGGTTTTAAATGCAGACTCTAGCAACACTGATTAAAATTATCAAATTAAAAAAAAAATAACTTCGTTTCACATTGGATTAAAACAAATAATACTTATTTAAGTTATTCTTTTATAAAACAAAAGAATACGTTTTTGGTCGTAGGGCTTTGTGCAAGCCCGTCTTGGTAGGTACCACCCATTCATCAGATATACTCAGATACACTACTCTGTATTTTTGTGTTCCGGTTAGAAGGGTGAGTGAGCCAGTGTAATCACAGGCACAAGGGACATAACTTCTTAGTTCCTAAGGTTGGTGGCGCATGGGTGATGTAAGAAATGGTTAATATTGCTTACACCGCCTTTGTCTATTAAAAAAATTATGAATTACATACATAAGGCATAAGATTCAAGAGTTTTCACAGTACTTAATGATCGACTGCCTCGTTGGTCTCGTGGCTAGATTTAGGGCCGCAGATCCCGAGGTCCGGGGATCGAACACCAGTCCAGTGAGTCCATGAAACGTTATTGAGCTTTTCTGTGGATTTTTTTTCTAATAAACAGCCCGGAATCGTCACACTCGGAAAGCACGTAAAGCCGTTTGTCCAATTGATCGGATTATAAGAATGAGGGGATAAGCAATGCACCTGTTTGCGCGCTCACTTGTGCAATATATCCTACCTAGTTGGCTGGATGCCACCTGGAAATCGGGCCGGACACAATCACTTATAAACGTTGCTTGGCGTTTGTTTAAATAAACCCAAAGAGATTAAATAAACCCAAAGATCCCTCATCTCATTATTGACTTGACATTTGAGAGAAACAGATAAAGCATTATTTCAATAATCACCCTGAATTTATAAGTCAAGCCAGCCATGATTTTCTTAGGACTTTTTGTAAATCTTGTTTTACAATATACTTATTTTTGATGGTATATGTAGCGGACAGGCAAATGGGCCACCTAATGTTAAGTGGGCACTATCGCCCGTAGACATTTGTGCTGTTGCATATATTAACCATTCCTTTCATCACACCAATATGCCACCAACCTTGGGAGCTAAGAGATTATATGCCTTAAGCATGGTTACAATGGCTCGTTCATCCTTCAAATTGGAACATAAAAATACTAAGTTTTGCTGTTTGTAGGTCAAATGTCCACGAGTGGATGGTACCAGACGGACTGCACAAAGCCAATTTTTTTTATAATGCCTTAGACAAGATATCTTACCGGACCATCGTAACACGACCAGCAATATAAAATCAATCGTCAAACGTATTTGCAATATTTTTATGCACCTAAAAATAGTATTAAATCGAAACATCGAGCTCTTGGAAGTAATTTCATTGAGCTCTTTGAAGATGAAGTCTTCGATGTACAAGATCGAGAGATGAAAGCGGAACTCAAATAACGTACCGCGAACTATATCGCTTTGTAAATATAGTTTTAATTACGTCTCGTATTAGTTTACGATATTGATTTATTTTTAAAGCAAAATTAAATCTATTTTTTCTCACAAACATTTAAATATTTTCTTAAGATAATCAATATAATCTTTCGAATATTTAATACAACTTGGCGGGACGATACACTTTTGCAGAGCAGACTTGAAAAGATACATACATACATTTAAACATACACTTTACATTATCATATTTATAATAAGAACATGAATTTCATGCTTGTCACGTCAAAAGTCTAAATTTACGGGGTGAAATTGCGAAGCACAGTTACTTATATAATAATATTATATATTAAACCTCTGGCTGCAATTTCTGGTATTACTTATATAAATATGTATATATATATTAATCTTGTAGTTTTAGGTTCGGTATTATATAACCACATCTCCTCATATATTCATTATAAGTAGATAGTTAGTCTATATTGAACAAAATTTTATAAGGATAATACGTAAAATTATTATTATTTAAATATTAACAATACCTAATTAATTATTTAGATAAGATAAGAACACCGACTCTGCAAGTAACTGATTAATTTTATTTATTGTATAAATTTATATAGTAATATATAATTAATAAAACAGATGTGTTTGTTTGTTTAAACATACTGAAGTAAGTTTTTCCTTAGATATTCTATATATTGAGAACATCATAGTACGACCCACTGGGTAGAAGCAGTAACGTATATCATGAATCAAATCACGCAGAGAAGTTAGATTTGTATATTGTGTTCATAATATTTATATTATTAAATATCAAACAACTTCTATTTTTATACATACGAGCGAAACGATACGAATCGTACCGACACAGTAAAGATTATTCTGATATAGTATCGTATTGTTAAAGTTTATCGTCCTTATAATAACACAGAAAAAGTAAAGTGATCTCCAAGGTTTTAGTTCCTCATTACAATCTAAGGCCAAGTGGTACTGGTCTGATTATAATGAGAACATAGCGTGGACGCATATAAAGAATAACCAATGTGCCCTTAAACATTCACGTGTCAATCCGCCCCCGATCCACGCCTTGGTTAATTCTCTTTTAACACAATTAATTAGACGACATAGAATTATGGTGTATTGGGACACAATCCCAAGACATTTACCCTAGCCAGTGGAGCGTGAAAATCGATTACCTTCAATATCTGTCGGATCGGCTTCACTAGATTTAACATGATGTTCAAATGTATATTAAGGTTATTTATAGAGCTCATCCCTTGATGTCAAACTGTGGTTCGTTATAAGCCGAATGAATTAAAGAATCTATAACAATTTGGTAAGAAATAATCTTTATCAGGATACTTTTTTATTTTGTCGTTCTAAAATTTCATAAGACAGATTTCATGACATATCTTATTGAAGTCATCATACTACAGTTTAGATGAAGTATAATTTTTAAATTACTTATTTTTGTTTTTAATTTTGTTTATTTTAATTTTTTATTAATCATTATTTTTTTAATGAACAATTTGTATCTAAATAAAAAAAAATCTATGATACTATATTATAAGATAACACAGAAAAATGTAGGATTTTAAAGATGCTAAAACATGTGCGGCATGAAATTTAATTTCAAGCTACAAGGGCATATTAAGTGCATGTAAGAATTTAACGCAATTTTCTCGAGACGCGTATAAACCGTTCCTAGTTTACGAGCAATTTTCTACAAAAATACATAATTTACCTATGTTTAAAACTGACCAATTAAGTTTTTTGTCATATGCTTTCTGATAAAAATGGTTTGAAGACTAAACGATACTCTTGATAAAATATATATTCTTTTATTGTGTGATGGACGCTCAGATGGCCGAATTTGTTTTAACAAAACCTTCTGTTCACGTTACTCTTACTGATAACAATAAAAACTATAGAGTTTAGCAATGAATTAATTATTATCTTTACATCGCAACATCTCAAAATCATTGAGGTTCTTAGCGTATTTATGGTACAAAAAAATATTTATAGCGTTTCATAGAAAATGTAGTATGTACGTAAGTATATTGATTATTAATACATCATATACAATATAAACCGCCCACCATTTTTATCTTGCATTGCATTCTTTCATTATCTCCGAAACGAATAATCGAAATAACAAAGTTATTTATTTAATAAACGATATTGTTGCGGAGAATGCTTAAAACTTTTGATTAGCCCTCATACCTTGTTGTAAAACTCAAAGGGAGGTACCGAAATTCTTTTGAAATTGAATTGTTGCTCTGATTTACGCTATATTTTAAATATAGACTTTCAAGATGTCTGTAAAAATTTTTAGAGATCTACTATTTTCTAACGCAACACTTCAGTTTGTAGACTATTGTAAAAACAGGAAGATAGAAGACAACTTTGACTATGAATTGTGGAAATCAGGCATTTTTAAGGTCGGCGAATTCGTTTACGGAACTTTGAAAGTAAAAATAAAGTGAATATTAATAGTTAAGTGAAAAAGTGTTATAGGTTATAATAAATAAAAATATATTTATCAAAAACTGTTTGTAGCGCGAAGATTGCACGAAGTGTTATTAGAAAATTGCATCGAATATGTAAATCTAAGTTTTGTTTACCTTACTGCGTCTTCGATTTGAATCTGTCTTTCTATTTTCAAAGCATCAAATCTATTCTTAAAATCTTTCAAATATAATTTAAAAAATATCAGAATAAAAAAAGTCATTCGAATCCATTATAAAGTTTCCGAGGTTGCAAAGTACGTGCGCAGACAAAGAAAAGATTATTTTCCACGTCTTTTAATTTTTTTTAATATTATTATAAAAAATATCTCTAATACATATATTTCTCAATTATTTCAGCCTTTACAGTTATACATCCTTAGACACGATTCTTTTACAATTTTACATAACAGATAATGGCGATCATATCCTCCGACCGAGTTGGAGACAAGCCAACTGCACAGGAGATATTAAGGACTTAAGTGTGTGCACTAACACAGATCAATATCTACTATCATAAAATCGCTCGGTAGGAAGGAGTTCTCGTGCAGGACCAACGGATTTTCAGTGCTGCCTGAGGCACAAGGATGTACACATTGACAATTTTTGCAAATGCGAACTTCTTTTTTTCTTTGACGATGTTTTTTTCTTTATGTCCGAGACTATAACCTAACCAATCAAATGCTAGGGCAATTTACACAACAACATACATTTGATGATAAAATACTTATTGAATATGAAAATTCATAACAATAACATTAAATAAACGGCATTCGTTTTAGCTAACCGATAACCCTTATTACTGAGGGTATCGAAATTCAACACCAAGGTATACACAAAGTCATTCGAAAAAATGACGTAAAAGTAATTAAGACGCTTCTATTGACATTTCTTCCCGTTTCGTCTCGGATTCAATCGTATAAGTATTAAGTACACTTCATTTTTCAGTGGTATATTCTCGCTGTCTGTCTGTAATTAAAACCAGCCAATATGTTACCAAAATAAAATGTAACACAAGCATATTTTTTGTCTGTCTGGCTGTTTGTCTGGGATAACCCTTAGAACTGGTAAATATAACAAATGATAATATTCTGATTAGTCTAGAGAGTATTGTATAACAAGGTAAACAAGAGTTATAACAACTTACAGTTTACGTAAATTTTTATTTCAAGTATAATACGAATATAATGCCAATAAATCACAGAGCACAGGTAGAACTGAAATAATTATATCCATAGTTCATAATTTTGCCCATTTACAACAGTGTTTTGGATTCCGTGATGTCATACTAGCATTAATATTGTAATCATAATAATTAAGTTTCAAGTAGTATGTTTAGAGAAGGGACACATTGCCATCTCTGATTCCTGGTAATTATTTTATCAAGGTAACCTTAGGAAATTATATTATATTCATAATATAGTATATACTACTGTATAATGTTCTCAGAGTGATAAACGTCACATGTCTTTAGCATTTTGGATTGGAATTCCATCAAACACAAAATATAACTATATTTTATCCGTGGTACATTAGTTGCTATTATACTACGAAATTAAATACGTCTAAATGTTTTAACAACGATAGTAATGCTAGAGTTAATCAAGCTATCTGTATATTCAGAGAATTTCTATTTTTCCGATTAATCGTAAAGATTGAGCTAGTCTACAGTCTGCTAAGTGCGACTACAGTCCTCAAGAAGGGACTTACGACTATCAGATTCCTAATCGTTCTAGAGCCCGTTAAGCCATTTATAAAAATGGAATCTTCTAAAATTAAAATGACGATTCAAAAGTGCTTGTAAAGATGCTTAAATTAAGAATCTTTAAAATTTGATTCAATTTGTATACCCCACATATAGGCTAGCCCGTGACACAGTATTAGCAGTTAATCTTTTTTATGACTGCTCCACTGAAGCTAACGAACGCGAAGCCAAAACGGATATTCTACTCGCTTCCGCTATACGCAACCTTTTATTTCACTCCAGGGATGGAGGAAAAATTTTATGACGTTCGACCCGTGTTTTTACGATACTTTGTAAAATGTACCAATTTATTTATCAAATCCGTATTCGATTTAGGATTCCCAACCTTTCTTGTTATGTATTATTTAAGCCAGGTTTCCTTTGATATGTTCCTGTAAATTAAGAAATAAAACTATTTTCTAAAAATACCGAAAAGAAAAACGTATCACGTATTAAGCACGGGAACTATTTGATATTGATATATCAAATGTACTCCTAGAAGATATGTGAGAACTGCACTAATATTGCGTAATTTGGCACTCCGAGAGCAACGGAGCGATTGAACTAGTTCGGCAATCTTGGCATTCAATGACAAAATTTAAGAAATGGCTTTTATATAGAACACTGACATTATTGTGTGTCAGTTTTTATTACTCTGTTGAACATATTTTAAATGTATCTATGCTGTATCTATTTCTAAAGATAGATATATGACAAAAAATACAAAGAGATCACGTATACCTATATATTTTAAACAAACACATATATACAAAATAAAAGCAACGGTATAAAATTTAAACAATTCGAAACAGATACAGTTTGTTAATTTGACGGGTAAATCAATAGAGGGATGCACATATATAAACGATTGCTATACGAGTAAGCCAAAGGTCATGTCGTTGTAGGTTTAAAATATATGAAAGAAATGTAAGAATACCTGCCAACTGGTTAATCGATTCAACCCGTTAATGCGGATACTATCTTATTTCAAAAAGATAGTTTATTTTACAAACCATCTGTTTTTTTTATGACTTACTGATTTCTTCTTATTCTTTATATTAAAACATTACATAACCAGAAGGTTAAAAGGATAAAAATTTTTGACTGACTGACTGACTTTTTGTGTTATCCTTTTTAGTACGAGCTAAAATACATTCATTTTTGTGTAATCTATTATCTGAAGAAAATTCTTTTCCAATTTCACAAGTTTATTTTATCAATAAAAGGGATATTTTAATTAAACAAAAATAATATTTAAAATGAATGATGAAATATAAGTTACTTTAAATAATACTATATCTCTATAATAGGTCGCAATGGACTTGGATAAACAATGGATTTTGATGCGGTTTTTTTAATAAATAGAATGATTTAAGAGAAAGGGTTATATGTATAATACATACACAATATAGTACAGAAACACTGAGAATGTTAGAGGTTTCTAAAGTGATGTAAATAAAAACATTTTTTACGCTTACATTGTAAAAGCTAGCTGAACCCTATGAGATAGATCAAAGTAATGTACTACAGTATTGTACACCTTAAAAAGGTCTTCAAAAAAGACCGCGATGGTATATGTCTATCTCTTAGAGATATCCCACAGCAACCATTTTTTAACCTTTACTTTTTACGAGAAATAAAACTGAAAAACTGTTAAAACTGTTATCGTTGTAAGACATTCTGTAGTATATTTAGTGGCAGCATTGCACCCGTGCGAAGCCGGGGCTAGTATATACATAAAATTCAAATTCAAAAGACATCAAAAACGCCAAACGAAATAGCACATTGTATATTCCTGGCCCTAATTAGTTTTATCATTTTAGAATTGAATGCACACGAGTGTGCAAACAGTTGAGAGACATTCGTAAGAGGAAATCTCACTCGGTGTTTGAACAATGGCAACATTTTCATAGTGTTTCACTTTGTTATTTTGAAATGACTTATTTTTTTATTTTTAAACCGCGTATAAAAAAAAAAAACTTGCAAACAACAGCTCACGGTCTTATATATTTATTTTATAGATATAATATGCTTAGTGGTTAATATTATCGGTTCTACGTAACTTACCCCAATAGCACCACTGAATTGTCATGTGCTTAAATTGTGTTTATAATTCATCTAGTACCTGCCGAAAACTCCGTTTTGAGCACAGCAAGCGCAAATAACTTATCGTAGATTCTGGCAAATACAATATTCTTTAAACTTCCATATGAAACTGTTAAAATATTCAACTAAATGAAAATGTAATTTGATAAATGTGATATCATTACGCGTCGCAGAAATGAAATTAGTTGAGATTTAATAACATAACTTTTAACCTAACATATGCGAGCTACAAGAAATATTCAGGTATGTACACACACGCTAATGTGCACAAACACAACACATGCAGGCTCACCATGCACGATCTACGTTTTGGACCTTATTCCTTATCAAAATTTGTACTTTTGACAATGGAACCGAAAATTAAATTCCAAACGGAGAATATCATAATAAACTATTTTTTCTTCGATTGTAATATCTAATAAAACTTTAAATTACGTAGGTAAAGCTCAAAACGGTTTAAAATTTGTTTTTGTAAAATTCTCGTGTAGTTTTTATTATTCTCTTATGATTATTTTGTTTAAAATCATTAAGATTATCTTGTTTCGTACCAGCTTGGTGGTGTGGGTGTTTCATCCGGAAACCACTACTCGATTTTTAATGAATCACCTTAATCTTTTTATAACAGGAAATTAATTGGAATTTCTAGGCAAAGCGTCGTGGGTTTTAATCCGGTTTAAAGAATTTTATTCTCATAAAATGTTATTTTTTAACTCCATTTTAGCTCTTATATATTTTCCGATACATATTATTGTAGTTAACTTTTACATAAGTTTATAATATCAAATTCTATCAATCATTTGGGAGCTTAGCTTTCAATCAGTGGAGAAAATATGCAGCCGGAATCGATTCTTGTTATACCTCTAGCAACGTATGTAACTTCATGAACCTCGATTCCTCTTCCCTTCGCCATTTCGCTAAAGTTTTTTTAATAATATCTGCGTTCCAAGTTGTTCGAAGTTTTTTTTTGGAACAATCTTCTTCGTATTTTCATGTATAAATTCATAACATAAGCGTTAGCAGTTATTATTATTACAATTTTTTTTGTTGTATACTGTGTTTGTAAATTACATGTATATGTAACATGTAATTTACATACATTTTGTTATTAACGTCTCAAATTTCACCTAAAAACATAAGATACAGCCGAGGTTATAAATGTCTCATTACGGAACCACAAACCGCACCTCCCTTTACGAAGAATAATTTGAAGCTCGACATCCCTAACGCGAGCAACCGGAACGCTCGCCCTCGTACAAAACCATGTCATTTTCTACATAAAAACCAAAACATATTTTATTAAAGTAGACACTTCCTAACAATTTTGAATCATAACTTTACAAGATTCAATGATGTCAACAAATCAACACAATGATTTAAAAATAATTTAGAGTTTTTTCTACTTACCATTTGTAATTGAATATTTTTGGGTATTATTGATGATCTAATATTCAACATGATTTGTATAAATAGGAACAAATGGTGAGTTAAAACGTGACATGAATTCGTAAACTTCTTCGCCTTTGTAAAAATCATAATATTACAATCTGATATAGATTAAGTAGATTCGGAAAAAAATACAATTCTCATTTCATAATTAAACATAATCAACAACCACAAGAGGAATAAGGCCACAAAAAGCCAGAGCGCTTGAATAATCTATGATATACATTATGGTTTCCCAAAAAATGACGTTTCGACATCGACAAAGCTGCTATCGAAATTTGGAAGAGAAAATGAAGTAGATTTAAGAAGTTGAGTGGAAAATTGTTGCTTTGTAAATAAATGTATATATTAAACAAGGACTATCAGTAGTGGACGATATAGCAAACTACAAAGAATATAAATACGGGTACCTATATGAATATTTTACCGATTTCGGATTATCCGATAGTTTCGGATAGTTTCGATTACGGATATTACATTATTTAGACATTGTGAAAGAAAAAATTACAAGATATTAATTTGATATTATTTGTAGGCTATTATTTAGTATAAGGCATAATCACAGAGAAAAAAACTTATAGCTTTAAAATACAATAAGTTACTCACTTTTAGTATAACACTATGGAAAAACAAAAAAAATAATAAATATATTTTTTATCAGTTTCAGTTACGGATAGATTTTCATTTTGGACATCCATAACATCCCTGGTTAATGTAAGGTTTGTCCGAAAATCTCGATAAACAATAATACCGTTACAACGTAGGCATAATTCGTCCGTTGTGCATGTTAGATTTGGAATAAACGTGAATGTGTAAACTGTCTCACGTGCCTTCGCAAATGTACATCGAATATTTCGTGAATACACATAAAATTAGACATTTCAGTCACTTACTTTTTTTACTTATTAGTACAAATATTAGGAGAAATAGCAAAACAAAGAATCGGTATTCATCATCCTTTCTTTTTTCTATAATAAACGAAATAATTTACTTACTTATTTCAATAGTTTTCTTTGTGAAACACTGGCGAAAAAAGAAGGCTTAAAGGTAAATCACCAAGTCGAGATCTAAAACTCATGATGTTAAAGAAACAAATTGTAAAGGCCGAATGAGTATTTATCTGACACATTGGTCTCGTAGCTGGCTTAACCAGCTGTAGATCTTCAAGGACCCGAGTTCGGATACCGAGATCGGATTCGGATCAATAAAAATTACGAAGCTTTATCTAATAAAAAAAACTCAATAACGGAACGATTTTCAGCATATTCAAATAAATATATTATCTGTGCCAGTGTCAAAATTCTAAAACGACGTTTCAATATTATAAGGACATATTCATAATCCCTAGGAGAAAACTCTCTCATACACATGATGCCGAAGTTGTTTGAAAGTTAGAGACCTGATTAACGAGAATACGTTTGAGCACGACATGTAAAGGAATGAGGGTAGTACGAACGCTCGTTGCACGTCCTGTACGTCCTTTCACAGCGCTTTCGATAACTCAGTCTTATTAAACCGATTGCGTTTTACTTTGTAATGTACTTTTTTATTTTTATATATATATTATACTGAAATATCATTCGAATAGACACAATTTTAATTAATGGCATTTATTCATTGTAATACAAATCGAAAGCTATTTTAATGACTTTAATTAAGGATATAATTTTCTAGCATTCTTTGATAGCTTTCATTCTAAGTATTTTATCAAATTTAATTCTGTATAAACTGTCAAATAGCAATCCTTGGTATTGCTCTCATACATTGTTTCGTTTGTATTAAGTCATAATACACAAGTGTTTAACTACAAGTACACATACATGTTCCTTCACGCTCGTAGCCTGATGGGAAAATCGGCACGACCGGGCAGAGATCGGAAAACAATTGCAGGAAAATGTACATAACATCTTTGATCCCATGATTGCCCTCGCATTGGCAACGTATATAAATACTTTGTATTTTATTTGTTTGTAAGGAAATGCCTTTTATGAAAGAGAAACGTGATGGCCCTGTTGTTGGAACACGTGAATCCTAATCGAAGACTGTAGGGTTAAAGCCGAGCAAACTGTGCTCAATTTTTGTTTACAACTAAATTCATGACAACATCGTGAGAAAACTTGCAATGACAATGTTCCACCCACGTGTGTTTCCAGTTTACCAAAAGCTTGCATTGTAACAGCTAGATGATAAACTCCAACATTACTCCCAAAAATAGAGGAAGCCTTAGTCCTTATATAGTCAAGATTCCATTCGAAAACCTTCTCGAAAGCCTTCTGTATTTAAATACTAAAAAATATCTAACCTATATTAGCATGTATTTATACAAATGCGATTTTATTTTGATCCTTAAAATAAATATAATTGAAGTAAAATCTAATCCTTCAATATCCTGCTTACCATTTAATTTTTAACATTTGTAAATAAAGAGCAAAACGTCTAAAACATAAGTAGTCCATGAACATTAACTTACAGCTATGACGACTATCTATACAAGTAACTATCTCATCTCAAATTTCCGTTCCGCAGAGCTATTATGTAAGAACATATTCGAATCTCACCCCAGAACACGACACTGATAACTCAGGTCATATACAACTGTAGTAATAAATATAACACTTAAAAATATACATACAAGCATCAATTAGCGAATTACTAATTACTCATCTCGGGTTCGCTGCAAAAATATCTTTAAGCGATAATGTCTTGCATATTTCATACGTGTTTGTAATTTCTTCTACATTCCTTCCACGTATAAACTAATAACAAAAAAGCCAATACATAGTATAACTTATCACCGTATAGCATCGGTTTTCAAAATTGGTCGAGTGAGATTCGAAGTAAGATCTTACAGAATAACACTGTATGGCAATACCTTGTAACATATACAGTAATATACTATTCGATTGCCAATATAACCAGAGCGGAATTAATAACACAAACTGATTGTAGCAACTAGCAAGTAGGTATTACAAAAGAGTTTAACATATTAAATATAATCTTATATCAGAATTTATTTTCGAAGAAAATTTGTTTTTTTTTTTTATTAATAGCACACAATCAATAATAACACAGCCGATGGTTAATCAACGTTCAATTAATGCAATCACAATTAACAGAATTTCTATCTGTGCGACATGTAGGTATATTAAATTACGTATTAATTAGGGCATAATTATCCTAGATAACTAGCCCTCACGACCTAGTCTTCATATTGTTTCGATTGTATTAAATTAAAATTTATACTGAATATCATAACTACGTAGGTAAGATAGTTATATTTATAGGGATACGTAAATTATTTTATTGCCTCATACGTCTATTTAGTTGTTAATCTATAAGGCTGCTGTTACCGAGGTCGTGGGTTCAAATCCCTTAATCGATCTAGTTATAAAGGTGTAAATACTATAAATTTCCAAACACGAGTCTCTCTCCTCGGAGAGCACTTAAAGCCGTTGTTCCTGCACCTGAACTCTCTATTAGTTTCGGTAACCGTCACAAAGGATCATAAGTATTTCAGGCATGCTTTATAGTGTACCTGGCTTTGCACATACACTTGCACACTGGAATAACTCCTTGAGAATGACCAGGGTGCCCGAAATTGGCTAGGAAGATAGCTATATCAACATAGCCTAGTAGGTAAGTCTTAGTGTCCCATTATTTTCCATTTTAATAACGTGCATACGTTGCTTATTTGTAATTTTCTATGACGACATGAGTTGGTGATTTCTTTATATCATAACATTGATTTTCCAACCTGCACGCCATTAATTATAATTATAAATCGTATATTTATTACTGATATGAACGTTACAATCTATTTTGTAAACAATGCTTCCTTTACTGTTTTCATAAGGCTAATAATAATAAACATTGAATAACTATTGGACACCCATTAGTCGAAATTCGATCATAATAATCGTTGAAAATTTGAGGAAAACATATATGTATATCAATTTCTATGTTTCAAAATATTTTACGACTTATAAAGCTAGCCATACAACGCGACCAAACAAAAACAATAGACCATCTGTACTGTGTAGGCAATCAGAGAAGTAAAAGGTACTGAATGGTTTTGTCTTTTCCTATTTTTATATATCAAGATGCCGCCGATAGAACTATAGCCTATTCCAATAGAAGTAGAAAAAAAGATGAACCTTATATTTACGTATTTCATGTGATTTACTAATAACTCAGCTATGTTGTGCACTACTAAGAGTTTATAATTAATATGTCTTTATTTATAATACAACATTATTACACTTAAGTACTTATTTCCACTTTAATTTGACTTCCACAATTCCGATAACCGCTTTCTTCGACGTTCAAAACGCTATTATTTCGCAAATCCATAGTAAATATCATAGATTAATCAAGCTCTTAACCAATGATATCGCGTCAATTTGCTGTCAAATGTGGTTTATTTAGCTTTTTCCTGTTATGGTTGAGATTGAGTATGTATATGTATATTAAATAGGTAAAAAAAAATTGCAATTCAGAAATTAAACAAATAAGAACATTATGGCATATTTAAATCACACTGTGATTATACTTCTATGAAAAACTTAATTTGAACGTCTCAATACAGTGATGATTCCGTTTTCATTAAAACCTCAATAGGTAGAACCTCAAAAGAGGAAACACAGATTTTTTTTTAATCGTCAATGATACGGACTACATAATTACTTACTATCTTACCTGTATTGACTATCAAGGACGAGAGTTTAAGACACAAACACGAATCATTTTTTTTTCAATGCTATTACTACTACGTTGAATAAAAACAAACACAAGTTAACAGACTGTAGCAAAACAAATAAACGAACGTGGAACAATACAAATTAAAAAAAAATTGCCAATTTAGTAAGCATAAAAAAATATCGTTTCTATAAATGTAAAGTTTGAAAAGTAAATATCTCACCTTTTCAGTGACAGCAAGTCCACTAAACTCTTCAGATGAAACACAATCACCCTTAAACCAATTTGCCAACCTACCAAGTTCGCCAAACATTGTTGAAGAAGTTAGAGAACTAAACGCCATTTTAATGAAAATAACTTTGTAAAAAATATTTATCTGTGAACTATGTGTGTGCACGCATCTTTATTTAAATGACATTACTTTCTGATTTTTCCATACAATAATCGAATCAAATAAATAAATTGTATTATTTGAAAACTCGCAGATTCGTATTATTAATAATTCAAGAACTTGTAACAGACAATAAATCTAGACATAAGTTATATTTAAAAAAGCTTCGACGCGATATAATTACGTCAAATTGAATTTCCCGCGCATTCGAAATTTTCGTCTTCACCCCTTAACGGCACGAGAGGAACTAGATACAAAATTGACAATTATTGCGCCCTAGGTAGTATCCCAAAATATTCGCGATTCTATTTCAACGAATAAATTCACATTAGACCTTATCTTCATCGCATAAACACTACTTTGGCATGTCAGAGGTCAATACCATGCGCATGCGCGAACTAAGGCTCGGTCGTGTCCGATTACGCCCGAGATGGCGCCATTTTCCAATTTATTCTAATTTCATAGTTTTAAATATAAACATAATTCTTTTTTTTATTAGTAATATATATTTTTATTATAAATTAACATGAAAAAATATTCTTTACCATTTCAAAAATAAAGTTTGAAATATTTACATTATAAACTAGTATAACAGCCACTTAAGATCTAATATAATATGATGATTATTTATTATACTTATGATATATAAATTGTACAGTTTGTTTGTTTAATAATATTGCATATCAAAAAGCTTTTTTCAAAATTTGATTCATAGAATGATCTAAAGTTGGAACAAGTATAGATTTTGATATACTTAATCTGAAGATTTTCTTTTAAGCCACTAATATTTTAAGTCACAACAGTTGTATTACAAGTTCCAATAAGCATTAACAATAGTATAAAAAATACCTTTTGCACATAACTTATTACTATAATTTATAGTTTGGAACAACATAGCAATGTTATTAGGTTTCAATGAGTTACCGTTCAATTATCAAGTTCTTATGCAGGAGTAATTTCCAAGATATTACTTTAGATACTATAGGAGATTACATTATTAATAGCACCAAATATGTATGCAAAATTTCTTGAATTAAATTTTATTTCAAGTTTAAAGTTTTGACCCTAACGTTAAAAGCTTCTTTTACACCTTAACTCACAAGATCATGATTAACAAATTTCAAGTTCACAGTAGAGTCATTTTTGCTCATATATCAATTCCGTGTAGAATATTTGGGAATGATTTACCTATTTACTTGGCTTACCATCATTTCATACAGATACATGAATTCTAAACTACCCAATTATTTATATATTAATTTGCATGACTTTTGTATTTTTTTTATTGTATGAAAATTATTTGTATTATGCTTGTATTTAATTATTAATTAAATGGTTTTTTTTTATAATAAATTGCTGTATTATTATGTTACAAAAAAAAAAAAATTTGTTGATTAAAACAAATGTTACTGTCAAAACAATCATTTTATTTTGTCTTTATTGAAAATAATAAATTATTTTTAACTAGATAATTAAACTAAGGTCATACAATATGCATACAATATGTATGACCTTATTCTTAGCTAGCTCTTCTTCTTCTATTCTTAGCTCTAGCTTTTTTTCATATCTAATATTTATCAATCTACAGATATTAAAAATTCAATATTTTTTTAAAACAATTACTCATTTCAATTACAGATTCGATAGTTTCGTAATTTGTCAAAAAAATAGAATAGAAATAAGTAGAATGTATCTAATACAATCTCTGCTCAAATGCTCTAACATTCATGACATTCCATATATTACTTATATGAAGTTGAAGGTGATAACCAAATTTTTTTTAATCAAAATACTTGTAGTTTTGAACAAAAGGTTTTTAGAAATTACAGACTATTGTTAATAAACATGTATTTTTAAATTAAATAAACATGATTTATTAATTACGTTCAGCATTTGAAAGACTGAACTAAATTATCTGAGGAGCGGTGAATACTTTAACAAAGAAATAGACCGTAATCAAAGTATATTATTGCTTACCTTTGGCGTTTTGATGATATCCATAGTCACAATTAGTATCAATCGATAAAAAAATCAACTAAACATATGCTTAATTTAAAGACACACACAGTTTTGACACTTTGGATACAAAATATGTTTAACATTAAATACAAGTCATTTCATAAAATCCAGACACAATAATATATTTAGCAATATTTATAAAAAAAATAGCAAAACAATTTGAAATTGCTCAACTTTGACACGAGATAAGGATATTTTGACGTTTGAATATTTTCTAACCAGCACATAACGGATGACAACATTAATTCAAAAGTGCCATTACACTTTCTTATACAAAATTTAAACTTAGTTTTAAACAACTACATTTGTTTTATTGATCTAAATTTCTTTGTCATGTTATAGCATTATCATTATGAAGTAATTTATCTATTATAAGATTTTTTTATTATTTTAGTTTACAGGCAACATTATAAGCTATTATTATTATGACAGATGTGATATGACAATTGACATAAAGGTTTCATTCGTAGTTCGTTGTCATCTTTAATCTATTGTAAAAACCAGTCGATTTCGGAAATAAGTTTATTTTACTGAAAAATATTTTTCAGAAGTTTTTAAGACATTTCTCTATTCCGAGACAATAATAATGACTTCTACTGAGCCCAATGATAGAAACGAGGAACGTAGACGAAGGGTGAGTCCATATTTCATGAGCAATAATATTAAATAAGTCTACATACTTATAACATATGATTCATAGTATTACGCTTTGCTTTCTTATCTCAACACAGATGAATATAATTTAACCAGGTATCATGTTTTGTCAACCGGTTTTTGACACGTTTTCTATGTGATAAACAAAAACATTTTTTTTTCTCGATCGTTCTGCGTGTTCGTTTGTAATAATAGACTAATGTTTTATTACAAAACAAAATAATATACTACACTATTTTTAAATACTTTTCTCTTTGTTTAACATTTTTATCACACAGTAGGTATAAATAATGTACTTTACTCTTTAGTCAACAGTATTATTTTATTGCTATTTAATTTTTACAAATTAGCATAAACTGTCTCCTTTCTTTGAATAAACTGCTAGTAGAACTATGATTAATATTTATTTATCCCTCTTATTATTTACATTAAAATAAAAAACCTCTTGAAACAAGTGTTAAGACATTTAACATTGTTTTGGTAAACAATGTTTAACTAGCATGAATAATCAAAACATTACTATTTTTTGCTTATATTAATGAAAGGTTAAAGTAGTTAAATTTGAAAGTTCTGACAATATTATGCAACATTTCATAAATTTTATTTCAACATCATCAGGTAATAATCAATCACTGATCTAACATCCTCAAAAGTTTCAAATTAAATTATTAATATTGGATTAAACCAACTTACATAAAGTTAAATTGTGTTATCTTTAGGTACTTTTGGGGCCTCTGCCCTCTGGGTTCCTGAGAGCTGATGGAACAACTGACACACTGGATGCTGATTATCAGGCTGCGCTTGCTCTGCAACAACAGCTCTGTGGTGCTACGGTACATATTTGTTAAATATACGAATTATGAATCCTTTGGTTGTATTCTACAATAATTATCAAATACCATGTGGCATGTGTATTAAGAACTACTTGTTGGATTTAGTACACCGTACATATTGGTATATATTATTAAATACTTGTGGGTATTTTACCGGGCTTTACACAGCCTTATCAGGCCACCCACTCACTTACACATCTGTACTACATATTGCTTTGTTTCGTTTGGAAGGATAAGTGAGCCAGTGTAATTATAGACATAACATTCTAAATTTCAAGGTTTAAATTCAATTGCTTTGTTAAAATTGTATTTTTAATGCATAATTATTGTAATTAAACTAAATGTACGTATTTTTTGCAAAGTAAAACTCTAAACGAATTCCAGTCTGGTAAAGGTTGTTCATTAAATGAATGTATTGTAAATGTTATCTAGATGCCACCAGCAGGACCACCGCTAACAGCAAGGCTCAGCGTTACAATTGCACAGGCTAAGCTTGTAAAAAATTATGGTAAGTGCTTATTTTATAAGAGAGATATTTTTTTATCATAAACGTTTATATTAGTAAAATGTCAATTTATTTGGGCAGTGGTGACCACTTATGATCTGGTAACGCATTTGCCAGTTACCCCTGACATATAAGACTATGAATATTGCCCTAGTGCCACCACTGAAAGATGAAATTACTATTAACCCTCATGTATAAATACACATATGCTTTACATCCATTTTTATTGATTTGATTAGTAGATACATATTTACCCACAAAAAATATATTTCGCCAAAATAAACACGTTTGCTTGTCATAAAATTAATTTATATTTTAAACCTTTTTTAGTCCCGCAAAAACGCTGTCAGTCGTTTTGATAAAAACAACAGTTGTGTACGTACGACCGGCACTCATCAACGTTAACAGCTATAAATATTCGGGGTTTTTGGGAAAATAATAAAATACAATCGCTATCCTAAGAGTTTTATATATATATGTTTATATTAGTATATAAAAAAAATTGCATTAAAACTCCAGAAAAGTAGTTTATCAAAGTCCCAGATAATATTGAAATGACAGTTTTTGCCTATCTGACGCCACACCATGGCGGCTCGTGTTTTAGGTCACGTGATATATAGACTAAAAATTACTACTTTTAATTTTAATATAATAATGTGCTTTTATGACCAAAAATTAAAATATTTAAGTATATTTCTACATATATTTAAATTTTTATCAAACAATTTATTTTTCGCTACCGAAAATACCCTATTGTCTGAGATTATTTTAATAGTAATTTCGATGTTATATGATAGAATATTATTCGTAAAAAATGTATTACGAAATTGTACCAATAAGTCAGTTCGCTCAGAAGTATAAATATTTCAATTTAAATTGCTCTCTAAAATATTTGCAAATACATATATCTATTACGTACCATTTTTGAAGTAGGGTAATAATCGACTTAATTTTAATGGTGTTTATAAATTTCCTCAAAGTGAAAAAAAAATAAATATACATTATGGATTTCGATTGATCTTAACAATAAATTACAATTTGATTTTTATTAGAATACTTTTCCATAGCGAGTTAAATATTTGCATTATTTTAACTTTATTCTTGCATCGCAGGCCAAGTAAGAGATATTAACTTTTTGGTTACTGATCCCTATATACATGGTGTTCCCTAATGGTAATCCCTGATTACAGTCCTATTTTTTGTTCATTATGCTACGCAAATCAAATATGCCAATTATTAATTTAACTTTGTATTAAATATAAATTGAGTGAATGAACATGCAAACATAGGCACGTCATATTAAACTTATTATTTTCTTTACTCGTAGTTTTTGATAAATATTGTAAACACTTGAACATAATACGAACTTTCCAGAATTCAAAGGTTTGTCCTTCTGTTTGCCTGGTCGTAGGGCTGTCATCGTTAGCCACGCAACAATAGTATATATCGACGTTTTCTGGTTTCAAATCAAATGTATTTTATTCAAGTAAACTTTACAATAAAGCGTTTTTGAATCGTCAATATTTAAAAACTACCACCGTTCCGGCCGGCCACCGGCCTCCAGCGAAAAGAAACGGCAAGAAACTCGCATAGTTGCTCTTTTTAAATAAATATATTTATAATGCTGTTTTTCTAAATTAGTGTTCAATCAGTCATGTGATGGAACCCGAGCCAAGACAATCAATCAAGATTTATTTATTAATTTAGCAGTAATAAACTTTTTAAAAGAGCTGGGCATGAATAAATGAGCCGGTGCAATCATTCAAGCAAGGGATATAACATCTTAGTTTTTATGGTTGGCGTCGCATTGACACTCTAAGAAGTGGTTTATTGATAAAAAACCTGCAATTATCCCACTGCTGGACTAAGGCCTTTTACTAGTTTGAGAGTAAGGCTAATAGCTTTTTCCAACAAGCTGCTCCAATCTGAGTTAGTGGATTTATTCATTTAGTACTTGAGGTTTATTTCCTAGTCAGCCTTTATAAATAAAAAAATACGATAACGAAAAATAAAAAAAATTAATTAAATGTTAAGTACAAAATAGGCAACATACATTCCATTGGCAGAATATTTTGCGCTTAACTACATTATGTACATGCTAGAAATGCTAGAAAAAAAAAAGCAAGATTTTATTTACAAAATTTCGTGTCGTGTGTTGATCGTTAAACAGTAACTTTGCCTGGAGCCAATCTTGGGTGTAGAATCTAATACTGGCTATTCAAATTCATCGTCATCGAACTCAGGTTCTTCGTAATTCAGCTTGCAAGATTTCACCTAAAAAAAACATACATTGCAATTTAAAAACTTGTAAAAAGTACCAAAGTTTGTTAAATAACAATGTTGTTGTCTGTGAAATTGCATTTGTAAGAATTCAATTGATACTCTTAAAATATTATCTCTACTCTCTTACTGTCGTTAATCTATAAGGGCACACACTACGCGCTGTTAATTATAAGAAGCCAATAAAATGATTCGCAAGTACATTTATTCAAGAGTATATAATTATGACGTTATCTGGAAGTTTATTCATTCAATTGTAGTTCCTAAGGTTGGTGGCGCATTGGAGAAGTAATGAATAGTTAATATATATAATAATATAATAATTAGTGGTGGTGACCACTTACCATCAGGTGGCCCATTTGCTCGTCCGTCGTCCGTCGAATACCGAATATATAAGTAAAAAATCGATATTCGGGCACGCAATTTACCTTACCGAATATTCGGTATTCACTCTAAGTATACCATGCAACACAACTAAATTCTACTTCAACTTACCAAGCGAACATATTTAGCGGATTCACTAACTAAAATTGCAAGTTTATTCAGTGACATTGATATCATTGCGACAATATTTAACTTTAGAAACCATTATCCTAACCTAACCATACAACATTTCGCAATCGAATCGAATCAATCGTTTCTGTTCAACTATTTTCCTATTCTACGCATCGATCCAATAGGCTATTTGACTGGTTTTTAAAATCCATTTTATATTATTTAGTAGAGGTTAAGGAAACCAGTAAAAGTTGTTTTTGTTTTAATTCTACTCAGTATATAATTGCTGAAAAATATCAAATTAAAAATTCCATATTAAAATATTTTTGACAATATGGCGCTGCAATGGGGTTGGTGTCGTCACTAGCCTGTATCGTAATCTGTGGCACATATAATCCACATACAGCATGCAAACGAGTTTAACAAGCAAATGACGTCATCATAAGCCCGACCAATCAGGAGCGTTTTGTTTTATTAATGGATTTTTGAAAAGATAATTGTTATTTTCAACTTTCGTTAATAAATAGCAATTTTTAAACGCATAATATATACTGATTACAATAATTGACACTTTATTTCTAGCATTGTCAAATAGCCTATTGCGGCTCGGTCAAAGAAGAATCGGAATCTAATTGAGATCGTATGTAATCGATATAAATAAGTCGAACTGGTCAACAGTCGTTACGCGTCAATTGATTTGTCCCCCAGGCAGTTGGTATATATTTTGTTATCACAATCCACAACAGTTCCGTTCTAGGCGACAGTCAAAAAGTGAATAACTGGTTTGGCAGGGTATAATAATAACTGCCCTTTAACAGAATATCTGTTTTTATTTATTTATCTATATGTTTATATATATCTCTGATTTATATTTGGCTTAAGTTTGTATTTTAAAGAAAAATTATAACTTTTAAGACTTTAAGTATGACTCTTGTCGATTTCTTTAACCTTTTCTGAGTATTTAAGTAAAATTTGTAATTGGCCACAATAGAATAAATGTAATAAATAGTTAGCTGTGTTGGTTTTAGTATACACTAGACGAACATTTTTTTCTACATTGTTCAATGCCTAATTTTGACTATTAAGAAAATAGACTTATGTAACAAAAGGGCTAAAATAGAATAGGCTTTGTTTTTACTTAGACTATAAATATGTATTTATTTTGATAATTACTATATTAAAGCTTATTGCGATAATAATATGATAAAATTAGTTTTCAACTTGACAACGACCATCTTATACTTGTGAATGATATTGTAAATAAAAATCTTATTTTTATATTGCATCCAGCTGAACCACGCGAAATTTATACAACTTTACCTATAGCACACAAACAGTGCCCCCCCCCCCACGCCCCCTAGTTTAACCCTCGAGGGTGAATTAAAAAATGTGCCTATGTCCTTTTCCAGGAACTATCTCTATAACTTATTTGCATCTAAATCGGTTCAGCGGCTTAAGCGTGAAGAGGTAACAGACATAGTTACTCCCGCATTTATAATATTAGTATAGACATTTCTATTGTTTTTAAAGAGAGTGAGAAATCAAGAAGCGTTAATAGCGTAATGGTGTACGAGACGCCTTGCGATATGAAGTCTCGAGTCTTAAAGTGACTCGTGATATAAGTAATTCTTAAAAAAAAATTAAGTTAAGTTATATTCGACGATAACTTAGACTAGTTATTTTTTAAATACTTTATCAACTAATAAAAGAATTATGTCATGCATATATTTATCATAGGTGTAATCGAATCAGCAGTCATTGTTATCAAATCTTTATTAAATGAATTAATTTAAAATTTTCATTTTATCGATATAGTACACAAGCTATGAATTACAATGGTAGGATCAATTTCTATTCGTCTATTCATTTATGAGCGAATTTTTTTCGTTTTCCTACATTAAGTTACAAGGTCATATTCATTGATATTAAATTGCCGTTTAGTGGTGAGGCCGATATTCGTACGATCTATTTGTATAACTTGTTTTGGTATAAATATCTGTATTATTATTGTAATTAACTATCAACTTACCCTGGCTTGATGAGAGCCGAGATAGTCCAGTGGTTAGAAAGCGCAGATTGTGGAATGATCTCCTCTGTGAGGATTTCCTGATGCCCTATAATGAGGCAGTTTTGAAACACCATGGTTACAGGTTCTTTCTATCAGTGTTCCTAGGTTGGAAACGCATCAGCAACTCACAGGTTGCAGGTGTCAATGGGCGACGGTGGATATTGGCTCGCATGCATTTTAACCGATGATTCTAGATTCAAACCCAAAATTCAAACCACTTAACTTTCGTGTGCTTAATTTATTTTTATAAATCATCTCGTTTTTAACGGTCAAGAAAAACATCGTGAGAAAATCTACATATGTCTAATTTCAATGAAATTCTGCCAACAAGTGTATTCATAAACCATTGGAACAGCGTGATGGCTCCAAAACCTTCTTTACAAAAGGAGAGGATGCCTTAGCCCAACATTGGGTCTTTCTAAGACTGTTACTGTCACCCCGGCTAAACTCGTACATGACGTAGGAGGTTACTTCAATCCATGGTTGAAATATTTACGAAGACGACACGGCGATAATTAATAAATCATTTCCTTGCGTAGGTCTCACTCGCATGGATCCATATGTGCGGCTGCGTGTCGGCCACTGTATCTATGAAACTCAAACAGACCCCAGCGGCGGCAAAACGCCTCGATGGAATAAAGTTATACATTGGTAAGTATATCCGTAAAATATGTTGAATTAAAGAAATTGCCCAGTTATTATGTTTGGGCTGATTACAGAATGATCTACGCCTTTAAATTATTTAGTATATTGCTAATGTATAATAGAGCAATATTTTATGTGTATTAGACTTCAGAAGGAAATAATCCTAATATCTTTCTGCAAGGCAACAGAAAATCTATTTAAAGATATTCCTTAAGTTGTATATAATACATATTTTAAAAGTAGTTTAAATATATATACCAGTTATAGACCGTAAATAAAAAACCACTTCTTCCTCAACGTAAACAATTCTTTTGTGGAATGTGGATATACATGATTGTTAAAATGTTGCCTGACACAATCAGATTTACATTTCACGATGTTATTATTCACAACAGAATATATATAAACTCAAGATAACTGCAAATAATGTTGATTTTCGCGTTTATAAACAGCGATTTTGGGTATGATTTATACGGCATAAACACTGGGTCATATACCTACATATATACCTACTGATTCAATATCTGTCGCTCTCTGAAATATGGCCTAGTGTAATAATAATGGGATTATAAGTAATTAATAAGTGACTAAAGTCTGTTCGAATCGAAGAAGGAATGAAGATAAACAACTTTACTACTTATAATATACAGAGCCGTCTCAAGGTATACTGGGGCCCTTGGGCCTTTTTTGCTAGATATTTTTTGGTTTAATTTGGTAAATTGTTGGTTCTTCGGGGCCCTCTCGGGATGGGGGCCCTGGGCACGTACCCCATGTGCCGTAAAGTGCTGTATACCCCATGTGCTGTATCGTAAAGACGGTAATGATAATACTTATATATAATTTTAGTTATAGCCTATTCCAATGGAAGTAGGAAAAAAGATAAACAAACCTTAGATTTACGTATTTCATGCTATTTGCTAATAACTCCGCTATATTGTGCACTACTAAGAGTTTATGATTAATATACCTTTATTTATAATACAATAGTATAACACTTAACTACTCAAGTATATCCACTTTAATTTTACTTGCAAAATTCCGACAACGGTTTCGTCGACGTTCAAAACGCCATTTTTTCGCATATCCATAGTGAATATCGTGGATATAATCAAGGCCTCAACCAATGATATCGCGTTAATTTGCTGTCAAATGTTGTTTAATTGGGTTTTTTTCGTGTTATGGTTGGAGTAGAGTATACATAGTTCCGATAACAGCTTTGTCGACGTTCGATGCGCCATTTTTTCGCAAATCCATAATATCATAGATTATTCAAGCTCTCGACCAACGATATCGCGTCAAATCGATTTCAAATGTTGTTTATTTGTTTTGCTTTTGTTCTTTTGTGGTCGGAATAGACTATACTAACTATTAGCCTGGTTTGCCCGTCTGCGTCTTGCCTTGGATTTAAGTTTCTTTCCATCGGATGCACTTACAATTTATCAATAACACTTGAAAGTGCACAACTACACGCTTTTCCTGATAGTTAAATGAATAATTGCTTATCATAAGTATTCGTATCTCGGTTAAAATAGGAAAAATCAGTAAACAAGATTTCATAAAAATCATGCACTATAATGAATCGAATATTTGCAAGAAATATTTAGGTACAAAGATATAAAAGATTTGAATTGGATGGGATAAAACATGTACTTAATAAAACAAATAATATACATTTAACAATAAATTATAACGAAAAAAATTACTTAAACGTAATGAATACTCCTTACACAAATTATATATAAAAAAAAACATTGCCTTATTAATTTTAACTACACACTAAATAAGTATTAGAGTATGGTTTGCAAAGATCAAAGCCCGGTTACTTTACTTAAGAAATTATACTTTTATAGATTACGTTTTATTTTATTTATTTTTTTATTATTCTTTATTGTACAAATAAAACATGTACAGAGGGCGGACTTAACGCTATAACAGCATTTTCTGCCAGCCAACCCAGAATAGTGTAGGAGAGTAGTCAGTAGGGTGTGCACAGAAGTTAAAGAATAAATAAAATTAAAGCTATGTTTACATAGGAATTTAAAACACTAACGTACTAAGGCAGATTGTACACGATCACTATTAAAAAAATCTATTAAATTAGCATAACACCATAAATATTTTCGTATGCGAATTTAAGTAGAAATATGTAAATATAAATTCTTGACAAAGCAACGATGAGAAAAAAAATCGTTTTAGGTCAAGAATGTCATAAAACAGGCCGTAAGTGGACGAAAGAATCGTTGTATATTTATAATATTATGTGCTTTAAAAACAGCTACTTATTTAATTTGCATGAAAAATTTAATTAAAAGTATCGTGGAGTTATTACTTATACTATACATAAAAAATAAAATCTATAAAAATAAGTCTTGTTATAGTTCGTAATCTATGAGTTCGCGTGTCACTTATCGTTCATCCGATTAAGTTGAAATTTTATAAGGTTATTGTACGGTCGTGCACATGTTTCTAACATTACCTTCAACATAGTATAGGAGGCGCGTGTGACGTATCAATAATCAAATATATGTTATATCATGTCTCTATTATGGAAGCTGAAGACGCGTATGTCGTAAACCAGCTGTTATCCGCCTGCGATGCTGGGTATTAAATAAGAAAGAAGTTTCAACGGAATTCAAAAAAATAATAGCATTCAACCGATACGTTCGATAGTTACGTGATATATACAAAGAACTTATTAAAAGTGATAGAATTGCTTGCATCTGAATAGTTATCATTCAAACGTTACGTATTTCACTACATACATATTACACATGATCTAGACTTTTTCCAATGTCTCGTCTGGATTACATCTAACGAACCTTAGCATGATTAGTGATAATTGAACTATATAGATCTATTCACTTACGACGGCGTGTTCCTCCACGTCACTTACGTGCAAAGACAGATGTAGTATACGTACATACAAATGTCCTCGAATGTCTTTTGTACAAAAAATCCTAAACAGTCAGGAATTAAAATGTTATTCTTGTGACTATTGTGCCACAGTGGTACAAGCAATAGCCTGGATATTTCTAAGATATTTAAGATTATTAATTCATTGGCAATCGTGTTGTCCGTATGTTATGTGTATCTATTTATTTTTGTCTCTATTGATTAATGGGAAAATGTTAGAGAATAATCTTTAACTGTGATAGATAGATTTTCAACTAAATAACTTAAACTATACTAGTTTAGGACTTCTTGGACAATATATATGATCTTTTTAATTGTGTCAATTAGAAAATAAGATACTTTTTATATTTATAACCAAAGTCCTAAAGACGATATTTAACGATAAGTTTTAACATAAATAATATGCCCAACAGCTTACTACCGCCCGGAGTCAACTCAATTTACTTGGAGATCTTCGACGAGTGCTCCTTTACGATGGATGAGCTCATCGCTTGGACTCACATTACCATCCCACAAGCTGTCTTGAATGTAAGTAATCGCATTACGTTAATATTTTACAGTTGGTTCATTAACACGTATATTATTAAAGGAAGAAGATCAGATATGGATTCACCATTCTTCAGGCATCCCTTTTTATTTAAAAAAGTAAAATACATTGGTAAATGGGTCTGATTGGTGAGTGGTCACCACCTATCTATATACATTGACCCTGTATAAAATATTAACCATCGCTTGTATCGCCAATGTTGTACCAACCTTGAGAACGAAGATTTTATGTCACGTATGCAGTTGTGGACTAATTACACATACTCACTTAACCTAGCAAACAACGCCCCACCCCGAAGAAAACTTGTCGAGAATTTCCCTATAAATGGCGTATTATAAATAGTTAAGGTTTGTAGTTAGAACTATCTAAACTACATTTAATAAGTTAGTTAGTAATAAGTCGTCTGTCAGTTCTTCCTAAAAAGCAGTAAGTTGTTTTTTAAACGCTTGTAACGAGACGTAATAATTAATACCCAAGCTGAGTTTATTTAAGTTTTTTTTTTTTTATATTATCCCCCATTTAAAGCATTTTCCAAACCTCAGCAGGAGAGGACACCTCACCCAACAAGTGGGAGATTTTGCGGGTATTTAAGTTACTTAATTAAGTGTGGAGATTTAAATTCCTCATTTCTCCAATGTTTTGAATACATTAGTAATATCGTGTAAAATAAAACTTTTACGGTCTGGGTTGAAATCGTTGAACGCATTGTTATATGAGAGGGTGTATATATTTATGTTCTTATGGAAGCTTCTTCTAGGCTTAAGTTTGTATGTTAATATGTTTTATATTCCAGGGCGAGACTCACGAAGATTGGTACCCCCTGAACGGTAAACAGGGCGACGGTATGGAGGGCATGATCAATCTCGTTCTAAGCTATTCTGTAAGTATACATTACTTCATCCCATCAATAAAACTATAAATTAGTTGTCTAGGAGTTAAGTTTTTACGGGCGAATTTTTGGATTAAAAACTACATGTGAGACTGGGATAGTGGAGGAGAGTGATCGAGACACCAAAATGTATGGTCTGCATAGTCGCACTACTTGAAACTTAGATGCCATTTTTATTTAAATATGTCCATTGATTTAACATTTCCCCTTTGAATCGCTATTCCGATCCTCGGGACAAAAAACTAAGCAGTCCTCCTGTCACCAAAGGAGGCAATAAAGCGAGGTGTTATACTTTTAATTAAGATTTTTCCAAGGTCCAAAGTGTTTCATGGGCCAAAAAAATAATTTGAAATACATATATATTTTTAGCTTGAATATAAATAAACTAAAAATAATTAATACATTCCTAATATGCATAAAATATCAACTACGAAATTTCTTGCTGATTCTGATCACTATAATATACATTCCGAAAGAGTTGTAGCGCATTTAATCTGTGTTTAATCGAAATATTTTTTACGCAATAACTGCACCACACTGCACCGTAAATAACACTAACGGTCCGTGCGCGTAGGTGGGCCCGGCCGCCATGGCCACGTTCCCGCCCGTGCTGGTGGTGCCGAGCACGGGCATGGGCTACGCCGCCATGCCCGTGTACCCGGCGCCCATGCAGCAGCACATGGCGCCGCACCCGCAGCAGCAGCACGTGCCGCAGTCGCCGCCGCAGCAGCCCGTCACCGAGGAGCAGTTGCAGCAGGTAAAGGCTTACGAATGCTGTTACGTTTATGACACTTATATTCGTATTCTAACGTCGTTAATTTATGAGCGTGTATATGGGAAAATAGTATTAAATGTCTACCTCAATAAAGCATATAATTCAGGAAATCGTACTTTGCCAGCTAATTTAATTTATTAAAATAAGTCTTACATAAAAGCGCTACTTTGATGACACCCCTAATTACGAATTACCTAAATAACACAACTGTTATGACACGCCCATTTAACTACTTAAGTATATGTCCTCTCTAAAACTTTAGATGGATTGCTATTAAAATATTTATAAAATACATATACATACATACATACATATCTAAAACTACATTCAATCTGAGAGAGGTAGATCCACGGCGCCCCATCCCCCTCTCAGACACAGATAAACAGTGTGTCACTTGAAGCAAAGAAACAATTCAAACAGACGAGCCAACAAAATGTAATAATGTAAATGTAACTCAAGATAACAACATATATTATCCTTTTTGTAGATCGAAGAAATGTTCCCCAGCATCGACAAGGAAGTTATAAAATCGGTGCTCGAAGCGAACCGCGGCAACAAGGACGCCACAATCAACTCTCTACTTCAAATGTCTGAATAGAAATTATATTCTAATACATTATATTGCCAGATAAGAATAATTCCATTCATCGAAAATTATGGCGGAAATGACTGAAGCTAATATGTCCGAGAGTGACATAAAATACTTGGTATATTATTTCGCTAATATTCTTAGACTTTCGTTTATATGTATAAATGTTGAATATAAATATATAATGTGACGGCACTGTGTCTATATAAAATATTTTTACTAAAAATAATAAGATTTGTATTCAATATTGTTATGTTCACTTCAACGTTTAATCCCTGAAGAGTTACTGTAGACAGTGGCGTAGCTAGGTGGGCAAGGGCCCCGGTGCATAGGAAATGAATCGGGCCCTCACCCACTCTTTCCACCCCATCTTTAAATTATATCGCCCTTCAAAATTATAGATAGAAAAATAAAAAAAAACTTCTGAGCAGGGTCGAGATTTTCTTGCCTAAGGAGCTGGCGAGTTGACAGAACCGCTCTTCTCAGAGCTTAGGTTAGAGGACCCCCTTAGCTCCGGGGCCCTGGTGCACTGCACCACCTGGCCCTACGATAGCTACGCCACTGACTGTAGATCTTGAATTTGTGTAAGTATAAATATACTGTACGTTAAAAAAATAATATCTATGAAGGCATTAAAAATATTCTTAAGTTATTTTTCTGTGATGTCTATAACACCTGTACGAGGTAACATTATGAACTTGTTATAAAAATTGGTTTTATTTTGTGCTATCTCGAGTTCTCGAAACGTTTTTCTTTAAATGTCTAACAAAGATCTATAATATTTTAAAAATACTATAAGTGGGTAACATATATAATATAAATAATTATATAAACTGTATTAATATACAGATTGGTAGTCGGCGTAGATGCGGTATTAAAAATGCCCTTTGTCAACAAAAGTTGTCAAAAAACGAACCGCAATTATAAAACCATTTTTATAATTCACAGTTCATAAGCTTTTTTGTTGTACTTGGACGCCTTCTAGTAACCCAACGCCTAGAACACAGACCGTCGCCTTATAAGATTCCTCGGTGATACTTGAGATGATAAGTTATTATAAAAGTATTTTTTAAAAATAACAATTATTTATAATTCAAATAACGCGTTATTTGTTATTATTAAAATCGTAAATCGATCTAAACTATATATATTTTATTTATATTCGTTCAATTTAAAATGTAATATAAAATTAAAATAATAAAACTTTTATTAATTAAAATAAAATTAAATGATGTATATTAAGCTTCGCTAGACTTTGCTATATTACACATTTATAAACATCTGTCTATTGAAATAGTTTTTATTATGAATTTACACATGAAATAATATGTAATAAATGCAAGTCGAAATTTCAAATGTATTATTTTGTAATATAAAAAAAAACCTTTTGTAATAAATAGCAACACTTGGTTTTTTATGATTTAGAAAGTATTTAAGTTTTTTTTTGGTTTGACAGAACATTTTGATTCCTGTTTAAAAATATTTAAATTATTTTGGAATTCATTTAGTTTTATATCTTTGACATAATTAAATTGAATCGTATCTGATAAAATAAGACTGGTTGCAAACGAAGTCCTCTACAAGAGGGTAAAATAAAAAAAAAGTATCAATTATAGCGCTTATCTAAAATATGCTTCATTTCTTTTCTTCATCTCCTATATAATATCTAACTGAGATCGAAACAGTGCTTAAGAGAAAGAAGTATTTGTTTAGCATACAACCCCAGTAAAGAATGATATAATTTGTTTACTAACAGCATAATGGAGGTGCTAAGACAAACACACAGACATGAACTAAAATTAAAAATGTAATTGTTGGTTGTAACAACATAAATGAACTCAGGTAGTATGGTTCTATTCTATTTTTAATTAAAAATCAATCGGGAGAAATCATGATAAAGTTACAAATTATTAATGCCTAATAAATTTACAAATTGATTCAAAATTTATAACTAACAACCAAAATATATTATTATTTTTAAAAAGCTTAATATTTTTTTATTTATTAAATAATGAATTTGATTTTTTAATTATTTAAGTTTTATGCGTATTTTAGCAATCGTATACAAAATCACTAGGAACATTAAAAAAAAAATCCCTAATTTAGATTGATTTTAGAACGGTCACATAAGAATAGATTTATTATTAACTACTATGAAAACTCTTTAAATAGCATTGATTATTTATGATTAAAAATATTTTCAATATTTGCGGCTATTTTAGCTTTATGATAATTTTGATATAATTATCTGTGATTATGATTATTTAATTTTTAACTTATCTTCTAAGATATTTTATTACTTAATTTATAATATTTTTTAAGTGGGTATCGGTTTTATTTTTACTACAAATGTCAAAAATTGTAATTTTAATGTTTAACTGTCTTTATTATTTTGTTTAAAATGACCGAGATAAACAAATATTTTCGGATTTATGAAATTAAATAAGATTTAATATTATTTTTCTTTTAAAATATTCAAATAAAACACAAATAGAAATCTTCACTTTAAACTACACTTATAGATCTTACACATTAAATCACTATCAATGTAATTAAATAGATTTTCCGGGTCATTAGTGCCTTCTCTTTTTCTCATAGGCGTTTAAATAGAGATATACCATCAAAGCCTTATGTCATATAATCGAGTATATAATACGAAAGCTTTGCGGCTGATTTGTGCCAAATCAATTGCCATCAACGATTTGCTTGTCTATAACTATTGTTGTATTCATTTTTAATTATACATTGTATAATAAAATTATTGTTTATCCAATAGCATGTTGTTTTTCTATTCCTCTTCCTGACATTACTAAACTGAATTTGGAAGAAGATACCGCACTGGTTAACCATACAACTGTTATGCCAAGTATATTTTAATATATAGCATATAAGCAAATTAGACTAGTCTTTTGCGTTTGGGTTGTCGAAGTCAAGGTTGAAATTCAAATTAATATAATCCAAATTCAACTGTTTTAATTCTTGATCACAAATCATTTAAATATATAATTAAGCATAAATTTATCATAATTTTAAACTCAAATTTGGAAAAATTATCATCAACTGTCATTGCTCTTGATGCCTAATATATTCTAATGCACTTCCAAAAAATATGTGGAACTGGGACATATCACCTTATCAATCATTCTCAAAGCTAGCGGTACATTGACAATGTAAGGATTGGTAATATTTTTAGGTGCCGATGACTACGAAGTATGAACAATGCTTACCAAGCAAAACTACTTACTTACTTTTCGAAAATGACAAGATAAATTGTTTGGTAGTCAAATATTTGAAGGTCGAATAATTGCTATAATTGTTAAAATATCCTCCTCCCCAGGAATAAAAAGAACACGCTCTAAAATAAAATAACCAAGTAATTTTAATAAACCTTTTTTTCATTTAGTTATTACTTTTTTCTTTTTTGTATTTGACCCTTTCTCTTCTCGGCTGTTTTGTTTCAATTTCATATTTTCCGCTTTACGCTTAATTTTGCTCACTTTTCCTATAACGTCTTTGAATCTTTCGTCTTTCTTCATGAGACTTTTATTTACTTTTTTCAAACCAGTTTTGATATTCGCATCGATATCTTCAGACTCGCTCGGTTGAAGGCGATTAGTGTCTTGACTTCCTGTTTCCCCAGCCTTAATTTGGGCTTGGATGTCTTTTATTTTAGCCAACTTGGCTTTTTTCGCTGCTTTTATACGTTTTCTACGCATTTCTTCAAATCTGACAGAATAAAAATAATTAATTATTTTATAATTGATATTCACGAGACGATGCATTGCTTTACAATGCTAATGATTCCAAAATCAATAGCAAATTAAACAATTATATTTTTTCAAAAATACATGTCCTCACCCAGCCTCCATAGCATCAGGGTCGACTCCCGCCATGATCCAGCGCTTGACCTTGTAGTTCCGCTTCCTCTGTTCGAACTCCTCGTTGTCGAGCTGCGCCTCTTGCTCCCGGCGCGTCACGCTGACCGTCGTGAACACTTTAACTGCTTCGTCATCTGTAAAATTAAAATAATCAAATAAATAATCAGATTCTTCATTCTTCGAATACGTTATTTACATTGTTCATCCATGTACCGTTAACAGAACAAATTTAAAATGTTTTTCCGTAGTAAGGTGGTACCCAATTTGTACGCCAACCTGAATGATTTATTTAGACTACTCTTATTAAAATGTATGGTGCACTTTTACAAAAAGTAGATTTTTGTTAAGAAAACCTCAGTAACATTTCCGGAATAAGAGATTGACACTTATGTGCTTTGGGTTTGAAAAATATTGTCATACCATCAATTTTATATTCGCTGAGCTTGGTTTTGATCTGGTCTTCAATCTCGCCGAGCCGCAGTATGTCGTATGGAGTTATAAGCGACACCGCCATACCGCTGCGTCCAGCTCGAGCTGTTCTCCCGACTCTAATAAAATATATTTTTTTTTATTGGAGTAGGCTCTTATTACGATATGTCGATTCAGAAGTGCTTGGCCTAATGTGCTTGACTTATACTTGGATCGGAAATATTATAGCGCCGGTTCCGTATGTAGATTCTACAGAGAAGAACCGACAAGAACTTCAGTAGTTATAGTCTATTTTCTACCTATTGCATTACAATTCTGATACGATTATTTCTGATTAGTTTGTTGAGAGTCTAAAAGATAACTAACCGCATTTTAAAGATATGGATAGAAAGATAGTTGTAAATTTCTTTTTATATTTTGGATTTATAAAGTCAATAATAATAGATCATTTTCTTGTACCTGTGAATATACTCCTTAGGCTCCAATGGTAACTTATGGTTAACAACTAAGTCAACTGATGGTATGTCGAGCCCCCTGGCCGCTACGTTGGTAGCTATCAGTGTACACTTGAGATTGCTACGGAACTGTGTGAGCGCAGACAGGCGCTCCTTCTGTCGCATGAACCCATGCAGACAAACATTGTCCATTCCTATGGCATTCAACATCATTGACAGTACTTGGCATTCTCTGTAAAAAATATGAATTTTTTATTACATTTGTTTAAATAAAATTGTTTTAATAAAATTAATCATCTATAGATTCAATTTGTAAACTATTAAATCCTTTGTCTATAATGACATAACACTTAGTAACAAGTGATCCCTCAAAAAAACGCATAAGCAAACTATTGTGATGTCACTTAGATGAATGCAGTGACGAGTATAGACTGCGCCTCTGGTTTGGTATACTCACAATTAAATCTGTAAGGGCATTTTTTTAAGTTTAATCATTATCGCTATACAACTTACTTCTTAGTATCTGTAAACACAATAATGTGTGAACTAGGCTTTGTCTCCCGGTATTTCCTAAGAGTTTGTACTAAGTAGACGTCACGAGCATAGGCTGGACACACAACATATCGCTGATCTAATGTAGAAACTGTTAGCTGTGGATCACTCTCCAACCATGTTATGAGTTTCTGAAAATTTTAACATTTTGAACTTTTACTTTCGTAACACATAACTTTGACAATAGATTGACCTTAATCAATATGGGTACTGCCTATATTTATTTATTATTAATCTATGCGGGTAGTGTTGTCTTTAATTCAACTTCAATAACTCAAATAATTTAAGTTATTGTATTAATATTTTTTGTCTAACTTACTTCTTTATTTAGTGGAAGAAGCTTAGATTCCTTTACATCATCTGTTATTGTGGCAGAGAATAGTAAGTTTTGTCTGTTTGTTGGCAAAGCAGCAAAAATTGTCTCCAGATCTCCTTCGAATGATTCACTGAAAAGCCTGTTGAAAATAATTTAAGTCAAATTTAAGTATGCAATTATTTATTGTAAACAACATCAATGTACACATTATATTTTTGACTTAGTTTATAGGACTGCAGAACCCGAGGTTATGAGTATCAAAAATTGTACCAACTTAAATTTACATATAATATAATTTACATTAATAAAATTGGTTAATGATTTCAAAATAAATGCCTATTTTTAGTTACTCTATAGTTATTTGCGACTTTGCAAGTCACCAAACTGAATGTAACACTGGTTTAGCTGGTGGTTGCGACAGTCTCATAATTATATGTAATATTACTAAATTTACTTAATGTATAATATTATTAAAGTTTATTTTTTAGTATATATTAAATTAAATCTAACCTATCAGCTTCATCCAATACTAAATATTTGATTTTCTTTAAGCTAAAAGTGTCACAGCCACTGACGTGATCCGCTAAACGACCAGGCATGGCCACCACTATGTGAGGTCGTTTTGACAGCTTCAATGACTCCTCTAATTGGTCTGATCCACCGGTCACAATGCATACTCTAAGTTTTAATGGCTGCCCTAAAATCTGAAACTGATCAGCTATCTGGAATAAAAAAGTTATAATTGAGTGTAATTTTTATTATTATGATCATTGATTCTTATATGTAATATTACTATTATGGCTCCAATACATTTAATTGATGAAATGGGATTTTTTGTTAAACTTAATATCATTCTAAAAGTCTGGAACAGAATTTGTGCCTTTTTAAGGATTCCATAAGATACCTAGTTAATTTTAGAAACATTACATATAGTTATTTCATTGTGATAAGTTTTTGAGTAGTTCTCTGTAATCATACTGACCGACTGCTTCTTGCTAGTAATATATTTATATTAAGTATAGAAGGATAAACAAATAATATACATATTTACATATGAAAAGATGTTAGTAGTCAGATAATTGTTTAAGATTATTTCTAATTTAACCAATCAGCTTGAAAACGGCATTTATACTATGTACATACATTTGCCTATTATACCATGTACAATGTGTAGATGTACTCTTTTATAGGGAAATTAGTTAAATACCTGAAAGTCATGAAATAAGGGCAGTAAGATGTTTCAAGAGGATATTGTTAAATTCCATTTAACTTTACTTTTTATGATGATTTAATATGTGTCATTTTAATTAGAGCTTTTTTTTTCCTTTAATTACCCCAGTTGAATTAGGGACACATTAAGATATATATTTAAACAATACTTACATAAAAATTTACTAAACAAGTTTATGATATACTTGATTATACACTTTTAAGATACACCCAATTTAAAATTGGACTATTGGTGTGATAAGCATGAATGAGCATAAATTGTTTAATGAAATATATTAAGTGTTACCTGATAGGCTAATTCATGTGTTGGTGTGAGTACCAAAGCAAATATGCCATAAGGATCCTCAGCTAAGTTTTGAAGAATTGGAAGAGCAAATGCAAAAGTCTTGCCAGAACCAGTTTTCGCTGCTCCTATACAATCATGTCCTTCAAGAATTTTTGATATACAGCCTTTTTGGATAGGAGTAGGGCTCCTGATACCTTAAAAATTCCAATCAACACCCCATAAAATGTACAGATTATATTATTTTAGGTAAGTAACATACTACAAGTATACCTATTGCTGGACAAAAACATTTTTGCTTAAGAAAAATTGCACGAGAAATCTCAGAAATCTTGAAAGCTTAGAGGCGCTTAACTGTATCAAAGCTATCAAGTTTTAACTATAATTATCAGGTTATATGTACTGTATAGACCCAGACCTTCATTTTAATTTAAAAATACATTAAAGCATGATGTATTCCAATCAATTTTACGTAGTAACCTCTATTTACTTTTATATTGCTCTTAACTTACCAAGGCTAAAGAGCTGCTTAATAAGCCACTGTTTTACACCTAACTCTGCGAACGGTTTCTCGTCATTTTCATTCATTATTAATTATATTGTTGTCTTTATAAATACAATAAATATTATTTTTAATTCAAAATGAAAATTAACACACGTTGTTTTGTTTTTTAAATTGACAATCCATTTGACAATTGACATCCCATCTTGAGCACAGAATAGAATACTTATTGGATGTTACTATAGTAAAATTTAATAGCACATTAATTAATATTCTTTGTCCTTATATACAAATATAAATTAAAAAAAAATACCAAATAAATCTTGAACACATGCAGTGGTAGTAGGAATGCTATCAGCATTTCCCCGTTGAATCGCAATTCCGATCTTCTGGACAAAAAACGAACCAGCTCTCCTGATATCAATGGAGGCGATAAGGCGAGATGTTATACCTTTAATGAAGCTTTTTGCAATATTATTCTAAGGTGCAAGTGTAGTAGAGATTATTCTTTAATTAACATTAGTTAATATATAATATATTTAACATACTTTTCTGTCGTTCTCAAGTAAAATTTCCAATAGTTACTCGTCTGGTCCAACAATATCAATTTAATGACAGTAATGCCAATCAAAAACAAAATAAATATTGCAATCGTAATGGAATAAAGACGAAATCTCGAATAGATTTTTATATTTAATTTTTCTAAGTAATATCTTAACATTTTCTTAATCAGATAAACTTATAACAACTAAAATAAGAAAATTTGAACCCCTATTAAATTGAATTTTTATATAAAGATCTTAAGTTATCTTCTACTTTAAATCACCTTTGTATTTTTATATTCGCTATGTTTAAATTACAATGTTGGTACTATTCTCTCTGATCTGTATTAGGCATCGTTGGCAAGGGAGCTTGAATAAACAATTCAATGGAGAATTCACATTATAAATAAGATGGAAAAAAGAGGATAGATAAAAATTTTCCCAGCTACATATTTGAGAACCAATAACAAAATGTCAATTAGTGACAACTTCTAAAGAATGTAAATAGATACGAAATCGTTATAAATGCCGCTTGTTAAAATATTAAGCAGCCTCGTGTAAGCACTCCCTTATACATACATACATATTTTCGTAAGGTTTCCAGAACTGTTTCAGTAGCGGTTGAATAATGAATTGAGTTGAACTGTTGAAATTTGTTGATTAGTTTTTTTTTGTCATCCGCGTGCGCAGTGCCGCCGGTTTTGCGGCACTAATGCGAAGAGTGATTATACTTTCACAAAATTTGAAATTCGTGTAATAAAATAATTACGTTAAAAATAAAGTTGTGTTATGATTATACGTTTTTTGAATGATTATGGTTTTAAATTAAGATAAATTGAATGATTCATTTTGTCATAAAGTTAAACAAAAATCTAATAATACTTTTTAAAATAATAAACTAAATCAAAATAGGCCGTTTTAATCAATCTTTTACGGAGTAAACGCGCTTAGAAATATTTTTACTGAATTTAATAACAAACAACTTTATCATTACAAGCGGGTAAGTTGATACTCGAATAAAGCTTAAACTATCTCAGTATGTTTATGTGATTGAATATTTTCATATAATATATTGTTTCGTAATAAATTAAGATAGGTCAGTAAATATATTTAAGAGATAGAAACAAGGCCAATTACATTTTCCATGGTTATTTGTAGTTTGGCATCAATGAGAAAATTACTGTTGCTTAGCACCGATCTGCGGCTACAATAGCCACGATGCATAATGTAGTGCAACAGCACAACAATAAAATAGCACACATAGTATGAATAATACATTTTATTGTATTAAAAACATTAACATATATAATAAAGTTTACGATATTATACAAAATAGATAATATTTTTAAGATATTTGAAAAAGTTATGTTTATATTTTGATTATTATCTACATTTATATTATAACAAATTTAAAATAATTCTTGATTGCGAAACAGCATAAATTATTATATACAGTATATTTTGATAAATATAATCATAGTCTGCATTCATATTACTGTTATATATTATAGTTAATATGATATTTAAATGATAATCCTCAATTACATAACAATATTTGTACCTAATACAAATATAGAAAAATATCGTATTATTTATTATACAGCAGATTTTTATGAATATATAAAGTTATATTGGTAGAATTCAGAGTAACCAATTCTCTTAAGTGCTTATCAATTCAATTGCAAAATAGTTATATTACATATTGTTGTGGTCCACTACCAAGAGTGAATGCTTTAATATAGACTCGCAAGGGTAATAATTGTATGATTCAAATGGTTGACAATGTATCAAAGTTATTCATAAAGCAAAGCTAGCTAGCAGCTAGCTTTGCAGTATACTGGCGACGTGGTTAGTAATTTGAGTGAATAAAAAGAAGTGAAAATATTTGTTATGTTATTTGTTATAGATTTTAAAAAGGATTCAAGATGAGTCTGTTCAAGACGATGGCAGCTGTCACAATATCTTGTGGAAAGATGGGCATTAGGAATGGAAGTGTAAGTTTTTTAACAGTATTTTTTATATGTCTACTAGTTGTGTGACTGATGTGATTACCCATTGTTAAAAACATTCTGAAGAAACACAATTAATTTTCTAAAATATTTTAGTTTTTTGGCAAACTGCATTTTACTATGATTAAAAATGAATAATTTGTACCTAAACCTTCGTCACATATATAAAAAATCTAGAAGATTATTAAAAAAAAAAATTCAACCCATATTTTTCAGAAATTCCTTCGTTTAGGCTATTAGTGTATGACAGTTATTTTAAAAATTATATAAAATAAATCAACTTTACTTTACTTTTCATGTATTAGCATGTATCTCATTTTATATTATAAAAATAAATAAACAAAAACATTTTCAATCTCGAATCTGGTTTATTCCGGCTTAGAAGTCTTACATTCTGCTGTTAAATCTTTTATATGTATTCTTTAAATAATAAAAATATTAACATGCTAAATAAGGCAAACATAATGGGTCTCATATCCAGGTCTAAGAAAGGATTCCATTGTTGTTGAAAATTTAATTTAGGTATGCTCATATTTCATTACTCATATTGCTCTTATCAATGATATACTGTTTTACTTCATATTCAATCAGAAATAAATAATTACTATATCAATAAAAAAGTCTGAGTAAGATATTCTATCCCACTGACCCACTGTGAGGTGTGACTAAATGAAACAAGAGAAAAAAGAAATTAAAGGAATCCTATCCACTGAGTTGGTGTGTTGAGTATGTTCTTACATTAATAGTACGATTTTCATTGTAGTATATTGACGCAGTATAAATAAAGATTGCTATGTTTTACAAAACAATTTTAGGTAATAATTAGTAATTGCTTTTATTCCTGGGTGTTTAATATTCCTTATTTTCTGATGTAATATTGACAGCCCATAAATATCCCACTGCTCGGCAAAGACTTCCTCTCGTCTTCAGGAGAGGGTTTTCAGTTTGTTCCACCTCACTAATCCAGACATTGACGGAATTTTCTGCTGACCGAAGTTGTCAACAACTACCTATGTATATATAGGAATGCATTTTACTTAAAATAGTTTTTGTGCGTCGGCAGAAAGTTTAGTAAAAATTTTGCTGATGTCTAAATTTATGTTGATGTGACTTGGTTTATTCAAAAGCATAAGTAGTATTGCATTGCTGCTGCGTTTATTTTAATATGAGGTTATTTACGGGTATCGATAACATGCTTATAATACTTCCGAATAAACCAAATATTCGGTCGAATAAAGCAATATCCTTATGCCAACATACTATTTACAACTAAATTCATAGTTGGCTCGCAGCTCACTTGCAACAATTATATACATTGTCTGTTTTTGTTGGCAATGGTATGAATCAGTAACGTCAGTCGCATTGCCAATATCAATATCATCAATAGTAAACATTGCTTCAGTCAGTACTCTCTCCGTGTTTTCAGCGGGCGCCACAGGATCGCTTTCGCATGCTACCATGACATGCTAAGTACTGTATTTATCTTAAGACCTTTTTGAGTTTTTACGTAGTCAACAGGGATGATAAACGTCGCGACGGAATGGAACGGAAAGAAACGACAAACTGTAATGATTATGATTTATGATGTTTAAAAGAGATGAGAGAATAATCTTCGAATCCTTTTCCATAATACGTCTTATAAAGGTCTTTGTCCAGCAGGGATAAGTTAAAGTAATTATTAGCGATAAATAATTTGGAAAAAACAATTCGTAAATTGCAATACATGAATCTAATCTGGAGTTAATGGTGTCTGCCACCAACCACCGTTTACATTCAATCTACTTACACGGTAGTTTGTAGTATGTATACACTAACTTCGCTTAAATAAAGTATTGTGAAGAGTACACATTATGGTAGCAAAAAGACGATAAATGGACTAAAGGTAAACATTGAACAATACATTCTTCATTGAATGAACAGTTATGTATAATAATGTGCAAAAGAAAGTATATTCATTATATTTTGGCAATATTTCTATTATTGCAATCAAAAATTGAGCAAAACTGTTCTACAAGTCTTTTAACTTGAATCACCCTCTACTATGTTTTAAAACCGGATCAAAATCGTTCCAGATATTATCTTAATTAACGGAAAAACATGATCGTACCGCTTATAAAATAAGTGGTATAATTTTTATAGTAGATAAAAAAATGCGCGTTACTAAGGTGTTGTTAGGTTTCACAATTATTAAAGTAGGTTAAATCGACGAGTTGCAGTGATAACTGTAAACTTATATGGTCACATGCAATGCATTTTATGGTTTATATCTATGTAAATAAAACCGTGAATCGTGAGTACGTAGCTGTGAACATCGTGAAAACCATTTAATAATTCAACGCAGTATGTTATATTTTAGTGAATGATTTTGCTGGTCTCCTCCAGAGGTAAGCAAGATGTATCTAATTATAATGACGTTTGGAATCTTATTTATTTACGTATCGAATGTAAATTTCAAATATTCGACTTGAATAAATATTTATCATCGGTGATAAGATCTTGAAAGTAATATGAAACTACCCTTTAAGTATCTCCTTTCCAACACAAATAATAATCGCCGAAATCCATTGACCCGGTAAAGGATTATTTGCCCATATGTAGTGCAGATGCCTGCGAATTTTAGATTTTGAAGTTTTTTTCATAAATTTGACCAGATTTACACCCTCGTTTCTTAATTTCTATTAGAAATATATTATTTAATTTCGGAAAATATGTTAACAAAATATTTCAACGAATTTCGAACTTCCCTCATTCTTTATACCGACTAAATAATTTATCAAACTAAACAAATATATTACATAATTAATAGGATTACATTATTTATTTATTATCAATTTCTACTACAGACGAATAACCTATATTAGTATTAGTTATTTTGATATATTTTTACCAGTCACGGAGAGTAAGATTTGCTTTAAATTTATTAATAAATATAATCAATAAGATTATAATATATAATTTTCTTAAATAAAATATGATTATAATTATTAAATAAAGATTTTAATAAATAATTGTCGATCGTAACGATTTAATTATGCCCGTCTAATTATGTTAATTGTTTCCCCGAAATTATATTCACCGTATTTACCCTTGTATAAAAACAAGGTTATGAATGCATAGTGCGTGCGTGTTGCGTTGTTACAATGTTATGTTACTACAGATATCCCTGCATATAAGTCAACTTGACAGGATTGCCGAACTAAAAGAGCAAGTAAAAATGAGATTGAGAAAGAGTTGGCAATATATTCCTGTCAAATGTTTAATTAAAAGGCAGAGAAATGAGAGATGGTTTTAGAAATAGAAAATTTAGTATTTTTTTTTACAATTTTATAAGTCTTTGGTTACTCGTTTTTGTCGAGTACTCGTTAATAGGAAGAGAAGTTGGAACGCATTAAAGCGTCGTACGTTCATTGTAAGATGATCCACGTGACATTTCCTACATTTACTGGACTACATCCTTTAAGCCTGTAATTACACAATAACCCCTACATGTAAGATGGCAATTGTTGGATTGCTGTTTGCCGTCAGAGTATAGAGATTCATACACGAAGGCGCGCCCCTCCACGTTGAATTATTTATTATCGTTTAGTATGAGTGATTCGACGCTCGTGTTTACAAAATATCTTAGTGTGCGTGAGACGACTAGGGATAAAGATTATATTTGCTAAGTTTCTTTCATGAAAACGCCGATGATAAAACTTAAAGGCATTTAGTAAATAGATCTATACTTACAAACGCTTATTTATACAAATATTTATGTAGTACGTATTCAGAGGAATGTCACAGATTAAATGTTTAAAAAAGGCGTCTCATTATATGAGTTTAAAATATTATTTGTATTTAAGTAATACAATTTATTTTGGTATCGCGAAATCAAACGAAGTTACTCATTTTAATTTGCCGTAGATGCTGGATTATTATGTCGTGGTATAGAAGTTCTAGTGTACGATGCTTTTTATCGGTAATTCATAAAAAATCGAAACGAGTTAGTAACAGCTAGAGATACATGTATCGTATTTAAATAATTTACAGCCTGGTTCGAATTATCTTTTAATTGCCTCTCTTTCCAAATACTCATTATTCATTGTGAAGATAATCTTATATGATTTGGGAACAACAGGTGCAGAACTAAGGATTACATGGTTTTTTATGTATTTATCCGACCCGGAAGTCGAATCTGGGACATCGGGAATTGCGGTCACTAGGCAGTAAAATATTTAAAAAGTAAACAATGTAAAAGTTGCAATGAAACATAAATACTTGCAATGCAATTCTAGTTAAAATTAATTTTCATAATATGAACTGCGTAGTACCGGTATTGCATAATGTGTGTGTATGTTGTTTTATTATACAATTGGCAACAGTATGTCGCGATACACGTGACCGGCGCATGCGCACGTGTCTTGCACTTGAACTTGAAACAGACCGGTAATTATAAATGTTTCATAGCTGTTTTATAGCATATACAATATGTCGTATAGACTATGTTCTTTGTATACTGTAGAAAGATGAATCGATTTGATATATCGTGTTAAGTTGGTGATTAATATGAAGTAGAATTCAACGATTTCATTGTTCTAAAAATCATTAAGGTTGCTCGATATTATATTAATTAAAAAAAGTACCCGTCTGACACTTTCGCCAGATTCAAAACACTATATAAATACTGCTATTTTACATAATTATTAAAAAATAAAATAATAAAGAATTTTTTATTAAAAATATTATTGTTATTATTATATGAATACTAGATACCCGACCCGGCTTCACATGAGGTACAATAATTATATATACAACTTTAAGATCCAAAAAAGAATTATAAAAACAAAACATGTTCTTTTACCGGCGAACGAAAATTAAAAAAAATTGGGTATTTCTGTTCTGTACTGTACGTGTATTACAAATATAAACCTTGATCTTGAATAAATCTATTTATTGATGAAAACTGAAATCAGTTGCATATTTATATATCTAAGCGTTCAGACGGTGGATAGTGACTGTATTATACTATGTAGAGATACATGTATATCTACCAAGTGTATATATGTATACTTGCCGGCACGGTGTACGGTCTTGTCGGTACTCGGTCTTATCCCTGAGTTGTGTCAAATGGAAATCCTCTTGAAAACTGTATATTATTTAATATTTTAAAGGCCATAACATACAAGTCATAACAAACACATAAATCAAAGCGTAAAGATAAATGACAAGATATCGTGTTACAATGTATTAAACGTTCGTAGAATTGCATCTATAATAAGAAGATAGTTTAAAAGAAATAATAAACAAAAAAACAACCACAACAACAAACAGTCTAGGTACTTAAACCAAAGACTAGTTTTTAATGATGATTTATTAAATTATTTCTATTTAAATGACGAAACCTAACATGAGCTTCAATAAATATAATAAAATTATTAAATCGGCGGTAAGTTGCTGTAGTAGGTACTTTACATTACGGTAAGGTTATTTGGTGGTCGGGCTTTGTGTAAAACTACAGGCACAAAGGACATAACATAGTTATATCCCAAGGTTGGTGGCGCATTGGCGAAGTAAGGCATGGATAATATTTCTGACTGCGGCAATGTCTATGGGCGGTGGTGACCACTTAACATAACCTGGCCATAGCTATTACCTACATAAAACAAAAAACCAAACATGTAAAAATATATACCGAACCATTACTATCTATTGTAACAGCCTGTATATTTTGAGGGGAAGTAAAGTAGCTTATTCCAGATACAATTATTCAGGTTGGTTGATATAAATGTGGCAGATTTACATCCGAAGTATGCAGGTGTCCTCAAGATGTTTTTTCTTCGCCGCTGAGCACGTTATTAATTACAAAAATAAATTACTTGTAAATTCAGTGGTCCCGGAACCCGCAATAATCATGAAAGCATGTACAAACTTTATTTTTTGTTGTAGAAGCAAACAATAGTATTCAATCAATAGTTTAATTAGCATGTAGCGTTTGCTTTTAAATGATTTTACATAATATGTGGATGTATTATAATTGTATATTTATTTAAGAATGACCAATGTAAGTCTGGACCACTTCGGCTCTACCTGACCGAATAGATACTTTATATACCTTTTTTGGAATACTATCTGATTTCAATACAAAAAAAATAGAACGGCCCTTAAAGAAAGATAACGTGTGCCTTGAATTTTGGTATGAATGACCTTTTACTCATTATTCATAGATAATATTTCCGTGAAATAGTTTCGAAGGTGTTTGAACTTCATTCGAGGCCACTCGTTGCATTAGTTGCTTTTTGTTATATTTTTTGTAGGGAGTGTTTGTTACGAGATTTAATTTTTCTTTCCTTGCCAAAAAAGGTTTAAGGATCTAATTACAGCTTGTAGAATCATGAGAATATTCTTTTGAAATTCGAATGATTTTTATACCATTATTTTAATTGAAATGTGACTGTATGTCTGTTTGGATCAAAGTACATCAACCGCGATTCGCGATAGAAAGTTCGTACGAATCCAGCTAAGAGTCCTAGTCGACTACTTCATTTAATATAGAAGTATGCTATTAACTGGTCTATTAAAATTAACAAAAATAAAGTCTTTTAATATCCTACTCCTTTTTAATAGGAATGTTTGGGATCCACCACGCTATCAATCCAGTATCAAAGCAAATTTTCGCCCGGCACATTAAAGTTTTGCTTTTCCTTTATTATAGAGAGAAGCACGTGATAACTCAGCGGTGCTACAATATTTTTAGTTAGATTAATGCAAAAGAACAATATTTATTTATCAAATTAAATTATCATATAAATTATAGAAACCAGAGAATGATTCAATTGATATTAAATGTGTTCTACTCAAAATCTATGTCGATTTAAAATGAATCATTCGTGACAATATCAGAAAATGCTCAATATATGTAACTGACATGTAGGAATTGAATGACACACTCGTTAAAGTATATAATATATATTATTTGATTATTTGTGTTACTGAAATAATAAAAGAAATAAATGATTTTATGTAAAATATTTAATCCGATTATTTTTCTGACAGTTGCCCATACGACCTCTACTGACTTGCGCCCCCGTGGCACTGACATGGGACCGTGGTGCGCACACGCAGGACATCACGAAGAATATACAATATATCACCAATGAGAAGATCAAGCTAACGACAGATCCAAAAACTATGAAGTGAGTTAAATTTTAAACGGAATTATACACGTAGTAAAAATAATTGTAAAATCTTAGATTGAGAGATGTAGGTATAAATATGTAATACATTATTATATACCGTTAGATGAAATTACCAGTATAAACCGAGGCCGAGAGGTAATGTACAAAATTGTACGCCAAAACCGCAAGAGACATGTTTCGCTGATAAATGGTATTTTATTTCATTTAATAGTCATCCAGTCTTATTTGAAACTTGTTTTTTTATTAAATGAAAATTTGTGTTGCGTTTTGAGATCCTCAGCACTGTTGCTTTTAGGGGCGGGCGATAGGGCGCCAGGGTCAAAGGTGAGCGCAAGTACGGCGCGTGACTCACTAATGATACGATTAAAAATTAACAGTGAACTTTTAAGTAGGCACTTCAAAATGCGAACACTTTAAAGAATGAGATACTTAATTTAATTCCTTTATCGCTTTGCAACTGTGATATTTATGAATAGATTAAAATATGTAACTCAGATAAATTAGCTGAAACGCTTTCTACAGCAATGCAGGCGTCTTAATCAGTCGTCACACTTAAAACTCATAGCCTATTCCAGTAAAGAGAAAAGATAGAAGCACCGACTATCATATGGCATGCATTTTTTTGATATATGTAGCCGAACGTACAAAGTCCACCTTAGTGTACACAGTTTCTCACGTTGGCAATAGGCTACCAACCTTGGAAGCGAAGATGTTATCTACTTTGTGCCTGTAGTTACACTGGCCCATTTACACTACAAACCGGAACAAAACAATACTAAGTATTGCTGTTTGGTGGAAGAATACCCAATCGGACTTGCACAAAGCCACCGCGTAATAAATTTGCATTAAATTAATAGATGAATTTGCATTAAATTAAATTAATAGAGCTCTTTTACATTATGCACTACGAAGAGTTCTTGATTAAGATATCTTTATATATTATTCAACATTATCCCAATGAACTACTAAATTTTTACTTCCAGTATTTAACTACGATGTTCGATGTTCAAACGCATTTTTTTTCACGGTTCCATATTCAATACCCTCAATATTTCGACCGATGATATTATGTCAATTCAAAGTCAAAACGTTTATTTGTGTACTGGTTTCTTGCTATAGCCTGTTACTGGCAAATTTATAATGTATGTGTATTTTTTGATCGTTCTAAATGTTAGTTGTGAAAGTTTGTTAAATACGTTTTTAATTAGTACGCCGTTTTGTATATTGTTAGTAAGGTGACCTGTTTCAAAATGTGCCCGCTAAGTGGCTGAACATAATGCCCGGAGTCATATTAATATGTAAAGAGATTCGTTCCAATTACAATACAACTATTGTTGTTCTCATTTCAAATATTGACAGTTTTATGTATTTGGTTTATGTACTTACGTCTTTTTGTAATTGAATAATGACTTTCACTTTACAATTTAAAAAAGAAAATGGTGACCATTTTATACTGATGTATACGATGCGTGGCCTACCTGTGTGAAACATTATCTATATGTCACTGAACACGACTCCACTGGGTTGTAGAGAGGTTATCGGGCCGCAGATCGCAAGGTCCTGAGTCCAGGTCGGGCCAATAAAAAAAATTACGGTTGCGGTGCCTGAACTTCCTGTCGTGTCGGTGTTGCCCGATTGTGGTATTAAAAAGTGCACTGTTGCCTCAAGCATCTCAAGCAAAGCCTCAATGACCGAAATGGTACAATAAGACATTCATTGTCATTATTTCAACAAACCTCAACCAGCAACTACGTCTGCCCTCGCGCCTTTAACGGACACTTTGTACAAACACTTTATCTCAAAAAAAAAACATAAATTAAACCTTAATTTTTGCGTACTGATAATGGAAAATGAAAAACGTGGTTCGTATTTATAGATCCAATCCTTCTAGTTTCATAAGGTCATTCGAACAGCCCCGGGTATAAAGGCATATAAATCCCGAGTTGTCACATATGTAGGTGTGCGTTAAAAGTACATTATGTTTAAAAAATATTTTCATTGAAACATTTAGAACCCAGTCTGTTTGAGTGCCGTTGAATTTGTTTATTACAAAACTTATTTAGTAGTTCTAGTGTGTGCTCTGTATGCTGTGTATGCTCATAGTATAATGAAAACATAAATAATTTGAATGGTTATAATCAAGGAGGAAGTTTCTTCTCTCGGCCTAAAATATATGTTTTGTAAGAATATGGTGTTTTCGTAAATGTCAAGTTTTTCTCGGTTCAAACAAAGCGATGTTAATAAAGGTCGTGATGGAAACATCGGTTAAGAACTTTACTATTTCCGTCACCATCTGAATCTAATTAGTAATTTTAGTTGAAATATTTCGTTACTATTTACTAATATACAACTGTTTTGCGGAAATTAATGTCTTAGTCATAAACAGAAGTAAGATTTTCAAGGTCGTGTTTATTCTTAGGACTTGTTGTGTATACGTACTTGTGATAGTGCATGTGTGCGTGCCGCCGCTTGCATTATTCACGAGCCAATGAGTCGGTTAAACATTTGTTAAACTTTGCCCGTTCAATTGAGACTATACCCTGTAACTGTAACAACTACTTTACTAAATATATTAATAACTAATTTGTTAAGTTAAACCAATACGAGTAAGATATTATTATTTAAATATATTCAACTTTATTAACATACATTTTTAGACTTTTCTGATATTACTTTGGAATAAATAAACTAGTAATTTTTAATGGAAATATTTAATGTTTAAAATAATTCAAGCAATTTCTCCCAGGTCATAGTAATCTTAATTTTAATGATGATAATAATTGTGTGAAAATTCACATTTGACGTTAGCTTTTTTTATGTAATCATTATGAATGAGACAATTTTTAAACGAATTATTTGTGACTAGCACTAACCATACAGACATCATCCAAGGAAAGTTCAAAATATATATGACATTAAAATAAAAATAAAAAATGTACTAAGAGTTGAATTAGTAAGAGTACTCGTGATGTTAACATAATTTGTTTTTTTTTTGTTTTTATTTGATGTAGCCGAAGAATGATGTAATGGCCTGGTTTTAGTCAAAATTCGCTTAATCATTTTAAGAGTTTCTTTAAATAACGAAATTAAGATCTCTTAATTTAAAATATCCGTTTTACATATTAGACTGTTTTTTGATAGTCACTCAGTCGGGAGATCAGAGTTTTCAAACACTAGTAAGCACTTTTATACCCTTTACAAGATTCGTTTCAATTTAAAGTAACCAACAAGAAATTAAGTAGTTGCTTTTTCCGAAGTTTAAGTTTTAATATAATATAATTCAATCATTATTTTATAAGCATACATAGGTATGTAGACTTGTTAACATCGTATAAGAATTATTTTTTACTTAGAGGATTCAATGTACAATTAAAATAAAAAATAGCTATAGAAATCATGACCGTGTGTTGGCAAGAATTCTGGCATAGTTTAGGTACCCATTCAACCGCAATTTACCTAACGAAAAACGAAATAGCCCTCCTGTTATCAGTAAGACGTTTATACAATTTCGATATTAAATTACAGTATTACTTCAAAGTCCAAATTTTTAAAATGCAAAAGAATACAGAGATATATTTTCGAATTAGAGTTGATAATTTGTGCCGTTAGTTCGCTTCAGCATTTTGCCGTGAGACGACCGACATAAGACTTCTTTATGATCGTGATAGTATAACTTTTATCAACGATTATTAATCGATTAGTACCTTATTCGAATGGAAGAAATCTTCCTTATTTAAAGGCATGAACATTTGAGGTGTATTATTAATTAACCGTGTTTATCTAGGATGTAATAATATAGAATACATGTTTAGAAATTGGCACTTGTAGTTGCTTCGATCGTAATTCGATCATAATATTTACCTTCTGTCCGTAGATTGGACAAACAACTGAACCGTCCAACATGCGTAATGATCAACTGGCTTCTGGCACGACAGAAACACGTGATGAAATACGCAAATCTATACCTCGAGCAGGGCTTCGACGTCATCTCCGTGTCCTGCACGCCTTGGCAGCTGATTTGGCCGCTCAAGGGTTCTCAGGTTAGTTGCTTAAAATAGACCATATCTCGATCGAATATAATAACATAGATAAAATTTTATATTTAGTATATAGAAAGTTTATTCATAAATGAAAAGCTGACTGGAAGATGAGCCAACTTGATGATGATTGGTCAAAATGTTCGCCCATTGAAATTAGTATTTTATTAAGCATAAGCAATTCCTTGCACCATCATATGCAGCCAAGTAGGTGTATATATGTCCCTGGTTTCTGTAATGATTTCAGAGGTTAGGACACGAAATACTTAACTGATGTTTGCGGCTTTAAATCCGGGCAAGCACCGCTGAATTATCACGTGGTTATTTTCTCTCTCCTACCCCAATTAGAGAAGGTGAAATACACTCCAGCCTTTTCTAGAAAAGCAAACCTTACAAGCTGTTACTTTGCTTACTTAACTCCCTCTTTCGACAGCAACAGCAATACAAAGAATTGATGTTTGGCACGAGAATAACTGATTGTCGGATAGTATAAGACATTAGATATTAAGACAAACCAAATGTGTAATATTGCTTACGTAGACATGTCAATAGATAAAATAAATTAATAAACATTTAAAAAATATATTTACAAAATTCTTGTTTAACCTGATAAGAGTTCCTTCGTCGGGAGCGGATCAGGTCATGTTTATCATAACAAAGCATTGTCAGCGGGTCTAATTTCTAAATTGTCCTCAGCTGGTAGCGGCTGATCTCATAAAGTTCATGGCGGCGAATGAAAACGACCAACCGACCGTCCTCCACGGGTTCTCGGTGGGCGGGTACATCTGGGGCGAGGTGTGCGTGCATATCATGAATAATAAGGAAAAGTGAGTATTATTATATGTATTTAAATTTTCGAGAAATTTTAGCCTATTTTAATGGCAGGAGCAGTAAAAATAAACAAAACTTAAATTTATATGCTTAAAATTATATGCTCTGGTAAATTGTGCACTTATTGTTTAATAAGTTTTTTATATATATAATACAGCTCTTTTCCAATTAATTGCTTTTATCAACTTTAATTTTCCTCCCAAAGTTCCGATAGCAACTTCTCCGGCTTTCGAAATGCATTTTATTCATAAATCTATAAATGATACTTCAGATTATTTTAGATCTCTACTCATGATGTCATGTCAATTCAAGGTCAAAGTTATTTATTTATCTTTATTCTGTCATTGGAATATGGTAAGTAAAAGTAACTGATTATAAAATTAACTGTAATCAATGTTAAATGAGAATGTGTAGTTTGTATTTGCTAGTTCGATAAGACGGTAACTATGTCTGAAGTGACATCTCCTTGAAGGGTTATCGCGGATTGACTATTATTCGAACATAGCGCTTCGAACATTAAAATATAAAGTATATAATTTCAAAATAATCTTCCGGGTGTCATTGTATTATAAGAATATATTAGCAAGTATTTACTAATATGATTACATTAAAAAAAGTAAAAGTCAAGTGTTAACATATTTTTTAGCATTAGCAGCCCGTAAATGTCCCACTGCTGGGATAAAGGCCTCCTCTCCCTTTTGAGGAGAAGGTTTGGAGCATATTCCACCACGCTGCTCCAATGCGGGTTGACGGAATACACATGTGGCAGAATTTCGTTGAAATTAGAAACATGCAGGTTTCCTCACGATGTTTTCCTTCACCGCCGAGCACGAGATGAATTATAAACACAAATTAAGCACATGAAATTTCAGTGGTGCCTGCCTGGATTTGAACCCGAAATCATCGGTTAACTAACCACTGGGCCATCTCGTATCTCAATATATATATATTGAGATACGAGATACACGATTATACTTTATGTGTTTTTAGATTTTACATAATATAAATAACAAGTACCCTCTGATTCCGTTCGTATTCGTTTTTTCCTAAGTTATATTATATCAAAAGGTCTTTTTATTTACGTTACGAGTCTTCAGTCTATTTTTGCCAAATATTATCTAAAGATTTTCTAACCATATCGATACGCGCAAATCGCGATGCTACCGTTCTGTCGCCTAAAAAATCAGCCTAACGCGAATCGTTGAGCCGACACCGATTTCTGACACTTTTCTCAGAAAATAGATGGCATAGAAGTTATTTAAAAAGTATATGATGTTAACTACTTAATATAAAGATAAAATGAATTGAAAGATAAAATATACATAACACTAATATTGTAGAAAAAAACAAGGCGCCCCATAGACTGTTATTATAAGTCATTAAGTGTTATTATGAACGTTATATTAAATTATTGCGTTATTATAGGGTATATTTATCAAGGCTGTGTGCATTATAAACGAATAAGTCAAATTCTGCTATTTAACAATTAAAATTAATTTAATTAAATTTATTTTTAATTTAAATTAGTGTTATTTCTATGAAATATGGAGTTATGTAGTCTGAGATTTTGAACGAATTAAAGAAATCAATTGTTATTCACACTTCGTTTTATTTTATTATGTCTTATGTGAAAACAATTTATTTGAATAAGATAAATGAACCTTAAGAAAAATTAATGATCGATAACTTGGAAAGCAGAGGATAAGGAAGGTCACCTTTAAACCGTGTGTCACGGATATATTATGCGCAAGCGATCCCGTGATGCTCCCAAAGAAACGGGTGGTATCTACCAAGACGGGTTTGCACAAATCCCTACCACCAAGTACAATATTAACACATTCTATCACTAAGCAGGAATTTGTTAACTTAATGTTGTTATTTCCCGATTGAAGAGTGAATAAGCCAGTCTTACTACAGGCATCAGGGACATTGCAATACCCAAGGTTGGTAGCGCATTGGGGATAGTAAGGAATGGTTATAAAAATGACAGCCGCCTACCTATACTATAAAAAAGTTACCTTTAAACTGTAAATGAAACTCGTATCCTAAATGCATATAAATCGTATAATAAATTATCTACAATATCATACAAGTAATCTTTTCGTTTTTATTCCTACAAAATTACGGTCATTGTTTGACCGTAATTTTATAGGTCGCTTGTAAACTATTAAATTGTTTAAATCAAAACCTCATCTATATTATATAAAGATTAAAATATACTATACGTATACATAATTTGTTGAGTTTATTTAGTATCCTTATAATTATAAATTTTAAAGGTCATGATAAATAAGGCAAATTATTCGATATGATCGGACATTATATTAAAGATAAAAAAGCGTGGATTTAATACTTATTGATTTTATTGCACTTTACTGATATACTTTGTAATTTAAATGGTGGAAAAGAGTAAGTACTGAGTTTCTTGGCGGTGCTTTATCAACTGTAAAATGACAATTTAAAAGATCCTTAAAGAACGTACTTGAATAAAGAATATTTCGATTTTTGATTATATTGATCACAACATAAAATTCATCTCGTGCTCGGCTATGAAGGAAAATATCGTGAGGAAACCTGCATGTATCTATTTTTAACGAAATTCTGCCACATGTGTATCTACCGACACGCATTGGAACAGCGTAATGTGCTCCAAACCTTCTCCTCAAAGGGAGAGGAGACTTGGCCCTTAATCTACAAGCGAAACGAAAAGTATTATGTTTTTGTGTAAAATATTTCCCCATGGATCCATCTTTATGCATGCCCATTGCATCTGATACAGATTATAATCTCATCAACGTTCAAAACGTAATGGCAATCTTGGAAGTTGCATGACAACCGGATGTAGCGCAGATCGTTTTGAGTCAATATATTTTATTGTTATATCTACTAATAACTACTAATACAAATTTATTGTTTTAGTAGATATTACTTGAAAGTTAACACAATATGCGAATAAATAAAGCCTTTGCCATTACAAACATATTAAAACATGAAAGAGAAATGAAAAGAAACATATATAATACAATTAATGGTTCAAGTTCATAGCAACATACTTCGTAAAATTGTGAATTGAGTCTGTCTCAATATCAACAAGATAACACCAGGTTCAGGAATTTATACAGTCTTCAAACCGGGAAATTATCTCCTAGAATATATGCACGCAATAGTGGACAATGTATAGTTGTAATTATCAATGCAATAGTCGCCGTCAAAGACTTTGATGATACTTTTATTGTAAACAATAATCTAAAAATATATATTATAACGTGCTTGCTAGTTCATTCTGAACGTGCATTCAGACAGACAGACACACGCAAGCACAATAAAAAAAAAAAAAAATTGAAAATAAAGGCACTGACACACAGACGTTTACCTGGAAAAAACATAATGCCATAATAAATTGCTGTTTATAAGTACGTATAATATTTCATAACATTTCCATCGTTGATTCGATGCTAGTAGTAGAAACTTAGCAATTGTAGCCATTATACCAATTACTCGGATCATTGAGATAAGAAAAAATGTTAACAGTTCATTAAAAACGTGACAAAAAGGTCCGGTTGACATACGTGTTTCTATTCTATTTTTATAATTCAGAAGGTTTTATTTACCAAAATAAAATATTTATTAACAAAATAAAAGTAACTATTATAATACATATAATTTAGCCTCCCCGCTTCGGACGTGTAGAATAAGGGTCTATTAATTGTATACATATATGATTGTATGGGTTTATGCAGCGTAACCCGGTAAAGTTGACGTTATTTTTTCAGATATTTTCGTATTTCAATAAATTAACACAAAATATAACTAATTATACACCTTAACCTTTCTCATAAATTAATTAAAACGAAGTTTTTGAGTTTATTGCATTCAGACAGACACATTGCATTCCGCGAAAAAGTCATAGCTTTAGCTCCAAATATAAAGCCTTCATAACATGCATGGAGTCAAACATGTGTGTGTCCTTACGAGAACTTCATGTTTCGACATTGGAGGTAAAAAGAATAACAAACTACACATGAAATTGTTAATTATTATAAAAAAACTGCAACTTTCAGATACCAACCAGTAATAGACCGCATAGCGGCTCAAGTGTGGGACTCGGCCGCTGATATCACTGAGATCACAATCGGCGTGCCGGCCGCGGTCTTCCCGAAGAACAAAATCATGCAGAAAACACTAAAGGCGTATATGGAGTGAGTAGTTTTATTATTAATGTTCTATGTAGCATAGTGGTAGCTTTAAATACCACAATGCTATATAATTTTAAGTAACCAAATTTCGACGAAATCTTATCAGATATCGGTCTAACTTTATACTGCTTTCAATACTAGATTTTGGCAATCGAAACACGAAGAAATAGGTATTATATTAATTGTACTAATAAGCGAGGCTAACTGTCGATAGACTGATCTTTATAAATGCCTTATATATCTGTTTTTTTTTTTAATAATGTTAGTCGATTTTTAAGTGGTCCACTATCAAAAAATAATACGTATATCGTCTATGAGTAAATTTGTATTTAGAGTAGATGAGAATAATGAGTGTCGCAACAACCCAGACGGCTAAAGATATGGGCCTATATATAACGATAAGATGATAAATATTTGACACAAACGGAAATAGAACACGCTATCCCTGATGTCTGAAGCGTGTTACGTCACGTGACTCATTACGATATGAATATGATGCAATGTAGAAAGTTAATTAAAGTAAAATTCCACTCGATATTGATCTCCAAGCGATAGAAACAATCGATTGACTTATCTAATAATAAATGTTTTAAAGTGAAACATTGTATGTTTGTTGTAACGTTGTGTCAATTCAACAATATGTGCATTATAATTCACTAGCTACCCGGCCCGGCTTCGCACGGATGCAATGCTGATACTAAATATACGTCTTACAACGTTCACGGTTTTTTTTGTAAAATAAGAGCGTGTATCGGTAGTGATAAAATAGTGGCAAATTTATAATTGAATAATCTCTATTTGAAATAAAAAAATATTTTAATTTGGTACTTAGTACTAATAGTCTATACTGATATTAATTAAGTCTTTTTTGAAGAGATGAGTAGCCGGATCGGCAAATGGGCCACCTGATGTTAAGTGGTCACCATCCACCAATGGACATTGGCGCTTTTATTAACCATTCCTTACATCGCCAATGCGCCACCAACCTTGGGAATTAATGATGTTATGTCCCTTGTGCCTGTAGTTACACTGGCTCACTCACCTTTCAAACCGGAACATTGCTTACTGCTGTTGGGCTGTATAATACAACACATACTACTAACTAAATAGTCAAAAAACTAAGGTGATATCTAATGTATTGAAAGCGATCAATTTGTTCGAAATTGTTTTTTAAGTGTCTTTAAATAGACTTGTAAGTGAAGTCTAGCAAAAAGATTAATTTAATCAGTGAATACCATTGATTATTATTTAAGATAAAGATGAAAAATGATGAACGTCATTTCAATGTCAAAGTTGTTTATTTTCTTAACTCTTGTGATTGAAATAATGCATCCAGTATTATTTCAACAATATTGATATTTTAAGGTCAAAAAATGTTCGTGTAAAATATAGCGGTTATAATAGATGATTCTTTATCTGATAAGGGCTTATGTATGACCGTGACATTAATTTCCATGTTTAAAAATACAATCGTAAAACTAGCTTATTCTTTATCTACATGATTTATTTATTAAATATATTTTGTTGTATTACTTTGCTGTTGACGTTAGTTTAAAGTTTTCTGATAAAGTAACAACAACGCTACAACAACGTAAAAAAAGACGTGCCAGTCAGTCTTTTCGATCTTTGCAGTGCATTTCACTTGACACCTACAAATGCTCCTGTGCATAGGCCCCGAGCTGTTTGTTTTATTTTAAAACGTCGACCAATGATATCGATAACTTCCTGACCGGTTTCGACTATGGCAACCTTACTCAGTAGAGCAATTGACTGGACATATTATAGTCGCCATGAGTGTACGGAACACAAGTGCCCTCTCTATTCCGTTACTCTCATAATCTGCTGGCATGGCAAAGAGCTTAGCGGCAAGACCAAAGGGTTTATAGTACGTAAATATTTCCGGGGCATCAGAGTGTATACACTACCAAACCCTAGGCTGGTATGAATTTCTCGATATTTGATTGGTTCACCCCTGAATCTCTAGCCTTATAAACTAGACACGTGACCACTTCAGAGATGTGATGTGATGGCATATAGCATGGTAGACGCACTAATATAGACTTTTAAATTATTTAATACATCTTCGGTAAATCGATCAACGCAACGTTCTATAAGGCACTTGAATGACATAATTTGAGTCGCATTATTGTATTATGCAATATACATAATATATTATAAATTATCATTATCAGTAAGTCAAATTGAGGGATCAGTGTAGACGTGATCGATATTATTGCAGGTATTATAATTGTTATCTAAATAACAATCATGTTTTTTTCATATATCTGTGAACACAATAATTATATCTATAATTCTAAATAAGAATAGTGCTCCTGATATTGTAAGTAATAAAAAAAATATGCATGTACTAAATTCATTTTAAATTCAAATTTAGTCTTGATAAAATCGCGTACATACAATAAACTATTTATTTTATTTCTATTCTTTATTAATTTATTTAAGATCGTCAATATTTCAAATTAAGTCTTTAAGCCTAATTTATAAGAACTTATAAAGTAATTTGTTCCGGAATTTGGAAAATGTTATCTGTAATAACATGATATTCATTGCAATCTCTTGTTAAATATTTTTAAAGTATAAAATGGTTTCTGCAATCGACCTACCTAAAAAAAGGTGACTGAACTAAACTCATATTTTTGCGCTTAAAATACGTCCCATTCAAATGCTCCATAAATAGTCTTCGGACTTATACTGAATTTTATAAATACAGTATTCGCTCTTAAAAAAGCTGGATTTCAAAAAAAGGTTTGATTTATTATAGACAATACCGTTATCGATTACAAATGTCGTCCACCAGATACCACCTGAAGACGTTCCACGACGCCGCCACCGTGCACTACATCCGCTCGTCGCAGCTGTTCCACACCAACCTGTGCCGCGCGCCCGCGCTGTTCCTGCTGTCCGCCAGCGACCCCGTGGGCGCCGAGCGCAGCAACCGCAGCGTCTACGACAGCTGGTGCAAGATGGGCATCAAGGTACAGCGAAAAACTATATAGTCATTCTAATGTCCTCCTGACCGAAATTTGGTCATGTCGTAGGATCTGTGCCGGAGATGTTACGGTGCAGACATGTGTATTGTCCAGGTTCCATCCTGGGTTTGGATGCAATCCGAAAAAACTGTCATATTTTCCAAAAATGTAAAACGATAACGCGTTACTTATCCCCAGTGCACGTGGCAATGCTGGGACCGCTCGCCGCACGTGCAGCACTTCAGCAAGCACCGCGACGAGTACGTGTCGCTGCTGCGCGCGCACCTGCAGCAGCACGTCAGCGCGCAACACGCGCCCGCGCCCGCGGAACTGTCTCGCGCGCACGCCCGCTGACGCGCTGCGACCCGCCTCGGTCCGCTGGCCGTCATTCGTACTGTTGCGTAGTTATTACTGAGAGAGAGGAAAAGAATAAACGAAATGTTTGTTCTACACTATTTATAAATATTAAGGATTTTTCACGTGTTACTTCATCTTTTTATATTAGATCACTATAATCCCTGAAATGATGAATCATTATTTTTCTTTTAAAAATTTATAATTCAAAAGTCGTATGAACCCTTAGCTCTTTAGTTATTTTGTCACAATAATAAGTCATAACAAACACTTCAATAAACAAATAAACAGTTCAAAACGACACCTACTGTGTATAAAAACTGATATCCGAATATTTTTTTAACTTTTTATTATATATTATAGTTTAAACGAATTTATTTATTTTGATTCCCTAAAGTATATAACATTAGGGAATTTCTTTAAATTATTTTATAGAAGATTGAAAGTATACATATTCCCTGATACAAGCAATAATGTAAACGTCACCACTATGTACTAAGTATATAATGATAAAGCCTCTCATTTGACATGTGGGTTTCTATATTCCTATATTTATATAGTTAAATGTCTCGACTTGTTTGACTTTGAAAATAAGATTAGATACATGTTGATACAGAATGTTACCTACGAAAAGTGTTTCCTTCCAATATACCACAACACTAAATATAGTGAGAGCAAAGTTCTCATCTGAAGAAAATCAATTGCCCAGTTTATTTTTTCATTTTTACGTTGTATACATACACTGAAGCTGATGAACTAATTCAACAGTAACAAGTACTGTTAAAAGGGCGGGGGTTAACAATCACCCAAAACGTGCATTAAGAGCATGTCAAATTCTAGCAATTAATTTAAAAAAAAGTTGTTGATATGAAGTACTCATTCGTTTCAATTTGGACTACATCATAGCCAATAATAATATCGGTTAGTCTGAACATATTGCGTTAGTTAATATTATATTGTATAATCGTAGTTTATTATTAGTTAAATATAGTTACAATATTTTTTGTGTGACGTCATGTCTCAGGGGTATTTAGTATTATATAAAGTAAATTATATTAACACATGTTCGTGTCTTGTGTAGATTTATACGACTATTTAAAAGATGGCATCCTTTTTTAAATTGTTAAGAATAAGTCTGTGATTGGAGTGTTTAAAATTTTCGAACATTATCACGTATCGATTGAACTGAATTTTTAGTGTAAGTTTTTATGTAAAATCCTTGTGAAAACTGTTTTTTCATAACGTCTTTTATATAATAAAAATATTTAAGTAATCATGTGTTTCTTTATATGTATTGTAATCGCTTAGAATTATTAAAGTTTATCATTGTTAATGCTTTTTAGCCGAGAGCCTTTGAGAGCTTTTGAGAGCCGAGATGGCCCAGTGGTTAGAACGCGTGCATCTTATACAGGCATAGGCAGGCACCACGGAATTTTCATGTGCTTAATTTGTGTTTATAATTCATCTCGTGCTCGGCGGTGAAGGAAAACATCGTGAGGAAACCTGCATGTGTCTAATTTCAACGAAATTCTGCCACGTGTATTCCGCCAACCCGCATTGGAGCAGCGTGGTGGAATATGCTCCAAACCTTCTCCTCAAAGGGAGAGGAGGCCTTTAGCCCAGCAGTGGGAAAATTTACAGGCTGCTAATGGTAATGCTAAAATGCTTTTTAAACGTTCTCAAGAGAATCCTTTGTCCAGCTTTTACAACTGTTTCATTAAAGTCTGTTGGGAGTGAATACGCGACATACGACACCATGTCGGGCCCGTCAGACAAAAACATGTGATACGACGCGCTCATAACCTTGGACATGATCTCTGACCTCTACTTCCATCAACGTTGAAATTGATTACCTCAACTTGAATTTAAACCTATAACTAACCTAACGAAAATTTAAGTTACAAAGATATTATATTCGATACCTAAAATGAATCAAAACTGCCGAAGCAAAATATCAATATTTATATTTGGTCAGTTTCTTAAAATGAGAATATTAATAGTAAACATTTAATTTTTACGTTATAAGTAGGCGGACTGGCCAACGGACCACCTGAAGGTCAGTAGTCACGACTGCCTAGTTATTGATACTGCAAGAGATATCATTCCTCATATCACCAATGCGCCACCAACCTTGGGTACTAGGATGTTATGTCCCTTGTGCCTGCAGTCACACTAGCCTCTCGCCCTTCCAACCGGAACACAACAATACTAAGTATTGTTTGGCGGTAGAATACATTATGAATGGGTAGCATATGCCCAGACGGGCTTATACTGAGCGCTAACGATACGTACCTATCAGTAAAAATATTAATAACACTTATTTTGACTTTTATTTGTTTTAAGTAGAAATAACTTCTTAATTGCTATTGATGTTTTAAATATGTGTCTCATACATATAGATATATATTGGATAGTGTATGTGGCAGTGCTAGGCAAATTACTGGTACCCACAATTAGTACGGCGTGTTAGTGGCGCACGTACGCGCAACAGCATCCCAGCACTAAGCACAGTGCGCCACCGACAATGACAAATAAGCGGGCGACCGAATACAGAGAAGATAGTTATTTAAATTAATGTTTATAGCGCTGAACAATTATTATTTTGCTAGTATAAGCAGATATGTAAGCTAAATACACGAGTAAGATAAAGAAGGCTCTCTCTCTCTCTCTCTCTTTATCTCTTTTTCCACTTATAAATAGTTTTTTTAATCATTTATATAATAACGATAGTAAGATATGGGTTTTAAGAGAAATATTTTATATAAAGCAGCTTACAGCAGTTATCGTATATGAGAATACGAGTTTGTATATCCCATTTAATTTGAAATAAAACGCAAACGAAATGGTATTAAATATATTTTCCTAACAAAAATAAACATTTAAATGAAACTACGGTCAGAGTTTCTCTTCTTATTTCTTTTTCCTGTTTTATTTTTGTTAACCTTTTGTTTTGGTTGTTTTATCCGTTCGCGGGCCATTTTCTTCAGCCTCATCGCCCGCTGGCTCTTCTTCTTCTCTACCTTGACGTTCTGTCTATGTAAGTCCGCTTGTGTTCTAAGTTTATGATTACTCCGCATTTTGTGCTGACTTCCTTCTTTGGCTGTCAATCCTGAGTAATCTTCCGTATTATCTTGTCCGTGTCTTTGCACGAATCTCCCGACTTCTTGTCTCTGACCATTATTTTGCTCGAATTTTCTCTTCTTCATGTAGCTCTCGTCTGGTGTGTTTTGTTTTCGCTTCTTCCCCCTACGTCTGTCTTTGCTTTGATCGTTATCTTGATTGTCTTTCTTTGCTACGGGATTATTCGCTATGGATTTTTCTAATCTCTTTTTTCTTGCGTTTAAAGCTGTACGGTCCTCTATTGAGAATGATACTATTGGCCTCTGAAATGAGAAGAATGCCATGAGTGAAAGTACACTATACACTAGCCAGTTTTAAAAAATTACAGTCAAACAAATATCGGTCTAATCTCAAAAACCTGTTTATTTTATCTTGCTATTTATTATGTACATTTCCAAACAACTACATACTCAAAAAATGTTTACGGACTAAGCTTATACAGAAATGTAAGTAACTTGTAAGTATACAGCAGTTTGTTTGTTTCACGATGGCAACGTGAAAAACTAAATAAAACCGCATTTTTTTATGTATAACAGTATGACTATTAAAATAGAAATATTATAACATATTACACATCTATTGCAAGTAATTTACATTAGTAACGGACAAATTTATTTAGTTAAGTATAGATAAATGGTCATATAAATTATATGCGTGCTCTCAGTCATCCCAGGATAACCTACTGCTTTCCTATTGACATTTTTAAACAATATACTTACATTATTCTTGTCGAAAATATCAGGATTGTTGTTGAGTTTCCGCAGACACGCTAATGCGTCCTCGTGTCGCATGAACATCACGAAGCCATATCCTTTAGATCTGTAAAAAAATTTTTTTTTGTGGTCTGTGTTAGTTAAGATACTGTAATAGTTCAATTTATAGCATCGTTATTCTTGTTTTTTATAAAAAATTTTAATAAAACTAATGAATAATAAAAAATGTTACAATGATATATAATTATGAAAGACGTTATATAGGAGCACATGTTAGTAAAATTGCCTGTTGCCTGTTGGATGTTTAAACGAGAGATGTGCGCGTGTGCGTGCGCGTGTACTCACGGATGGTGGCCGTCGCGCTGCAGCGGCGCGCGCAGGTCGCGCATGACGCGCGCCTCGGTGATGGTGGCGCGCGGCGCGGCGCGGGCGCACGTGCGGCGCAGGCGCGCGTCGTCGCACGAGCTCGGCAGGTTCGACACCACCAGCCGGTAGCGCGACACGAATCTGAGCCCAACCGATTGCGTGAGTCGCTTGAGATATAGCGCGAACGTATGAGCACGCCCTTTTGTTTGAAGACGTCCGGGCGTTTATCTTTACCGCGAGCACACTTTGAGGTATTTCATGAGTTATTATAAAATTATACGTTGACGTGCTTACTGATAAGTATGAAATACTATGACTAGGTGTAGTAATTTTTATTTTTCAACTTCAATACATTTTTATTCATTCAATTTGTCAAAGAGACGCGAGCGATTACTTTTAAATATACGATATGATATTATATTACCTGTTTAAATTCTTTAACATCTGGGTCTTACTGCGCTCGAGGGCGAGTCGCTTCGCCATGTCCGACGCGGACACGCCCACGGCCGCCTTCGTGCCCGCCACGACCACTACCGACACAAATAAACGACGTGTAAACGTCATACGCAATATCGATTGACATCGAACTTCTAAATTTCATCATTGGCCTTGTAACCTTTGCTTTTTTTAAACTGCCAATCTAGTAATCTATTATGTTTTACTTTTCCATATGTATCAAGACTATTTGAATTAATGAATAAAATATACCAATCATTCCTAACCCCGTTCGCTGTTTATATAACTGTGCTTTAATCAAACTCTCAGAATACTTGATGTCAAAATTAATAATAAATTAAATATACAAGACAAGACAAAGACAAATGTTTCCACCGACCTCCTTCCTTAACCAAGTACAAGTTACGGTTGTCCTTGGGTTGCTTCTTGTTCCCCGTGCTGAGGTTGTCTCGTTTTAGCGCAGGCCTTACTTGCATCGCCTGTCCCTCCAGCCGTAGCTCGGAAGCATCTAGAGATAGGAAGCGTTCTGCGTCCTCTTTGTTCTGGAAACAGATTAAAATTGTTTAAATGTTTTTTGCAAAGTTTTGAACTACAAGCTGATACAAAGAACTATCGTCATCGGCATTAATATTTATTACCAATAATTTTCAATTTCTTTCAGTCAGGATATTAGATGACAGATAATTTTGATAGTAGCACAATAAGAAGCATTCTATCTTCTTTTATAACCAGAATAATCTTATGGAATGACTTTCCAAAGAACTTAAATAAAAAAATCAGTAAGTGTCGAACCATCCATGCATGATCAACTTAAAGGCTTCAGAAAAATCACAAAACTAAATTTCTACAAAAAACACACATCAATAAAACTTACGGTAAATTTAACAAATCCAGAACCTTTAGAATGTTCAGTCATCTTATCGACGCAGATAAGAGCGTATTTCACTGGACCAGTCTTCTCGGCAAAGGTTCGTAGCTCATCATTGTCCACGCTGAATGGTATGTTCGTGAGAAACACCGTACAGCCGTCCTCGGCATCATTTAGTTTTATCCTATAAAATACGTCACATTATAAATAAACCGACAAAATGAAAACAACGAGCTATCAACTCTTACCCGCCGTTAAGAATTTTTGAATAACTATTTTTTGCCACTTGTGTGAGGAGTATGTTATGGATATTATGATCGGTTGAATAGCTCAAACTTAAAGCGTAACAATTAAATAAAAACTCACTTTCGTATTCATAATATTAGCTAAAAAGTTTTGTACGGAAGATTCGACATATACATAATCCCTTAGTACGCCTTACTTAAAAATCTAGAATATTCGCGATAGTCGTAGGTGTCACTTCGTACCGCACTGTCTAAAGTATTCAAAATCTTTTCCGAAAATATTAAATATTTCTTACAACTTTGTATACTTGTAACGCTATGTAATTCTATAGAAAAGATGACCTAATGTCGACTTAATTTCTACATATTTGAAGTCTATAAAACTTTTCGATCTCCCAGGGTTATCTTTCTCCAGCTTAGGAAACGATATCCAATTACAGTGGATTTCATTTATCAGGACCTTGGTTGAAGCGACCATTCGTCTATAGCGACGTTAAATCTAAGTCCCTTGAATTAAAGCATACTATAGTATGTACAAACATATGGCTATAGAGACTTTGGATGTAACATCGAGTTCGGACGTAGCGACTGTTTTTATTGAGTAGTTTGTAATAAATTCTTAGAAATTCCATGCAGATGTTGCGACCGGAGTCGGCCCCCAAAGACACAAAAGAGGTTTCTTATATTTTGTTTACATCCACACAGATGGTCAGCAACCTTTACTTTTTGTTTATAGATATTAGCTAGGTAATTAGGTAGGTAAGCGTGTACGTTTCCGAGTTAAAATGGTTCAGTTACAAATTGATATTCAGAGTAGCAAGCGTGTATAATAAACTTTTGAATAAGTATGGCTCCTAGACGCACGTTCACTGTTAAAGAAAAGGCGGAAATGGTTTCAAAATTGAAAAATGGTGCAAACAATGCTGATTTGTGCAAAGAATTCAAAGTTTCGCATTCAAAAATATCTACGATGTGGAAAAACCGTGATAAAATATTAGAGTGCTTTGAGTCCAAATCCTTAAAAATTAAGAAAAACCGCAAGCCGACGCATCAAGATGTTGAACAAGCCCTTCTAATGTGGCTTAAAGCTCAAAGAAGCCAAAACGTACCTTTGAGCGGTCGTCTGCTGCAAGAAAAAGCTAATAATTTTGCCAGGCTGTTTGGGAAAATAGATTTTGAGTGTTCCAAAAGCTGGATATACCGATTTCGTCAACGGCACGATATTGTAGTAGGCAAAGTTTGTGGAGAAGCCGCTAGCGTATCGCATAGGGACTGTGACAACTGGCTAAAAACTGTTTTCCCAAAATTGATTGAAGGTTACACTGATAGCCAAATATGGAACGCAGACGAGACAGGTTTGTTTTTTAAGCTAACGCCTGAAAAAACATTGAAATTTAAAGGAGAGAAGTGCGTAGGTGGAAAATTATCAAAAGATAGAATCACCGTGCTTGTTGCATCAAGCATGGCAGGGGAAAAAAGAAAATTATTGGTCATAGGCAAAAGTGTTTCAAAAATGTTAAATCTTTACCAGTTGACTACCAAGCAAATAAAAAGGCCTGGATGACTTCAGATATCTTCGAAAACGTTCTACGAAAATGGGACTCCCAGTTAAGAAATAAAAAAAAGAAGATCATTTTATTTATTGACAATTGCCCAGCTCGTCCTAAAATTGAAAATTTTACCAACATAAAACTGGCATTTCTACCGCCAAATACAACATCGGTGATTCAACCTATTGATCAAGGGATAATTAAAACCCTCAAAAGTCATTATCGGAAGATTTTAGTACAGAAAATGATGAACGACGTTGAAAATGCGGCAGGCTCATTTTCTGTGAATCTTTTAGATGCTATTGAGATGATAACTACGGCATGGGCTCGAGTGACTCCTGATACAATCAAAAAGTGTTTTCTACACGCTGGGTTCTGTAAATCTTCGGTTATCACAACGATTCTGACGATGAGTTGGACATACCATTGGCACAGCTGACAACATCGTCAAGCGGAACAAATGTTGCGGATTGGGAAACATATGTCAATACTGACAGTCAGCTTATCACCACTAGCAATTTAACTGATAATGAAATTGTTGAAACTGTTGTTCCATCACCTACGACGCAAGATGAGAAAAATGAGGAGGAAGAAGAAGATGGCAAGGAAGGTGAGATTCCTACAACTGAGGATGTGCTATGTGCTGTGACAAGGCTCAAAAGATATTGTCTATTTGGTGATGCAAAGGATACTATAGACATTGAAGGCGTAATGAAAATAGAATACACCCTACAGCGTATGCTAGCACAGATAAATGAATTGAAGCAAAGTAATATTACACAATTTTTTAAATGTATCAATAAATAACTATGTGTGCAAATATTTTTAACAATGAATGAATATAAACCATGTACATGTCTGTATCTTTTTGCCTTTGCCTGTAACGACATCCGGTTTTAATGACGAAATAACAGTGATCCCTTAATCGTCGTTAAACCCGAAATCCACTGTAATTTGAATTTGTTCACTTTTATTGAAATCAACAATATATACAAATACTAGTTTCAGTCATGTAAGGAATGCGGGGGTTAAGGAGATTATTCCGAGACAAATAAAAAACTAAATAGTCTCTGTGCCAAATTTCATCCAGATTCGTTCAGCCGTCCTGGCTTGATTGAGTAACAACCATCCATCCATCCTGCTAAGCAGTAACTAAAGTTATTAATATCAATGCTAGCTTATATACTTATTTTGTGTATTATATAAAATTTGCAGTACCTTTGAAATTCAGGCTGAGTGCTTGTTACACTTTTATTATCATCTTCACCATCATCGTCTACCTCTTTATCGGCATCTTCATCGTCCTCTGACTCATCATCTTCATCTTCATTTTCATCATCTTCGTCATCTTCTTCATCTTCAGACTTTACTTCATTTTCTGAATCAGATTCATCATCATCCGATTCATCTGTAATTATAATAAGAGAATATTAATAAATTAATAAATATAATAAGGAAAGGGATGTGGATCTTATAATAATTTTTTGAAGTCGTAATTGAGAACGAGCTATAAATACGACATTTGATTCTTCAAAGCACTATATCAAGCTGTAAATAAAAGATAAAAAAAAACCATCAAGGAAAATGAGATCAGTTAAATTTAGTTATTTATGTTGAAAAATGTTTATTTTTTAAATGACAATAAAATCCAAGAGGGAAATTTATAAATTTTGACTTATTTTAAAGGTGAACACCAAAGAATGACCTTGTTCTGCAAAGCGTATTAAAGTATTTATGTTAAGGATTAAAAGATTTTATTTGGTTTAATTTACAACCCTGAATGAATCCTATTTTTATAATGTGACCAGCATTATGTATATTTATAATAATCTAATACTTTGTACTATTTAAACTTTCCCAAACTTAAATCTTTTAAATACTTCTATTTGTACTTACTTACCTTTAATTTCCTGTTTTACATCTTCAGTGGAAACATTCATTTTATTGTCATCATCATCACTATCCGACTCCTCTTTCTTCACATTGTCTTGCATTTCCACCTGCTTGTTGACAACATGCTGCATATATTTATCTTTTGCTATCGCCCAATCGACCGATATTGGTCGACCTAAAAATATGTCATTATTATTTAACTATACTTTTGTTTACGATACAATAGTACAAATTCTAGGAAATATTCTATAAAGGATTTGTTTTAAGGTAATTATTATGTATGTTTGAGATATAAATAAATATATATTTTAATTACAATACAGAATTATTTCTTGAATATTATTAAGATTATTAGATTTTTTAATATATAAGACCTTACAATCTGTAATTATGAATATGGTCAATTTTATTATTATTACGTTATTTTATAATTATACTTGTTTATGAGAAACTAAAGTATATGTAGGTAAAAGAACAACTATACTTTTGTATCATACACACAAACAACCTTAGAAGGCATAATATATGAGAAAATAATCAATGAGAGCAAAATAAACTAACAATGATTTTTTGCTTGAGTGTTTACTTACCCAAGAATGGTTTCATATTTGTTTTTGATATTGCTTCTGTAGCCATTGGAACATTTTTAAAATGTACAAATGCACACCCGACAAGTTTTCCATCAGGTTTCTTCAATAATTTAACTTCTTGAACCACACCATATGGATCAAAATGCTCTTTTAGCGACTCCTCTGTCGCTTTAAAAGATATATTACGAACTATAAGACGAGCTCTACGATTAAATCTTGTCTTGTCCTTTTCTTCTTTTGACATTGGTTTCTCATCCGTGTTTTCATCTTAAATAATGGAAAAAAAATTACTTGAGCGGATGTGAATTAATGGATCAAACAAGATCTATCTAGACAGTCATTACTAACTTACAGATAGGCTAACTTGTGCTTATAATTGACATTACTATTGTTGGACAAAAACCTGATAAAGAGCATCATAATCAAATGAACTTTAAACCTTATTCTAAGCAGAAGAGGATGTACTTGATATGATTCATAATACTAAAAAAATTTTGAATTTTCTATAAGTATTTATTAACCAATCATATACCTTTAATATCTGATTTAGAGTCATCTGTTGCATTGTTAAATTTCTTTGGACCATTACTCTGAATTTCTTCATTATATTTACGTTGTGGCACCGCCCAAGAAACATATATTGGCCGACCTGAAAATTTAATTTATTTCAGCAGTTAGTTTAAATACCCAAATATACTTCTTTAAACATATTTATATTTTTAAAATAAAGAAATGAGTTCTATAAATTGTTACATTAAATAAAATATTAAAATGGGTACCAAGAAATGCTTTCTTATTTGTTGCAGCTAAAGCTTTATTGGCCATAGGAACATGAGTGTAGTGCACAAAAGCACACCCAACAAGCCTTCCATCGGGCTTTTTTAATAATTTAACCTCTTCTACGGTGCCGTATTGTGAAAAATATTCCCTGACATTCTCATCGGTAGCTTTAAACGATATATTTCTCACTATTAAACGGGCATTTTGGTTAACTCCATCTTTATATTTTGTATTACTTTCGGGGTCCACGTTATTATCATCTTCAGTCATTTTTGTAAAGTTACGTTAACGTACACGTTTATTAAGGTTTTCATAAAACTTATGCTCATTAAATAATAGAAGACATGTATTTATAAAATAATATTGCTGTTACAGCTATTATTTCATAGAATAATTTTGTTTTCCTTGAAATTTAACTTGCGCACGCGATACGCACATTGTTTTCAGTATTTGACATCGCCTGTAAAACAAAATTGACATTGACAGTTAATGTTAATGTTGTACAGAATAAAAAAACGCTATAAAAATAAGTAAAAATTATTAGTTAAAAGAAAATAAATATACATAAAAACTATATGTAAACTACCCAAACATAGCTTCAACCAGGTATCCTATCATGGTAATCGTGATAGTAATGTATTTATTATTCGAGTTATCCCATCAGCAGCTAAGTTATTCAAAGCTTACCTGTCACATGATTTTAATGATCATCATGACGACACTCTATTGAAAGCTTTGTACACTAGACACGAGACAATTAACAACATATTTTTAAAAGGTGATTCGTCGATAGCATTTAATTTAAGTAACTTACGGTCATTTTCTTTCTTTATATTTTGACAACATCCGTATCTACTCATCATGTGATATATTTATCCACGCTTTCAAGTTCTTGACCCAAGTGACTCCGATGTATCGCTGCAAAGACCTCTCAGCTGCTCTCATAACTTCCAAACAATGTCTATATTTGCCAAGGCATTGCTTTATTTGAAAAGTCCCTTGAACTGACGTATTAACTTTTTGCTCTGGCGTCATTGTTATAACTAGCTATCTATCTTGATTACCACCAAATGCCTTGTAGAATTATGTTGGTTCCACTTATTATTTTCGCTATTGGCCCAAATGTGCGTAACGACTCTAATATTGTTTTGGTTTGGTTCTATCGTTCAACTTACCCGTTGGAATGAGAAAGGGACGTGGCTATAATGTGATGTCTTATCTCCGTATTTTTTACAAAATTAACTAAATAAATTAGATGTGAACGCACTACTTGCATCAAATATGAGTATTTTTGGATATCTAAATAATTTCAATATCTGCTAAGATGATGAACTTGAATAGCTGAACCTCGACGATGATGGTTTCCTCCTTACTTTGCTACGAGTTAGCTTTCACCTTCGCAGCGTCCTGTGTGCCGTATTAATCATTATCCCACTTCTAATGTAAGATAGTTATAACAATGCTATTGGATCCATTGTATCCAGAAGAGACCCTTTTTCCCAATGTTTGTTTTTTATAGTGTTGCCTACTTCAAAATTCATAGTGACAACACTATACTCAATTTAAGACAAATCTAACTCTCAGCTGATTGTCAAAGTTGACAAAATAAAATATTATTTAGTTTATTAGGTTATAAAATTGTACTAAATAATAAATACTCAGTGTCTAAATAAAATGAATACACGTTATATATTTCGCTCACTGAGCAGACCTGTGATTTTAAATATGTGTAAAAGGCATAAAGGATACAAGATTATAAAGCGTCCGGACCCCAATACTTTAAAAATGCCTAATCTCAGTGACGCACCGAGTATTATGGATATAATTAAAGAAAAAGTTCGGTTAAATGGACCGTTAACTGTTGCCGAATATATGAACATTGTTATAACAAATCCTACAGAAGGTTATTATATGAAAAAGGATGTGATTGGTGAGACAGGAGACTTTATAACTTCACCGGAAATTAGTCAACTGTTTGGTGAGATTTTAGCGATCTGGTTCTATGCAGAAACTCAGAAAATGTGTCTTGGCAAGCCACTCCAAATTGTCGAACTAGGACCAGGAAAGGCTACATTGTTGATAGATTTGTTAAGGGTAATTGTATTTATCTTCAGTCTCACATACCTTTTTTTTAAATAAAAATATTCAAGAACTAATACTACCTTCCACATCTATCTCTCTTGAACTTGTTGCTGTATCAGTATATTATTAGCTAAGATCAAAATGAGTTTAAACTATGATTCACTTTAACCTTACTGGCCAGACAGTAAATAAAAATAATTTATGAATAACTTCTCTTTAGAGAAAAGAATAAAATAATAACAAATTTAATTTATAAATTACCAAATAAAATGAAATTAGTATAAGTTTTTTACTATTTATATATTATTTTGTTTAAATTGGTTATCAGTTTAGTTTTATGACTTTTTTTATAATCATAAATAAAAGTATTCTTCATACTTCAATATGTTTAAATATATAATATATATCTTAATTTAAAACATCTTAAATTTTGTGTTATTCAATTGGTAAAATTAACTCAAAGGAAGTTTAAGAAATAAATACATTCTAAAGCCAATGCTTTACTGTTTACTATCTTTAGAGTAAGTTGCAAAAATATTCTAATATATTATTAACATTTTTCAGGTATTAAATCGTTATGGATACAAAGCTAATGATCTTAGTCTTCACCTTGTAGAAATATCATCAACAATGCAGCTGTTTCAAGCGAACAGGTTGTGTGCTACTCATAAAGAGACTGATTTATCTCTACCATACAATTATGAGGTAAAGTGTACTAGTCTACTTCTAACTATATGTTAATTTAAATTCACATCAATACATCTGAATTGAATTGGAACTACATTGAATAAGGTAGTTTTAACATAAATAAGAAGAATTAAGATAAAACATGACTTTACAGAGTTAACAATTTTTTTAATAATATTTTGTAAATTCGTATTATTAACTTTGTATGTGTTATATCTATAATATATAACCTAGTATGAATATTAAATTTAGTAAAGAAAGTCCATAAATATCCCAATGGGGGACAAAGTCTCCCCCTTAAAAGAAAAGGTTTCGGTTAGCACAACACTAAATAAGAATGTTGCAATACTAACTATAAATGTTCAAACTATTATAAATTAATATTAACTATTATAAATTTGAGTAAGTATTATTTGAAAAATTATAAGAACACAATATTTATCCTGAACAAAACAGCCAATAGTACCAATAATTATGTTTACATTTTAGGGGGAAACAGTGAGCGGTATAAAAGTCTATTGGTACAATGATTTAAAAAAAGTACCCAACAATTTTTCATGGTACATTGCCCATGAATTTTTTGATGTCTTACCTATACATAAGTTTGAAGTAAGTATTGTACTACTACACTACTCTACAATCTACGAAACAAGCATCATAAGCCGAAATAGCCGGTTTGCCGGGTTTGCTCGAAGAAGGAGCTTTTACGGGTCTTTCGAGCTTTTTCTCACCTTAACCTCGTACTTATTACACTACGACTCACTAGAGCAATGTTAATCCTACTTATATTATAAAAGTGAAAGTTTATAAGGATAGAAGAGTGGATCTTTGTTACTCTTTAACCCATAAACTACTAAACATATTTGGCTGAAATTTGTGGAATAGGGATACCCTGACTTTACACATATATGCATATCTAACACTTACCCCCTCTTACACGGGCTAAAGCTAGGTTAAAAAATTACAACAAATGTTGGTATCACTATAATAAAATCCAAAAAGCCTTTAAAAGCGAAATTATTATCATTTGTACTTAAAGATATCATAAAATTATGTAATTATATTTCAAATTAGCAAATGACGTAAATGAAATATTATGAAAATGTACATTTAGTAATAAAATTTTTATAGAAAACAGAAAATGGATGGCGGGAGATCCTCATAGAACTTGATGAGAATGAAAAATTGCAATACCGAATAGCAGCCAATGAGACACAGCCTGTTAGAACGTTAGTCAGGCCGCCATTAGATGCTGGAGACAGGATGGAACTCGAAATCAGTCCTAGAGCTTTAGGTATCGCGAGACAACTCGCTACTAGAGTAGACCAGTATGGAGGACTTGCATTAATAGCTGACTATGGACACAACGGAGAGAAAGGAGACACTTTTAGGGTATTTTTTTTATTCAAATGCCTCCTTTAATAATGGTTTGCACCATTTAGTTACCAAGACAGAAACGAAATACCATTTAATATTTTGTCGTACTAATTTAACCCTTGTCTTTGATATTATTTACTGAATTCAAACATTAGCGCATCACTTTTTATGAAATATCTACGCGGACGGCCATACGGACCACCTGATGGTAAGCGGTCACCATCGCCCATTGATATTGGCAAATCCAATGCGCCGTTGACTTTGGGAACTAAGATGTTAAGTCTATTATGCTTTAGTTACATGGGTGAGTAATCACCCTTCAAACCGAAACACAAAAATTCGAGGAGATGAGTGAGGTTTGTACCCACACAGACTGGCTTGCACAAAGTATAGCTTTGAAAACTATACCTAAGCTAAGTATAGCTTATAGTATATTTTATAGTAGTTAAGTTTAGAAAAAATCATGTCATTTTTCGTATTCCACACATTAGCATAAGCGCTTGCGTGGTAGTTATCACTCATGAGTTATTATTTATGATTTAAATTTATTCATAAAATTTATTTTAATTGTTAATAAAGAAGTTCTTAATTTGAAAATATTTTCTTTATACATTACTTTTCAATAAAACAGATACTACCAATACTGTTTATATATTCATTACTCATAATATCAAACGGCAATAGTCCAAGGTATCGAGATCAAATCTGCAGCTTCCACATCACTATCTGTACATATCTTTAAGGTCAAGCAACTTTAGCTTGAAGTGTTATATAAAATTTATAATAATGTTAATTTTTTTAAGGCATTTCACAAACACAAAATTGTAGACCCGCTAGAGAATCCTGGTAATTCAGACCTAACGGCTGATGTGGATTTTAGTCAACTGAGGATATCTGCGTCAATGTCACCAGGAGCGGAAAATTATGCTGTAGTTCTAGGACCGGTCAAACAGATGGAGTTCTTAGAACGAATGCAAGCTAGAGTTCGATTACAGGTAAGATAATTAATGAGAAAGATATTGTACCTTGTCTGTATACAACTTGTATAAAACTTATACAAGATAAGCTTCTCTGGTGGACCCGCTTCAAAGTTATTCTATTGACGCCACGAAATTAAATATTGCGTTCTTATATATTGTATAAGATAAAAAATTTAATTGTTTTGTTTTAGGTATTAATTGATAATGCTAAAACTGAAGAAGATAAAGAGAAAATCAAGGCATCATATGAAATGCTGGTCGATCCAACAAAAATGGGGGAAAGATTTAAATTCATGGCATTTTATCCTTCTGCAATGGCCAGTATATTAGAAAAGATACCCCCTTTGGGATTCTCAACTCCTAAAAATAGTAATTAAAAATGACATCAATACCAAAATATTCGATCTAAGTCTTTAAGTTTGTATTTATTAGGAAAAACAATTATAATGCAAAATAATTAATTCGTTTTTTTTTATTCATCTTTAATCGGTTCATTTTGCCGAAATATTATTTTTGTAGCTTTTTATTAGGAAAATCAATGTTTTGAAGTACTTTTTCAAACATAGTAGAATACCCTATTCTTACCATACCGACAGCATGAAATGCCATTCTTGCAATAAAATCATGGGTAATCCAGTGGGCCATCAAGTAAATTCAAAAAAAGTAATTCAACAAGTTTAATTTTGATGTAGAAAAATCGCTGAAAAAAACAAATGAATAAGAATCCAAATAGTATTGTATCAGTACGGTACGCCGTTAGCAACAAGCACATGCCACAATATGACGTCATCATTTGAGACTATGAATAGTTCTGACAAGAACTACTTAATATGAAACAAGAAGCAGGACGCGGTTTCGTTTGAAATATGAATAGGCTCTAAAAAGAACTGTTTATCTTCAAAGAAAACTATCTTGAATTCTTCACAACGTGTACTACACACACTTGACAATAGCGCGAGAGCAAGACAATATATTTCACGCGTCTATCAATTGGGCTTACTTTTAATGTAGACGTTTTAATTTGATGTCCGGTACGCATCGAAACCTGGGTGTCGCATTATACGCCATTTGCGAGGTCTAGAGCACAAATCTTTACTGCCAGTCCAGGTTGCGTGCACTCGCTCAATTTAGATAGGTTTACTGACGTCAACATACCATCTGATCAAACCGGAACTTTAAAATTGCAAGTTGAAGAAACTCCAGATGGACCAGGGATACGGAAAAGGCGAAGGGTCAAGCTATGACCATCCACGAATTCTAGGGACTCCAGATTTCATCAGGGATTCCAGAGCGCGAGTCTCTGTATATACAAAAGTGTTCCTACCTACAACCGAGCAGTCATTAGTCTCAATATTTTTATATTTATATTTATTCACCAACACGACGTCATGGTCGCCACAGCTATGCTTTCTATGATCCAGTTTGGAGCAGGATCCACTTGCCACAACCAAAAATAAATAAAAAGCCAAACCCAATCTAGAAAACATTTAGTAAAGCTTTTAATAAACCATATATATTTCAACTCAAAACTAAAACAATTCACAAATGTTTAAAATTTGATGATGGCTATTTATAAAATAATAAAGGAATACGGACAGAGTTTAGAGTTTAGAATTTACTTTACTACAAATAGTAAAGTCATCATAATATTCGCCACATTTTTCTTAGGAAAAGTATAAATTTCCCTTTTCTTATTTTTCACACCTTCTAAGCATTGGTTTACAGTAGCATTGTGACATTGCAATCTAAAACTTTGTTCTTATTAATGGGATTTATCCCACATTTTTCAAGTCCTTCTGAAATTTTATCAGTTAAATTTTTGCTATTTGGCTGAAAAGATTTTCAGCATTGATGGAAAGAATATTTTAGGTATGGTGGCATGTGTTCTGCCATCAGTTTTTTTCCATTGTCAAAGTATAGTCCTCCATTTGCTTTTCAAGTAAGACCAATAGCAGCAACATCCAGTGGATGTGTAACATGTGACTGTGTGTATGTGTAACAATTGAATATTATATTTCTTATTAAATCTATTAATTTTTATGCCCATTTCATCCTTAAAATGTGGCAATATAATTGACCTTACCCAGTCGTCAAAAGTTTATGCATCAAACCAACCAGAAGTTATGCAATTATAATAACAGCCCTTAGGTCCATTTTGCATCCAGGTATCATAAACATGTTGTGCTTTATACACTACATATGCAGGCAATAAAGTGCCATGTGCTGGAGCAGCCATGAGAGAGGTTGATCCCTTTATATGGTTCATTGCCCTTTCTGGATATTTTACATTTCTCCTTACTAATAATTCTTTTCTAGCTGGATCATTCATTAAGTTAGTTTCGTCCTAGATTACTATATTTGTAAGTGGGACTCCCAGTAATGCTCTGGCTAATACATTAAAATAGTCTTTAATAATTTCTGATGAAGCAATTACTCCGGATTTTGTTACATTTTGACTTAGTCCTATAGATATTCTATCGCTATGTCTTTTAAGAAAAGATTTTACATAATCAGGACCTGGTACATTGTCATTAAATTTGCAACATAAATAAATTTATGTCCTAAACTGTCTAAGTATCCCTTTATTATAAGCCTCAAATCAATGGTTTCTAAGGGATATCCCCATTCAGAACACACATTAATATATTTAATTAAATAATCTTCGGTTGCGGTTTAGTAATCTGCTCCAGGAGCGGGGGGTATAGGGGCTGTGGGGAAGTATACGAGTATTCTCCCTATGCTCTGGTACCATTCCCATCATGCGAAATTGCTTCATTCTTGAGATATTGGCAAAAACTAATCATATAATTCTAACCTCAAATCAGGCTATTTATTAACAATTTCGAAACTCAGTGGCCTTCGGCGCTACGGGATGAGCAGCACCCCCTTCGCGCCTTCGGTTTCTTAAAAAACACTCTAGGGGTAAGTCCGACAAGACCATATTGAGTCAGAGTTAACAGAGACGGTTTTGTGTCAATTTTATACAATCAAATGTATAAATCTAAGCTTTCTAGCAAAATCATCGAAATAAATCACAACAAACAAAATGAGCACTCATTCGAAATACGCGAGTCAAAAAGAAAAAACGCCATATTTAAATATGAATAACGTCAAAACACATTCGTGATATTTGACACATTCATTTAGCGTTTTGACATATGACAAGCAACTTATGTATATTGCATCCTTGTCGAACTTATACAAAATAGTTACTTATCCTGCTCTTATAGTAATATTACGATCTATTTGACATATTTCCGCGTGTATAGGTTATGATAGTTTTTCTTAATTTTCTCGAAAATGGTGCAGTTTCGCAGGACGCGAGTGGTATTGTTGTAATCATGGACCAATTCTCTAACATATACAACAATTTGTTTCCCCAAAATCGTGGAGGATTATTCTAAACCCAACCCCTAAAATATATTGTGCATACTATGTTATTTGAAAGGAATAAAATTGGGGTAAACAATTTATAAATATTATAATTATTTAACTTTGTATTCCTTAGAGGAACTTTATAATTCTATGATAAAATCAATAGGTATAATCAATAATATAATTTACGTATTAATAAAAAATAGAAAATATTTTTAAACATTTCACAAATTCGATCTTTTTTCTATTTCAGATAGTCTGCTTACTGTTTAGGCAATGAATATATAAAAATTACCACACTTTTAGTAATCGAAGCTTGACAGTCTTCGTTCCTATTCCATAGGAATTCATCTCTATATACCCCAAAGTGAACACCTAAAAATAAACTATTATTGTACCTCGTTTCAATATGTTACTCTTAACGCCATTTCATCAATTAAATAAACTCTTAAATTTGTACTCTGAGTGAGTGTAATCACAAATTAAATAATTATTATCAGCTATTTCTGGCGAAAATATATTTTAAAACATTTAAAGGTAGGTAAAGCATATGGTCTCTAACCAATGGTGTCAGCTCATATAATCATATTTTCCCACACAAAGTACACAATACATATAATACAATATTTTTATATTGCATATATTCCTTAAGAACAAATAATCAATTTATATAGCATTCCGTAATTATTTGCGGAATAACAAATAAGTAAATAACTGTCACATTGGAAAATAAATATTTTGAATGTAAACAAATTAAATACTTTTAATTTTTAAAAATGGATGCCTGTTAAGTTTATTAATTCTTGCAAAACAATACGGTCGGTTATTAAATTCCTTATCATTTTTTTATGCCTAAAACAATCAATAAATATAGTTTTTCCCTACCAACACTTGAGAGATGCAGTTTGTTCCACTGATAAATCATGAATTTCCGTGAGTCGTGACAGATTACTAAATATTATATATGACATTCACAGAGTATAAGAAGTATAAGCTCAAATAATCGAACCTGCTGAAAAATTATGTCGTACATAGTAAATGTTCATTCTTAATATCATTTTCAGTCCTTTTCGTTTAGAGTACGGGTATTCCTATCTATTTAGGAAATTAAAATATTAAAGAAAAATAAATAAACTCAAAGAACAGATAACTTCCGCACGATATATTTAGTAATTTCACGCTGTGATGAAATGTCACAATTTCAGTGGATTTGTGCCAATGATAGAGAAATCTAGCAATGTGAAAAATTGTGATGTTCATGCAATCCGTAATTTGTGATAATAAAAACGTTTTGTGTTTAAACGAATATATTTATAAAACTGTCTGTGGCAGAAAAGTTTGGGCGGAACAAAGAAATCGAGTTGGATGATTTAACAATTTTGATCTGAGGTAAGGGAAAGATTTTCTTTTGTTGCGTTTTGTTTTATTCCGTCGCAGTTTTGCTGATGCGATATAACGCCAGTTTCACTGCTTCTGGGTGCGTAAGAATATATTTATTTATATCATTCAACTGGAAAGTTCACCACAGAATAATACTATTATATAGATAATGATCTGATTGTATTTGTAACCACCAATAGGAAACTAACTTTCAGATAAATACGAGAATAGATCTCAAATTTCAAATATTGATGATATAATATTCGTATATATTTAAATAAAATAACATATGTGAACTGTCATTAATCACTATAAATATATTATACTAAATATTGTACTTGTGTTGAAAAAAATATTCGAAACGAAAACTACCAAAATTATTTTAATTTTAAACAATAAAAGATTACATAAAAAATGAGTATAACAGGGTTATAATTGATATCACCATATGTTATATTAAAATTGTTTAAATGTTTTTACTACTGGTCTTTTTAATTATTTGCAAAGTAAAGTGTACTCACAGCTTTTCAAATAATAGATTTAGAACAATGGTTCAAAAGATATAATATGTTAACCACATTACGTAGCAACATTTGTCTAATATGTTATCCCGATATTTAGTTTTTATCTGATAGAAGTTTTTATCTATATATATATAAGGAAATGAATCAAATGGGCTATGTAGTGAGTAGTGTTCAACTCCATCCAATGAATATACTGTCTGATTTAATTTTCCAAAGGAATACATAAATACTAATTATAATTTCTTTTGGCGGTAGAATTGGCACTTGTAAATTGGTAGTTTATACCCAGACACAAAGACCAAATGTATTAGTATTAATCATCTACTAGGGTTAATCAACTGACGTTGAGAAAGAGTAAATTTCCTTGCATCGCAACCTAGCTTCAATAGAAAAGCATAAAATTGCATTTTATATGAATGAAATTTTGTACTTTATTGTAAGTAAAATCTTAATATTACTAGGGTTAATTACTACCCTATTAGAAATTATTATAGTACTAATATTTTGTTATCCTAATACTTATTATTACTGAATGTTGTTATCTATTTATATATAAGTACATAACTACACTCAGTAATACACCTTTTTCACCTCTGTCTTTGTATCTTTTTTTTTTAATGGTGAATGCTTAGGGTTGTCATTATAAAAGATTATGGTCGAAATTTAAAGATTGGGTGAACATTAGTAAATATATAGAGTTTTAGGGGTTGGTTATCAGGTATTAGGCATAAAAAAGTAGCCTAGTATGCCTTTTCTTGGGGTCTAAGTTCAGGTTTAGCCTTGAAAGAGCAATGGATAGACAGACAGATAGTTACTTTCTCACTGTATAATATTAGTGAAGATTAAAATGTGAAATGAAAACTTGCACACAAGCATGTGCAGAGGTGGATACATTTGTCATAAAGACAAAGTCAAATTACAAAATCTTTATTCAATATAAAAGTGTTACAATTACTTATTGATAGTCTAAAATCTACCACCGGTTTTGGAAATTAACACCTCGGATCTGAGAACTGGCGAAAGACACTCAGTGGGTTTTTTTTTGTTTCTTATATAAATAAGTTTCTATAGAGTAGATGTGCAAAGAGTTAAATTTATACACATGTGTTAAAAATATATTGTATTGAATGAACTATTCCTTGTTTATGTTCATACAGCCAATGTCAACAAACTTAAATTTTTATTAATATATTTTCCACCATTTCACTTTGGATGAATGGATTGACATGATAAGGCTTTGTCCAGTTTAGCATAATTTTCTTATCATTTGTATCATTAAAATAATTCTAAAATTATCAGATAAATAAAATAATATAAAGCTTTGTAACAAATTAGAATAATAATTTAGTACCTTACTGAATATGAAATGTAATCCATTGGAATTGTAAACAATGTTTCTTATACATCTATGATTACAAGTGTCATTTTTCTCTGCAATGAATAATGGTTGAATTTCAAACAGTGACCATTAGTTTTTATTATTCCACGAAATTAAGAAGTGTATTATGCAATCTGTACATTCTTAACTCGATTTCTAATTATTTTTTAAAGTCTTATTCTTTTTTTTTGCATAATGTTTGGTTTAAAATGATTATATCATAACTTAATTATTTAACTATATAAATAAAAATTTTGATATTTTTTATTATAAAAGTATATGCTTATCTTCTTTCTATCTTATAAAAAATCTTATTGCTTATAAGATTTTTTCATAATAAAAATTATTTAAAACGTTTCACGATGCGTCGTAATAGGATAAGAGGCTCAAGTATCAATAATCAATATAACGCGTCAATTTTAATTTTCGACAAAAAAACGTAGCTATTGGTGCCTTAAAGTAATTTTTGTCTATCCAGCAGCATAAGACCGCAACATTCGATAGGAACGAATGAACTTATAGTTATCTAAAGTGAAAGCACTCAGAACCTGTGAAATTTGTCAATTGATGGCTTAACTCGTCCTGACACCAAACTATAAAAGACTCTCTGAAGCTTGGAACGTCAAGCTCCACAACATGATGCTGCAAAATTGAACATTGCTTAGTGATAATACCAACTTTATGAATTAAATGATAGCCATATATGATCTCTAGTATTTGGTTAAAAAGTAGCAAGGTCTATTTAAACACATATTAATAATAATGGATAATTAAACGAGAAGATATGCCTGAGGAAGAAACATCTATCTGCATTAGTTGGTATATCAGTAGCCAATATTGTATGAGGATCCTACACGATAGTCCTATATGACCAAACTCACTGCAAAATGTATAACAAAAATGATCATCTGGTCAGATGCAACAGCGATTTAAGATTTACGCGTTTAAACACTTCAAAGCTGTGTGATGAGGGTCTTACACTTATTTTAAGGTCGATTGTGACTGGGAATGAGAAATGGGTTAGGATAGGTTAGAAGACCATCAAATGGCACAAAAAGTACCAAGACCATCCCAAGAAGTATAAGGTGTCAAAATCTATGGCATTCGTCTTTAGGACTCTGAAGCAATTCTAGTCATTGAATTTAATGAAAATGTTAGTGCGCTTCCATATAAGCGAGACTGAGACAAGTCACGAAGAAAAAGATACCAGAATAATTATGCAAGGGTGTGAAGCTTGTGCAGGCAGACAATGCACCGGTTCACACGAGTAAAGTTGTGATGGTTGCTTTCCATATAAACGATTTCGTACCGGTTCTTCACCCATCCTTTATTGCGATTATAGCCTATTGTTTGTTTTAAATTAAAAAGGGGTAATTTTATATTTTCGCGGTCACTTGCTATTTTAGCTACCGTAACCGAAAAAGTAATGGATCTTTATGATTTTTTTAAAATTTCATTTACGTTCATCACGGCGGATTTTTTAGTTTATAAACATTAACTTAATTCAAGATTTCGAATAGGTCCAGATTGTTAAAAGCTCGAGTAATGAGTAATCTACTTATGAATAAACCTTTACTTAATTTTTTTTTGTAACTTCGTAAGAGGAAAATACAATCAAATGCCTGAATAAGGATGGAATATACAAAAACTTTTATGACATCCACGAAGTAAAGAGCCTATAAGAAAGTAAAGAAAATGATCAAGTTATAAAATAATCAAATACCTAAATAGTGCATTGACCTTGCTAATAAAAAAACAAGTTACACTCTACTAATTATCTATTATATAAACTTGCATAAAAACTTGTTCTTAATTTTATAAGACATTGCATCAATAGCAACACTTACAACAAGCATAATTAATTAAATCAGCCTAATGAATATGTATCAAATATTAACTTTTTTTTTTAATTAATCTTCCTACAAATCTCTTACCAGCACCTTTGATGATGTTTGACGAGGTGGCTTAATTTTCTTTTGCTTTTGAAGAACTTATTATCTAACAGTAAGATGTATTTTTTTAGTATTCTTCCGGATAATGCTACTTATCCGGAAGAATTAAATGTATTTTATAAATTTCTAAGCAGTTGTTGCATGCAGAAGTAATAGCTCGATAACACTTTTTTTTTCTAATATAATTAATAATCGAATTATCACGATACATGTATCGTCATAATTCGTTAACGATTACGAAAAATGGATATTGGTATTCGTGTTAAATTAAGTATTTCTCTATTAAGACTGGTTAGGATTTCGGGTAGGCGATTAAGATTAACCAACTGCGCAGGTTACGAGAGATATGCGTCATCAGATCACGAGTGTGTGTGGAGACACAGGTGCACTTTCTTTTCTCTCACGCTCATAATCTGATAGGACTGCAATCCGCCACTATCAGAGAGGAATCATGTTTACGTCCTTACTAAAATGCGACAGAGTGTTCTGTCAACCTATCGAGATTGGTGTAGTATACGATATCTGTAGTATGCGAGAGTATACTACAGATAATTTCTACAATAACCGAAGACCTTTGGATTTGTCACGTTTGAATGCGCAAGCGATCCCGTGGCGCCCCAGAAAAGACGACTTTTTTAGTGGGTATTCCATATTCCATATACTCGGCGACGGTGAGTCCCGTATCCATCTCCGATTCATGCGGGGGCAACGCGTGAATGTGCGTTTCCAGCTAAAAAAGGACTACTGCATTTGTAGCCTTATTAGTTATTAATATAGCATTATAAACAACGATTTCGTTAATGCTGTATGGCAAGAGAGTACATTGAATAAAATTTGGAATTAATGTTAAAATCCTCCACTGTTTAGATGCATATAAACAAGAGAAAATTTTGCATGACGATAAGAAATTTACGATGTAATTATACATAACATGTTTATAAAATAAATATTAATATAAACTGATCCATGTTTATGCTTGTACGTATTTTTCTTAAGGCAGACAAAATATTGGGCAATTACTTCGACTGTAATGTAGATGTAGATAAAAAAAAATGTATATTTATTTCCTTAGGTCACTAATTATGTAACTAAATATTTTCATTATTTTGATAATATCTACCTGCTCTATTCGACCAACTTAGAGTTTTCTGGGGTTCCGTTTTAGACCAACATATTTTGGTCCAATAGGATCTCTCTGTATATCCAGATTCTATTAGACTTTTACAGTATATGACAATGAGTGAAATGCATTTCCACGGAGGGTATGGAGAACGAGTAATGCCATTAAAAATATATTCATTATTACAAAAGGTCTAGGTACCTTTTGTAATGTATTAATAAATAGTCCCTTTTAGCATAAAATGTCCTGCTTAAATTATTTCTGAAATCGTTTATCGAAGTCGAGTCCTACTATAAGTTAAATTATTTATTAATAATGATATACAGGTACATTACATTGAATAAATTATTTTATTACAATTCTTTCACATATATTTTAACCTTTTCACTGGAATTCCTTACCGTTAAATTTTTTATTTTGTACGATAACGAGACAACGTCACTTGACCTACTCCCGAGTTCACTAATTAAAAACGTAATAATACTGTATTTGTATACTATTTTTATGGAGTTTGTTCATTTTCGTGCAGTTCACATAATAGTTATAAATAAAAAAAAAACTCATTGATCGGATCATCATACGGCGGTATATTCTGAGCTTCTGGGTTCAAAACTTTGGGTTGAATAATTTAAAAGTTGTAGAGGGTTTGCTATCGAGAAATTATAAGAAGCCCAGAATATGGAAATAGGCAGTGTTTACACTCCCGTGCTTCTGGAAGCACGTAAAGCTGTTGGCTACTCGCCTGAACTCTTTCCGGTCGTGTCGAATTGTCGGTTGCTGTCAATCTAATTATAAGAGTGAGTCAATAGAGAGTTTACTTATGTTGACGCGCACACCTTTGCACTATAATAAGTTTCGCGTAGACAGCAAATCTCGTTTCAGATTGACCACTAATAGGTCAGACTTACATATTATTTATATATATGTGAGTATACATTAGTGCAATAAGATGTGCGATTAGTTGTATGTATTTATACTATTCGATTTCATCGTAACTTTATTACGAAACACAACAACATCGGCCATCCTTAACAACCTAGGGCTGTAATGTGCATTCGTCGCCCTTTTATATTCGAGTAGGGTCGCACTGGGCTGCAACCTTTCCGGTGCCTTGGTAGAAATTGAAACCTCAATTGCAACGCGATCAAGTACAGATCCTAACGATACGCACAGCGTTCAATGTATGCACTACGGGAGGTAGGATACTAAAGAGCTCGCCCCCCCCCCCAAACTTTACGCCCTGGTTCATCGATCCATCGCATCCAAAAGTAAGGATGTAAAGCGCAAGCAAATTTGCCATTTGCGGAATCAACGATTAGTAGCAAGTGCTTTAAGCATGATTAAATATATATCGATATAATGTATTCAACCGAATAATGTGATCATAAAAATACAATAATGACCTCACTGTATCTCGCTCGACATCAGCGGATGTTTTTAAGCTATGAGCATAAATTGTAATAATCTTAACTTAAATAAAATATACACAATATTATATTTTTAGTCAATCCTTAATAAAAATAGCTCACGCTGGTGTGCGGAGTTTTATTATCAGTATTTTTGCATATCATATAAGTAATACGTTTTAAGGCCTCGTCTCCTCTAGTCGTTTTTGGTGCTTATTCCACCACACTGTACCGATGCGGCATGTAGATACACAAGCGGCAAATTTTCATCCGACACAAGCAGGCCTCCTCACGGTGTTTTTCTTCCCCGCTTAGCATGAGCTCAATTATAAACACATTAAAATTCAGTAGCGAACCCAGAATATCCGGTTAATATATACCCGTTCAAACCACAATTTCAGCTCAAGTTCAAGTTTTTTTTTTTTATGTTAAAATATTGTCTATTTTAAAATTACAATCATAAAGTAAGTATAGTCACAAATAAAACATAAATGTAAAAAATTTACTAAAATATGCAAAGCGTGGATAACATTTCTGCCACGCGCGCATCATCAGCAGGTGTTACAAGCCACGGGGTTAATGGCCTTTGATAAGGAAGCGAAACGATAGTTCGGTATGATCACGAGTTCGATATATATAATCCGTCGTAACTCAACCCTGGCCTAGGACAGGCTTAATATGTTAAAGTAAGATCTGGAACGCTGGCAGATCAACACTTAGATCCACTTTGGCCTATTCATCGGCAAGTCGTCATGATAGAAGTACCACATCATCTTATGTATTTAATTACACAAGTACGAACAGCTTTTGCAGGAGAGAAATACAGCAAGTGTACAGATGGGACGCACTTGTGCAACAAGCGAAACGTTTTCGTTTTTCAGATTATCACGTTTTTTTTGTCATAAATCGTAGAATAACCGGGCCCAGTATACCGATCGCCACGTGCCTACTGCTCTGCCGCGTGACCGCTTCTTATTTAAAAGGTCGTCACTTTTACATTGATGCAGCTGTTGAGTTGAAGTTGTCTTTGTTTACAGTCCCATGTGTCAGAATATGAGAATAAGGATATAGAGACGCAGCTGTTTGTTTATTTAAACATACACATTTATGTACTGTTATATTTCCTTCGCAGTCTGTTATTCCTTGATATATTGCCTTGGTCGCATTTTGTTCTGGAGGATATCTTCATTGGAATTTGAAACGGTTAATTACTTGGGAAAAATAATGACATATGTACATATTGACCTAGGAAATTACTTGCTGAGCGTTGTTCAAGTTCAATTAACCATAAAATTAAAATTTTAGGAACTAATACGAATTAATTTTTATCTAGTTCAGACAAAATTGCTAGTCACTCATTATACTGAGTTTAAATTTTAATCAACTAACGAAAATACTTTGTGTAACGATTGTACAGTAGCGCAAAGCTGGCGGTCACAGTAGCATGCGAATGCGATCCTGTGTATCCCCGCTGAAAAGACGGAGAGGGTACCGCTGGTTTTTAGTGGGTATTCCGGTGTACTTAGCGCAGTCCTGGGCACCGGCGAGTCCCACATACCCCCCCACTTTACTGGGGGAAACGCGTAATGCGTTTTTCCAGCGAGAAAAAAAAAAGTGGCGCAAAGCTTTTGTCTTCATCTTTCCGCCTGAAATTGCTATACAAAACATTTAACAGTAACTATTAAACTTATTGCACAAGTAAACAGTATTATGAAATAGATGTTTAATAGTTATTAATAATCTACCAGCACCTGCCGAAGGCAGTAATGTTCAATACTGGCAGGTTTATGAGAAAGTTTCTAACATAATATTAGCGTCTCTCATTCAATCTTCTGTGCAAAACCCCGTTTTACCTATTTTTAAAGGACTAAGCAAATCATTTTCAAAGTTATAATCGCTGAGGAAAATTAGTATAAAAATATAATAATAATAATACGCCATTATCATTAATAGTAATCCCAATCATTATTATTGGACTTTTTATGAATTATTAAATCCACGATGATAATTTTATAGTTAATGTTTTATGTTAACACGTCTTTATTCCTATTGTACGTATGTATATAGATGTACAAATAAACGTGTTCATTATTATACTTGAATCACTATATTGAACGTGTATGAAGGCCGAGTGATGAATTTCCTCATTTTCCGACATTAACAGCTATCGGAACGAATAAGATTAGGTCTTGAATGCATTTCCTGAAATAACTACTTTATCTTGAAATACTATATGATATGATATCATGTGTATATAATTACAATTTATTTTACTAAAAAAAAAAAATCATTTATACAAATTTTTTTGGGGTCGCATAGAGTATAAGATGTCTAATTTTTACGGTCGGCCGTCCGTCGGATGTTAGCCTTCTTTGGGAATGTAAATTTGTTTATCGGTAAAGAGTTTCTCGCTAGTCCTTCTAATAGAAATTACTTTCTGGACCGGTGGTAAAACGAACGAACAAAAGTACACCCAAGTAAATAAAGTATATTTTTAGTGTATAATGCCCGTACAATCGGATATAATCAGAGTGATAGAATACGGAGTGCACCTATAATATTTCAAGCTAGCCTCTGTTTCGAATGGCATATACCAAGCAACATTGACGAAATAATCTGCCTTATTGGTTAGAATGGCCATCCTGTATAAAATATACCAGGAGGACATAATCATTGTTATTGTTAATTTATTGTGTGTTAAATCAATTTAAATATCCGAATGGATGGTGCAATGCTACTTACTTTTTATTTTATATATTGGAGTTAGTAGTTTCTTGAATGTTTTTAAAATGCCATTGCATTGGCAAGTTCATTGACTCTCTTTATGTCTCGTGTTTTTAATGTATAAAGGACGACAACAAGGGTGATTCAACTTAGTGTTATTGACGTTTTTGTTTTTCAAAATATATTTTTATATATGTATATGCAATTATATTATATATAGATATGATATATAAAATTATATAGTAAGATAGTATAGGTTTATTACTTTGGCTGTAAATTAATGAATGTATTGTAATGTAATCTCTTATATAGATATAAGCTTTCTTTTGTAGCAAAATCTTTTATTCAACTATTCTTAAGGACATGATTGAAACATAATTAATCAAATAAAATTACATGCCGATTAAAGAATCGAAGTACAAGTAAATTCAAGTTGTAAGTTAAAGATTAGTAATGATTTATTCCCTTGTGTTGTTGCAGTCGGAGATAATTGGAGATGAGCACACCACCGCCGATGCAGTTGGAGGTGGAAGTCGGCGACGAGTCCATGGAAGAAGACGCTGCAGACATGATACCGGCTGATCGGTAAATTTTTTTTTATATAAAATTAGTCTAGCAATATATTTCTGAAGACAAGTGAAAACCTGCTTTTAACATAACCTAAGGGTTATGTTAAAAGTTAAGGACATAACGTCTGAGGGTAAAATTGGTGCTAAGAATCGGGCCGACAACCTACTGTTCAGCGTTTTAACAAGATCGGATTTGTGCGATTAGACGTTGAATATGTGGATATGGATTTTATATAATATAGTCAAATTGACCTAAGACTTAAGTCATAAACTCTAGATACTTTTTTGTTGTTCAAACGTCACTGATATTTATTCCTTGCGATTGATTAAATTTGGTAATGAATTAAGGATAGCTGGTTCAAGTTTTTTCTTATCGTTTCAATGGTATAGACGTAATAACCAGACAGTAGTACACATAATAACAGATAGAATTACTTTCGTATTTTATAATATAAGGCTGATTTGAAAATAGTTAGCTATAAATATTTAAATATGTTATACTGGTTGTCGCCCGCGGCTTCGCTCGTTTGTTTCAGGGATTGGTTTGGGTGTTTGTGGTTGTTTGTGTGATTCAGTCGTTGGCCTGCGACAGAGCGACAGCCAGACAGACAGAGTTACTTTCGCATTTATAGTTTTTTTGTATGATATCGGTAGGCGGATGTGCAAATGGGCCATAGGCCGTGGCGCTGTAAGAAATATTAACTATTCCTTACATCACCAATGCGCCACCAAGCTTGGGAACTAATATGTTACGTCCCTTGTGCCTGTTAGATCATGAAATTGAACAGGTATAGGTATTTTGCAACACAAGAGATAGATTTTTTTGTATTTCTTGCTCCTGTTCGATTAACATAGGGATTATGTATCAAAGGCACCCCAAGTCTAGTCTAGTCTAATCTACACGTTATATGGACTTGTTTTTTCTTCACTGATCTCACACAATCTTATCAGTATCATTTCCATATTGCGATCGATAATAACATTTATTTTGAAGTATTAGTGTTGCAAATCGCTTTCAAAGATCGAGTGCTTTTTATTGATTGTTGTTTAAATAAATAAAGTGTGTTGTGATACGGTGTAGGCAATTGTTATTAAAATTATAATCGTTGATTGTTGTACACGCACATACGTTACGGTGTCGCATTAAGGCAACAATATTGAGTTGCATTTTTTTTTTATTATTTTTATTAAGAGTGTAATTATTATTTTTTGTGTCTGATAATTTAATTCGTGTTTCAATCAATGAATCGCACAGTGGTATGATGTTATTAAAAATATTGCAAAATTTGTGTTGCAAAAGCGATGTTGAGTTGCTAAATGACGTATGTGAGTGTGATTCGAATGATATAAAATATAGGTATGTGATACATTAAATATTGTCATTAATATTTATTCTTCACATTTCTCATTTCAGTATGACTAAATTTTTTTTTTACGATTATATGAAATAGGCAAAGAAAATTTGTTGTAATTCTATAATCAATTTAGTTAATTAGTCAAAGAGATGTATTTTATCGATGCTCAAATTTTAAGAATACTTCCCCTATAACCGCCCTTAGCACGAATCAAATTATTGATTTTAGTTTTATTTCAAATGTCAAGGGTAAATTTGCGATTTATATGATTAAAAACAATGACTGGTTTTCGGTCAATGTTAAAGCGGGTAAATATTTGATTTAGTAATCGATACAGCTTTAATTGTCATAATAATATAAATGATTTTCTAAGTTACAAATTATTTATTAATTTTATTGCAAATAAAGTAAAATGAAAAATAATCATTCATATAAAAATACATAATGAGGCTTTAAATTACACGCAAAGGCGGACTTGTCCCAAGAAGGTATGTAGTTGAACTTGAGTAATCTCTTACGATCCTTAACAATGGCGTAAGACATTTCAAAAAACGAATGTAGTGTTGTATATGATTATATTAATGACCCTGAAATAGGAAATATATTATTATAACCCTATCTTCATGGTTTTCAAAATATGTATTAAATAAATAGTGTTCCAAAAAACATTCCATATATTATATAGGAGAATAGTGAAAAACGTTTTTGTAATGTGTACGTGTCTTGTAAGGTTCTTCCGAATCTTCTGTACCGAGATGTAAAGTAAAGTACAATATAATAACACTCATATACACTATATTCTTCTTTTATTGATATTATTTCTGAAAATACATTTAAATTAATTTTATTTATTTTTTTGTTACAGATGTATTCATTGCTTATGTTAATTAATTTAATAAAAAGAGATTTTATTTCGAGGAAATACGTTTACCTTCTACCCTTTTTATTGTTAAAAAACCTTGTATCATTTTTAATGATTATAATTTTCATTGACAAAAGTTTAGTCAACATTCTACACGGCAATATTATTTAAATTGTATGAAAGTATATTAGTTACAGATAAGTAAATAAAATTGTACCATTTTACTTAAGTGATTAATAAGAAATAATAAATCCTAGCGATTTCCTGCTTTCCAAATAAACCGACAGTAATAATAGTTGTTAGTCGTATATAATACGATTATGACTCATATATTTTCAAACGAGAACATATCTAAGAGTATTCGTTTTTATCAATTGCGTATGTAGAAAATAGTGTCGTACGTAGTTACTTTACTACGGCAATAAAATGTCACGCTTTGCCGATAAATATTATTTCTGCAAACATTTTTATTGTTTTAAATAAAACTAGCAGAACATTAGCACGCTTTGCTCAAAGCGTGTTTAAAGTTTTTCTAATATACCTATTATAAAAGGTAGTCGATTTTATTTGAAATCGTAATCGACCTATTCGTTTTGTGTATATCATTGACACATTAAATATTAAATTATATAAGTTTTATAACACATATTTACTAATAAATTGTAGGTATTGATTATGCAATCGATTTTATGGATTGAATGTAATGATTGATAGGGTTATACTAATTATTATTAATCTTGTCGGAAGGTCGCAGTTATTGAACTTATCAGTCTAACATCGTAAATGCGAAAGTAACTCTGTCTCGCTGACTTATACTAAAACTGATCGTAATTAGATATAATATAATATAAATATAGTGGTGGTGGTGGCGTGTACAAATTTTGTACGGAAGATATATATATATATGTATACTTACATAGCCTATTCCAATCAAAGTAGGAGTACCGACTTTTGAGCTATATATTCAATGCTATTAGCTCTAATAATAACTAATTAATTTACTTTAATTTTACTTCTAAAGTTCTGTTATCAATTTTCTTATTGTATATCAGATTGTTAAATGTCTCGATCAAGAATTCGTTGCAAATACGGTATTTACCAAGTCGCACGAGGCGCTTGATGTACATACTAAAAATATGTTGTTTTTGGCTAACTCGCCTCCAAGCCTGTTTAGGTTGGTACCACCCAATCATCATATATTCTGTATTGCTGTGTTCCGATTTGAAGGGTAAGTCAGGGTGTATGTAGTGTATAGGCACTGGGGACATGTCATGTCAATTTTTATGGGCAGTGGCGACCACTTACCATCAGATGGCCCATTTGCACGGACCAAATGCCACCGATTTCATAAAGACGATCACGAGTTCCTGGGCCGATTAAAAGTTATTGGGTTTTTTATCGAAAAATTCTCATTAACAGGCAGGACTCTGGAAGTTGGAAGTGTGCACACTCCTCTGCACTGGAAGGCGCGTAAAGCTTTCCGGTCGTATTGGATTTGCCATTCACTCTTGAACGGAATCTAATTAAATTCAACGTAGAAGTCGATTTTATCGTTGAATAGGCCATCGATAGAATCAGGCAGGTAACAGTCCACAGCAGTTTTTATTTTATGTAACATATTGTTGGCTGTTTGCGTTTCAAATTATTGTTATTTTTCAAATCCTATGCCTTATATTCAACGGTATATACATAATGTATAGACCTGTTCATATTAATGAACACGTCTATACATGTTGGATATAACTGGCGCGAGCCAAACGCGACCTTGATATTTATTGATTAATTCAGTTACTAAGAAATCATCATCTGTTAAGAGGTATAAAATTATAATTAATTCATGTTATTTGTAACTTTAAACAGAAAAACAACTAGAAAATTTAGATATTTAAATTTTTGCATTTTTCTGTATTACAAACGAATATTTGTGTAATATGTTATTAGGGTGACCAACTTTCCGGTATTTTCCCAGACAGAAAAAATAAAAAACAAAAACACACCGCGAAGCATCCGGTAATTTCTAAACTATAACAAAATAGCATTAATTCTTAAAGTTGAGGATGAAGATTTAATTCTTGAAGTTGATTTTGAACGCTTATTATCATTATAATTAATTAAATAGTGTCCTGCTTCCTATCACCGTCCTGGTGACCCTGTTGCAATATGAGCAATCTATCGTTAGTACATAACATCGTGAATGATTTAAACGTGACCAGTACTGGTGCTCGTCTATATACTATGTTATGTATAGACAAACTCCAGTCGGTAACTTCGCGTTAGGTAGGTGCTTTATTCTTAGCTATCCGGTCGCAATTGCGTTGTTTGTTCCAACATACAGTGGTAATTATCTAGGGGGAGTGCATATTCTTTCGACCCGAGATGTTGAAGAAAATAATATTTTTAAATTCCCATTTCAAAATTCAAAAGTTATCGTAACCGATTTATACTAGGTTTTCTAATAACCACTGAAATATCGGATATTATACTATTATTGCAATTTTATAATAATAACAACGACAAAAATATTTATAAAATATGTACAGATTTCACAATGCACTGGAGTTTTGAACTCTCCGTTCATCGACACGATAGGATAAGGTTGTAATATTCTGATTTCTGAACCTAAGTATTTTTGTTTAAAAATTAAATTAAATTTTAGAATATCTGCAACGGACAATGTTTTGTTTTGTAGAAAAATATAATCGTATGCCGTATTTTTGCGCTTTGTGGAGAAACATATTCATTAATATGCCGTTTTCTTAAAATTTTGACAAAACTTCAAAGTATAAAAAATATCTACGGATGTATTTAGCGTTTTATTTTTTTTAGTTTATTATGAGTTCAAAGGTAAAGGATTTTATTTGTCTTATAGCAGATATTAATAATTTATATCGCTTTTGTTTTACACGAAACGAAGGTATTCGATAGACGAGTGAGCCAGCATCTTAGATCCCTTGGTTAATGTAGTATTGACAGTGACAGGAATGGTTTATACTGGGTAATGTTGACTGTCATAGACAGATGAACAAGGGCCGTTTAGCAGTTCTATTCTAGTGCATATAAAACACAATATTACTTATTTTACGAGTTTTCGTTTGCAGATAGTTATACTTATATTTTTTACGAGTTCTAGTTTCGGATTTATTAAAATACATTTCACAGTACTACAGAAGTGAAAGCGTGGGCGAGCAATAAGATGACTGTATTAATGGGCTAAAGGCTGGCTGGTTACGAGCGGAGAAATTGGCGCGTTACTGATTGTGTTATATTCGTCTATATCTTTCAGTAGGTAAAGAATCCTATGTTATGCTCATAGCGATTATAGAGTATGCCTTTGGGCAAATTGATCTTGCGGCTTATTTACACAAAAATAAATACTCGACATTAGGGCTCGCTTGACCCTTAAAGTCAAAGGGGATTCCTAAGAATAAATGCTCACATTTTTAAGGATCTATCACGAGTCCGGTTCAAAAACTACGAACACACGTTTTAATTTGTTACTCGAATGAAACAGGGAGAAAGAACTTGATTATTAAAAATTCAAGTTGCGTTTGTACGCATCGTTTCGATAGGGTAGTAATAATAAAAACGCTATTCTTAAAACAAAAGAACGTCGCTTCGCAAAAATATTTCTCTCCGAGTTTACTTTTTCTCTTTGTAAACGAGGTCGCATTAATGGTTCAGTGTCATCTACAAGGTCTTAGGGAAACAGGTACGCTCCACACTGGGACAGTGCCAGTTTCCTACAATACATACGAACAAAAATAAATTTTATTAATTCGCAATAAGGCTCATACCATAATTATAGTCTCAAAAGAAAAATGCACATTTAAACTAAAATTTGCTTTATTGTTTCGTAATAAGGTCGAATTTATAGTAAATATATAAGAGCGATTTTTCTTTTCTGTCGATCGCTTTTTAAAGGTCATTGATTACTAGCAATTGTCTCATTTATTGCGATTATTGACATTTCGAAATTGAGGAATTTGTTTCAATTTTAAGCAAAAACTTGGCATTGCCTTCATGTAATATTAGGATAAGGTCTTAAGGTTCGTAAAAGTCGCGATATATCGGCGATTTTAAAGCTGGTTTTGTTCGATTGGCCAAATTGCTTTAAAAAGCTAACGGCCTATAATTACATGTTTAAATTTCTTTACAGGTGATAAAAAAACAACTAATTACTTGTAATTAAATGTACCGCTGATTAGTTCAGATTCAGACGAATAATGCATCTTATTTATAAACAAAGGTAGACACGGGGATGACGTTATGCTTTGTGGTAGCGTCTGCCAATAAACTCTGGTCATTTTTTATATTGCCAACACAAGTCAAATTCCATTTCCTAGTAGTATTTCATTCATTATAAACCGAAAAACGTTGACAAAAAATGTATTTATAATTTTATTAATGTAAAATATATTTTTATATACGTAGATCAGCTTAATAAAAACCGCCAAGTTTGTGTCAACGGTTCTTCTCACGTATGAGGTATTTCCTTCCGAACCTGTAGAAGATATTTGACAATATAACTACTACTCGAAAGACTTGAAAGTTAATTCTAAATTACTAATGCGCAACTGATAAACTTTTTTTTTATAACGGTTCGATATTCAATTTGTCCTATCTTTCATTTAAAGTACAAACAAATTAAAAATTATACATTTTAAACCTTATCTCCTTGATATAAGATTTAGTTTTTTTTTTGTTATCTGGATCGTCTTCACCCGTGTCACTGACCGTACGATGAAAATAGAAATAATTTCATCGTTTCAAGTTTTGTATTTTAAACTTTATTGCAATATCGATAAGGTTTATAGTGGTATCGTGCGAACGTAATTTATGAGGCTTTATTCCTGAATTTAGGCTGTTGAAATGTTATTGAACAAATGGCCTATTCCAAAAAAATTATAATATTTTTATCGTGTTCCATGTCTTCGCAATAAAGGGGTAATGTCTTTGAACTTTCGGAATTATTTTTTTAAGACAAGAGATAAATACATTTTTTATACAATGACCCTCTTAAATAAACTTTTTTTCTGTCGGATTGTATAGAAAGTTTACAGAAGTGGGTATAAATATGTCATATTTGGGTGTAGAAACATGTTTAATAAATAGAGTTCGATTTTTAAAAATCTAAATTTTGACATAAATAACCCTTACAGGTCCCCAGTGATTTTTCGACATTATTATTATAGTATAATATGATTGTATTACGCGTGGGTGAATCAAATCGCATCTAGATAATTATTGATTTAATTTAATGTAATGGTTAGAATTCTCCAAAGATATTCTATGAAAAAGATTGGTAACAATATAAATAAAAACTGTAGATTTTTAATTTTAAATCCATCAGCTTCATAATCTTGCGAACCTCTAGAAAGTAATTTAAGCGCAGGTATGAGATACTCCTTTACGTCGTCCATGTCTTGGAAAGGGTATTTCTAGCTGAGGACAACGCTTGAAGAAACACAGTTATAATATTAAATATATATATTTATTGTCATAGTTTGTTTATTTTTTTTAACGAAGTTCTTATACACGCTATACAGTAAAAACGTGAGAACTTTTACTCTTTTTTTTATTTTGTTTTTTCTTTTTAAACTCACTCTTTGTTATTATTTTGATTCAATGGGAAATTTAATATAAAAAAAAAGAAAAAAATAACTATTCTCACAAACTTTGTTAATTAATTTAATTGTGTCTGTTATTTTTTACATAATACATATATCACCATTATACCACCACCACCACCGTTCACCGTTTCGGGTGACTCACGACTCCTCGTTTGCGTTTGAAATGTAGTTTTTTTTTAAGTCTGCCTGCTTTATTAAAGCTATTTTATCATAGTGCGGCAATAGAAATAAAGCAAAAGCCGTAGCAGCTAATTGAATAATATCAATTCATTATAATATCGACACCTGTCTCTCATCACTATATAAATTACAACCACGTTGAACCTAAATAACGTAAGTAGGTATGTCAGACAAATGTCCAATAAAAAACGTCATCAATAATACTCGAATATATTATTAACTCGTGTATAATGTACATATTTTTTTTTATATAATTAGATTATAGATCTCTTAGAGTGGCCTCATGCCAAGTTGGGGAGCAGTTTATTGTTTACCGCGCTCCGGAATTATCGTGTTTGCTTATTTTACATGAGATTTTATACGCTCAATGTTTCGTTCGTGTCTAAGTTGGTTTATTGTGTCAATGATCTTGAAAAATAATCAATGTGTTCCCGTGATATAAAATATATGTATAAATGAACGTTCCTCTTTTATTATTTTCAGCTACGATTAAGCTGAACTTTTAAATAATTGACGTTTATTATTTTTGATAATCAATTTAAAAAAAAAATGGCGATCATTTTAATTTAAGTCTTTGTTTAATGACTCTATCTCTATGGACTGCTGTCAATGAAACATTAGTCTTTGAAATAATTTCAATATGATCTAATAATCCAAATGATAATCAAACTTAAAGTCCAGTTGGAACTATACCAATGAGTGATATCGACAGATTTACGTTACCCGCACGCGCTGACGCTGTTGTGGAGTTATGGAGGACGAAGATGGCAGAGGGTGTCCTCTCACCGGCACACTTTCAGGACCACTGGCGTGTGACTGTGCCCAGGATCTATTCGCCACAGCCCAACAGGACATGCTTGGGTAAGTTTACATTCGACCGAAATTATAATTAATTAAGGCTATGTGAGGATATGATTTTGATTATAATTTCAAAATAAAAAACAATTTTAAGATAAATTGCTTTTTTTAATTTTATAATCATATTACACAAGCGTTTTTTCCGGTTATTAAACAAATGTAAATTCAAACAAAAAAATATTATTAAAGTCAGGTTTAATTTCATATATTATACATTAGCTTAAAAAGACCCGTGAACAAGTCCGCGACGATCTTTATGTATAATTCACAAATTGATAATAGATGACTAACAGATATATTATGTAATTCAAATTAATTTTATATTATACAGGAAGGTCACGTTTGCCGGTTTATGGTTGTTTATAATATTTTGCAAACTAAAACCAATTTTATAATTCAATAAAATAATTGCCAATATCTCATTTGTAACACTGAAAACTTTTCACTTGTTATGTTTATTTTATTTTTGGCCACAAATTTAACGATGTTTGTTTTTTAATCTGTTGATTTTCTTTAAAAGAATCTTTTTTTTCGTAAACTAACTAAAAGGAGGTTATGTCTAAATATAAAAATAGTCAGTTATTTATTTACGTTGCCGTTGAAATAGCGCGTTGATAAAAAATCCGTTACACCAGCGGATGTATTCGTAGCAAAGATGCCTAAACACATTATTTACACTGCTCCTAATACATTGTTTGTCGGTGCAGATGTATGTATGACGCATTTCCAGCAGTCACAACCTACCGGCAAATAAGTTTGTCTAAATAAAAAGGTTAATTAGAAATGTCATAATTATTTCAGACAGCTAAGTTTTTTTTTCAAAGTAATCAAGTTCAAGTATATTGATAAGTGATATGCAAAGTATGCAAAATTTTATATATTATAATGAGAGTTGTTTATATTCCAGATTGGTCCTTCGACGAAGAATTAGCAGCCAAGTTACTGATCCAACCCCTGGAACAGTTCGTGTGGGGTTCCGCAGAGAGTTCTGAACCGCCGCCGCCTCGACGGTCCACGCTATGTGGCCGTGTATTCAAACAGGGAGAGCCGGCATATAGTTGCAGGGAGTGCGGTAAGTGCCCCGTGCACGGAATATAAAAAGCTTATTTATTCTATTTGTAGTCCATTCCAATGGCAGGAACAATAAAAATCAACCAACTTTTACTATTATTTATTCACAATTAACAATGAATCCTGCACATTATGTATACATGTGGACAAAATATGGTCTGTTTTATATATATAAACACCCAATACATTTAAATGTTCAATTTTTTTTATTATTATTTATCATGTAGTAAATTAATGTACATGTCAAATAATATAAATTAAATAAATATCTGACGAAAATGATGGTTATTATCATATATTGTTGTGAACAAAATGTAGCATATAAAAGTCCAAAGCTATCTAAAACTCAATATATTAAGTAATTTATTGGATGACATAACAAAAAAAATATATAGAAGTCAGAAGGCTGCTCAACGAGGCGATTGCAGAGATTAATAATCGCAAGTGGTCTCTGTTCATGGAACACGTAATAAAACAAGAAGAAAAATTAAAGAACTCGACAGTATACTGGATTTATCAACGTCTGACCTTTCAAAAAAATATTATAAATAATAAATGTATTAGAAAACTCTGAACCAGAGTCAAATAAAGATTATTTATAAAGCAACAAGCATCCATCCATTTAAATCCAAATAAATAAAAGTTTTAAAATGAATATAATTTGTAATAAAAAACAATAACATCAAACATTCAGTGCTCAATCTTACATTCATGCTACAGTTCGAATATCATGAGACATGTTAATTCGAGATCAAAGTTGTTTATTTATCATTACTCCACTTGCCATTGGAATGGACTCCGACTTTATTTGTATTGCTTATTATTTTCTTATTAAGCGTCTACAATAAAATTAGATGTTAATAATATTCAAAGGCTGAAGGAAGATAAATCTTTGTAAACTATATGTACAGAGATTGTTAGTGTATTAGTTTGGTTTTCATTCCAAAGTCCGTTGAATAGGGTAAGAAAGGAGTCAGAAGATCAGTTTGACGATCATGATAGTCCAAAAAAAAAATTACAACTTAAACAGAAGGAGAGAGTTAAATGTGAGATTAGAGCATGATGCATAGATATTCTTATGATATTTTTTCATTTTACAGGCATGGACAATACATGCGTTCTCTGTGTGGAGTGTTTCAAGGTGTCTGCGCACAGACATCACAAGTACAAGATGGGTCAGTCCGGGGGCGGCGGGTGCTGCGACTGTGGCGATACCGAGGCCTGGAAGAGGGATCCTTTCTGTGATCTTCACGCGGTAAGGCGTTATTTCCTCCTACATAAGTAAGGTTTAAAGAGAAAAAAAATAGTTTTAAGGACCGGAAGTTGATAATATGCAAAGTAATTTTAAAACACCTTGCATTGTATTAGAAATTGGTCGATAAAATATATTTTTTTGTAACATTCCATCTATATACAAATATATGTTCAAATATTTAATCTATTATATTTACTAATTAACATTTAATTTTAAAGAATATTCAATAAAGAATAAATAAAAAACTAAATATAATAATAGTCTAATGAAATGATCTACCCATTATAATAACATGCTGTCCAATAGTTTGTCCTATGGCATATGTATGGTATACGTCCTTTGGCATATATATATTTACGATGGTACAAGGCTATATATATAATTAAATTTACCATGATATTTTTTTTGATAAATTTAATAACACAAATTGAATTGTATAAATATAATAAATAATATATTATTTCTTACCCAGGCTCCTGATAGCGAAGAGCAGGCCCAAGCCAACATTGGCCCCGAAGTGCTTGAACGAATGAAGATCGTTGCGTCAGTGTGTCTATCGTATTGCTTTAGACTGCTCACGCTCGACCATGCGCCCGGACTGCCTAATGATTTAATGTAGGTATATGTTTTCGTATAATCTAATTTAAGTATTTTTAGTTGAATGCCTACCGAGACCTCTGTATTAGAAAGCATATAAGGCAGCAGAATCTAAGGTCTTCTGTTCAAATCCTTTTTTAATGTCTACTCTGAGGCTCGGAAAGCTTTAAAAGATATCTAGGCCTTAAATTAGAACCGGGTAATGTGAACTAAAATAAAAAGCTAGACTAAAACTATATATCATTAATCATTATATTTTATATAAGATTTCATCTTTGGTTAAACCAACTATACTATGAATAACTTTTTATAGTAAATAGGTAAAAAGTCAATTGATACCTTAAGACTGTGACTAATTGAAGTTTTTTCTTTACAGATTAAAGGATGCTGAAAAGGATCTACTACAGATATTAGATCAACCTGATTGCTATTGTACTGTGCTATACAATGATGAAACTCATACTTTTGAACAGGTAACATTTTTCAAAGTTTTGTCATAAGTTTGACGCATAATAAGGATGATGAAAAATATATGTGTATAAATGCACTGCACTATAACTAATTTAATACTATGTGTTTTACTGGATTTTAATAGCCAACCATCCTTGGGAACGGTTTTGATAATGGATTGATAACGGGGATAATGATCAAAATTCACTTAGTTGGCTGTTAAGACGGCGTAACAGGTTAAAATGACTCAGCGACTCGTCCGCAGGTGATAACGACCCTGAACCGCGTGATGAAGTGCAGCCACCGCGACTCGGTGGAGCTCGTGAGCCTCATCGACCGCGAGGGTCGCGCGCTCGTCAAGTGCAACTCCTTCCAGCTCTGCGACAAGCTCAAGACCGACATCGAGATGTGAGCCTCCGTCGTATACTTAGCTCGCTGGACACCCACCTGGCGTGTGGTGGTGAGTGGTCACCTCTGCTGCCAACCGAGGGCCTTAGATTGTTATGTCTCTTGTGCCTTTCAACATCTCACTCATCTCTCACATAAATATATGACGGATGAGTGACTTCTACAAAAGACTCCACAACCAGTAGGACAGGGATAATTTTTAATTCCCAAAGCGTACTTTCTATTTTTAGGCAAGTGAATTCTCCACTAAAATTCAGCACTACTTTTTTAAGTTTCTTATTTTTAAAAACAAGTACCTCGATGGTGGAATATGTTTATTTAAGGCAAGCATGTTGCCGATATTCACATTAGCATCTGCATATGCAATTATGAATTGTTATTTTCGACTCGTAATTAAAAAATATATATAATTAGGTACCTCAGTGTTCTCTAACACAACATAACAACAGCACCTACAGCGCAGATGTCAACTTTAAAATGACCCACTGTCAAAGATCATGCATTCGCACCACCCCTGATTAAAAGTCGTTAAGATATGAGATCACCCCGACTCGCGTGCGAGTCGCGTGGTGTGTGAGTCCGTTTGCACTCAGCCGGCGTGCGATGTTCGAAAGGTTCACGTCGCGGCACGGGCCGGCGCTCAAGGTGCTGGTGATGCACGCGCACGTCGTCGCGCACCAGATCTTTGCCATGAAGCTGCTCACGTGGTGAGTTATATGATTTTATCTATTAGCATTTTTTTTAGCATTAGCAGCCCGTAAACGTCCCACTGCTGGGATAAAGGCCTCCTCTCCCTTTGAGGAGAAGGTTTGGAGCATATTCCACCACGGTGCTCCAATGCGGGTTGGCGGAATACACATGTGGCAGAATTTCGTTGAAATTAGACACATGCAGGTTTCCTCACGTTGTTTTCCTTCACCGCCGAGCACGAGATGAATTATAAACACAAATTAAGCACATGAAATTTCAGTGGTGCGTGCCTGGGTTTGAACCCGAAATCATCGGTTAAGATGCACGCGTTCTAACCACTGGGCCATCTCGGCTCATTTTTATCTATACACCTCGTTTATGTATTCTTGAGTACACAATTCCACAGTTGGATCCGATGGAATTAACTGAATCGATAATGCCGCAATCGGTACAAATTAAGTATAAAAAAAAAACGATATATACCTATAAAAGTTTTAGTAGCATATATTACAAGCGTAAATAACGAGGCCGGCTCTCGCCGTCGACAGGTTGCAAAACTTCGTGAGTCAGGAGCAGAGCCTGCGGCTGGCGGTGAGCCAGGTGGCGCTGGCGGACGATTCGGCGCCGGCGGGCTGGGCGCCGGCGGGCGGCGGCGCGGGCGTGGCGGCGGGCGTCATGCAGAACGACTGCCGCATGTGGAAGGCGGCGCGCACGGCCTGGCACCGCCTGCTCATCGCCACCACGCTCATGGACTACTCCACCAAGCGCGCCATGGCCATCCTCTTCACTAAGAACTACGGTCGGTTTGAGATATCTGTACTCATATTATAAGTGCGAAAGTTACTCCGTCTGTCCGTTACACTTTTACGGCCAAACTACTGAACCGAATGTGATGAGATTTAGTATGAATCAAGCTTGAACTCTCAGGAAGAACATTGGCTACTTTTTTGTCTTGGTTGGCATGACGACCAAGCCCTAAATCACGACAACTAGTATTATTTATGGTCGCAATCTCAGATTTCCAAGGTGGGTTCAGCAGAATAGGATAGAGCTTCCTCCTTTTTTATTTTGATGCAGGGAAAATCTTTAAAAGATCCCCTGGCCTCATGAGGACCGGGCTACGTGGGATTTTTGCCCACTAAAACTCCGGCGATGGCCGCCCCACGAAGGGATCTACGAGGGTGAGAGATCGTTTTCAAAAACGCATCAGCTGCCCTTTCCCATGTCGTGCTTCGGTCTTTGCATGGCAGAGCTTGTCTCGAGAAAAAGGCAGGGTGGAATAGCACTACTTTATCCCAATCCGTAGTAGTCGTAAGATCTGACTAAGGAAATTTTGTTAAGCATATCCAGCTCGTAAGCCGTCTATCAATTTTATAGGGACGGGGAAAAAACCCTATCATTCCAAAAAGGGCTGGAGTCAGTAATATGACTGGCCGTAGAAGTCTGCCCAATCCTGATTTAGCACTGCATCGACCAAATTGGCAAATTATGACAATTCTATATTTTCTATGAGTTTTTCATCTGAAGTTTTTTTATATTAAAAATCGTAAATATGAGTTCTCATCTTATCAAATTAACTGAATTGAAATGTCAGTCGAGTATCTCAATGGGATTAACCGATCGGTTGTGCACAGGGTCGATCCTGAAGGACTTCATCCGCGACGACCACGACCACTCGTTCTCGATCTCGTCGCTGTCGGTGCAGCTGTACACCACGCCCACGCTGGCGCACCACCTCATCGCCAAGCACGACGCGCTCTTCGTCGTCATGAACACCTTCGTCAGCGAGTGCACGAGACGCTGCAACGCAGAGGTGAGCGACATCGTGATATGACTTTACCCTACCTAAATATCTATAAACTTTAAACCACTAGAAAGACGACCACATCTGTGATCGGCATCACAAGCTTACATTTAAATTTAACCGCGTGGATGCGATGTGTGTCACAATTAAATGTGCGAACTTTTACAATGATAGCAAGAAAAATCCAGTGATGTTATGTTCACCTACATACCAAAATAGCAAAGCTAAATGGATCAAAATTGTATCATAGAATTATATTTTGATTGTATTAATTTTTCAGGGTCGCCTGGAATTCGACAGGAACCATATATCTACTGGATTCAAGCGCGCTCAGTTCATACTCTACGACGTAAAGTACCTGTTGGGTTCCGTTCCCACCGTGTTCGATGAAGATTTAAGGAAAGGCTTCCTGCATGGTTTGTCGCTGATGCTTAACTTACTCGTGATGATGCAGGGAATGGATTCTGTAGTGAGACAAGTGAGTGGGATATTATTTCCAAAGTTTATCGGTATGTAAGAAAGCCATCTCGTTGATACATTTTTTTTTTCGATGATCCTTTCATATTAGAGATTTACAAACATTTCGAACATTCATTACACGTGTTCGTTGACTGTCCAAAAACTACCACCCGTTCGGAAAGAGATACCTATGAATTGAGAAGTACTCATAGCGATAGATTGTACTAGGGAGGTTTCTGTCGACAGGTCGGCCAGCACATGGAGTACGAGCCCGAGTGGGAGTCCGCCTTCAATCTGCACGTGAAGCTGGCGCACAGCATCACGTTAGCGCTGGAGTGGTGCAGCGCAGAGCGGACGCTCGCCGCCACCGCCTACCGCATGGCGCTGCGCAGACACGCCGACACCTGCGCCGCGCACGCGCACGAGCTGCGCGGTCAGTACGCACGTGCTCGCTCGACACGTGGGCCTTACCGCCGACGCATATAGATGCGCTCTGAAAGCGATACGGGTGTCCGTATGCAAATAAATATTTACACAAAAGTTAAATTTTGGACATAAAAGTAACACGGTACATGCAAATGTATCTATTTAACAAAAAATGTTTTACTATTTCAATTTTAATGTAACAAAAAGGGACAGATGCGAATATATCTCGATAATGCTTTAATTGTTTTGTTACTAAATGTCTAGTTAGCTGCAAATTTTAATATGTAAGGGGCGTTACAGAACTGAGCAACCAGAGCGCGTTCGTGATCCCGTACGACGTGTCGAAGGAGCCGGTGTCGGTGCACCGGCCGCTGTCCCGGTTCCTGGCCGGTCTGCATCTGCAACTGCACCGCCACGGGCTCGCCTATCACAGCCGCGAGTTCGACCGACCGGACTCGCCCAAACCGACGCCGGAGGAGCTCATCGGTTAGTCTCTGCTTCGTTTATTTACTCGAATTATATTGAATATTTTGGACCCCTTTAGGGTTGTTTATTGCGATATAAGTCTTTTGATATATTTAAAATTGGGTATTAATTCATCAGAGCCAGTCCTGCGCACGATGTCGATGATCGCGCAGGTTCACGCTGGTATGTGGCGACGGAACGGATTCGCCTTGCTGAACCAGCTCTACTTCTATCACAACGTCAAGTGCAGAGCGGAGATGTTCGATCGTGATGTCGTTATGTTACAGGTGAGTGCGTGTTAATTTATGTACAAAACTAAAACTTTTTGATTGAAGAATAACATGATCTCCCGACTTTACTAACAAAGACATTTAAAAAAATACACCAAAATACCACTTTTGTACACAAACCTTATAAGATGTACTTATTTGAGTATGGTCTAAAGTATTTTTATTTTTTCAGATTGGTGCTTCCTTAATTGAAAGCAATGAATTTATAATTCACGTTTTAAACAAATTCAACCTGCTGGACTGGGCTGCACCGGATTTCGAACAAAAGTCGATAGAGGATGACACCTTAAGACATACCATCAGCATGGTTGAGGAGTTCCTAAGGCTGCTTATTACAGGTAATAGGATAATAGCTTATTAAGGGTAAATACCACTAATCTCGAATCCGTGGGCATCGTAAGAAGCCAATAAAGATTTTTGTGCTAAGCTCATTCATCAATCCACCAGCTAAATGATTCTCAAGAGGGGTTGGTGTCAATTTGGCATGCTTTTATAAACATTGTACTGTTATAAACATTGCGCTGATTTGAAGTGAATATGGAACGAGAAAAAGCGAATAATAATTATAATAAGATATATGATTCAATTATAAAATATTTGATTTTGTAGCAAAGTGTTAAACAACCCTTTTATTTTCTTCACTTAAGTAGTATTGTTATTTATTTATGTCAAACCATTTAATGAATTTTAACTTTTTACAGTCGTTGGTTCCCGCTATATGCCAGGTGTGGGCGAGGTGACCAATGAAGATCGCACCAAGAAAGAGATCATACAGATGCTCTGCGTCAAGCCTATGCCGCACTCAGAACTCAATCGGTATTTGTATATTTTAATATTTATTTTATATTTAAAGTATTAGCACGTTTTGTTGTAAAAATAAAAGAAAATTATCGACGAATTGCTCATATTTATTAGTCAGCATCTATGTACGTCTACTCAATAACAATACAATTAATGTTAATTGCACAATATAAATCTGATCTATTTTTTCTCTGTCTGAGCCACTTGACGATACGTACCTTCTTGCATAGACAGAAATTTTAACCATTTTTACAATCGCTTACTTACTATTCAAACTGGGACTTTTTATTGCGGTTATAAGATGTATTTTACTTAATGGTAGATAAAAAAGTTCCTATTACTTGATACGAGTTCGTGTTTAATCTAGATCACTTCCCGAGGATCAACTACACGAGACGGGCCTCGAAGCTGTTATACACGAAGTAGCAGACTTTGTGAAACCGACCGGCGGTAACAACCGCGGCGTTTACAAATTAAAACCGCATCTCTACGACGAGTATGATACGTTCTTCTATCACTACACGCGAGAAGAACTTTCTCGAAGCGAGGAAGAACAAAGGAATAGACGGAAAGCCGCAGGTAATAATGATATATGGATAAAAACTGATCAATTCAATAGGTTGATGATATCTGTCGGGTGTAGCCAAATTTGCCTTGGTCAGTACAGCTAAAAGAGAATCGAATGCACGCGCACAAGCATATAAAAGCCGGGAAAAAATAGGAATGGTGATTACAATAAACAATAGTTAATTCAAAAAATAAACCATTAAACTTGTTAAAGAATTTCAAAATATAATCACGTCATTTCAAAATATTAGTTCATTATTTCTGTATATGTTTAAAATATAATTATTTGTGAAATTCCAGGTCTACCGGAATGCTGCCCGCCTCCGTCGCTGCCCAAGCTGTCGGCGCCCTTCCGCCTGCTCGCCAACCTGCTGCAGAGCGACGCCGCGCTGCACGTGCTGCGCTGCGTGCTGGAGCGAGCCCTCGACCTGCGGGCCAGGTCCTTCTCCGAGCCGCAAGTGCACAAGGTGACCGACCAGGCGTTCCGATATAGGCTACACACCCGTCGGACACCACGAGCCCGATTTTATTTTTAATTAAATAATAGAATATATTGAATAGTAATGTTGTCCTCGAGTTCCCATCTAACGGGGCGCGTCACGCATTGCTCTACAAAATCGAAAGCGACTAACATAGGTACTCCGTACCGCAGGCGCTGCACCTGATCGGCTACGCGCTGCGCGACGAGGAGAGCGGCCACTACGAGTTCCTGGCCTTCGCGGAGAGCGCGGCGCGCAGCGGGCTGCTGTCGCTGCTGCAGCGCCTCGCCGGCAGCCCGCGCGTGGACGCGCACCGCGCGCTCGCCCGCTGGCTGCTGCACCGCATGCGGTCCGTGCCCGCCCACCTGCGCCGCTTGTGGTGCCGGTCGCAACAGTGTCTGACGGTCTCGGTGTGAATGTCGTTTCAGATCCTTACTGGGGCAGGGAGATGAGAACCTGAGAGACATCGAAAACATGGAAACCGACCAGGAGGAGAAGCCGCCGTCCGATGAAACCGCGGGTATGGCTCGAGACTGATCGGTTCGTCGAAGCGATAGATTTATTTATTGTTATATATTTTTTTATTTAGATGCCGAGAAGGCCCGTCGTGCGAAGCTAGCCGCCGACAGACGCGTCAAGCTGATGGCGCAAATGAAGGCGCAGATGAATAAGTTCATATCTAACAACGCTACGCTTTTCCAGGAAACCACGACTGAGGTGATTTAACTACTATTAACGTGCCTAATTCACATTGTTGAAATTTTGGAATTATATAGATAGCATTAGCAGTCTGTAAATTTACCCACTGCTGGGCTAAAGGCCTCCTCTCCCTTTGAGGAGAAGGTTTGGAGCATATTCCACCAAGCTGCTCCAATGCGGGTTGGCGGAATACACATGTGGCAGAATTTCGTTGAAATTAGACACATGCAGGTTTCCTCACGATGTTTTCCTTCACCGCCGAGCACGAGATGAATTATAAACACAAATTAAGCACATGAAAATTCAGTGGTGCCTGGGTTTGCCGAAATCATCGGTTAAGATACAGGCGTTCTAACCACTGGGCCATCTCGGTTCTCTATATAGATAGGAAAGACTTAAAAAAAATAAGTTAGATAGGCCTATAGATAAATATTATGTATAGGCTGTAAAAGTATTTACTCCAGTTTCCAGTGTAAATTTAAGATAATTGTATATCTTGAAAATACTGTTTCCTAGTGTTATATTTTGCCTCTGAAGATTCAAATGAAGCCTTACTTGAAAATTAAGTCTGTTTTCGGATATACAATAAATTTAAAAAGTCTAATGCGTACTAGTGTACCTGAATACTTTTTCAGGTACACTAGTATGTCTAAATATTCTAAATGCTTTTACTATTTAAGGTTACAGAAGAAGAGGAAAAGCAGGACTTGCTGCCGCTGTACCGCGGGGCGGCGCTCGGCGTGTGGGGGGGCGGCGTCAGCGAGCCGCCCCGCGTGTGCATCATGTGTCAGGAGCAGGTAAGCAAGCTTGAATTTTAACGAAAACCTACTTATATTGTTATTTTATATTAATTTCTAGCCTATTCCAAATCTTATGGTATTCACTCATTGGAATAGTGTAGGAATAGTGTAGTAGTAATATAATACCTTGAAATAGTGTTTCATTATCAATAAATGTATATTAATCAATCTCTATCAGAGATATTACCAAATTGCATAGAATACGTAAAACTAAAGTTTGTTTATCTTTACTCTATCTTCGATCGGAATAGGCTACAGATAAAAACTGCTTTTGAATCACCGTGAAAGTGAATTCAATTTAATAATATTGCCCCCGATACGAAGTATACTCCTCGACTTCAACCAAAGCCCCTCTAGCTCCAAACGTCACTCATACAATCATACAGTCAAGCAAACAGGGGTAACGCGTCGGCCTCTCGGCTCCACACTATATTCGAGCGTTGCCCAGGCTCGCGTGGAGGCCATGTCGGAGCCGCTGGTGCTGGTGGCCTTCGCGCAGCACTCGAGCGTCCTCAACCGCAAGGGCGCGGGCGCGGGCGGCGCGGACGCGGCGTGGCGCAGCGCGTGGCCGCCCGCCGGCCTGGGCGCGCAGCCGCACGTGTCGTGCTGCGGACACGCGCTGCACGCGCGCTGCTGGCGCAAGTACGTCGACGGCGTGCTCGACAAGGAGAAGCTGCGGTGAGTGCCTCCTGCTCCTGGCGGGATGTGAGTTGCGGTCGAAACTCTCTGTGAACTAATTCATGAAAAAATACTTGAGGTGCCGTTATGTCCAAATGTCAGCAAAAAAGGATCATGGAAAATAATGCCTTATAGTAATCGAATGTGATGACGTCAAATTTTAATCTACGATTTCATTTGTACCATCGACATTGGAAAATTTATTTATACATTGGTTGTTACCTATTTTAAAGTATTTCCCGCCGCAGACCGTACCGCATCCGACAGCCGGCCGCGTTCGACGTGGAGAAGAAGGAGTACCTGTGCCCGCTGTGCGAGCGGCTGTGCAACACGGCGCTGCCGCTGCTGCCGGCGCCGGCGCTGCCCGCGCGGCCGCCGCCGCCGCTGTGCGAGCACGTATTCAGCGACGCCTCCGAGCTCATCCTCAAACTTAAGCACCAGGTAATAATAGCCGCCAATAAGCCGTACGACACCTACTAATTACACATGTTGACTTAACGAGTACTCCTAATTATTATAGTATTTGTTGACGTTTTTTTGTAATTATATAAAGTTTAAACCAGAGATAGTGCATAAAACGGTATCTTTTCTTATCTTTTATATCGATAAATATCCAATATCCCATTACGGCTATTCCTACTACAGACTAACGTAGAATATGTCCATATTCTATTATCTGTTTGTTTATGTGGTCCTGTATTGTAGTAAGTTCTTAATCCAAATGTCTATGGCCTTAGAAGCTAGCAATTAGAATAACGGGGCGTCCAGCATATATTCCGTTAGTCTAACGTCTGTTCGCGTCGAGCTCGTGTAACGCAATGGGCCCGCAGGTGTGCTCCGAATCTGTGCATCTGTGCACGGAGTACTGCGAGGACATGCACTGCACGGCGCGCGCACGCAGCGTGGGCGCCGTGTCGTCCGACATGGAGGACGAGTCCGCCGACGAGACCGAGGTGTACGTGTCCACGCACGCGGAGAACCTGCTGCCCGCCGAGTTCCTCACGCACTTCGACTGCGACCTGCCCGAGTACAACGAGACCACCAAGATGCTCGTCGAGGATTTCGCTAAGGTGACATTCGCGTTCAACTCGTTTCTGCAAATCGACAACGATTTTCTTACAAAAAAAAGCAATATGTACGACTCAACATTTTCGTTTACAGATGCTTCCGGGAATTTGTGGTCTAACAGAATCGGGTGGCATGGTGTCCGTTGCTGCTCTGTACCGAGCCACATCTTATACCATCATAAGCACAGATGCGGTTCTCCAAGCAGAGAGTCGGCCCCTTCTCGGCGATCTGCCTTCGAGACATCGAGATGCTTTACAAGCACTCATACGTCTAGCTGCGGTTGTCCCGACGATTTGGTCTTCACCTAAGCACATCTCCCACCATGCCTTGAGCACTTTGAGCACTCTAGAAAAAACATCCCCCCTTACACATCAAGTGTTCGGTACTCTAGTCGCCTTAGTCCTCACCGCTCCCTCATTATTCTGCAAAACATCAGGCCCCGCCCGTCCGACACACTTAGCGAGACAAATAACCCTAGAGGCGTTCAGAGCGACGCTGACCAGAGCCCTGATAGCTACCGACGTCACTTCCTGCACCAGCGAAACCATGGACGGCACGGAACCGACCAGAAAACCAGACTTAGAAAATTTATTGTCATTTATGAAGGAATTGCGGAGAGGGAAACTCGAAATTGAAAAATTAAGTCCGAACGAAGTCTGGGAATGTATAAAAAAACAGTGCCATAACTTCTTGAGATGCTGCTGTCTATTCTACCACTTTTTGAGCGATATCCAACCTCCCTCTGAACTGACCGTAGTGGGCGGAGATACCTGGGAGACAATGTGCGGATACTTAGACCTGCCAAGCACGTTCCGAGACCTAATCGATAATCTCTTAGCCAGAAAGAAGGCCCTCGCCTGGTCGGAGCTATCGACCGACTGGTTCAACGGCGATCTATCTCCAAAAATAGTACTCGAACCCGAGGAACCTCCGCGATTGATCACGCTGCCCGACGACTTCTCGGAGCTAATGAACGTGGTCTCCGAGTTCTCGTGCCCGAATTCGGAGCGGGAGGACAGCAAGAACCCGACGATGTGCCTCGTCTGCGGCCAGATCCTGTGCTCGCAGAGCTACTGCTGCCAGGTCGAGATACGCAAGGTAACCCGCGGCCCCGCACAGTGCCCGCACTGCGCGAGCGGCCGCTGACGCCCCCGTGTCCACAGAGCGGGCGCGGCAACGGCACGGAGCTGGTGGGCGCGGTGGTGGCGCACGCGCTGTGGTGCGGCGCGGGCGCCGGCGCCTTCCTGCGCGTGCGCGAGTGCGAGCTGCTGCTGCTGGCGGCGCCGGCGCGGGGCGCCATGCTGCCGGCGCCCTACCTCGACACCTACGGCGAGACCGACCAGGTGCTGTACCGTCGGTCGCTGTCTTTGCCGAGTTTTGGCACCACTATAACGATCACTTTGATATTGCAGGGCCTCCGTCGCGGGAATCCGCTCCATCTCTGCCCCGAACGCTACGAGCATCTCCGCATGTTGTGGCTGAGTCACGGCATACACGAGAGGATCGCCCGAGGACTCGACACGAACATGCTGGTCACCACCACCTGGCAAAACATGTGAAAATGTGACGCCCACTCGGCATCATGTGCAGTCGCGACTTGAGGCGATAGCGGGTGCGAGCTCGTAGCGTCAAAGGCGCAACTTTAAGATTATGCAGAGAATTGATTTCGAAAGATATATCTATTTGATATCTGGAAAAGGCCGGCACCTTGCTTCGAAAGGCGCATCGAATCGGTTTTTCTTCTCTTAATTTTGGACGTAGTTACGGAAATAATAACTAACCATTTTGGTTAAAATGTCAAAATGGTTGTAATGTATGTTACAGAATTACTCAAAAAAATGTCGGTCGCTTTAGCTTTTGTAAGCATATTTGTATTGGCTTACAAATGATTCATTTTATTTTATGTTAGTAATAAAAAAGAAACAAGTTTTAATGTTTGGTTTCCGAAACTGCGTCCAGTTTTATCAGAAGTATTTCTTTATTTTAACGTTTTTATAGAACATTTTAATTGTGTGGTTTCGTATGGAAATATTACCTTCCAATATAAAACCGCATCTATTGTCCCCAGTTAAAAAATAAACAATATAATATGTATCGTAAAAGATCTCTCATTATTACCAAATAGTTAAATATAAATTTCACGATTACGATTACGACTACGATTGAACTGTGATAAGCCGAGATTGGCTTTTAACATATGCACGCACGTGCGTACTCATATTGATAATTTTTCAAAGGGTTAGTTTGTAGATCTTTATAGTAATAATTTATTTTTAAGTCCGGATCTAAATTGTGTTATTATAAATACGTAATACGACTTCTGGTCTCGTTTCATACTAGCTAATTGTAGAAACAGTGTTTTAAGAACACAGTATAGAATTAGATCGGATGATGCTTGAAATTAATTAAAAACATTTCATTTTAAAACTATATATTTTGGTGTAAAACGTGAGATTTTAAAATTCATTCGTTGCCTACTTGTTTAAGATATCGTTGTTGCACAGAGGATAAATAATAATTAGCTATAAAATATTTAATATAGTTTCAAAAATGCTTATAATTCGATATTATACTTTGTCTTGATATGCGGTAAGAATTATATCGAAATATGTACAAGGGTCGTTAATCCCTGAGGTCATTACTTAGACAAAAAGCTCTCGAAAAAATTATGACAAATTAAAATTTTGATTTAACGTATTTATTAAATGTTTGTTAATTGTATAAAAATATTGATGATGATTTTGATTGATTAATAATACAAAAACCCTCTAACCCTTTTAAAATAAATTGTTTTCTTTTAAAGTAAATCTTGTTTGTAATAAATCATATAAAATTGTTGTGTGTAGAGCCCTAGCCCTAGCCGAGGGCTCCCATTAAATTTGTGTATTCGCACAAATTACTTTGTTGGTATAAAAGTCGTGTTTAAAAATGTAACATTGAATTTGTATGTTCGTGTTTGCAAATAAATTAATTGCTTCATTTATTTTTGAATTTGTTTTAAATATATCATATTATTTCACATCTTGACATTGAATGTATATAAGTTATTTATAATTTCCGAAATTTCTAAATAAAACTAAAAATAATAATTATTTATTTACATTGTTTTATTAATATAAAAAATATATAACAAAATAGGTATCCTGTGAAATTATTATTCCAAAAATCTTTGAATATATTTTGAAAAACAGTGATTGTAAAAACATAGTTTATTATTCGCAAAAAGAAAAATATATAAGACATTTCTTTGTCGATATACATATTTTTATAATTATCAAAAAAATTGGTCGTTAAATGAAATCTTTTGTTATACTTGATTTTAATTGTATATACATATAATTTTTATTGTGTTCGTGCAATAAAGAACCTAACTTTATTTTTGTGTGATTTCTAATGTAGCTAGTTAAATAGAATAGTCCTTTAAATATAACATTTATCATCGCTGAACGGTTGTACAAAGATAACACCAATTAAATCTTATTGTCTATTACATAAGTGTAATTTTCTTTTAACTTGCCGTTATTGCCTTGTAGTGAATTATTTGCACGTTAATTAAAGTTTTGTATAAAGACTCGGTTACTAAAACTGTAGTCACATTATGTAATATAATTTCATTTATCAATTCACTTGAAATATTAGTTTAATGACTTTTATTTGTGCCAACAATTTCCTTTAACACTTGAATATTTAAATTTTTCAAACACGACAGGCGGCTTTTGCGGACTAATAAAATTTCTTGTGTAATACATGAAATGGGGAAATATATCCTTTATTATGTAATTAATTTTGAAGACGTTGATTAGTCTTCACATTAAAGTTATTAAATACGTTATAAATAATTTATTTCTATTATCTTATAAATAATAGGGTACCTAATGAGGTTGATCGTAATATAACTTATGAAGAGTTTGTATTAAAAGGTTAAAAGCCCAAAATGTTTAAATGTCAAACTTATAAAATAAAAATTCCTAAAATCTTACACTGAGTTTATTTTATAATATCTCCTTTATACCTAAAATTACCAATCTTGTTTTATTTAAATTAAAAAAAAAAATGAACAATATTATTAATGAAAAAAAAATTCGAATGACCCCGACGTGATTTGAACACGCAACCTTCTGATCTGGAGTCAGACGCGCTACCGTTGCGCCACGGAGTCGATATTAACTGCTTCGAATTTAGTAAATTCATACATTTAAATTTGTGTTTCTTAAATCAAATTTTTAACGAATTTATAATAAACATATTGTATTCACAAAAATAAATTCTATAAAAATGTGGTGTTTTCAATAAATATTTTTTTTTAAATATTAGACTATAACGAGGATACATTGTTTGCTTTTTGCGGATTCAGTCAAATGATAATGTAATTTTTACATAAAGCTGACAAATACCTTTTCTATTTAGCTTAGAACGACCTGTCTACCTACTAGATTAACTTTTTTTATAATATGTAGGCGGCCATGCAAATGGTACACCTGATGGTATGTTGTTACCACATGTTATATTGGCGCAAAATATTAACTACTCCTTACATCAAACCAATGCGCCTCCAACCTTGGAAGCTAAGATGTTATGTCTCTTGTGCCAGTTGTTACTCTTAAGGGGACTACATGAGCTAAATGCAAGTTTTATAATGCAAAAAAGTATATGATCCAATGCAGTAAACCAAATGAAAAAAATATATGATAATCTTCAGGATACATGCTAAGTATTTGTTATTTTGAAAACATGATGTAATTAATTTGGTACGATAGAAAAAAATCACAAAGTTACCTCTAAAAAGATCTTTTAATCAATAATAACGATACTTATATACGTTCCATAATTCTGGTTTTTTGTCAGATTATTCTACAAGCAATATACTATTTAACCTCGGTTTCACTTTTTTAGTAAAATCAATAGATTTTTTTTAAATCCGATATTCTTATTTTCGAACAAAATGCGTACGGATGTGTGCGTAAACGCCGTGTACAGACAATGCCGGCCGAGGCCTGATGCTATACAGACGTGTCGATCTTTTCGCCGCATCATTCATTACGTTACGAGATATTTTTTTGTAATTTTAATTGTAAATTCATTGTTTCATGTTTTCTTATAATAAATTTTATTCTTTCTTGTAAATAAATATATTAAGTTAAAATAGTGTAGTAGTAATTAGGCATTTGATTTTTAATAATATTTTTTGTTATAAATTTTAATTGTGTAAATATGGGAAATAAAGTGAAACGCGTGAGGAAAACTAAAAAACGTTTATATAAATCAAGCGCCGAACATACATATGAACGATATTAAAAGGTAAGAGTATTTAATTAGTAAACATATTTTTTTTTTATAAATTTTGAATATTGAAAACATCTATTAGAAAAATGTGCAATCAGTTCGCATATAATCAGATTTTTCGAGCAATTCTTAATAATTACGATAGAGTATTTGGTCAAAGGAAGGAAAATATCAATTGACTTTCATGGGGATCAAGTGACTACATTCGATCCCCATGAACTCGAAGCATTTTTTTTTTCATTATAACTACTATGACATATTAAGATACATATTTTTTAAATACATAATTTTATAATTAATAAAAATGTAATTACTAACATATATTTATTTTTTACAGAATAAAGAAAGTCGAAAACAATAACACGGAAGCTATTTATATTGCGTAAGAGTTTAATTTTATCGATTGTTTATAATAAGAATTAAAGTTATGTATGAACTAATTTTAATAATAATAAAAAAAAGTAAAGTCGTAACAAAAAAAATTTAATTGTTGTGAACCAGAGAACTAGAATATTTAGAAGTGTCATTTGTACGTAATTCATAAATTTAAATTTTTTTGTAACGTCCGCCATATTGGATTGAATATAGCAGCAATTCATGAATCGTGCATTGTCATCGAGATTAAATATGTGTGCCAACTTTTAGCTGAAAGTGGGTGTAATATTTATTCCAAGATTCCAGGACATATGTAATAACATTAATACATACAAGTGAAATTAAATAAAAATTTTTTAAAAAAAATTAACACTAAATGTTTTTTTTTTTGTAGTACTAAATATAAATAAAAATATTTTAAGTTTAATTAAATCAGTTTTATTTTTTAATCATTTTCGAATAACAGTCAAAAGCAATACAAATAATTCTAATATCCTATCTATTTTTATGAGATTTATGATTAAACCTATTATGATTAACCTTTCATTCATCAATGATTCAACCAAACCGAATTGACAACTTTTTTTTTAGTAAATATTTAGATTTTTTTTTTTTTAATTTAATATATATTTTTTCTTTATGAACCAATATTAATAAAACGAATAAATACTACGCTATATCTTACCCCACGGTCACTACACTACAGATTTCGAACACTTACGATTTTATTATATAAATAGATCATTAAACTTTTATAAAATGTTAAAAATTGGTATGTTTCAATATTTAGTATAAGAACTAATTGTGGTATAATAATATAAATAATAGAAAAAAAGGTTAAAACTAACTGTCTATTTTATTGTATACAAAATATAAATAAAAATATTGTAAGTTTAATTGAATCAGTTTTATTTCATAATCATTTGTTAACTAACATCGAAAGAAATAAAAATAATTCTGTTGTCCTATCTATTTTTATGAGATTTATGATTGATCTTACGTCGCTCGGTTTGGCGCCATCTATTAGAATATTTGGGCGTAATCTCGTTACCTCGCTTAACCCTTAGTACACGGGCTTGCCGTTTTTGTCGATTTTGTAAGTGTGTGCGTGCGATTCTCAAGGGCACTTAGCTCTTGTAGTCCTCTTAAGTAATGCTGCTTGCCGGTAAATTGCCGTATAGTCAGTAAATTTTGCTCTAGCTATGTGCATACGTATGTAAAAATAAGCAGATTCGTCAGGATTGACTCCTTGAACTATTGTCGAACCGACTTCACTCCTAGCACAAGGTTAAAGCTTTTAGGAGGGGGACATTTAGGACCAATATTAATTACCTGGATAAAGGCATTTCTGCTATTGGAATAATTATTCCCTTGAAAATGCTATTGTCTTTCTTTTTTTAAAACGCAAGTTTGTGTGGAATAAAATACGTGCCAAAGTGTGTGCCTCGTTGACGTCAAAGCCTCCAAGCGCATGAAGCGATTTCTCAATTGTTTTTTATTTACCTAGTACCTTAATGTAAATGTTTGTTAGCTATATCTGTTCAGTTGTTTCAAAATTATATCTTGATCAAAATCTTTTCTTTGTCGGTACATAGTGATTATAAATTAATTCACGTAGGAATAAAAGCTTTTATTTTGATTTTAATAATCTCAATAATAGCATGAATCTTTCTTTTGTCTATGCTTAAATAAATATGTTATGGTTTATATATTTTTTTTAAATAATTTATAATTGTAAGGTTGAAATCTTAAATGTATTATTTTTATGTCAAATACTACTTTAAATTAATATTTCATTAAAGTAGTATTAATTAGCTCTAAAAAGGTTTTATATTAAATAAAATTCTTAAATGAAACAAGGATTCGTAACAATTTATTCTTTCAAAATGTAATCTCATAACTTAATTATACTTAAAATAGGTATTTCTTACATCGCAAGTTTTAAACAAGAATGCTCTTTGATTTTACATGCTAGTTTCTTAAATTATTATTAATACAATGTATCTAGCTGCCTGACTTGAAAAAATGGATTCGTTTTAAAAGTAATCACACATACAGTAGACGAAATAAACCGAGATCAATACAGTAATAGGCATCTATTGAACATCCAAATCTGAGATCGATTATTTTATTTTTTTTTAAATAATTTGCTTACCACAAAATTATTTTTATTAGCTTCACACTTACAAAGACCACCTTACATTAAATATAAAATATAATTTAAAACATTATAATATGAAACTTACTTAATAATCTTAAATTAAATTGATTTATATTATTATGGAAAATCGTTTTAAAACAAATCAAGTTTATACATAAAATAATATTTATACCATATGAAGTGAATATTTTCTTACAAAACAAACGCTAAATCACCATTTATTGATTCCAGTCACATAAAGGATAGTCTATACTTTTAGGCATATCAAAACAAAATGCAGAAATTAATGCAAATCAGTTGCTTTTTAATATACATCATAGTATATATTGTTTTATTCGTGACATGACGTTTCGCGTGACAATTCGTTACATTTAGGAACCGGACACAAATTGGCCAGACAGAAATTATCTGGGAGTGTTTGCGCGGGAATTTCTTTGAAACTGAAGTGCGGTCGATAAAATAAACAGTTATCAGAGTATCGAATTTAGTAAGCAGGATTTTAAACATCGTTACAATATATAGAAATCTAAACAATAGTTATAATCATAAATTTTGATCAAATTTAATTTTAAAACTTCACTTTTTACAATTACTAACAATTTCGTTAACACAAATTGTCGTTACATTATATTCTAAAATACTAAAAATTTGTTATCTACTTGGTTCACCTACAAATGTATAAAATTGGCACATTATCTATAGCGGTACATTTATACGAATATAATAAATTATACAATATAAACAAATATCGCAGACCGCAGTGTCAGTATTAAACATTTGCTGCCCGAAGGGTATATATAGAGTTGGTACAAGAGGGATATCTAGATCAACAATATTTGTTCTCAGACGGCGCAATATCTGCCAAAATTTTTCGTACGTATCTATTATAAATGGGTGAAAATATTGTTAAAAACATGTTTGCCGTATCGATGATACGCACGAACGAAACATCACTACGGCTTTCCGAAGTGCAAATTGCAATAAAACGCTTCCTTAATCCACGGGCAGCAATCGTTTAACACTATTGCAGGTATTCATATACATTTAATTTATTAATAATTATAATATTGCATAGACGCATTGCATACAAATGTTTGTCACAAGCGTCGACAACTATAATGTTGGCAATATGCTGTGAAGAGAAAAAAAGATGTAGAAGTGAGAAAACCTATTCAAAAAAAGAAATACAGTTAAATGTAGAAATATTTCAAACACAATTTCCAAAATAAATTAAAATATGAATGACAAGAGTTGTGATTGTAAAATGTGTATCTAAACAATTTAAAAAAATATCTGAATAATGACAACGAACAGTGGAAGATTAAATTCCAAGTTCTCCTAATAAGTCTATCTTATTTTATTTGACACTTCAATATACGTCCTAGATTTTACTTAATTGTTAATAATTCGTAAGACTTGTATTTCATTTCTTTGTCATGAATACACAAAAAATATCCGACTTTGAAGTAGCAGATACAAGATCAACGTTAAACAACTATTCTCGTACACTACGATACTATATATTCGGACTTTAAGATATCTTAGTCCGACGATTTAAGAGTTGCAATTGTTTGATAGCCTCGACCGTCTCGAGGGTTTAGTGGCTAACTTATAAATCAGGTCTGTAGATCCCGAGGGATTTAAAATCCAAGTCAGGCCCATAAAATGATATCGGGTTTATATTCCAAAAAAACGAACAGCAGCCCAAACATTGGCTGTTAGTAAAACCGCATTCATACCCGAACAGAATATATAAAATGGATAAAAATATACCTTCAAATATTTTAATTACTAATTATTATCAGCTATTTACAATAATGGAAACTTGAGTTGTGTCCATTAAATTAACTTGCACTGGCTTATTATTTAAAAAAAAAAAGATTAATATAAGGTGTTAAAGTCTTACGTAAGCAGTTTTCGGGGGGAAGAAGGTTCATATTTTGCTTACTTGTCACTCATATTAGCAACGAGGAAATATCTCTTGTAACATAGCATAATTATATAATAATTAACCGTTATAAGCAAAGTATATATACATGTTATGACGGCTATCGATATTCCTTCATTTTTAATTAGGAAGAAAACATGATCGGTAAAAAATTTCGGAATTTATATTATTTGCAAATTTTACGTTTTAACATTTTTTTAAACATAAACACGTACGAAGTATAAAATCACCGATAATTGCATACGAAATACTTGAACACAGGATGTATGTTAAAGTACATACATTCAGACATTTGAATGAATTATTTCTATTATAATAATTACAGTATGATAAATTCAACAAATTAATACATTACTTAAATAGGGATCTTAAATACGTGCTCAAAATAATTATACTAAGCTCCGAATATTAAAACAAATGACAAGATGTTGGAACGTTTTTGATATATAGTCTATTCCAACCACAAGAGGACAAGGCCAAACAAACATATTGAATTGACGCTGTATCTTTGGTTTAGATCTTGTATGATATTCATTATGAATTTTCAAAAAAATGGCGCGAAGCTATCATCGCTACTTTGGAAGTAAAGTGGATCTAAGTAGTTAAGTGATTATTAATCAAAATTTGTTAGTTTGATCTCGCATGCAATACTTTATCTAAGGTTTGTCTTTGTTCATCCCTTTTTCGATTGGAAAAGATTATAATTATAACGTTATAAGTGTTCCAATTGTTCATAAGCAATGTTTTTAAGAAATTACAAAAACATACTAATCTAAAATCATATTAATGTATTCCAGTTTCAAGAAGTCTTTCATGCAAATTAAATTTTATATTACGATTGGAACTTAATACCTAATAAAAATAGAGCAATAAAGTCTATGACCCGGTGCTAGAAGGGCAAAAGAACATTTTTGAGTATAATGTAAACTAATTTTACTATTTGCCAAATAATTTAAAATATATATATATATACGTAAGGATTGACTCTTTCAGTACCGAGCCACAGAATTATAAGTGTAATCTCATGTGTTTAAATAAAGATGGGAATGTGAAATGATTACAAGTAAATGACGTCAGCATTTGACCCAATATGGCGGGTAACATTTTAAGATTTTGAAGAAGATAAAATGAATGATTGTTATAGTATATTTTAATATTATCAATGCATTTTTTGGATAAATTTGTTTTGGTTCGTTAGTTTATTTAATATATAATATTTACCAAACTATTTTATCCCTAGCAACCTACAGAACGTCACTTTGACGGACTCTCAAAAATTTTTATGCTATTAAAAGGTCTTCAAATCCACAGCCTTTTGTCCTTAGTACTTATAATTAAGATGGAATATTGATTATTTAAATAAATTCACCGCTGGAATTTATATTTAAATTTGACAGTGGTTAGTTATGGTAGGTATTATTCAATTTGGGGTTCAGTGAGGATGACTGTCGGGTGCATAACTATTAATAAATACTAATATATTTTACTCGCACTTATTTGTTTATATAACAAATTAAAGCACAAATTCAAAAATAATACTACATAAAGAACCTACGAATTCTAACGACTTTGAAATTTTTCATGCCTTATACTTAAAGAAGTTCAATCACTATCAATAGAACATTCTGGTTCTACTGAGTGATACATTTGCATCCAATAATGAATATTGGCAGATATCGACACAGAAACGTTAAAACCAATGGAAGATTTTAATTCTGCTGTGGTATACATTTTGCATCAAAGATGTGTTGTCATGGTCAAGATCTTTGACTAGTTTTATTAAATACTATTGAAACTAGTGAATGATCTTAATTACAACAGGCGCTAGATGTCTGTTCCAGCTATCTTCCACTCCAAAATATGATTTAGAACTGGAGCGCCTCATTGTTTGGCCGCCCTGTACCATGGATTAAGACGGGCTTGCGAACGACTCAACAGTCATCGAGACAACATTAAACTTCTTAGTTTTATAGATGCTGAGATTTTACTTGTACCGTTAAGGTTCAAATGGAGAGTTCGAACATTTGTAATACCGTTTATGTTAAACACGGTATTATATACACGACATCATTGTACCGATCTTGAGAAAAAACAAAGTGAATGCAAACAATACGAACGTCATCCTCAAACTTAAGAGAGAAAGAGATTGAGTTCTTCTATTGAAGACTACCGTGACGTCTGTTACATCAGTTTCCTAAAATCCATACGTAAAAAATTTATCCCGATCGAAGACAGTAAATTTTAATTTATATGTTTCATATATATTGAGTTTGCACTTGGCGCAAGTGCATTTGCCATTGGCCTGCACTGTTCGTCCCTCTAGCTGCAGAGGCAACTATCATTGCTCGAGTTGTTCCGCTTCTGCCGCGATAATGTCACAAGTCTGGGACCACGTTCACCCTGGAATATAATACAATCATATATTAATTCAGTTAAATATTATACTGGAAGTCACCCGCGGCTTTGCTAGAGTTTTAGAGGTAGGTTGTCAGGTTAGGTACAAAAAAGTAGCCTATGTCCTTCCTTGGTGTTAAAGCTTCTTACCAAATCAGCCGTGACAGAGTAACAGGCAGAGGTACTATCGCATCTAAAATATTAGTATAGATAAGGGACAGGCAATGACAGCTAACAAAAAATCCAAAGGATTTTACCATAATTTTAAGTGTATAAAGATTATAAGATACACACACACACACATATAGTCTATTCCAATGGAAGGAGGACAAAGATAAACATAAATAAATTTACGTATTTCATGCGATTTGTTAATAACTATATTGTGTACTACGAAAACTTTATGATAATATATATTTATTTATAATACAACACTATTACATTTAAGTACTTATTTCAACTTTAATTTTACTTTCAAAATTCCGATAACAGTTTCGACTTTCAAAACGCCATTTTTTCGCAAATCCATAGCGAATATAGATTAACCAATGGTATCGCGTCAATTTGCTGTCAAATTTTGTTTATTTGGCTTTTCTATTCTTATGTTTGGAATAGAGTTTATATCTTATAGAGTTTGTTTGGTTGCTAGCGCTACAGCTATCGAAATCATCGCTAATCGCTAAGAGACGATTGCGATCAAATATTTGGAAATATTTACCTCAACACTGAGGACGCGCAGCGGCTGCTTTGAATACAGCTTGTGAGCCAATGTCATGAATATGGATTCCACATTATCACACTCGGAGTCCAAGAGAGCTGATGTTTCGAACAACTGAAAAATATAATAAATATTATAATATTTGCCATTTTCATAAAGTACCCACTGTTGGACATTAGCCTTTTGTGCTATTCTATATGGTATGCTTTGCGACACCTGCGACTTGCAGCCTGGACGGATGCAGTTCGTTCACCTCTCCTTAATATATATTACAGTTAGAAAATATATCTTAGTTCAAAGATAAGCATTGCCAAAAAACATTGAAGTGGTACATACACAACATCTGGAGCAACAAATAAATCGATAATATTGAAAAATAAAATTAAAGATTAGTAGTTACCGGCATGCCATGCTTGTCAGCGAGACGCTGGGCGTAGGTGGTGGCCAGCCGCGACTCGGGCGTCCCGCAGTCGCACTTGTTGCCGACCAGTACGCGCGGCGCGCCCGTCAGCCCGTGCGACTCCACTTCCTGCATCCAGTTTGCTATGGACTACAAGATAATATGCATTTAGATATAACTATAGTGAAATCAAAGATTTAAATTAAAACAATTATTAAATTAAATACTTAGTTTTTTATTAAGTCAGTATGTGGTTACCATCACTCACAGACCCACACAGGCTTGCAAAAGGCCCTACCACCAAAGAAACACAATCATTTATACTTAAAAAAAAAATCTTATTTTGACACACTTATATATTTATATTAATAAAATAAATAATAAATATATGTTTTTTTACAAATACCAAGCAAGTTTAATATATTCTGATAACACTTTTGCCAACATTAAGATATAAATTTTAATTATGTTAATACTGAAGAGGGAAGTTTAGCAGTGACTACAGAGAGATAAGTGTTTGGCTTATCAATATCTTTACATGAGTATATCTGCCTGAGTAGGTAACAGCCACTCATTGTATTCTATTGCCAAATACTGCAGACAATCAGTATTGTTGTGGTTTGAAGGGTGAGTAAACCAGTGTAAATACAAGCACAAAAATCATAACAACCTAAAAAATTTCCAAAAAACATAATGATGATGATGTATTTAGCTATAGTTCATGCTTTTTATATTTATTATTATTATTTTTACATTATGTCTATGTATGGAGGCAAATACTTACCACATGGTTGCCCATTTGCTGGTTTGTTTACCAATTACATAAAAAATATAAACAAATTAAAGTCAAGGAAAAATATGTTGTAATCATGCAAATTATATATTTTATTCAAATGTGAAATAATGATTATATCGACACCAAAAATTTATACTACGCTAACTCGAGAGTGTGAACAAAACTCCATTAATAATAGTTAACGTAATTTAAATCGATTGATTTCAAAAATTGTTTTGCCTTTAGTTAGCGTTGTATAAAATTTGTAACTTCGTTAATTTTGTTTATTTCTTCAATTTTTTTAATACATATTAAATAACATATTATAAGCAACTTGGCATAAAAAAACGATTGTCACTAAAATTCGAGTTAGCATACTATAAATTGTAAGTGTCAATATGTAGTTGAACAGTATGAACCCTTGTTGATTGTATATAATTATATATATGTTTATAATTATATATACAATAAGCTTGTAAATCCTGAACTATACCCATGCAAGTTGTTAAACTTTTAAACAATTCATTTTACTTTTAATATTAGAACATGAGGTAATACTGTTTATTCTTACCTCCAATAAAAATTATTCAATAATAAAACGCTTTAGATTTTATATTTCCAATACAATAATAAAAACATTAGATGTTATAAAAGAATAACAGTAAATATTAACTTACATGAAATGTTTCTGGTTTTGTGACATCATAAACTATAACAACAGCATGCACATTCCTGTAGTAGTGCTGCACCATGGACTTCCGGAACCTTTCTTGACCTGCGGTATCCCATAACTGCAACTACAACATTAAATAACTCTTGTAAATATAATATAATAATATTTTTTTTACAAATGACGTAAGTACCAGTACTGTATGTAGTTTTTATTTTTATTTTAAATCACTCAATTCTGTGTCCTTTTTTTTGTGGACAGTTTAAAAAATATTAAATCATACTAAAGTTGATAGTTTAATACAACTTAATGTTACCTTTATATCTTCATTGCGTATGCGTACGGTTCTTTCTCTGAAATCGACCCCGATAGTAGCCTCAGATTTATCCAGAAACTGACCTTCACAAAAGCGATAAGTGAGGCATGTTTTACCCACTCCAGAATCTCCAAGAACAATAATTTTAAACACCTTTTTCTGTTTTAATCCAGGTACTGGTTCATTTGGTTCGGACATTGCATATAAATCTTTGTCTAAAAATATTTAAAAATACATATCAAGATTAGAATAAGAGGAAAATATCAATATTTTGTTCCCTGATATTGAATTGATAATAATTGACACTGACATATAAAAACTGTCAAAAAGATACTGCGATATTATTACAAAAATATTATGATACCGTAGTAATGTTATTAATTGTTGTAGCCTGAAATGTGTTCTACTCTTATTTAATATTATCCCAGATAATAAGAATTAATTACATCATTTTTACCCATAAATAAAGAATAAATTGATATCTACATAGTTAACAACTGAACCGATGTGAATAAAGTATATAGCATTTTAATAAATTCAGGCTTGATTGCCTGATAATTAAAAAGAATAACAAGACTAACGAAATATTTAGTTTATTTAATCAATAACCACATAATTCTATGAACTATTATTATATTTGTGTTAAGTTTAGCTTATCTTGAACGTACCTAGTAGTTTTATTTTAAGCGTACATGGCAACATTAAGTTTATATTAATATTATATTTTTCTATATGGTAGTAGTTTTTCGGAAATGTCGGATGACGAGAGAGGGTTTCTGATTAATTTGTGGCGTTAATTATTCTAAAATTTTGCAAACCTTTCAAACGTTGTTTCGTATCAAAAATATTCAGAAATTTTGGGCTTATAGCTATGTAGGTAGACATATATAGATTAAATAATCCTAAATTTAGCTGCTGAATAACCTCTCGATCTGGGCTATCGTAATTGCTCCTTGTAATTGTAGATAGAATAGTTGAGATCGAGATAAATGAAAGTGTTGTTTATATATTTTGAAGTTCATGGTGCGGTACGCGTCGCGAACTGTCTTGAATGGGGCAGTGGTGCTTGATAATGTGAAATCATCAAAAAATGTGTTTGGTTTTGTGTAATTTAATTACAAAGTGTTTTTGTGCTGTTGATCGGATGTTGCGGTAGGATTGCCATGTCCAGGCTAGTGGACTATTTTGTCATAGTGGGCTTCGACCACGAGAAAGAAAGTAAGTTACTATTACATTGCTACAATATTTTTGAGAATTTCTTAAATTTTTTGTTGCGGTTTGATATTTGAAGTAAATATTTTTTGGGCAATATTTAAATTTTTCTTATAGAAAATAAATAACTTTCGTAATTTAAGTTCGTCATTTTGTTCATTGGTTTAAAATTATAGAACATACATTTAATTATATCATTTTGATTTTTTTATTAATATTACAAAGTATAAAAAAATATTTAATTTGTGACTCAATTCATAAACTCTTATTTAAATTCATTGTTTGATGTACATAAAACTGTTTTGATAACATTTACTATGTTGACATGTTTTTTATCTGTGATATTATCTAAATTACATTTGCATTTTAAGCAACCAACATAAAAAAATATGTGCTGTGTCAACTAGAAACTATTAGGCAACAAATTGAACTGAACAAAGTATATATTGTTTTTTAATTATATTTAGCTAAGGTACAATACTAAAAAATAACAACTTATATAAATATGATTTTTTATACTTTTTCTAAATTATTTAAACTCATGTATTTTTGTTTATTACCCATGCATTTATAATTTAAGTGACTCCTAGTTATTCTTAGAAACAATCCAAGTTTCTAAATTGAAGCCTAATTAATTTGGCCTTGAAGTGTAATGCATGTTAATAGCTCACCAGTTGTGAATATTCTAGTGTAAATAAATCAAATACATATTAACCTGCTATATGATCATAAAAAAATGCTATTTTTTTATAAATTAGAAAGATTCATGGAACCTTTAATATCATAACCCCATGTAACATGATTATTGACTATTTTTACCAAGTATTTCTTTGGCAATATTTTTTTATACCTTTTGTGAATGCATTAAGATCATATAGTTTTGTGACCATTGTTCTAACTATCAGAAACCTAGTAATTTAATAAGTAACAAAATTAAAAAAAATAAACATACTTGATAGTTATATAAAATTCAGTTTTAAAATTTATTACTATTGAAATTTGGAGGATTTTCTTAATGATTATCAAATACCAAACACCAAACAAAGTGGTGTTTCTCCTTTTAATATTCATTACAAACATATAATAGGTAAACCTTGGATTAACATAGGTTTTCCCATTGATCGAAATTTACACTCAGTTATTTAATCTTAATAATTAAAAATATAGAGAAACTAGTCAAGTAACTACAATAAAATAATCATATTGTTTAAACAAGTCTTTATTAGAGTCTTAACTTCACACTAACAAAAGCCAAATTAGTAAATTGAAAGTATTATTTATTTCTAATACTAAATGTCTAAACAGTTGTTACTGTCTAATCAACATGAATTTTATTTATAGTCGACCAAACAAATTATTAATGAGTTAACTTTCAGAATTTCTGTTAAACCGTTATTAATTGTGTTTGTAATTCGACTCACTTTATAGACTAATTGTACATTCTAATTAGAATAATTTTATAAACAAAATTCATTAACTATTCTCTTAGTATATTGTCTCACAGCATATTTTAAATGGTTTTGTTTAACAATGAATATTATAACAGTCAATATGATCTGCTGAAAAATGTGGTTCATCATTCAGATTTTAAGATTCAGTCATTTGTCTACTGCTAGAAAGTATCTCATTAAATGATCCATTGCTCCCAAATCTTCAATTTCTGTATCCAGCGGGATCCCATCATCTAATTTCCGATTCTGGAGTAGTCCCATTGTAAATGTCCATGTTTCGGAACTGCATGTCATAGCAGGTTGGAAATTTATGTCTTCAGCATGGGTGATATAGGTATCGCGAAGACAGCAAAACTGTTCGATTTAAATCAGCTTTTTCGATTTCGGTCTTCGGCCATGCTGGAAAGACACATATCTACGCAGTTATTCAACAGGTTGTGCTAGCAACTCCACAATGATGAATGATTATAGGTGATTCGAATAAATATAATGTACTCGTCATTTACATTGATGCTGTACCCAGTTCAAACCTGTAGGCATTGATGCATTGTTTAACTCTGTGCAATTTATCTTACGCTTCTGGATTTGGTTATTCCTTGTAGCAAAGCCAATAGGTTTTACATAGTCTACAAAAGTATGACTTTTGTAGACTATGTAAGACATGTATGTACAGAGATTGATTTTTCGGTCGTCGGCACTATCTATGGAACAGGATGCATATAGCCTGAATGAAACTGCCTTGCTGGTTGCTATCAATTATAAATTTTATATATGTATATTGTATATACATATATGAATACGTTGTGTGTAATGCTTTGTTCTATAAATAATACTAAAATATATGTGGTTCGTGTATCATTTACCTCGTATTGGACTGAAAAAAATTAAAATAAATTATTTCGATGTTTACGTATTATTTTCTTATTGGCGGAAAATTATTGTTACTGAGAAGGTTTATTTTCTTTTTAAATGACATTAAAAAAAAAACAAACTTGTTACTCGAATTCAATATTATTCCCTAAAGTAATGACATTCAAATAAATTTTATTTAAGTACGTTCTTATAAGCTCTTTAAATTATCATTTTACAAGATTGGATAATATTACTACTAGCGGTTCCGAACGAAGAAACAGCAAAGTACTCTGTGCCTAAATAATGTCGTACCTTGCAACGCAATAAAGAAAAAAAAACAACTAAAACCTCATTGAAATATTCTTTTATTCGGCTCATATTTTACATTGTTTTTATAAAGTCAGTTGGGGGATGGGTAATAAATATTAAACATTCCTTATACGTCCTTATATGTGCCTGTTACAATCGCTCAGTTACCCTTCAAACCGGAACACAACAATACTAAGCATTGCTGTTTGGCGGTAGCAAGTCCCTACCCAGAGCGGCTTGCTCAAAGCCTGGTTCCTGCATGGGTTTGAACCCGAAATCATCGGTTAAGATGCACGCAACCACTGGGCCATCTAGGCTCTATTTGTTATTAATTTTTATTTACGTTTTTACATACATTTGACAAATCTATTTTTTATAATTCTAGCTAACGTGAGCGACAGCATAAAATATAAAAAATAATAAATATACATTAAATTATGTGTCAACACTGGTTTCAAACATGTATGTTTCGGCTATATCTGATTGAAACGAAAACCATCTTTACAAACCATTTGACACATGAATGCATATTTATTAGCTGAATCACGCATTTGTCACGTTAACATCATCAAGCTACATCTTCGCGAAAGGAGAATTGGCAACTTGTGTGCCGTCAACACGCGTCGATGAGAGTTTGTGCAATCCCCTTTAGTCGTCAGCAGATTAATACACTGTCGTGTTTTTGATACTGATAATTGTTGCCGACTTTCTAAAGAACTGTAAACTATTTCAGTTCAAAGATAATATTAACAATAATTTAGTTGGCAATTTTAATTTTTATCAAGTTGTCGCAACTACTTTTTTTCGTGGTATTAGATCGGATTGCATTTATTTATATTATGTATTTTAAATAATGTTAATTAACATAAGTATTATACTAAACGCACTTGTATATGCTATACTTCGATAGTATTTATATATAAATATTATATTTGTTGTCTGTGTTATGATATAACAATTGAAATTTATAAATTCAAAATTCGAATATTATTGAAAAGTGAGTGTATCGACTGACTGATCGTCTTACTAGATAGATTCGTGATTACAATTCCGGACATGGAATGAGATGTGTTACGTCACTTAGGATGATTGGTTGCGGTAGGCGGTGGTTTCCTTGCTCTATTTATCAGATTACATTCATTTGAAAATCGTAACAAAAATTATTTAGTATCGACTTGTTCGCAACCGGTTTATGTTCGTTAGTAATATATATTTTTAATAAAAACAAAAAAAGGAAAGTTTTTGGCTGAGGATTGTAAGAGAGTAAGACTCTTACTTATCTGTTAAATTATTCTATTCTTGTTGGGTATGCTAGACAGTCTTTTTTAAGAGATAATTGAAAATGTTATTTTTAGTACTTAAAGTTATAAATAAATAGCCAAATCGTTCGCGTGTCTCTAAATTTACAAACAATCATTCTAAAACACATACGCGCCATCGAATGGTCATATGTCTGAAACCTTCACGGAAACTGTGCCAACAAAAATTGTATATATTTTTGAGTCAATCGCACAATCGATGCAATATTGATACGCATTCATTGTAAAAACAAAGTTATTAAATAATAATGTCGAATTACTAATAGTCCCACTAATAGTTATTTCAATTAAAAATCGTAGAGTGATAACTTATTTATTTACTTTACGTTAACAAACGGGAAGTCCAATGCATCCATTTTTAATACTCAAAAGAGTATTAACACGGTAAAATAACAATTGATTTTTAGTTGATAAAAACCAGTCTAGCCCTGCGACTAAAGAGCACTGTCGTTAGCATGTTTATTCGAAAGGCAAATAATCCTACGATAACAATAAAAACAATTATATTTGTAATAGGAAAACATAATATAGCAACGCTATGAATGAATTTTAACAAACGGAGCTATGTTTTACTTGGTATTTAAATCGACGCAGAGCAACCTGTCGATTTGGCCTCTAAATTCTAACTAAATCTAGTCAGTTCACTTGACGACCTTCAAATTAAAGCTTTTGTAAACTAAGACCCTGTTTTGTGATAATACTGTATTGTATTGTAAATTTGTAATTTATATTCTCAATCATAATAGTATATACAAACAATAATGAATTTACCTTTGATTACTACTGTTTGGTTTATTCATTTGTAACATTATTAAATTCGTTTCTCGCTCGTGAAATTATGAAATCCGACTTACGGAGATACGCTATTTCGACGCGTGTATCCTTTAAGTGTTGTAAATAATAATTATATTCTGAGTCGCGTATCAATTTCCGATATTTCACGATCGTTTTCTACGATAGGTTTCGAGTTTTTTGTTACACAATAGCTGTAGAGTTTCATTGTTTAATAGTTTGTTATTTGTGAAAATAAAATGTATGTATAGATAAAAAAATAAATAATTAAGTACTTTCTAGAGACTGGCGTAATTTTAAATAACATTAATCACAATGTGATTTTAGGCAGTCCAGCCGAAGTAGAAAAAATATAATTTAAAGTCATCATTTCTTAATGGATTAACTTGATTATATAATTATATACTACAATCGCTTAGTTTTGTACCAAAGCCCAGGATCTGTTTATGTTTGCATGCTAAACGCTTGTTAATTATTAGCTTAACGATAAAATAGCTCTAAGAAAAGTCTATAGATATAACACTTTGTCCCAATAATGTCCGTTTAACTGTTTTGTAAACAATTTTTTGTGTGAAAATTTTAACTTCATACAACTTACTTTTGATATTTATTTTTGGTTGTTCATTATTTTAATGTATTCGTAACAACAATTGTATGCAAAATCAGTATACCTACTTTAGATTATTTGCTTTGTGGTTTCTCTGTGGATCTCTACTGTTTAATTTTTTCGCAATAAATATTTAATGCCGACATTAAATTTTAAAAATCGAAGTACTTTCCCTTCTTTAATTAAGGAGTAATTAATGTTGTACCGGCATTTTAGAGTAGGTCTTCGTCCTTTTTGTGAATTATGAACGTAATTCTCTTCTACACATTTCCACTATCGGGTTAACTGAATCTATTGATCGTTTTTTATAGTATTCGAAACAGCATTTTTGTAGCTATCTTCTAGTAAAGAAATAGAATTTACGTCAACGACGAAAAAAATGAAATAGAAATTCTTACAAGGTCAATATGAAAATAGATCCAATTTTTTTCTTTTGATTTTCTCCACAGACGTGTTTATTGTATATTTTTATTATTTATAGTTTTCTAGTTAGATGTAGACACAGGCGCCTGTATTTATTTCTACACAGCATCACAATCAAAATTACAGGATTACATATTTTGTTTATCTTCATGTGTCAGATGTTTTTTAAGTGGGGTTGTGGTTTCCTAAGTTGGTCTGGATGGTATACGCCCAGCTTGTCTAAGTTGATGTCATGTGAATATGAATCGCTATTTTAAGGTTGTAGTCCTTGGTACTTATTCACCGTGTTCCCCATTTCACAAATTTGCATCAATTGTAAAACAATTGATGCAAAATAGATACTTTTCTGTTTTCAAGTTCTACTGCGTGTCAAAGCCTATTTTATTCTGGGTTGAAGTTCGTTGAAGACGTAAGATATCGTATTTGTGTTTACGATGGGATTATTAAATCACTCCGAAGGGCGAAAACGTAACATTTCTTAGTAACATTTTTTTTTGGCTAAGTCGGATGATTTTTTATCAATCTACGTGACTAGCAGCTATAAAATGGTTTCAACGAATTCTTTGCCTGATCTGAATATTTGATATTCGTTAAGAAACTTGGTAAAGACGTCGTTGAATGTTAACTTAATTTTTTATTTCGACCTCATGATAGATCATGTATTGAGTCAAAGCTTTTTTGAAAACAGAAAACATAAATTGAAAACGTTAGTAAATTTTAATGTATGCATTAAATGATTGCAAATTAGACACTGAAGAAAAATTGTTAATTATCAAATCACGACGTATAGTAGATCAAAAACTATGCCAGATATAGTACAGTCACAGCCAGTAAGTGCCCAATGCACGTGCCAAAGCTTCTCTTAAGGAAAAGGTTTGCGGCTTATTTTACGTCGCCACTGTACTGCGGTTTGGACTCTTTGCCAAGCTCGAAATTAATTACAAACATAAATTAAACCATGTTGTGCAAAGAAAACAATTTTATGTAAAAACAATAATGTTAGAATTGACTAAGATACCCATAAAATTATAGTTATATATTAAATTTACCTACATATTTAATTTAACAGGGTTACTGTCTATAAAAATAGTTTTCTCTTTTAAATCATACTTTTATTAGTGCTTTCGTGGGTTTTTGCATAACACGGTCCAATTAAGTATATGAAATATCATGGTTCTCACATGGATTTGAACCGTGATATTTGGTTTCAACCCACGTGTTTCATATGTTGCGTGTTCCATCTCGGGTCGAAAAAGTAGAGAAATTTAATTATTCGCCTAAACATAATGCAGAATGCCTTGTGTCATGGCCTCTTGCCTTAATATTGAATTGTTGATGTTTTCGATTAATTAATTTATTTGTTGTTGGTAATGTATTTATTTAGTTTTATGAATTGCAATACAAGGAACGTAAGGTCACGTTTTTGTTTTTTATATATCATAGTGGCGGTTTTAATATTTAAATGATGTGAACGTTGCTTTTATATGTATGCGGCTTAAGGTTGTTTTAGGATTGGATGAAAATCTGCATATTATATATTTGAAGGTTTTTTTTTTAAAGAATATACATAAATTTAATAATAATAATATAATATAGTACATTTCTACAAATTTAACATACTTATGCTATTTTCTGACTTAAAGTAGCTTACAAACATTAACAGTCTGTAAATTTCCCACTGGGCTAAGGCCTCCTCTCCCTTTGAGTACGTGGTCGTTGGAACGTACTTCTCCCCGAACCGCAGCCTGGCTGAGTTCGAGATCTATCTCGGCTTCGTCAGATCTGCTGCCTAAACCGACAGTGGTTCTTGGTGACCTAAACGCAAAGTCGCGTGCCTGGGGCAACCCTGCCACAAATCCGCGAGGAAGGGCCGTCCAGGTGTGGGCACTGCTCTCCGACCTGTCCCTTCTCAACAAGGGGCAGGTTCACACCTGCGTGCGCCAACAGGGGGGTTCCGTGGTGGACGTTTCGTTCGCCACCCCTGTCGTAGCACGCAGAGTGGTCGATTGGAGAGTGGAGGAGGAGGTGGAGACTCTATCGGATCACCGCTACATCCGATTTGAGATCTCCACCTCTCGCAGGCCGGCGGAACCCCAGAGGGTGCCGACCAAGCTGCCGAGGTGGTCTCTCGGCCAGGTCGATCGAGAACTGGTCAAGGAGGCCGCGATCGTGCAGCGGTGGGGTTCCGCAGGGAGGACGGAGGGCGCTAACGCAGAGGAGCTGGCGGGCCGCATGCGCAGTTCGCTCAAGGAAGTCTGCGATGCGGCCATGCCTCGGACCCGGCGCAGGGTTACGCGTCGGCACGTCTATTGGTGGTCACCCGAAATCGCCGACCTTCGGGCGACTTGCTGCCGGGCGCGGAGGGCCTACGTCGACACGGATCTGGAGAGACAGATGCTGGATGCTTATCGCCAGCTGAAAAAAGATCTGCAGCTGGCGATAAGCAAGGCCAAGGAGAAGGCCAGGGAGGAGCTTCTGGCGGGTCTCAATCGAGACCCGTGGGGGCGCCCGTATCGCGGTGTGCGCGGGAAGTTCCGCAACCAAGCCAACCAACCGCCCCCGTCACTGAGACGATGCCGCCGGAACTCCTCCTACGCCTGGTCGGGGAACTCTTCCCCCATCCAGGCGAGCATGTCCCTCCACAGATGGCCCGCTCCGTGATCGAAGACGCAGTGGCTCCACCACTGACCACGGAGCGGGAGATGGAGATGGCCCTCGGCCGCTTGAGGGCCAGGAACACGGCGCCGGGTCCGGACGGGGTTCCAGGGCGTGTTCTGTGCGACGCCCTGGAATTCCTGGGTGCAAGGCTTCGGGAGCTGTTCGACGAGTGCCTGTGCAGCGGGCAGTTTCCGAAGCCTTGGAAAGAAGGGAAATTGGTCCTGTTGCCGAAGGAAGGTCGGCCGATGGATTCGCCTTCGGCGTACAGGCCAATTGTGTTGCTGAACGAGACGGGAAAACTTTTCGAGAAGATCCTCGCAGCCCGTCTCGTTCAGCACCTCGAGGAGGTCGGTCCGGGTCTCTCAGAGGCTCAGTACGGGTTCAGGGCGGGCCGGTCGACGGTCGACGCTCTGAACGCCCTGAAGACTCGGACGACAGAAGCGGTAGCCCGGGGGCAAGTCATCCTGGCGGTGTCACTCGACGTGGCGAACGCCTTCAACAGTCTCCCTTTCGAGACGATACGGGAGGCACTCCGATACCATGGGGTGCCGACCTATCTCAGGAGGCTACTGGAGGCGTACCTCCAGGACAGGGAGGTCCTCTGGGCGGGGGTCAATGGGCGGTTGGTCCGGCGTCGGGTAGGTTGCGGCGTTCCACAGGGGTCGGTTCTCGGCCCAATTTTGTGGAATGTCGGTTTCGACTGGCTCCTGCGAGCTCCCGTCCTTCCCGGGATGGGGGTGTTGTGTTACGCTGATGACACCCTCGTCACGGCGACTGGGCGGGACTTTCGGGAGGCAGCTCGCCTCGCCGAGGTCGGAACGGCTCTCACCGTGAACCGTATGGGAATGCTGGGCTTGAGGGTCTCCATAAATAAAACGGAGGCCCTTCTATTCCACGGTCCACGGAAAGGACCCCCACGAGGGGCGAGTATCACCGTCCGGGGGACGGTGATCAAGGTGCAGGCCCAGATGAAGTATCTGGGCCTCATCCTGGACGGTCGATGGAGCTTCGGGCAGCATTTTGTCCATCTCGGCCCGAGGCTCATCAACGCCGCCGCCGCTCTCGGCCGCCTCCTTCCGAATGTGGGAGGACCGGGATCGCTATGCCGGCGTCTTTATTCCGGCGTAGTAAGGTCGATGGCGCTGTACGGTGCTCCGATCTGGGTTGACGCCCTCACCGCTCACAATCGGGCCCTGCTGCGGAAGCCGCAGAGGGTCATAGCGGTGAGAGGCATCAAAGGGTACCGTACGGTGTCATGGACTGCGGCGACACTTCTCGCGGGCGATCCTCCCTGGGAGCTCCAGGCGGAGGTGCTCGCGGAGGTGTACCGGTTCCGGGTCGAATCGAGGAACCGCGGCGACTGTCCAGGGTCGGCGGAGGTCGGGCGGATCAGGGCTCTAGCCCAGAAAGCCCTGATCGTCCGATGGCAGGAGGATCTGGGGTCACCCACGGCGGGCCTGGCGACAGTGGAGGCGATCCGTCCCCACTTGAGTCGCTGGGTCGAGAGAAAGAAGGGCACACTCACCTTCAGGATGACACAGGTACTTACCGGGCACGGGTGCTTTGGTAAGTACCTGCACGGAATAGCGCGGCGGGCGGTGTCACCCTCCTGCCACGAGTGTGGTGCGCCAGTCGACACGTCGCACCACACCCTGAGTGAGTGTGCTGCGTGGGGGCCCCAGAGGCACACCCTGGCGGCGACTATGGGCGGAGACCTCTCGCTGCCGAGCATCGTCAACGAAATGCTCAGTAGCGAGACGTGCTGGTCGGCGATGCGGTCCTTCTGCGAAAACGTGATGTCACAGAAGGAAGCCGCAGAGCGGGAGCGGGAAGAGGATGCCGCTGCAGACCCGCTCCGCCGAAGACGACCAGGGAGGAGGAAGAAGCGCTACGCGCACCTTCTCCCCCCGCCTCAATAGGCGTCGCAGGGACTAGGAGGGTCTCAGTACCCTGAGAACCCCTTCTAGGTGTTGGAGGCCGACCGTCAGGGCGTCACGGTAGCATGCGTAAGCGATCCCGTGGCGCTCGCCGAAAGGCGGAGAGGGTACCGCTGGTTTTTTAGTGGGTAAACCCGGCGTACCTGGGCGCACTCCGCGTCCAGGGCTCCGGGGAGTCCCACACACCCCCCCACTTACCATCACGTGGGGGAAGCGCGTAAAGCGTTTTTCCAGCGAGAAAAAAAAAAAAAAAGGCCTCCTCTCCCTTTGAGGAGGTTTGGAGCATATTCCATCACGCTGCTCCAATGCTGGTTAGTTGATACACATGTGGTTGAAATTAGACACATGCAGGTTTCCTCACGATGTGTTCCTTCACCGCCGAGTATGAGAAGAATTATAAACACAAATTAAGCACATGAAAATTTCAGTGGTAAGCACCACTGGCAGGATTTGAGCCCGCAATCATCGATTAAGTTGCACGCGTTCTAACCAATGGGTCATCAGTGATCAGCTACCTCGAAGGGAGCCAGTTGTTGTCAAGCTGGTTTAAATTCACAAATCATTCAGATGAAGATGTAAAAATCGATAGAGTTTACCTTTAAACTATGCCAGAAAGTGACTTACGCGACTTAGCAACAGATAAAAAATAGCAAACTAACCCATGATTTTCTTTAAAAAGGCACTATAAATATATTACAATCAGTAGGTATCGAAACAAGCGATTTATTGGTCTGAAAATACTTTATATCATCAAAAAGTAAATGTAAATTAAAAAGTAATTAATTCTAATATTAAAACTGAAGGGTTCTACTTCATTAACTAGACGCATGGTAATTTTGTGACGAGTTTACAACATAAACACTGCGTGCTTAATAAGAAGCACCTGTTAGATTTAAACTCTAATGATATATTATTTGTTTTGGGGTCTGACATCAGTATATTCTAGTTCAAAGTATTGGACGTCACTGATCAGTGATAAGCGGCCATAAGTTCCGATAATATATGTTATTCTATAGTATTTATTATGCTTTCCGTCTAATTAATTAAAGGCTCAATTTCCATCTTTTGTCATTTTAAATGTTTAAGGCTGCAATTATTTGTTGTGTTAGTTTGCGTGTTGTTGTGTCGTTGGTTTTAACGTGTTAACAGACTGTTTTGTACTCTGGGTCAAGGTCGACCGAGGCTATGCTAGGCCGTTAGGTCGTTAACTTTGTCACGAGCAAATGCCGACTGACGAATGATATCTGCATAATAAAAGGGGAAACTTGGACACAAATATACTTCTTAACAGGTTTCTTTTTTTTCTTTGTTATAGTACTTTTCAGTTTTAATTATGACATTAGGTTAAGATAATGTTTAAAAAATAATTTTCGCGCAAACTCAATACAAATTTCTTTAAACGTAATTTAGATTTAGTCAAGATCTTTTCCATTTCGTTCGATATTTCGTGAATAAATTACAAAACAAAATTATAATGATGATAAATTACTTTGTTTGATAATTAAAAATAAAAAGTATTTAACCGTAGACTTATTCAGTCTAAAATGAGGGGGTTTTTCGATCGAATCGAAATTCTTCTTCATCTGGGTAACAGATGACCTCTGGCAATCTTTATTTAATATATGTATCTAATTTTTATTGTTACAGGAGGCGGCCTCAGTAACGGCATCATCCTTCAGCGATTTCCTGAGATTAACTGGGAGGACACACCCTTCCACGACGGCATAGAATGGGTACAGATCATTATTCTCTCGAATTATTTTTCATTCCAATTCATTTCAATTTTCTGTAATATGGAATGAAATGAAATCAGAGCTGTTGCCTTGGTAGACGGAAGATATCCTAAATATTACTTGTCGTTATTTCTGTACAGTTCTGCCAGCCGCAAGGATGGGCGCTCTCCACAGAGCGTTCAGAGCCCCGCTTCTACGTGTCGGTGCTGACGGACGTGGATGCGAACAGGCACTACTGCGCCTGTCTCTGTTTCAACGAAACTGTAGCCATCACACCCACCAAACCGGCAGACGAGGTAGGATCTTTACTTACCGCCTTTGATGATATTATTTGTTTTCATGTGATCATAATAACTGTATTCATATACACAACTAGTGAGGACTGTAAATACAGCCCTATATACATGTATATGCAAATTATGTATCTGAGAATCTTATTCTAGTCTATGTAGATAATACCTACAAACCTACAACATTTAATTTTACAGAACTTGAAATGATTTGGTACGTTTAATAAAAAAGAAATTGAAGAAGGTTTCGGTATTTCGAACAAGAACAAATACTAATAGAAATATATAAATATCAATCATATTTTTAATACAAACGATCATGTAAAAATAACACCTGGAGATAATTGATAATAATTTGTAATTGAATAGAGAACTTTAATAACACTGAAAAGGATTACACGAACTTCATATATTTATATTGAATTGAATAAATGTTCACCATACGTTAAGATATAAAAATAACGTAGTATGAACAACACTATGTCCAACTAATCTTAGTAGATAATGTAGCAATTACATAACGTTTCTGGACACGGCTGAATGCTGTCCACGTCGGCCTTTAATATAACCGTTCCACTCTAATAGATGTTTAAACGGCAAAGTTATGACGGATACTTTATAAATTCAAGGTCGTGTTAACAGTTTGGTAAACAATGGCGCCAACATTTGTCAAGAGTTTGTTAAGAGGGTTTGTGTTTGTTAAGAGTAATATTGATAAATGGGAATCTAGGACTGAATTTAAATGACTATTGATGTGAAGTTACTGTCAAGCAACAGAGCGCTGTTGTGATATGAGTAATGCGTTGAGACTTAATACTCTAGTTATTTACATTGCCAATAAATAATTGTTTAACGTATTGATTATTGACTGATCACATTCGAATACACATTTTAAACATATGTGTCGAAGTGACGTTTATTTTTAGGTGCCCATCCTTTGTCTCTCTTTTTGTAATATAGGTTATATGAGATAGCAGATTAAATGAGAATATTGATGATTCGTAGAGGTTAATTAATTTTTCTACCGCTACTCAAGAATCATTTGATTGCTAGGTTTCGGTTTTAAGGATGAGTAACACAGTGTAATCCAGATACAAGATATTTAACATATTAGTATCATGTTGATGATGTATAGAAAAATTAAAGTTTGTCGACGTCTATGAGCTCTGGTGGTCACTTCCTAATGGCATTTGCCATTATCTTACTGCACAGCTAAAAACTTCCCTTCCCTGGAGGAAGTTTGCGAACCCGTTACAATCTCCACTGCGGTTTGGTTCCATGTGATATAATTTCATCCAATATATGCAGATTTATTTACAATGTTTATTTTCACTGCCTCGCACAAGATGATTTGGGCGAGGTTATCCAAAAGGGAACCAGTTTTCGTTTTTTAAGCTATTGTCGTTAGGTTTATGGATCAATTTTAGCCTGTAATGATTATTATCTAAGCAGCTAAGTGATATATTTTCAAATAAATTTGATATATTTATTTAACTTATTCTCAAAAGTTAAGTTTGCGGTTGATTCTAATTTGCATAATTACATCCACTGCGTAAATACAAATTAAGTTCATAATAATTCAGTGGTACCTGGGTTTGAAATCGTATCGTCCAGTTAAAATACACGTGAACAAACCACTGGGTAATACTCGGATGTGTAACTTATATTATTTAATTTGATAAATATTGCAATAGACTATTAATAATCTATACCCAATTATAGTAGTGAGTCGTGCGCGGAATTATTTCATCACTACACAATAAATCTTTTTTTATTATTGTATTCCATCAGACACAAGTTCACTACAATTATGTGAAGTAATCTAGTTAAAAACAATAGTTATGGTAACTGCACTCTCTCACAATGCGGTACGATATTGCCAATGTCAAGAACGGGTTACGATATTTTTTTATTATTGTAATCGTAATTGCAGATCGCTTACGAAGGCCTAATTAAACGTCAAAGTTGAGCACTTGCCTGGTTTGTTTCGAAAAAAAAACCACGCTTCGCAAGTGGATTAATTTCTGATAATTAATTTTGGAACGACCATTGTTATGGTATATACCGTTGTAGTCTAAAGAAAAAAAGTAGTATGTGCCTGTATATGTCCCAGTGTTGCGTTAATGCCGCCTCCGTTTAGGGGAAGTATCAGCTATTTATGTGAAACAGATTATTAAATTCAGTTTATTAACGACGAAGATTCTCATTTTCTTCCCCTATTCCATCCTTTTAGATAGATGCTTACCTCTTAATTTATATGGGATCAGCCTTGCCCTGTAATCTCTTCAATGAATCGTTAAAATCGGTCCACATTCGCCGAATAAATCGAGTAACTTCTAACGAGGCATATACCGCTTATAGCGTATATTTATATATCTCTAAATTAAATGAATACCCAATTATTATTATTTTATTTATAAATAACGATCCGCACGGGTTTTGCACGGGTGCCATTCATTAATAAAGAAAATAATATAATATAAATAATATTTTTACCTTATTTATTTTATTTATTTAAAAACTTTATTGACCAACAACAAAAGTTGGAACAAAAGGCGGACTTAATGCCTGAAGGCATTCTCTACCAGTCAACCTTTAGGCCAAACAGAAAGTCATGAAGGCGGTAACAATAAATTTTACAATAAATACTATAATAATAATAATGAAACAGAAACATAGATAAAATATTATATATATGCATGAGAATACACATTTATAATTAACAGAGACATAATAGAAATTTTAAAAACACAGCGTAGTGAGAGAAAGAAGGAGAAACTTAAGAGAGGTTTTTAATAAGATGATCCTGTAAACGACGCTTGAACAATGCCTTAGTAGAAGCCTTTCTAATTTCTACCGGAAGTTTATTCCATAATCTGACAGCTTGGACGGAGAAAGCGTTAGTTAGGAAACCAGAGAAGTGACTGGGAAAAGAGAGAAGGAGAGAATCAATAGAGCGTAGCTGTCGATCGTGATTGTCAGAAAGAAATTTGAATTTATCCTTTAAGTAATCAGGGGAAAGCGGGTCAAAAAGAATAGAAAAAAGAGAACACAGTAGCCGTAAATCTCTGCGTTGGCGGATAGGGAGCCATTTGAGTTCGGCTCGACAGTGGGAAATGTGGTCGAATTTTCGAAGGCAGAAGATGAAACGCAGGGAATTATTTATGAGGCGATCGAGTTTGTTTAAAAAAAAATTCATTGAGATCGACATAACACACATCAGCGTAATCGATGATCGGATATATAAGGGCTTGCACTAGCCCTTATATATCCTTATAGCATTCAGGAATCATGGAGCCTTCTATCAGTGAACCGTTTTTAGAATTGGATCATTAGTTCCGGAGACTAAGCCCTACATACAAACAAACAAATTTTAAATCTCTATAATATTGGTATAGATATTTTGTTTTTAATTTTTTTTTGTGTATACGTTAGTTACTATGGAAACGAATAAGGAATACTATTAATATTTACCAATTAAAGTATAATGTCAGTAAACAATTTTACCGATACCGACCGATAATATACATATGTATTTAACGACTCTTTATTGTACATCAATAATATAATTCGTCGATACCCAACTAGGAACGTGTAACGAATAAAGTCGTTTCTGTATATTTGCGATACACATAAATGTGTCTTCGTTTTATAAGAACGCCTTTGAATTAGGCCTCGTATAGATAATTCTGTCATCGTAAACAAAAAGAATCTTTTATCGAATATAGTAGCTTAATATTAATAGTTCCATTAATATTATAAAATATTATGTTTTGTGAATACATAATTCAAATTACATGAACATATAATCGTTCATCTAAACAAATATAAATGAGGGTCTGTCTGTTGGTCTCTTACGGAAAATCACTGAACCGAGTTTGATAAAATTTAATATGAAGGAAGTTTGAACTCCATGGAAGGACATGACAGACATTACCAATCCCTTAAACGCGAGCGATACCACATGCGACAATCAGTTGATTATAAAATATCATGCCTTATGTACGTTTATTTAAAATTATATGAACATGTTATTGATGGTCATGTAAATGTAAAACAAATGTTTTTTTTATCGTCGTGTTAGTGGAATCAGAACAAAATAGTGACAGTGAATTGTCCCAGTAGCAAATGACACTGAAACGATGTCCGCCACTTCCGACGCGTCACAGGATGTAGCTATCTTTGTCAAGGTTGCTTCGTCCACTAGCTTGACTCCAGATATCACATCTGAGCGATTTGTGTTCGACAAATATCATATTCTTTAATATAAAGCTTTTCTACTATGAAAATGTATATTCACTAAATTCATCCTGAGATTGAAGATGATTCTATAAGCAGAAATAAAGTTGGGATAAATTTATATATTAATGCATTTACTATTAAACGATCAGTTGTTTTTTTTTTAAATGATATAGTATGTATTTTTTATTAAGTTTATATATAGATATTTCGGAAGTCGGAATCATATCATTTCTAATTATAAAAAATATCCACGATTTTCTTCAAAAATCGCTTGGTGCTTATAAAATAAAATCTGCAACAAATGATAACAGAAATTTTAACTCATCATTATTCATACTTCACACTTCACTTACATTACTTCATACTTAATAGCACAATCGATACTTGATGATTTATTTCGTTCAAATTTGATCCAAAAATTTTAAATTATAACAATCTGTACACGTTACAATTAGTTTCGTACAACTTTCCAGATTGCTTGACGTTAATCGTTATTGCTCAGCTACTTTGAATTCTGAAGTTGTATAGTCTGTTCTTCAATAAACGGCTATCTAACGCTAACGTTTATTGAGGCGTTCAACCATAAATATTCCGGCTGTATATAATACGGCCGCCGCCCTATACACGCAAGTTTACGTTTACGTTATATCTGTACTTGTGTTCATGCACACACTTGTGTTCCGGTCCTGTGTGTAATATCCTGTGCAGTTGGCTTGTGGCTGAGAATGACCACGGTAACTTTTTTTGGATAGGAGGAAAACATCGCCAGTTCAAATTCTCGGGCTCGATATAAATATACCCTGATGTTAACGCATTCAATCACACGAACTTCCGCTTTATAATATAAATACAGATTTTACTTGAGAATATATCTGGTGATAGGAGTTTGTGCAGGCTTATTGAGTAGGTACCACACTCTTTTACCGCCAAGCAGCAATACTTAGTATTGTTGTATTCCGGTTCTAAGGGTGAGTGAGCCAGTGTAACAACAGGCACAAGGGATAACGTCTTAGTTCTAAGAATTCTTAGAATCTAGGTTGGTGGCGCATTGACGATGTAAGGAATATGTTTTTATGACGGTGCAGTGGTGACCACTTACCATCATATGGCCCATTCTGTTCTAATAGTGTAAATCACGACGTGTCAACGTTAAATTACTATTAATGGTAACCTTCACCAAGCATACAGTCATTCTACCGCCAAGCGACAATGAGGAATATATTATGTTGTTTTGTTCCGGTCTGAGGATTAAGTAAGTCAAGCGTAAGGGACAACTTAGGTAGCATGCTTGGTAGCACATTAGTATTAAGGGCTGATAATTTTGGTTTAGTGAGTAGCTTACAGGCCAGCAGTCACGGTTTTCCTATTAACGATTTCACCGTAGCAATCCGAAACAAATAAATTGCCAATGGTATACATTGGTTCTTCGCTAGCAAACATGGCTGTAGTGCGACAGAGTTCCGAAAAAGTTCAGATATATGCTCCTTTTTTTGAACTCTTTAGGAGCTCTGTCGCCTCATCGCAATGTGAAAGTGCTAGTCTACTTAATCACCATGATCTAAATTTTCATGTTAATGAAGGTCTTAATGGAATTAAATAATTTACGAAACAATGTGTCCATTTTCTGAATAGATTTTATATTGTTAAATAAGTCATCTATTGCAAACGGTTAGTGTAGGTAGTAGGTCACGCGACATTATTAGTAAATAGCATCGCATAGGATGTGAATCTCAAATAATCGTGAGTACTAAATCACGACCGAGGTCTATGCCCTGCGATGATCTGGCTAGATAAATATAACCTTATCTTTGTCTTTGGTATATTATTTGTGTAATCTATTGGTAATTTATATTTATGTTTAATTTAGGGATGACAAGGTTTACTATAGGAGCTTTTTTTTATTACTGTCTATGGGCAGTGGTAACTGGCGCCGTAAGCAATTTTAACCATTCCTTACATCACCAGTACCCCACCAACCTTGGGAACTAAGATGTTATATCCCTTTTGCGTGTATTTACATTGGCTCTTTCTCCTTCCAAACCGGAACACAACAATACTAAGTATTGCTGCTTGGTGGTAGAATATATGGTGAATGGGTGGTATCTGTCCAGATAGGTTTGCTCAAAAATTTCCACCACGTAAGCTGTAAAGTAATAATTTTATTTATTTAATTGATACCTACATGCTGTGTGTTCTTATTTATGTGAGCATTATTCTCAGATATCACAATCTAGCAACAACTCGAATGTTAACATTTAATAAAGTACTTTAGCCAGATCGATCTTGATAAGGTTTCAATAGAAAATTGCGTTCTAAGATCAGAGTGAACGGAGAAGTGATACGATGCAAGTTAACTTGGCCTGAGTTAAATTTGTACTACTATTATAAATGCGAAAGTCATTCTGTCCGTCTTTTTTGCTTTCACAACCAAATATTGAACCGAATTTAAAGAAATATTTTTAATCAAGCTAAGGAATAATATAAAATAAAAAATAAATGATGTCTGGTTGGCTTAAGCGCATCAAATGTCTTTTTCGCTTGTTTAAATCTTGGTATGGCTACATCATGTGTTTGTAATCTCTCGTATTCGGTGGTAATGGCAAACATCGTGAGGAAACCTGGATGTGTCGGATGAAAATCTGCCACACAACCATAAACTTGCTTTGTCGCAGCGTGGTGAAATAAAGTCTTTTTTATCCTTCCCCTCAAAAGGTGTGGAGGTATTTGCCCAATAATATAACATTTACTGCTGTTACTTTTACTGAAACATTCGAATGCTATATTAAGTGTTGATTAGCTCGAATTTTTATACAGGCGGTCGGGCAAATGGGCCGCCTGATGGTAATTGGTCATAACCGCCCATTGACTCTGAAGCTGTAAGAAATTTACTAATCCTTACATCGCCAATGCGCCATCGACCTTGGGAGTTAGGATTTTATGTCTTTAGTTACACTGGCTCACTCACGTTTCAAACCGGAACACGTCAAAATATTGGTATTGTATAAGTATTGCTGTTTGGCTGTTGTATATCTGATAAATTGGTTCTACCTACCCAGGCGGGTTTGCGTGGTAGCTTCATGAGTTGAGTAAGAGTCAAAATAACCACAATTGATCTTCAATTTATACGTTTTATACCATTTTTCTCGTTCCATGTTCTGGGCTTGTGGTATAATGGCTTCTCGTTACTATCGAACAAGACGATTCGAGTGCATGAACCCCGGCTTCAATGTGTGCTATGTTTATTTTAATGGCGTTCTTCCGGCGTCTGTGTGTATCGTAATTTATTATTAAATTAATCTTATCTATGTGGTTCTGTATGCTAGTAGTCACGAATATTGTGTTTTAGTTTTTAATTGTTCGTTTTATAATTATTATTTCAAAGCCTTTGACTAAAAAAAAAAAAAAATATTATATCAAATTATATTATTCACTGTTTTCAGATATTGCGTTGCGTTATTACTATTGTTTGAAGTTATTTGTTATTGGTCAATGAATTACAGATTGTAGTTTTGGGATTAGCCTATAAAATCTTATAAAAAAATAAAGATTATTATTACCTGTCAAATATCTATAATAGTAGACTTGCATATAAAGTTTTGTCATACATATCGTTCTTGTATCGGGAATTGTATGCAAATTACCATATAATCTACATCGCGAGGGGTAGATGTACTCAGCAGTAATGACTCCCGTTTCCTATTCATGAGTCAGAGTCACGGTATGCGCTTATCGTTCCCGCTCCATATCTCTAAATTGCACGAATACTCTGTAAATGACGCGAATAGTATTTATTGTTTATGTCACGAATCTCTGTGGGAACGTTTGAGAGTATCAACTAGATTTACATTGTTGGAAATTTTTGATTGTATATTTCTACTAACAAATCGATATCTTAATGGTGGTTTTCGTAATAGAATAGTAAAGTTATCATTCGTTAAATGTCTCACGATGGCCGAGAGCCGAGATGGCCCAGTGACTAGAACGCGTGCATCTTAACCGATGATTTCGGGTTCAAACCCAGGCAGGCACCACTGAAATTTCATGTGCTTAATTTATGTTTATAATTCATCTCGTGCTCGGCGGTGAAGGAAAACATCGTGAGGAAACCTGCATGTGTCTAATTTCAACGAAATTCTGCCACATGTGTATTCCGCCAACCCGCATTGGAGCAGCGTGGTGGAATATGCTCCAAACCTTCTCCTCAAAGGGAGAGGAGGCCTTTATCCCAGCAGTGGGACATTTACGGGTTGCTAATGCTAAATGCTAAATGTCTCACTGCTGAATCCCATTTATCTTCCAAACTAGGTTTCGAAGTTTATTCCATGTGGAAACACGTGTGGCGGAATATCCATCCGACACATGGTGGTTTCCTCACGATGCTTTCCTTTACAATCGGACATGAATTGTAAACACAAATCAAAAACTATTCTCATCTGTCAATTTTGCTATCGTAATAAAATGTGTGATAATGAGTAGCTATTTCTGTTTTAAAAGAAGAATATTATTGAGTTTAATTTCAGTAAATATATCTTCAGTTCGAAGAAAACTATTATTTTTTTAATCAATTCTCAATTGTTCAATTTGCCAAATATGAACATTTTTATTTTTCAAGACCCTTAGATGTCGCATGTCATATGTTGTAAAATAAATGTGTGAAGTTGTAATTTTCAAGAATCCTTTCTTAGTGAGACTCTACGTCGCAAAAGTCTTAAGTACTAAAGTAAAGTACTCCTTCAATAAATTTCAGAGTCAATCGTACCTATTATTTCTCATGAGATCTCGTGATGAGTCGGTGGTATTTCGCTTATATAATGTATATATTCTTGCAGACCAGAAGTGAAAAGGACTTTAAAAGAAATAACTATCCGACTTTATAGTAACAAAAACCAACTACAACGGCTTTTTTAATGATTCTTATGATTTATATGAAATAGTATGTCCGAAGCACCCAAACTTCTCTCCAAAATGTACCTATATCCAAACCTCTATCATTGGCGATCGCGATCTCTTTTTAAAGTATCACGCTACAAGGTATTGATGTACTAGGCAGTTAGAATTTTTTAATAAATATTAGTTCCTACAAAGTTTAATAATATCAGTTACTCATAAGTAATAGACCAAACCTATAATAATTACGTAGTTTATATTTACTCTAAAAAACGTATTTAAACGTATTACGGAGGCACGTAGCTTTAAACGCGACGCGACGACGACGCACTTTGTACCTACGACAAAATAATGGCATATGTGTTTAGATTTCACAAAAACCCAGGCATAATTTTTTTTCACTCATAAGCCCCTTACTTCCTTCGTAGTTCTAGTCCATGCACCTGTTGATTTGATTGGGCCCTTCCGTCCCGAACTATCTCAACCGTAAACATACAATAATTCTTAAGTTGGCTTACAGCAAAAAATATATATAAATTACTTTGCCTTTAAAATAATCTAAGTTACACAGAATTATGTAACACATGTTTATGAATAGCCCCTGACTGGCCTCACAAATCGTGCTTTCAAACTGCGTTTTCTTAAATAAATAAAATAATTAATCCCAAATATCATAGAATTGGATCCGTTATTGCAAAACAATTTTTCTTCCTCCATATAATACTGTTAAATATAAGTGCTTACTAAATTTATATTTCTTCTTAGTTACATTATGTTTTCTTATTTACAAATAACAGCTTTGATATTTTGTGTCTTTACTTTTAACAGGTCGTTTTTTGTTTCATTTGTATTTTTATAGTTATTATGTATTCGATTAATTAAAAATATATTTTTGGTTAAAGTATTTTCGTAAATTTACATTTTTTAGGTATCAACTTTTATTTCATTTCACTTGTTTGGATGGGTGGAGAAAATTATGTAACTACATAATTAAAACTAGTTCTACCAAAACGATTGAGTTGTGACAAACATTTTTGGTGCTGGTGACAAATATTGCCGATCCTTTAATAGGTTAAAAATACTACAATACTCATACTCATTTGAATGGTTCCGTTTAACGATATATCGATATTCATTTGTCATAACACTCTTTTGTCTCAAATATTTTTTAAAAATACAAAATACTTTCGAAATATTAGATGAGTTGCTATTAATTATAGATATGAATATTTTACGTCTGCGGCCGCTGTGTGATAAATTTGTATGCACGTTGCAGACATCTTTCCGGTGCGAATGTATTGTATCCTCGTCATTCCCGTGCCATTGGAAATAGTCGTATGTTCCGTTGCTTTTGTTAATAAAACATTTCATTATCTTTATGCTTGTCGCGGTCGTCTAACATATATGGCTAAACTTTGACAATAACTGGCCGCACGACGGCATAAGATAATTAAATATCATATATTTGAATTTGGAATGATTTAAATTATCTACAAAAATGTGATTTTGTAGACTTCTAAAGAAATCATACTCTAAACGATGACACGACGGGAAAACAGACCAGCAATGCAGATAACCAGTCCTTTATTCACCCTTAACAATGCTATTATTTTCATTATTATCATAATTGCTACTAAATGAACTGAGTTAGTATAATATACTATTTCAGTTTCACTTATTAGGTACGATATTTATTGAGGAGTGCTCATTGTGCTTCGCAAGATCCGTATAGGTGTTCCCGTCAATGCCCGTCATCATGGAGCGACATCACGTCGCCGGCTGATTATTATTTATGGCATTCACATGAGAACTTCGTTTTTGCTCACAAATACCGGTTACCTATATAACAAAGTAACGAAATAAATAGCAAGACAAGCTGTAAATAATTTTGTTTTCCTTATTTTCATAATACTATCTTATTAAACAACAGATAAATAACAAGTATAAGAAATAAATTGTCAATTACATATGATTAATCCATCTATATGTAGTTTTTCGGTTCGGAACGTGGGCGATGTTTCAATATTACAACGACGATATTTAAAACTGTACCCCAATGAGCGACTCGATACGTGCATAAAGCAGCAGAAATTACCGGATATTTAAGAATAATCGACGTCGATTAAAAATGATTACAGACAATGCTATAGAGACATGACTTTATGTGCAAAAAGTAATGTTCCCACAAGTGTGACGTGGTTCGAGATGAAAAAACGTAAACACTAATTAACATCGACGACGCGCTCGAAATAGATGTATGATGTCATATCGTGTTGAGATGAGATGCAAGACAGCTTTTTTTATTTTTAAGTTTATATTGTATTCGTAAGCAGACTGCTGATGCAATGAATTAAAAAAAAAAGATATGACAAGCATACCGCAAAGCAGGTTCGCAAGAAAACATTAATAATGCGTTTAAAATTGGTATCATGAGTAAAAAGGATACAAATTACTAACTAATCAAAAACAAATCAATCATTATCCAATCGTAGTAGTGTACTACTGTGCTTGTAATAGGCACCTTCTAAGGAATGTGAAAGCTCTACCCGCTCTTTGCGTCCGTATTTAATCGGGACCTGCCACCTTCTTTAGGTGATCGATTCACCTAGCTGGTGGGCGTTCTCTGAACAATATCCACTCTACCAATTGACTGCTTTACCATCACTTGAGTGCTAATTTTGTGAGCTATGCCCGTTTCTTCTCCGGATCAAAATATTAATAAAGCTATAATTCTTAATAAAACAGTTTTCACTTATGATCAAACGACGGGCATATTATTTATCTATTTATAATTTATACAACCTATTTCTGTATTTTATTATTTAGCTTTTAATACTATAAAATGTCCTTTTGATTTACGCGCGGAAATACGGCGTTTTATGTCGTCTTTTATTTTAGATCTAAATATGGCCGAATGGGACATAAAAAGCGCCGGAGTTTATCGTCTATGCTATAGATTAAATGGATGTCCTTTTTACATGAAAAATACGAGCATTTCTAAGATATATGTTGTGACATTAAAGACAATCGAGGAGTCTTTACTTTAAGAAAGTAAGCGTTTCCTGATTAAGTATGTTATTCAAATTTATAATATGTATTTTGTTTGATGTTGAGGTCAAAAGATGTAATACTTTAGACATATTGACAAATAGACCACTTTGTAAGTATTCATGACAGCCCATAGACTGTCACTGTAAGAAACATTAATCATCCCTTATATCGCCAATGCGCCACCAACTTTGGGAACTAAGACTTGGTGCCTGTTGGCAACACACATCGAAACACAACAATACTAAATATTATTGCTTGGCGATAGAATATAATTAAAAAAAATATTTTTAAGCCTTACCATGGTAAAACATCTACTTCATTTTTTTAATTATATTTATAGTTCGCACAAATGCATCAGAATGTTACGTAAAGTATTTAACAAAATAACTTTTGAAACGATTGGTTTCTAGTCGTCGTAGATCCCTGTATTGTGTATTTAGTAATAATATTAGTCCCTATCTCGTTCAACCGCAGAATGCTTGTAATCTGAAACTTCGGATAGTGTTGCGGTTTTTTTTTTAAATTAATCGACTAATAATACTTCGGTAAATAATAGAAGTGAGGTGTTTAGTTATATAATAATTAAAATTTGAGAAATACTTAGTTCTGTTGAGTTGAGGACGAGAGGGACAGTATAACTACGGCTGAAGGGATCAATTAATTCCCAATGTATCTGGCGCATTGGAGTTGTAAAAAGAAATCTGGATTTGTCACTTAAATTATCTTTCTTTGACGACGTTATTTTTGTACACAACAGATAAGAATATTGTTATATACTTTGAAAAAGGGCATCGAAAGCTCTCAAATTTTTATTTCAGAAATCCATTAAAAAAAATACCAATTTTATATGACAATTATTTTGTAATAAGACGATTTTATAACCATTTAATCGGGATGGGATTCCACGATATAAATGAAAATAAAAAACTTTAGCGAGGACATTTTTTTTTAATAAAAGTTTGTCCCTTGATACGCGGATGGATGATAGCAGAAACTCCTCTGCAACAAACGATTTATTCGAAAGTTTTCTAGGAAAGTTTTCTGCAGAAGCTGCGCGTAGAACAATACTGGCAGAACGGTATTGTCCTACGAAACGAAGTTGTATCTTACGAAGTTTCAAAACCCCTCAAAAGGTTGTCGCTTACAATTTGGTTACTTTTAGCTGTCATTAAATCAAAAGCCATCGAAGTATATAAGATAAGAAAGTCACAAGTTACATGCTCTAGTTGTACTAACTCCTAACACGAGCTTTACGAGCGAGCGTTTATCTCTCGTTTAAGTAGGATTACTGAAATCTTTGTAGTATTAAATTAGGCTCCATCAACATGCTTAATATTTAAAAATATTCCCGTATATTTTAGGATTGGTGAAATATTTTATGAACTCACAACCGAGTGGTCGTAGGATATAACGATGAGCGTAAAACATTTATTGGTAGATCTCTGACGCACATATTGCTATGATTGATCGACCATACTCGTTGAATATGTTCAATTGTTCGTAAACAAAAACATTTTATATATTTAACCTAAATCTCCAAAATTATATATATTATATACTTGTTGAACCTGCGGTTTTACACGTGCGAAATTTATAAAACTTTAGGCATAGTGCAATTACACCTCGAGGGTGAAAAAATAGTCTGTAGCCTCGGGACTCAAATTATCTCAGTATTAAATTTCATCTAAATTGATTCAGCGGTTTAAGCGTAAGGAGGTAACAGAGAGATTTACTTTCGCATTTATAACATAAATATAGATAGTTCTGGAGCATTTGTAGTAAATACATGAACCACGGAGTTCCTACTTGACCCCTCGAGAACCGACTGTAGGAGAGGTCAAGACAAAAACGATGGTCGGCTTTTGTCTCGACTCCTCCTTTCGGGTGCAACAAAGTCCGATCTAGTCCTATTCAGCCTAGGATTTTTAGGGTCAAGCTTTGACTGAAAGATGTACTATGTACTTCCATAGATTTATATATTGAATATAGAGTTAGATTGTCTACGGATTGACATAATTTCGTATGCGGAAGTTTAACTTTATAAAAAAAACAAATTTTGAATTATATGGATATTTTTGGATAAAAACTTTAGTAGTACAAAAAACGTTGTCATTTTATGAATATGATGTAAGAGGATTAAGAGAATAACATCGTTATTATTATTAATCTACATCTTAGTATAAAAACATCGAACACTTGTTACTTCGGGCACGGGCCGATATTAAATATGAACAGGTCAATGGCCTTGTTCTTAAGCGGTATTGTTGTGAAATGCGAGTACAAAGAACCATGATGCATTGGATGCGGTAATAAGCTATTATTATTGATGCGTTTGTTAATGTACAATGTACATAGTACATCTATGAAAATATATTACGTATAGTAATATTATAATGTTGGAGAGTATGTTAGGACGCTCATCTCAGAAACAACAAGTTCCAATTTTAAATATCTCTGATGACACATTTGTTAACAGTTTTATCAATTATATAATGACAATTGTGGTGTTTATTACATAGTTCATTTGTTTTTCTATTTTGACTGTGCGGCTAATTTGACATTCGGCTATAACATTTTTTGTGAAACTGTAAACCAACATGGATAACTAATCGAATGTTTCTTTGGTTGTGTAGTATACATTCCGAAATCATTCGACCGATTGAGTTGAGATTAACTATTAACAAATTATGAGGTTTAACAGTCTGTAATTGAATATTAATATTGCCTTCTCCATTTTGTAGTACATTAGTGAGCATTCTTATATCAGAAGACATACATTTAATTGAAGTGATCTCAACGAGGCCTACTTTATTTGGCGGGTATGTCGACATGCATGAATAATGGCGTTTAATAATAAATCTAAAGTAGTAAAGTAGTAATGAACAGAAAGGTTTATTTTATTTATTATAAGAATATCACGCGGCTATCGTTGCGTAAAATAGGATCACTGCAAATAGTAACTAATACTTATTGGATTAAACCCGATTAATGGTATATTAAATTGTTTTTATCCTATTTAAAGCAACTCTTTCCCTATCGCGGCGGGCCGGTCAACCTTTTATACTGAAGATGAGCTGGCGTCATGCAGGCGGTCGCTCGTAAAAGTCTTCCAAATTAATTCCATGCGGTTTACACACTAGGTCGACCTCAAAAGAAGGAAGGGGTGTGAGGGGGTGAGGGCTAGCAAATGATGCTTGTAGAAAGGAACATCTAGTAGTAAATTTGTGAGGAAAATTGCAAGTATGTTTTTTATATAACGAAAGTGAGGGTCCAATGCATATACTAAAAGAAAAATTATCTCTAATATTATTATGTCGTATATATATTTACACATATATATAACCTGGTGTGTTGATATGGTCCCGTAGATAGAACAAGTGGGTCTTAATCGATGCTTGCAGATTCAAATCTTTCAAAAAGAACTGTATTTTTACGTCTATCCTGCACGTGTTCTATGAAATGCGTATCCATCAATTTTAGCAACTGGTAGATTAAGATGCTATGCTTACTCCTCAACAGTAAAAGCCTTTGGTTCTGGTTGTTACTTTAATTTTGTTTATTAAGCGAGGGGGTGAGGGCTAGCAAATGATGCTTGTAGAAAGGAACATCTAGTAGTAAATTTGTGAGGAAAATTGCAAGTATGTTTTTTATATAACGAAAGTGAGGGTCCAATGCATATACTAAAAGAAAAATTATCTCTAATATTATTATGTCGTATATATATTTACACATATATATAACCTGGTGTGTTGATATGGTCCCGTAGATAGAACAAGTGGGTCTTAATCGATGCTTGCAGATTCAAATCTTTCAAAAACAACTGTATTTTTACGTCTATCCTGCACGTGTTCTATGAAATGCGTATCCATCAATTTTAGCAACTGGTAGATTAAGATGCTATGCTTACTCCTCAACAGTAAAAGCCTTTGGTTCTGGTTGTTACTTTAATTTTGTTTATTAAGTAGGGAATAGAAGACGCGGATTTAAATAGAGATTGCTTATTCAATTCAAATAAGTACCACGGAGTTTTTTGTCCAGTACTCAGCAATTGTACTTATCTGGATTTTTATGTAAATTAAATATTTTGGTATAAATATAATATACCTGTTTTTTGTTATTATTTCGTATGTACGATATTATTTTTGCTAAGTTATTAATATCTTGATCAGACTTTGCCAATGATGTACATATTTTTTTTTTTACATATTTTACCATTATACAAGAAAATTATGTAAATCTATAGTAATTCATGGCGTTCGCAAATTTGTCATACTCCGCTGAAATATTACAAAGAATGACGAAACGGTTCCATTCTCTATTGTCTCCGAATATAACACGTAGTTCCTTTTTATATGTTGTATATTTTAAATCTCTAAAAAGCAAAGAAAAAAGGACATGTCAAAATATGACAATATTTTCCGTACAATATGTATTCAACGGTATACGCGAGATATGTTTTCGAATAATATTTTTTTATTATTAATCACGTGAAACTATTAAACGTTTCCGTATGAGACTATGCTCAATCTACGTTGAATCATCCGTAGTCCTATTCATTTTTTGAATTCCGTTGAACTTTGTTTTTTTTTAATTGCCAGTTACGCGAGTGTATGACAGTATTAAATATATATCAATAAAGAGATTAGTTTGCTTTCATTATCAATTGTAAGTAAAACTAACAGCATTTACAATGCCCTGTTGAGGGTCAAAGGACTCCTGCCTTGAGGGAATTTTGTAGCTCGGTCACATTGGAGCAGTGCGGTGGAATACCACAGCGTTGCTCAAATGTGGGTCGGATACACGCGAGGCAGAATTCAAGCCGCGGTAAACACATACAGGTTTTCTTTTTTTTTTACCTTCACCGCCTAACACGGTATATAACATATAATTTGGAATAAAAATTAAGCACTCCCTTGATTTTGCTTATCGGGTACGACCTCAAAATTTTCAGATAATAATTTAAGGCAATCTTGATTCTCTCTTTAATATTGTAACCAACTGATTTCTTAAAGTTACGACGGTCTTTATTCCGAGTACTTGATTATATGTATCCGCTTGGTGGTAGAGGTAGTGATCTATCTAATTTCAGGTCAGTGTCTTTTTTCGTTACATCTTATTTCATTATAGTTATTTCAGTCGAGTCATTTGCACGTTTGCTTTACCATATAAAATTTTAAAAAGTAAAATTTACTATATCACCTTTTAAATAGCTTACATTCGATCAGCCTGCGTCGAATCAGTTCTGTTTATTTAACTGCGCCATTCAAGTAAATAAAGGATTCTAAAATTAAATTATACCGGTTTGTTTTGAACGATTTCCCCTTCCTATTATTCATTTGTTAATCGATTTATTTGAAACCGTTTAATCAATGAAATATTATATCAGGACTTTTGTCGTGTACTTTACCAATAAGGAACAATATTTACTTTTTTTTTATTCCAGATGATTTATTTGTATTTTTTGTCCAACGCAACTTTTTATTCCTGTCACTTGTACAAAATTGCAAGCGAATTGAATTTTGTTTTTGAGCCGAAATGGTTCAGGGGTTAGAACAAAGGAGTTCAAAACCAGACAAGCACCGCTGAATTTTCATGTGTTTAATTTGTGTTTATAATACATCTCGTTCTCGGTGATCAAATATAATAACGTGAGGAAACCTGCATGTATCTAATTTCAATGAAATTCTGTCGCACGTGTGTCCACCAACATGCATTGGACCAATTTTGTGGAATACGATACAAACCTTATCCTGAAAGCTAGAAGGGGCCTTAGCTCAGAAGACATTTACAGACTGTAACATTTCATAATGTCCCGCTATAAATTATATTTGATTATTATGAAGCTCGATATGAATAATTTATTATGCATTTGCTAAGTCTTTAAATGAGGTATAATTTTAAGAAACGCTCCGTAAAACATGAACAACCTTAAGTACCCTCAGAGAGTACAGTCACTTTGAAAATGTTATAACTGAGATTATTACGAGCATCGCACTAGTATCGCAGTCACGATGAATAGTCTTTTCAAATGTTGCGGATTCATATTGTGGTTAAATGTCATTGGCTTTTACGCCTGGGGTTTCATACTTACATTAGCGATGAACAACTGTTTATTAAAATGATTATTGAAATGACGTCTTTCTGACCGATTTCGGGCACGGCAGCCATTTTCAAGAAAGACTACTATGTCGCTCTGTGCTACTCCTTCATTCTGTTAACCGTACGGGACGGCTAATCCGACAGACAGAATTTAGGTACATTAATAAATTATATATACTTCGGTTTAATACTGAGAATTTTTCGACAGAAAAATCCAACTTAAAAAAACTGATTTGAACCCAGGAACTCGCGATCTGCGGCTATATAGCTAGCCATTAGACCAATGATTCAGTCAGTAGTTAACAGTACAGTTATACACATGAAATCAGTTACGAAGTTAGGATGGATTTTTTAAACGATGTGCTGAGTCCATGAAACGTACTTTAATGCTTACGGTCTTCTTAAATATCCATTTACGTGAAAGAACTCGTTCCGTTCGATGCTGACTTATCGAGATTCGATATCGAGAAAGCTCGTAAAGTGTATTAGGTAATATGGCGTAAAGAAATACGAATGAAGGGCGGTAACTCGATAAACTTGTAAGGCGTCGAACTATTACGAGTAGTTTCATTTAAAAGTAATATCAACTGGGTCAAAGTATAAAATTTTAATAGGTACCCGTCCCGGCTTCGCACGGGTTTATCGAGGGTATACAGATATAACTCTATTGGTTTACGGGGACACGCTAGTGGCTCCCAGTTGCCATGACATTTTCCGACATTTTCAATTGCTTGAAAACCGTATGAAGATCCGTGCGATAGCTTTCGAGATTATCGCGTTCCAATAGTCAGACAGACACGGCAACAGGGACTTTTTTATTATAATATGTAGTGATTTCATTTTTAAATATTAATATAAAAATTCCGAATTTCCCAATTAATTTAGGTAAAATTTAAGTTCTTTGTGAATAGTTGGTTTACTGTTACCTTTTAATTAAAATTCCTGATATCAACGAGCTCTAGCTATTTTTAATTATACGCTTCTTGTGAATTGGCAGTTTAAAATTATAACAGAGGTTTTATAAAGAGTTTATTATACAATTTTAAGTAATTTTGTATACACGTGATAGTAATCTTGTTATCAATTAAGATGATTAAAAGAGATTTGTATATTTACCGTAAAACTTCGTCAATCTAATTTTTTTTTTTTTAATAAGCGCTTACTGTACTTCTTATATTCAATGCCTTTGTCCAGCTCGTCTGGGTAGGTTCCACCTACTCTAACAGATATTATATCGCAAGCATCAATATTTTGTCTTGATGTGTCCGGTTTGAAGGGTGTGTGGTTAAAGAATCGGTCTAACTACAAGGAAATATTATATTATATTAGATCTCTTTATTGGTATCGCAATTTAAGAATTGGTTGATGTATTTATGATACTAATCTGATGGTCATCGGATGGCAACGTTATTCGAGCTAAAAAAAAACATAGATTACGCTCTAATAGCTCAACAACAGTAAGAAAGTTTGACTATAGGCTGTATGTTTGGGCTATTGGTACTTTTCTAGCACAAGTTAACATTTAATTGGCTGTGTAATTAAAGTTACAATAGATATAACAATTTAGACCCCATTTGTAACAGTGTTTACTTCATGACACTGTTTGGGCTGAGATTAAAAAAAAATGCTTTAAATAATCTCTTCACATATTTGTGTATCTCTGGCATATAAGTTGGAAGAGAGCAGTGCAGAGAGATTGTAACAGGTTTCATATAATGCCCATACCTGTTGGCTACCTGGCACCGTTGGAGGTGTTCCCATAAACAAGTTTAAAATTTATCTTAACTGTACCTGATATATATGTCTGTCATCGATTGAAGTATAGCGTAACAAGTACTTAACAATTAGTCAAGTAAGATTATTGACTGCTAATTACAGTTATTTAATTAATTACATTACTAAATATTTTGGTAATTGATAATAAATCTTTTTTATACTACTTCGACTATCGTTCGCATATTTTCTGCAAGTTAAATTGTATTCTTCTGTGATCTGGGAGATCACGTATGCAATCTTAAATTCCATTAGCGGTTCATTAACACTGTCAGGTCGATCCATTGGATCTATCACCTAGATATGTAATCTTACAATCAGTCAGGATTTGCCCATTGGCTAAAAAACATGAATATTAATCGAAAATTAAATTTAAATAGATAAATAAATAAATTTAAATAAATTTAAATAAAAGTTCAACCCCCAGACAAGTACCACTTGCAAGTTCTCATTTGCTTGTTTTATGTTTTAAAATTAATTGCGTGCTCGACGGTAACGGAAAATATTTTAAGGACTTGTTGGAAGCGATTCTGCCACATATGCATTATTGAAGCAGGGTGGTGGAATGTATTCCAACAGCTTGAATAATAACATTTTCCTCAAAGGAAAAGGAAGCTTACTTTATTTTTTTATAGATAGCATCTCATCATTTTAGTTCTCTCTGACACGAGGGAATTTCATTTAGCCCTTCAATGTATGAAATATCAAAGCAAGCTGCAAATACTCTATTTACAAATACCAACGCTGAACTTGATTTTGATTGTCGACGTCCATACACGCTTTTATAACCCTTAGAACAAGATAGTTAAAGATTACATTCCATTGCATGTATTCTAAGATAAATGTCGTTCTATTTTGAAACGTATGTATATACGTATAGATTTGAAATTTCCGTATATGTTTGGGAAGCATGTTTAGGTAGTAGGAAATACGATACGAAATGGATTTCGAGATGAAATCCTAAAATTCAATTTACGTGTTGATTACCTTTTGCGTCGTGTGAGTTTTCGGTTTCGATATATTTTTTTCTTCGAACTTTTCTATGTGTATATTGGGTAATTACAGTTCCTATAACCAACTATTTATAGCATACGACTTTGCTTGTAAAAAGGTAAAAAAAATATGGTCCGTTTTCATCATGATGATTACATGATATTCATGCCATAAAACGGGTCAATATAATGAAATGGAACATTAGGGGATGCCCCAACTTTAAGACGTGAACTTAAGGTGTATGTAGACTTATGTCTATGCTCATTATCAATAATGACTGAATTGCCTTTTATAGAATTGTGCTATCTTCATTCGTATATAAATGCAAAAGTTTCCCAGTATATTTATTTCTAAAGTGTAACCACTCATTCTTGGAAATCGAAGAAACAATATTCCTTATTTTATAAAAATGTTTTAGAATATACTTTTAATTTTACGTGTATGTGCTGTTTATTAACAGTAAGCATAGTTGGGTTGTATATCGGACGATCGATTTAAAAAAAAAAAGAAAAAAGTATGTATTAGGTAAAGTTATTATTAAGCAGATTCAGTGTAGGGCACTATCGAATATAATCAACTTTATACAATGCTTAGGAGATCAATTTTTTTTTATGTTGCAAGACCTAGACAGAGAAAGTTGTTACTATATGTATGTACCTATGTACATGTAATTGAACTAAAAAAATAATGTATAGTAACAGGTACTGCAAATAAGGTTTAATATTTTTCTAAAAAGACGATTGCGTAATAACTATGTTTATAACCTAACGTGACTGCTTTACTTTGATTTGTGAAATGAACGTTGTGTAATCATCAGGTGCACACCATACTTGGCAATACACGAGTAACTGATAACGTAGGTACGTTTGATATGCCAGTTGAATTTAAATATATTGAATGTAATAACTGTAACTATCAACTCTATACTATATTCGAACCATAATAGGAAAAAGCCAAATAAACAACATTTGATAGCAAAAGCTTGATTAATCTATGATATTCACTAGAGATTTGCGAAAATATGGCGTTTTCGTCGACGAAACTGTTATCCGAATTTTAGAAGTAAAATTAAAGTGGAAATAAGTAGTTAGTGCAATGGTGTTGTATTATAAATAAAGATATATTAATCATAAACTCTTAGTAGTGCACAATATAGCTGAGTTATTATCAAATCGCACGAAATACGTAAATCTAAGGTTTGTTTATCTTTTTTCCTACTTCAATTGGAATAGGCTATAACTATAATGTTCTTGTGCTGGATGATAAGTTTAGTACATTTCGATCGAAATGCATTGCATTTAATATTCGGAGGATTTAAAATAAACAATATTTTACATCAAATTGATGAAATATCAGTTTGTACGAGAGCTTGAATAATCTGTGATGTTAATTATGCAAATGCGAAACAATTGCGTTTTGAACGTCAACGAAGCTGTTATCGGAACTTTGGAAGAACTATACGTAGTTAAGTGGTATAGTATTGTGTTAAAAATATATATTAATTAAGAACTGTAAGTAATGCACACTATAGCTATAGCAAATTGCATGGAATACGTAAATCTAAGGTTTGTTTATCTTCATTAGTTCTTCGATTGGAATAGAATACTGGTGTTGTTGAACACCCGGATCGAATTAATCAATCATTGTTTGGAAAGTACAGAATACTATTTATTTTTTTAGCACTAGCAGCCTGTAAATTTTCCACTGCTGGGCTAAAGGCCTCCTCTCCCTTTGAGGAGAAGGTTTGGAGCATATTCCACCACGCTGCTCCAATGCGGGTTGGCGAAATACACATGTGGCAGAATTTCGTTGAAATTTGACACATGCAGGTTTCCTCACGATGATTTCTTTCACCGCCGAGCACGAGATGAATTATAAACACAAATTAAGCACATGAAAATTCAGTGGTGCCTGCCTGGGTTTGAACCCGAAATCATCGGTTAAGATGCACGCGTTCTAACCACTGGGCCATCTCGGCTCGGAATACTATGTATATATTAAAAGTGTAATCTTACCAATCCAATATTATTATTTTTATAAATATTAGTGTATGTTCACTCAACTAGTATAGTAGCAATTCTAAAGTAACAATTTCTTTGGAATGTTTATAATTCAAATGTATCTCACAAATGCACGTATTGCGTGTAATTGCGGAATGAGATATTCAATTGCAACTTAATGTATGTATGTAGCTCTTACAGGATGTTTACACGAGTGCTAATGAACCGTTAACAGATTACTACTAACTTATTGAAACACATTTCGAACTTCGTAAGTATAAATATTTAAAGCCGGTAACCCACAGCAGAAGGGTTACGCCCGATTAGCTCGGCTTTGTATTTGGTACTATACGTATGTAAGTGGTGAGTACATACCACATGCATGTGTTACTATGTGCTAGTGTGCGTTCCTAAGTATCTAGCCCATTGTTTAAGTTCGCCTTGGATTTAAATATTCAGCTACAATTCGACCTATTGTTTTGTGTCCAATATTTGTCCGGATAATAAATATTAAAACACAATTCGGACAGGACACCAGCAATTTACTTGGACAACAGTATATTCTGAAGTTAAATTAAACACTAATTGTTATAACCTTTAGTTTCGTTACTATGTTACTTCTAAAACTAAACCAGCCAAATATGATAATGATGTGGTTTTAATATGGGCGTATATTAATCAAGTTAGAATTCTGATATGACGTATGCAATAACTGTCAAAGTATATTCGGCTTTTCGGTCAGACATTCGGCTTACATACCAAACGTTGCAAATTTAATTAAAACGAGTGACACTCTCCTACTATTATACTATTCTTCGTGTCTGTGCAGTGCAGGCGTTATACACGTGACAACGTGGACTTCCTATTATAAAAGTAAAACTTAATAAAAGAGTCCTTTACGTGTATAATGAAAAATAACACGCTAGGGCGTTTATAATATACAGACAAAGAGTCATATATAGGTGTAAATAAATTAAATGCATTATCCTGTTTGGTCTCGGCGTAGTCGGTTAATAAAATGCGTGAATTTGATACAAAACGTTGAGAGTCCTTGACGGTTCAAGCACTATTTTAAAACTCAGACGTATATTTCATATTAATAAATTCAAATGGAAGGCTCGTTTTAATTAACTTAAAACTCAGCTAGACATTCGCTTCATTGAATAAACAGTCTAGACAGATTTAGGCTCAGTTCAGACGAGATTAAATTGTTGACGTATTTTATGTTTAAATTCACAAGTGTTTAGTATGTTATTCTATTTATTTTTTAATCTTGTATTTGTCCTCATTTAACAACAATACGTAATCTATGTATAATTTCATTTCCTAATTTAAAAAAACAAAAAAACAAATCACATTGCCATATTTATAATATTGCATAAGACTTATACCAGCTGATATATTGGAAAAGAATTTAGAATATAATCTATGGCAGACGTCGTCCTTTGACGGTTTTTCTTGTATATATGAAACTAAAAAGATTGTGTGTTGTTGAGTTCGAACACGTTTATCTCGGAACATACCCGTTCGATTTATATATATATTTCTGTGTTTAAGAGCTCATTTATTGAGCAAGTATATATTATCAAGTATACTGAAGTATATTTAACGGTGGGGGGGGGGGTAATAGTATCAATACACGCTAGTAAAAATATAGTGTTCTATTATTAAAGGCTGGGAACTAAATATGGTATATAGTTGAGTAGAACACGAGTAGGAGTTAATATTTCATTCGTCGTAAATGAATGCTAACTTAATATAAATGTTTGTTTGTTTGTTACGCTTTCACGTCTTAACTACTCGATTTATTATTATTAATGTTATACAGACGTTGTCAGATGTACAGAACAGGGTACCAAAGACCTGACCACTTTGCACGCGTAGCCGAAGCCGCGGGCGGGAACTGGCGTTATATAATTATATCTCATCAACTCAATTGATGTATTGAAGAAAGTAACAAGTTATTACGACGAACCCAGTTCGTGTTACATTAAAATTAATAATTAAAGTACTATTTTGAATTCTATACCCTTGCATTAAAGATTAATACGTAAGCAGACGATATAATAAAATTTAATAGATTAAAGAGTACAATATGCGGGCGAGCTTTAATTTTTTTTTTTATTGTTCCCTGTACTGTCGGTCGAAAGTCTTAAATGCACTTGGTGTTTTATTATAAATAATAACATGAATGTTTTCGCATTTTATCATATCAAAGTGAGAAGATAAATAAATGAAATTGTGATAAATTATCATATTTGACAACAGATATCGCTTTATATTTAAATTTAAATATACCATTTATTTTATAGGTACATATATAAAAGAAAGCAGATTGGTTCAAATATTGGCGTTGTGAGAATTTATTATCCCTTAAATGTTTGCCGAATCTCTCATCCTTATCCTTACTAATATTGCAAAGGCTCTATTATGGAAAAACCCACCGAATGGATTTTAATAAAACTTTGCAGATATGGCCCAGTGGTTAGAATGCGTTCATCTTAACCGATGATTTCGGGTTCAAACTCAGGCAGGCACCACTGAATTTTCATGTGCTTAGTTTGTGCTTATAATTCATCTCGTGCTCGGCGGTGAAGGAAAACATCGTGAGGAAACCTGCATGTGTCTAATTTTAACGAAATTCTGCCACATGTGTATTCCTCCAAACCGCATTGGAGCAGCGTGGTGGAATATGCTCCAAAAACCTTCTCTTCTAAGGGAGAGGAGGCCTTAAGCCAGCAGTGGGAAATTTACGGGCTGCTAATGCTAAAAAAAAAATCAGAATAACACATAGATAAAATAATAGTTTTTTTAAACAGATCGTGTAAATCATACTTGACAACCACCCTCTAAAACGCGAGCGAAGCTGCATTTGAAAACTAGTTTGCATATAATTTCACTGTTGCAATCGATATTGGAATGTAATATATTTATTTCATATTTGAATATACAATATTGTGCTGATGGTTAAAAAGTATGGAGATGGATAACGTTGGTTTTTCATATAACTTTCATATATTCAAGTATAATGAATTTGTGTATTAGATTATCGGAATTATGTGAAATAATTATTCAAAAGTGCTTGTGTTATTTATATATATATGTTACTGTAAAAGCCCGAACTAAGGTAAATCTTAGTTTTTACTGGAAAATCTTTAGATTTACCGTAGTTCAAGCTTTTATAGTAACATATGTACTTTAATTGTAACTAACTCAAGTGCAGCTGTACTCTGGTTGGTGTTTCATCAAACTTCTTCGCCTTTTTTAACATGAAACTTATAGAAGCATTGAAGTATATCTCGGTACAATATAAATAATAAATTTATTAGGAATATTGACAGTTATAATTGTATAAATACAATAACTTTTCGCAATTTTTAATTGAAAACCGCAAACATGAGTCATCGCATCGATCTCGTGCAAGTAATATATGTATATACAATATTACATTTTGTCACATCGATATTAATTACAGTGTTTAAAATGATAATTACTTACAAGTTATTACAAAGGTGCTAAAAAGTGCAATAAAAATATATTGGTATTAATTGTCTAAAAGTGGTTCCGTAAAAAGGATTTTTAGTCTAAATAGGGTAAATATTTCCCTACTAGATAAGGATTTTTGGGAAGGTATGACACTGCTTTCCACTGGGAGCATGGGTGTATAACTGAATTTCACAATTAGTGACCCGATTACGTAATAAATAAAATTATAAACACATATTAACTATAATAGGAAAATGCATCCTTGCTCGATTTTGAGCCGTGGATTCAATGTTGGTTTATTTCCTTTATAAAATCATTTCTATGAACATATTGTATAATCAAATGAAATTGTTTTTTTTTTATTATTTTATTAGCTAACACCAACATCTTGATACTGTAAGAACCGGTTTTGAGAATAAAGTTTGCACATAATGAATAAACGAAGAAGATAATTTTACTTATTAAATTACTTTTTGTACGAGATTCGAATTGTTTTTTATGTTTTTCTTTCATAAAGCCTATGAAAAGATTTCATACGAGTATTCATCGCGTCGTAGTTCGCATCGCGCTGAATAAACATGAAACAGCTAACAGCTCTTGGCTCTCGGATCTTTGAGAAGTAGGTCCCCTGAGAGACTTTGCTCTAGCTCACTCCTTTAACCTTTCAACACGATATCTGTCAATTTTGTGAATCGAACCCCGTATATACAGAGGCTGGTCGATGAAAATATATCTTATGTTTTAGTGAGCGTTATAACTAATAAATATGAGCTTTAAAAATATACTTACATTACTAAAGTATGCTTTTACAAGAACATTCGTCATTATACAGGATTGTATGAACATTTAACACGGTGTAATTTTAATAAATTTTTTTTTTACATATGTATATGTTGCCCAAAAATCAAGAAGCACTAATTCCAAGCTTTTTATTATCAATATAATGGTGTGTTGAATATGTTTCATTAATTAATGTTTTCTTAGCAAAATATTTAAATTTATTAATTGGCAATATTAAAAATGGAGCATTTTATGGTTAGTATAAAAAATTAGCTGCGCAGTCTAGTACAGCATGCGAAGATTGAATGTTCTCTGGTGCCTTTAACACCTCACTCACCATTCAAACCGGTTAACCTTAACCACAGTCACACGAAATATTGCTGTTTGCTAATATAGTAGCTAGTTAGTGGATGATCTTGTGCAAATCCCAGCCACCGATTAAATTAATATGTTGTATCGTTTATTTAATTAAATTTATTATAATATCATTTAAATTTAAAAATTATATAAAATTTTCGACCATCAAGGTGATCCGCTATGCGTTCGAAACTTGAAATTCTTCTCGAGATCTTTTCGTAATATAGTAAGAGGACTATATTATACTTTAAAAAATATATGTTTTTAAATAAATATTTTGGTTCAATATATTATATTTATGCCATATTGGCAAATGAGACGCCTGATGGGACGTAGTCACCACTGCTCATAGAAATTGGTACATTAATAAATATTAATCATTCCTCATATCACCAACACGCCACCAACACTAGGATCTAAGATGTTACTTGTGCATGTACACTGGCTCACTCACACTTCAAACCGGAACACAGCAATTCTAAGTGTTGCTGTTTGGTGGTGAAATATGTGATGCTACCCAGACGGGCTTGCACACGGCATCAACTAAAATTGATTTATTAGTAGGTACTCATGAACGTTAGAAATCCGGACATACGCCAGGGACGAATCACAAGGGACAGGTTGGCATTGAGCGAACAATGGTACCATTGGGTATACGTATACATAACAGAGGTAACACTGAACCTGTGTTCGTCTTTATATCAACAATAATATTTATATAAATAAAAACGAATATTTGTATGTCTTGTCTTCCAACTTTCCTTAACTTTTGATCCGATCCTTGGTGAAAATTTGGTGAGTTGTGCTGTGTACGCCCAAGATGGTCCCCGACTATCTGCCCCTGGAGTCCGTACCGTACATACCCGTCTCAGTCCCCTGTAAATACATTTTCTCCCCAAAAAAAAAAAGGATGGTCCTCCCGGAAAAAATCTTGATTTTTTCCTTGTATGTCTGTCCTTGAATATGAACGTTTTATGTAGACCGTTATTATTCATGCGCGAAGCCGGGACGTGTAGCTAATAGTAAATGTCTAACATAAATTCGTTTATATCAATACTTTTTTTAATATAATTGTGTAGTTAGAGAGAGAACAATATTATCTATACGGTTTAACTATGTAAGAAGAAAATTATTAAATTCAACTTAAAGACCAGCAAATTGAATCGTCTATCGTATTTGTTTATTAGGCCTGTGCTCCGTGCCTAGCCCGTTATTCTGTAAAAACAATCGAGTTGCCGACCGCAAGACGAGTGACGTCACAGTTCTAATATATGTGCGTAATTTACATATGCCAGCTCGTGAATACGCGAACAGATGTGTACCATATTGTAAACTATGAAATCGTTAACAAGTAATGTAACATACATTTAACATACATACATACATTTCATACTGTTCGTATTATAATGAGTGAGCCTAAGATACTTTTAGGCTAAGCATCGGCTATAAAATTTATTTTCTCGTCGTATAGTACGAAAGAAATCAATTTAAATTTTTTGCCTTCATTTTGTTACACGAAACACTCATTCGTCTTGGTTCGGCTCGTAAATAAGTCGATATACTTTGGTACATGAGCTTTTACTCGTTTATCAACCTCTTATACTTATATATGTATAGAATATAGTATACTTTTTTCAATCTGTAGGTATATATTGCAATATAACAGAAATGCGTGCCTCGATAATTTATTAATGAATTTAAACGTCCTTCTTAATGGCAAAGATATGGCCGCATTTCATGTATCCGTATCATATGGATGGTTGTTACTTTTTCACGTAAAAACTGATCAATGGAGCTTAATGAAACTTTACAATAATATAGTTTATACATCAGAATAATACATAGGCTATAATTTATAAAGATATTGTGTAAATAATACCTGACAACCAACCAATAAAACGCGAGCAAAGCCGCGGGCTAATATTAGTTTACAATAAAAGAATGCTTTACAAAGTCAAGGTGTCAGGTTTTGTTAAAATTATATTTTCACATAATTACCTTCTTGCTGTGTACAATAAAAAAAAAGCCTATTTAAAAGTCCAGTCTCTTGATCCTTAGATCATAGTTCGAAAATAAATATTCAACATAAGCTATGCTATAACCATAGCTTCTGTGGTCTGCCGTCGACCGACGAAGTCGCTGAAACTTCCGTTGGTTATTTACTTTTTACGAGAGTCATAATTATTTCCTTTTTTCTTACTGTAGCTCATATCGATGGTATGGTTTTACGATAGCCACAAATACATATATTTTCACGCCTTCTTTAACGATTACATAAGATAGTCTATTTTTCTTCTGAATATTTTATTTTATGTAATAAATCTTCGATATGGAAACTTTTTACAATGAGTACTTCTCCGAATAGCTGGTTGTTTTTTGCTCGAACGTTACCTACGCATCTATTCATTCATCAACATCATTCTAGCTATAGATATCCTCAGGAATATATAGGATAAATAGAATATATAGGATAGGAATCCCCAGGGATAATAATAGGAACTCAAGATCCTCTCCGTCATTTTAAACATTATATTTCTTATTGTTTAATATTAAAATTGTAGTTATGAAAGGACTTTAAACAGAAATTTAGTTCCATACTTGTCTGATGATTTACAATAACCTCATTGTATGAAATTTTAATGCAAATATGTTTAGTTAGTATTAGTAGTAATTATAAGTTTACTGGTATACAATAAAATTACATTTTGTAATACAGTATTTTTTTTCTTTTGCAGGACGAAGAATCTCTAGACTCGAGCCGGCCAGTCTCGAATATCACCCACCACAGCATTATGTACGCACCCAAATGTCTGGTCATAGTGTCACGGCAAGACTACATCGATACATTCCGGGTAATTTCTAGAATATTCTAAGTTTCGTTAGTCACTTTTTTTTACTTTAATTGACTGAATAGTTATTTCCCATGGATTCTGTCGCCTTGATGATGTAAGAGATGGATAATATTTCTCATAGTGTCGATTTTCTTGGGCTGTGGTGACCACTTACCGTCAGTTTGGTGTAATAAAAAGTAATTGAGATGTGTGATTCAATGTAAATATTTCTTGTTTTAAAATTAAGTCAGTCAGAGCGATACAGTATCTTGTAGATCTAATTCAACTGAATATGTAACTTCTTAATTTAATCATATATAAGAATGACTTCATACAGATGTTGAATGCTTCGTTTTAATTGCCCATGTGATTTTAATTACACGTTTAATATTTTACAGAATTGCCTCGGCATAATCTACACGGTGTGGGTTGAGAACTTGGGCGTACCCTTAGAGACGTTGGTTGGTAACCTGCTGGGTTGCGTGCTGGTGCCACCGGCAGGTGGACCTCAGGTTCGCTTCAGTATAGGTGCTGGAGATCGTCAGGCACTGCAACCACCGGCTGCACCGCCTATGCCCGTCACACACAATGCTGTGTATATGTTATTGAGATTATTAGGTGAGTCAAATTGAATTTCTTTATCTTAGAGTATAAAGATTTTGGAAGACTTAATGTCTTGAAATAATTCCTTACTGGATTTAATTTACCCTTCTAAAGGATCAATATTGTTACTCGTAAATAATGTGGATCATTTATATGGCCAAGAAAACTTTCGCTTTGATACAACGTTGAACTTTTATTACAGCAAATTAATTGATTACAGTGTTCTAAGAAACTTTTGTCTTTCAGTTTGTTTATGAAAAAAAAAGCAATAAACCACTCGTAGCATAAATTTTTTAAAGAAAAATAAATTTTGATCATCATTTCGAATGTTCAACTTTCAGGTATCCACAATTCAGTAACGCTCTGGTGTGCGGTGATGAGCGAACACAAAGTGCTGCTGGTGTCGCTGGCGGGCGCGCGGCTGTCGGCTGCGTGCCGGGCTCTCGCCGCGCTCATGTTCCCCTTTCGCTATGCCCACGTCTACATACCGCTGTTGCCGGCCGGTTTGGCGGAGGTGCTCGCTACACCCACGCCCTTCCTTATAGGCGTGCATTCGAGTTTGAAGGAGGAGGTCTCAGAATTGGTAAGTGCTTAACCTATTTTAAGTATATTACCTCCAAGTATCAAAATACGTTATTGTGATTCGGTTTGGAGGGTAACTGAGCCAAAATAATTCCAGACAAGAAGAACGTAAAATCTAATATTCCATTGTCGCAGGTACATTGATATTCTAAGAAAGTTGTCTATACCTATAGAAGAATCACTGTCTGTGGGTGCCGGTGACCAATTATAAAAAGATAGACTTGTTATGAACATAAAACTACATAAGTTTTGTCACATATGTCATGACATACTCGGTCAGATCAAACTGCGTCACGCTTTTGTTTTATTACCAGTTAGGCATAAGTTACTGTTTATATGATTAATTATATATAGTATTAAGTTAGACTCATATCCGTAACTCTTGTTCGATTACAGTTGGATGTTATAGTAGCGGATCTCGACGTAGGATCACTTCACATCCCGGCAGGAGTAAACATACCACGACCGGAAGGGAAGCTCCTATCCTCTCTCCAAGATGCTTTAGCTCTGGTCTTGCAGCCGGAGTTGAAATCTGCCGATTCCGCGTTCGCACCACCACCTCCGTCCTCGTCTCCACCGCATATGTTGGATAAGGAGATCAGAGCGGTGTTTATGAGGACGTTGGCTAAACTATTACAGGGTTACAGGTAAGAGATTATATAAACTGCTTCAATAATTTGACCATCAATAAGAAAGTGTAATGCTTCTATGTTGAATAAAGGAATTTGAGTTTGAGTAAACTACATTAAATTAAGCTTTTTTCGGTTACAAGCAATTTAATATAAATGAATGTAGTCATCGAATAGACTCACTCATAGGAAAAAGTTGAATATTACTTTAGGTATATTTATGAATTTGTTTATACGCTAACATATTACTAAAAGTTTTACGCTAATATTTGCTAAAAGTATGTTTTGTTATATTGCTCTTAGGTATGGTTAATCATATTTTTAGAATTGTAATGTAATGTAAGTTTATGGGTTGAAATGTATTCTAAAATTGTTTACAATATCCTTTTTCAGACACTGTCTTACAATCATAAGGATCCATCCATCACCAGTATTAACATTCCACAAGGCCGGCTTCCTCGGAGCCAGAGGTCTGTCACAATGTCCGTTTGCAGTCAGATTATTGGACTCGATGTTCTTTAATGGTCTAGTTGCTGAACGAGGACCTCCGTGGAGACCGACGGATATATGGGATGAATTAGTGCAGTATGTATTGTCGTCGTTTCTATTATTAACATTTTCCATTTAACATGTTCATGTTTAATTTCAGCAATAATTTTATTTCAGAAATCTACCTGAACAACTTAGATTAGAATCATTGAATCCGGAGTTAGAGTTACAGCATATACAGGACTTGGCGATGCAGTTACACCTGAACGAAAATCCCAACCCACAGGTGAGTCGTGTACTAATGTTATTTATGTTATATTAAGTATTAATGACTAAGTAAGTTATAGAAGGGCAAGAGTTGCATTGGTAACTATGATTTGTCAAATAAATCGTAATTAAGAAAAATTGTTAGTAAAAATACTCATTATATTTTTTTAGGGCGTGTCAACACAGACGTACTCGCAGCGCGTACTGCGACCACCCGAAGGCGCTTCGGCTCGGATACACCAACCACCTCTACCACCATTAGATGCGGAAAGAGTACATGCCGTTATAGAAGAAGTCACCGCCAGAAACGCTAACAATCCCAAGTAAATAGGAAATTTTATATTTTATAAACTAATTGTGTATCTTTGTACATCAATTTAAATTGGTTTATAGTATGTTGCCTATCATTCGTCTTATTCAATTTATGTATCTGTTGTAGATTATCAGCGATCCGGCTGCCGGCCCCGAGGATCATCCCGCCGGGCGCCTCCCCCACCGGCGCCGTCGAACACACGCAGCTCCTACTCACCAACTCGGCCCGACGGCTCGAGGTGAGAATGATCGTTCGTGTTATAGTAAAAACCCGGGAAGTCGTTTCACCCGAAACGGACACGTTTCCTCACGACGTCCTATTTCACCGTCGAGCACGAAATGAATTCGCGTAACACGCGTGCGCAGGTGCTGCGCGCGTGCGTGGCGGCGACGTTCGAGTGCCGCTACGCGGACGCGCGCAAGTCGTTCCCGGGCGTGGTGCGCGCGCTGCGGGCGCCGGGCGCGCGCGCGGCGCTCGTGCGCGACCTGGCCGCGCGCCTGCCCACCAACAAGCACCTGCTGCAGCACCACCAGTTCGAGCTCGTCGTGCGGTCGGTACCAATCAAACTCTCGAGCGGGCTGGCTTATCTTTATTGCTACCACGACAGCTTGTACATTTTGTGTCGATTTCATTCGTCGCAGTAGTTCTCGTCCTCGAATTTGTTGAATTCTAGCACGCATTTGATGCAGGCGACCTTCTCGTTGTTGAGTATCAGGTAGGATAGGGCCTCGAACTCGCCGTAGATGGCCTCGCGGGGCAGCTTGCAGTAGTCCATCACGTAGTCGTCCACGTGATATTCTCCCTGAAAATTGCAAATGTGATAGACTACTACTACATATTTACTATGATAGTACAACGTACGATGTATTTTTAATGTCTCAATTGTCAGACCAACAGACAGACAGAGTTACTTTCGCATTTATAATATATGTAAAGTCAATGAACCAGATTCGAAAAAAAAATTCTTTACCTTGTCGACCGGGAATTCCGGCGGATCAAGTTTGGCTAATGTGAGCGCATTGAACACATTTTCTTCGGCGTATTTATTTAACATGTTCACGACACTGTTGTCAGAAAGTATCTGATAAGGCTTGCATCCTCCATCCACGTACTTACAAACTTCTATTAAAGCCTGAAAAATAGTTAAAAAAGAGGCGAAAGATAATGTGGAAATTCGCAACTTATACAGTCATAGAAAAATGTTGCCAACTTCAAAACATTTAAAGTAACAGTTTCTCAAAAAAAAAATATATATATTAATCATATATAATAATATTAAAATTGCAGGCTTAAATAAGTGCTGAAACATTTAAATTTTAATTCTTTAAATGAAAATTCATTTTTATTTTTGAATAAAACGACAAAAAACTAATAAAAAGATGTAAAATATATATATATCTTGTTACCGCGTATTTATCATCAATGGTATCAGTCGCTACGACGTCGGCGGAGATACCGTCGTGCGTGCGGTTCAGTTTATGTTTGTCCATGTCAACGATCAATACTTCATCTTTAATTTTCATGGGACATTTGCTTATGCTTATCAGCGACCATATTCCCGGACCCTGGTAGTATATTTATTATTATTTAGAGAATATTGTCTAAAAGGCTTTTTGCTATTGAAGTTTGTTATATAATGTTATCTTATAGAAAAACACAACATATCTGTAATATGCTATATTTAAATATATAAATAATGGTGGCGGGCTAGTGTATAACATTTTATACACATGGATTATGCCTTTTTATAAACTTAAATGTTGATGATGAGAGATCTAAAAAGTTATAAATGTACAATTAATTTTATAATCTTAAAATGGAGCTTATTTTTTAAATGTTTTAAAATATCTTACCAACATGTCGTTCGCGCTGATCTGAGCCACGTAGCACGTTAAAGTGGTTAATGATATTAATTTCAACATATCGACATACAGAGTTAGGACGCAAATGACTAGAGTTCTGCGTGCATTCTATATAAACACCCCGTAATTATGTATAGTTACGTGCATAGAGGTATTTAATTTCACATTGATTCTATCACCTATTCGTGTCATGATCGACAGATATGGCATTGTTGTTATACAATTTACATTTAATGTTGACGTTTTTAAAATATAAAACAGCTTCAGTTTTATTTCATATTGAATTTATTTTTTGTTCTGCTTTCGATTGAATATAGACAACCTAAATAAAAATGACCTAAATTAAATTAAAATTTGATAAGCTTAGTCTAGTTCGTAGATTCTACCGAGAAATCTCGCAAGACTTTTTTATTTATCAAACTATTATAGAATAGATTAAACATAAGTTTTATATAATTACATACACACTCTATATATAACTTATATATTTTATAAATAAACTTATATGAATTATATCCTACGTATATGTTCGACGGAGAAAATAAATGAATATTGTTTTTTATGGTCATAGTCGGTAAATCTTTCGCGTGTCTGCATATCTATATCGTTATTGTTTGTGATGGATTCGACCTTGTATTCCCCGACCCTGTTTCCGGTCATCGTAAATAAAAAATAAAAATACAAATATGTAACTTTATGTGTGTATTCCATGTATGGAATGATTTGGATTTTGAAGTAACCTTGAGAACTTATCTTAAAACATACCATGATAAAAAAATCTGGTAATTTTAGTGCTATTGAAGTTGTCTTTGATATTACAATTGCTAACACCGGATATCACAGCCGATGATCACAAAAAAAATAATACTAATGCTTGATTCTGAATAAGCGTAGCGTAGTAAATTACTTATATTAGGAGTAAAGACGACGTGAGCTTTAAAGTTTAAAGTAGAACGTATGACTTTCGTGAATCGCTTTCGCTCCGGAGGTAGTGACATTAGCTTATGAATGCACATTCGTGTAGGCTCATGAACTGCGCGCTGCAGTCCGCGAGCGCGCTGGACGAGCACTCCATCGCGGCCGCCGTGCTGCCGCTCGCCACCGCCTACTGCCGCAAGCTGTGCACCGGCGTCATCCAGTACGCGTACATGTGCATACAGGTACGTACCGACATTGGTTCCTTTCTTACACGAGTCTAGAGGTCAATTCAACTTTTACTCTGTTTATTATAAGGTTGTAAAGTAAAACTGACTATATCCTATAAAATTCCCAATTGTTACTAAGATGAAAACGTTCTTTGATTTTATGACCAGGAGCACCAGGTGTGGACGAGTCAGCAGTTCTGGGAGGCGGCCTTTTATCAAGAAGTACAGCGCGACATCAAGGCGCTGTATCTGCCCAGTCCCACGCACCACCACCGCATGCCTAGTCCCAGGTCTCATTAAGCTAACAGTCATAATATTAACGATTATCCTATTTCCGGAGCTGGTGAATATTTTGTTTAACAGCTATGTATAGTGTAATGTAACGAATTTAAAAAAATGTGTGCTTTATTTTAGGGAAGATGACGAGTACATATCGTTGCTAAAAGCTCAAGAACCGAGTGCGTTGGAAATAGCGGCAGAACAGATGCGGCTCTGGCCCAGCTTACCGCCAGGTAACATAAAAATCTCGTTCGTAGTGTTTCAATTCAAATGTCCACAACCCAGAATTGCTTGCTAAAGATGTTTCTACCGACGCACAGAGAAGCAACGCGAGTTGATAGCGAGCGAGGAGTCGACGTTGTACAGCCAGGCCATCCACTACGCCAACCGCATGGTGTACCTGCTGCTGCCGCTGGAGGGCGCCGGCCGGCGCGCCGACGTGCGCGGAGACGACGCCGACCGCGCCAGCAACAGCATCACCAACAGGTACTCGCGCCACCTACGTGTGACACACGCGCCGGTACCCTCTTATAGGTCTATGTCTGGATAAATATTATATCCATCGGCAATCGGCTTCCGTGGGAGGGTTTTTACAGGACCGTCTGGGTGGATTTCACCGATATACCAGTTAATTTAAAGTCAAAATTTGTATTGCCATATTCTGATTTAAATAATGACTACTAATAGGCATATGAGAAGTTCTTTATATTTCTCAAAATACGAGTGAGCCCAATTAACAAGAAGAGGCACTCGTCTGTTACTCATCTCTCTTCTATCTTTATTCAATGACTAAATTTAGCTATTATAAATATTTTAGTGTCGCGGAGTCAGATAGCGCGGATGCAGAATCAGGTTTCGAAGAGGCAGATCCGGGAGAAGCCGGCAACAACGTGATAAAGATGGTCTCCAGATTTGTCGACAAGGTACTCCAATCTGTAAAATAGATTTTTATGTTTAAATCTTTATTACTTACCTTTGGATAAAATATAAATATTTGACTCATTCAACAGACATTATTAAGAAAATCAAAACCCATCAATCATACATAACAAATAGAATAAATGTTAACGCCTTCTTAATGTGCGTGTTCGCGCAGGTGTGCACGGAGGGCGGCGTGACGGCAGACCACGTGCGCTGCCTGCACCAGATGGTACCGGGCGTCGTGCACATGCACCTGGAGGCGCTCGACGCAGTCGCGCGGGAGAGCCGCCGACTGCCGCCCGTGCAGAAGGTGAGGGATTTTTTCTTATATTCAATATAGTATCCTCATTCGTCTCCTTCCTACATTCAACCTACGCATGCGCTCGGCAGCCCCGCATCGCGTGGCCCGCGCTGGTGGCGGGCGAGGCGGGCGCGGGCGCGGCGCTGCGCGCGCTGCTGCTGGCGGACGGGCGCGGCTGCGCGCTGCCGCAGCTGCTACCCGCCGAGGGCGCGCTGTTCCTCACCAACTACCGCCTGCTGTTCAAGGGCGTGCCGCTCGACCCCTACGGTTAGTGGCGCGCTGCCGGCGTCGCTCCCTCCGATTGGGATTTCTTACTATTGACACTAAATAACGTTTCCCTCAGCATGCGAAGCGACGGTGGTGCGCTCCTTCCCGCTGAGTGCGTTGACGCGGGAGAAAGGTGTCCGGGCAGCGCACGCGCAGCTGGAACACGCGCTGCACGACGGACTGCAGCTGCGTGCCGCCACTTTCCAGCTTATCAAGGTGAGTTCTCGGATACCACATCGGTTAAGACCGATTCATGACATGATTACTCCCATGACACGAGTCGGTCCTCACGTACAATATCGAACATTCATTTTATTGCTTGAAATATATTATCTATTATAATATCAGGTAGCGCTTGACGAGGAGGTGAGTAGCGAGCAGGCGGAGGCGTTCCGTAAAGCCGTAGCTCGCCTGCGTCACCCGTCTCACCCGCTAATGCACTTCGCGCTGGCCCCGCGAGCGCCCCCGCCGGCGGACCTCGCGCAGCCCAAACACCACACGCTCAAGTGAGTACCACTCGACCTCTTAACATTCTCATTAGCGCTTTCACATTTTGGTTCCGTTCCATTTTAAATCCGAAAATGGTATTTAAATGTAATTACTAAAAACAGTCGTTTGCGTTTTTGTTTCATAGAGGCTTCGCCAAAAAGACCCTGTTGAAGACGGCTCGACGTGCAGGCTTAAAACCAAAACCCTCAAAGAGACAGAAGTATGTTCTTCCTTCTTCAGACGCACGGTCACTCACGTCGCCTCCTTTGATGTCCTCGCTTTCGGCTGATACGTTATCATGTAAGTCCAAAATAGACGATAGAGACTTTACTAAAAAATTTACTAGAGACTATTTCAACTATGTAATTATTACGATCATATTAAATATCATCTTGAAAAATCTATGATATTGATCAAGGATTCGGAAAACAAATCGTATCTTGAATGTCAGCGAAGCTCCTGTCGAAACTTTCGAAGTAAAATGACAGTGGACAAAGTAGTAAAGTGAAATATTTTCGTTGCATACAAATATATATTGATCAAAAACTGCCCGTAGTGCGTAATATAGCAGAATATGTAAATCTAAGGTTCGATTATGTATACGAGTACTCGTGCTGCGCAGTGGAGGAGCTGGAGCTGGGCGGCGGCGCGGCGGAGGGCGCGGAGTGCGCGCACGCGCGCTCGCTGGAGCGCGTGCGCGAGCGCGTGTACGCGCGCGACTGGGCGCGCCTGGGCCTCGCCGCGTCGCCCTTCCGCCTGTCGCACGCCAACGCGCTCTACACGCTCTGCAGGAGGTCGGTCGCGCGCCCCCCACTCTCGGGGCACGGCTTCCTAAAGTCTGCTCGTCTTCATCTTATCTTATGACGTATTTATTATGTCTTGATTGTCTACTATAATAGTTTATTTGCTGATTTCTTCAGACTTCTTCGATGTGAACGATTCATTTTAATAATCCTTTTTTGTTTTTAAATTGCGTATCTCTCGGCCCCGTTTATATTTGAAGCTTTGAACAATTCACTTTCAATTAATTGAATGAATCTGCTTGACTGTGCTTGAATGAGTGTTATCGTCGGCAGCTACCCGGCGGTGGTGGCGGTGCCCGAGAGCGTGTCGGACGAGTCCCTGCGGCGCGCGTCGCGCTGCTACCGACAGGGTCGCGTGCCGGTGCTCACGTGGCGACACCCGCGCACCAAGGCGCTGCTGGCGAGGTACGGCGGCCCGCATTGTATAGCTATCGAACTTCATTTTGCATGAGGCTGCGTAGCGATAAAAAAATATCGCGCACACCATCTCTTGTTTTATATTATCATTTTGTGCCCGTTTATTTCGGACGAAATACAGGCTCCCAAAAATGACATGTAATTCAATTTGTGAAGGTATTAATATATTAATGTGTTAATACACTTTTAATCCATCTGTGTGATCTTCAAATCCATGTGTGTGATCTAGATCAGCTGCATCTCACCATAAAGGCGTGATGGGGATGCTGAAGTCTTCCAGTCATCAAAACCCTGCAACGACACAGAGTGGAACTGAAACTACCTCTAGTATAGAACAAGTGAGCATGTAGCCGACATTTTTGTTATGACAACACTTCCCGTCATATTTCCTTGGAAGGGTTTAACCCAACATTAGTTGCCCTTGTCTAAAAGTTGTCATAAAGCGATTAGTTGCTCTATAGTGCAAGTGTATATTAAGTATTAACGTAATGTTTATTTCAGGAAAGATACTTAGCGACATTAGTATCCTTGACACCAGCGTCTCGCGGTGAATTGGACGATTCTAGTCTGAGCCTGGACTCCCTACTATTGTGCTGCGAGGAGCAACAACACAACCACACGCCGCTGCTCAGCAAGGCAGCCGGGACACTGGGGTCAGTTCTACTGCAGTAAAATTCTTGATCATTTTAATAACAAAAAATATATGACACTGTACTTTTGCAACTAGGAAATACAATGCATATTTCTCATTTCGCTGAGAAAAAAAAATTAATTATCTTTAGCTAAGCCACTTGCTTTACGGCTAGCAGCAGTGGCTTTCATTTTTAATTTGTTAATTAAAGCTTTAGCTATTGGTGTATAGGCGTGTGCGTTTTAACTGACTCATTGTTTTACGGTCGTCGGTAGGGTGCTGGGTCGAGGCAGCGGCGGCAAGAGCGCGGGCGGGGCGGGGGCGACGCGACACTTCGGTCGCTGGGGCTCGCTCAAGGACCGGCGCCAGCCCTCGCATCTCGAGCTCTACACGCCGCGCGCGAGACTCTCCGCGGTGGACCTCGACGCCGGTAGCTTGCCCCTCCACTCGCTCCACACATGTACAATTCAGTCGTGGATGTCTCGCGTACTAAGTCAGTGTGACCGCCCGCAGTGTCGGGCGAGGGCATGGCGCGGCGCGCGGCGCTGTACGTGCTGGCGGAGAAGGGCGCGGGCGGCGCGCAGGCGGGCGTGGAGCCCGTGCCGCTGGACTACCCCGACGCGCGCGCCACCAAGCACGCCTTCAAGAAGCTGCTGCGCGCCGCCGCGCCCTCCGCGCCCGCGCCGCCCGCCGCGCCCGCCGCCGACGAGCCCGGCTTCCTCAGGTACCGCTCGTCGAAGGACCCGCCGTCGGCGACCTCCGTGTTTGCCGACTTGTACCCTCGTATTTACTTTCAGGCTAGTGGAGGAGTCGGGCTGGTTGTGGCAGCTGCGGCAGTTGTTTCAGCTCTCCGGTGCGGTTGTGGATCTTTTGGACGTCCAGGGGTCGTCGGTGCTCCTGTCTCTGGAAGACGGTTGGGATGTTACTGCGCAGGTAATGTGATACGTTTCAATTAATTTCAATTAAAATAGTTCGTGATTTATTTAATTATTTTATACTATTTTATTTTAGATATCGTCACTGGCGCAAATTTGCCTCGACCCATACTATAGAACGCTCGAAGGTTTTCGTATTCTCGTCGAAAAGGAGTGGCTCGCTCTGGGCCACAAGTTCCAACAACGTTCCAATCTGGCCGCTACGCCGCAGCAGGGATTCACGCCAACATTCCTCATGTTCCTCGATGCCGTACACCAGGTACCTATCGTACCTCGATACGAGTCCCTATACCACAAACGTTTCATTATTTGCATCCTAGATCCCAGTTATAAACAAAACTGGATTTTCCGCTAGTGTTATGTTATATATTAATCGAAGTATAGGTTTTTGGGACATTCGAGTAACATTTATTAATTTTATGTACGTATTATGTTTCAGCTCCAGAAGCAGTTCCCGCTGGCGTTCGAGTTCAACGACTACTACCTGCGGTTCGTCGCGTACCACTGCGTGTCGTGTCGCTTCCGCACCTTCCTGCTGGACAGCGAGGCGCAGCGCGCGGAGCTCGGCCTGACGCCCGACGAGCGGCGCGTGGACGTCTCGCGCCTGGTACGCCCGCCGCTCCGCCCCTCCGCCCCGCTGCGCGAGTGCGTGCGCGGCTGCGGGTACAATGTGTGTGTGTGTGTGTCGCAGGGCGTGGAGACGTGCGGCGCGGGCGCGGCGAGCGCGGAGGGCGAGGACGGGCGCGCCGCGCTGGGCCTCTTCGAGTACGTGGAGCGCCTGCACCAGCGGTCGCCGCTCTTCTACAACCTGCTCTACACGCCCGACCTCGATAACCCGGTATGCGCTCGCATTCTCATCGCCTCGTCTCGGTCATTATTACATATTTGTGGCACACTAAAAATGTTATTTAATCATTTTGCACTGTTAACTTAACCCTTTTATTCGTTTTTACATCTAAAATACGTCAGTCATCGGGCCAGGTAGATTATTTTTACGTATGGTTTTACGTTTTTGAAGACCTTTAAACGTTGAATTCTGTGGCTAAACTAAGGTGTACTTAAAATCTGGGACACGAAATTATTTACGAAAAATTACCCGTAAATATACAGATATATACATATACAAAGTAATGTCATTAAATATTCAAGAAGAAATTGTAATGTCGCGGACTTTAGACGATCTCGTCACTGCCTCTGCGAGTCTTAAAGCGGATGTTGCTGATTATTAATTTTGTTTGTATTATTGCTGCGTTTGCACCAGCGGTCGACGCTCTACTATGACCCAGTGCGTATAACTTGGTAATTATTGCATCACTCATGTAAAGAGGTTTTGAAACCGATATGCCATGTGATGAACATAACTTTTTGATCGTAATCGCTATAAATTAAAAAACCGCCTTACTAGACTACACACCCATGAAAGTTCCACAAATATGTTTTTTTTGTTTTTAATTTTTTATTTAGTTAATAGCAATTTGTGGAGAAGGCTTAATATTTCCACCCTCGCTGTTTGTTCTGAAATTCGAAATTTAAAAATTATATAAAATAATTCTAAATTTAATAATATTTTTTTAATAAACGCATAATCATTGGCTCTTGGAATTACGTATAATATACTTGTTCTCAATTTATTACCCGAACTCTCCGGTAGATCCCGTATGCTAAACATTTGTACATTGACTGAGTAATAAATAAATGCTGCATGTATGTAGTTGAAAAGTAATCTCATGTTTGAGTTGGACTCAGGTATGCCAAAATGTGCAAAAAGTTATATGTCCTCTGACATACGAGTACTTCAATTACGCTAGCTTACTTTTGAGAATCTCCAAATATTCGAGAAATTATATTTTTAAGGCGAATATGTTTGGTGGTTTGTTAAATTTTGGCATAACTCTCCAATTTAAGATTATTTACAAAATAGTGATTGATTCAGCCGGTAGTAGAGTTCGATAGCAGGTCGATAACCGATTACGAGAACAACTCATTCTACATGCTCAATAACTATATAAGTATTTTATTTTTGTGTTTCGGTATGAAGTATGAACGGTGAGTGAACTACTTTAATTATAGGCGACGTATCTTAGATATCACAGTAGCGCCTTGACGGTGAATAATAATGCTACCTGTGTCGTTAATATCACTGAGTGACCACTTTGCTCGTTTGCCTTATTAATTTTAATTTAAAAATATGAATGTAATTTATACTTTTCATGCTTAAAACAAGGCAGTGACCGTGCACGTTACGTAGAGTAATATTGAATTAAAAACGCATGGGCAGAGATAGTACTGATGGTCGGTTGCATGTCGTTTTAACACTACCGTCTGTCACAGGTTCTGAGACCCGTTAGCGCAGTGAGCAGTCTGGAAGTGTGGGAGTACTACGTGAGCGAGGAGCTGTCTCACGGAGCGCCCTACGAGCCCGACCTGTGGTCCGACGATCGGCCGGCGCCCCTTCAGCGGCGACTCGTCGTGGCCGGGTACGGAGCTCCTTCATATTTGAAAAGACCGAATGTATTGTGCTAGACATCAATGTATCCGTTAGAAACGCTGTAAGAGTTATGGTAGAAAAAAATACATCCTGCAAATAAAATATACGGATCTATTCTATACACAGATACGACAGTATATCGCGGTGCATGCCGGACGCGTTCACCGGCCTGCTGGAGCGGCTCAGACAGCTCGAGCTGGAGCTGGGACATCTCCCGCAAAAGTGGCGCGTGCGGTGGGACCAGCTGGAGCTGCCCAACACCCTGGAACTGCAGGTGCCCGGCCCTCGACCGCGTGTAGCGGCTCCCGAGTGGCTAACCGAGTGACTAACCGACGGCTCCCCGCAGCGCAACGCGTCCATGTGCAGCGGGCTGGTGCGCGTGGCCACGCGCGCGGCGCACCGGCGCGGCACGCTGGAGGTGCTGGCGCGCGCGCGCCTGGCCGCCGCGCCGCCGCCCGCCGCGCACCGCTGGGCGCCCGCGCCCGCCGCCGCGCCCGCGCGCTGCGAGCACTGCGCCGACCTGCTGTGGGGGCCGCTGGGCTGCGGCGCGCGCTGCGCCGACTGCGGCGCGCTGTGCCACGAGCGTTGCGCCGACGCGCTGGCGGCGCCGTGCCCGCCGCGCCTGGGCCCGCCGCCGCCGCCCGACCGCCACGCCGAGCGCCCGCCCGCCGCCGTGTCGCAGCAGTACTACGAGCAGTTCTCCTCCAACGTGGCCGAGAACCGCACGCACGAGGGACATCTCTACAAGCGCGGCGCGCTGCTCAAGGGCTGGAAGCAGAGGTGACCGGCGACTGTGTACTGATGTCAAAAATAAAATGTTCCTATAGAGATAGAAAATAAGGTTTTTTTAAAAAATATATTATTACATATTTGAAAATGTGTTTTAGATGGTTCGTCCTCGACTCCATAAAACATCAACTGCGATATTATGACGCGATGGAAGACTCGCATTGTAAAGGATTCATTGGTGAGTAAAAAAATACATACATTAAAATAAATAAAATAAAAATTCAGCAGGATTTTTTTATGCTAAGAGTTATGTACGTAACTACTTCACACACCTTACCGCTCACAGACCTGGCGGAAGTGCTGACAGTGATGCAGGCCCCGCCCGCTCCTGGACCGCCCAAGAAGTGCGACGACAGATCCTTCTTCGACGTATGTATCGCAACATGTGATCGTTTCACATCATAAAAAAATATATATTATGCCAAAAATTAACTATAATTTATTCAGTTTAGACAAATAGTATGCCTTTTTTGAATGTATTAGATTAAGTTTAATTAATTATTTCTTCACAATAAATAAAGGGACTTCAAATAGATAACTATAAATGTATGACTAAAGAATTGTTTTTGTTTACAAAAAATATTTTCGTTTTATTGATATGAATTATTTCGATTTAACAGTTAAGGACGAGCAGAAGAACGTATAATTTCTGTGCGAGCGACGCGAACGCTGCGCAAGAGTGGATCGAGAAGCTGCAAGCATGTCTGCAGTAATCACTCCCGCATAGATTACTGCTTACGATGCACGTGCACGACGAGCGCACGAGACCGCTGGACTCTAAAAATATTTAGTGAAATTAAAGAAATTTTAATGATATAAATTAAAGATATTGACTACTTACTGGTACACTGGTAATTCCATATTGTTCGGTCACAAATACTTTCATAAATTTTGTATATTTGTATTTATTTTATTATCTTATTTATAATTATGTTTATAAAGTTATCACACGAGGGAAAAAATTGATTTCATTTCACTTTCTTTTTAATAATTTAAAACTTGTGAAAAATGTTTTATCGTGACATATCAAATTCGGTATTACTTTGAAGTTGTATATTAAAATTTAATAAACTAGAATGTCGGTTGGCAAGTAATTACTAAACTAGAGCTCTCTGTAATATTTACGAGTGCGTTCCGTTCGTCCGTCCCTGTGTATTGTAGATCATAAACGATTGACACATGATTTACTAATTTTAATATTTACATTTTGGTTTTAAATGAAATTTACTCCTGCATGAAATTGACAAAAAATAACTAAACGAAATCAAGATCTTATGCCTATTGGGCTTTCTAATTTTGAGAGGTATTTAAAATTATAAATGTCTTTAAAGTGATACAAAAGAAAATACTTTATCAGTTACTTGGGTATTATTATTATTATATTTATTGGTCAGTTTGTAAAAGAAATTCAGCAAAAGTATATTAAAGAAATAATTCTGTTGAATCTATTTCAACTGTTAGCACAAGTATTGAATTGATTGAACGTTTAAATATTCATAATTTTAAATTATTTAAAAAGTTAAAATCTTTTTCAATTTCCAGTCTGCTGTAAATTGTTTTTAAAGCAATATACCCAATACGAGCCTAACCCAGGTAAACGATTTAGTTTTTACTCTGTTGCACTTTAATAATGTAAATAATAAGTTGTCGGAATGTATCAACCAAAATCGTTTATTATCTGTGAGACTGTAAAACGTTTCCAATAATAATTCAGTAACACAAAGACAAGGAAATTTCTGATACAATGATATGACAACTAAGATATAAGTGTTACTCGAAATATGACTGAAAGTATTAAAGTACCATCAAACTGTTTTAATATATTCAACATTATTGATGGCAAAAACAGCAGGCTGTTATTGTGACACTAGCGATCGCAATGGTATTCATTTAGAAAGCGACTACTCGTCTTAGTATTAAGAGATAGGCAATTGGCAGTATTACTCCTATGCCTCGGAATGCGCGTTGGATGATTTGGCCATATTCCTGATCTTTCCTCCTATCAGAGTGTGAGACGTCGGTATCTGCGTCGGCGCACACAAGGTGCTCTAATACATATATCGCGCCTTTGAGAGCGTCTGAAACTCGTTCATCGATTCTAATGTTAACATAAATCGCTTTCGATTTGAACAAGATTGTAATTGCTGTCCCCCAGCGACTGAACGAGCGTTGACCGATGGCGACAGTCAATGCAAGTATTTATACCGTAGTTTAATTTAGCTATCAATATATAAAATAAATATATCGTTACGTTGGTTATTTGTAAATATTTTATATTAATTATTGTTGTGTAAAGACTTCTGTTCCATTATTATGAATATTTCCGTTTAAATGTTCATTATTATTTTTATACAATTATTACGTTATATGTGTGTGTTGTAAATTGTCTATATCATCACAAGGTACGTTCGTAAAGGTATGTAGTTTGCTGTTGTAGCCCGTGCGATGTTTGTTCGCAGGGAATATTGTTTAATGGGAATCTCAAATGAGCCCAACTTATTGTTACTCATTGATCGTTTTGTACGTTATTTTGTAAATATACCTGTATTTTGTGTTGACATATCAGTGTTGCCCGCCGTGACGTCCACTATAAAAATGGTTTCGAATAATTGAGTACATGGTTTAATTTTGCGACTTGATATATTTTATTTTTTAATATGTAATTTGTATTTTCGGCATTGCATTTAATTTCGTCACGACGGCGCGCGTGGGCTATGTATGTAATTATGAATGATGCGCGCGCTCAGGATTGTTTGCATTTATTGGGTAATGCAATTATTCTTATCAGATGTCATATTTATAGGCTTTTATAATTATCCATAATTTCATAATAAAATAAATATTAAACAAAAATATTATTTAATCTATGTAGTTGTCATGTTGTAGTTCACGATAAATAATCTGATGACGTCTGATAAGAGTAATTAGTACGTGTATCTTAAAAAAAATCTGTGCTACTTATACCTACAAAATTTTTGTTTGTGTTATATGCTCTCATTTATATATATACATGATTTATATTTCTTCGCTCAGAGATAGTAATAGTCGGTGCCAAATTCATGACTGCACACCTGGTGTGTGGTTGCTCAGGATATTCGTACAAAAGTGATGCAGTTTGAACTGACATTTATAAGTCTTGTTTTACTCGATGGGCTTCATCTTATATACCGTATATTTTAATAAGTCAAAGAGGTATTCATCTATAAGATTTTTTTAGTGTTATCTAATATTACCTTTGTATAAAGAGGTTTATCTTTTAAAGACCATATCAATGTTACGAAAGTATTTAGAATAATGAATTCTCGTGAAACAAGGCTTATACTTTGGGTAATAAGAGCTCCTGCTTTGGCAAAATTATAATATTTGTAGTGTAGCTTCGCTTAGACAATCTGACCTCCGTACAAAGCCCGACGATGTGCCATTCTCTTGGATAATTTGCGATTTCTATGTACAGCTTTATTTATGTAAATGCATTACGTCGGGCTGAATATCTGTAACTGTGCACTGCGTACAATCGAAATAAAGAGATTTTTAAAAGTATATGTCTTTTCATATTAACTTACCTTTAAATCAAATACGTATCAGCTAATTTTGAAGCTATTTGGTGTTTGTGATACATCAACTTATGAATAGCGATGTCTAACGACTTGTTTTAATCCGGAGAATTGGCCAATATTTTTTTTTTACTTTGTATAGTTATTTTAACATTAAAGAAGATATTCGTAGAAAATAGTACTGTTCAATTTAAACTTTTAATTAAATTTATATCAGTCGATGCAACGAGTTTAGTTGTTAGCGGTGTTAACCCGGTGGATGAACGTCACCTCAGTTTACAGGCACTTGATTACAGAATGAACAAAACCCATCACTATTCCTCGTGTTCTGTTGTGTTTAGTCTTTGAGGATATCGGTTTGAGATTAAGTATTGTCTAATACAATGCACTGACTCCAAAATAAAGAAGAATTTATATTTTAAAGAATTATATAGCCTTGATTTTTTTATAAAAACATGTAACTTAGTAACGTTAAGAATATTTTGTATTAAAAACCTTGACATTTCCTTGTTATTAGTTTATACATAAGACGTTTAACAATTATGATACAGGTAAATAATTTTATCCAGTCTAATATTAAAGAAAAGAAATAATAAAACACAAAAATCATATGTAACAATTTTATTTTACCAATATTAATAATATATTAACATATGTGGTCCGTAACCACCCTCTCTCTGATAATAATATAATACAAAGAATTTCACAGAGGTCTCTGAAACCATAACAAAGAAAACAAATAGCGCTACGACTAAGTGAACTACGAGCGGTCACGAGTCAAGTGATAAAACATCAGCCTCCTACAGCCTACTGACTCCGATACGTTACAATACAACAATATCTAAAACGAGGTAAAAAAGGAAAAGAAAAAGGTAAACATCTTCGTAATATATTAATCGTAATCGTTACTAGTCTAGGCGACGGGCGGCGGCCGCTGCAGCACCCGCGACTCCCCTTAGGCCCGGACGCACCCGTCGCGCTCACAAATACAGCAATATTATATAATTACACGTTATATACAATGGGAAATAAATATTCTATATGCACGACGAATATATAACTGTGTATGTACAGAAAACGCCTGCAGTGCAGTACAACCACCTATATTATATTTTATATATCACAAATATATAAATTTGTTGCCAGGTAGCGGTCGCTTGCCTACATTATAAATTGGCGTTCAATTTTTTGGCTTAGCTAGGTTTAAAAAGGTAGAAGTACCGACCGTTACTCCCCCCTCCCTCCTCCTCGAGACAGAGTCGGTCGCTCGGTCGTGACTCGCCTCGCGCAAATTATACCTAATTCCGTAAACGTCAAAGACAATTTTTTGGTTTCCACATTGTACAAATATTCTCCAAAAATACTCATCACTTAATTCCGAATCGCATCTCGCTTTATAATCGTTCTAAAATCTTTCAAAAATTGGGCCGCGTCACTTTCAAAGTTGAAGTTAAAAGCGTCAAAAAAAGAAAATATTCCCGAGCCGCGATGATCGGAATTCGTCGTTCAGGAGTCGAACCGTCATAAGAGTGTTTAAAGCTTACGACCGACACGCAGCTTCAGTACAACTTCGCTACTAACTTACTACCAACTTTCATATCGTATAAAACCCATAATCACGAAGAAAGTCTGAAGCGTAAAAATTCTAAAGTTTATACAAATTATCTTAACGCAAGTAAAGATAGTATAACTCGTGCTAGTAAGGAAAATATTTATAATCGGCGACTGATCAGCGGCCATCTCACTCGCAAACTATTCTATCTCTCTTGCACTTCTTGCGTTTATGATTAGAAAAAAGTTTGTGAACACATCAGTAAAAAATTTAATATTTATTCGAAATAAAATTACAACTATAAAATAAGATATAATAATTTAAAAGAAAAAAAAAAAAACTAAACAAAGAAACCAAACTTTGACAATGAATGATAATTTAGGTATTGACATTTATTCATAAATAAATAAAATTGAAAAGTTTCTGCTAACTATACTAACATTAGTACTGTCGGCCTTTATAAATGTTTTCGTTATCGGCACGCGTTATAATCGGATCGCAATACTTAGTTTTGCTATTACATATTTTAATTTTACAATTGGAGATGGCGTATCGATGGCTGAATCTACTCTTAACAATTGTGCCAAGCGATGTCAATATCTGTAGAACATCAATCGAATGTAACTTTTATAATTTCAATGTACTTAAATTATGACTGAGTGACTTTATAATTATAATCATAATATACATTCCGTCACAAATAAAGAATACAATTTTTCGTTTAAAATACAGCATTAGGCGTTATTGTTCCTTTGGAATAAACATACGGCGATCATAGTCCAGTGAAACTGATATTCGTAAACTAGTCGGTGAGGCGAAAATACTCGTCTAAAAACAGACATTTTACTTTACGTACTGAATTTATATTTTTAATTGATGGAGGCAAATGAAAAAAGCGATTTTAATTAATATCAATTAAAATTTACCGTGAATTTTAAGTAACAAATCAGTGACATTGGACTAATTAATACCTAAAACCGCATAATGACGCTCCGCACTTGTTGTATGTAATTATAACCTAGCCTCGAGGCGCTGCCCGGTGTGCCGCAGGGCTCCCGGTGCGGAGGCCCGCGGAGTGCTGCGGGGGTTAGTGTCCGACGGGCTCGACGTAGTTAGCGGGGTAGAGTCCCACGCGGCCGTCCTTTCGACCCTTGCACCAACCCTGCTCGTCCTCGTCTTCCAGTTTTTCGAACAGGTCGCCTGAAAGCCAAGAACACCGGTTAGCGATCCGGCGGCAGGGGGAGGGGCGGGGGCGGCGCGTGCGGGGCGGGTACCCTGTCGGAAGCTGAGCTCGTCGCTCTCGGCGCCGGTGTAGTCGTAGAGCGCCCGCACGGGCACGCCGGGCTCGCCGGTGTCGGTGAGCGCGCCGGCCGACTCCTCGTCCCAGTCCTCCTCTTCGAACGGGTTGTCCTTGCCCACGCTGTCCTTGGCCGGGGACGTCTTGGCCGACTTCGGACCGGAGGCCGTGCCGTTCCTGAAGTCGTGAGGGGCACTTCCGTTAGAACCGCGTCTGCGATGTCGAATGGAAAGTTACTATAGTAGCGAGTGAGTACAAAATTGGTAAAGATCAAATTATATTATATTATATCACAATTCTTGTTGACAATCCAATACGAAAATGTAATGCTAATTAAGATGACTCTATAGATAAAATTAGATTAAATGATTACTACATAATTGTTCTATCGAATGTATATACTGTGAGTACAACCAAACTAATGTAACCAATTTGCAATGTTCTATACATTCACTGTGTTTAGGGAACTAACGCAAGTTCGAGACAATTCTCATCGCAGAATGTATATCGCGAGTTAGCGCAGTCCGGCAACGCGTGCGCGCACGCAGCGGACCCGCACGTGTATATTTCTATACGCTCTATACTAATACAAGAAAATATTTGAATTCAGATAATCAATTCTTTTTTCAATTAGTACAATCTAAAAAATATAAATAATAAAAAAAAAAAATTTTTTTAATAATTTACAATTATTTGTAAAAAGCCTACTTTTAATCATAGCATTTATATATCAAATGAAATTCCAAAATTAATAAAATATATATTGAAATGACTTACGTGACAGCTATCGGTGCACTTATGGTTTTCTTATCGATAGTGTTGTTTGCGCTCGTGTTGTTCTGCATTACTGCGTTGTTGGTCAGCGGTTCCGTGTGATTGCTCGTTTTACCCGTCTTGTTGTTGGCCGTGATCGGAGGAAGCTCCTGAATTATAGATTATTAATATACTAAAATGTTTGGTCCTTCGAGCCTGATAACTGATGCAAAAGTAAAACAAACTTTAGTTTTTATAAGTAAATCTTATAGAAATATATTTATATAAATAATTTTATATTTACGTACTTAGATAATGAGATTTATATACTTTATAAAACTGAATAAATATTACTTATAAGGTTAATATTATTAATATTAAAAACGTGCCAATATGCATATCGGAAAAGCGACATCCATCATGCAACATCGATATTTAAAAATAATAAAAAAATATTGAGGTAAAAATAAAGCACATTTAATATAAAGATCAAAATGAGAATGACCCATACACCGGTTACTCAAAACTAAAGAGTTCTCATGCAAACATTCTCTAACATATGCAAGCAAAATACTATATCGAACACTATATGCTCTTCATTCTCATTTAAATCCCAAAACTGGGCCTAACCACACTTCTAAACGACTCTATAACATCATAGTTTAACTTAGGTAAATTGTCAACCTGCCGCTTACATTTCTTACCAACATCACATAAAAATGTGTTTAGCCCCGATTTGACTTAAAATATGACATTGACGCGAACAGGAAATCACATATAAGATGCCATTAAAAACCAAATCTCCAGGAAAAACTTCTAAGTATATAATTTGCTGTTCACGAAAACTTATAGATTATATTAAAAACAACTTTGTGGTCTCGCTTGAAAACCGCTTAGGAAATGTTAGAAATATAAGTTCAAGAGTGAATGTTTCGAGCGAGACCCAAAAGAGTCTCTCGGGACGTACGTCTTCGCTGACTGGTCGCTGGTTGAGGAGCGTGATGGGTCCGGTGGGGAGGCTCTCCTTTGATTTTCCTTTCGCGATGTCCCGGAACTCCTCAGTGTATTCCTGGGTCGAGACACGCGGTCACAAGCGTCCGTGAACGAGCGACACGTCGGGACATACATTAGGCCACTTTAGCAGCTAATATTTCGTTCAACGGGTTGGAACGGTTCGACTGTTTTTGTGACTTATAAAGTGTAACTTAAGTTCGGTATTGATTACTTTTGATAAATGTTACAACAGTGTTGAATCAAGTCAATGTTCCTATCGAGGTCACCTCGCAATGTCCCAACGTGTCGGCGCGTTCGTGATGGCAAAATCAAAATAACAAAATAAATGATTAAATAAAAATAAAAAACACTTTTCAAACAAAGCCGGTGTTCATTAGAGGGCGACATCAAGCATTACACTCAGGTGTTTGTGACAAGTGACGGATTGCAATCGACTAGGCTTGGAGAATGCTATGAGAAGATGCATGGTATTGGTATATATTGCTAAGTTTATTCAGAATAAGTACTTAAATTAGAGTTGTACTACACTAGAAAATAAATCCATTGAGCCAAGAGTATAAAATAATTATTTAGGTTTATTAATTTTATGATTTTTATGGTTTTTTTTTAATTTATTTTATGTACATGTGTTTATTAATAAAAGATTGGAGTTGTTTCTTTGTTTTTTCATGTATTAATTGGTTTTTTTTTTTAGTATGACTGTGTAGCTAGAATTGACAGTTCTTGTATGCATCTGTAGATTAAATGATTAATTAAAATTCATACTAACTATTTCATTTGTAGAAAACAATTATAGGAAGTGTCTCGTAATTTTTATTATTTGTATAGTTTATGAAGCAATTTTTATCTAATTTAATCCTTAATTAATAATTGTTTAAATTTGTTGTTTTCGATACGGCGTTGCGGGTGAACGTCGAGGACATATTACAATACAAGTGCTGGCAGAGTGTTCACTAGATAGCGAGATATCTTATATTGTTTTCGTATGATTTGCACAATCTAATCGTTCATGAGTGTCCCTTCCAAACGGAAGTGTATGGGTGCTGACGATCCTTTGCAAATAAACTCCACAAACTATTACACATCATGGTATCACAGTTGCCCAAGCCAGTGTTCTGTGCAGGGATTTCTTTGGCCGATGTTTGCGGAACTAATGACCAACAAACGGTGAAATTTGGTACATGTTCGATTTTTGTGCATTGAATAATTAAATATATTAGGCGATTGTCAGAGCTGCATAATTCGATGTATGGGGTGTTTTATAGGAATATAAATTTGTCTGTCGAGTGAACTCTAAACCAATGATGTTGGAATATGTTTTGATCTTCTATTACGATTAACTAGGAAGTTTAGAATTTGTTGCTTCTAGTGATAACGTGTGGGTGCCCTTTAAGTACCAATTGAGTCTTTATTTTTCTCACAACCATCAGCTCTGCTAACCGTCCCAACACCGTGGCGTACCATGAACGCGACATTATAACAACGGCCGTCGTTATACACGCTAGTCGTGTCCGACGGCGCCACTCTGCTTTCCCTCTCATCTCCGAAGCAGATGGTCGGAAGGGCACGGCGGAATCTCCTCTGAGCTCGTGACCACAGGGCTCTGATGGGTATTGATCGTGGTCGGGTGGTCACGCGCGCTAACACCGCTGTAGCGGCGGCAGGTAGGTATTTGTAACGTGGTTCGGTGGTCTCCGGCGGTTCGTCCTTTCAACGTTAAGATGGTGGCTAACTTTATGCATATGATTTATTTCAAAAGTAATTCACAAAAAAAATTAAATAATATTAAATTTATTTTTTTATATATTTTTATAATGTATTGCAATTTTATGCAAAGCAAGGTTTGAAAACACCTAAATATAATCATTTTATGAGCGTTTTAAATTAGACATTTTTAAAATTAATTATTTTGTTTCTTGATTAAATACTTTGCTCCACAACGCCGCTGTACCTACATTACTTAACAAAGCGATGACAATATTATGTCTCGGGAACCAGTTCAAGAATTTATTACCTATTTGCAGCGACCGCTGTCAATCCTGGCTACACTTTGAGATCTACAATTCATTTACAAACAAGCGAAATATTATTTGCGCGAAAATTACTATTAATATATTTCAAATAAGAAATTTAAATTTTGATACAAAATATTGACGCTTTAATTATGGCAAGAATGCAGATTAATTTTTTTGTATATTACAAATAAATATAATAATTGTTCTTCTGTAATCGTGATTAAAATCTGTATATAAATATTCCAAGTTAAGTCCATTGTTGAGTTTGGCACTTAACGGTCGTATCGTAACGTCTTTAAGCAAACGTTCCGCAATCGCTGGCGCTTCATCAAACATAGTAAAGTCAATATTGAAATTAGCGTTGACTCAAGAAAATTCGAAGGTCGCTCAAGCGTCTCTACTGGATCCAATGTTAGAATTTCGTTCGATTTATAAGCAGGCAGTTTCGACCGTGATCTAAACACTTAAACCAATTAGAAGAGGAGATAGAGAGAGGATAATCTTAATTTGCATGCTCTAAGGATCTAGACACGTCTAACCTATCTATACTAGATCGAAAGCATTCAGTTAATCATTGCATACATAACGGTATAATTGCATATATAGTTATGCATTGCTGTGTCAGTAAGGGGACCGGGATGGCGGGAGGCAGGCTGGCGGTGTATGGAATTTACCTCGAACTGCGGCCACGCCATAGCCATGTTAACTCCGTGATTATTGGCCCACCATTTCAGGTCCTTCTGGTGGTCCGCGTTGTTTATTGTGTGGTGGAATTCTTCGTATATTTGTGGTAATCTGTAACAGCATTATTAATTCTTCTTAAACTAATACGATTTTGACATAAATATAACGTCTTAATACCACAAGAATATCATTGGTTCAGTAGTAAAAGGAACTTGCTACGTCGACCAAGAAGAACTGATTTTGAAATTTTTGTAAATGAAATTAAAATCGACACGATAAAAAAATACAATAACTATTTCCGCGTAAGTAGAAAATGACTAATATGGCTTTAGTTAAGTTAACGAAAGAATGTACGTCATGTACGATGGACAAAGCGAAAGAAAGTTTATCAGAATAAATACAAGTATCTGGAAAAGAGTAATAAAAGAAAAGGCGCGAGGATACATTGTCAGATATGTTTTATCATATAGACATCAAAGACCTAAGCTTTCAATATTTCAAGTTTCGACTTACATTCTTTTCGTTTGTAAACTAAATACTACTTTATTTGCACAGTTTGCTCAACAACGCAAATAGCGTTTGTTAGCCCGACTCTCATGGGCTTACGGACGATTATTTACGGATTACTTCAATGATGTTTGCGTTTTAATAAAACGGTTCTATTGTACCTAGATATGAATCTAGTAGCAGAATTAAGCAGCAAATTTAAAATTATGAATTGTTTTACGCAATATGGAAACGAGATTACCAAGTGGTAAAATAACGTGAATTTTGATCGGAGAATCAAGGTTCAAGCCCTCTGATAGTTTATATTGTATGCGTAGTGTGAAATGCCATACGAATGTCCGTCTACCATCATCCGTCGCATTGGAACAGCAGGGTGGAATAACGATAAATCTCTTCAAAAGTGGAGGAGTTCTTAGACATTCGAAGACTGTTACTTATTTTACCCTTTATAATATAATATATCAATGTTGAAAAGAAGTGTCACCTTCGTGTATCAGATATAAGTAAATCCACTTACGTCGGTTCCTTGCTGATGTCCAAACATTTGTGGAAACTGAAGAGCACGTCCTTGAAGAACGTGAGCCGCTGCGCCTCCATCTGCTGGCAGCGGTCGAAGACTGTCGTCATGTCCTCTATGTAGCGCGGGTTGTACGCCGTGATCTCCGCCAGTGCCGCTTGGTATTTATCGCGATTCTTCGAAACGTCATCTCGACATTTGGCAACTCGTTCTGCCATTTTCTTTACCTGAATCAAAAGGTTTAAATCACGATTACGATGGTATGTTAAAATTATTTACATTTTTTTATATAAAATCAATCAATTTATCAACAGAAGTTTATAAGTTTATACGTTTTCGGTAATGTACATACATATATATGTACACTTATATGTACTCTAAATAATAAGTATTTTTGATATTTATTGTAAGTAATGTAAAATTATTTAAATGTTGAAATCTCCCTGAGAGTATTTAACTTATACGAAACGAAATGAATTTTTAAACTCCTGGGAAATCTAGCACTACGTTTTATTTAATACAAAATTTAACCAAACGACTATAAAAACTAAGTGAAGTTGAAAACTGAAACGACGATACTGCGCAAAAAAGTAACTTACTTTACTTTAATATAGTCAGAAGGCACGTTGGCAAACTATAATACTTATATATTCATTCAAAATTATTAACCCTGTTTTTATTTTAATGTTTCATATTTGGGATTACATTACATTTTAAAATTATAAAAAGGACTACTTGAAATCAATAAACTCAATGCTGTGATAGACAATATCTATACGTCCGAATATTTGATTTGAAGCGGTTCTTCGCTTTTATAGAACACAAAGGTCGCTTATTATATCACATAAAGCCCAGATCTATTGTTTGTAAATTCCGATTCAAGTCACAAACACATTTGTATCTGAATTTTAGATTGAACATTACGCTATCACCTTCAGAATGTATGTTCAACCTAAAGAAACTTAGTCTGAAGTAACTATTTTACTTATACGGATTTTAATAAATACACTTATTTTAAATGAAAATCAATCAATACTATGAAATAGCTACTGAAGAACTCATAAAATCTCAACATTAACAAAAGACTAGCACTACTTTATGATGTAACTATGTCACGAGCGACAGACACACGTGCTGACAAATTACCTTTAGAGTCGTACTACGTGTATTGTGTATGACTCTTGTACATTGTATATTTTTTTAACAGCCAACAGTTTAATTGGCAGTAATCATTATTACATATCTATGGAAAATTTATATGATATATGTGGAGCGGAGTTCATAGTCCGATTGTTATGGTTGCCGTTTATATATATTTTAAATGCGTAACTTGTTGCTAATTTTTAAGTATCATATTAAATGGTTCTTTACATAATACATACTATACTATACACATATTATTAGTGTAAAAGGGCGTATTTTCCTGAAATAATACTTATACATATCTTATATACTTTATTATATGTTTGTCTGTATCGTTATATCAAACTGGCAGTTCTTTAAAAAGTGCAATGTATAGCTCTACAGATGTAAATAAACGACCTTACCAGTATATATCGCTGTTGCGAGTGAAAACAGAAAATTAAAACTATTATTTGTTGAAGTTTGCTTTTCTTTTAAATTAAAATAGCCTGTTAGTCCAGTAAATAAAGACAAAATAAAGACTAAACTTCCGATTAATCTTCGGATTATTCACATTTTGTTTAGAACCTCAAAAGGAAGATTCATCCAAATATCCAGCTTTCCCCTATTTTTTCCGTATAAGTGCAATGTCTTTATTCACTGGACTATGTCATGTAAGTACACATGGGAGATAGAAACAAGAACGATCTCACATAAGTTACGAAACTATAAAAATATTCTCGAATAAATCGTGTCATATAAACTTTAATAAGCTAGCGACAATTTTTTTATAAATTTAAAAACACTTTAAATAAATTGTTTATTTTGTTATTACGTTCGTGAAGTTAGACGGTATATGGTCGATGGCACTAGTCCGAATATGGCCACCAAGGGATCGGCAAGAAGTAGGTTTTTGTTTCAGAAAATGTATTTATTAGTTGTAATAACATTACAAAGATTTGCTACGTGCACATGTACACACTCTATTTCTTGTTTTTCATCTTTATGTCACTTGGGAAACTAGCCGGATACGACAGGAGGGAGATTAAACGATCCTACCTCTGATCGTCGTGAACACTGACAATTTCTTAATCGCGGGCTAAGACTAAGAATTCTTTGATAGAAAAATTTCAACAAGCTGAGACAAGGTGATAACCCAACCCAGGAATGGAAATGGTTATCAAGAACTTTGTCATCGAAACTCAAAACTGAACGATTTTTATAAAGTTTATATGTATGAGTAGCTGAACCTGCGGCTTTACTCGCACGAAATTTATAAAAACACCCGTTCTTAGCGGATGTCTACACCCTATTAGAAACATGTCAAATTTTAAGTTTGTATGTGTTATAGTTTCTGAGATTTCGTGATTAATCAGTAAATGGTATTTTGCTTTTATATATATTTATTATATATATTATTGTGGTTTTTCTTGAACGCGTACGAGTAAAATAGCTACAAGATAGAAAACAAAAAGCCCAGGAGACGTTAGACGGAGTGACGTCAACACTCGAGTCGAGATTGTTGTCAAGCGTCATTCATACGCCGCCGAGTCAGCCGAGACGCGCTTCAGGGCCCCGAGGGCTACCGCTCCGTAAACAGGCAGGCTTAGTCTGCATTTCTTGGGATCATTTGTGATTCTTACTAGGGACCATACGTTTTTGTACCTTGTACTCACATCGCATTAAACGCATCGCTATATCTCATTTGTGTTGTCAGTGTAAACAGTTTTCGTTTAGCGATCTATTTTACACAATAAACTTAATTTAAGAAGAGAAATAGAAAACGTGATATTTAATCCATACTGAACTTGGAAGACTAAGCTCTAATATCAAAGAAGCCTTTGCTGGGTGGATCATTTACGAACTGCAGCAGACTGGACTCGTTATTTCTCCTATACAGCGCATTTGTACAGTCGCTTTTTTATGAATGCCAATATTATTTTTAATATTATCGATTTTTTTAATAATTACAATTTCGATAAATACAATTTAAAACTGAATAACACTCTTAGCTTAATGACATTATTTATTACAATGATTGAGAAACTAATTTATTACATATCTTATCCTGCAAGTACTTATCTGGGAGAGTTTGGCTCAGCTCTAATAATACGACAAAAATAATATTTAGATATATACAAATAAACTTTACTTTACTCAGAAAAAAAAAATAGGATCTCAATTGTTAGAGCTGTTTCCGAGATAAATAATAAATGTATGTACGAGATTTGCTCATATAATGTAATAAGTGATTTGATAAACTAGAGCAATATTATCTGCGAGGATTCAAAATAATTTTAACGACAACCTGTTTATACGAAACTGAAAATCAATAAAGTGAAGTTGTGAGCTCGTGGGCGGAGGGGAACGCAGCTCACGTTGGATTTTCAATTCAATCACTTAACTGGATTACTTACTAGGGAACAATCTGATGAACTTTGCACATCATTTAATATAAGTAGTGTTCGTCGTGGGCAATACTGTGATACTATACATGTTTCAGAAATATTTTTATTGCAATGACTACCAGATAAAATTTTTTTTTTTTTTTCGAATATTCCAGATTATACAGCCAAGCCGCAAATTTTTTTCCGACTATCTTAAAAGTATAATATAATAAGTTTCTATACAAAATTTGTTACGAATTCAGTACCTATATTAGCTGAAGTATTTAGCCGTTTTGATAATAAAAACAAGAAATATTTACTATGCTCGTCAAATATATATAGCCCGCCGGCGGAGCTACAACAGTTTAAAAGTTCATGTCAAGGTGTAGTCAAGGGCACGGCAGAGGCTTCGTCCGGCCTGTGAGCTGATTTTGAGAGACGTGATCCGACAAGTGGCCGGGTGACATGTGACTACATAATACGTTCATAAAATATCACATTCTTATGTTTTATGTACTCCTTGATAATGATAATCTAATATATACGTAGATTTCATGTACTTAAGTATTTTCCCGTACGTTGATAAGTATTTATTGTTGGCTGAAATAATAACATAAAACTCAAACAAAGCCTCAAAGCTTGGAGCTTCATGGTCCACAAATAAAACAAAATATATATTATATTGGTCCCGCTACAATTGCTGTTTGCACTGCAAGCATTTTTGAAATGTATGAAGACAATGGGTTCATTGATTATTACTCTAAAAATATAATCTTGACACTCTACACTGATATAATCAAGGGAATGTCACCCTCTTCATTCCCAGCAAACTAATACTATATTACTGAGCTACAACAGATACCAAAACATGTAAACGTTTCAACGCGACCGTTAGATTTCATTTGCAAATGTTAATTGTCTGCGGTTACCGGGGACGACGCCGCGACGCCTCTGTCTACGGTTGACGTTTCATTTCCTGTCCTGACGTTTGTAGGTCAAATGCACTACACAAATCTGCATCCATAGCATTACACGTGAATTATTTAGCTATATTTATACACTCGTAGTATAAACCGATTAGTTTTATTAATCTTGTTGCTGTTCATATGGCAAGGACACTTGTAATTACATTTTTATAATAAAAAATAATTCTAGTGCTTATATAAAAACCTATTACGGAATAATATTATCTCGTTTATACAATAGAATAAAATCATATATAAAGTATAATGCCTTGTTAAGGAAAAAAAATATTACATTACATTTAATGTTTTTGACGAAAACGGATAACTCAAGCATAAAATACCTACTAACAAGTATCAAGGTGTATAAACGATATTCTGAAAATTCGAATAAATACTACGTTTCCGACATCTGTTAAATGTTTTAATATAATCGTTTTATTATTATATACAAATAGTTGTGCTAACAATTTACGATTAGTCATTATTCCGACAATGTAGCAATGAATTTGTTCCGCGTGCTAACATTTTCATACTTGTCGTTTTTAAACTGAATAAATACAAAATTAAAACTGACAACGGTTTCAATGGAAACGCACCTTTATATTGCAAATAATTTTAATAGACCTCACGACTGTCGCACAAGAATGCATAAAATAACACATACGTATTAGTAACAAGAACTTATATAAATCATCATCCTTATTTCTTAATACTCATAATTCCTAAATAAGAACGATTATGTATGAAAATTCTTGTTATCAAAATGAAACAATTCTAAGTATTCTTTATTCATTATTCTAGATACTAAACCTTCAGTTACTCATTTGGAGAGGTACAAAGTATAAAAAAAAGTTTCGCATACGAATTTAACTTTTATCAATCCAGACTATGAATCTATCTTTGAATTATATCTACGTAAGGGGAGAGAAGATTGTATTGTCAGCAACGACAAATGTGTTTATAGTTCAATCATTTGGGTGGGACTGGTTTAAATTTATTTCGCAAGATCCGATTTACACTTCCATACTAATTGGTGAAGACAAAAATTTTAATTTTTTTAAAACTATGGTCATATAAAAGGCAATTAGACTCGTTTCAAAGGAATATATTATTTCATACAATGAAATCCTGCATACAAATTAGTTTATTAAGTAAATTAACAAAAAAATTATAAACTCTGCAGTGCACACAAGATGACTTCGAAACAATTGTGTTTTTTTTTCAAAAAACAACAAGCTCTTCACTTTTCAACTTATGTGTTAAGACTTAATAATAATTCAATCGAAGACAGTTTGACATATATTTAAACAACATTTGATACTATTGAATATAACAACATCTATGATTAAAAATATATGTTTAACCTATTATTATTTTCTTCGTATTATTTTTTTAATTTGACTAACAATTTCGGCATTGTTTGACGACCGGGTTCGAACACAGAACCACATATTGCGAATTGTGAAGTTTTGCAACGCACTATAGAAAGGAGTAACTAGAATCGAATGTTATAATAAAGCTTAGCGAAGCACCTGTACCTACTATAATTTTCCCTTTTGTTAAGAAATATCTAAACATTTTCATAATCTTGAGTCGGGTGAAGCGCTTGCTCATTGGAGCTAGATAAGGCACGTCTTCGTAGGCAACGGCACGACCTCGCAAAACTTAATGAGTGCGTCGGTTATGTGAAATGTTACTACGTTAGCGTCGAGAACTAAACTATTTTTTAACGAATCCTTGTGAGAAACGACCTTTAAGTTATTATAAATGTCACAAGTAGGAAAGATTTTTTTTCTGAGAGTTGAGTATATAACTTAGTTGTCTAATAATAAATTCACTAAAGTGTTTCTTGTTAGCGGTAGGAACATGAAATGACAATTTTTTTTTAAATGAATATTTCGGTGTTCTTCAATAGTTCTTGTTTAGTTTTTTCGTATAAAATTAACTTCTTTTAATATAAATGAATAATAATTAAAGAAAAATCATCATCTTCATCTTTTTCATTTAAAGTATACTTTTTTGGTCCGTTTACTAAACTGACTCTTTTATAGCACTTCTCCTCTACATAACAACTTAGTCGAATTAATTAATCCATTGCAAAGGGACCTGACGGTACAGTTGCGACGATGATAATAATCACTGAAAACTAGTTTTAACTTTTATAGATAATTGCAATTTAAATATCGAACACAAATCATTAAGTCTAATCTATCTGTTTTGATATTTAAAAACTTGAATCGCTATCACAAAAATATAAAAAAAAAAACACTGTTTTTCTAGAACATTTTCGATCAGTCTATTGAACATATTACCAAATATGTGTCAGGATAAATATACTTCGGATACATGTTACCCGTCAATATCTCACCGTATACCTGCCTCGCCCCGGTTAGTTACGTAAACGTAACACGAGAACCGTTCCGCATGTTTGTGGTCGCGTGCGAAGCGGTCAACTCTATGAAAATTGATCTAAAAATTTTGAACTTATACACTGAATATTTTAACCTGATTATTTAGTTTTACACGAAAACGCAATAAGTATAATGTATCGCGTTATAGTAAAGTACTGTTTGGTTTTGTATGACGACTTATTAAATTATCTGCTCCGTCGTTTTAGTGGTATAAATGGCACCAGATTGAGGTTCCAATTCCAAGTCGGGCTAATAAGTTGTACGATTGATTTCAATCAATTTCTTCACAGTAGTAGATTTACCTTGGTAAATTACTACACTTCTGTGCCTCGGGAATTAGGATAACACGATGGTCCAGTGGACAATGAGAATAATATAAATGGACAGCACAGGTGTATATGTGTGCATTTGTTTATGCACTATGTCTTTTAAATTGTTCGATACGTCGTCGCTTACGAAAAGACGGGAATGAGAACATATATTACATAAGTATGTAGATATTTTATGTAACGAGGTTTTTCAACATTTAATTAATAGGAGTTCATACATTTACATTTTTATCTATAGATAACATAGTATATGTACATGTAGTTAGCAAATAAATGAATCCCTTCGCATTAGTGAAGTGATGACGAGCTCAGTACAAGGTATACCAATATTATTAGATACTGTATGTACCTACTACATGTACTTACGATTAATATGGTTATTATTTTTGTAAAAAATATATTTATTTTTAAATAAACATTCTGTATTCTGTATGTGCTTGATGGGTTTAATGTCACGTAAAAGCCTTTAATACCGACTGACCGCATGTTTTTGTACAAGTTATTAACAACGGTCGCAGAGAGTAGTTTCAATTATAGATTTTAAATTTTGTAAATATAACAAAACCACACACACACACACAAGAACAGATACCAACTTATTCGAAACTTACTAGAACAAAATGGAATCAATATATAATAATGCATTAGCTATTGAAATCAATAACTTCCTCCTTGTGAATACTTTAAAAGCAATTTATGCTTTTATCGAAAAGCATTTTACTATCATTCCGGAGTTAGAAATTTGACTAGGCAGTGAAATTCATGTGCCCTGAAAACGACGTAAAACCAGACACAGCTTGACCTCTCACCATCGTATCGGTGACCTGTGCATACTTGTACAAATTTCCTGCGCTATTGCGATAAATTCGGCAAGGACTTTATTCATTGAAGTTTTGAATACTACATTGTCAACGCATAATGTAGTATTCAAAACTTCAATGAATAAAGTCCTTGCCGAATTTGCTTTCTTTCGTACGTTGCGCACACGTTAAGTAGTAATATGAGATATTAACCCGAAAAAATAGTATAAGTTAAGGTACAATTAATCACAGAAATATATTTTATACCTCAAAATATAAAATAAAGAATATTTACTTAGTTCTAAACCTTGTATCGGACAACGTATTATAAGTTATATAAAGTTGAATTTAAAAATAAAAGTATGAATGGAATATAATGGAGTATATTTTATGAAAGAAGCTGTGGAAAACTTTACGACTTTTGAGAGCGCTCGAGTACAAAGGAAAAATCTTGTTACAACAAAACTGTTAGTTTTATTTTATAAATAAACTTGCGCTAATTAAATTAACCTGTTGGCGAATATTCAGAGTTTTTATATAAAGAAAATATATTAGTAATATATTATTGAAAGTAATTATAGCATTAAGTAAGAGGCTGTAAATATCCCACTAAAGCTCCTCTTCTACTTATGAGAAGATTTAGTGTTTAAAAGCTAAAAAATACGACGTAAAACCAGCTAATGCGGGCAAAACTTATAATATTATATACATATATTAATCATCCCTTACATCGCAATGTTAAGATGTTATGTGCCTTGTGCCTGTTGTTACATTGGCTTACTCAACTATCAAACCGGAATACGATAATACTAAGTATACCTATTCAAACGGACCTGCACAAAGCCCAGCAAGAAGTAAATCTTGCATATTCTATTCGTACTACTAACGCTATCTAGTTTGTTAGGATTAACGCAGTTGTCAGGTTTATAGGGAACTGTCAAGTTACGATTTTAAATCGACAACAGAGTGTCGGACAATCGACGACAATCAGCGTTGAAGTAACCGAACGTGTTTGGAGACAACGAACAACTTATTCCAACGTCGACTTTCAATAATAAATACTTTACAAAAGTTGATAATAACGTCACCGGCACGTTTCTTATCCAAACTAATAATTTAGGTATTTTACGTTATAAATCGATCATAATAAATAACAGAACACGATAGATTTATAAACAAGTATCAATTTAAGGGACTTATATCATACAGCATTTACACAAGAGGCGTGTTATGAACGCGTTTTCAGACGTTGCGTTTCGCAGATACGTTTTTAAAAACAACAGAACGTGGTTGTTTTTTCCGTACGTATAGAACAACGTGTCGTCGGTGGCAGTATTATATTTCACTACTGATATATAGTCTAGTCTACCTTACCAATTTATTTTTTTATGTTAATTATTATGAAATATTTATGTATATAAGATAAAAAATAAAACCATCGTTTCCCCGTTAAACACTCGTTAAATACAGTCAAAAAACAAATTCAATGTTTATACATCAGGGAAAACATCCCTGTAAAGGTGTCCATCATTAAACGAAAAAAAAAACCATTCAGATGTATACCTACTAGTAGATACAAAAACGCCCCAAACACAATCTGGATTCCATGAATCGATTTTAAACTATAGACAATTTAAACGATTAAATTGATTTTGATTAAAACATATATATATGTATCGAATGCATAGGTAAGAAAACAAATCACATTGATATTGAAAGTCGGTTAATAAACAAAATTAATAACGTCGATGTAACAGCTGTGATATTATGCGTTATCGGCTCGTATTAAATATATAATTGCTTTACGATTAAATTGTCATTGCATTACACATTTGTTATTTGTATTTAACATGTTTTTGATTGGTTGTTATCGATGTAAGCGAAAGGTTAATTACTAATAAGTGATAATTTCATGTAATTGAATTTGTATGAAAACGAAATACATTGATACTTTTAAGCATTCTATTTATCACATTTAGAATTGAAATTATATATAAAAAAATAAAATCGAAACGAAAATATATTCTTGTTTCAAATTCTTATCTATCAACTGTATGTATAATTACAGCACATAGCAAAAAGTTGCGTACTGTTAATCTACTACTACTAATAGTAATATTATAAATGGGAAAGTACGGTCAAATCACTTAACAAAATCTTACGAAATTTGGTATGAAGCAACCTTAACCTTACCAACCCAAGGAAGGAAATAGGCTACTTTTTATGCCTAACGCCTGACGAGCCACCCCTAAAAACCGAGCAAAGCCGCGTGCGACAACTATTCAATAATGTTATAACTATTTATTCTATAAGCGAAAGAAATAATTAAAACATAACTATTATGATTATTAAATCACATACATTTATACGTAAAAATAAATGTATGATGGTACTTTAACACAAACACACGATCAGACGAACTGTCACGCTGTCACGGATAACTGATGTTGTTACGATTGTGTCAGTCTTGATGGTTTTATCTGAGTTGCGTGTGTAAATAATCGTATTTGATAGATATTCAAGACATGAGGTCTTGAACAGTTCACATTCCTCTAACACTTGGCAGATTATATTATTATTACAAAAAAAAAAACAACTTGTAACTAGCTTTTTGTTAAACTCCAATTATATATATAATGTAATGATAGCATCGAAATTAATTATTTATGTGTATATAAAATACGGTTAAGCAGAACTGGACGAAAGACTTCGACAATCAGCTCGAGCAGCAATAGCAGTCCACTACAAGTGCCTGCCTCACTATTAAGCGATTTCTGCTTGAGATACAAAAACCATAAAATCTTTTCAACACAAGATATGATATCCAAGATATGATATGAGCCAGTGTAATCACAGGCACAAGGGACATAATATCTTAGTTCCCAAGGTTGGTGGCGCATAGGTGATGTAAGGAACGGTTAATATTTCTTACAGCGCCTTTGTCTATGGACGGTGGTGACCACTTACCATCAGGTGGCCCATATGCTGGTCCGCCAACCAATGCCATAAAAAAATATATATCAATAAGTTATTATATTACAGACATAATTTCGTAACGAATATAGTTAGTCAATGACGATCAAATATAGCAAATATGAATTCACGAAAGTATTCATTAAATCTCAGCGTTTAATCAACGGAATATAATACGCAATATTTCGAATTCGATTGATGTTCAACACGCGATGTTGCAATCATTACGCATTGCATCCCGAACTGGTTGATACGCTGCTTCAACCGAATTCCTGAATAACCGCTCGCTAGTGGAACTTGCGAATAATCTTTATTATGTATGTATACTCAGTTTGACCGCGACTTCGTTCGGTTTAACATTACTCAAATTTTAGGTTTAATTTTACTCAAACTGCTCATTGCTTAATTGCATGGGTTATACACAAATTATTTTTATAAATGAACTTCAAACGTAGTATTGATCCGGCCGTGCCGTGCGCCCTGTGCTAGTGCATAATACCGCACACCCCACATCTTTGCATAAACACTCGAGGGTGGTTGTATTTAAATATTTTATTAAAAATAACACAATGATTTTTATGAATTTATAAAAAATTATAATATTCAATACTTACTACTTGGGTAGGCCAAGTAGTAAGTATTGAATAGTTATATGTAGTACAAGGATATTACGATGCCTTAGTAATAAAGTTTTAAATCAACAATTAATTTGTTAAAATCTACAAAAATCTTAATATACTTTTCTTTACGTATTCGCGTGGGCACAGGGCACAGGCACTTTTGGATCGTCAATTTACAGAATTTGAATTGAATAGCTACACGCTTATATGATCTTGTATTGAGTTATTTGAGATATTTATTGACGTTGGTTTAAGAAACGATTTAAATTAATGAATTGGCAAATTTTATGGAAATTTATCATAGAAACGATTACTTTGCCCCAGGAAGTATTTATTGGGTTTGCGGAGTCGGAAACTTGGCGTTTGGCGTTAAGATCGACCAATTTATCATAGACAAATAACAAAATATGTCCATAAAATATTTTTTACTTTTCCCATGAACTTAACGATGTTATATATTGCATGACGGTATTTTTTATGAACGTCGTTGAATCAAATAAACGATTTATTTCTAATATTTAACTTGTTTGGTAGCGAAGTGCTCACTGCGTGTCCGTACGTGATCACTTTGGTAGTGGAACCATGCCATCGAAAGATACGGGACATGTCTGCATGTGGATCAAATTGAATTGAATTTCCCACATTTTTCATATTTATGTATTTAATTCTATAACTGGACTGCGGCCGACTAAAGTTGAAGAAAATTATTTGAGTCAAATGTAATAACTTATCTAGTGGTGTACGATAATTAATTCCATATTAAGATTCTATACTATAATTAATTTGTATATTTTATGCAACGAAATAATTTGTCAGCATTTTATTTACTATATGTTCTACAAGTACAATAGAATATCTGGAGAATTTTACGTTTTTTCTTTTGATTCTGGTAGTTCTTCTCTAAGCATGTGAATTTAAAAATTGCAATTGAATGAAATGATAACACTGCCGTTTGTTAAAACAAGATCAATCCAATTTTTATGTAAAATAATATATTGGCGGTATTCCAAAACTACTGTTATTATTATCGGTATAGTAAAAAGGGTATGGAACGAATTTAATAGAATATAAGGTGTTATTTTTAATTTTTCAAAAGTAAAACCTATGCATTTTTTGAATAATAATAAAAATAATAATTATTATTTTATTTGTTGTTTTAATAACAATATAAGTAAATTGGAAAGGAAATCATACAATTGAATATCTAAAAAAAACAACGTATTTACTAAACGAACGACTGTACTTAATTAGTAATGTACAGAGTAGCAATGGTACGGCGCCGCCACTTGAGACTCATAACAATTGTTCGGATGATAACAGATTATCTACAACGGCTCGGTTCTGGTTACGATGACTCAAGAGAGAACTGATTAAAATAAAATGAATATAATAAATGAATTATATATTGCTTAGGTTTTTTTTTATTACCAACGGGATTCCTTTACATAGGATGATAAACTTACATAAAACAATGATGGTAACGTAAAATACAACTACTAGTTTTATCACTCAAAGATTAAATCTTAATTTAACAACTCCTCTTACATTTTTCCTATAAAATTTTAACGATGTTACACTTAGTCGTAACAAATTTTCTTTTATATTATCTAAAGGAATTTTTCCTTTTTTAACTTTTTACCATGGTCACATTAACTACACATGTGTGCGCGCATATGATTGGCTAATTACGATTGTAAAGAGACAAACAATAGATAGGGGTGAGGTCACACAATCGTGAGAGGGTTTGCTGCGTTTGTTACCGCGATTAGATAACTGATAAACCACGGAAGCCATCTTATGTAATTATTAGGCTTTAGAGAGATATATCGTTTTCTTGTATTGTTTTGTTTTTTTTTAGATTATACAATGTTTTATTGTATTTTGTATACACGTGTGTGTTTGTAAATAAGTTTAGTTATAATTCTTTAGGTAGATCAGTTTTTATTTATAATAATATACCTATAATCAGCTCCGACTTTCAGAGTCTTTAACTATAGTTATAATAAAATTAGTATAGGTATATTATATATTCTTGTTTTCAGTGCTAACTGTATATGACTTCTTCAATCAATATTAATATTCTGAAGTACTTGTCCAAATTGAACTGTATTTAGTCTATTTTTTTCATACTTAAATACAAAACATATAAACACACTACATTCTATAGTACCTCAATTATCTGAACAATGACTGAGTTTATCCGAACGTTGGCGCGAAAGATACATTTTTGTTCGCTGCCACCGCCATGAGCAACTATGTACATATATTTGCGAGAATCGTGGGCATGCACGCATGTCGAGCGTGTTGAAATGCGTTTTATTTCAACGAACGTTGTTAATCCACTTACCAAGATTCCTCGCTAAATTTTGATATTTTCCTCTCATTTTTCTATCAATAATAACAGTAAAATAATAGCCTTCACTTAGTGTTTTTCTTTAGCATACGAAAGCCACAGTTTAAATAGCCTTAAAAATGTCTCTAGATTTTGACTATCTTTCCCAGGTACGACAGTAGGATTCTGATTTTATAAAAATCCTTTTTTTTATATAATCATAAGCACCGGCTAAGCAGACGGTCGGTCTAAGCAGCTGCCGACAGATGTTCTATTGGTGTATCCATGTGTACTCATCCATAAATTCTTTTGAGGGTTGAAACTGGTACCATTCAAAAGTTGACGTATTGTTTTTTTTTTAAGTTTATGTAACACGAGCTGTGAGCTATTTACGTGAATTAATTCGCTTGAATATTGGGAGGAGAATGTACTGTCATCCATTAAACAGTACATTATTATCTCGAGAACACATTCCAAAAAAAAATGTTGATCTAGAATTATACAAGCAATTACTCCGTCGTTTCATTATAATCGAACGAGGAGATTAGAAGTAGTTCAAAACGTAATCTACTAACCTCACCAATGATACGTGTAACTATTCATAAGTGGATGTCATTACCCTTCAGTGAGACGTTGGATGGTGTTTTTGAGAACGTAATTGCCCGTCAATCACATATTAAACAGCATTACTTAAACATATACTTAATAATTACTAGCACGTAGTCGTTCTTTGTGATAAAAAACAGAACTTAAAATTATTGAATTTAATCTGCGTATGTATATACCGAAACAAGCCTTGAACCGAAACGAAAATACATATTAACTGGAATTCAAAACAACAAACATTCATGTATGGCAACTGGCAACGTTATAAAACTTTGTATCGTCCAATGTGGAGAGCAATTAACTTGTTTCGACGTCCGCGCTCACTTCAAAGCTTAAACTTATTCCATTAGATTTCATTTCAAGATCTAAGTTTCGTTTCGAATCCCTAACTTATCGATGATTGTGTACGTAAAGTGAATAATATTTATGTCGATACCTGTCAGTCATAAACAATCTAGACGATAAATTAGTTTAACAATATTTTTAGTGCTGTCAAATATATCTTCAGGCAGGAAAACATCATCGTCGTCGTCATCATTGTCCGAGACTGATAAAAATATTACAACGTATGTAACGTATTTTTAAATGTACATTTAAAAATAGTATGTTATTATTTAGCGGTCCTAATAATGAAATTTGACCAAATATCGGTCAAGCTGTTCATTTCAAAGACTATCTCCGAGTCTTAATGCAGACTCTATAGTCTTTGACGAGCTTGACTACCCTAATACAAAATATAACACACAAAAAAGTATATATTTATTCTTGCAAATAACCGACGTCATTAAATTTTCTTCAGTAAACTAGATCGCTTTTTTGATGCCCTCTGATGCTTAAATGTTTTTCTCGACTCTTCGTCTTTTGTAACCTTGTACTTAATTTATTCTCTCGTGTTTTTTGGGTACAAATTGTATATTTGTAATGCATTATATTATATGCTAGACGAACATATCAATACAAATAAATATTTTTCATTTTATGATAAAATTTTCTAGACAGTATTAATAAATATTACTGTTACTGTGTCAGGGATGATGTTATCACGCGATCTTAGATCTTAAATATAGATAATGCATTGATAACGCAAATCGTTTAAAACGACCTCTGCTTAACGAATTAATTATGTAAATTTATTCCGTAATTACATCAAATTACATGTGATTGGGGTCGCGGTTATTGTTCAACAAACGTTTGTAATAACATTTATCCTGATATGTCTGTATATTGAGATTTATGTCACTTTTTAAAATTTATTTTTGTTATAGTCAGGATTTAAATATCTCACTTGCATCAGACGATGGTGACATAGAGAAGAGTTTTACCGGTAGTAAGGCTTCTCTATGCAGGTCTCTCTGGCACCAGTCCCGAATCAACTATTTTACATCGAAACATGTTTCGGTTTCAAGAGCGAGTGCCTCTTTGATCGTTAGACTTCCGAAACTAAATTCTGAACTAATTTGTAGATAAACTACGTTCCTAGGTAATATCATTTTGCACGGTAGACTGTCTAATAAGCAGGAATGTAGATATTGCATCGCTTTTTATTCTCTATTGAGAGTGGACTACTTTTGTATTTTTATTTTTTTAGGAACATAGTTAAGTCATATGTTCAATAAATATTTTTTGTTTGCGATAACCCAGTCAGATAATATTTGAATTCTCGTCTTCTCAAATATCTGTATGTTGAAAACGGTCGAGTGGTGTGACGAAGGTGGTTCGAGACGTCATGTACACGGTTTAAAGGTTACAAGTCTATACAGCAGATTTAATTACATAAATTGTTTTTCGAAAGAGTTCGGGAAAAAAGTCCTCATTTCATCAATCATCGATTAAAATATTCAAAGGAGTTTCGGATCTTACCTAGAGATCTCGATCTCGCACGTTTCATTAAATTTTTTTATGTATTCTGCGAAACACTGGGACATCGCAAAAACTCTGTTATTTTCTTATAAGCAGTTGCGTGTTTTTTAAAATACATGTATCTTTGTGCTATTGATTGGTCTTAATAAAGTTTATTTCGTATTCACTTTTGCATATAATAAAACTCTTTTAGAAAAGTCAAATTAATGAATTTTACAAAGAGCGCAATGCAAGAATAACGTTTATTTTACGTGGCATAGCCCTTAAATGTCAGCATATGAAAAAAGAATTCTCATCAAAACGTGAAAACATGATCCATAATAAGCATAGTAACAGTATCGCAAAAATATTTATTAAAAAAAATATAATTTTTTTGGTGCTACTCATGGTAAGTCAAAAAACTCAATTGTGTGCATCAGATTTGTATCTGCAAACTTTGTTTAAGACCTACGTGCATTTATTATAATTTACTGTCAACATCATTTAAATACCAAAACGTAGCTGCGGGCTCTAGTTTGAGCAGTCATGAAAATATGTAGGTAGCGAAGAGCAGCTACACATGTTTCTGAATTGTAGTAGGTACTTACACTTCAAAACGCGGGGTGTATGACGTAAGAGCTTGAAGAGTTCTATCAAATCTAGATGTGTTTATTTTTGGAACATTAAACTAGATTGATAATGTTTTCATAATAAATTGAATTAATTATGAAATTTTACGTTAATATTAATCCGAATAAGTACTTAAGTTTTGCTGTGCCTGGTGATATGAGCTCAAAACATAATCTATACCAACGCCGTTTCCTAGTATTACGGGCTGTTAATTTAGGTTTCTATCGATACATTGACAGACCTTTTTTCGAGAAAATTTAGTTTTAATTTCTCTTTTTGTAAAAAAAATATCAACTGAAATGTTCCGATGGCGTACAAAGGCCCGACACAACCGACGTATACGAGTAAAGGAAACTGCCAGCGGCATTCGCTCGGGTGCTTTAAAAATAGAGATACCATTTTTTTTTAAATATTGCAGGACAATTTGTTTCAAAATTGGAAGTCTTTACGTATTATTATGATAACACTAAAACCTATTTATGACTTATTTAATAACTCTTTTTTATTAATATTATTTGATTGCATACAAAAAAAAAGGAAAAAAGGCGTTCGTGAATCATAATCAATTCTTTGTATGTAATATATTTGATTCACAAAATTTATCTTTCACATTAAATATATATGATACAACCAATTATAAATTATAATTGTTATCGTATTTTAGTCGCTCTTTACAATCGACAATCGATAACTAAGAAACAAATTGAAAATCGAATTATTTCTTCATTAATATAATAAATATAAAAAATGTTATAATTCCAAGGCTCATGGTTATTAAATGGGGGGTGTTTTTGAAGCATCGGGATATGTCCGATAATTTCTGACAATGTGGTAGCCGTACCGCACGGGACACATCGCTCGTCTTTACGGTACAATCAGCTTTGTAACCGAGAATAGCGTTTGACGAAAGTGATTAGGAAAAAAAATGTCACGTACTTTTTAAAACGATCTCTATAGCGTCCATCTTTTTTTTAACGTATTATGTATTCGAAGATGGACATAATCGAGATGGATCAATCAGCTATAATAACGAATAAAACACTTGCACTAAGTGCTAAAGCTTTGAATTGGCCCGTTTGGGTAAGTACCTTCCACTCATCAGATGTTCTACCGTCAAGCAGTAGTACTCAGTTTTTTGTGTTCCGGTTTGCAGAGTGAGTGAGCAAGTGTATTTACAAGCAAAAGGGACATAACATCTTAGTTTCCAACGTCGGTTGCGAATTCACGATGTCCTTATATGGTTAATATTTCTTGCAGCGCCATTGTCTATGGCCACCAGCGATGACAACTTATACTCAAACGCGCCCGAAGTCAGGGCATAGCAAGTTTATTCTAAAGAAGGTAAATCAATGTCACCGTATGTTTACATTTCAAATAATTAAAAAAAATAATTAAGTTATCAGTCTTATCTTAATTCATTGAATGTGCACGCTAAAGAGAAATGATTCATTAAACACCGCATAGGTGTGGCTTATTGGTAACGATGCGTTATGCATATAAATATCTGCATTATACATACGAATAGAGCTGTATCGTATTCGATTCGATTACATTCTTCAATACAGTTTTGTGTTATCTAGTGTTATCCACTAAGCCGTATTTTATAATCGTTAAGAATTTTGTTACAATACAAAAAAAAAACATATGATTTTGTACGCAGGGGCTATTAAAGAACAAGTTTGTGCAAAAATACAGGTGCACTTTTAAAATCTGCTTGGGCGGCAACCGATAGTGCCGCTTTTGAGACATCGGAGTGGAACACATACTAACTTCCTAAGTATATAATCCTCCTTGGATTACACATTGGCTAATGAGAATTTTTGGATGGAAAAACTCGGATAAGTTTTTATTGGATCCTTTCAGGATTAGGAACCAGGAGTTCGGAATCGGCGGCCGCAGCAGCAGATAATTAACTAGATCAACGAGGTAATTAAGTATAAACCCTGATACCGATTAACTTCTATTGGAAATCAAGTAAATAGTAAAAAAAAAATCCTGTAATTACATCAATACTATGGTTTTCAAATTCAAATGAGTGTTTAATTATTAAAAGCTACAGTCCTGGAGCAATCTCACATACTTCAGTAACAAAACTGTTGACGATTGATATTCAGATTTATTTGTTCACGACATAGTTATGATAATAGATGTGCTTATGTGTAGTAACCGTATCACGAGACATTGATCGACTACTGTTAAATGGAACGAGTGGGCAAAGAACTCTAAAATCAATATTAGTGGCCGGCACTACAAGACTTATGCCTGCTCTGTTTACTACAAGTGCACTAAGCCGAGTACTGGACTTTGCGTGTTAGCTCGGTCTAGTGGCTTCGGGTTTAAGCTCGAGAGGTAGGCTTCAAACTATGGATGAATAAGTTCCACCGCTACGTACTTCTGGGTTTTTGTATTTAGTCTAAGTGGACAAAATAGTTGTCTCAAACAAACAATACACGCAATAATAAAATGTATTTAAAAATAAAAATATATTTATAAATGATATATTGATATATTAATAAAAGCATTACTTTTTTTAAAAGTTTTTATTACAAGCGATGTTTTAAGTGACTAGTAATGTTTATATTATTATATGTTCAGCAAAAATAGTTGTATAAAAAAAAGTTTATACAAATTTTTTGTATGTTACTTGCAATTTTCTTTTTTTTTATATATCGGTATTTGTAAGATATATGTTGATTATTATAGATTTAATAGATTTAAACATTTTATTCAGATGGCGTTTTATCCTTCGCAAGGTAGTTGATTGGAATAATTGACTTCCAAATAGTCGCATAACATAATTCCACAACCAAAATCTTTTTGGATTAAAAAACCGATTTGTGCACTGAGGTACAATAGGATATTCTCAAAAAAACCATGATACGTCATATGAAAGTAAAGTGTGTGGTTTTGACAACTGACCACACCATCGATAAATACTTTGATACATTTTTAAATTGATATCGATTGTAGCGAATACATAAAAGAGGGCGTTGATTCATAAATAAGCAAACAGTTTGTAACATACGCAGAATCGAACGCCCCAGATAACTTCGAGGTGTACGTCAGACAACAATTTCTCACAAAAAATGCAATAGAAAGGCTATTTCTTTTGCATGTTTTTGTTTGCGTGGTTTTGCGTTAAACATTTGAAACTTTGCTTTTCTTACATGCTGGTAACAGAAGGTTTTAAATATCGGTTGTAGTGTCCTTGATGGACACTCCTGCGTGGCCGAGCTTCACGGGAATGACCGCAACGATTAATCGTTTGTGCTTTTTAACATTACATTGACCCAACAAAAGTGAGATACAGCCATTGTTGCTTAAATACATTATTACGTTACGTATCGAGACCTCATCTTGAAAATATAAGGACATTTTTTTTTATGCGAAGATATAACCTAGTAATAAAACCTAGATACTTTAAAGTCAAACATCACTAACCTGGTCTGGACTGAGGGAACTGTCGCCGCTAGCATTCCTCTCCTGGTTTTGCGCGGTCCTCTCTTGTTTGCAAGCTGTGTGATACTCTAGTCGCGTTCTCTCCACCTTCTGTAGAAGTTTCGCCCACGGCTTCTGCGCCTTTTTGAAAGCCTCGTCCATTTCTTTGCGTTCTTTTAGTTGGATCATTGACTGTTAACAAAAAATACTTTTATTTAGTCTATTATCACACTTATTAGAAATAGTTACTGATTTAATTACACGGATATGTACATTAATTATTAATTTTCTTGAACAATAAAATTTTAATATTTCAACATCATCATTTCAAAGGCAAAGACAGGTAGATATCAACTTCTAGGTTTAAGTTGGTCTGGCCTATTAAATATTTTGAAATAGAACTATAAATTTACAAACGAAGATCTTAAAAACTACGTAGACATTTCTAAGGTATTGGAAATAATTTTATTTAATGTAACGCTAAATTCAAGATGCCAACCTCTAGAAATGGTTGCCAACATCAAAAACCAAATTTTTATATTATTTTTGCTGGTAAAAAAAATCATATTCATGCACTTTAAATAGACAATCATATTATTTTCTTGGCACAGGCGTCCTCCATTACTATCGTAAGGTCAGCTATGCCGCAAAATTTCCACCTGAGGTGCTCGAGATCGTCTTACATAATAACATTTCTTGGAGAAACTATAATTTTAAATGAACCGGTTTGCCGCCTTGGCACTAAATTAACATTAGTTTCAATAAAGTTTTTTATGAAGCTGTTATCATATTTTCATTGAATTATCGTGTATCTTGTACATTTATGTATGTAATAGTGTCGCAGGGTTATTAAATGGGCTGACGAGTTTTGTCCATACTATCAATTTCTTACAGTATAAGATTAATTTCAATTTTAGTTTAATGCACATCAGTAACATTAAAAGAATATTTTTTTGCCTTGATAACCACTTTCTAACAAAATTAGTGAGAATAATTCTAGTAGAATTATAAATATTAGCAACTTCACCTTGTTTGAATTACCGATATCTTTTGAATATTTAGATATTATTCCCCGTATTTATGGCAATGGCATCAATTAAATTACTTTTTATTTGTCTTTCCCAACAACCTTGAGAAGTTTAACGTACAACATAGTAGGACATATGTAAATAAGAAAAGTTTTCCAACACGGACATATAATGAGATATATTAAAAGACATATTTTATATTATTAATACCGAAATTAAGTCAAAAAATTAAAACGATTTTATTACAACCAATAATCAAAGATACTAAGACTTTTATATTGTGACGGTTTAACGACTTTTTTATAATGTAAGATCATTAAATTATGAGTGTATATTTAACTGCAAAACTTTTATTTGTAATTTTGTCCTGATTTTCCGATCGCGATCGATACTCGACTACTGGGTCACCTTACAACAGATTAAAACTAAACTCGAACACCTTAACGAGCAATTAAATATTCAATCATTAATTCCAATTCTAATCGAATAACGATTGGGAGATGTACTGAATATCGTACATATTTATAGTGTGTAATGTAGTATTTGTTAACATACAAATATATCAAGAGCGAATACATAAGTGTAGTCACTACTTTACATTCAGATGAAATGATTGTATTTAGATTTATTATAATGTATGCGACATCACGCCCGTCGGGAATAAACTACACATTGAAAGTTTTAATTAGCGAATATGAACCTTACCCAGTATGAAATAGGTGTTATGTATATGATGAATGTTTAAAGATTAACTCAAACAAGCTTTAATGTCACTTCCATACGTTTAGGTCCATTTTCACATTTACTACTACGAAATGTTTTGTATGGGCTTATAATTTGTAGGTGCGTATTAATGGGATTAACCTATGAATTAGTTATTAGGTGTTTTGAATTTAACTCATTTATAATATCAGATAGTTTTAATTGAGCTATTGTTTAATGCTTTTTCAGCAGTAATACTATACGTATTGTTTTCTTATCAATATAATTTAGATAGATAATCAATATAGATTTTAATTATTGATATAATTTTACACGTTAAGTCCTTTTTGGAATGTATTTATAATAAAAAACTAAATCTTGCATACCTACGTACATCGAGTCACGTTCAATAAATGTTGGAAGATATTTGTCAAATTAAAAAAAAAAACAGACTTCTTAAACAAATCACGATAAAATGTGAAATAACTCAATTACGTTTTGTATTTAATAATCTGTTTTAAGTTTGAAAATAGAATCACGTATTAACGCATACATATAAAACCTTTTTTGTCCTAAAATGAATATGTCATAAATTGTCATTTATGATTATATTAAATATAAAAGATAAAGTATAGAAACCACATACAAATGTTGTAAAAATGACAATGTGTTTGTTAATAGTGAAGCGTTATGTTACTTTCCGTTCAATGAAACACCATACTGACATCCTCTACACGAGCGTACCTACTAGTTATTAATCTTCTGCATCCGTCCTTTCATGACAAATTGCAGTTTAATTCATTTAACACGGTATTACTAAGGTATTTTTTATTTCTTTCAGGATTTTTTTATTACAAAAAAAGCAAGCAGAACAATTATATTCTCTTATATTTCAAGGAATATGTACTTTCCCTATTCGAAATCGTGATAAAATCGTCTGTCTATCAGTTTTGTAATCAGTTAATCAATGATAATAATATTTATATCAGTGCGCAGAAATATTCGCTGATATGGGGATTGGCATATCCTACTACTGACATTAGATAAGATATTGTGTAAAACATACATATTACGTAGAATTACGTTAATATATTATTTCATTCGAATATTTTTTATGTATAAAATTATTATTTTATATGATTTATTTTTAGTAGCTATGTAACCTTCCTTAATTAATTTTATTTATTTAAGTATGTTCGGCTGAATAAATGAAAGCTGGTGATAATTGTGTTTAGGGGTCATCTATAACATATTTACACATTTTGAACAGGCGTGATGTAGGCGTGTATGCGTGCGTGCGACAGGCACTCATGGATTTAATATCATTTTCTTTATTTAGTTCAATCAAAATTTAATTACAGCTTCGTGAGTGAGAAATTGACACAGATTTTAAACTTTGCTTATTTTTTCTTATATAATATATAATCGTCATGGTTTTCGCGAGGATTCCAAGGTTCTGGTTCTGGGTTCAAACCCCGGGTCGAATTTTACTGTCGAATAATTCTCAGTAACAGCCCGGATTTTGGCAGTTGGAAGTGTGTACACTCCTGTGCCTTGACAAGCACGTAAAAAAGCTGTTGATTCTGCGTCTGAACTCTTTCCGATCGTATCGGATTTGAAGTCCCACCAGACTATTAGAGAGCAATTGTGTGTGTGTACGCACACACTTCTGCCCTATAATATTTCCTGCATTGTTGGCTGATCTCCCTTGACTTTGTCTGCCGTGACCGAAATAGAACGTGTATATTAAAGGACAAATACATATATAAAGAAAACATTCTTTTATCTTTGGGCTAGGAACCTTCTCGGACTTACGCAGAACAACAACACGAAACTTTCATTAGAATCAGATGACTGATTTAGGAGCGCATAGAGGACAAACATGCAATCGTTTTTATTTATATAGATATACATTATATAGAGGTAGCAGTTTATTACGCGGATGCTCAGGTGGCAAGTGGAGAGTCGGGGAACATAAGAGGGAAGGGGAGAAGTACCACTTAACGTCACGGATAAGGTAGGTGAGGGTCAGACAAAGTATGACGTAATAAAGTCTATTAAATAACTTTGATGTTGCTCAAAAGTATTGCTTTAATTAATACATATTTTTGTTATTACGCGTGTTATATATAATAAATAATTTACTTGTATAGATAATAAAATTATTATTTGATCCCGATTCCGTTTTACGAGACGAACAAACTTTCTCATCAAGGTTGCTCTTTAGATTTAATTTTAAACAAATATTAATTGTATATAAATTTTTTTTTAATTTTTTATTATTAATATGTTTCTTCACCGTTTCAGCCGTTAAGTCACAATTGCAAGTTTATCATGGGGAACGACATACTGTATAAAAAATGTTGAAAACAACCTAACTTGTTGGATATAGTAAGTAGGTACAATTAATCGTAAAACAGCGAAATAAACTGGAGCCATTTGAAGTACTAATTGGTATCTTGTAACACTAATTGTACAGTACAGAGAGAAAGCAAGAGCGCAGGACAGGAGTCAGCTAATTGTTAACTGGATAACTTTATTGTACAAAATTAATTACATGAAAAGTTGTCTTCGGGATTCGGTGACATAGAGATGAACGAAACACGTGACTCTCAAACGAAGATAGCTGGTTCAAAACCAATGAGCATTACTGAGTCTTCAGCGTTTCCGTTAATAATAATAAATTATTATCAATCTCGTGCTCGACGTCAGGGATCATCGTGAGGAAACCTACACACAGGGTTGGATGTAATTCTATCTTGTGTATACATGTGTATAATGAGGTTTAAGTATCAGCACACAAACGTGTGCTGATACTTAATCACGTCATATTTTAATTCACCTACTTGCCGAATGGTGTTTTGTAGGATTTCCGTGTGTGTGTTGTGTTATTTACTAAATTTACTTACTATTTGTTTTGTTTAAGTTTCCTTCTTATTCTGATTGTATCATTTTACATTTATTTTTCATATAAATATTAAAATAAAAATAAAAAACCGTAACATCGCATTATAAATGTACAATATTAGCAATTTCGGCTTAATATTTTCAAAATACACTCACAAAAAATTAGAAATATATAACAGGAAAAAGAATAAGGAATATATGAAATAAATGTTCCAAAATTTTCCTTTCAGCGTTGAAGCAAACAACGCTTACTAATGCTATTAAATTTATTTGATGACTTTAAAATGTGTGTCTATTATTTATATAAAATTAATGATCTTGAATGTTAACGATCTCTATGAAGCCTTATCATTTCTAAATATTGGGCTAGCCGACGTCGAGTGTTAGCGCTTCATTAGCTCTGTTTACAGAGACCATGATCTTCGCGCACGGTTTCCGCATATTTCTCCTCCTTTATCATCGTATTACGCATGCTCGTTGATATCAGAGCTTTTGAATATCTATTAGTCTATGGTAAACGAAACTACGTGAAGATTTACCGCGGCTCTTCTTGCTATGGGCGTAAACATTCTGAAAATAATTTAACGCAATGAAAGTAAAAATAGTTTCAAGCTCAACTGTTTATATTGGAGAGCAGAGTTTCTTAAAACTGAGAACGATACTTTAAAAAAAATCTTTCTTAATTTTCTATACAATTATGTATTGTGATCACATATTAATCGATTTATAGAGATAGCAAGGGTACTTAACAATAATTAGTACCAGACCAATCACATTATAAACGTGTACCGCTCCATGTGACTCCATTCGCGTCAAGCTTATTTATCCCGTAATGTATATGCCTATGTCCTTATCTAGGTCCGAGTCAACCTCTATATTAAATTTCACTGCGATCGGTTCAGTGGTGTTGTCGTGATGAGGCAAGAGACAGGGTTACTTTCGAAATTATAATATTAGTCTGATATAAACCAAGTCCGCAAGTTTACTCGTACAAATGGCACGACAATGTTTGATGATAAATTGCTTTCGGAACAATGTGTCCCTGAATGAAGAAATTCCTCATCAGTAAATGACAAACGCCAATAGTATCCCTTACGTAATACGTGCCGGCATACTGCAGATAAACTTGTTATCGCTGTAACAAACGTTGCCAGAGTTGGGGGCCCGTTAACACAAAGGTCAGCAACGAGGTCGAGGTGTTTCCACACTTAGTCGAAATTGGCACACGACCAGCACGTGACAGGTATTGGCTTAATAATATTAAACTTTTGATTTTTCTGGAAAGTACTAAATTTTTAAAAACAAGATTGTATTATTATGTACCCAGGGACTCCGGACATTATGTCGCCTTATAAGTCACTAGACTAACGAGACAATTTCATCTGTAAAATATCATATTTACCTGCTCATCGTAAAAAAGGACATCAACTTTTATCTTCGACTATTGGATTCAATCAAAAATATTTTATTTTATCATATCCTTTTACTCAATTTTTATATGTATAAATTCATAAGTGACAATAATGTTATAGTTAATATATTATATATTTAATAAATAATAGCATTCTATAGACTTCATCGTTCATCATCATCGGTATCATTTAATAAAGTCATTATTTCTACTATCATGTAATATATTGCGTTTGTTTTATGTTGCACAAAAAGCACCCATAATGAGTACAATACCGTAATTTGAACGTAACCTTTACTTAATAATTTTATGACTTTAATAATTTCAAATATCGAAATTAGTCTACGTCTAATAACATTTCGATGATTAAAAAAAGAAACATAATACAAAGTACGAATACATAAAATACCAAAACGGTATAAATGCATCTTGCGCGAGATACCGAAAACATTGAAATAAAACTGATGAAGCCATAAAAGAGTATCGTAAAACTCGAGGTTTGTATGACGATGTCCGACTTGAAGAGAACATTTTTACAGCATGTTTTTAAAGTACTACATTTTTATCTCACATAAATGAAAACAACGGTACAATTGCAATATAAAAAAAAAAAGTATTTATAAAAAGTAAAGATTTTCTAATTCTATTAAATATTTTTTTAATAAAATGTTCACACTTCTATTCATAATGGTTAATCGAAGCCGGTAATAGTGGAATAAAAACGAGCGAATGAAATGAGTAGGTACTTTTGAAATTCCATAATACCTGTCAAAGTGTCAGTTGCAGTTTACAAATGAAAGAAACAATATAGCCATTCTGTTACTGAAGTACACACAAAGACAATATTATATAAAAAACTTATATTTATAGGATTGCCATTTTATTGGTCTATGAGAGTGTATTCGTATACACAACTTTGCATTACTCCTGAGCATCGAGCTCGGACATACACATAGTGGATTCGTTAATTTAAAAAAGATAAACTCGTAGTTACTACATATGTATGTTAATTACAATATACATACGCAATATTGTATATATATGCACACCTGACTTTAAACAGTCACCATCTGTAAAGAAGCTCAACAAACGCAGAGACAAAACATTATAAATCACTCCATAAACGACTTTTAATGGAAGCATTTGACACATTCGTCAGTCAAGATATGTGAATGAAAAAAAAAATGGAATAATTTTTCAGTACTGTTATTGGCACTGGCAACATTCCAGAGACAGATAAGAGTTTTTATTCTATGTCATTATCGCAGCATGGTTTATTTTCGTAGGCTGACACAATTATACGTGCTAATATAGTTACATCATTCATGCGCTATCTGGTAATAATCGGTGATGGTATCGTAAATAATAACGGATTAGGGAAACAGAGATAAAGATACCATTTAATATTGACTTTCGGAATAAGGTGTAGGTTCATATTTATTTGACTTGTGTAACAGTGAAAACTTAATTATATGTAGAAATATAATAAAATATCTAAAAATAAAATAAATTAAAAATATATACATTCACGATATGATTGTAAAAAGGAAGAGGTAACGATCCAAAGTTGGTGTAATGTTTCTTCAACGCTTAAAAAAGAAATACTATGACAAAAACTGCTGTCGAAAAAAAAATTTTAAATCGTGTAGAAAAACATAAACAGCGATATTGGAATAATAATATTTGAATACCCTAGTAGATGGTAAAACCAGCACTAGAATTGAGTGAACATTTTCAGATCACCGATTCGTTGGTTTCTAGATCTGCAAAATTCATTTCCAAGATTTCACTCCAACATATTTACAAAAGATAAATAAATTCACTCCTTAAATTCGTTCTGAGAATTGATTGAATTAGACGTCTCGACTCGACTCGTCTGCTCCGTTGACATCACTAAAAGCTACGTTTGCGTTAAAAAGATCAAAATCGCAACTCACCGCAGAACACGATTTGGAAAGTGCGAAATTGAATGAAACGAATTATAAATATAAATGAATTATAAAATTTATCGACTGAGATATGTATATAAGTTCGAACAGATTAGGACTGCTGGTATACTGTGACAAATTTAAATATTCTAAAAGTGAGAGATTATTATTATTTTCCACACAATAACATCATTGTGTCGGTCGTCCAGACAAAGAGGAGTCGCTCCTAAATATAAAACTGGACCAAATTTGTATTCGCTATGCGAGGTATATAAAATACGTACGACGTCTACGTGGTCAAAGCGAGCTATTGTTTCGGACAAATTCGTCTACGATGCAAGATAACTTTTATTGTTTGTTTTTATATAAAACGGTGTATTGTTTATTAAAATGGTAGCAATTTTTAACGATTAAACTGATCAATTGTGTTGTTTTACCGAATTTAGAACAAATTTTTATTTGGGTTTGTTCAAAGAAATGCTATTGATTTAAGTTATAAAATTAAATTGTTTTGATTTAAAAAACAAAAAAACAATCATACACTATTATGCATAACCCGGTTCTTTTCTTCTATTGCAAAGGGCAAGCATGTTTTCGGTCTCTGCTTCAGAGGCGAAACAAATTAGTGGGTCAGACGCGGACGCCAAGAAGAAAGAAAACCTCCATTCTCAGGGCATGAGTCAGACTCTAAATATAATCTTTTGTTCACGTTTCATCCTCGAGCGAGATTCTTCTTCCTTTAGAAGTAGGAGTTTACTCTCCCATTTGGATGTCGAAGGTGCGCGAAAAATTAATAGATACCTACATATGTGTGTAGGAGATCTGTCTGTTGTTGAGTCTGGATACCGATAGTGCGAATGTTGGTGGGGCGTATAAAATGCGAGTTAATCAGGTGCACGGCTCAGGGCTGTCATGGTGAAGGTAGATAGATGGAATACTCTTTATTATTTAAAACCTTATTCTATCATTTCTATCAGGAGAAGGCTACTTGTACCTATATATATTATTTGCATGTCAGTAGCCAACTAATATTTTTTCTAAAAATACATTTTATTTTTTGTAAAAAAAACAATAAAATTGTTAATAAGAATAACTCAGTTTACTTAAATATGTAATAAGTCATTAAAATAATAAATATGTAATAAAAATTTCACAACAGATAGAGTCGCATACATTTTTTATCACATCTTCAACGAGGCCGCTTCGACGATAACGAAAGAATTTTCTGTTTTATCTCGAAGGATTGCAATTGACATCAATATACCAAAAAAAAAAGATAAACGAATTCATTCAATTTATGAGAAGCAAATGTAATGATTGTATATAAATTACATTTAATAAATTGTACTCTTATTAGTATATTTTAGAGTAATTGACTCTATACTTAGGCCTGCCTGTAAATTTTTCGCTATTGAAATAAGAAATCTCCTAGTATTACTATATAGGAAACCACAAAAGCAGGTGAATTTGCTCGCAAAATTCGGTTAAGATTCACGTGTTCATGTGGGCCTTCTCGGTTCGTATGGCTAGATTCCTACCAGTTGTAAATGAATAAAAGTGTCGAGTCAAAACTAGGATAACATTTTCATTTTGTTTATATAGATGGCAAAAATACTTCGTAAACACTGATATTTCATCACCAACTAATTCCTGTTACTCATAAATTTAAATCTAGTATAAAGATAAACTCCTCTTTATCTCATGTTATGTAAATTTACTCGAAAGATAATAACATTTTTAACGATCGAAAACAATAAAAGATTCAACACAGCATGTGCCTTAGAGAAGCGATCACGATTCCTCCGAAAGTTACATCAGAGCGATGCGCTCATTTTCATCCCGGAGAATGAGAAATTTCGTATGCAAGTTATAACCTGGGTTAGTTATAAGCGGAGACATGTGACTCATGGATGATTGCCAGAACACATACTATAACTATCGGTACTCTCTACGTGAAACGCCACGGTTTATGCATACTACCGTGATGCATAAACAGGCTGACCTGCCTCTGACTACCGATGCCTTGGAATGTCTTAGACTAGCGAAAATCAGGCTCGATAGCTTCTCTTTGGCATAAACTTTTTTTACCCCTTAGTATTGCTTCTACCAAGAAGAGCTGTAGCTTTACAAACTATCCATCGCGATCACTTTCGCTTCGCTTGGTCGAACAAGTGTATGCGATCGTTAAACGCGTTAATTTTAAGATCTTCTCCCATAAATCTTGAGCGGTTGTAGTCGAGATTACTAGTAAAAATTTACATTCGATCTGACCTAAAAATTCTCTATTCATCTGAATATAATACTAAGATAATCTTATTTTATTTTATGTTCATTGAATATAATATGTTATTTTGGTTACAAAATGTTTTGTTTGCCTATTTTAAAACTACGCAAGGATGATTAACACTAAGTACTGACATGAAAAAGATTTACGATTTGAGACATTTATTTCTCAATAAGTTATCATTAAACTAAATATGTGAATTACCTAGTAGGTTATATTATCTTATGTTCTTTCGTTAAAAATTAATTAATACGCAATAATGTATATGTAACCGAACCAATATTGAAACCGATAAAATATTATCTTTTTTATAATATAATTTAGTATTAATCAAAATATAAAAGTAGAATCGCTGTATCGAACACAAACGATAAAGAATAATAGAAAATTATCTGTCAATCAAATGTTAATCATTCAAACGAATTCAAAAGACATTTGAACAATATGAGCATTAAGTAAGACGAATGAAATCAATGAGTATATTTACAATAACAAATGTAATGTAATACGACATTCTATAACTCTACAATCGAAATTACAAGTCAATTGCAAAGGTCATTCGATTATTAAGTCGCGTTCACAACCGATCAGAATGGCATGCGACTACATGGAATAATGTTCGTTTCTTAATTAATAAGTAGGAATTATCACAGACGACCAATAGAATTTATACTAAAGTTATAAATGCGAAAGTAAATCTTTCTGTTTGTCTGTTGTTCTTTCTCGGCCAAACTACTGAACCGAATTTGATGAAATTTGTAATGAAGCAACGTCAAAGGTGGACATAGTCTTTTTATGCTCAACAACTAACCGCCAACCCTTATAGCAGCGAGCCACAACTAGTTTTACATAAAGGATAGTTACGTTTATATTTTAAGCGTGTGAACTCGGAGATGTTGTTGTATATATATAATGTATTTAATTATTTGTTAATATGTCATTACACATCTAAGAAATTTTCAAATGATTCGTAGAAATATTTTACGGACAATTATAAAAAATACTATTGCAGATAGACAATAAAAATAAATATAAATGGTTACAATGATAGTGTACGGGATGTATTTCCATAAATAAATGTGATGCTTCAAATTGCATAAATATTGACATTGATTAATAACTTCTTTAGTAAGTAATAAGGCAGTGGCAAAAGTCTTCACGTATAAAGCCTAGTAGTATTTAAAAATCGATTTATAGATCCTCAATTCGATTTTCCTTGCATATTGATTATTCACAAAGTTTAACGTTTGCATAACATTAATAAAATAGCGATGATTTCATTGTTGACCATCAAGCCGACACTTATTCGTCGAGGTATGCACCTACATACCAAACAATGCTAATACGTACGCTTTTAATATTAAACGTTGCATCCTCGACTCCTTAATATTAATTACGTGTAGTTAACAATAAATGTTACATTTAACTATTAAATAAACATGTAGATTGTCACGAGTGGTTCCGTCACGAGAGAATTAGCAACGCCTTTTAGTGAAGTATATGCTAAGAGAGGATAATTTATAAGTAGGTCTCGGAGACAGGATGGAATTAGCTACTAACTGGGCAAAGTAAAATGACAGTTTGTTTCTGCCTTAATACATCACGTTACCACGTCTCTTAGTGGTGTTAAAACATATTATAGGATTTCGTCTAAAATATGCAAATGAGTCTGTTGGAGCTCCACATTATATTTTACCTTACCAGAATATGACTCATGAGACAAGTATTGTGGGTACGGATGTATATGACGTTGTATAGCATACCCGGCCTTGATTACGACACCTTCGTTTAAAATTCGCAATTTCTGCAATCCCTCAAATGTTTCCTTATTCGCATCAAATACTTATCACTCAACGATCGAAACTTCCCAAATTCGAACCGCTAATGTAATTTCAGTTTCGTTTTTATATATATTCATCATATCATATGAAAATCTGTAAATACAAATATACATTCAAAATGTGAGGTATTTCAATTGTATTGTTAATGTAAGACAGTAACAAAATATGCGTTGTCGCCGCGTGGATGCTGCGAGTCGCGTGCTAACGGAACGTTGGAGCTGGCTGTCGGCCATCAGCGATCGTGATGATTGTAACTGATTATTTGTCTCTTTGAGCCGAGATGGCCCAGTGGTTAGAACGCGCGCATCTTAATCAAAAATTGAAGAATTTTCATGTGCTTAATTTGTGTTTATAAATTCATCTCGTGCTCGGTGGTGAAGGAAAACATCGACAGGAAACCTGCATGTGTCTAATTTCAACGAAATTCTCCCACATGTGTATCCACCAACCCGCATGGGAGCAGCGTGGTGGAATATGCTCCGAACCTTCTCCTCGAAGGGAGAGGAGGCCTAAGGCTAGGCACTGGGATATTTACAGGCTGTTACTGTACTGTACTGATTTGTCTCTTAATGTTTATTACCTTTATCTTGTTTTTCAATGTAAAGCTATACTTAATAAAGGTTATAGTGTAGTTTGCGTTTGTTTTTTTAGCAATAATCCATATTTGAATATGGGATACCGTAGTGAATCGTAGCACTGTCTTCCAGTGTCTTAAGTCTATAAATACCGGTTTTAAAGCAACATTCTCTGTCTAAAAACGTCAAGTCTAAACAATATGACCGGTTTAGAGATTCCTGCATCACGTTTATATTTATCAAGGAAACGTCCGTCAGTTCGTATGTTACTCGCTTGAACCTGCCGACAGCAAAGTCGTTCCATACTGGCTAAGGTCATAGTGATAACTAACGAAATGTTTTGATTGACATTTTATATATTCATATATATTTATATATATATTTCAAGTAATATTTCCTATTCTATATGCAAAAAAAAAAACATTTGAATTTGGTATATTAGAATTCACTAGAACTAGACTATTTGGATTGTTCCGTTTTTACGACAAAAAAGGTATTGATAGACTCTTATTGTTTATATGTCAGATATATAAATATATAAAACGGAATATATAATATGTAATAGTCGCAAAAGGCAAATATTTTTTTTCGATAAAGACTTCAAGAGATAGATCTTTCTATACTTATTCATCCTTGCACGCAAGATACATAATATTGCTCAAGGTCGCAACCTACGACGGTAGTCCAACGCGACCTAAGAAAAATGAGGACCTAATTCTTAACGTGCTTAACAAGATCCTTGATTGTAAAACCTTTCAACAACATCATAACTTCGTTATATCATTGAGAATTTCTTTACAGAAATACACAACCGCTTTTGCAGGCACCGATTTTCTCATATAGGCAGGCGGACAGGCGAATGAGCCACCTGATGTTATGTCATCAACACCGCTAATATAGGCGCTGTTAATTTTTTATCCGTCCTTCCTTACATCGAGAGATTGGGATATCGAGGCTATTTGAACCTAGGACCTCTATATCAACAAGATAGTCATTATTATTTATACATAACAATCCAAAATACTGTTTGACGAACAGGTTTTTGTTATTCACATTAAAAGCCCAGAAAATCTAAAACAAGGTATTACATAAAAATCCATACAACACGTTTCAAACATGTTATACTAAAAAGAAACGTCAGTTTAACATACGGAGTTTTCTATTTCGTTTAATATTCAAAGTGCATTTTAATTGTTCACTAGAGAGCTTTAAATCAATGTTTACTTTTACTTTCTCATAACATGTGTATCGCAAACATACTGTTATGCAACCGAATTCGTGGAATGAACGTTAATGGCTTTCGGAACACGTTATACTAGTTAAATAAGTAATTTATATTGAAATAATCGAATGGAATGACCAAGAGATTGATGTTGAATGTATTGAATTGAAGATAGAGGGATAATAACGATGATATATCGCCAGAATGCGGTTTAAAAACAGTTAACGAGTGAGTGTCGAATTCTTGTTACGGCGCAAGCGTCCTCCGCTTTGACCTTTAGGACATTCCAAACACACATTAATTGCGTAAAGCATTAAATATAATGCCTTATAAAACTTCGATATGAATCATCTACTTTTAAGATAATTTACAGTTTTATTTGGAAAGGGTAGAAAGTAGAAATTTTGCGAGACAATAAGACCATGACGAAATTATAAAAAATAAAAATGTTACTACAGTTCTCTAAAGGAGCTATCAATTTTATAAAAATAAAATTAATTACATTAGTAAAAGTTAAATTCTATAATAATTGAATTGAAATCAAAACTTTCCTCTCAAATATTTTGCCTCGTGAGATTTGTTTTTAATGCTAATGTTAGATTAAAAATTTGATTCACTTTAACGATATGATGCAGCTACATAACAAATTAAAAAAAAAATATTTTGAAATATAAGCATACATGAATAATTATTGATTTACTTTGATGATTGAATGCTGACAGATTTTAACTGATAAAATTATCAGGATGAGTGAATATAAAGAGATAGCATGTTGAAATTATAAGATTTTTAATTTTCACTATAAAACATAAAAGAACAATCACAATCAAATAAATATTGCTTAATATTTATTTTCGTAATATCGAGAATCTACATTTATTTTTATAGATAACAATTTAAACGCATAAATAATGAATAATGTTAAATTTTTTATCAATGAATCAACATTACGGCTAACTGTTAAATTCTATTGACGAAATAATACAATGACGTAACTAATTGGAAACATTCAAAATGATAGCGGTTATGCTAATAAAGATTTGTGGTGGAGCGAGCATGTCACTCGTGTGTGTAAGTAGCCATACACGCTACACGCTGAATTAACCGTATAAAGCCATGTTTGCAGAGACCAGGGGTATTTACGTGTTCAAATAGTTTCTTTACGGATTTTAAAAATTAAGTTTTTCAAAGGCCTTTGACTCATTTAAATGCTACAGATACCAGAACGATGTTTATAAATTAAGCAGATACAAGAACATTTAAGTCATACCATCCGGCTACGTCTGTCTGTCTGAACATGACAAACTCAAAAACTATTGAACGAATTTTCATACGATCTTTAAGGGTTGGAGGGATTCAAGAGATATGTGTATGTGTAATTTATTAAGGTTTTGAGTAGATTCGTTAATATCAAAGTTATTGTTATACGCCGTGTAAATCACCATAAATATATGTATTACAATATAAAAACTTTTGATGTAGACCCTTTTTTTACGTGTGCCGGGCGGGCTAGCTAGTTATAAATTTATGAATGTTAAAATAAGAGAATTATGTTGAATTTACGGAAGTGCCGCAAGGAGCACTGGTGGGTCATATTTCTTATATTGGCTATCACGAAAATAGTTATTTGACACTGACCTTATGATAAGTATCCTTTTGCCAATTCTTGATCTGAGCTATAACGTCGTTGACAAGGCGATCGCGCACGCTTAAATGTAGATCGGATAGACGTTCAGCTTCAACCATACCGCCTTTCCATGCTGCTTCCATTGTTCCGTATTCTGGGCCTATGAAAAAAAAATACTTTAACATCGTTACCGTATATTATTATAATACTTTATGTTTCATGTAATTAGAAAGCTTAAGACAAAAAATATTTCATTTGAAACGTTTTTTAATTGTCATGACTGTTCATTTGCCTTGATTTAAGCGTGCCCTTGACCTTAGCACACAACCCTCAGATAGATAAACCAATAATACTTTTAAAAGCTGCTAGAGCTAGGTTGTGGCCTACTATCCTAAATGGATTAAGAATTATCATTAGGTTTTATGCATACCAGTAGCGATTGTTTTTAGATAGGTTAACTTTTTTTTTAAATATAATAATACACATTAGAAATTATGATGTTATTATCATTAAACGAACAATCGCATATAAACGACTAATTACTATAGATTCGCTAGGTTAAATTAATGCACTTGATAATAATCAATAAAAAATGTCTTTATCTTTTTTATTAGTATCATAAATGTTGGTTATATCTATACTAATATTATATAAATACGACAGTAATTCTGTCTGTCGGTCTTCGTTTTCAGGGCTTAACCACTGAACAGAATTTGATGACATTAAAGAAACACGCTTGAACACTTTTTTATACCTCAAATCACAACCTCCAAACGCTAGGGCGAAAACTATAACTCAATATACCTAAACACAGGATACTTAAGATAAGACGATACATACAATTAAGGTCAAAGGCCTCGAATAGCGCCTTGTATGTACAGATCGTTTATTACGGAAACTAGCTAGTACATACATACATACATACATACATAATCACATGGGTTATATTATAGTTGAAAGTGCTTAATTTAGTAGGCGTGCCTATGCCAACTAAATCTCTCTGGCATTAAATCCAACGCTAATCGTTCTAACTTAATTACTCCAACATTTCATCGATAAAACAGTTTCTAAACTGTTTTGAGATTTAAATTTAAGCAATTAAGGTTTAAATTTCTATGTCATTCGGTTAATTTCTATGAATAAATTACGATTTACTGTGAGACGTTGCTCCCAAGTTGCAAATTTATGTAGGTATGGCAAAATATTAATAGTGACTTTCTTTTACTACATAAATTGCAAATTCTTCATTTATTTTCACTGAGTTCGTTAAGAAACAAAATACCACATTATTGAATTAATTACGCTTTATTTTATAAATTCTTGCGGGCGAAACCGAAAAAACCTGATCACGCATTTACGCACATTTGAATAATTAAACAAGAGAATGTGAATCAAGAAAGTGAGATTATTAGTCGTGATTAATAAATACGAAATAACTTTAAATTTCATACTTAAATACCAAAATATAATTACCGCAAATATTATAAGGGCAAACAGTAATTATACATACACTATAGATAACTTAGGAAACAATAATGAAAATCGTTTCATAAAATAGTTGCATGAACAACTTACTCCCTATATTAAAAAGAAAAAATTAAATCAATTTATTGTCGATTCGAACGAGTTTAATATGACCCACTAAATAACTTCCCAGTTACATAACAATTATTCGTCTCGACAATCAGTCGTAAAAACTGGTCTCTGACCAGTTGGTGCTGCAGGTTTCATAACTTTCCCTTCATAATATGCTGACGTAAGGTGCTGTAATAATATGTCGTATGTCATTGCTGCGAAGAAGCGAGTTTTGGTTTTTATAATGACAACAATTCATATTAATAAATTTGCAGGTCCCGAGAATTTGTAGAAAGTTATTGGGTTTGTATGTTAATAATTTTGTGAGTAATCGGAGTTTGGATTAGGAAAGCAATTAATATAACACATCATATAAATAAATCCTTTGGTCCTGAGCATGAACCTGTCGTGACGGATCCATGTCTACGGCTTACGAGGGTGAGGGGATTGAGGGAGCACTTGTGTTATCGCACACTTGAGCACTATACTCGTATCTACGCGTTAACTAATATCTCTTAATAATGAATGAAAGATTGGCAATGTCCGAAATCGGTCAAGTGGACTTAATGATCTTCTACAAATAATCTTAAATAATCTTGCTTAGGTAGTGAGCAGTTGTTAAAGTAAACACTTGTTGTATTAATAAGATAGATCGGTTTACAAAGAAAGAACGAGATCTGACAAAGATATCGCGTAAAGAGATTCTATTACTTCGAAGGATATTTTTTTTACGATGCGATTACTGTACGTAGAGAATATCATATTGAAATACCATAATAAGCTAATTTTAAAAAATGTCTCAGGGAGATATATTTCGGACTATAAACACACGCATATATATATATATAATGCTATATATAAATGTCCCATAGCTGGACTCAGGCCGCGTCCTCTTTTCGAGGAGGAGGATTCGGAGCTTGAAATTAAATCATTTTTAGCAAATATTGTAAAGATAATTATTCCAGTAGACATTTTTACATAGAGTAAAATTATAGTTGTAATAATTTAACGAAATTTCTTACTGCTCATTTAAATACATCAAAGTATGTAAATATGTAAAATTAAATTTAAATAAAACTCGTGATATTATTCATTTGATTCTTAGCTTTAGAGTTATAACAATATAACCAACTTTGACTCAGTTGAGAGTTCAGTACTTTTATTCGGTTTCTAGAAAAATGCTTTGTTGCATTACATTTATTTCTGTTAAAATAAATTGTTAAACTTTCTTCACAGCATGCTGAAATCTTGCAAAGTAAGGATGTAATTTACTTTCAATTCTCTATAATGCATGTAATACAACACGCTTTCGGCACGTCCCCGACCCGATCGGAATCGTATTGAATTCGACGCGTGCGCAGCATTAACGAGTGACCAAACTCCCAAATAACTTTCCATTTCAGTTTTAATGTTTAATTCGTTCCACAATCGTTTATGCAATGGTGAAAATTTGCGAAAGAAAATACATGTCACCGTTGAATTTAAATACTCTCGTATAATTAAAACCGTTGCATAATTCATTGAAAACTTTTTTTTTTTACATTTTTAATGGAATAAAATCTTACCACGTTACGTCACCAAAATACACTAAAAAGCATGTGGTAGATTTTATTTAGTTTTTAACTACTGATTATATTAAAAATAAATATCAGCGACTAATCTTTTCCTAACTTACTACTTATACTTGTAAAATGGAGCTCAGAGCAACATTAACGCATACGCGTGATCTCACTAATCGCTGATGGTCTAACTGCTGATAATCGCATTATCGCGTCCACTAACCGCGATATAATAAGCGTGCTCGAGAAGGAACTGCCTGTTAACGATAAGATTGGATGAGATTTGATGGGAGAGGTTATCTTATAATAGGCAGTTGAGTAGATCTCGCTATGCGTACCTTCAACCCGACTAAGGCTACATAAACGACAGGAAGGTGTGGAGTTAGTATTCGTTGCTTTTAAGCAGGATAAATAATTATTTTATTATTCTTCCCGATAAGATTTACATTACAAACTGATGATACCATTGCATTTAATTTTGTACCGTAACGTGACGATTCAAATACGCTTATAAGCCTAGATTTAAATAATTAGATTTTGATTATAAAATGAAATAACTTAGTTGCAAGATCGGGCTTACTAACAAATGATTAGTCCAATAAAAATCAGTCAGAATCAAGAGATATCGATATTAAATAATTCGTTAAGGGTATTCTAATTAATATGTAACATTTTAGAAAAACAAATATTATTGTTAGTGATGAATCAGTTTACATAACGACAAAAATATACATAAAAAGTTGAAGGCAATCAGAAAACTATCTCATCGGTATTAAAACTATTGACTGACGATCTTTTGTCTTGTATAATATGTTATATTATTCGTGTTGGTCATTCTACGTGTATTATGCTTTTGTATTGGCAAGACTATTCGTACCAGCATCGGAACGCAATAACGACTCGAGCGACATTACTGAGACCATTTCCTTGTAACATAAGCACATATTGAAATTCTTTAACTAATGATTCGAACGAAAATATTTTATTTAAGCAATATTAATAAAATAAGCAAGTCCTATGCATAGTATAAAAATATATATACCTACTAACGACTAAAAAGAATGTTGAATAAATTTTATAAATGTAATCATTTAACTTTGCAAATTGTTCGGTAAAGTGTGGCGTAGTTGAGATAAAACTGTCGGAGTATATTACAACTAAAGTTATCTAAATACAAGAGCTAGCGAGATAACACGAGCTTATCATTAGACACAATTCGAGATTAGTCTAGTCTAGTCTATCAGAACGTAGGGACCTAACCAATAAACGATCACGGCCCATATAATCAACACCATTAAATATTTAAGAGGATCAAATTTATAAAATTATGTGAAGCTAATTAGAAGCATTTAACGTTGAATTTTATCGTAAGATGTTTTCCAGAAAAGTTACTTTATAACAAATGTAAATTATATTTCAACAACGGCAAATACCTAATCACGACGTCTAAAAACAAAAGAGATTCAATTATTCATATAGAAAGTAAAGTTTACATTTGTAAACGAATTACCTTGAAACTCAGAAAAACATTTTATTTCATTTTAATTCGGGGCGTTTAGCAAAAAAAATTACAATAGCTGGTCGTCTTTATTGAAATCCAATTCGACCAGCACCCTGCTTATAATGGCAATGCGGGCACACTGTATTCCGATGTTCTTGCATACCTACTCGAGTTTTCAATTCTTTCGTAATGAAACGTGACATCTGAAAGGCGAGCGAGCCATCGATAAACATGATTATGAATGGATTTCCGTCACTAATAGAGACGTCGGCCATCGTTTTACAAATGTTTTCTTTCATGTTTTATAAATAGTTAATTAGACTGTTTTGTCTCTTCGATTATGGCATACGTTTCATTTCATTCGCTTCTAGCGTCATCCTTTATGTTTTTCGTATAAAGTAAAATTGTTTGTTAAGCAAATTCAAATGAAGAACAATTCGATTTACGATTCGAAACGCATGTCCATCTTTAATGAACCGACCTATACCTCCATGCTATGTTTAGTGACCGCCGGTTATTTAAATGCCAATCTAGATAAAGATGGCTATCGGACTCGCATCATTACCGATACGTGTACCTCTCTCTATCTTGGATTAGTTGCATAAACTTATACAAATTAGCCTTGTGGGCTGTTCACACTATAGCAGTGCAATATGTTAGTTATCATCAAACAATAGCCATCTGAATATAAAGATGGTCAATTAAGAGTGACACTAGTCTGTTCTTTGTTTCGTTCTCATATAATTTATTATTATGTATTATTTTAGACAGTGACGAATGATAGCTTAAGGTTATTTAGCTACTGTAGAAGGCATAAGCGTTGTTATTTTTGAAATATAGTAGGTAGGCAACCTGGCCAATTGTCGGCCTGCTTGTAAGTCACAACCATACATAATTGCCGGTATTGATTAAATAAAAATTAACCTTATTTCTACATGACGACCTCCGTGGTCGAGTAGTGTGTACACCGGTTTTCACGGGTACGCCAATCCGAGGCCCTGGGTTCGATTCCCGGCCGAGTCGATGTAGAAAAACTTGTGCATGTATTGTGCAATTACACTGACTTACTCACCCTTCAAGCTGGAACCCAACAATACTAATAAGTGTTGTTTAGCGGTATAATAAGTAATGAGTACCTACTACCTACCCAGAGAAGTACAAATACACTACACACTACACTACAAAGTAAAATACTACCAAACGAATATGTATTTTAGATTGTTCTGTTTATTTCATATCTGAAGTCAGCTATCTTTGACTTGCAAATGCATTATTATAAATTTACGCCTTAGCTGAAGGTCACCTTAGTGGCAAAGAACGGCGAAGTAAGATTATACTCATTACAATATTGCTTATATAAGGTGCTTGAACATCAGCGTTATTTTCACTAGTAAAACATATATGTACACAATAGAAATCACGCAATCTCTATATTAGTGTAAGAAGAAGCCATAGATTTATGTGATCTGATCTTGACCCATATTTTTTACCTTCACTCTCACCAATAGCGTAAACGTTATATGGAATTCGTTAACGGTAAATAGATACATCGTTTTGTATAAGTAAAGTACAATAGACGATAAAGTAACCGCCAATCAAAGATCCCAATGCTGGGTTAAATTCTCATCGCCTTTCGAGAAGAAGGTTAAGTGTTTGGATACCCATGTGACGGATTTTCATCCGAAACATGCAAGTTTCAGCAATAACGAGATGAATTTTAAACGAAAATTAAGCATATGATATTTCAGTAGTGCTTTTAGAGTTTTCTGTATCTGTTAAGATTATCTGTTTTAACTCGTGGGTCACTCGGCTGTTATATATGCAATATGAATCGATTTACTGCAACGAATTCGGACGATACTTACCTTTCTCGATAAGGTCGTTCCATTTCTTCGCCCATCCTCTCAGACTTTTCGCATAAGTTTTCTCTATGTCCGCTCGCTCCTGCACGAGAGCCTGTAGCTCGCTGCAGAGCCTGTGACCGTCGTCGACGCGGCGTGTCGTCCGCTTGTAATTGCCGGGCTCCCAGAACGAGTCCGATGTGACCGTGAGCAGCGCTTGCTCGTCGCTGTGATGCGACATGGCGGTGCGACACTCACACACCGCCCCTCTGAAACATACATTATTATTTTAATATACATTATTATTACGTGATTAGATTATTTGGAATTTAATTAAAATTGTTTAATATAATTAATCAATTTATAACTCATAATAACAGTTATTAATCTAGTCTCTTGTGTATTACTTGTAAATTTTCTTACACATAATATATAAATATAACTCCTCTGATCACGTGAACAGCTATTGTGAAATTGAGGCGTTTTGCGAATTGCACAGCGATAAACGAAAACAGGTAATGGAAGTGATTTAATACAGACTGTGTAAGACATGACGTAAGTATGTTTCCACTCAAGCGGAGGAAATAATTATAATTATTTTACAATTTGTAAAGGCTTACATATAAGCTACCGGCCTACTGTTATCTACTCAATAGAAAAAAATGCATATTATTGTTACTATTACTCAGGTTCCTATACATATATACTCGCCTTATCCCCGGTTACTAGATTCAAAAAGCGATCCGTTTTTCTTACGGATAGTAAAATGGCCTACGAGTATTTTAAATCGTTCCAATTACAAACGTTTCGTAATAGTCGCAGTATCGCAGTTATGCGAATTCGAAAATTATGAAACGCATATAAAATTCAAAAACGAAAGGTTTTGGACAAAAACGGTTCATTATATATACGGTTACAGAATAATAATTCATTATCGATTAAAATAGATTTTTCTTTGAATGCCATATCACACAATTGATCGGTTGATATCAATAGCACATGTTCTAAGAAAAATACGATAGTGAACCTATTTGTTGGGAAGCACATGTTAACGTATAAGATGAACGACGTAGTTTTATAGCCATGCGACCTTGATCTTTCGATGAATGAACATGCCTTATACGAAGTTACCCGACAATTTGTATAGGTTTTTTCATCGGTTTCCAACTAAAAATGGAGATATCAACGTGTCAAGGTCCAAGGGCGTAGAAAATCTTAGAATAATGTGTCGCAGAAATGGCGTAAGGGTCGAAGTTTTAGTATTGTTCGAAATGTACACGTTTTCTTACAAAATATCGTTAAGAAAAGTGACTTATATTTACTCTATATTACATAAGTCCTTTCTTCATTGTTACTAAAACAATCGTACGTAATATTTATATATTTGAAACTAAATATGTTTAGTTGTATTAAAATTTATAAGCGTATTAATATTTTGTCACATTTTTCTTATCTCTATGTAACAGTCGTGTTGCGTATCTACATATCATCTACACTACATATTTCTATCTAATTAGAGGATCTACTACTTAGGTTATTTTAATGCAACTTTGTGTGTTTAAATCTTGAAAAAGAGTTTCTTGTTTTTCTCGGTAGAATCTACATTCCGAACTGGTGGTAGCTCAACTTAACAAAAGATAATTCAGTATTCTTCCCTGTCCTACTAGACAGATAAAAAAAAATATATCTATTTCAATCTCCAAAAAATGTCCTTATAAAGATTTCTTTAACAACTCCCGAGAAAGAATAAGTTAAAAATAAATGTAGGAACATATTAATAAATTAATCAACTACGTTTTCAGGAACAAGCAGATACTATAACTATTGAAAAAATGGATGCATGAATTATACATATATAGTGTTGCGTTCAGTAATTATGTTTAATCGCATCACGTCTCTCGCTTACGTCACTTACGGATACACATTGCATCACTCGTGTGAATGAATACCCAATACCCATGTAGTGAGATATCGTTGGAATTTTTAAATCACTCGATTGCTTACGCATAAAATTATTACAATATTTTTTATGACTATATAATTTCTATACATCACATATAACTTTGTTCTTTTACAATCATTCGATATAAAATATTGATAAATATGTATTTATAAAACGTGACACAGTTGATAGTAATGAGATATTTCGTATTACAAATGGTCACTTTAAATCAATCGCAAAAAATAAATCTGCCTATGAAACTATAGAATATAATTAACTAGAATTGTCGATTAAATTTAATTAAAATTTGAATCCTAACAAAAGGAAAACAGGTGCAATATTTGTATGTAATTTTTATAATATTAAGTACGTGTAATACTTTAACACGAAATTTCCGTTCAATTAACATATACTATCCGCTGGTTTTTAAAACATTGATTCGACGTTAAAATTAACGAATCGATCAATTAATTGTTGATTAATCAAAATTTATTTTCGAAACACTGACCTGCTTTGCCTATAAATGTTGTTCAAGAACATAAGTAAGGTCGTGATTATTTGATAAGAACTCCAAGCATTTTAAAATGATCAGTTTATAAGACTTGTCGATTGATACAAGTTGTTGATTGCACTGAGAAGGTCGGCAGATGCTTTGTATTGTGTACGTATGTGTTCAAACATAATAAAGTATAAGAGCTGCTAATTAAACCATTCAAGTGAAATAAACATAAGAAAGCAGGAAATAAGCAAGTAAAGGCTTCGATCGAACACGTCGATCTGAACCGTTAATCGCAGGTTCAAATCCGGGTAAGCGACAATGAAGCAAATTTTGTATTTGTATATTTTAACTTTGTTTATGTGATTCATAATAAAACTCCTGTCTCGTACGATATAGGAAAACATTGATAGAAATCTAGCATGTGTCGTATGAAATCTATCACATTTATCTTTGCCGCCCCCATTCATTAAGAGAAACATATTCCTTGAGATATATGGACCCTTTTCACAGTTGTGGCAAATTCACTGTACCCATAGCACATAACATAACAGAAGAAGTCTATAAGATTGTTGTGTTGATTAACCGGTGTTAGGTGTTTAGCTTTTTAATTTTCACTTGGAGGTAGGGCTTTATGTTAACCCGTTTGGGTAGGTACCACTCACTTATCAGATTGTTGTGTTCCGGTTTGAAGAGGGAGTGAGCCAGTGTATCTACAGGCACAAGGGGTATAACATCCTAGTTCCCAAGATTGGTGGCCCATTGGCGATGTAAGTAATGGTTAATATTTCTTACAGCGCAATTGTGTATGGGTGGTGACCACTTACCATCAGGAGACCCCACTTACCTAACATTAAAATCTCATAACATAATAATCACATAACATTAAAATATAGATACCAAAAGCAAGTATGTTTAAAGGCAACGTTGCTTACCCAAAGAAATGCAACATGTGCTGCATTTTGCCCTCGCACTTTCTAGCTCGCCGTCGACTTCTCAACTTAGCCATTATTTAGAAACACGATCACTATTTAATCACTATACGACTTTCTATACAATTAAATAAGGTAAACTTTAAAGAAAAGCTGAAGCCATCATATTCTTAACAAAATACGATCTCAGCGTTACCAAAAATCGTATCACAAATCTGATTAAGACGTAAATAACGAGTGACCGTCATGAGTCATGTGAAGGCAGAAACACCCACAGCCCATACCCAAGTGGTAAACAATGACACATCTACGTACATACATAAGTATAAAAATACTTAATTGTGAGAACAATTAAATTTATATAATATGCAAACGTCAAACGGAAATACAATGAAATAAACAAAAAAAAAACTTAATAGAATTTAATTACAACCACGTACTTAAAGTAGTAAGTAAGTACTTGAATGTGTAGTTACCGAAACGAGAAGTTTAGATTAATTGATTGTATGGAGTTAGTTTAAAATATAATCGCAAGATGTCAACTATGTGATCCACTCATATTGCAATAAAAATAAAAGTTTGTATGAATAAACGATCTCAAGAACTCGATTAAAATATCCTTCGTACATACATAATTAACTTATGTATAGAAAACGGTACTAAAGTACAAATCGTCGGTACATTGTCATAGCATGTAAATGACTTCGAGCCTTACTTCCAGTACCGTCTTCAAACAGTATTCGTCTTGTCGATTTCGTAAGGTAATGAAGAGGAATAATATATATTAATAAATGTATTGCAAGGATACAATAATATACATAAACATGCGAAGCTTACGCAGTACACATAACGGAAACTTAAAAAAACATTAATACGGATCATATGGTTATCAATGATGAGCGTGATTTGAATGCGTTTGGGTTTTGTACAGATCAGTCTGAGCTGTGCTTGGAATCACTAGTTATTTTACCGACAAGCTGCGGTATTTTTATTTTTGTGTTTAAACGTTGCGTTAAAGTTTAATAAATTTCTCGCGTGTAAAGCCGCAGGTACAGCTAGTTATAAAACAAGTATAAAGAGTTACCATAGAATTTCGAAATTATTTAACAGTATTAACAGACTAACAATACTTTTATCTAAAGATTATATCAGTCTGTATTGTTGAAACTCCACGTGATCTATTCATATATAATTTTTAACTGCATTAGATAATGGAACACGATTTCGGCTGTATATCAACTGTAATTGGGCGTAAACAGTCTCATAAGGTTTCAAAGCAAGCCAGCCATAAAACTAACTTGTAAGTCTGTTTTGTAAAATATAATCATCCAGATTATTAAAAATACCCCGACAAGGATACTATCCAGATTTAAGTATAATTAGAAATAGCTTAATGATAAATAAATGATTTACGGGCCGCCTAGCGATGTAAGTCGCAGAATCGATCCTGACACCTTGGGATATGGTCGTACCCACTCCTTGACACAAGTGATAAGCTTAAAAGGAGGGGTAAATAGGAATATTAGTAATTTCTTAATTAATTTTGGGGTATTGTCAATATTCTTTATATATACATTGAACTGTTAATACGCTCGCGAACATGGAAGATCTGTTCGAATTAATTGACGAGAAAGAGTCCAGGCGCAGGGCCATCGACTTCAAGTGCTCTCCAAAGCACGAGGGTATATGTAAATACAGCCAACCGCTGGCTCTGGGCTGCTACTGAGATTTTCTCGACGAAAAAAATAACTTTATAGAAATCTCTGATTCTATATCTGATGATTACGAGCTAGACCGACGAGCCAATTACAATTGAACAGGTAACGATGAATCAATGTACTGACGATGCCTCTTATTAACTATTTCCTTCCTCATTCAAATTCCGCTCGTGTCAAATCACTGTCATGATGATGTAATAGTGTGTCAAAATGAGCAACCAATGATGTTTAATTATTAATAATTGAATATTTCAAACTACGAACTTTGTGGTATTCAATTAGAAGTTTTTATTTGTGAAGCTTGTAATATTTGAGTGCTAAAAAATATTTATGTTTTCGAATCCGAAGCAGATTGTTGCTAGCAGATTGTAATATTTTTATGTACTTGTAGGTCACACATATTATTACAGACAAAATATAATCATTACATCCATAGTAACGTGCCAGTATTACATGCCGTGTGTCGCCGCATCGGTATACGGCATCCAGATGAATACCGTACGGTATAATCAGAAGCAAAACCATATTTTATAAACGTATCTTATCAAAATATAATTCTTAGTCGATTAATAGTTATTTAATATAGTATTTATTTCAGAGAAAAACGTAATATGTGTAGTAAAAGGGGAACACGGGTGGTCTCAGATACTCGGGAGAACGTATGAGAGAGCTCTTAGACTCTCGAAACCGGTTACACTCGTCTAAGTATCGTTTTCATTGGACTTGAATCTCGGAAACCGGAATGAAGTATAAATGTGAATTCTGTTTTGTCTTCGCACTTGTATAATTATTATCGAGACGAGTTACAGCACATTTAAAACAAAACACGTCAAGAAATCGACGAAACCTGTTTAAGTTTAGATGCATCAAGTACAATGTACTTTCAACAATTCAACCATATAATTTCGTTGATCTAAACTTGAATTTTTAAAGCCGTTACTAGAAAGCGAAATATAAACGGTTAGATTATGCATAAAATCACACTATTAAAATAACACGTTGGCGAATTTTGATAAGCGGAGCGTGTTGAGAACATTTATTTTTAGCACATGACGGTCACTACAAATTTTAGAATCTTCAAGACAAAATAAAATCATTAAGCGTCCTAAGTAATATTTATACACAACGACACCGTTCGGCGCACATAAGTCGAAAATACTGAGCAAAAACCTATTTAGCAACACGTTCAAGGTCACTCACGACGCGAGATAACTGGATAACATCACTACGTTTACAAAAATATTCGGTATAATTCTCGGCCGAACTTATACGATCCTTTACCGACGCCGAATGACAACTTACTGTCTTGAAATTCTTGTTAAGGGAACGAAAAATTTGACTGAAACGATTCTCGTTCGATTTTCGACTCTGTTCCATTCGACGAGAAAAATTTAACGGTTTTTGACGAAGAACACAAGCGACCTTCTATAGAGCGATGAATCACCAAGACTATTAGCATGTTAGATAGTGTTATGCCATATTGAGATTTCGTCTCACCTGTTAGTATTCATTTTATTAAAAATAATATGGAAAATATGTCATTGACCTTAACGTCGGGGCGTGCGCAACTTTTATAGGTATTCTCACTACATCGATATCGAAAAATACAATCATCTTGATAAGGAGTGGTTGTGTATTTATTTCTATAGATACACGTTTTTATTTTTGATTGTGTGTGTATCACAAATGACCTGACTATAATAATCAATAGACTTTTTGTGGCTACAATAATAACAAAACAGCCTGCATTTACAATTATTAAAATTATTAAAATTCGTGAGTAATGATCAGTGAAGTCAATACGTTTTAAAAGGGCGAATCTTGTTGCTTTTTTCAAGTTGAGCTACAGACCAATTAGTCAGCGCATATTCAAGATAATCAATTTAAATAATATCTGGCAAAAAGCGATTCCACAGACAAATAAACAAAACGATGTTATTATGTAGTGTATAATTTTTGCATTATTCCGTACGGTGAAAACATGTTCCGGTGCTATTATGCAAATAAACGTCACTTTTTTATAACAAAACTGTTACTTTCAGATCAAACATAAAAGAGAAATACTATATGGCTATAAGCAAGAAACTTCAACATTAAGGTAAATTGTTAAAGGACAATTAACATGACGACAATGCTTCAGAGTTTAGACGAACCATCTTAATATAATTTTAAAAAGTAAAGGCTTAATTATTTAGTGTGTGTTAAGTAAGGCTGATTTTTTAACTAATTATCTTTGTCATTATTGATTTTACATTCAAAAGAATAAGCAACAGTATTGTATAACTAATCATAGAAAGTCGTGAGTTAAGGATTCAATTTATAATTAAAAAAATCCCTAAGGAGATTAAACTTGGCTCTATATGACATCTCCAAGATTTGAAGTGAATTTGTGTACTGACATTTTTTATATGTGACTGATATTTCAATTTTATTCAAGAATATTATTAAACGGAGTTATTGCTTTTATACAATCAATAATATACAAATATATTACATTAAATTAAAATGAACTTTTCGAAAGAGCCTTTGTAGAACGTCGTTGTAATGGTTTTTTTGTGTCAACAAATACATACATAAAGAAAAGTAATTCGAATCCATTGATTTTATTTTTTACTAGTTTTTATGATTAGTCGGAAATAAAAAAAATTTACAGTTTTTTACAAGAACACAGAAATAAAAGTAAGAAAATATATTTAAAGAACATTTTTAAGGAGATACTAATTAATTATGGATCAATATTCATATTTAAATAAATCGAACTGTATTAGTATACAATTATTATTATTAAATTATAGAGACTGAGTACCTCTAGTGATTTATGATTTTGGGTGAGTGAGCACGGAGGCCGTTGCAACCGGGGCGGGGGAATGAGACGGGGGTAGCTGAGACGTGAAAACAATCTTCTAAGTCATGACCGTGACGCGGATACATACAGAGATAGGAAGGTGCGTTATTGCGAAGTATTCGCTTGTAAACACTGGCCTAACAATTTAATTATACAAGATGGTGTGGGTTGATGGAGTATATCATTAATTATGTGTTTTAATTTTGTGTACAAAATAATGTTGCTTCGTATGTGGATTAGGCTTTATGAAGTATATAAAAGTAGCACTTGCTTATTTTCGAAATCCACCACCACGAATACGGGACTGAGAAGATATACAATGGACTGTTTAGTTTTCAATAAAACGCATTCGTTTTAATGCAAACTAGTTAATATCATTAATATATATCATTATAATATAATTATATTTTTATATATTATTGTAATGGCTAGTTATATAATATTCTTTATAGACAGACTACTAGACTATATCACACAGACTTTCCTTAGGGGATTCTTTTTTTACAACTGAACATTTTTAAAACTTTTTCCCAAGAGTTTAACTCTGCATAGTTGAGTAACAGCTTACAACTTCTTTCCGCTAACAACTTACAACTTCGTATTCTAACTTGGCCATTTAGAACGAAAATAAATTAAGTATGTTCTCTGAGTTACAAAATTAATACACGCAATTTTAGAAAAATTACTCGAACAAGGTTTCGGATGTAGTTAACCATTTAAAGGTCAAACAAGACATTATACTCTGCGTGAAATTGGCAGATGAAGGCTCAGCGGTATACCTAACGAGGTATCCTATAATTTAGAGAAACTTACAAGCCAACAAAAGTTCACTAAGTAAAGATGCTTACCCAGTTCACATCTGCGGTAAACTTCACCGCAAATATTTAAGGTCACGAGAGACGCCAACGCTTATGATAACAGCTATTGTTAACGTAACCGTTCCGACGGTCGTGCGGTTTGATATTCGGTCTATGAACTTGAGAGATCGACCATGATATCATCATGTATAACATCCGATACCATCATCATCATCACATTATCATAAATGTGTGTTTGCAATGTGTGCTGTTTCAAATAAACTTTTCTTCATTTCAATTCAATGACAATCATCTATCACACACTATTTGTATTTTTTTTACTATGATATAGCACATAAATCAACACTTACTACATTTTCACGTCATATAACTTCACAGTATCTTCAATCCTGTCATTGTCGATTCAAATTTAAACATAAACTTAACGATTAACTGAAGAGGAAAAAGGAATCTTAGATATAACATGAAAATATCGAATACTATGTTAGCACTTAAGTTGAAAAAAAAAATCTTCTAGGAAAGCTTTTCTGTATGAGATCATTAAAGCCACTTTTGCGGACTATTTTTCTTTAAATGCATATCTTATTTGTTCGGTAATTCATCGGAAACTATTGTTTAAGTAATATAATATGCAAAGTATAAATATATAAATCAATATTAATGTTAATAATGTACACACACATATACAAGAACATACAACCATGACTAGTAAAACATTATTTACAGTTTTGGAATGCATGAATATTTTAAAAGACTACACTCGTGTCTCCGAAGTAGACGAGAGGAAACGAGTATGTATGCTTTTCATTATGAATATCATGACTCTTTCTTGTGACGAAGATAGCGCTGCTCCTTTTAATGATCTTTTTACAAGTTATATAAAGTGCTTCTAAAGAAAACTTAAAAAATATATTATCATGTTACGAATATTATAACTAAGAAAGTGAAAAGTTGCTACAACATATTCACAAATTTCTCTTGCTTTCTCAGTAAAAATGGTAAAATTATTTTAATAAAAGAACAGTTAAAAATATTATATATGACTTTTCATTAGTCTCACTTGGAATATATATTCTAACAAAAACAGTATATCAGAACATGTCTTTAGGTTATCTTATACATATTATCTTATAATTTATACTAATATTATAATGCGAAAATAACTCTGTCTCTTAATATTTCACGGCCAAACTACTGAACCGAATTTGATGAAATTTGTTATGAAGCAAGTTGGAACCCAAAGAAACGACTTTTTATACCTAAACCTGACGACCAACCCCTAAAATGCGAGGGACACCGCGGGCGACAACTAGCACATATACTTATATATTAAATAATCAATCTTACGAAATTTTACTTGGTACGACAACTCTTGTAACTGCCAAACAAACGTGAAAACCCTTTAGAGGTGAGTTAATTTTTTTAGTGTAAGTATTCCCTTCCACTTAAGTGGACCACGCACTGAGCCATCGCGGCTCAGTTTTTATATATTTAAGTTTTATTTACGACACCGTACGAGAAAGTCGAGTAACATATATATAAAACGTACGCAAAACAAATAAACCGTTATAAAATCAAATACAGTAACTCACGCTGAAATTAAAAAGTACGAGGAAGATTTAATTATTGTAATAAAGGCAGATTTTAATGTGTACGGCTCGTTCTAGCGGCGGCCGGCAATTAACCTAAAAGCGCTTTATAAGCGACTTCCGTAAGTCTATAGTTGCGAAATCATAGCCGATGTGTTTAATTCGCTATAATTAATTTAAACTACTAACTAAAACTTATAATATATACGTGATATAAAACGAATTTGTACTAGTTTGCTAGTAATTAGCATACTTTTTTGTGTCGAGTTTTCATGGAATTCGTCTTTTGTTATACATTTATGTTTTTAGGCTAATTTTGATACTACTACTTGTATCAACAGCGTCTAACTGTTTCAATTTATTTAAAAAATATATTAAATACTGGGTATAGGTACTTTCCATAAATTCCTACATTTATTTGTTGTGGGCGACATATCTTTTACCTTCTAAAATATTCAATTTCTAGTCATTTATGTTTAGGGTAAAATTATTTTTATATCATATAATTTATTAAGACAATACGTCTTTATTAATAAATTGCCAGTTAAATATGGAAGCATTTTCTTTCGTATTGATAGTCAAAGTAAAAACGACACCGGTTTGGAAAAGATATTGCCTTGACATCTAAGAACCCGTAAAGGAAACTTAGCGAGTTTTTTTTGTCAATTTTTAACATCATAAAGAAGTATCCAGGAGGCGAGCGTTTCATATCCAAATTGTGCTAGAATCTATGAACTCCCGAATTGAATAATAGACTTTCGTTTAGTTTAGTTTTGATGTTTTCTGTAATCGTGCTTTGAAAGCACATGCAATGCCTAAAAAAAGATTAACTGACTGTGCAGTCGAGTAAACAGATTATTGTATTATACAGGTTACTATTCATGTCTGACACACACAGGGCCTCTGCCTAACCATTTAAAACGTCATCGCCTTAAATATGTATCATATCATACACGATGCACTAAAATAGAATTGACACAATGAGAATACAATACCAAGCTACGTATGAAGCTGTCGGAGCAAGTGAAAAAGTAATAAATATATCATGAATGTTTATATATTTATTAGGTATAAACCAGCAAGACGAGCATACTTCGCAAACTCACTGAATTAATTTAAAAATCATTCGACCATAACTAGTTCAAGTTTTTATATTCAAATGATTATAAAAACGTTTAAAATGTATCGTAGCTCGAATATATATTTCGAAATATACTGAAAAACTGGAAAACTTTAAACTGGTAATATTTTTACAATCGTGTCATTCGAATGTATGTAGTTTCTAAATGAAGCCAGTTGTTCTATTCTAAAAGAGCAAACTCGAAACTCACTGCATAATACGATCATGAAATTTCGGAAATGCGATATTAACTGTAATAACAATTAATTACTAGTCGGTCTCCCGCGAAACTTCGCGTTCATTCCTATGACAGGTTTTATTTTGATTTCATTTCATTGTAAACTGCAAGTCACTCATCTACATTTGGCGCCAAAATTATGAAACCTTATTTCAATGAAATTTTTAATGTCAAATAGTACACATTAGTTCAGTTTGAAGTTTGTCGATAACAATTTACTTTAATTTTATTTACGTTTTTTTTACGTTTTTCATTTTTTCTTATACAGCCGTATACTACTTACTACTCTCTAACCGGCCAGTAACTTTTTCGGCTCTCTAAAATTAATCCTTTGTTAAATTGTAAAAAAAATCGTAAATTGCAATCACAAATCCTCATTATTTTTCTGCACATCTACAGACGGAGTTCTTCAAAATGAGACCATAACCGATTATTTTTGTGCAGCTACCGTCCCATAATCACTGGGATAAAAATCGGCTTACGCTATTAATATATAAGATATAACAGTCAATATTGATACGTGTATACTATAAATGTTAAAAAAAAACATTCAAACAACGGAACAATAACAAATGACTGTCGGATTTCAATCTACTTACATTTCACGAATGATACTTAACCACTGCCAGTAGGTACCGTCAGTACGCCTCGCTCGGTGTTAATGAAATTTTAATAATGATTTTTTTTGTAATGAATGGTTTAAATACTATATCTTTTTAAAAGATATAATCAAGTTGTATACCAAAATTTAATTAAAATCCCTCCAGTCGTTCGAACGAGATTGAGTAACAAACATCCCAACGCACGACCTTTCGCATTTATATTCGTAATTAGTTAATTAATTAGACAGATTTCTAATGTCACCGTTAATTATGCAATTAATTGAAGTAAATTCCAATTTAGAATAAGAGTAGATCTAGCAAGTGAGTCGAGTTTTAAACGATATATTTTTAAATTAAATAAAATCAATTATAGCTGGGTTATATATATATATTAAGTATTATTAACCATTTTTTTATTATTAACCTTTTCTTATATACGCAGCGTACGTATTATTATGTTGAGATTGTTAGGAATAATCTTTATTATATGCGGAATAGACGTATGTTGTAGACTAAACCTTATAAAGGCATTTTAATTTATTATGGGCACCCAGCGGGCACGAGATGTCGGGAGGACGAATTTATAGCTACGAGGTATGGCGTCTAAAAAAGATTCCCATCTATCCGCTCGAATATTTTATTAGAATGTTCTACAGCTCCATCTTGGTTTGATGGTTTTTGTGTACATGGAGACGTATGAGGTTGTTATCATATAGCTTTAGTAAGTGCAGTAGAATGAAGCTTTAGTTTCTTCGGGAAAAATTAAGTATTTGCTATTATTATTATTATTTGCTATTTGAAATTGGATCATGATATCAGAGCAAATTCTAAAATACAATAAGCGATCTATTTGCTCGATCCTTTGGTATAACATATATCCACAGATCACAAGGGGTTTATTTCATGCCCTTTTTTTAATATCTCCAACAGAAGTAATAAGTTAAGTAGAAACATTGATATCAAAAGCAAAAATATAACAAAATGAAAACGGATGATATTTTGTATTTACTATAATGGGTATTTTATACAATAATAATTATTATTGAAATTAACAATGACATTTATCTTTAGGTATTTATAATTAAGTATCTACATACATGGAGTTTGGGAGCAGCGCGGTGGAATATGTTCAAAAGCTTTTCCTCAAGAACTCACCTCTTGAAGCATCAGCCCAACAGTGGGACTGCGGTATTTCACTATTCATTAATAGTAGTAATTATAATTTCCTATTGTTTAAATTTAATTGAAAAACTTCTGTAAAATATACATAATATATATATATATATATATATAATAAACAAGTATTGCGTATATTTTTTCGATGAACCTATATATACGCATTGCAGAATCAGTGGGGAGTCAACCTTTTACGTATTTAATGAAATAAGTCTTTATAAACATTACTCAGTTGAGGTGATTATGTTTTATGCCACGGACAACACGCTGTGATCGACTCGATCGACAATAAATAAAACATTTTAATGTCTTATCTGCGATTCTTTTCATTAAACAATTGCAATTAATAGTAATCGTATATAGGTATATGTATCGCATATAATAATAAAAACACTCAGATATTTAATAGTCTATTTAAAAACGAGTAGTTTTAACCGTTACGAGAATCACGTGACGTTGACAAACTCTTAGATGAAAACGGATTAATACATATCTGTAGTTAGTAATGAGGTGAAAATTCCATTACGTTAATGGGGCGAAGATTGAAGATCGATCTATCGATGGGTACATATCTAAGATAGATTTAACATTGACTGTAGATATGCTATCTTCGGTTGAGTCTTCGGAGAGTTTAAAGAACACACCGAACACATTCTAATAGTAGTTTTAAAAGTGAAACTACATTCATTGATTAATTTTTCTATTGTGTAACGAGTCTCATAATATCTTCAAATACATTTGTTTCTTTGTTTGAACAAACAAACAATATTGTAAGCAAAACCAAATCTTGAAGATAAAATTCAACCCAAAATAAATGATACGTTATGTAATTGCGTATTCCATATAAATTATATAACAATTTCTACATCTGACATACAATAAATAATCGTTAACTCGGTACGTATCGCCTCCAATCAGTTAGCAATTTGTAGACGAGTGCGCTCTGCGCTATTGTTCGCTGTCTCATTAGGACGTGGAGTAAACTACGAGATACGGCGAATGAAGTGGGTTTATTATGCTATCAATGTATAAATTTACGAGTAGACACTAAACTTTAAATATTAAAATAGTAACTTTTTTTAAATTTAATTAAAGCTATTTTTATTTAATGGTTGACACAGTCGTTATCTTAATAAATATATTCTGTGAATTATTTTAATCGTTGATTATGAATTCATTTATTACATTAGGTTAATTTATTTATTTAATAAAAATAAACTTCGACAGATGATCATATATAAATCCAAAAATACGAGTTTAGTAGAGAGTTTTTTTTTAATTTAGACTCAATTACTGGAGATCTCGGATACTGTCTATAATATTAAACAATAAAACTAAAAACTAACAAATCTAAATTATACACCAAATAAAAAATGAGTTGGCATATAATATAACGATGCTAACGATGTTTTTTTTTTTTTTAAATAGTGACTTTTGTCCAAGGAGGCCTCAAAAGCGTCTTCTGGAAGCTTGTACTTATAATGATGCAAAATAAATAATCAAACTAACTAATTATAAAACTAATTCAAAAAGTTAAACTGCATAATGTTCTATTTATAAAAACTTTGTGTTTTATATGAATGTTTGAATAAGTCACATGTTAAAATGAAGTCACAATAGCGGATGCAAATTAAAATTATCAAAGGGTTGTTTGCTTCGGATACGCGACCTCGTTTTGTTGAACGGCTTTATTTAGCTTAATTAATACATTCTGCGATAGGAAATAATTATTCTCTCGTTGCGAGAAAAATAAACGGAATATGTACAGAAAATTGTTATATCTATAAGCGAAATACCACGGATTAACTCATCACGAACTCTCAGAAACGATAGGTTCGATGGACTTAAAATTTAACATAGTTAGTTAGTAGTAGTAACTCTTACTAGACGAAACAAAACAAACCAATTGTAAAATCTATTTTAATGCAAGATAATGAATTATAGACAACTATTGAATTATATTTATATGTATATATAACCAACTAAAATAAAAAATCTACAATCACATTTCATATATCTGAGCCATTATATTCCCTTTTCTCGTTTACTATTTACAAAAGAAAAAGCACACGCTACGACCTTACGGATAGAGTTACGAGCTCAGCAACAACACAGCTGCTGCGAATCGAAAATATTTTTTTTTTAAGTTATATTTAGAAAATAAAGCTATAATTAGACAAAGACTTAATTGTTTATTGCGTGAAAAATGCCCTTTGACATTGTGGCAGAAGCCGGGAAATATTTAGTTATTTTAAACAAAGACGTTATTGTGTTCCGTCCGAGGCTGGCTTTTGTTCCTTTTAATGTTTATTATATAACACACAATAAGCCGTTTAAAACATAATAGGTGTGTTTCTTAATTTTTATTAGATATTAACGTTTATTTCAAAGTCAGCTTCCGTTTGGAAAGATAAGGCGTTAATAAGTTTTGTGTTCATTTTAATTTTGAAATTAGAATATTTATGGAAAATTTCGAAGAGATTTTGGTCACGCATTAAATTAGTCTCACTTTTATGTTATCAACATAGTGAGTGTAAACAAGTCGTCGTTGTTGTTGATTGTAACCTACAAATACTTCTATTTATCGTATCGACTGGTGATTGAATATCTTTGTAAGTACACGTAATTCGGATGTCAATATAAATACTTTATACAACCAAGTTGATGAAGGAGTCAAAGGTGTTTACAGGAACTCGTCAAGGGCCAGTAACTGGCTCAAGTTTGTTGAGAATACATAAAAGTAATTTTCTATGATTTATTTATTTTATTTTTTGAAGAATCTCATACGTAATGTTTTAGTAATCGAATACGACGTGTCGAGTAGAGAATCTATAGTCGATTGCAAACACAAGAGATGTAAAGAAAAATCTAAATTTCTAGTAATCTATGATATTTGCATTATGGATCGTGATTTTCTATGTCGGCGTAATTGTTGTTGCATACATAAGTATGTCATTCTTTGGGGTAAGCTTGCTCCATATTAAATTTAAGATTCTACTACATGTAAATAAATTTGATATATGACCAAATTCTCGATAAATATAATAACTGCGTCACATTTTGACATTGTTCAATTGTCAAGTACACGGACACACTGTCGTACAGTTATGTTGTATAATATTCACTCATATATGGCATTGAGCGGTCCACCTGAGTACACAATAACAATACGACACGTGATCGCTTTTATACAATAATACTTGTGTATAAAGTATCAATATAATATTGAGAGATGAAATTATACGAATATTATCAGCATTTGGTTTTAATCCAATTTATTGGAATTATTAAAGTAGACGTGCATGCTGTCAAACCAACACGCTTTAATTGCTGGACATTTTAAATGATTATTCAAAATGGTACATAACTTGAAAAATATACCTTTTAATATAAGTTATTAAATTATATTAAATTACTTTTATATAAATTTTAACTCCAAGAAATGTGCTCGTATTACCAACAGGTGATTAATAACGAATCAATTTTTTTAGTAAATACACTACATAAAACTAGTACCTATTCGTACCGATTAAAATCGCCATACCAATACAATAGGGACATAAAAAAACGAGTAGAGTCCGATTCGATTTTATTTACGCGACATCGAATACTATGCTAAGTTCCTCGATTGTTTTGCGTAAACATGATACAAATACTCCAAGATGAAGTTTAAAATAATTTATATTATAAATAGTGTTCTCGGTAACTCGACACTTAGCCGAGTTTTCGGGCGAGTACGAGCATCGCAAAAATTGCGAAGTAGGTACCGACTTGCAAATGAATACTCAGCTCAACTGTACTATAATTTTGTTTTGTTATATTAAAATTTTACTATTAATTTTAATAATCAATTGATTTAAAGTTAGGATAATTGCTAACATTGTTTGACAATTTTCAATTTTTTATCTATCTTAGTATAAAAATTATAAAAATGAATGATATAAAAATTAAATACTTCGACTGTGGTGGTTGAATGCCTTGGGAGCGGTGGGCGTGCGGTAACGGTACACGGTGCGGTTTGCTCAGCTTGATTTGGGATAGGCAAATAGTGATGCGCTCATATCTATCGATATGCGAAAGATATATCTACCTAACGAAAAACTGTGTTCAGATATTACTGAAAGTTTAAAATATCTTCGTTTAAAATTGATAATCTTTGAGACATAAATAGGTACGAGCAAAACTTTTTTATTTTTGTAATTTCATTTAGTTTGGTTTAAAGAATATGCCAAATGTAGTTGTGGATATTGAATGAAGTTCAGTATAATTAATCTTTTAATTATTAATATTCACAGAACACGTTTAATCGATGTATGTCGGCTCTATAACATACAGGTCACGACAATTATTTTGTCGACTATCAACTCTCACAATACGCGTACATCCCTTGCATGAATTCGCAGTTCATCCGTGACCATGTAGGAGTACAAGCAATGTTGGCTAACAATCAAAATACACCTGTTCATTCATATTGAAATATTAAAATTATATCCTACTTAACTATATACTGTTTTGATGATTTATTATGAAAGTATTAATGAGTAAAAATTGTTTATCATACATTATCATTGAGAAGGCACATTATGGCGAAAATATATTTCTTTTTCTTGTGATAACCGTGATCTTTATGTTAAGTATAGTAATATTTTCTATACTTTAGATAGAAATTGTATTTCGGATCAATTTGGATAAAAATTTGCACAAGACTGAAATGAAGTGTGCAATTAAAGAATGATATTAAACATGGCCTTTTCACTGATAGAGAGCTGGTTATTATTAAGCTGGATAAATAGCAATATAATTACGTACGATGAGAATGCAACAACTATATGAAAAAATAAAATATTATTTGAACAGTTTCAATGATATAATATAATTTATAATTAAAAATGTTATTTAAAGGAAGTCCAAATTAATCATAAGAGTTGTCATACATACTGTGAGATAGTATGGGGTGGATATTAATAAAAATGGACGCGGCGACGTCTCGAATCACCATCATAAATAAGTTTAAGATGATATGATCACTATGAAAATAATTATATTATAAATATTTACACAATCAATTTGCCCAATTTAAAAGCACGTATTGTTCCATATTATTATAGAAAAAAATGTTTAGGTATAGTCTGATTCAATGAGGTGACTATGTTGTATTTGGTATAAACGAATCTATCTATCAATTTGAAATTTATAACAGATATCAATTAATGTTCTCATGAATCTCTAGACGTTTTTTTTTTTTAATTCGCTTCTGAAGTTCGACTTTAACAAACAATAACAATACAACGATGTTTGTTTGTACTGAATTACGTCACTTTCTCTTCACATGCTATTAATTCGCAATATCGTAAGTCGTAATAGCCTGTCGGTTTAAATTATGCAGTAAAATATTTATCGCTTTCGTTATTCATGAATAATAACAGCTTCTAAACTTTAGAGCGTTTCTGGGCTATTATTTGTTACCAGATACTTCATTCTCTTGAATTATTTTATAATGTGTGATAACACGTTACCTAAAGGCCTGCCTTTTTGCCTTGTGACCGGTCACAATACATATAGATTTGTGCATACTATATCTACTTATATAGGAAGATTTCAGTGAGACTGTTCAACGTCATGCTCAATATCATTATTATACGAAAATGACGAAGATACCTGTTTATTTCCTGGAATATCCACAATTTCTTTACAATTTCCTTCAATTTTTGAAACGTTTCTAGTTAAAGCTAGTTTTGTATGCGTGTCCACTGAGATTATTGGCAATTTATTTGTTTGCAATTCTTTTGGGAAGTAACCAACAACTATACGATCGAATATTTTTTTGTTGACAATACAAGTCGCCAATTTTCCATTGGACGAAACTTATGATGTTATTTTGTAATCATTATAAATGTAATATCTTGCTGGTGAGATACGGATTTGCGAAACACCTTAATTGCGAAAGTGGTGCGGTAGTGTGGTCTAGACCCTTAATGGCTTTAATTTTCTGCTAATATTTTACACAAGCTCGTCACGATAAGTAGGTAACCCACAAACTATCGGGTACCAACAGGTATCAGTAGATACACTCATCAGTTATTTTAGCACCCAACATGAACCAGTATATTACGGCCGCTTTACAGCTGTCTAAAATTTCAGCAGGTCAGCGATTCATTGACGATTTGAGAAATCGTAAGTAATTCTTGCAATACAGGATGGACAGCAGTGCCCGTTCACCATACGATGACTCAAGTGCTTGTCAGCTTTTGTTTTACAAATTTTAAAACAAAGTGCTGTTTTCCCAAAAAATAAATGATTTCATAAATATGCAAAACAGTTTGAAAAACCTCCTTGATGTCACTCGTTGTAATAAATAACGATACATTTTACTTAATTAATATCCCTATAAAAACGATAATACAGACGCGTCGTATAATAACGCATTTAAGTCATTCCTTCCTTGATCTATTTAAAGCGCTCATAGACAATCTCACAAAAGATCGTAAAGCTAAACAAGCGAAACGCGTACAAAAATAGCTAAACACAACAATCGATACAACATCGAACGAGTAATTTCAATAATACCTTCACATAATTCTAGTACTTATTGAGAAGGCAACAAAGGCCGTTAAAGCGCGCCGCATCGTGCATGTGTTATGCATCGTATGGCACACTTACACTTCATCGGTGCGCGCGAGTGCGACGCGAACTCACGTAATCACGGCGCATGCGTAACACTCCATACACGATCGTGCGATAATGGGTGCACGAATCGACAATTACAAGGTAGCATAATTATAACAGTAGAAGGTAACAGATTGGGTTGAAAACCCTTAATGAAAATAATGGGAAGATATGAAAAAAAATTGTTACTTTATCTATATTCCACGTATACTTTTAACATTTATTTACGCAGCGTGTTTGGTTGTATTGTTAACATATTACTGGAGTGCATTTTGCTATTTTGTTAATAATTTTCGAAATACCCTATGCAATGGTTGATACCAATTATGTATATAGAGAAATAATCCCTTGAATATTTGTTGACTATCATAGAGTAGATGACGTTCCATTTGAATTATTTATTTTTTTTATATTCATACTACATAGTATACAGTACACTATGTGTCATAAATTTTGTATTTCACTTACAATAATATTCGTATTTTTTTTTTCATTACTTTGAAGTTACTCTTTGAAAAGAAGGTACCAAGAATAATCATCACAAAGAATTAGATTAAATAGACTAGATGGACGTTGGAATTTGAACGATTAAAAAATGACTTAATAAAAACTTTTGCAATAAACATATATGGTATTGCAATTTTCACCAACATTAAACATTACTGATGTTATGTACTTTGAGAAAGTAATTTTCTCAATAAATGACCAATCTATCTGACTCGTGGGTCGTATCAAACAAACAAAGTTTTAATCTATATAATTTTGATATAAATGATTATTTTTCATTTTATGTTTTTCTTTTAATGTTTCGAAATCACGAATGTTTCTGTTAAGACAGACGTCCTGTCCATTTATTTTCTAAATGACTGTAATTACACTTCGTGGATGTACTCAACATTTCGATGGTTTTCGGAGCGAAAAATATGTTAATATATCTAAATAAACTTGAACAACGGTTATTTTTACCGATGTTCTCGGCCCCTTCCATAAATTAGAGATCTCGAGGGACGCGTTATAAATAAGCGTTTACGTTCCCGCCCAATGAATGCGGTGAAAAGTGTTTATTTATATTAGCGATTATTTAATTTAAGAACCGCCTTCAGTGTATCTTTTAACAGCTGTAAAGGGTTGTTTATAAATCTTTGTTATCAGAGAACAAAGACGGATCTGTGATTCTTAAACTTTAAAGCGGTTTAAAGTATAAAAAGATGTTTTTATTCTTATATAAAGACATATTTTCTTTTAAAGAAACCATTGTATATGTAAAGAAAAAACGACTAAAATTTTTAAATATCTCGTTTTTATTTTAATACAATTTATGAATATAAAATTTCTTGATATATACAAATCTAACCATAATCAAGCATATTAATAATATTTACAAAATATAATACATTCACAACATTCTTTTGATTTAGTGATTTAAAAAATATATATTTATAACAACGTATAAATAAAAATTAGAGTAGTTTTATTGATTATGAATAAAATATAAATTGTTCCTGCGTGACTGCGTGTTCGTGTAATAGAGGTTTGTCCTACTCTGGAGACCAGTAAGGGACCATTTACAAAATGGTGGCATATTAGCATAAGCATAGATTATAAAGCAAAACAACATCCAAACAATGAGGAATATCTCACGACTGTGAGTGATCGTGACTGCTGAACTATCAATGGGTTTGTAACGCCGTGATTTTATGGTCGAGATGTGGGTAATAAGACGGCGCCAGCAAATTACAATCTTAGGTATTCTAGATTTGGAATGTTCTTTGGATTTTTGAAACTTATAATTGCCATGCTTAAAAATAATCATGTAAATTAAGCGCCATGATAGTCCAGTGGATAGAACATGAGTACTATAACGGAAAGAAAACGCGTTTAAATCCGGGCAACCTCTATTAAATTTTCATGTGCTTAATTTTATTCATCTCAAGGTCAGTGACTCAGCGTAATTCTTTCTTATCATAGTAATTACCTTTATCCAGCCGTCACACATTTGTGGGCGGTTTATCATTCCACCCTGTTTCAGATTTAAATTTAAAACAATACATTCAGAATTCATAACGTTATATTATTAACTTAAGCATTTTAATAAAATATTCATATTCACTAAAAGATTCTTAGTTCAATAAAAACTCTTTCTCATGCATTTAAACCAATGCGAAACGATATAATATAAACTATTTAGCAAAAGTACATCCATCCAGACATTCCTCAGTATCAGGGACATGTAGACGGAGCGCTAGAGACATACTAATTGTGCTTAAGCGTCGTATAAGGAGCACAATTGAACACAAACATTTACTAACAGAAACATATGCCAAACGAATAATTGATGTAGAAGTCATTGTTCTAAAGATGGCTCAGGGACCCTTGGACCCTTTATGTGACAGGGAACTTTACAGAACAGTGTCATCAAATAAAAATAATGATATATTATTCTTCAGTATCTGTTTATGATTTAGTGATTAGTGCAGCGATCGTAAGCAACTTTTTGCGATGTTCTATAAAATAATACGAAATTGAAAAAAAAACAAGCACAACGACGACCAAGCCTTATTATGGAGCGACTTAATTATTGATAAAGTAATCAATAATTCCTTTGATGCAATATGAATTGAAAGTTTAGTTTTTTTATTAGTATATCTGATTTTTCACACAAGTTGCCCTAATTTAAAACGACTAGATCGTCACTAAGCTTAATGTAGGTACCTACAGCGATTGTTACAAACTTTATAAAAACCTCTATCACCAAAATTCCTTCTAAGTTTATCACCTTTACTTTTCTCTCGAAGAAATAAATTAATATAATGTTTCAACTTTAACCCTTATCACAACAAATTGGGTTCAGGATGTTATCACAATTACATTAACTCTAGATGCCCCAAGGGTCGGCTCAGATCTATCGAAACGTAGCCGACATTGATTTCTAATTAATTAACAACTACACACCGAAACGAAAATAATTTTAAAACGAGTTTATCTATATTTTTATTTTTATTTAGAATATTTTAATTAGGTACTTATATCTTTCTATATAATCTATTTTATAAGTTTATAGGTCAAGTTTTTATCATTCTATCATGCTTTTATAAATAATAAAATACGCTTACATGAAGTACGTTTGTTTATTTTATTTATCGTGTAATGTAATAGGTATAATACAATAAAACTTTTGTAAATGTATAGTGTAGACATACTTTTTTATTTTATTGAAATTACGATGCAATTGCGTTTACTGGCCATAATAAATATTATTTTATTTAAATACTTTCGACGTAAAAAAGAGTTTACTTATTATAGTATATCTTAGTTAGGCCCTGTTCACCTATCACGTCTGTCTAAAAACCCGACATCCGCCGCTTGTGCGCCTCCGACCATCCGAGACGGACGAACAAACCACACCAATAGAAAAGTGTAGTTCACTCAAAAAGTTACAATACAACGCAATTCAATACTACTCTTACTACTATTTGCATTTTGCAGTATAAGTAATCGTATAAATTTAATTATTGCTAGTTGAATGTCAAGTGCGTTTATTATTATAGAAAACTGAAACTGCATTTTTCATTAAAAAAAAAAACGTCAATAAAGTTGTCATTTACGACGTATCGACTAATCATCAATCTCTTCATGTTAGCTATTCATAAAATCATTTTATAAATTGTTTGAAACAGACTTGTCTGGAAAACCTAAATTAGTTATTCTATGACCACATAGTCAGTCCTTGCATGCATTGTTGTATTTCAGAATATAATAAGGAACGAGAAATGAGCCGAGATGGCCCAGTGTTTAAAATCCGTACACATTGACCGATGATTGCGGGTTTAAACACAGATAAGAACCAATTAATTTCAAAAATCTCGAACTTTCCATATACTTATTCATCTTGTGCTTGGTAGTGAAGAAAAATTAATCTAATATCAACGAAATTCTGTTACATGTGTATCCAACAACCCGCATTGGTGTAATGGTGGAATTATCTCTAAACCGTCTCCTCGAAGGGAGAGGAGGACGTATCTCAATAGTGGCATATTTACAGGCTAACTGCCTTTACTTTTACTTTATGGAACGAGTCGGTAAGTTGACGTCTTCCGGATCGATTTCGACCACGATGGTTATTCAGAACAAATACTAGCCACAAATACAATTCTCTATTGTCATACTCTATAAACCGATGTGTAACATTGTCAACGTCCCCACTCCGTACTGCAGCTGACACACACACTATACATGATGCCATGCCACTACGTCATCGAAGCAGTGCAGTATAACTATTATAGGAAGAAGGGGAATACCAATCGAGATGGCATGGTTAGTAACGCTTCGGCAAAGTAAGGAGTAATTAGCTATTACTATAATTATTCATAGTATACGTTTAGACCAAGACTAGATTAGACTACTGTCTTTTGCTTTGTTATCCTCATAATATGCGTTCTCGCGCTCGTAATTATTTAATGGTAATAAGGTAGACTGAGTGCAGTTGACCACTTCTCATCAATTAAAATTCAAAATAACAAATTCAAATAAAAAAAAATATATTTTTGTATTCATTTCAATAAAGAAAAAAACATAAGTTGGTTATTTCGCAGATTTTTATACGTTTTATATTTTTGGTTAATTTTAGTATCAGAACGTCAAAGTATTCATAGTTAATTGTTAAAGTGTTGTGGAGTGCAACGACCTCCTTTTATGAGATAATCGAGGCTTATTCTTGGACGTGATCGTTCAATTCGCAGGTTCCTCTGACAGACACTTAACTTTTTGACATATTATGCTTATATATCATTCTGAATCATAAAAACAATCTATACATACATTTAAACTGTGACTATGGACTTTTACATCAAAATATTTTGTACAATTTAGTGATTCATAATATCATAATTAAAATAAAATAATATATTTTGTATCCATTTTCGGTTTTGGAAACATCATTTGACAATTATATTTTAAATCAATTTATTCATCAGAACTAATTTAGTGTAATTGCTTTTAAACTAACAATAACATTCATTGGCCCGATCCAGTATTTGCACCCAAGACCTTGCGATCTTCCACCTTATACCTAGCTAATAGATAAACGGGGAATCTTAAAGTATATCTTGATAGATATATATATATAGTTTACACATGTAAACAATTTAAAAAAAAGCCTCAAGATTCAAAGAACAGGTTGCGTTGCTGTAGTCGCAAGTCTAAATGTAACCAGTGTGATGTGTTACATATAAATTATGTTACTATTACCCAATGATCTTATACCGATTAAACAGAAATTATATCGTCTTTATTATATACCGGTTTCGTTCGGTCGTAGTTACATGTTTCGATCCGCTTAAATTGCATGCCGTAATATCTGTACGAATATTTTAAAGGCACAAATAACTGTCTGTTACCTCTTTATACTGAACCGATTTAGATGAAATTTGAAATGAAGATAGTTTTAGGCTCGGACAAGGATATAGGCTACTTTTTTAAATCGTTCCTTGGTTGAAATGATGGGTGACGGTTTGTGTGATATACGTAAAGTTTTATAAATTTCGTCCGGGTAAAGATGCAGGTTCGGCTAGTACTATAAAGATCCAGAGAAAGAATTGACGTTTACAGTTAAGATCAGACGTAATATATTACTTAACATAATACATAATATGATGCTTGTATTTGTCATATATTCAAAGATTCCGTTTATTTTGTTAACGTAGTCGATTGAAAATTGCCGATCCAGGCGCTTTCCAAGCGAACGATGCCAAAACTATTAAATACCTATACACGAAAAGTTTTACTGCAGAATTTCTATAACATAAACGAAAATGTTATCGTCAGTATACATTAGCTTTTAGAATTCAAATAAAAACAATTTTAATTTTTAGTATAATGCTTATTAGTTACTGTGAATATATAACATTTCTCAAATTATATTTATATTGAAATTTACGCACAACATGTAAATACGTGAGTCACGTGTAAGACGTATCAACAGTTAGCACATACGAATCGCTTGGCTGGACACTGATTGTATTTGTTATATTTGCATGAAAATCATCTATACTAATATTATAAAGTTTGTTTGTTTGAACGCGCTAATCTGAGGAACTACAGGTCCGTTTAAAAATAAAACTTTTAGTTTTATATAATATAGCCCATTAATCGAGGGAGCCTATTAGCTATATATACGCTACGACAAAAAGGAGCAGAGATGAAAAATGTTACAAAAATTATTATTTATGTCTTTTGAGATCTGAGAGATCTGTTGCGTGAGCTGCGTAAACCGTTACAATTTCGCATAAATCATATATTATAGACTTTGTAATATAGCCGAGCGAAGTCGGAACGAGCAACTATTTTAAAAATAAAATAAATAATCCGTAGAGGTATTATATTGTTATAGTATAATAGTTTTATAAATGTATTTTCTCAATTTAGTCGTTTTGGAATACTGCAATATAAATCTGAACGACGGCGAGGGAAAAGTCGAGAGTGTAAATATAAAATAAACGATTAATTCTACATAGTATGTGACAATTTCAACCAGTATAGGTTTCCGGGCATTGTTTAAAGTTATAGGGAAGTGGATGTAAGTCCAGAAATGCTTAACTGGGTTCTAACATACAACTAACTTTGTTTCTCGACTTTCAAATAGTCACGACTTGACTGTTAGGCCAAAACTTTATACATAATTATTGTGTGCAAGTATGTTTATAGTTAGGCTTCATATTATTCAAATCACCGTCGCTATATTTGACGAATGCACTAAAAATCACGTAGCAAAATAAAATAAAAAGTACAAACCACTGCTACTCAAAGTGACAAAGAACATTCCTATAAAAAACTGTCGTTAAGACATCGATAATACGAAAATGTTTATTTCGTTTAATAGTTCAAGAAATTAAGCGTTATTAAATGACACTATATCAGACTTATTATTATAACAAAGACCTTTTTGCAAAATTTGAATCGTTTTTTGATCTATGAGAAATAAATGTATCATATGTAATGTAATACCTACCTACCCATTTTATATTTGAATTTCTACTGGAATTTAGATGAGTATTAAGGAAGTATTTTAAAATGGTTTAATGTAATTAATATTTGTATGCAAGTTCGTGATTTTTGAAAATAAGAAATATGCAAATCATATTCAATCTTTTGTTTGAGTTAATGCCATCTGTTGTGAATTTTTTGCAAATTTCGCACCCAAGTTGGTGAACTTGGGGGAAGTATGTAAAGAAGTAAGGTAAACTATTACCTATTTCAGAAAAATCGGTAGACATTTGAAAAATATTTCCATAACAAACAATGCATAATTTCGATGTAGAACTGACACAGATCTAGAACAATGCAAAAGCTCGAGATAATTAGTTACCTAATAACAGATATACTCACAAGTATGTAAACCACGCAGCGTGGCGACGCTCCCTCTGCTAGTTCTAGCGACGTCTCATCGATGCACTTTGCACTATTATTCTGTTGACAAAAGAATATTCAATCAAAAACTTTGGCATACCGCCTATATATATATATGTGTATTATAGAATATTATTATTTATTATTTTGAGTATTCTTCAATACAACTATAAAATCCGCTAAAATATGCTTTATGAGACATATATTATTGCAATAATAAATGTATACAATATCGAAAGATTCAATATCTACTACTTACTATAATATTGATACAAATTGATCTTTAAAAGGGAATAAAAGGTTTCATGTATTTTTAAAACATCTGCCTCTACATATAAGATAACTTACATAACAACTAATTTATACTGCTAACCGAGCTGGGTTCGCGCTACCGGATCTTAACAATGAACGACCTTGGTCAACCCTCATCTCTGCAGTTCATTCTCGACGAAACTAAGTATTTAGATCAGTTATACGAATTTCAAATGTAAAACTAGAGCAATAAGGCACCATTTCACATCAAAGTATATCGTGATTAAGTACACCGGTTTTAGTGATTAGGGGGAAGAACACGACGGTCGTTTCATTTTGAGGATTAATCCTAGTTGAGGTAACAATATAAGACTCGGTACATCTGTGGCATAAAATTTAAAAGTGTTGTACTTCAAATTACTAATGAGAAATGTACTTTTCTTTCGACGTCATCAAGTATTTCAACAATTACTCCGCTACTTATATTTGAATAATATTCGATTTCTATTTGATTTCATTATAAGTCGATACAATGGAACATTAGCTTAATTTATTTTTTTCTAAAACGATATTACAAGGATAATTTTTATTATCGTATTTGAATATCGAATTTCGCTTACGTACGTTTCAAAGTGTTAATTTTTTTTATTCAATCTCTGTCGAACGTAGTTTGGAGTTGATCTTAGGCCCTTAGTTACAAAATGACAATAGAGGTTATTGAAACTTTTCATATTAAGGTCTCTAAGGAATCCAAGTAAAATCTTCGTTTGACTTAATTAATAAATAGTAACAAACGTTTAATAGTATTGTGAATTATAGTAGCTACAAAGCACTGATGATTTTAATCTCGTTTTCTAAGATAAGTATCGAGTTTACGTAATTTTATTGTTTCGTGTATTTTTACAAGTTCCCAAACAAAGATGATTAATGTTTTCTCGTGGACAGTTTTGTGATAAATGTCTCCAGTGCCGGCTACATTCTATATTATGTATAAAAGAAGCAATTTAGCGAACACCTAACACGATTGAACATGTTTTTATCACAAAACATTCACTAACAAACATTAAAAACATATAATTGTTTTTTTATTTACGGATTCACTTGAAAAGTACAAACTTGTTTGATTTGGAACTTTCATATTACGATAATACATAGTTTCCGGATCGAAGTGGGCTATATAGTATGATTATATGTTAGAGCACCCTGTTTAGATGTAATTTAGTATGTCAACGTAGTCGAAGAGAAAATTATCCACCCGTGCTCTTTTAAAAACTATAACAGATATCGAAAACTTTGTATGTAAGATTTATTAATCTCAAAAATTACTATACAAAAGCAAACGAAGCTACATTATTTTATTAATAAAGAACGAAAATAATATTTTGAGTTATATAATTCTTGACACGATATTTTTTTAATCCCAATCGTATAAATAAATAATTTTATATATATGTATCTACTTTCAGCAGATATTTTGAAGAATGCATAAGAAAAATAATAAATTACATTTATGTGGAGCGATAGACCGCGATACAAGTTTGTAATAATTATTAATAAATATTTAACAGTAGAATAAGACACAAATACTAGTTAAACATTAGACTGGTCAGAATAACAGTGTCTAGTGAACATATTTACCATTACCTACTTTTATGGCGGTTTTTTAAAGTAAAAGTGACATACATGTGCAGTTAATAGCAATAAATTGTTTATATCTTCCCTTCTCTTCAAAACGACATTCGTCGAAACTAATGATCATTGTGCGAAGGCACGCGATCTCGCTTCACAGTTATGCGACGTTTTAACTGAATGTGACATTTCACACTAAAACTTTTATTATGTTTATTAAATATAAAAACAATTGTTAATTGCTAAAATAATGATTAATTTGATTAAAGAAAATACGAACACATTTTTGGAAAAATATAAAAAAATTAAATCAATAATAAATGCGACTCTGTCTGTCTGTTACGTTTTCACAGTTTAACTACTGAACCGAATTTGATGAAATTTGTTATGAACCTTGCCTGAACCTCAAGGAAGGATCCCACTACCACCACCCGTTTCACTCCATTACATACATTACATTTACATTAACGACCTGTAAATTTCCCACTGATGGGCTAAGAGATAAATTATAAACACAAATTAAGCACATGAAAACTGTGAGGCTTGCCTGGGTTTGAACCCGCAATCATCGGTTAAGATGCACGCGTTCTAACCACTGGGCCGTTAATTACATTATTTCACTCCAAAATAATGTAATTACAACACAACGTGTAATTACAACTAATGACACAACGCATTGTCTTCAATTGATATCCTCAAAAGGATATCGTCCCTGGTGATATACTTAAATCGACCTTAAGCACACAATTGTTCTCTAGGGATTCTAATGACATAACCTAGAATTACTCACATACCAACAGGGGAATGACGTCTATCTTTTATAAACACATATGAAAATATTCTCCCGTAATAATCTTATAAAAATCTTAAATAAGTTACATTTATATCTGCACTGTATTTTTTTTTACTTTAAAGTTCAATTCGATATTTAAAAACGAATGTTTCGTTTTTTCTAAATACGTTTGAATAAGTTGCCATCTCTACATAAAAATAAACTTCATAATTCATTAAAATATGAAATGTACAGATAAACAATTAATTAATTTACTTAAACACTTTCCGGAAAGTTACAATCAATTCTTTTTGATTTTCTTTCCCATTAATTCTTCAATTAATCGTCGGCTTGCGTAACAAGATTATTGGATTAGGGTCAAGTCCCCCAGATGGTACACTTGGGGAGTATCGACAAGTCTGTCCAACTTTGTTTCTGGGACCGGTCGCACGATCAATGCTAATATTGGTCTAGCGGAGTTCGATGTTGACTTTTGAGTTAGAGTAAAGTAAAGTTATTTTAACCGTCTTATAGGAATTTTCGTACCTATTGTATAAATTAAAAACTATACGGATAATTTAAAATAATTGTTAATAACTTACTATTTAAGTGTATTTTTTTAATATTGCCACTAATCCAAAAACTTAATTAATTATTACGAATGGTTGGTAATTTTTCAAGTCTATTAACACTTTCAATAACATTCTTAGCATTAATGTATAAGTCACACAGTATAAAAAGAACACTAAATCACTAATCATCGACTTGAACTTTCTCAAGGATGTCCAAGGTCTCCACTGACACCACTATAATACCATACACCAATCGATAAATTCATACCTGTTACGGTCGGAATATTATGGTGTGCGAAGCAGACGACGGGCGAAAGTAGACTCTTCTCGTATGACTTTAAAACTTATAATCGGTTGAAAATATCTGGTGCGTGGGCAAGAGGTATTTTAATGGGCTTGCGGCCGGTCCGAGCAAACTTGTTATGCAGCGGCAACAACTATTTCGATGATAAAACGCAGTGATCAAGTGGGAAAGAGAATTAGACTGTGTTTCCGGTACACTGTTCGTCGAACGCAACTTTTCATTCCAACCTTGTATCCAGTACTCAATGCATATGGAACAGGTTTTCTCTTCCTATCGTTTAAAACATTACAACATACGGTTGTCTATAAAAAACTGCGATTCATCAATAACCATTTATATCTGTTGCAAATTTCCGAATAATAAAATTTCAAGCAATACATGTTTAAAAAAAAAAAATAGGCGTTGTTATTAAGATTTTTAACGTTAAACATATTTAATTCACTTTCAACTAAAGAACCTTCTTGGTGGTAGGGTTTTGTACGAGTGCGTCTGGGTAAATAGCACCAACTGATCATATATTCTACCGCCAGGCAGCAATACTTTGTATTGTTGTGTTCCGGTTTGATGCGTGAGTGAGCCAGTGTAACTACAGGCACAAGGGACATAATAACTTAGTTCCCAAGGTTGGTGGTGCATTGAAGATCTTGATTGAGAATGATTAAAATTTCTTACGGCGCCTTGTATATGAGCGGTGATAATTTTCAATTAGATGGACCATTTTTTCCCGTTAGCCTATCTATTTCATTAAAAAAAGAATAAATATATTTCTATTTACAGCTCATGCTTATGTTGTTGGAACTTCGTCCTCGAAATCATTTTATTATGAATTATTGATTACCACAATTTTTCATGTGACAGTTCACATATGATTATATACTACCGGTAGTAAACGGAACCATCGCAATGGCGAAGAATAAGATCTTTAATAAAACTAAAGACATACTAACAGAACTAAATTTAATATCTAAAATCAAACTGAAACTCTGAAATCTGACCAAATCCAGCATTGGAATGAATTTCACAATTTCGTTCGAAGACTATAAATGGTTTGCAGAAAGCAAGACCGCATTAAATGGCGGTCAATTCATCATCAATGCGGCTTTTCCTTTCGACCACATTCCACATTGTCAACTATTGGTTTAGACTTGTAAATACTAAGTTGCCTTTAAGCAATGTTGGAATTTTGTTTTAATAGCTCTTGAATAATATACAAGAGATCAGATTAACATTAAATCTTTAGATAAATCGTAATATAGTGCCGGTGTGTTTTATATGAATAGCACAGAAGTTTTTAAAGATTATAATAAAATGTATTATGAAATTATATACTTTTACTTTCGTATAGGAATTCTAACAAATTATTAAATAAACGCAATAATAATGTGACATATATCTGATTTATGTTTTAAAATACCAGTCTCATCTTTGTTTGTCGAAGTAACGTATAACATATATAACATATGAATGTACATGTACATATAAACCACTCAAAACAATAAGTGGGAGTGAATGATACTCTATCCGAAATAAGACGTCCTGCAAACTTGAAATCTGAAGTTATCCATCAAGGTCAAATCCAAGATTACAGCAAAAAGGTAGGTAAACGAGTGGATTGGGGAGTCGTGTGGATGATATACGCCTGTAGTAGATATATACATTATAATTTAATATTGAAGAAAGAAAAAAGGTTCTCTTGAAAATATTCTTGAAAGTTGTGAAGTATAAAGGAACGAAGACACTTGACGGAATAGCTAATAATCCATCGTGTTGAATTGCACCTAAGAAGGATTATGTCTAGACTTCCTGTATATGCCCCGTAGTCAAGATACGACCTAGAATGTTATTTTAATAGAAGTATTGTAATACGCCTTAAATTGCTATTACTAGCCATTTTGTAACCAATCCAAATTACAGTCCGGATTTTCGATCTTATCATTGCAATGATCGCTTAGAAACAACCTTTTAGATAGAGGACATTCTTCACATTAAAATAGTCAAAGAGTTTGCGTTTTAATAATACATTATTTTAATAAAACTTGCTGATATTTATGTACTAAAATAATAGGTATTTATAAATACGTACACGTTTCAAATACACGAGTACATGTGCTTCAACTTGTACATAGCGGTGACATACAAGTTAGAGCTTCGTAAATAATCTTAGTACCCTAGGTTTGTGACGCATTGGCGATGTAAGCAATGTTTCATTTTTTTTTACGGGTCTAACGTGTATGCGTGGTGACCACTTACCATAAGGTGACACAACACTACTTCATAAAAATAAAATAAAAAGTTAAATCAAATATTGATGTAATGATATTTTAGTGTATGTTTTTAATATTACGTATTATTCCCGACATTATATTCTTAATAAAAAAAACTAGATAACTTATTGATTACTAATAAACGATATAACAACGACGTGAATTCATTTTAATTAAAAATATATATCTGACTCATTTTTGTTATATTAACATTTTACTTTAAGACTACTATTTTTAATTCCAAATGTTTTTATATTACTTCTTTGACATTATCTTGATCATTTAACGTATTTTAACTCAGTGCATTTATAATTTAAAGTTTTAAGTGCATTGCACATTAAAAAATACCCGTTTATCAATTTAGAGAAAAATCGTTGAGTGTAGTTTACGAGATATCACAATCTGTAGGTATATACTCGTAATTTATACGTGAACCTTGAAAATTATCGTACTATTTTTAGTAATATAATAAAGGACGGAGAATTATGCTGACATCGTATAAGCTAGCGAAATGTCCAATTTAGATAAAAATTAAACTAATTTCGACCACACGCGATACCACTTAGTATATAAGAACAAAATAATGGTCGAAATTATATAGAATATATTTCGTTTTAAGCTAGCATCTTAGCTTTTACACACGGTTGCAAAACATATGCTTTAAAATAACGGACACTGTCAAGGTTATTTAAATAACTGTCGGATTTTATAAATTAATTCATTATTCTCGTACGGTATCCGTTTCGCATACCGGCGGATTATCGAACGAGGTCGCTGAGTTGATTTCAAAATAAAAATAATAATAAAAAAAAAACAAAAAAAAACCATCGTTGTTTTATGCACCGGTAAACGTTTTTAACGATAAATGTAATTTTCGTTACTAACGGATGTAGAAATGAAAGGATATGAATTTAAAAAAAATATACGAAGTTTATATTTGTGCAACAACGTTTGCGTTATCTTTAAAAAACATTTAATTATTTGTTTTTGTTCGTCGGAAATTTGATAATCAATAAACGAAACATTTATTAAAGGTTACAGTTTCACTTTAAATCGCATCAATTTCGATCAAAATTAGTTCCTGTAAAATGTGTATTTAGTACTAACATTTAATTTAAGTCTAGTAAATAATTCTCATCCATTATTCATATAAATCATTACACACCATAAAGAAATGTATGTTTTTTATTAAAATTGTACATGGAAAAATATGTCTAAGGTATTATTAAGTTAATAATCTACTGGAATGTGTTTGTCAAACATTTTAGTAAAGACCGCAGCTCAATATACGTTAACGTTTTTGCAAGTCAACATGTCTAGTCGTTTAATGGCTAGATTACAATATTTTATACATGAATTTAAAGCTACATATACACTGGGGCAATATGGATATTTGACAGTGCTCCTGGATTAGCGTTTATAATATAACAACTAGTAAATATGTTCTAATACTATTTATTTATGTTCAGATATATATATATTTTTATATATTAATTCGCACTTAGTCGCTTAAATTATACTGTAATGCTCAGTGACCAATGGTTGTCTGGAACAGATTATTTTTTAAGTGATAAGACCGCTTATCGATTTATTAAATTGTGATGATTATGACCAAAGATTTTTAAACATTAAAATTTATAATTATATAATAATATCTAACTGCTTTACTAATGTTAACATTGACGTATTTAATATTTGGTTTTGTATTACTTGTAAATGTGAACTTTAAAATACATAAGTAGATAAAGAGTAAGAAAAGCGATGATTGCTTATGACCCAACTGCATACTACTCTGCTATAGCATAGAATATCTTACGAGATCGTTGGATGATCAGCATTAAACCTACAGTTATAGATGTTTGACTTCCTGAACTCGTCTCGGGTAAACGACAAACTTGTTATTTCTATACTATCATTACATAAACCAGTTCAATGACCGACTTTATAATTAATAGCTTGAAAATTAAATATATTAAAATAATTATACATTAAAATTAGCATTATAAAAATTATATATTTTTTAATAAAACGTGATTTCAAAATTCTCATATTTTTGTATGTGTTTATGATTAAGGGAGTGCAATAAAACTGACATCATATTTAAATGGATGGTTAATAAGTAATAGTAAATATAACAACAACAGCAATAATAATTAATAACGGACCGTTTTTATAAAACTTATATAAAGTACAAAAATGTTATAAAAATATTTACATCGGGGACTTACGAATACTAGAGTATATATTCCAACCATAAGAGGAAAAAAGCCAAATAAACAAAATTTGACAGCAAATTGACGCGATATCATTGGTCGAGAGCTTGATTAATCTATGATATTCACTATGGATTTACGAAATAATGGCGTATTGAACGTCGACGAAACAGTTATCGGAATCTTGGAAGTAAAATTAAAGTGGAAATAAGTGGTTAAGTGCAATAGTGTTGTATTATAAATAAGCATATATTAATCATAAACTCTTAGTAGTGCAGAACAGCTGAGTTATTAGCAAATCGTATGAAATACGTAAATCTAAGATTTGTTTATCTTCTCTCCTACTTTCATTGGAATAGGCTATATGTAGACATATATCATTAAATAATTTATTATCTTCTTATATCCACAAATTGATCTTAGATTTTTTTTTAATAAACCGGTCTATGAGTGATGCTTGTCTACTCAAAATATTTTTGACATGAAATTTGTACCATTACATTTAGCGTGTTTCAGAGAAGATTTATGACTAAACATTATCATACTATATATATAATTCAACGTGTAACGTGGCCACAGCAACGCGGGTCGGGTCGAGTCATAGCATCTCGATGCATAACTTTTCAAATCCCTATGTGAAAATTTAAGGGAACGGTATTATATATATTTAAAAAACTGTCAAATCTATATATTTTTAGTACTAAGAGGCCGTTCAAAGACCTCGTTATTTGTTACACTACAAGGCGTCACTCGTTTAATCCGACAATTCAGGTTGACATATAATCCATGGTTATAAAACTAATACGTACTTACTCTACAAATATACGCATGATACTCGAATTAAATGTGCTTGATGTACGGACATTAATTGATAACTAAATAGTTATAAAAAGTTTTTTTGTATTAAGTACCTTTAATAGAAATATTCTAAACCAACATACGTAATACTAATTCTTTCTAAGCTCTACAAATGTTTTAATTATAACAATGAATTGGAGGAAAATAGTACCAGTTTATTTACAGAAGATATTATATTTAGTTTAAATTAAACGGTTGCTCTAACGTTGCATTTCGATATAAGACTCGTAAAAGTTACTGGACTGGCTGGACAAAAAGCCCCTCACTCGTTTTACGGAGAATGATTTATAGCCAAGGTGCTTTTTGAGTAGAGTTCGTGATTACAAATGTGGCGGAACATCACCCGGCATCATGTGTGTTAATGTAGACGAGTTGAATTATACAAAAACGAAATGAAACCCCGGCTTCAATCGGAAAAAATAAATAAAACTAAACAAATATAACTATCGTACCCCTACACAAAAATATTATTTGGAAGACAGTTTCTGAATGCACCCGTAAACGTCAAACGTGGCCGACCGCTGAACTGTCATGTCATTGAATTTCACGCATTTAATATGTTATATGTTATCGACTCAAAATTATTATTTTTTAACGGTCTATAATTGTGGCTATGTTTCGATCAGATCTATCGTAGACCGTAGACGAAATTATTAATATAATTAGATAAGCAAAGTAAAGACTAAGCGTGAATCCCGCAAATTTCGGTCAATATCTACGTGTTCATTTCATCTCAACTCATAGAGTCCAAATAATTGCTTCTGTCTGTGGCTTCTAAACATACTGTGACAATTGCGACATAATTTATGAAGATTCTGATGTCCTCTTGGCCGAATGAACTTGAACAATCTATTTTGAACCGCTTAACCACTTCTAATGTCGATTGGTAAATAGAGCATATCTTTTTTTGGAGGTATACTTTCCAGTCACCATACATTGTAATGGAACAACACTAGCTGATATTGTCCATTATTTTGTCACGTTTTACTAACTTCAAATTAAATATAGCCGACATTTTTTAGTATATTCAATATAGTATAGATCGTGAGTTATGACAAAAAATAAAATGTATGGAATTCAGGAAAACTTATTTTATACAGTCACGATTTACGGCACATATTCGAATGTTATTTCAAATAATTATAAGTCTTTTTTTTTATGGCATTGGTTGGCGGACGAGCATATGGGTCACCTGATGGTAAGTGGTCGCCACCGCCCATAGACAAAGGCGCTGTAAGAAATATTAACCATTCCTTACATCACCTATGCGCCACCAACCTTGGGAACTAAGATGTTATGTCCCTTGTGCCTGTGATTACACTGGCTCACTCACCCTTCTAACCGGAACACAACAATACAGTTTACTGTTATTTGGCGGTAGAATATCTAAAAGTCTGCTAGGCTGGTTCTAGTTCGTAAGTCATTTTAATACTTCCTTACGTTTAATGGCTCTCATAAAATTCAATAAATGGATTACGAGGTAATTTTCAAACTTTTTGTACTCGAACTTTAGTCTTATGTTATTTGTCAGACGCCGTTATCGTTTACATTTCGAGTAATATGAAATTGTTGCAACTGTATTTATTAACAATTGATTAACACGTTATAATGCAGTAGTCGTTCGCGGGATCGCTCTTTTTTGTAGTCGCGGTTTTAGGCGTTGGTCGTCGGGTGTTAGACATAAATAAGTAGCCTAAGTCCTTCCATGGTTAACGACCTAGCGTTCATACTAAATTTCATTAAATTCGGTTCAGTTTGGCCGCGAAAGAGTAACTTATTATTCGCTTTTTTATTATCAGTATAGATTACTGAGCTTTCTTTATATTTTGTATAACTTTTACCGGAACAGAATATGTTTATATATTTTTTTATATTAATGGATGTTTTCCGTTGGAAGAGGAATAAGTTCTAATCGAGTGGCTTGTATAATGTTATAATAACAATACCGCACATAGCGAGCGTGCAGTTTGAACAATCGTAACGACCTCGTTTTAATGATGACTAATGATCCCATTAAGTAAATTTAGTATTTGCGTAATTTCAAAATCACTGTATCTGCGATATATTCGATATTATGGAATGAGGCCGGCGTAGAAATACATTTTTGTATCGTATCAATACCGAGTAATTTTTGTATGGTTTTAAGGTCTAAGATAAAGAAGTATTGTGTAAATCTTTTGACATCTAAAATAATATGAATAGATGATAATCAATGATTTCATTATATAGTAAATACCTAATCCGCGTAAACCCGTAGCTACTAAGTTTCTCGTCGTTTCGATTTGGAAGAAGTTGCATTGCGGTTGCAACTTTATGCCATACAGCTGTAACAGGTATATAGTATCAACGAGAACATTTCACTCATATTTTTTTCCAGTTCGAACATTTTATAGTAAAAAATTAAATCATTCAGCAGAACTTCTTGTTTCAGATTTATTGACCTGTTTTTTATGTACCTTCTTATTTTTTCAATCCTCAAGACACAAGAAACTAGAAGGAGACGAAGCTTGTATAGCTGCCTTGTAATTATAATTTTATTAAATAAAAGATCTAAATTAAATATATATTGTTTGTAAACCCTTCATTGTGTCCCTTGTAAACGTGACTTTTTTTTAGAACATGCAATCAAACTAAACCTAACCGGTATAATGACGATTCAATAAATGTAGAACTATTTGAATAATTTTATATTAATACGATTCAAAATTAACAACACATTTGTATAAATTAAAATTGTAATGTCGTGTTAATAAATCAAGTAAGTATTTAATAAAGTTTAACATCAACATTATTTAAATCATTCTAAAACTATCTTATATGCTTTAAGTTATGTATGTACTTATTACGTTACACAAAAACACATGAACAAAGACCTAATAAATTTTCGGTAAATCACAAAGGCCCAGTGACCGGATCAAACCAGTTATTTCTACACGCTTCCGGAACTAGCAGCTTGCATCGCGGCCGCAGCGGAGCGTACTTCCATTAGTTTTTTCTATTTTGCCTTTTAACAGGATTCGATACCATTCGGCTTCCCTAGAACGTAATCCGCGGGGCCATCGCTACGCGGTCCTTGGATCGATATTTCGCAATTATTAATTAAATAACCAATCTATTTAGATTTCTAATCGATTCAGATTCGATTATTGATATTTCGTAATCATCGATAGCATCGTACTTTAAATTTTATTAGTCGAATTATTCTTTTTTGTGTCATTCAAAGAGAAATATCTATTAATTAAACCGTTCAATACTAAGTAGTTTTAAAAATATTACCTTAAATGTGCAATGGAATGTTTATTAACAATAACAAAAATAATACGAAGTTTTAATCTATCTTGAAGAATAAATAGATAAAAAAGCGTAGTATAACATCAGGTAAATGTCCCACGCCTGGTTGAAGGCATCCAGTAGGAGGATAGAGTTCAGAGCTCGTTTTACTAATCTGCTAAGTGCAAGTTTGTGATACGTTAAAGATATTTCTTTCGCGCCGATTAGCTTCAAACGAAACTTCGTATAAAGCCTGCTTGGATTTTAATCAGCGACTGAAAGTGTTTACGCTTTCGGCTTAATGTCATAATTAAAAAAAAAAAAACAAATTTTAAACATATTCCTTAGTGATGAAATTGTATAACAACACAATAAGTACGATACTTGCTTCTGCTAGTGATAAGTGGTATGTGAGCGGCGAATTATGATTGACGAGCGGATTACAGCTTGCCTTGATGAGATAAAACTGTAAAGCGTACTTAAAAGCGCACACTTGTCGCTGTAACATTTATGTGTTCGTACATAGAATAAAAAACTCTCAACAATAATATAGTTTTAAAATTTAAAGAAATATATAGGTTTAGAATTTTTTAAATCTTTCTGATGTGTTAATTGATAAGCCTTTAAATATAAATTTTTACCTGGGAGTTTCAATTTTAGGTTTTAAGTACTCCAACCTTTTTATGTACTATCACAAAGTTACTACGTATATAATATATATAATTGTGTAAATACTCACTAAGAAAAGTTATATGCGCCATTTATATTATTTAGATGGAACTAGAATACGTTAACAGTAAAATTGAAAGCTTCGTCATTGTATTGCAATCGCCCTTTTATCATCTTTATATTTTATCTTTTATCAATACCGAGCAGATTTAGTAATTTCAATTAATTACACTTAATAAACATATAATACACGAACTGTTTAAGTATAGTTTCAATATAACAAATTACATTTTAATAATGGTTCAGGTTTATTGTGCTCGGTTCAATCAGTTAGACAGGGCGCAGTCGGCCTTGCCTCGGTTATGGCGTGGCCAATTCCCAAATACCGCAATACCATTATCTGGGGCATACCATTGTTTGCCGCCTTGACCGCGGCTCAGCTAGATTATATTATCTATGCCTGTTATCTTTATCAGTTAAGGATTTAAATTAATTTAATGAAGAATTAATGTAATTAAACCTTAAATACAAACATCCAGAATGCTTTATAGAATTTGTGTTGCAATTAAAATAAAATCAAACCATCAACCATTGTGTATTGTGTATTGTGATGGCGATGATTTAAATTGGAAAAAGTAACAGTCTGTTAATACCCCAAAGCTGGACAATGGGGATTTTAAGAAAAAAAAATTTATATTTCATTTATTTTATTTTATATTTCTACAATCCATTTCATTAATGGAAAGAGAATGATTGTAAAAACAAATTAAGCACATACTCACTATTACTACTACCACTAATACTTAGTGTTGCTTGCCTTGTCCGGGCTAGAACATGCAATCCTCAATTCTTCTTGTGTTCTAACTACTGAGCCATAGAGGCTCACAAACTACTCAACTCTCTCACTCAATACAACAATTTTAAGAATGTTTTAAATAAATAGTATTATTTTATATATATACATATATCTGTGTGTATTATTCTTTGTAATCAACAATCTATGCAGCATTCATAAACATAATAATCTTGACATCAGATATTCTAAAGGTCATCAAATTTCTTAATATAATTGTATAATAAATTTATCTAACTTTTAATACAATATATAGTTGATGTGTTAATAAAACAAACCCCAATAATTACAATACAATATGAAAATGCGTAAGTCTTTTCTTCTTATCCCCTTTGTCACACAAACTATTAAGACAAGCACATCAAAGTCAGCAATAAAAAAGAAAAAATAAAATCCTTGAAATTACTAAAACATACTTGATAACTATATAATGAATTTTATGACATACTATTTAGTTTATTCTACACTGAGTGTTCTAATGTGTAATCTGCTATACTACTGCTAATTTATTTAATTAGTAATCCAATGATTAGCAGATAAATTAAATGAAGCCCTAGTGATCTAAGCAAAAATAGGTTAATGACCCAAAATAATAAACATAACAGCATCATTGGATGTAATATAATAATTTGAATAAATAATATCTTGATACATTTACTTATATATCATATCAATAATCTTACACAATAAAGATATTAATGGAAAGCTGACAAAATTCAGGTGACATTGTACTGACTAATACACTTACAAGGAATGACGGGGTACTGTAAATTGTTACGATAATGCAATTAATGATCGTATAATAAATATTTTCTTGCTGGAGATTATTTTTCTTATATCTTTACAAAACAGCTTATGCCATGTGATAAGGAATTTCATTCATATTTATTAAAATAAATTGACTGGTATATATTTTTATGAATGTATAAAAATACTATATTAATCCACACACATTTCTGTTTAATGTATTATTTGTAATTTATTTTAATACCTATTACAAAATAATGCACTTATGTCATATGGTATAAATATAAATTCATATTTTATAAGTTATTTAAACAAATTGATAAATATATCTTTAGTTTGGGTGTATGAAATTATTGTGTTAATCAGAAAAGTACAGTATAATAATTAATATATGACATATTTATCAAATTTTGTATACAAAATATAAAAAACAAGAAGTTTTTTTTTTTAATATAAGTAAATAAAATCCTAAATCACAATTTAAAAAAAAAAACTAAATATCCTATTCTAGTAGGCCTTTTGCATTTATCATATTATCACAGATAAGAAATGACAGTTTAAAATATTTTCTATTAGTATAATGCAGTGATTTATACCTAAAGCAATTATTATGAATTATATTATATGTATATATATATAGAAGTATAGTACAAGTATATTAATTATTCATAGAAATTAAAACTCTATTAAGCTCTATTAACTAAGAAACCTCATGTAATGATCTCACTATTCAATAATGCCAAGGTTAATAATTAAAGATTTTCCTTCATTGGTACTTATTTTCTGTATTTTTAACTTTTTTATATACCCATGATATTTATAAAATGTATCTCTATTTAATAGCTCACTCTTAGTCTCACTAATAATATGTTTAGATATTCTTAGATTAAGGTGATTAATTAAAGTGATTAATAGAAGAAAAGATTATTTGAGAAGAAATGAAAGGTTTCTGTGATATTTATTATTAGTATACGAAGTTCATGTTTTTTGTGAGTAATATAATGTAGTCTAAACTTCGACTTTACACATTATATAAGATTATCGAAAAATGTATATACACATGATTTATTTGGATTGTGTATTATATGAAATGACTAATTCGGCTACACCGCTCACTTTATATAAATCTCAATATTAATTTAACTTTCAGCGGGAAATGGAGCATAAAATTTAACAAACATTAGAGCAAAATAAATTGTGTTTATTTATTTTTATATTTATAACGTATGCTTAATTATATAACAGTTCCATTTTAAAACAGGTACGAGTGTAAGTAGTATTAGAATGTTATCAGAATCAACGCAATCTGCTAAATCGCCCGTTATCTCCCGGCTGGAACCGAAGACATCACGCGTCTCGCGTTCGTGGCAATATTAATCCAACGTTAACTTAAACGACTCATTCATTAATTATCTAGTGTCATTAAAAGCTCACCTGTCTACTATATTCGTTGTACAAACTGGAAACTGTAATCCAATAATATAAATGATCACTGATCCGATCCTATTACTTTAAGGACACAATAAACATTCTTTAAGGTAATTCACGATTAATTAAGTCACAATGTAAATGCACAAACTATCACAAGTTGTTTAAAATTTAATTCAATTCTCACTAAATCACGATTTACAAGCAACTTGATAATTTCAGCGCAAACATTCGACAACTATCACTTGCCTCCATTCCAACTGACTGACGGCCATAACTGAAAATGTTGCCACTGGTATTAGTCACGTTATTTCTGCATTCAAGAGAAAGTTGCCATTCTTAGAAAAAAAATTACCTATATATTGTCTAAGTGCATGTTTTTATGAATAAGTTAGATTTTTTATAAATTTAAAATGCCTAATAAAGACGTTCGTTTTTAAGATTAAATATATATTACAGTAAACAGAAGTAATTAATCAGTATTGTATGTAGACATCATTAACATGTAATTAATAAATTATTTTCGTTAATGTATTTTACTACAATACTTGGAATCAATGATGAGTAGGCAACACTAAATATTGTTTACAGTGTTGCTGTTATAAGATTATTTCTACTATTACTCTTGAATTCTTTATAAATATATATATTTCTATATAAGCATAATATGATACACTATATCATAAAATAAAAGACTAGTACATAGAATATTAAATTTAATTTTAACAATTCCTTTTATAACTAACCATATTGCAACAACCATTTTCTTACATATTGTATTGTAAACACTTTTATAGTAGGCATTTATGTAGTGAGACTTTGATCTGATTATTCAACAGTACTTCTAAATTTGAAAAATTTAATTTCATTTTATTTTAAAATGTTGCAAACATTGAGTGAAAAGTATAAATGTAGTTTGTGTTAAAAAATACAAAAATACATTGATGTTAAATATGGAGTACAGAATCTCACAATCAAATTATAAGGCAGGATTAGAGTTCATTTCCTTTTTTAACCCCAGATGCAAGAGATAGCAATGTTTTTAAACTTGTGAAATAAGTTTAGCTTAAGATTGGATACAATAGAATCGATAATATTACCTGTAGTATGGAATGAGTTCATGACTTACTTTATATATGAATAAACTTCATGGAGAATACATAGCTATACATTTTGACAACTTACAAATTATATAACCAATACATAGGCATAGATATTTGATATTCACGTAGCAAAGCACAATATTCTTATTCTTTATTTTTTTATAACAGAAAGAAATAATGCTACATACAAAATCTAGTTGATTATTTATTTTATGTACAAACTAGTGATGCCAATTAATAATTATACATATCTTATTATAAAACTGGATACAATAACTATAGTTCCAGATAAATTACATTCATATATAGAGAAGGACAAAATATGTATGATAAAAAATTCTTAGTTATTTACTAATCTTTAATATTTCAAATTACATATATATTAAATAATACAGAGTTAAATACGATTAAATTTCATTACAATGAAGCGAATTGGATGATACACAGGCACGATTTTTTATAATTACTATATTAAAACATTTACCTATAACAAATATTTAATGGAATATACAAGACTTTGTCACACTTAGCATTAACAACAACAAATATGTACTTCCTTATGCAAGTAGTTTAAAAAATGGTTATTTATTAAATGGGCAGTGATTATCAGTCGATTTCTATATGAAACGTTAACCCAACAGATGTGTCAAGCTTCTACCTCGGCGTTCTGAGTGTGACAAAACCTTCAAATACATGTAAATTGTATTCCTAACAAGTGACACATGCAATATCAAAATTACTAATAAAAACATCTAAAAAATTCCTTAACAATTTGATGAAAAACTTTAAAATTAATTCATAGTTTTTTTTCAAAGGATTGATATATACTTTGATGTGACAAAAACAAGGATGATATAAACAATCTGATTATTTAAAAATAATATACAAATATGACTTCAAGACGCGCCAAATAAGTAATTAATGTACAAATTCATACACATCATGTACACACATAGAAAATTATTTTACTTGTAAACAAAATTGAGTTTTTCGTAATGAGGTTGAAATCGTGGTATCCACTATTTTCGGTTTCATCATCAAATTAAATCGATGGTACCAAATTATTCAATTACCAACCATTTTTTTTTTCCAAAATCTGTCCAACAATTGGACGTGTAAAAGATAAAAATCTACAGCCTAGACGTGTTTACATACTGACTTTGTTAGTTACACAAATGTGAAGTTAATATAGTCCACGAAAAAAAAGAACAAAAATCTTATTATACTGAAAAAATATATTATGCATAAAGAAAAACAACTTCCTTTGTAAAAATGACGACGTATCCCAATGAATTATTATTAAGTGTATATTAGTAAAGTATAAATGATCTTCTTTTTCTTCTTCTTCGACACATACATATATGTCGAACGCAACCTTATTTGTATATTCTATATTACGTTGTGTTTCCAAATAGTTGGTATTTTTTTCTGTTTACAACTTTTTATTTTCATTAGAAAGTCACCGACAATTATCCAAGATTATCGAGAAATGGAATTAGTTTTCATTTTAAAAAGAATGTCAGTTTATTTTGGTCGATACACGTAAACGAATCAAATTTAACTTTATTCGAAGCTTTGCATTCTACTTTAAATCCCTTATTATTTATGAACTTGGTAGTTCTTTATAATATTTATCCACCTATAAAAATTCTATTCTTTATGTTGACATTTGAATTAAGTTTCGATTTGGATAACTAAATACAAAAATATTTATCACACGATTATTTTATTTTATTGGTATAAAAATATATTATATTGGACATGACTGGTAGCCCTTTGCACTTTTTTTGTTTTGAAAGATTTTCGTGACAATAATGGGAACACGTTTGCAACATACAGAACACTAAATATTTAATATAAAATCAAATTTAAAATTTTACAAATTACTTTACTTTATTATAGATATGATAAAACCTTTTAATTTAGGAACAAAAACCAAACTATTTTAGTGTTAATTTCAAAAACAATTACCATTATTATTTTATAGCTGCTTTGTACAGTCAGTTACAAAAACACAGGCTCTGTTTTTATATTAAATAATACAGATCAAAATAAATTATTAAAAAGCTGCATACCTTGTGTGTTATACAAACTAATTGATATAATAAATGCTATTTTAAGTACCACATTTTCTTTTGTTGGCCATTTATTTAAACTATAAGAATGAATTATGAATAAATGAAAGTTTTTAAAAGAAATGAATGTTTTAAACGATGCGAATATTTTATTTCATCTAAACTTTGTTTCTTTTATGGTATATTTTTTTTTAAATCATAAATATATTATGTGTTTATTTTACAACTTTTTATATAATTATAAATAATTATGTGGTTTTAAAATATTTTCAAAAAACTTAATGTTTTTTTTTCTTGCAACACTTTGATTTAACTCGGATATATTATAACCATAAAAAAAGAAAACGATTCAAATTAATTAAAATTCAGAAGCACACTTTTTGTAATCGAACTGTAGTACTTGTTTTGTTGCTCGGTTTAATCAAATAAATGGTATAAATAAAATAAAAATATCATCATGAAAAATATATAGAAATCACATACTATAGAAACTCTAATTTAAAATTAAACTTTGTCATAAACATGATATTTCATTAGCAGCCTATAAATGAACGAAGTCGCGATATAGTAAATATAAAAAACAATCTACAAAGCTGTCTTAAAAACCATTGTTAGTTGTTCTACATGAAGAATAACTATGAAATTATCTGTGATATTTGAAAGGTTCACTGGAAGACGACTATTCCTTTTGGAATCATTCGTTATCACAATACAATGTAGAACCATGAAAAATGAGATCTCGATATGTTATTAATTTCTACAAAACTATTATATGGCCATTTTAAAAGACCCGTTCGCAGTAACAAAAGTTATTCTCTCCCGGAAGCTCTCGTATTTATCAGTATAATTGGGGCTGAATTATATATTATTGCTACACTTTGATCTCTTAGATTTAAATTTGTAATATAATATCATGTTACGTTATCATGATGTCTGAATACTGTTGATCATCGACAGCCAGACGTTCGTCATTTACGGAGCAAGTCTATTAAGTTTTTCTTTAAATTGTTATTTTTCTTAGGTGTTCTCCGTGTCGTTTCCGGCAATAGAATAGCGCCACCACATGCCAACTGTTGGCTATCGTAAAAACTTTCAGGGATGGTTTACGTCAATCTATTAAATATTTTTCATGCAGTTTTATAAGTCACTGCGTCAATCCCAAAGAATGGGATAAGGTCAAGCGGGATGTTTGAGGGCAATTTAATAAGGTTGGCAACATCGAATCCTCGGCAGTCTCACGACAGTCGACTACTACAGTCGCTGTCCGCAGCAGGCGGTGCAGGCGGCGCAGTCGAGGCAGGCCTGAGCGCCGCCGCGGGAGCGCTATCTCTTCCCGCGGCACGGCCCCGACAGCTGCTCCTGGAAGTTGTCGGCATTACTTGTGCATTCATACATTTCACGAGCTATGTGTTTATCTTACTAGTAACTGTTCTGACATTACGATCTATGCGCAACATACTTTTTATAGTCTAGTCTAGTGTGAATATAGTATAATTTCTCTAAGTTTTAATCTAATATTTAATAAATATAACGATTACAATTAATTATTAATACAATGTAAAATATACTCACCCGACTGATCAAACTTAAGATATCATTCATTTCTTACCGTTTTAAAAGTGCATACAAAAAGTTTTTCTATAGTCATTTGTTATGGACGATGGAACGACACACAATATTCGATAATCTCATTTTTCGTCTTGCCCATGTTTCGAAATAATTTCCTAAATGAGATAAATTACGTCAAACTCTACAACTAGTCCTATCTCCACTAATATTACAAATGCCCAAGTAGCTCTGCCCGTCTGCTCACGACCAACGACTGCATCGAATCAGTTGGAATGCGGCGCACCTGCAGCAGGCGCACGGCGTCCAGCAGCTCGTGCTTGTCGGCCAGCAGACGCGCCGCCTCCTGCTGCGCGGCGTGCGCGCACTGCCGCAGCGCACCCGCCTCCTCCACCTTGCTGGAAACGGTCCGTCGGAATCGTCATTCGCTCGGTTCGGGTTTAGCTCGAGGAAATCGATTAGTACTTTTGCGGCCGAGCGCCTGCCTCACGTTATACTTCATGGGAGCTTTCGCTTTTGGGTTGGCTCCAAAACTAACGCCCCGAAAGATATTGGAGGTATACCGAATACCTCATTACTCGGCTCTTATAAAAGCCATAAATAAAACTGGGAAGTGAGCTCGTATCCTTGACAAATCACTGGCTTATACTTTGCGATGTGGAACTGTCGATTGGGGATATCAGTAAATGGTAATAATAGGCTTTCTTAAGCGCTCGTTAACTGTTTGCAAACGAATACAGATCGAAAACTACTTACGCCCGCAAATCTCGATTATCCTCAGCTATCCTATTCAACGTGGCCAACCTTTTCCTCAAATCCTCATTTTCCTCGTTCAATCTTTGTATCTCCTCCATAGCCATCTGCAGTTCCGGAGGTGGACTGCTCGGGGAGACAGTTCTCGAAGAGACGGTGGGTCCGAGGTGGACAACGCCTGAAGTGTCTCGGTTCAATCGTAGAGTGGTTAGATCCAGGTCTAAAGGTTGTGGCGGCGGCGAAGATATGGAGCGAGTCGGTCTGTCTTCGACTAGATGTAATTTAACGTTTTCTATTAGCACCTGGAAAGATCGATTTTCTACATATAACACTGATAATAAGTATGTATTATTCGTTCGTAAAAATTAAAAATCCTAATTTTGTCTGCTTATTCATTTTATCATGTGTTGAATTAAAACATGTCCTCATATATAACTTTACTTAAGCATTTACTAAGTGATATAAAAAAAAAAAACTTTTCTAAATCTATATTAATTTCACCTCGATGTTAAAATTAATAAACTTTATTCTAATAATCTATATCAATACCATCACCAAAATGATGACGTGAATGACGTGTGCTTGATTACAGCTGATTTGTGTGAGACAAGTTGTAAGATTTGACTCAACAATAACAGGGGAGTTGAATAAACGAAGATCTACTAATTACTTATTGATAATTGTTTTAATTATCATTAAGACGATACACTTGACAAATAACAATTTCAAAGAGGTTATAAACGGATACTTGGATATAATTTATATTTGAATTTAATGTTATAAAGTAAAAATACTATTAAATAAAAATACAGCAAGTTCAACATCAGAAAGTTTACCTCCAGAGGCATGGGCGGTATCACCACCTCGTCCTCGATAAACTCCGACAGCGCCAGGGCCGTGCTCATGTTGAGAGCGATGCTCAAATCTCTGATGCGCGCTTCCAGTATTTCCTCGTACGGAGCAAGCCCTACGGGCTCACCCTGTTTTTCAAAGTAAGGTTTTTATTAGTAACAGTATATTTTATATATAAATAAAAACATAGACATTTTTAAATTTTACCAAAGTTAACTGCAAGGGTTAAGAGAATATTTTATTTTTATAAATATGCAAAAAATGCAAATTCATAATAGATTGATGAATATATTTGTATATTTGTATCGTATATAGAAAAAATCAATTAGCGAAATTGAATCGAAATATCATTTTCAAAATACAAAACAATACCTCATCAACTATTGGATCTAAGAATATATATCCGATGAAATTTCAAACTTCAACACAACAATGCAGGGTATTTTTATGCTATACTTAATAATTTTTGAGTGAGCGGTATGCACTCAGACGGGGCGAATAAAACCGTGCGAAAAGTTACCTATCAAAAAACCACATTAGAAAATAATCATTAGCAATTACCATTTCATTGACAGCTCTCGGCAGTTCAGTGCGCAGTAGCCTCGCAGCGACGCGCGGCGTTTCGCGGGGTCGCAGTTCGTCATCACCCGTCGTTGGCTCCGACCATGCCCGGGCGCGCATGGAAAACTTATTCTGTTGGATGATTAGGCATCAAATGCAGCGACTTTGTGACTTGTAATACGTAAATGCATGCAACAAGCATAATTATATAACTCGTCATAATTATATATGTTAGTAACAATGTTCAAACGAAATACAATAATGGGTAATGTGATTCAGTTTGTTAGTAATGATTTGTTTGTGTTTACGATTGCCGGTCGAATATCTACGTGTACAGAAACCATGCGAAAGCTGTGTTTTTATTTAAATAAGCCATTGAAATAAATAAAAGCTTCGATCGCCTTTACGAAAAAAATCTATGCTTACAGATAAAGAGCACAGTGCGTTTTTTATTTGAAGTGAAATTAAACCTAGACTCTTAAAAGCTTAATATGCGTTAAATAAATTATAAAACTCCTCTTTTTGGCAAAACGCATAAACTTGAACAAAGGATTTTTAAGATTCGATTCGATCTTTTGGGTGCGGAAGCTGAGGCAATAATTTATCAAGCTTGACAGTTGCAAAATATGTACGTGTATAACAGCGTTAATTAAGCTTGTCTACATAGTATAACACAAAACATTCAGCATGTCGTATCATTGTAAGACATCGATTTTTTACTATAATTTCTTGATCTATATATTATATGGATGTTAATTGGCATATGTATCTCATTGTATTTAGATTTGTTATATTTCCTTATCAATATCATTTATTATTTAATTAATTACAAATTTAAATAACAGTAAGTGTAGTTACTTAAAAAAAATCATAAAATAAAAAAATCGTTCATCGAAACACCAGCAAAATACAAATACTACAATTAAATATAATGCGTACAATATTTAAACAAAGATAACGGTGACGTCACTTTGTTTACATTTCATACAATAAATTTATTTACACAAAACTCTGATTTAATTTAATACATCAAATGGACAAATCTGATAAACTACAATGAGGTGAAATGAAAAAGAGATTAACAAGCTTTGTAACATTTACAGTAACTTAAACTTGAAGAATAAGAGTAAAGATTTATTAAAATTCTGTGGCTTTGTTGGTTGTTTTGTTTAACATATCCCTTTTTGCGTTTCAGCAGTAATACGATTATATTTTAAATGACTTGTCAATTTGGAAAATTTCGTTTAGATTTTACTCAAAAATGTATTCAGCAACTTCTGGCACACGAATTAATGCAAAAATCACTAAAAAAACTAACGTGTTTTTTATGTCAATTTACTTACTTCATTAAAATTTTGAGAATTACTATCATGATATATAGTTAGTATGCCAATCCAGTATTAAAAAAGGCGAATGAATCTTAACGTCAATTATCCCTGAACATCTGCAGAATATTGCTTTCAAATATATATATGTTACCAATTGATTTTGAGAATTATGAATACATAAACTGATTGATCAATCAATAGTAGTTCAAATACTATAATCTGAGGTGCACAAATTATTGTATATATTTCATGCAAACTAAACGCTTTTTTAAATAATCGTAAAGTACGATATACTATGAAGCTTGTGTCAAGATATTGCAGTAATGTCAACAGAAATGTTACAAATCATACCATTCATTAATTACGCTTCGTCCCACATTTAAGACAGTCTACCTGGTATAATAAGGGGGAGATTGAATAATTTGATTTCCCATTTAAAAATCGAATACACTGACTCATCCACACATGCGAAAGCGACATTTGAATAAATAATTTAATTTAAAACTGCATATCTAGTTTTGCTACATATTGATTCTGCCAAATGTTATCTGTAGCAATAAATTATGAAAAATAGTGTTACGTAATTTATGGATGGCGAGTACTCGAATTTATTTTATTAAAAATTTAAAAAAAAAGATTGACATAGAGACTGCAATATCCTCCTAATTTACATTTACACAGACAAAACCCCCTTGGCTACGACACATAACCTCTACATCTAATTGGTTTAACATAATGATACCACTACTGTGTCATGAAACAGTAACGATCTGTCTGATCAGCTGATCGCTTAAATACCTTGAGTCGAATCTTTCTCACGATAGCCGAGCGGGCGGGAGTTGCCATAGAGAAAAAAAAACACACATAGACAACATAGTTAGAAAAGAATGCATTCCATAATATCTTTTCGATTTAGAACAACAGCGACTTTTGATCGTGAGGGGAACGAATAATGAGTTCATAGGAATTAATGTGATCATGCAATTAATAAACCTCTACCATAATGATTTTACTTAAGTATTATTAATACTTTAATAAGATAATTTCATATGTTTAGATGGATGATTAGTATTATATCATTATATAAAAAATATACTTGTGACTTAAAACTTGAGTCCTTCTCATTTTAAATATTTATGGTATAGCCTTATTCAAAATTGATGAACGATAAATGACGACATAGAATCAAAAAGGTGATTTCATGCTACGAGTATTTTTTTAATGATATCTGCCATTGAGAAAAGGTGGAAAAATGTTTGTTAGATAAGTTAGCTCATCTGTGATATTTTGTGGCGAGTATGTTAAGGAGATATGTGTCTGGTTCTAGCATGAATGGTGTTTGAATTGATGACATCAAATTTAATTTAGTTGAATATCCGAAAACTAGGTATATCAAAAATTTCTACAGCGTCTTTGAATTTTTTACTGTAATGATAATAATTTTATTTAAAATAAATGTATATTCCTGTGCATATAAATTAGTTAATTAAATGTATAACATGCCTCTGATAAATGATTACAAAGTTAAATAGAAATCTTAACTCTTTTAAGTAAGTTTAATTCAACTATTTAAATAATGCAATACTAGTATAAATTTATAATAAGCTTTTTCTTCGAATTTTAAGAAGTCATGTGCATTAGTTGCAATATTAATTTCATTATATATGGAGATCTTAGAAGGTCATACCTGGAACTCATCCCAGGGTATGGAAGAGCACTCGTCAGTCTTGAGGTCATCTGCCACAAACCGCATGCAGGACTTAGCGTTCGCGCTTTGCTGCACGAGGTATATGTTGTTCAAGCGCAATGTGCACGTCGATATCTTGACCAAAAGAAAAATTATTTAAGGATATTTTTCTGTTGCTTACATTTTCAGACACACGTAACGAAAGAAATAAGCACAGAAGAAATGATAATGAATGTTGATAAGATTTAAAAGAGAAAACCATTTTTATAATGCTTTACATTTTCTTTCAAAGACATAATATTTATTTTCATTTTCATAAGATTAATTTTCGCTTTCGGTGGGTTTGGTACATTTCTGCACAATGCGGTTCTATAATGAAACCGACTTCGATGTTGGTTACAATATCACGCACTCACCATGTCACGTCGCTTGCAGGAACTGGTGATGGAGTGGTCGCTGGGGGACGACGAGCGCTCTACCACCTCCGACGCCACCTCCACACCACTCGATAACCGTCCGTGTTCGAATTCCCTGTGAGAAGCATATAAACATATAGCCTATTTCAATGTAAGTAGGAAAAAAGTTAAACGAACCTTAGGTTTACGTACTTCGCGCGATTTGCTAATAACTCAGCTATATTGTGCACTACTAAGAGTTTATGATTAATATATCTTTATTTATAATACAACACTATTGCATTAATTTTACTTCCAAAATTCCGATAGCAGTTTCGTCGACGTTCAAAACGCCATTTTTTCGCAAATCCATAGTGAATATCATAGATTAATCATGCTCTCGACCAATGACATCGCGTCAATTTACTGTCAAATGTTGTTTATTTGGTCTTTTTTTATTGCTATGGTCGGGATACAGTATATATGTTCTAATTTTATAAAAATAATACAACAAATAATTGTCCAGAATCAAAATTTAAGCGAAACAAAACTGTACCTACGAGCAATATTGAAAGATATCAAAAAAGTGTTGGGGTCGATTTTGGTAAAATGTAAACCTTGCTTCGATATAATCTTGACCAATAATAAGGTCCGTAGTCCTAGGCCTATGTGGTCTAGCGAGGAACGCGGGAGGGCGCACCTGAAGGCGACGTCGGCGTCGTCGGGCGACTCGGCCGCCAGCCCCACCACGACGTAGCGCTCGCTGTCGGAGCTGGCCGTGGACGCGGCGTCGCTGCGCGCGTCGTCGCGCGTCAGCGCGCTGTCCAGTGACGTCACCAGCGACGTCAGCCCGCGCCGCATCGACGAGAAACCTGAGCCACGCCATGCCACTCAACACTTACGCCACGGGTACCTCCAATTATTAGGTATATCTATATTGGAGGTACGATATTATTGAGATAACATGATATTTTCGTGAATAGTACTTTGACGGTGTGTGAGATCGGCGGTCACCACGTATGGGACGTTGTTATCTCCTCTTTATTGCATTAAAAGATCAATTTATTTAGTCTTCAAATTTCATATTTTCTATACATTTAGCTGTGCAGAGCTAGCATACCACTAAAATTCAATCCAGGGCTAGGCGGCTGTATCTCGTCAGCGGGCAGAGGCTGAGCGGTGCACACTTCAATGGTACCCTGTGTGGCTAACACGCCGCTGTCTCGGTCCAGCATAGAGGGAGCCATTGTTGCTTCCGACCCTGTGCATGGAAATATCTGACATTAAAATATATACTTCAATAGACCTGTTATAAAAGGTAAGTGAGCGTAATTACGGACATAAGAATAATATTTAGATTCCATGTTTGAAACAGTAATATCGACAAAAAAAAAATAAATTATATCTCGTTACGGAAATTACCCTTCGACCGAAACCACCTTTTACCATTATACAAGGTATGATAATTTTAGTTAATATTCAATAATTCAAATATTTGGTAAGTCATTACCTAATTTCATATCATTGAGGCTGGATGAATCTAGCGGTACACTATCTAGATCCCTGGAAGACTCTTGTCCCGGACAATTAGTTGGTAAAACCAGTGTCACCTCTACTGCTGGAACTACAAGACCGACTACCAACGACCTGAAAAACAGAGACAAATCTTGTTAAACATTTGGAATCAGTATTTATGGATGCGTTTATTTCAGTAATATGATGACATGGATGACGTGTTTCTAAATTCCATTTACTTTTATCTCTTATTAAACCTTGGGAAACTTATTTCATGCAAATGTCATCTAGCACAATATTTCTATCTTTTGTCTTAATTCAATATATAAATATATGGAACTACTTGTTTTAACATTTTAATAAGCCATCAAAAATGTGGTAAGGCTTTATACAAGGCCCTCAACCGGCAAATGGCAATACTAATTTTTGTTGTGTTTGTGTTTGTTAAGCCGGAGTAACTACAGACACGATAGACATTCTAGAGCTAATGTCTATGGGCAATGGCTATCATTGATCATTCACCTAATAATTTTTCAGTCTGTCTCTATACAAGAAAAAAATGTGGAAATTAATCTAACCAATAAAAATACAAATTTATTGCATATTCAATTGATGTGTGAACATTGGCGAGAGCTTGAATAATGTATGATATTCATTATGGGTTAACGCAAAGAAAAATTAAAATGAAAAAATGACGCTTTTAATGTCGATGATAATGATAATCGGAAATCTGGAAGTCAAATTAAAGGTGATACAAGTCATTAAGTGTTGTATTATATAAAGAGTTATATCGATGAGGGAACGATTGTAGTGCACAATATAGCTCAGATATTAGCAAATTGCATGGAATACGTAAATCCAAGCTTTGTTTATCTTTATTCCTTTTCGATCGGAATAGGCTCTATTCAGCTTTTATCTAACATTTGTCATTTTATGTGAGAAATAAACTGTAAATATTGGTTTGCCATTCGTTCAAGTGATATATTTTTATAATCAGATTTGGTTACGAGAAATTAGCCCAAGAGCTCTACGTCAAACATACTACTTACGCAATACTGCGTAACTAAAATAACCTAAACTAGTCTACTAGATCAAACATTATTCGTACCCCTGGTCAGCTTCCGGCATCCTGCTAGCCTGGTGAGCCAGCCACGCCGTCAGCTCACTGATACGTTCCATCTGTCGCAGAAGGAACAGGAGCTGGTAATGATTGAGCTGGATCCCACTCAATCCGCACGTCCGGCCTATCACCCAGATCCGAGAGAACCCCTCCTCGAAGCACACCTAGAAAACCGGAAGCTTATTACAAGACCGACACGAGACGAGCACCAAAATCGAGGCGAATAAAGGGACTCATGGGAACGAGTGGCGGGCGTACCCAGGCGGTGAGCGGCGTGGCGTCCAGCAGCGGCGAGGGCTTGCAGGCGGTGGCGCGCGCGCCGCAGAAGTCGGCCCACAGCGGCTCCACGCGCGCGCACCACACGCGCCGGCTCTCGCGCCACGTGCGCTCCGCCGCCGCGCCCGCGCCGCGCTCCACGTCGTCCAGGTCTGCGGGCGCGCACAGGACGAGTGTACGTCTACTTATTGCCTATCGCTTTCTGCTTTTAATGCTCTCAGCTTGAATACTAAAACGTGACTTTTTAATTGATCTATTCGCACACGAAAATTATTAGTTTAATTATTATTACGATTTTCTAAAAAATAGATTTATATGTGGTGTCTGTTGGCTCTGCGTTAACCATTTGAGGAACGTAGTCCATAATTTCTACAATACCATCGTTTTCTGAGCAAATAAAATGAATATAGGATTTATGAATGCATCAACATTACTTGAAAAAAAAAATTAAGCTATATATTCGAGATTAATGTCTTCGACAATAGATTTTTAAAAACATTGTAGTAAGTTTTGAGAAATAAACGTGAATAGCACTTACTATCGGCATGCAACAAAAATTGTTCATGCAAAGGGTCGATGTCGTCGGACGAACAAGGGAATTGTCCTCGAAGGAGCGTCGTCCTTCGTATTGCAGCTATTATAGACGCCAGATCTGCTCTCGTACCGGCCGTGTCTATAATATCAAAAACAAATCATATTTGTATGTACAAAATCAATAGACAACCAAACGCCCAACCAGAGACAAAAAGGGATTTTCTATAAAATAAGTAAATTCGAATAATACTCACTGGCTCTGGGTGATTCTCGAACATTAGTAAACGTCGCCCTCGCTGTACATATGTGAAGCTCCTTGGGTCGATCTCGTTGCTGCGACACGTGCTCGGGACCAGCTTCTAGAACAATCTAGAAACCAGAGCCTCATTCGTTTTCGAACTTGAGTAGGTTCGTTCGTTCAGCACAGATAAGGCGTAACGGCAGCGCACCTTGGGCATGATGGCCTCGGTGCGCACGTCGATGTAGGCGGCGGAGTCGTCGGCCGGTGCGTGGTCGGTGACGGCGGCGCCCACGTGCGGCAGGAAGGCGGCCAGCCACAGCAGGCTGGGCACGTCCACCGACACGCGCACCGGGCTCAGCTGCACGTACAGCTTCGGGGACGGCACTTGAACGCAGGTCGTTTAAAGTTAAACGATTTAACGATTGAGATTGAAACGATGTACTTCGAAAGGTGTTAAAGAATTGCTATTAAATATAGTATAATTTAGTCCATGAAACGGGGTGATTTAACAACAAGCGAAATAAATATATCTACTAAAACTTATGTTTACCGGGAAAACAAACATCCCCAGGGTAGTAGAAAAATGTGAGTTCAGCGTGCAGCAGGCCAGCGTCGCCCGGTAAGGTGGCTTTTTCCGCGCTCACCAAGGGCCGCGGCGCTTCACGTGACTTGGATCCTGTCGATACCTACATAAGGAAATTTGTATCTTGTAAATAGTCTATTGTATTGTCTATGATTTAAAATATAGTCTACTATTATAAATATTTATGCTAATTAATATTTAAAAATAAAAAAACGATAATTTTACGATTTATCAATTTAAAGGTATACACACACACGTTAACCAATAATTCAAGGTCAAGACAAGTTCTGATTTAAATATCCCTACGTTCGTACAATGTACGAATACTCGTCCGTTCTTGACCATGATGACAAACAATATAATACGCAATCATGTATTATGAAGGTTAACTTAAATTATAAAAAAAAAAAATTACCTTATAAACGGTGAAATCGTCTATCCTGAGTATGAGACAAGTAGTCATCAACTTGCCGAGCTGCTGGAGTATTCTCGTTCTAGTGGGTGATGCTAAAGCAACAATAATGTCTTATTCATGTAAAATTGTCAAAGACAATAAAAAATATTTAATTGTAAACTACGACACGGACAAAACATGTTATCATTGAATAAAAATACGCACGGGTACATTAACAATGGCAAAAAAATATTTTCACTAAGTATACCATTTTACTTCCTCACGATCATGATAAAAGTGAACAGTGCTGGAGTTACTAATTTAGATATATGTTTTTGAATGGTTGTTTTTTGAACGAAGAATCGAGAACTCACCGGCCGAGGCCTGCGCGGGGGGCGTGGGCGGCGCGGGCGCGGCGGGCGCGCGCGGCGGGACGCCGTTGCCCACGGGCTCGTCGCCGCGCTCGCTCTGGCTCGTCTGCACCCCGACAGGTCCACGTCGGCAGGCCGCGAAAAATGCAAGAATATTCAATAATTCGTATATTTTTGCTGATTAGGTGTGACCGGTTCGGTGTGCCCGACGACTAGACTTTTTAGGATTAATTTAGATTTTATATTCGGTAAGAAAAAGTATCAGGACCTCAATATTACCTCAAATTCAGACTTTAGAGGCAGGGAAAGTTGTATAGTAAAAATAAAATCTTATCACTCCGTGTGGGTGTTTGCTGCTATCTTGGAAAAAACGTAGTGCATTCGTGGGAAAATATATTTTCTACGTATTATATTCGAAAGTCTTTACCTATAGTTATACTTATCTATATTATACTTATCTTTATATCTATATTACTTTACCTTGGCACTAGGTGTCATGGGTCTAGGATCCAAGGTTTCCAGCAGAGTAGTGCAGAAGGAAGACAATGCTTGTGACAGCCACTGACTGTGAGGGGTGGCCGCTTCCCTGAATTTCGAGGATAATATAGTCATAATAATATCTTTGTAATAGTAAAGATTACCATACAATATAATACCTGATTTCACAAAAGAGTATTTATTGTTGGTATTACCTATATCCTCGCCAGTGCCGTCTATCGTTGGAAGCTTTATGGTAAGGGAACAAGTCGGCTTGCATACTGACGAGAGTCACTTGTAGCGCTCCGCCATTCGCTAGCTGCGGCATTTCTGATCTACCCACTGTGTATTAAAAAAAAAAAGTTTTATTTTTTACCTCGAGTTGCATTTCGAGTAATGTACTGATTGAAATGATGAGAATATGTACTGATTACATGAACAAACTTACGTCCAGGATCGTCACACAAGTGCAGGTCTATCCGCGGCGCAAGCAAATGGTAGGAGGTTTCTCTGACGTCATGTTTCGCGAACATACGAGCTAATATGTCTTTATCGCCAGACGTTGGACGGCTATGGATCTGATCAAGGGGTTCTTCGATCTGAAAGAAAATTATGATATTAAAATTAAGTTTCACTGACAATACCAGCCATTCGATTTCGATTTATTTATTGAAATGTTAAGTTACAGGAAAGTAAATTGTATACTATCAACCCATAATTTCAGTATAAGTTCCTTTTTTAAATGATATCATCGCTTTGAACAACGCTTACTAGGTGGCGGCTCGGTTCCATCCACCGTAAACGACGTAACGAGTTCTTCATCTATATTATAATATTCGACACCGACACGTCGGGCGAGCGCGCCGCGTGTCAGTCCGTCGAGCGTCACCTTGTGCGCGGCCTTGGTGCGCGTGGCCTGCTCGGTGGCGCGGCGGACGGGCCCGGCGAGCGCGGCGGCGCAGGCGAGCGCGGCGCGCAGCTGGCCGTCCGTCAGCGCCCACGCTAGCGGCTCCGGCCGAAGCACCAGGCGAGACCCCAGCACGGCGCAGTCTGCAGAAGAAATACACTTATATTATCGAATTACTTAGATACGTTCAATTGTCTACTACTACTACTCTTTTTCAATGTCTATGCAAAAGTGCACTCGATGAGATTTCGATATTCCTAATGCGTATTTAATAAGTATGCTAACCAGTTAACCGTGAGACATACCGTAGTTAATTAACAAAATTATTTTTATGGAATATAATAGCCTCGTACCTGATGGAATATCGTTTTGTAATCATAATTCAGAAACCTGCCGATTTTTTTAAGTATTAGAGTCTGCGTTGGAGCAATTTCCGATTCCTATGAAGAGTTTTTATACAAACTTTTATCCCCAAGTTCACTCTCTTACTTAGGTGACTAATTTGCAATTGCTGCTACAAGTGACAAGCACAAACAATAATATAGAAAATATTTGTAATATCAAAAATTACTACTTTTCATTAAATTTTTCATCCTCTCTTTAACCTTCTTATGGGGTGGATTTTTAATAACCAGCAGATGCCTCAACAGCGATTTCCATATTACTAACATAAAGATACCGGATTTCCATCCAAAATTTCAACCTTTGTGCTGATGAAGTTTTAAGAAAACTGTCTTTAAATTATTTAAGAAATCGTAAATACAGATATTCAATATTCATCATCAATTCAAACATCACATTTGACGAATATCCATACAAACTTTAACCCCCTATTAAGCCCCTTTAAGAAATAAAGTTTGAAAAATCCTTCCATAGTGCTCACTTACGTGAGGGATTAGTGTGCAAAATTTCATCTTGTTAGACATGTTTAGGCTGAACATTGTATGCTACTCAGCCATTTTAAAATAGTATTAAATAGAAGTTGAACTAACCCGATAACCGTTTCTTAATAACTATCCGACAGTGCGTATTCCCAAGTAGCAGCCGCAGAGGAGGGAGGTTGGCTGCTGCAACGCCGTGGGCCTTCGCTTCTATTCGGGCGCTTTGCCATTCTAATTCCTACAAAAATACATTACATCGATAATCACTATAACAAAAGTATAACTGTAGGCAGATTAAATATACATTAAATGATTTTGTAATAAAACTGAGTACCTTAAATATAAGTAATTGGCCAGTGTCAGGTGATTTGATTCTAGTCAGTCTTAGATCACCCTTTCTGCCCTCTGGTGTTCTGGATTCCACGGTCACCCTCGATATCTGAAGGGAAAAGTATTATGACCGTTGTATTATGACCACCTAAATGAAAGGTGCGTACATAATATAGTACGTAAAATCAGCGTTACATAAATCAACTTCAATATGTTTGACCCTGCATTTACAAACATCTGCATTTACAAGCAACTTCGGCTTTATCTAACCAAGAATTTCTTATGACTACTCCTTCATTGATCAGACAGCATTTTTTTCATTTCTCTATATGATAAAATAATCGCCTTTGGAAGGTATTGAAGATTGTTTGGAATATTATTATTTTAAATCGTCAACGCCAATATTAGCTACTGCTTAGAAGATTTTCTTTAGATTATTTGCACATTCGTAACCTATTAAGAAGATATGTCGTTACTCGCTATCGAAACTCAAGTCATTTGTAACAGACATTTTCTAATTAGATATATTAATTTAATAGTTGGGGTATTTTCCATGAGGATATTCATCCTATATTTAATACATCGAGTGAGGTATTATCACATTTGCCTAATATAATAACAATAGCTACATTAACACAGCTATTTTTTTTCTAATCCATTCATTGCGTTATGAGTCACAACTTTTCGAAGTAAAAAAAATACGACAGCGCTCAGGTCAGAAGATCATTATTTTTTTTCTGACAAAGAGCACTAGAAGCTAAAATAAATTTCAATTGGAAATAAGATGAAATAATCTTAAAACATATTACAAATATTTTTTAAGAAAAAACATATTGTTAAGACCTCAATGTTAATAATTCTTACGTAAATATATATATTTTTTAATATTAAGTTGAATTTAATTTCACGAGTATATAGTCTCCCTTTATAAAGGAGAAAGAAATAATAAAAACAGTTAAGATATTACTCTTAATATAGTGCTAAAACTAATTTACCTGAACACTACTGGTGAAGGCGTCACATTTGAACTCTATTTGAACTTGATTCACAGCCACGGATATGCCATCTATTACCTTAAATTGAAACATATGTAAATGAACATTAAAACACATATTACGTTGTTAAAATATTCAATAAAAAACAAAAAGATAATACATTTTTTTTTTATTCTAGAAAATTTGTTGGTTGACTTATGTTTAAGAACACAATCTTTTGAAGTTTAAATATCGGTGTCGGCGTCATTGCTATCGACGGACGACATAACTATTAAATAAAATCAAAAATGAGATATTGAGTTTGTAGTGAAAAATCATTTACCTAAAAACTACGATCTCAAAATTTAAATTACGTTTGTTTATAATACCTTGTGTATATAACTGTATTTTCCCGGTATGGGCATGGCACCAGCCGAGCCCGGGTTCATGACGCGAGGCTCTGTACATACTTCTAGAGCTATGTGCACTTCGTCTAGATTCTGAAACAAATAAATTATTCTTAAAAATGACATTATAGAATTAACCAAGCATACATTTTTCTGGATACAATTATTTGTACCTTATCTATTTATTAAATATAAAATTTTTGACGTCGTATTTAATGTATGATAATAATTAATAACTTTATTTAAGTTATTAATTAAACTAGAGAAATGCCAAAATAACGAAGGAAACACATAATTATAACACAGCGATATAAAATTGTTTATATATAAAAAAAATACAGATAAAAAAAAGGTAAGGTTAGGTTATTCTATTTATTACACACAGGATGTATTCTATTTCAACTCAATGTACTTAACTTATAACTAATACAAATATATTCAATCGTTGTAATCATTAATAAAAAATAAACTGTAATGTTTGCGGTAGAGTTGATAAGCCCAATTAGTACCAAATTCAAAGCTTTAGCTAAATGGCAGTAACTTTACTTTCAATTATGTAAGATAAAGATACAAGTACTTGTGAGCCCACTAGAATAAAGTATATCATGAGATTTTTTTCTGTATGTATGTATTTGTTCCTAAGCACTATTAGTCTAATGTCACGTTCGTATTTATATTTAACTTTTCTACTAGTAGGGTACTGTCGCTGTATTTATCACTCTAAACTACTTAGCGGTGTCGAAGTGCAGTGCGTGTTTAAATAGTTCCCAGCTAACAGCCGACAAATTTTACTTAATAAAAATGTACAATAACCTAAATAAATTTATAGTATTATAAATAAGTCTTGATTGGTTGATGAACGTAAAACAATAATTATTTACGGAAATATTTTCTTATTTTTTTTTTTATTAAAAATAATATTTATTATCCATTTTTACATCTATACTGAATGGTTACGAGGCCATATGCCCGTGTCGGCCAAGTGACGAGCGCGCATCACGCATCTACAACATAGACTTCAGTGAAACCTTAGTTTATACTTTTAATACAAATTCTATGGCCTTCGATAAATCTTTGACAACTGAACTGAAATTACGGTAACAGCCTGCAAATATCCCACTGCTGGGCTAAGGGAGGCCCCCTTTGGAGGTGAAGGTTTGGAGCATATTTCACCACGCTGCTTCGATACACATGTGGCAGAATTTCGTTGAAATTAGACACATGCAGGTTTCCTCACTATGTTTTCCTTCACCAACGAGCATGAGATGAATTATAAACACAAATTAAGCACATGAAAATTCAGTGGTACTTGCCTGGGTTTGAACCCTTAATCATCGATTAAGATGCACACTTTCTAACCACTGGGCCATCGCGGCTCTGACATTACGGCCTTGATATTACTTTATGCGATATCAAGGCTGAGCGAGAGCATTGGCGTTTCGCATTTAGCGTCATTGTTGTCTAAATTAGTATAGAGAACATAGACTATTAATAGATAATGCGTTTTGCCTATTAGGAACGTGTTTATTAATTATCTACTTTCTTTGATTGATTTAAATACTCAAAATACTTTATAATCCGAATAAGGAATACGCTCCAAACATTCTCCTCAAAAAAAAAGAAGGAGAGGAGGCCTTAGCACAGCTGTGGGAAATGTACAGGCTATTAATGCAATATCAAGGCTGGACGATTTTGACAAAACTTTTTTTTTTTTTTTTTTTTTTTTTTTCATAAGGTGGCAAACGAGCAGGAGGCTCACCTGATGGAAAGTGACTACCACCGCCCATGGACATCTGCAACACCGGGGGGCTTGCAGGTGCGTTGCCGGCCTTTCAGGAAAGAGTACGCTCTTTTCTTGAAGGTTCCCAAGTCGTATCGGTTCGGAAAAACCGCCGGCGAAAGCTGGTTCCACAGAGTGGTTGTGCGAGGCAGAAAATGTCTTAAAAATCGCGCTGTTGTGGATTTTCGGACATCTAGGTGGTGCGGGTGATATTTGGAATTTTGACGAGATGTCCGAAGGTGAAATTCAGCAGCCGGGATTAATTCGAACAATTCCTCGGAACATTCCCCGTGATAAATTCTGTAGAAGATGCAGAGCGATCCAACATCTCTACGCAAAGCCAAAGGATCAAGCAGATCGGAAAGGGCTTGATCGTCGATAATTCGAGCCGCTCTACGTTGGATACGGTCAAATGGAAGGAGCTGGTACTGGGGAGCACCCGCCCAGAGGTGAGAGCAGTATTCCATGTGAGGCCGAATTTGCGCCTTGTATAGTCTTAGACGATGGGCCGACGTGAAATACTGTCTTGCCTTGCTGAGCACACCAAGCTTTTTTGATGCCAATTTGGCTTTGCCTTCCAATTGACCGCGGAACTGAACGAGACTCGAAACATCAACGCCAAGTATTCCGATACTAGCTGTAGCGGCTAACGGAATGTTCTCGAATCGTGGAGATACGACAAATGGTGTTTTTTTAGCGGTTAACGCGCAAACTTGCGTCTTTTTGGGGTTGAAGTGAACTAAGTTTAGCCGACCCCAGTTCGAGACTTTGTTTAACGAAGACTCGATTTCAGATACAAGTTTGTTCCGGTTTTCTTCGACGTTTTCCCGAGAAATATTAGCACGGCCGGTGTATGAGGTGTCTACGGTGCTGTCGTCTGCATAGCAATGAATGTTACTGATTTGCAACAAGTCATTGATATGCAGAAGAAACAGAGTGGGTGATAGAACGCAGCCTTGTGGAACACCAGCATTGACGAATTTTAAGTCAGAGCATGCACCGTCGACAACGACCTTGATGCTCCGATCTGCCAAAAAACTGGTAATCCAATTGCATAATTTTCCGGGAAGCCCATAGGAAGGAAGCTTCGAAAGAAGCGCTTTGTGCCACACGCGATCGAAGGCCTTCGCTATGTCCAGACTGGCTGCTAATGCCTCCCCTTTGCTCTCAACTGCTTCCGCCCATCTATGAGTAAGGTAAACTAGAAGATCACCGGCTGAGCGACCCCGACGGAAACCGTACTGGCGGTCGCTAATCAGCTGGTACTCCTCTAGGTACCGCAGGAGCTGGCAGTTTATAATGGACTCCATTACCTTGGAGAACAAGGAGGTGATGGCTATAGGCCTATAATTGGACGGGTCTGAGCGGTTGCCCTTTTTAGGGATCGGATGCACCAAAGCAGTCTTCCAGGAGTTCGGGACGACGCCGAATGCATAGGATTGCCGGAAAAGACGCGTTAAGACCGGCGCCAACTCGGGAGCACAAGTCCGTAGCACGATTGGAGGGATGCCATCGGGTCCACTCGACTTATGAATATCCAAGGAAAGAAGTGCTTTACGAACTGCACTTTGCCGGAATTTAACCTCCGGCATCGTGGTATCACACCGCGGGATTGTTGGTGGTGACTTTCCTCGGTCATCCAGAGTCGAGTTCGCTGCGAAGAGAGAGCCTAAAAGATCAGCCTTCTCCTTCGCTGTATGGGCCAATGACTCACCGTCCTTGTGCAGAGATGGTAAGGAAGGCTGACAGAAATTCCCTAAGACAGCCTTGGCGAGAGACCAGAACGCACGTGTTCCTGAAGGGAGGCGCACCAGTCTCTCGCCAATTCTGCCAATGTACTCCGTCTTCGCCTTAGCAATCACGTTTTTGAAGGACCTAGAGGCAGAGTTATATTCCTTTCTGATTGCGCTGGTATTTACATCACGAGACGCTGATGCGTTAGCCCAGTCTTGGTAGCGTTCCCATTTTCTGCGTGAAGCCGTTTTGCAGAAACGACCAAACCAGGGCTGGGACTTGCCACCGATGGGGACCGCAGAATACGGAATGAATAGTTCCATACCCTGAAGTACCACATCGGCAACAGAGTCAGCAACAACACTCGGATCATCCGGCGAGAAACAAACCTGCCCCCATGGGTAGGATGCTGAAAGAAGGACCGCATCCCATCCCAATCTGCTGACCTGTAGTGCCACACTCGGCGGCAGCCCACGAAACGAGGTCGTGAGTAACGCGCAACCGGCACTGTACTTCGGACGAGACAGTGGTCCGACGAGCCCAGAGGGGGTTCGACGATAACCTGGTAGCCATCCGGATGGGAAGTCAGCAGAAGGTCCAACAGGGAAGGTGTATGATCCTCCACGTCTGGTATTCGCGTTGGCGAGGGGACTAGTTGTGTCAAATCATATGCTAAAGCGAAGTCGAGAACAGATCTACCCGCATGATCGGTAGTGCGCGATCCAAGCCATTCGGCATGGTGGGCATTAAAATCGCCAAGAATAACGATCTCTGCGGATGGGATCTGCTGCAGTACGGAATCTGTAGCCATTTGGACGTGCTCAACCAGTCGGTCGGTTTCGGCATTACCGCTATGGGACCTATAAAGGCAAGCGTAGATTCGCGGATGGTCGTCACAATCTACACGCAGCCAGATAATTGATAGGTCCTGTCCTTCAAGGCTGCCGAGGCGTCGAGAGCAGATATCATCTCTGACGTAAACGCACACCCCAGCTCGTGGTACAAAGGAATGTTCCAATTTATACCCGGGGTAGGAAAGAAAAGTCGTATCGGCAGGAGAAGATATCTGAGTCTCGGTAAGAAAGAGCAAGGCCGGCTTCGCCGTCTCAAGGTGAAAGTGGACGGCGTTCAAGTTCGAGTTGAGTCCCCTTATGTTGCAGAAGTCCACAGTGAGGGTGGTAGGGGTTGCCTTATGATGCCTGCTCCGCTTGCCCCGAACAGTGGCGAGCGCAAAATTGCCCCCCCCAGAATTCGGAGGGCAGCCTGGGCATCCCTGCTCAGGTGGTGTATGTCCTGAGCATGGATGCCCAGAGAGGGATTCTCCACCGCAGTCGCTGATGGTACCCTCCTGGGGTAATGTAACCAAATTCTGCACAACCATCATGTTTAAGGGGGGGGGGGGGGGTATCGGGCCTCCGGGACTCTCACATACCAGACGAAACGCGGTAACATAGCTACCACTTCACGCCGATTTTATGTGAGAGAGTGGTACTTCCCCGGGCGTGCCGGCCCATTCGGCTGCAACCCGAAGGTATGCAGTGTGGCACTACCACTTAAAACGTTAAAATAACGATTAAAATACATTATTCAAAACTCGCTACGGGTTCCGTTCGCTTTTCTAAGCTCATTGCTTTGGCGACGGTGTATTCATTGTTACCTATTTTGAATATAAGACTTTACAATCTCGTCATCTTTGACTTCTAAATAAGGTTTTATATCTATTAATAGAATCAACAACGTCATTTATTTAAAAGCTGATTATTGCGGCTTATACTCCATCGTCTTATATACGCGCATTAGTTGACTTGGTAACAAAGGGAACCAGGTAGATCCTATGCAGTAATTAACGCGAACATATATCCAAACATGATCACATCTCAAGCTATGTTGGGGCCCTTGGGCACACATGAATCAGGGACCCTTTGCTAGATATTTACTTAAATTAAATATCTGGCAAAATATTTAACAAAAACCTTTTTTTTTATTTTAAAAAATCGTCTACCATGTAGAAATAATTGGTGGTACAAAAAATATTCATAGAACCTGTGAGAGAAATTGTTGGTTCTTCGGAGCCCCTTCAAAATGGGAACCCTGGGCACGTGCTCCGTGTGCCCTTATGGTAAAGACGGTAATGAACATGATACAACTATGATATACTTTTTTTCACAAAAGCCTTAAGAAACTGAAAATAAGAAAGATTTTTCTACGGTTGTACCGATTCCTATTAGATGTTAAGAATCACTTCACGATTGATAGCCGAGATTAAGTATTTAGGTAAGAAACCTAATAGATTAATGTTATTTTATTTATTATAAGACTACCACCTATCACACCGTTGGTTGCCTGGAAGAGATCGCTATGTAGCAATAAGGTCGTCAAAATTGTATGCTACTTCCATTTAGGCTGTAATCCGTGTTTTATTTTTTCTTTTTCTCTTTGTGGTGTACAATCGCCTAAGTATATCCAGTAAATAACGCTGTATTTGTTTAATACTTAGATGGTAAAATAATAAAATATACCAAATATAACATAAATTCTTATTTCAACTATGAATCGGTAGTTCTTTCAACATAAGATCTAAAAAGCATCTTGGCTTTATGAAATCACGATTAAAAAAAAGTCTATGAAATCGTTACAACAAAAAACACCAAAAGTATCACGCCATTCAGCTTTTGTCGTGTCACTTTGAAATATTTTGTTTCGAACACACTCCGATAATAAATCTTCGTGTTTTCTCTATTCTACGTGACAATGGCGTTATAACCAGTAAAATATTGGCACTAATGAAAAAATATAATTTGTAACAACAAAATCCCTTTATACTTGATACTTTTACTTACAAACACGAACGTCTAATTTTAAACGCTTTATGCTAAACATGCAAGCATGAGTTTCAATGTACATATAATTAGTGAATCAACTTTTGTATACCTACGTTATTTACTAACGGATATTGCAATCAATGTTTTCTCCTCTCTATGTATATATTTTTTTATATATAAGTGTCTGTATATGTATGATTTGCCATTTGACCAATACATCTTTATCAGTGTATTCTTATAAAATATCACGAGCATGCGTTTAAAAAAATATGAAAAAATTCTAAACTTTAAAACTATGGTCATTCATATAAATGACATGAGTTTAATCGTTTTCGTATATTTACAGTAATATAAATTTTTTTAATGAAACGGTGACTATATGTTTATAGACACTAGGAAGAAATGTAAACTAACAACACTCAATTGGTTCCTGGGGCAAGGTTATTGTTTCCATAATAAGATGTTACAGTTATTTTTAACTGGGCCTATTAAAAAATTTAAAGCTAAATTAAAAAAAAACGATAAATAAGGTATATTACTCAATACAAGGATATCTAATATTCTAGGCAGAACATATGTATATAAATTTATTGATAATCTGTAATTAAAATGGTGGAAACGAGTAACTACTGAGTTTTTTGCCATTTCTTCTTTCAATCAATCTACTTTCCGAACCGGTGGCAGCTTTACATTTAATTTAACATTGTATCATGACGGAGTGTTTTATGAGCCTACTTGAATAAATATTTTTTTTTATTGTTACTATTTTTTTTTTCGATTCGCAATCCTTATAAAGTATGGTTTGTATCAATAGAATAATAGAATACTTATATAAAATGTAATAAAATAAGTATTCAAAAATACCTCGCATACTTGAAACAGCTGTAAATTTACTATGAATTGACCTTAACTAGGTTAAATTAAACACAACTTCTGTTTAATTTTCATGGTATTGTTTAACTTTTGCATAAATCTTTAGTATGGCATAAATCTTTAGTATGGCACAAACCTGTAGGCAAACGTTAGCATTAATTAAACGTCGTATTTGTAAGTGGAACGAAATATATCTTATCGCGGAATAGTTTACGTAGCATACAATATATATAACATGGAAGTTTAAAGATAAGAAATTAGCATTTTCTTATGAAAGGTATCGTACATGACCAGTCTATAACTAACCATTTGATTGAATGCAATGTTATCTGTTGGTGTTCATTTGTTGTTTTACATCGATCATATTCAATCTAGAAGCGCGAAACCCAAAAGGGAAAAGCATTCACAAGTAGGTTTTGTTTCAGGCCCAAAGACCGTCGTTAAAGTCAGAAATATTTTTACGCAGCTTATACTACGCCAGCCCCATATAGTTTGATTAGGAGTAAGTTAATGAACATGATGTATTATTAAATTAAAAACGTAGGTGGATGTGTAAATGGCTCTTAGTGGTCACTGACGCCTATAGACATCGTCACCGTAACAAATTTTAAACACTTACTTACATTACCAATGCGTCACTAACTTTGGGAACTAAGTAATGTAATGTCCTGTCATTGACAATGGCTCACTCGCCCTTAAAACTGGAACATGAAGAATAATTGCCTCTTGGAGGTAGAATTTATAAAGAGTGGACTGGTCCACTCTGGTACCTACTCAGGTGGGCTTGAACAAATCCGTACAAACATGTACTTATTATACCATAGTATTGTTTAAGTACTAGAATATTTTATCTATTTTTTCCTTATTGTGTACAAAATATTCCTCCAATCCACACCTATACCTCAACAATATGTTTCATAATCATGAAAAAAACACAGGAGAATGAAATAAATCTAAGTGAACTTATTGTGGGTACCACCCCATGGGTCTTAGTGTAATTTTATAAAAGTCAAACTTTCTCTAAACTGGCTATCAAGCACAAAATTTTATTTTCATATTGAACTGCACCTGATATCATTGCATTTAAATAAATAAATAAATTCTACAGTTTTATGTATAGTATGACAAATATAGCAATGATATTTTCCTCATAACAATATCTTTTCCTTTACCTTCATTATATTTTAGTAAAAATGATTATTATTTTAAAAAGCTAATTAAATTTTAAATAACTAATTATTAGATTTATTAAATTGGATCCATATTATTGAAACACTTTTAAATTGTTTATGTAAATAGTTTATGGAAAAAAAACAACTATTTTATTATTTATATAACAAAAATAAGACACTTGTATTATATATCACAATCACACTAGCGATTGTTGTAACATAACAACTATTGTATTGTGTATTGAGCGTGCTTCACTCATTGTTACCTGCAAATATTGATTGTCATGACAAATTTAGACTCGTTGAATATTTCATCACAAATGTTTCATGTAAAGACACACTACTTCTTATAATACGATAAGTTTAATAAGATATAGTATGTTTTATCAATACATATCTATTTATTTGCAGAAAATTTAAAACATTATCAATTTATTTATAAGCCTATTTAATAAAAATATTAAATTGTATGATAACATATTTCATTTCATTGAACTGCAGTTATTATATTTTATTATAATAATGCTTATAGATTATTCAAATTGTAAATAGATAAATAAACAATTATGACATTGCAGTGACATGATAATCATCATTGGTCGAGATCTTGAATGCTCAATGATATTACAGGTTCATTCATCTGAGTTGTTATCTGTTAACTTTCAAAGTAAAATTCAAATAAATATAAAAAAAATTAGTAGAATTGTGGTGTTGTTAATATATTAATTACGATATATCTATCAAGAACTGTTTGTATAACGTTATTGTATTAATATAGCACAGCTCTTAGCTAATCTCATGGAATATGTAAATCTAGCGTTTGTTCATATTTACTCCTTGTTTGATTGGTATAGCTTTTATCCTAAGGATATTATATATAATTAATTATTAATGATTTCTCACCAATACAATAGGAACTGTTTTGAGTTTGGTCCACTGTATCCTGAATGAAGCTCGGTTGCATCTCGCTGAGGTCAACCGCACCCAGCCAGGAAGTTCCAGCAAATCAGTTAACAAATCTTCATCTAGTGTTAGATCTTGCAGCTCGCCAGACCCTCTTAGAGCTGAGAGAGAGATCTGCTCTGGTGATAAATTCTTTGTGTACCTAAATTTAATATACAATTATTTATAAATATGTGAGAAGTATTCTATCACTATAAAGTTGGAGAAAATGAAGCACTACTTATATTTTACTACTGTTATATATACTTCAATTCAGTTTTCGTATCATCTATTATTTCGAATTATTCTTGCATTTTTTTATTTTTAAACCTGAGGATTTTTTGAAACAAACTTTTTGCTACATTTATAAGTAGAATAAAAAACACAGTTAATAGTTATTTGAAAAGGGTAAATGAAGGTGAAACTTTATATAATTTAAATGTAATATTTGTTTCTAAATATATACAGTGTGAACACATTGTTATTTTATTCAATTAGAGTTTGGATTAATATATTTCTTTCATATATAAAAATACACGTCCAACAGCGTACCTCGATAGATGTTTCAGCAGCTGATTCTTTATTATAGTTACCATATTGAAGTTTTTGTATATAGCAAAATATTAGACGCAAATTTTAACGAGAAATCATTATTTTACACTATTAATTTTCTCTGCCCATTCAAAGATATTTTCTTTCTTCTACGTTTATGAATGACTGGTGAATGAATTTGTGAATTGATTGTCAATAATGACAACAGAACCAGCTGGGCGAACACTCTATTATGACTTACACAAATAATGAGCTAACATAAAAAATAGAGCTTTGTTTTATTATTTTCTAATTCAAATAAATACAACTCGTTTTTTTGAAATTGCATGCAATGTAAAGCAACGAAAGTAAAATCTTATTTTAATAAAAATATATCCCATATTGTCAAATTCTACTCATTCGCTGTCGCGTGTAATGAAACGTACTGGATTGAACTAATGATTGAAGGAGTAGAATGATATTAAGCTAGTGTTGTCAATGATTGAAAATTCCCATATTTTTAAGAAAACTTGAAATCTAATTTCATATTAAAATGTCAGTATCTACTTTTTAAAATATATATTTACATTAAAGATTATTAAAAAAACAACTTTATATGAGGTGGAAGTATGACTTTACATACATATGACTTGAAATAAATATTATTTTGTAATAGAACAATTTTTCATACGGTAGCACTGCAACAGAATGACAACTCGAACGACTTGAACCAACGACCAAATGGCGCGATATTTGTTTGGTTGTTGTTACGTTTGCTATTGATTTTTTTATCAATTGTCTATTTGTTCAATATTGAAAACGGTATGAAAATATTTGTTATTCGAAGAGGATTTTAGGTGTCTTTTATAAAACCTGTCAGTTTTTGATTGATTTCCTTTGATTACTTTAAGATTCTAAAAACAAAAATAGTTTGACATCATAATAAAATGTTATTATACTTTTACGAGTTTTTCGTTTTTGTTGGTAGTTTCGTATTTGCGTTTTAATTACTTCAGTATTTATCTACATCAGAAGCTAGTGGTTTTTTAAAAGTACTTCAAAAGGAAATTAATATTGATATAAAATAAAAACAAAATCTGGTAGTAAGTATAATTCTGTAGTTTTAATATGATTATAATTTATTTTAATGATCTTTAGATTGTAATTATGCTTCGTACGATATTGGCATAGAAAAACGAACTAGTAAGTTGTATTTTTGATCAATACCAATTATTGATAACGTGTAATTATGGTAAGAACACAATTAAATAATACACAATAATAAATTATGCACATTTTTATTCTATTTTTAGCTGCTGACTGGCAAATTAGACTTAGTGGCACGCTTACACAATGTCACTTGGCGAGAACTTAGAGAATATCAGTGGGTACTTAGACACAGAGTTCTCCGCAGGTGATTCTAATAAAATGAAATGTAAACAGTTTTACCAGGAGGAGAACAATAACGAGGTTGATGAATTATCAAAAGAATTGTCTGAAATGGGTTGCATAGTTGATGCTGTTAAACGGCCACCAAATATATGTGTTGAAACTTGTGTGTACGAAGAATCAGGAAGTGATAATAAGAATGGTGAAAAAGCTAATGATAATGACGATATACATTATTCAGATGAATTTGAAGAGGAAGGTAGTGACATAGAGATAGAACAGAAAAGTAAGATTATTTTAAACAATAGCCCAGATGAAAGAGATGGCAATAAAAGATCAGTTAAATTATCAAAAAGTCAGTCATCAATGTCTACACATAAACCTCCTTCTGTTTCTGGCAGATCCACTGATTATGGGTGAGAGTTTTTTTAGCCATAAATTTATATACAAATAGTGATCCATATACAGTATTAATGATTTATTTATTTGATCAGATTAAATACAACTCACTAAAAAAACTTACCAATCATAGCAATCTTTATTGTTCGACATCATATATTTTTAACATAATTTTTTTTTCATATAATTAAGTAGTTTTAGTACTTTGTCTTTATATTTTTAGTATCAAATTTTTTACCATGGTTGGCTTTTATTAAAGATCATATGACCGATCAATATCATTTAATTATCATATCATGCAATTAAATGATATTGTCAGTTATTTTATCATACAACAGTGATATTTTGTATTCCTTCATTCATTTTAATAAAGTGAAAAAAGGTTGTCTCATTGAAAGTCTAATTAATAGCACTAATTAGGGGATTATGGATTGGATTACATTTTAGATTACTATTTCTAGCACGAATGAAAATAGATGGATTTGTGTGTAAGTAAAAAAAATATTCTTGAATTTCAATTTTCAGTTCAATATCAGTACCGCCGACACGCCGTATTAACATGTCATTCACAAATGAAAGACTACGTGAAATAGAACGACATAACCACATACTTTTAAATAAGATCTTGAGTGCGAGGAATAAGAAAAAATCGTCGATACCAAACCGGGAACAGTCTCCTCGACGTCCGTTGCCGCCGGCCGCTGTACACAGGAAGATGCAGCAGAGGAAAATAGATCATGACAACATGGTACATATTTTATTCTTATTACATTATAGTTTCGGTTTGAAGGGTGACTGGCCAGTGTTATTACAGGCACAAAACGAAATATCATAGATCTAGCTTTGTATTAAGGGGCTACTTAGCGATTATTCTTACAGTGTCAGTGGGCGAATTATTAACTATCTTACGGTTCAATCGTTCATAAGTCTTAACATTTCAATTAAAAATATTCTTTGCTCTAAAGTATATTGTCAGTTAACGACAAGGACGAAGGGCAATTAACAAAAAAAAAACTTTGTAATAATAACTTCTTAAAATTGGATTGGAGAAATCTTGATACATATTCTAGTTAATTAACTTATTAAATGAGTTTTATTTGCAAAGATATAGAAACATTTAACTGTTTCTTTAGTCTATATTTTTAATAATATAATTTCAAAGCACTATTGTGAATAATTGCTATAATTTATGAGCAGGAATCTTAACTTTAATTCGACTTGATCGCTGCTAAAAGGAATATCATTTATTGTGGAATGGCTTAAAGCTTTAGCGATTCATTTATTTTTTTTGTTTTATTTAAAATAGGAATTATTATAGAGTTGACTATAAATATTATTCAGGTAATGTGAATTATCTTGTAATTGTTAATGTTTTTCATAAAAAAGAAATTTTAAATATTTAGGTATATATGTTAGTCTATTTGTCGCTTGGATAGGTATCGGCCATCGGCCATTATTAATTATTCTACAAACTACAATTGTGTAGTAATGTGACTTCTCGAATTACATGGACAAGCGAGTCGATGTAATTAGAGAAGGAAGGAGCATATCATCATTACATAGTATAAAACAAAGTCGCTTACCGCTGTCTATATGCCCCTGTGTATGCTTAGTGTGTGCATTGTGCATTTCATACAGATCAATATGGCCCTGTACATCATATAATTTAAATGAATATTTTCGAAGATATTACAAATTTAAAATGCAGGGGAGTTTGTATTGTCTAATGACAAAAAGCTGTGAACTTTTTATATAATGACATTCTGTAGTATATTTAGTATCAGTATTGCACACGTCAGAAGTCGGGGCGGGTCGGTTATAACATATTAGAACGTGGTGACCACTTACCTTTCGTTGGCCTGATTGCTCGTCTGCTACCCTACAAAAAAAACAGAAGTTGTTTTCTTACTGAAATGATTGTTTATTTAATCTATGGTACAACTTCGATTTGAATAATGTAATTTTAACAATTGTGTTATATTACAACTAAACAGCCATTTATGTATGCCAAAAAATGAAATAGTCTTTTTTTATGTTAGAGGTGGTAAACGAGCAAGAGGCTCACCTGATGGAAAGAACTAGAACTAGAACTATTAGTCGAACTATGTAATCATGTTACTCTTCACAGCATCACAGTTTCAAGAAACAAAACTACATATTTGAAAGTGAATTAGTATATGTACTGCGATTTGGTGACGTGTTTTCACTTGTGATAACTATTTTGTGCACCGCCTTTTTTATGATTGCTACGTCACTGAATCACATAAAAATTTAGGAATTGTAGCTATCTCCAGTCGCCGCAAGTACCGAGTAAGGTCTTATCACTGTCGTTGAAAAATTATTTGTTCGTTCATCAGGATCAACAAATTTAATTTCACTTTTGATTTAGATATTTACTTGGTGGTAGGGCTCTGTGCTAGCCCGTCTGGGTAGGTGTCAACCGCACATCAGATATTCTAGTGTAACTACAGGCACAAGGGACACGACATCTTAGTTCCTAAGGTTGGTGGCACATTGGCGAAGTAAGGAATAGTTAATATTATTTACAGTGATCTATTGTCTATGAGCGGTGGTGACTACTTACCTTCAGGTGGCCCATTTGCACTTCCGGCTACCTATATTATATATAAACATAAAACTCGGCTCAAATCAGAGGTTGGCAGCGATTTGCAAGGATATTCGATTGATAACGCTGAGAGTAAAGGTGTTTTAATCAATATTTTTTGCAACATACTATTTCCTGCACAGTTACTCTCTGCTGAGTCGAGCTGACAGCCGTGTTCGAAATTAGTCATAAGGATATCATCATCAATTTTTGAATTGTTTTTCAACTTATTTAGACGACCAGAATTAGTCGTTGTATTGAATTTAAGCAAAATTACACTGTAGTCTTATGTTACAGATATTGCTGAAGAAAATTCAGCGTGCCAAGTCTTCAGCGTGCAGCATCCGCCGTTGATACAGATGTCGCGTCCGGTGCGCGGGCGCGGGACATCACAACGCTTTGTTGAATATATTTTATACCACTGTTTTCAGTATGCCTTTTAATTCACTTACCTATTATGAATGTTGTGGGGGGTGCGATTAGTTAAACAATGATTGTCTTCTTCTTTCGAATGTCAAATCCATGACAATAGAAAGAGTGAAAGAGAGAAATCAGTGTTCAACTAAATATTCGCTACACAACGTTTTGTAAGTAATGTAGCACAAGTTTATACAATAATCATTATATAGGTAGTAACTATGTAAGTCTAAACTTGTCTGGGTTTTGTATATTCGTTTTAAACGTAGTCAAGAATAATATTCCGTCCTTATTCCGTTATACTATAAATTTAGCCAAGTTGCTAGGCTCGTGTTACTCACAAAACATCGCAATGATAAAAGCACCTTATAGTTTTCATCGTGATAGTACATCCCACAATTCCCATATACCTAAATCTTAATTATTCTTTTAATAAGTAGAAAAAGTTAAGTAACTAAGCTTATTTACATTGTACATTATACATATGTAGAATATAAACTATTTTGGATCGTAACTCGTAAGGTTAAGTCGTCATAAATCCCTTTTCAGTTATAATCGATCAATCATTACTTAGAATTACAATTATAATTAAAATAGTAAGGATTCATTAACATTAGGTAAGTATTTCTACTATCTCAATAGATAGAGTAAAACTTAAAATATGGTTGTAGTTTATTTAGAAAATCTTTGCACACAGTTCAGGTTTTGTTTAGAAATAAATCTGCTGACGGTATACAAATTCTCAAGGCCCCGCTCAGGAGACATGCCTTCGACATGTTATCGAGGCTTAGACGGATATCAATTTCAACACGTGACATCAACATTTGAATCAATTAATATAACTTTGAAATACTTATTATTGTATAATTTCATTAATTAGCAAACTTCCATTACTTTTAACAGCGTGGTCTAACGTGCGTCTCAACGAGTAACGAAAATATGTTAAATATGCATTAGAAATATAATGAGAAATAAGGTTTATTAATCAAACAAATATTTTAAGTAGAACAATTTTTTTTTATTTTTCTTTTTTTTTTAGATTAATATATCAAGTCTTTTTAAAGTTTTTACCTATTAGAACTAAATTAATATGAAATAACGTACTTATTCACCTAATTTACTTTAATTAGTAAGGAGCCTTAAAAATATTTTTTTTAAAATTTAATGAATAAAAGTAGGTATTAATTCCTTTCTTCCATTCCGTAATTTAAATTGTGAAAATATATATTATATAATATATACATACCTATATATAGCTTGTCAATTTAGAATATAATCGTTAATACTGAGATTTTAAAATAGTAATAAACCAAACCAAACAAAAAATAACATCCTTACTTTAATATTTTATAAACTATGAATTTATAAGTAACTTCATTACAAATTCTAGCATTTGTATTAATTGAATATTTTTATATCTTAGTTTAATTAAAATAAACAAAATCTCGATGATTTTTCGATTTTACCGACACCACGTTGGTATATCTCTAAAATAAATCAAATAAACATACTAAATATTATATAACCTATGATAGTTCTATTCACAACCGTTATCTTTATATACTATACCTATGTAGGGGTACTGGTACTTTACTTGTAGTTACTTTAGACCGGGAGATGATGACACAAAATAGTAGGTCATTTGTACCTTTTTTCTTTGGGGAGGGGAGTATTTTTTTTCTCCAAACTATTTGTACAAGTATTGCATTTGAATTTTTGGAAAGTATTTGGCAAAATGTGACCGTTATTATTTTTCCCATACTCCTAGTAGGGGGAAAAAGTGCTACCATACTTGAAAAATTTATTTATTTGACACGTTTTAAAAATACGACTGTAAAATACTTACGTAAAATCATTTTTTATTCTCGTCATTTGGATGCAATTGTACGTAAAAAAATTTATTACAGATTGTAAACATGGGGCGGATGACTGTCGGACTTGAGGTGAAAAAGAAAAAAGAAATTGACGATTTGTACCAGTATGGCATTTGGATTTTTGGAAATTATACGATACAATGTGACCATTATTATATTTGCCATACTTGTAGTAGGGGGAAAAAATGGCGCCATACTTGTGATTTTTCGACACGTTTTCAAGGTACAAAACATGAAATCATTTGTTACAGTAAGGCATCATTCTATTCGGTTCATTGGGATAAAATACAACCTAAAAAAAAAATTCCTATACTATAACTATGGGGCAGAAGACTTTCACACTCGAGCAAGATATGAAAAAAAAAATTGGAACGAATTGTAACAATATGGCATTTTAAATCATTTGCAAACATGAAAAAAAACAACTATTCTTTTGTTAAAATTTAACCGTACTTATGGTGAAGTGGCAAAGTGGTGCCATACTCGAAAAATTAATTTTTGGATATTTTTGTGTAAAAAAATAAGCCTATACCTTGGCCAGGGAGGCTGGAATTGCCATACTCGCTCTTATATGCCGACAACTAATACAATCTTGAAACCTTTTTTCGAAATAGCCCACCTGTAATATCGTGAAGGGTACATGTGAAAAAAATTATATGCAATATCAATATTAATGCAGTTTAATCCGAAAGATTTACAAAAATGCATAGAATTCAAACGTAATCTGAACCGCATACCCTGGCATCTTCGAATTCGTTTTCTTCGTCCTCGTTTCTGCTTACTGCATCAGTATCTGTAAATTATTTTATTCATTCAAGCGCAATACACGATGGCAAATTGTCAACATAAAATTATTTTCCTCAATTTTTACCTTCGTCTTCATCTTTCTCTTCTCCATCGTTTGCTGTGCTCATAACGATCTCGAGGTGAGCATTACACCAGATAGTGCTAATGTACAACATCCTCAACAATTATTGACGCAACTCGACTTTGCACGGTGGAAGTAAAGAGGCGTCTATTGCTATTGTTATTCCGATGGTTATTGTTATTATTGTTGCTAGTGTTTTTGCTATTGTTGTCGTTGTTTGGACATAGATTCATGCTAAGAATTTGTTAATCAAAGGTTACTTGAAAAAAAAAAAGATTTCATGATAAAATTCACTACTGAAGAAGGTGTTTGTTCGAAAGAGCAGCCAGGTGACTGTCCTTGCGATGTGCTCGCTACTGCCTCGGGATCTGGACTATTTTCAGACGTACCTTCGTTTACTGTGGAGGCTTTGGCTTTTTCGTACAAGTCTTTGTATTTTTTGCCGATGGTATTGAAACTACGGCAACACGTGAAACGTGCTGTGATACCCGATCGAATCATCGGGAATTTCCTTTGGCAATGTTTTGTCCTTATCTTTTAATTCACTCGTCAGACGAACCGCCAAAGAGTATCTGCACTTTTCCAAAGTTTCTTATTTAAAGTTAATAATCAGTGCATAACTCTTGAGGCAAACGAAACTATTTTTTTTAGGTAAGACACATCCGAGAAGCATGGCATTACGCTACCGCCTATTTCTTTTTTTTCGACTATCTGAAAATACAAGCATTTTTGTGGAACAAATAGTTCGACACTCGTTATTTATTCGACGCGTTGGATTAACGCCCACGCGTTTGGGCCGCCGGTGCAAGCGCTATGACCATCATTTTCCTTTTTGCCTTTACTTAATTAGACCCCTGAAGAACCGCCATACTGGTACAAATGACATAATATTTTGTGTCATCATCTCCCGGTCTACTTCTTCTTTGTAAAATAAAACTTGCTTGCTTGTCGGATCGGAATGCATTTATTTAAAAATGTGTCAGTATATATACAAAAACTTAAAATAAAATTAACCAATAAAATTATTACAGTGTATATTTAAAATTTTTTCGCCAAAAAATACGTTTACATTTCTACCAAGAAATACTAATACAATTTGAAAATGATAAATAAATAACATTCAGCGAATTAAAAGTTATGCAATAAAGTTGAAAGTGTTTTAGAAATTAGATTACAAATTAAATATTAGATTTTTCAACCAATAACGAAGACTCAATTTCGTATGAATTGTAAGAACGCGACATGTGATCTTCATATACGCTTACCTGTTCTCGCATGACATCTATGGATTGCAGAATTTAGTTTAACTTACTCGGGGCGCGTCTCTGGTCGTCGACGGTCGTATGTTATTATAATGTAAATCCTACATCACTCCCCTTCAAGAAAATCGCACGAAAGGCATGATTTTTCTTCCAGATCTTATAGTGTACTCAGTTGTCGTATCGGGTTAAGGGGTAGCTCTTCTGATGATGGATTAGGATTGTATTGAATTTTGTAATGTTTATCGTAACGTTTTAAAACTTTATATAGACCATCGTCCGGTGGCGTAAGCGGAGCTCGAACCATATCATTGCGTAAAAACACATGCGTAAGATAAACTCACCAGTAATGGACAAAAAAAAAATCATCTAGAATAGATCATAAATAAGTTTTTTATATTAGCAACACTGTGGACATAGACAACTAGCTGTCAAAGTTTAACGTATTCAATTAGGTTTGTCAGATAGACAAGATGGCGTGAGAGCAGTGTTTCTGTGATTCTAAATTGATATTAGCGGTTTTTCTTAAGGAAATTGTTAGTGCGATGAGAAGAAAGTTTCATATGTAAACTGGCATTGCTTTGTTTTAATTAGAATGTGTTTTGTCGGTTGGGTTAACTATGGGATTAACGCACAATGTTATTACTCCAGAGAGGTTATGTTTGTTGATATTTTATTAATGTTTACAACTGGTGAACTATAATTAAATGGTAGGAAATATAAATTTTATATTGATATATATATCAAATTTTGAAAAATTTGATAAATACAGATGTATATGGTAATGGACCAGTAATGGGCGTATGTGGGTATTGGGTATTTTATAGGAATTCAGTTTAATGGACATTGAGTAAAAGATTAAAGATAAGATTGATTTTATTTAAATAATAATGTATTGGATGTTGATCGTCCCGAGTCAAATACCAATATAATTCTTCTATCTATTAATAAATAGCGTTGTGCCTTCTGTTAAATCGCGCTGTAAAGATAATTTCATGGATGTGCTTAAGAGATTTATGATTTTATTATTGTTTCGAGTTTAAATATACGAGTTTTTCATTTTTAACAGATATTGATAGAAAATGACACTTATTCTTTGTTTTAGAAATGGCTCCTAAAAAGATTATTTTTCTGATGACTGGGCCATTGGTTATACAGTAAGTGGATGGATGTGCTCAGGGACATCCTACGAATATATAACAAACGTTTTTCATCCTTGGCTGATTAACAAAAATATCGAAAAACCAATTATATTCTTTTTAGATGAACATAAGTCGCATTTAACTTTGCACCTGTCTGATTTCTGCTTTAACAATGGTATTGAGTCATAGCACTCAACCCATATTCTACGCATATCTTACAACCTATGGAATTGGCAGTATCCAGGCCTTTGCAATCGTTATGGTAAGAAGTGAATAAAATTGGAAAAAACAACATTTGGAACAAGTCCTTAAAAAAACAATATTTTGCTCCACTCTTGAAGACAGCCGAAGTGAAAGTGAAAATTTCTGGCGAGACAGGAAAAGTGGGTTTCGCACGGGGGTGCTGGACCCATTTGGCCCAGAGTACGTTGACATGACCAAAATTAAGAGTCAAAACAGAGAAAAGATTCAAGACTACATGCCAAAGAAAATTTTTGAAAACCTTAGAAAACTAAATTGAAACCATTTTGTCTAAAGACAAGCTAAAATTATTAAAGATCTTTATTACAAAAGTCGCTCTGAGCTAGAAGAACTTTTGCCTAATGAAGATATATCTCTTTATTTGATTTGGGCCAACAGTAAGCAAACTGACGTAGTAAATAAAGAATCTTCAAATCCTGTATCAGTAATGAATAATTCATATGCCAATGATTCTCCAAGAGAAATCCAAACAACTCCTGTTTTATCTTGTAATATTATTTCGAACCTAGCACTTTGTAAATAATGAAACTTCGGAAACGAAATAACAGCTGTGGCAACATACATATGTTTTTATTCTGTATTATATTATCATTTCTTTCTTCAGTAGCTTTTGCAGTAAAATAACTAAATAATCTTGTGAAGAAAATGAATGAATTACATGAAATAAAACTTTCCTTCTTGCTGGTTTTGTTTTCTATTGAAGGACTGCTAAGGATTCTTTTTTCGGTGTCGTTGGCTTTGCATGCAAGTGAGTGAATTACTAAATCCTAAAAATGAATATAAATAAATAAAAAATTTGTATTGCACCATGCAATTTTGTATTGCACCATGCAATTTGCATGGTGGGCCAGTAACAGATTGATTGCATAGGGTTAAGGGCAAAGATTAGCTCTATTTCATCTAAAATTTTGCATTTCCTCTCAATATTGTTTCCTTGTAGCATGCAAAAGTTTATATATTGTTTTATTTTTTAATTACAGCTATTATAAAATGCCACTGCCACTGCCATCATTACAGCTATTATACAATGAATTGGTATTATTTATTTTGAAAAAATAAATAATACCTAATTATTTATAATTATTTATTTTGAAAAAATAAATAATGCCAGCGCTAAATGTCGTTCCCGTGGAAAATTGCTAGTAACATTACCAATTTGAAATGTGATTTTGATAAAAAGCATCCAAATTTAATGGCCAGGTACGAATTTATAAGCCATCTACACCATCCTCAACTCCAACAACTTTTAAAGAACGTAGTGTGTGCCTTAGACTAATGTTACAATTATGTTATGGAAATATCTGAATCAGGGTTATGTTGTTTTGGTTATTTATGTGTGTTGTGTTACATTTTTCAAATTTTTATTCGCAAACTCTGTCCTAAAATTCTGAAAAAAATATGTTCATTAGTTCTCGTCACTAACAACATTTTATTAATATAAAACTTCGTTATATCTCCTGGTTTGTCCGCTTAAATTTCTTCACCAATCTTTTGTCCGTGTTCGACGCGATTGTGAGGTCCTCTGTCCTGCATCCGTCGACACTTCAACCTCCCGGATCGGCCTCTCCGTACGGGAGATATCGGCTAAAAACCGAAAATTTTGTTCGCCTTTTTTATTTATTTTTTCTGTTTTTTGTTTTGAACCCTTAATCAAACAAACTTTATTTTTCGAGTAATTTGAAATCTGGTCACGGCTTTTATGTAAGTGGGTGCCGTAGATTTCGAAAAACAACTCCTTTTTTTATAAAAAGGGGGGAAATGAGGGTTTTGCAGTGGGAAATTATTTCCCAGTATCCGGTATTTCAAAGCAAAATATAATTAAGTGGGAAATTATTTCCCATTATCCGGAATAGCTCTCAACTTTTGATATATTTTTACTACAAGTTCTATACATGTAAGTTGCTCCTACTTTACTTGTTTCTCTTTTGTCCTATATAATAAAATTGAAAAAACTGTAATATGAGTGAATAAAGTTATAAAATGAAACAACAACGTTAGGAATGATATATAGTTTTAATATAAACTGAAACTTAATTACTAAGAAAAATAATATTATTGAGGTTGAACAGTGTGAAAGGTTTTGAAGCAATTTTTAGCACACAAAGCTACTCCACAGGCGGAACATTGTATTTTTGTTCTCTGTTCTTTCTGTTTGGTACTGCCAAAGCGACACCTTTTGTAAGTATTAGTCTCTTCTAGCAAGTGTATGCCCACATTCAATAAACGAATTTCCTCTGGCACGCCAAACCTACCCCCTTTCTTATCTTTTTTAAAAAGTACATCTGTTTGTGCTTTACCTTTCCTTGTTGTGTGATTATCTATTAGGGCACGTGCTAAGCGTAAGCTAAATTCTCGGTGTCCGTGAAGGGTGGAGTTGCTCGAATAGATCAACTCCACCCATGCTAAGTGTATACGAAGCAATTGCTTTCGGGCAAAGAATGTCTGCTCTAGAACCATCCTTTTGGGTCCTCTTTACAAGCATTGTATCTAGTGGCTGATGGGCTGTCGTAAGTATAGCGACTTCTTTCGTATCAAGCCATTTAATGGCTGTGATTGGCTCTGCAGTAACAGCTGCAAACTGATGTTTTTCCAATCGCAATGGTTTTGGTTGCTTTTTCTTTATTATATCAGGTAGATCTTTTCTATTGCATCTGACTGTCCCTACTGCATAAATCTTTTTATCATAAAGATCTTCCATAAGATTACAACTTGTAAAAAAGTTATCAAATGCGACTAAAGTATTTTTTGGTACACTACTGCAGAGTTTCATGACAACATTGTATCCTAATCCTTCATTTTCCGTGCTATCGCCTTTTCCAGTATAAACTTCAAATTGGTACAAGTACCCGGTTTTTGCATCGCACCTTGCCCAGACTTTAAATCCTCTCTTGATGGGCTTTTTCGGCATATATTGCTTTAACGAACTTCGACCAATCAATCAAACTGTCCTAAATTGATTGATTTGATTGTACTTCAGAATTAAATGCTTCTCTCTGATAAACCTTGTTCAGTTCTGTGAGGAGGGGTCTCAGTTTATATAATTTGTCGTATTCAGAAGAGCCTCTTGGTGGTTCCATTTCATCAATTTTTTTAAATCTTGTGATTGGGAAAACCTGGGCAATTTCCTTGTTGTAATAAAAAGGATCTGAAGACCAGTACAGTTCCATGTCCGGCAGAGGATTTAAGCCCATGAGGATTAAAACTCCTAGATACGCCTTAATATCTTGTTGAGTTACTGGTTGCCATTTGTTGCTATTTTTCTGATATGCGTATCTATTTGTTTGTTCCACAATTATAACAATCAGTTCATCAGGAAAAAGCCGTTCAAAAATACTTAGTGGTGAAGTTTTGTGCGTGTCATTCGCCTTGGGTTTAAAACGTTTTTCAAAAACGGGAATATCATGGGTTTCGGATTTTGTCTCCCATACTCTTGGCTTAGAACGATCTCTGCGTATTTCGTTGTTAGTTTCAGTCTGTTCATCATCTGCCAAAATCTCTTCCATGGGAACGTCAATGACATTTAAGTCTTGCTGAACTTCAAATGCGTGAATGTCTTGAAGTTGTATATTACATTCGTCATTTTCTGTATCTAAGTAAGTTAGCAAAGGACTGTCTGTTGTTGGTGAGTTTGTGATATGAGATGTTTCTCCTTAGGCTGTCAGTAAGGCATCCGTTGAAATCTGTTGGGCTTGTATAGTAGGCGTTTCTTGTTTATCTTCATTCGATTCGAAGCCGAAGATATATTCAAGACGTTGTTCAATTAGGTTATCGTCAAGCTGATTGAGGTAAGTATCGGATGGAGAATGAATGCTATTGACATAGCATGAGTCATCTTCAGAATCTGAGGTTGATAAATCAGACAAGTTGTCTAAATTTTGCACCACCTCCTCCAATTTTTTCTTTGATAGAACTTTTTGTAACTTTTTAGCGTCCATATTTAAATAGCTAAAACAAATAAAAGGAAGTCTAAACTAACTTGGTAGTCTGAGCAGTACAAATAGTTCTAAAATATAATAGTTATAAAAATCAAGTGAGAAATCACAAAAACGCAGTCATAACTGTCGAGAAAGCTCCATACATGAGTTACTCGCTGACAATTTTGTGTAAGTTAGATAAAATTATAAGTAACTATACCTGTTTAGGTACTTATATAGTGCAACAGACAAATTATTTATTGTATATATAGAAATTGGTATTTTTCAAATGCAGGAACAAACAATGGGAAATAATTTCCCACATAATTAAACCTAAGAAAATACAACAAATATCAATGCTGCGAGCCCAAAAACCGTAAGAAACATTCAGAAAACAAGTCTAGTTTACAAGATTATTGTGTTTATGCACTTACCAGATTTTTTTCTTCAAAAACTTTTAAATCTTCCGTTTGAACTGGTTTTTTCACAAAATATTTCAAACTGTGTTTTTGACATTGACATACAATGACAGTTCGCGCCTTAAGACAAAATGTTGCAAATAAATAAAATTAAAAAATTCTGTACGATTATTTTTCCCTAAGGTTGGTACTGATTAGAGTTGCCAAAAGCGAAATAAAACAAAAAAATTACAGTAGTGGCATGTGGGAAATAATTTCCCAATATTTGATTAAGGGTTAATTAGCTCAATTTTACTCTTACCTTGTTTCTTTTTTTGGTACAATTTTGGGGCCCTCTGCCCTGCATCCGTCACGATCTAACTCCCAGACTGGCGTCTCCATTCAGGAGTAATTAATTTTTTTAAAGAAAAATTCTGGAGGCTGAAGATAAGGGCGTAATTTACACCCAGTTCCTGGATCGGGAAGGAAGGCGTCAAGCTTCAGGACCTTGGAATAAGCGGCGGCCAGAAGGTGCGACGCACGACGACCGGGGCTAGGATACTCGAGCTACCTTAGGCCCAGGCGGAGCAGGCCAAAAGATTGGCGGTGAGGCTCTACACCGTGTTGGAAGGAGTCGCAGACGTGGTCCAACCAGTCATGAAGGTCGACCTAAAGGTGACGATGACTCCGTCACCCTGGACTGCTCCTCCAAGGCGGTGAAATGCGGAGTTATGCAGCGTAGACCTGGATAGATGGAAATGGTCCGCGTCATTTGTCTCTTTACGGCAGCAAAGAAATTGACCGCTGCCGGTCAATGTTTTAGAGATAGCGATGATTTTCAATCGATATTTATAGTGCATCGAAGCTTTTAATTCGATGATAACATCGATGGCGATGTAAGGAATGGTTAAAAATTCTTAAGGCGCTAATGTCTATGAGCGGTGGTGATTACTTACCGTAGTTTCTATTTATAAGGAACAGTTTTTTTGTTTATTAGATTTCGGTTTATTATGCTTTGGGGTTTAATTTAGGTCAACATTTTGTCGGTCAGGGTTCAGAGGTTTGACACATCCGATATTTCCTATATAGTGAGATGTAGTGAATAGATTATATTAACTAAATATACTTATTAACTATTATACATTATAAAACCTACTTTTGTACCTATTTAATGTACGATCTATTGCAAATAAAGGCAGTATCTACTCAGCAGTCTCGGCTTTCATTTCTCTCTTAGGGCACCACATTACAATAGCTACACGGCTAATGAATCACGTTCTCATGGGTCAGGTTATTTATTTTTACCGGTTACTCTGAAGTCTAAGGTCCGTATTACAAAAAACCCTTAGTTATGAATCTAGTTTTAAAACTTATATTAATCATTGCTTTTATTTTATAGAATGATTTTAAAATGAATCAACACTTAGTGGAGTTTAGATAAAAATTATCAAAAGTACTCTTGAAAATAGATCAGTGATAGACTTGTTGACAGAAAGACATCAGAAACTCTAAGCTGAGGCATTTTTTTGCTCTTGGCACAAAAAACAAAAGTCAAAACAAAAAATAAAGCTGAAAATTTTCGAAGAAATCGATTATTATTATAATTTATTTATAAATCCGTAGTAAATATCCCGCTTAGATACTTACATGATGACAAAGATCCTTATGCAATGGTAGGTAGTAAAGCGATGGGCTATTGCAAATGAGTAAGTATAATATCGCACCTTAAAAACAAAAGTAAAACTATGCGAAAAAGGTCTATTTTTAATTCTTTTGGGTTGTTGAGGGGTTTTGTGAAAAATTCTTAAATTTAGGTTTACTGTACTTGTATGGAAGTCATTTTGCATAGTTTCAGATCAATTTATTGGCTGTCATCCAATACATATAAAGGTTAGCATTTGTATGAAAATTGTTGGAAATTTATTGTGACAGACTTCTTTTGCCTTACAATTGGTGTTTATTAAATAAAATTTTATTATTCCATCTTTATATATAATTCCTATTTAATTTAGGGTAATTTTGGTGGTGATACTGGCCACACTCTCTAAGCCTTTCAAAGTATCAAGAACATTTGTATTCGTTCTTTTTGCATTATATATCATTGGTTTAGCATCGGATAGATTATTCTAATCTAAGATAGAAGATAAATTATTCTCATTTATAGTACATTGTTTTTTCAAATGTTCTTTTATCCCAAGTGACCCACGCTGATTATAATTGACATAATATTTTGTTATAGAATAACTCAACAATTATAACTAAATTTAAAAACTATAAAACTATATAAGATTTTAACGTACGAGAAAGGAGGTAGTCCGATATGGACACTTCTAATGCCGTCAACATCTACCCGCAAACGTCAGTCTCGTGAACAAGACATTCGTAGATAATGTCGAAATATCGAGCTCCAACAAATAAAAATAAAAAACATGGTAAATATCCCGTTTTAAATACTGTTACTATAAAACTAATTTAAGATCTGTAATCGTATTAACATTCTGTAAAATCCACTAATATATTTAGTAACTTGCTACTAAAAAGTTATATAAACAAAACTGGTTTCTTCTTATATACCCAGTTTTTATATATCAAGCTTAAGGCCATTTATGTTGTTAAAGATTTACCGAAATAGATCTTTTGGTGAATTAAAAAGTAACATTTTGTGTTTAGTGCCCCTTTTAACCTAATGCCAGGTATTCGTCTAATGAACTATTAAATACATATAGCATAGTGTATTTTTTCAATTATGTATAACATTCTTTATAAATACACTAAACATAACAGACAGGTGTATTAGAACTATTATAGAGAAAAAAAATTCTGTGCTAAAAGCAGAACAAAGAGGCAAGCAAGGAAAACATAAAAAGTGCCTGAAGAATTAATCGAAGGAGTTAAATGCCATATTAAGATTTACGATAAAGAAAAGCTGTCTAGTAACTTGTAGTCCAGTCAATACAGCCCTTAGGGATTCCTAACAAATTCGAACCTCGGCGAAATTTTGTGGGTTTGTTTAGTAAGGTAAAATAACTTACCGTGCGATTTTGCAGCGTCGTGGGTTGAAGGGAAAGGGTTGAAAAGGTGTGAAAAACGTTTTTTGTTAAAACCATTCTTAAAAAAATTTGTTACACGCTGCAAATTTGCAATTATCATGTTAATAGCATTTTATAACATCTATTAAATTGGCAGCGTTTTGCAACATACGGAACACTGTTTATTATTGAAAAACATTGATATTTGTGAATAGCAGGGTAAAAAAATACAACAGGGTAAAATATTGTATTTCATTATCAGTTTTACTGATGGAAGAAAAACTAGTTCAGCTTTTAAATTTGTAATTAAACTTTTCCAAACCGATTGTTGTCCCGCAAATAACTCATCATAAAAATCACCTTTTTTTCGTGGTCGTTGGTCCAGATGGGCTGCCGTCCTCGAGTATATCCACCTCACCTGCATTTTCCTCAGGTGAGTTTTCTGCCTCATCGGGTTCGTTATCAAGATATGGATCTTCCGGCTCTCCAAAATTGTTATTTTCGGCATTTAGCAGACTGTTCTTAAATGATTCTGTTTTATCATCGTCCATGCCATCGTTTTCAATTTCTCTGATGTTCGAACAAGTTTCGCCATGATAAGACCAGCAAGTTCTGTGCATTTTAGCCCACTTTTTCTGCAGCTGCATGATGCGGTTGAGCAACCTTTCGCGCATCTGCATGAAATAAGTTTCAAGACATCTGGTGGCGCAGCTTCCTGGGTCGCAAAAACTGGACTCAAACCATGCGATTCTCTCGTGCCACCCCATGATGTTGCAGGTAAATCGTTACCAATAACAGTCAAAAATCGAAAGATTTTTTTAAAGAAATTGATGACAATTCAACGGAAAATATTAATAAAATTTGTTTAAGAGTAGCAATAAATACTTATTAAAATACTAAATGTGTTATATTACTTACCTTATCGTTATCACAAGTCTCACTTCGGCGGATATAGTATTTTTGAATTTAGTTTCTTGACGTTGTATTCCATTTTTAACAAAGTGATATAATTTATAGAAACATTCTCTAGACATTCTAAAATAGTTCAAAAATTCAGCTGAGCTTTCTTTTAATCTAGGGTAAAGTGTATAAAAATCACCAGTTTTATATTTTAAAGAAAACATTGGCGACGCCCTAGTACGGCGTCGTTTATGTTTCTGCCGAAGCAAGAGAACTAACAATAACACTTCCTCGTCAGAGTCCATGGCACCGACTAAAGTTGGGTTTCGATGGAAATCACTAAAATTCGATCGGACTGCAGCCGCGTATCTCTTCAAATAAGACGATTTACGTCGTACTGCTGCCGGACGACAGCAGTACGGCTCATGGTCGTAATACTCGTGCGGCAGCAGTCCGGCACCAACCGTCTAAATTGAAAGCGCCCTAAAACTCAGTGATTATTTTGACACTCAAGGGGGACATTGTATGAGGAAAGTTCCACTTTTCTTCAAATTCTTTTGCAACGGCCATCCATTCATTTTCAGTCTCGGGTAGCTATAAAAAATATTTCGTCTTTTCTCATTCTATTTTTCAGACAACTACCAGCAACAACACACACAATGTGAATGAATCTATATCAAATGATGAACAATTAGCCAATGATTTTGCTTCAACCAAACAACTAGTACCCAGTGATTTGACTTCATCCACACAAAAAGCGCCCAATAATGCTTCATCATCCACACAGCAAGCACCCAGTAATTCTTCATCGTCCATACAACAAACACCCAGCAATAAGGGACAATTAGTAACAAATTATTGTATGCCAGGAGCAAGTTATTCACATATAATGAATAGTATCTTGAATAGTACTCATTGTCCTTCTACTAAGTGTAGTAGACTAGTGAGTTATATTAGTAGGAAGAAGGGGAAATGTGAACAAAAAAAAATCTTAATAATTATTACTCTAAATTATTAAATTTAAACGTAGAAAGAATATTAATGTTCACATTTCCTTATATTAAAGAAATGCCACAGGAAAATGCAATTAGGTTTAAATTAAATAATATGTTACATATAATGACCAATAGTAATTATGTATCAAAAAATGACATCAATAATAAAATGGAATTAATTGATATCAATAATATAATTAATAATAATTCATGTTTATTGACATGTGATAGGTGTCACCTATCAGAGACAGATAGCAAGCACGCTATCATATTTTATTCTTACAAAATCAACCAAATGTTTGGTTGACCAGACAACTGTTTCTATTGAGCAGTATAATAATACAAGACCGTATATTTTGGAACATGTTCCAAATAATTTATAACTAGATATCCAACTTCTTCTTCGGCTGTTCCAGAAATACCAGATGAAATGGAAATGATGTTGGCACTAACCGAAAGAGCGAGGAGACCTCAACAACGGGCCCGTTATATTAACACACGTGCTGATATTTCAACTATATTACAAAATTTTTCAAATCATCCCCGTCTACCGTCAAAAGAAAATATATTATCATTTTGGGACAAGAAAGCTCTGTTGGAGCCTCAATTATACCGTTTAGCCAAAGTGGTGTTTGCTGTGCCAGCCACGTAAGTGAGTGTGGAGCGTCTGTTTTCGTCCTTGAAATATGTGATAAATAATTTGCGCTACTCTTTAAATGAAAATATTGTTGATGACATTTTAGTTATAAGAAATAATAAATAACTTAAGGGTGGATAACTAACCTAAAATAATAAATAATCTAAGTGTGGAGTTCTTATTAATATTAATGTACCAATAGCTCCACATGAATATTGTTCAGAAGTAAAATTTACGTAAAGGATATAGGAGACAGGTTGAATTATTTTATACTACATACTCCGTGAACTTTGTGTTTTGCGTTACAATTACTAACTTTAATCTTTTTTTATAAATATTTTTTTTAAACCAGCATTTTTAATTTATTTACACAGTGATTTAGTGTATACCATAAAACATTCGCCTTTTCCTATAATAATATTTTAATTGTTTTAAAGTAAAATATAACAGTAAATTACTTGGTGCCACCCACTTGGTAACTCACTCACTCATCATATATTCTACCGCCAAAAAGCAATACTTAGTATTGTTGTATTTCTGTTTGAAGGGTGAGTGAGTCAGTAGTGTGCCAAGGTTTGTGGCGCATTGGTAACATGATTGGGTGGTGACCACTTGCCATCAGGTGGCTTATTTGCTACTCCGTTTACCTATACGACCTAAAAAAAGAAAAAAAAGAAATAAAACATTATTTTAGGAAACAAAATTACTTACATTGGATCAACAAAGAAATAAATAAAAATTAACAAAATATAAAATTAACAGATAATTAACCGTGACGAAGTGAAGAGCGAGTTAATACGTTTGCAATATTATTTTGTTTATAAGATGTTTGTCTTAATAATTTTGTAAAGGACGTCGTTAGACAGGGAAAGTGATTACAAACAAAAAGTGTGCTATGAAAGAACGACCTGTAATATATTTTCTAAATTAAGTGAATTTGACAATGACAAAAGATGGAGCGTAGGTAAAATTCAAAATTAAGAATCAGAATCATGCAGTTCAGAGTCTGCTAAAGGAACTTCCTTAGAGTGTTTTCCTTCTAAGGAATGTAGAAACATTAAGATTCTTGAATATACACGGGCTCTCATACAAGGTTCTATGTTATTCACTTCTTCATTTATAAGAAAGCCAAAAAGTTCGTTTCTTCGGTCCTTTCATTTTTGTTTGATTGATAGGCAGTGGGAACAAATAGAACAATCTTTTTTTTTCTCCAAAATTTTACCTACTTTAGGATGAAGAATGGAGGGAGACGGTGGTCGTTCCGAATCTACTAAAACGTCTGACGAGTGGTGTCGCTTTATTGCTGATTCTAAAATTAATCACAAAATATGATTTATGTATTATATATTTTGAGCTGCAGCGACTAATATAATTTAAATAAGAAAATAGGAAAAGTTTTAAAATATTGTTGCACAAATATACTACGTCATTAGGATACTCTAAAAAGAGACAAATTTTATAAGCTGTTTTAGTTGACAGTTAAATCATAAAAATTGTAGGTATGTACTTACTTTTATTCATCTTTGCGTACCTATATAACTGTATGACGTGTGTAGAGTGTATATAATATTTAGTTCTATTTATTCTTACGTAAGACGTATTATAAATTATTAATAAAAATAAAAGTTCAAAATAGCAAGACTATGTGTGCGACACGGCTGTTTCGTTCCGCTCGGACTCTCTCAGTCAAGGGCCAAGGTAGTCGGGGCGGGCAGTACCAGTGGCAACGCAGCGGCGGCGGCATTGTATAAAGAAAACCTTTTTTATATAATTTAGGTATCATGCTAGTATAATGCTACCGTTATTTTGCCCTACCAAATAATTTCGGTAGGTATATTTATTGCTACCAGAAAATAGCTGTATCATTATTTTTAGATATCACAATTTAAAAGTATGACGTCATACCGATTACCGTTTTAACCGATATTTTTTCGGTTATTCAAGCCCTGGTCATAACATCAAAATACATAAATAAGTAAAGAGAGTTCAGTCGAGTAATCTCAGTATCGCGCTTTTTACCGCCAATAATTCGGTTATGATTAGTGAGATGAGTCGATTCGTACCTAAAGTACGCGACGATATTTTGCATCAGTTGTGACGTGTGCGTGGACTCGTCGTGTGTTGCTCTGACAGAAATTGTGTTTCAAAATTCGTTTTATCACGTTATAAGTGTTGATACATATCAATATGAAGAGAATTGATCAGATAATGTCATTAGCCTTAAAAGAGGGACCCACAGAACGTAAGTGTTGTGTATTTTTACAATTTTTTTTAGGTAACCGCCAAAACATTTGAAATGCCCAGTTCAATTATTATTGTTTTGCATATTTAAGTTATTGTTTTGCACCGTTTTAATACTGAAACTGTTCTTTTTGTGATTATTTTAGTTAATGTACAGGTCATAATAATATTTAGTTTAGTTTTGCAAGTTTGTACAAGGGTCCACTGCAGTTGAGGAAAGTCGATTCATCTGGCGAAAAATTTATATGGCATGATGTGACATGGTTTCGGTACAGTGGCGAAAACGAATCAGGTGTGATACAATTTAAAACAAGCTTAGACTCGACTGAATTCAAAAATATCTCTTTTTGCAGAAGATGCAAAGCAAATGAACCGTTAAATCCCCAGAAATGTTACGATAAACCATTGCCTGTAAGCCAAGAAAAGAAAAAAGATCTTAGTATTCTTCATTTGATCGACAGTGATTGCCACGAATTTTATAAGAAATTAGACACCAATTCAAACAGCCATGATGTGGACCCTGACTTAGAAGAATTTAACGATCTCTAAAATGATTCCGTTTGGCAGTTTAAATGTTTACAGTTGCAACATTTGATATGTATTAACGAGATATGTAATTAAATCACATTTTTTGTATGTTTTTTCCGTTAAGGTAGAATGGGACATGTCAATTATTTGAATATAAAATAATTATTTTTTAATATTTTTTTAAGTAAAAACTTCGTAACACTAACGATTGTTTAAATAAATACTAAAAGTGTCACTAAGATAATTTACCATTAAGTAAATTACAATTTTCTAATAAAACACATGAGTTATTTTCTTAAATTGCCTCTACTGAAAAGTTCAAGTGTATGTACTTATATCCTTTTTCCTTGACACCACAGATTTTATGTTCTTTTTTGCGGTAAAATATATATTGAAGAAGACGGTAAACTAATTGGAAACTGGATTAAATGTGACATTTGTCAATAATGGTGTCACGAAGATTGTTCTGCTTTTGATATCACTCAAGGGTATAGCTGTGTTAATTGCCAATCTTAATTTTCTCTCTAATTTTATGGTCAAGTTATGGTTTTTTTTTTTCAGTTTATCAAAGTTATTTCAGAGATCGAATATGGGTGTCACTTTGCCTAAGTACTGTGTTCATTTTACCCGGGGAACCTGGCAAAGCGAACATTTTCGTACTTTTTTCAATTTTAATTGCAGTTAATTATTGTTTAAATAATAAATAGCTGCGGCGCGTCGCGTCAAGCTGGCTGTCATTGTCAAAGAAGAATTTGCATGAATTGGTGTTTTTTGATTAATAAAGTTAATGTAATTACAATAAATAATATACCTTTGCAAGAGAAAAAGCAAGAAAAATATCTAGGACTAAGACTTGATACATATTTAACATGGAATACACATATAGAACATATTACAAACAAACTCTCTAGCTTAATCGGTTCATTGAGATCAACGGTTCGATGTTTACCTCGTCGAGTTCGCTTAATGATTTACAATAGTTTAGTAAAACCACATCTTTTGTATCTCATCGAAATATGGGGTGTGGCATCAAAAAGCAATATAGCCCAACTTCAAATTGCTCAAAATAAAATAATTAAATTACTTTTTCATTACCCTTATTTAACACCTTCAGATAAATTCTATAAAGAAACCAAATTAATGAACATTAAGCAATTATACAACTACACTACTTGTATTCTTATACGTAAAATCTTAGACAAAAAAATACATACAGAAATATCTTTCGAAAGCAAAGGTCAATTTCACAAATATGCAACTAGACGTGCTAGCCATCTAATACTGCCTAAAACTAGAACTAAGAGTGGAAAAAAGATGATTATTTTTGAGGGAGCAAAACTTTATAACAATTTACCTAAACAAGTAAAAACTCTAACAAATTTTTCTATGTTTAAATCTCGACTTTATAACCATATTCTGTGTAACGATTCTCTGTTAAAATAATTAATTGAAACTGTTATCTCATCTGCTTTGCTGATCCGAACGAATTGTTATATTTATAAGTTAGATATAAGTTCTCATGTAATTGACGTTGTCGTAATAAGAATAAAGTTCTTAAACTGAATAAGTTTAATTAGTGCAATCGAGAGGTGATAACAATAAACTTTTATTGTCGTTTCTTTGTTTACAGAGCAACAAATTGAAGTTTTATTTCTCCTCTTGCAATAAAAATTAGTAATTGTCTTATATATATATATATATATATTAATATTATAAAGACAAAAGATTTGTATTTTTGTTTGGATGGATTTGGATGACATTTGGCACACTATCTGTGTGCCAAATGTCTATGTTTATAACCAGTATAAAAATGTAGGCAACTTTTTGTTCCAACAAAGAATGTCCACCCACATAAAGCTGCTACAAGATTATATGCAAGACAATTTTTATTTGTACCATGAATCACATCTCAGGACTTTATATAAAAATATTACTTGTAGAGAAAAATTATAACATAATTCTTGTTGTTATACATGATATGTCTATTAGTGCATCAACATCCACAAAAATATCTATTGAGACAGGTACAACAGTTTTGATGGATCAAGCTACTAAAAAATATAAAAATTACTAAAAACTTAATAAATTGCAGGTGTGATTTCTCAATCCTTACTTGTCGTAACCATAAATTGATATTTCAATTACAATAAAAGTAATAGGAAACAAAAGTTACTATAGCTTATGTTTTCTATATTCATATATGTATAGTTTATATTCTACCTCATTATAATTTATTATTTAATTATATTTTTAACTAAGCAATCAACAATTACCAACTTGTGTAATTAATAATGTAAGTAAACATAAATAATGTGATTTTCGTAATTGTATGGTGCGAGGGCACACCATGATTTTAAGTAACACTATGGTTGATGTAGAAATGTAACTTATGGGATATACTTTTTAAGATATAGAGTGGCCAATTTGTTGAAGAATTGTTTAGACTTAATTTCTGAGCATTTTATAAATATAAAAACTTGATTAATCATGTAGGCATAACGAAACATACTGAACAATAAAAAAATATTCTACCTTTTTACATTTGTTTATATTCAAAATATCTTATACAACATGTAAAAGTTCTACTAAACCAGAAAATACAATGTGATACATTTATTTCCAATTTTTGTTATTCTCTTTTAGTAAATCTTTTACACAACTTTCCTCGAAGTAAATAAAAAGCCTCCTACGCACACCGAGCGCAGAGGGCGGGTAATATAATAATAAATAGCTGATTCGCTTGTGTCGCATCTATTTCAGTATATATGTATAATCTATGGCCAGTGCGGTCGAATATTGAAACCGATGCGCGTTCCAAGTTACAACTAAGTGAATTTAAATAATAAACGAGTTCATTAGTTTACTGCTTGAAACTGTGCCGTATATGCACATAGGTATTAAAGTAAACAATTGATAAAGCTCACATTTTCTATGACTAAAATGTTTCACATCTGTGTATCTCTTACTCTTTGATATCATGTATAAAAGTCGAAACATTGCATATGTAAAACAGTGCGTCACAGTCCGTATAATTGTACCGTCTCGTTAATAAATCGTGAACCAGTTAGTGACTTTCATTATCCTCAACATCAGCCCAGCAATAATTGCTGACCCCGACTACGCGAGACTGAGTACAATGACCACTCAACCAAAAGAGCAACCTGAGGCAGAATTGGCAACAGTGACTGTTTCATCGAGGATTCCTGAGTTTTGGAATGACCAACCACGCTTGTGGTTCGTGCAGTGCGAACCAAATCTTAGCTCACAAAAAATAAGCGACGAGGCCAAATTCAACCTTGTAGTCACGAAACTTGGCAAAAGCGTTGTCCAGGAAGTTAGCGACATTCTCCTTAAACCGCCAGAAACAAATAAATATGGAGCCCTGAAAAACCGTTTGCTAGCCGTATACGAGGAATCTGTGCTAAGGCAATTTCAAAAACTCATAAACGAAATGGAGTTGGGTGAACAAAAGCCTTCACAGCTTTTGCGTCGTATGAAAGAGTTGGCTCGAGACAAAATGCCTGACTTTTGGATTATGTGGCAGGGACACCTCCTATCATCAGTTCGTGCTGTGCTCGCTGTTGCCGAGGTTAAGGATTTAGGTAACCTTGCGGCAATTGCAGACAGGGTCATGGAAACTTCGGAACCCTTACAAGTAGCCGGAGTGCACGCCTCATCGAGTAATAACAATAACAACGATCAATCGTTAATTATGGCTGAAATAGCTAAATTAAGTATGAAGTTACGAAACATGGATAGGAACCGAAATTACGTGAGAAACTTTAATAGAAAATATAATCCTAGACGATCCATTTCAAGGGGACGGAGTACATTTCAACGGTCGCCGGACACTCCTGACCGACTTTGTTATTATCATTATAAATTTCGCAATAGAGCGAGGAAATGTGTCGAGCCGTGTGCGTGGAAAAAGGATGAACAACGTTCGGGAAACTAGATCAGGCGCATTCGCAGGCAGAGACATGCGCCATCATTCCAGTTAACCGCCTATGTGTTAGAGATAATAATAGTGGACTTAGTCTTTTAATAGATACGGGAGCAAATATATCAGTGCTACCCATAACAAAAAAACCATCTTCTAATGTTGAGTGTAGTGATTATAAACTGTGCGCGGCCAACGGTAGTGAAATAAGGACATATGCACAAAAACTTTAACCTTAGACTTAAAACTACGACGGCCTTATCGATGGTCTTTCGTTCTCGCTGAAGTTAAACAACCGATCCTGGGTGCAGACTTCCTGAATCACCATAAACTTTTGGTCGACGTACACCGAAAAAAACTTATAGACTCAGTGACAAATTTACATTCGATAGCTCAAGTGACGTATAGTAGACAGTGTTCAATTAGGACAATAGACAGTTCTAGTGAATACAGTGATTTACTCGCAGAATTTCCGGACATCACAAAACCTATGAGTTTTAAAGATACGCCACGGCACTGTGTAGTCCATCACATTGAAACGACGGGTCCCCCGGTCTACGCTCGACCTAGACCACTGCCACCACATAAATATAAGCGTGTAAAAGAGGAATTTCAACGAATGCAGGAAATGGGAATATGTAGACCTTCTAAAAGTGGCTGGGCAAGCCCATTACATGTGGTTAGTAAGAAAAACGGCGATATTAGACCATGTGGAGACTACCGTCGATTAAACTCTATCACTACTCCAGATAGATATCCCATTCCACGGATACAAGACTGTACATATTGTTGTCAGGAAAAAACACTTTTTCACGGATAGATTTGCAACGCGCATACCATAATATAAGCGTAGCTGAGGATGATATTGCAAAAACTGCTATTACGAACCAGTTCGGCCTGTACGAATTTACAAAAATGACATTCGGCTTAAGAAATGCTGGCCAAACGTTCCAAAGATTTTTAAACGACGTTGTATTAGGGGACTTGGATTTTATATTTATATATATTGATGACGTCATTATCGCATCAACGAGTGCAGCCGAACACAAGAAACACCTGAGAAAGGTTTTCGAGCGCCTGAATAGTTTCGGAATAACAATAAATTTAGCCAAATGCGAATTCGGAAAACAGGAATTAGATTTTTTGGGTTTTCGTGTTTCTAAAGAGGGATTGCGACCCTTAGAAAAACAAGTAACAGCCATCACTAATTTTCCAAGACCAAAAACCGTTGACGAATTACGTCGGTTTCTTGGTATGATAAACTTCTACAGAAGACATCTGCCTAAAGCAGCTGAAATTCATGCCAAGCTTATGTTTTTTTAGTTAATGCTAAGAAAAAAGACAAGACCTTGATATAATGGACGCAAGAAAGTATCAAAGCCTTTGAACTAAGTAAACAAAGCTTGTCACAGGCAGTGACTCTGTCTTTTCCATCGGCCGACGCGCCTATTGCACTGATGACAGACTGATCCAACACATGTGCCGGGGCAGTTCTCCAACAGAAAGAAGGCGATAGTTGGAGACCATTAGGTTTCTTTTCCACTAAACTAAGCGACGCTCAGCAGAAATACAGCACATTTGACCGCGAATTACTAGCTATATACTTGGCTATAAAACATTTTAGGTATCTCATCGAAGGGAGATCTTTAACAGTGTATACCGATCATAAACCGCTCATATACGCTTTAGAGAAAAATTCTATTGGAAAAAACGACACTCCCAGACGTATAAGGCATTTAGATTTCATTATGCAATTTTGTTCAGCTATTCTACATATCAGCGGCGCAGATAATGTAGTGACGGATACTTTATCTCGAATTTCGTCTGTAGATACTCCGTCATTAGGTGACTATAAAAATTTAGCAGAAGCTCAAGAAAATGATACCGAATTGAAACAATTATTGCAATCGAAACCATTAAAGTTTAAACAAATATTAATGCCGAATTGCAAGTATACTGCAAAGTGTCGAAAGACATAGCACGACCTTATTTGCCGAAAGAATTTCGCATTTCAGCTTACAAAGCCATACACGAAATTAGTCATCCCAGTATACGAACAACACGAAATATGATTCGGACTAGATATATATGGAAGTCAATGAATAAGGATGTTACTGCATGGATAAGAGCATGCCTTAAATGTCAAGAGTCTAAAGTCCAACGGCAAACGATATCGGCACATGGAAAATTTATGCATAGTAATAGATTCGAGCATTTACACATGGACATAGTCGGACCATTAAGTTATTGCGATGGTTATAGGTACATAGTTACTATGATGGACAGAAATACTGGCTGGCCAGAAGCATACCCTGTCAAGGACATTACCGCCGAAACTATTGCAGATGTAATTTACACCGGTTGGATAGCCCGATTTGGTTGCCCTTTAAGATTAACCACGGACCAAGGTCGTCAATTCGAGTCTACTTTATTTAGGTGCTTAACAAAGAAAATGGGCATATCAATTAGAACCACTGCCTACCACCCTCAATCAAACGGGATGATAGAACGGTGGCATCGTAGTCTTAAAACAGCGCTTTTGTGTAGAGGAAATACGACTCATTGGGTTTCAGAATTGCCATCAGTTTTACTAGGGCTAAGAACATGCTTACGCGATGACACGCAAATAAGCGCGGCAGAGTTAGTCTATGGAGAAGCGATCAGATTACCCGGAGATTTCTTTCAACCACAAAGGCAAGACATTTCCGATGACGATATTTTTGTTAAAAAAATACGCGAGAGAATTGCGAATTTATCCTCTGTTCCTAGGAGAAACGCGAGGCAAGGGAAAATGTTTGTTCACGCTAATTTGAAAGACTGTACTCATGTGTTTGTACGTGAAGATAAGGTCACAAAACCCTTATCTCCACCATACTCCTGTCCTTACAAAGTGATCGAACGGACAGACAAATATATTAAAATAGATAAAGCAGACACGGAGAAATGTATTAGTATTGACCGATTAAAGCCCGCATTTACAATTGACACAGAAGAATGCAAGAGCGCACCATATAAGGACACGGCTAATGTAAACACAGGAACAATTGACCCGAAGATTACAAGATCTGGTCGAATTAGCAAACCAGTAGTTCGCTTCAATCTATAAGCACTACATCTTCTTGCCAAAAATATACAAAGAAACATAAAATACAAAATAGAAATATAAAATAGACAAAGATATGGATTCCCTTTATACAATAAGCGAGACAACATTGGAAAATTGCGTGGTTTCCCCGGTACCGTTAGATCAGTTGGTAGTCGCGTTATCCAGAATTACGAAAATTGTTTTCGGCTTAAGCTCACCAGTCTCTCTACGCGCGAAGGTGACCGTTCGCGCGCTACAGTTTCTCAGAAACATCGAAGCAAAGGAGAAGCGCCTTGACCTTTGCTTCGCGACGTGCATACCCCACCCAAAAAGTGGCGAGCAAAACCTTTGCCTCGTGGAACTGTGGGAATTACCGCGGGAGCACGAATGGCTGTGCCTCAGATGTGGACGGCCATTATACGAGATTAAAACAGACACTTGAGGGATATTTTTAAACTAATTTTATAAACTATTTGCAAGTGATGTGAAAAATATAGAGAATTAGAGGGTTACACGTCGGTAGCATACCGCAGGGGCGAACTGGGCCCAGACGGCTAATTGCGTATAATTGTACCGTCTCGTTAATAAATCGTGAACCAGTTAGTGACTTTCATTATCCTCAACATCAGCCCAGCAATAAAACTTAACTATGGACCATACCGATGAAACTGAGGCTCATCTTCCGTCATATATGTTTGCAGTTTGCATTTTGAGATTGGTATGTATGGGAAGAAAAAGAACGTTATTACTACCAACTAAAGAGTCCATCCATCTACAGACCGATGATACAGTCAAAATTTTAAGTGACGTAAAATAGGATCTACACAAATAAACCCAGGTATTTAAAACAAAAAATGGCTCAACGAGACCATCCATTAGCGGGTCCTTCATCACGAATTGCCCAACGGATCAGCACTAAAAAATACATAAGCATGGATTATAGTTCTCAGACACCAGCACGATTGACTGATCACACTCTCCGAGAAAAAAATTCAGAAAACAATTATTCAAAACAAGCAATAAGTTAAAAACTATTACTGAAAAATAAAGATATTACCGAGGAACAATTTTTGAAAGGTTGCGATCAATTTTTATCCGCTAAGTTGAGTGCAATCGTAAAGGCGGATCTATATAGTGAATAGATAATGTTGTCTTAGATTTTCGCGATTATTACACATTGAAATAAAACTAGTTTTTAACGGATTTAATCGCGTATATTATTTTAACATCCCGACGTTTTGAGCACTTTGCAGTGTTCGTGGTCACGGGCAGACTAAGGTGACATTTGTCTGTTCAAATTACAAAAGAAATATTATTTACAACTACCGCCAACAATTTCTTAATTGATATCTTGAGTAGCGTTCCGGTTGCACGCAGAAGGCACTAATTGTATCTTTAGGTCTTGCAGTCTGTTGGATTTGGGATTTAAATTTTTAATAAGTGGATCCCAAGTGTTAGAAAGTCTCCAACCATCTTCTCTATTGAAGTTCGGATGTTTTTGAATTTCAATAGCCTCGCGTATCATTCTAGGAATAAATCTGTGTTCTCTAGCGAGGATCTGTGGTTTATCAAATCGAATAAAATGGTTAGATTTATCCAGAGCATGTTCACAGACTGCAGACTTTGAAGAACGCCTATTTTTGACATCTCCTATATGTTCCTTGACCCTAGTACCGATACGTCTCTTTGTTTGACCTATGTAAGATAAACCACAACCATTCGAACAGACAAATGTCACCTTAGTCTGCCCGTGACCACGAACACTGCAAAGTGCTCGAAACGTCGGGATGTTAAAATAATTAATATACGCGATTAAATTCGTTAAAAACTAGTTTTATTTCAATAGTGAATAGATTTCAACCTCTATTTGATTGTTATAATATTTGTTAAACGGTACGTCTCGACCTGCTTGCGACCTTCTGTAATAATATGTTCGCTATATTAATTTATACCTACGATAAATGCAAAGAATCAAAAGTAATATTATTGTGATTTAGATTATATTAAAACACATTTAAAAAAAGAAAAACAGAAATTAGTATATATTACTCACTTATTATTATTAATTTTTTTTTTCTCCTTAAATAATTCGTACCTAGGTAGGTTCACGTTTCTGCATCTTTGTGATCTCAGCGTAATATAATTTAGTTTTAAATTTTAATCTATTGTGCGACACGTCCAACCTCCACTGCCGCCGCGAGGTACCTGAGCGCATCCTAGACTTGTTTTTATTTCTGTTATTTTTTTATTTTTTTTTATTTGATTTTAACACGATATAATAGTGGACTATTGTCAATGTCGTTCACTTGACGTACGGAAATAAGGTGATCACTGAAAATCGGTGCTGCCGTCTTTGCGAATTTCACGCATAGTATGAATCGTATTTTAATTTAAGTATAGGAAGAAAAAAAAAAAAAAAACTATATAATTTAAATCGTTAATTTCTTTTTTTATTGTTATTCTTTTTTTTTTCTGTGTGTGAAATTTCTAGGACGACAGCAAATGCTGAGTGATTTTCCTTTTTGTGGCATCGTACTGCTGTGTAGGCAGCATTTTGTTTTTATTTATTTATGCCTCTTTTTATAATCTTTCTTAGATATTATTTAATTGTATTGTTATTTTAAGTTTTTGTTTTTTTTTTTTTTTGTTGTTTTGTTTATGTCACTGATGTCTCAAAACGATGCTTACAAATAAAAAAATTCTTACTTTCTTTCGTTAAATAAATTTTAAGTGACGTAAAATTGGATCTACACAAATAAACCCAGGTATTTAAAACAAAAAATGGCTCAAAGACACCATCCATTAGCGGGTCCTTCATCACGAATTGCCCAACGGATCAGCACTAAAAAAAATTTCGAATCGAAAATTTAATTTTCTTTGCCTTAATATGTATCTATTACACAAGCCCACTCGCGTATCGATTTTTATCAAACACCATTTGTTTGCCATCTCTATTAACTTTAGCTATGAATCATAGCTTATGTTGTACCTTCCTATGGCAACTAAACGCAAACAACAAATCTGGGATGTTTTGCTGCAGGGTATGCTTTTACCTTAATGCTTCGAGGTATAATAACATCAAACTGGAAACAACCTATAGGCTTCTCTTTTATTTCCAGTAGTAAAATATGTAAAGTACGATTTTTAATTCGAGTCAGTAAAATAACAAGTGCAACTGTCACTGATACAAAAAAGGGTTACCCGCTACAATAGTGATGTTCGGCAATCAATAGACTTCGACATTTAGTCATGCTTTATTTTATTAGGTATCAAAGCGTTTTTTTTATTGTAAATTAATACATACCGTATTAAATAATACGATTTTAGAAATATGGACCTTACCAGTGTATTAAAATTTCTCACTACAATATTATTACAAAGCTGGGAAAAAATGTATAAAGAGGTTCAGAGGAATTAACACTAAAAGGTCAGGAAAATACAAGTAATTTTATACGTTTTTATTCATTACGGTTGTTATTGATTCCGACTCCGATTCTGAATCGGTATATTCAGAATCGGAATCGATATCAGTTACATTTATAACAAACGAATCTACATTTTTAAATAAGATTATTAATTCCAGTCAGTAAAATGACATTTCCAGTGTTGCAGGTTTTTAATCCCAAATAAATAGTGATGTGGTAGAATGAGTTTTTATTTAATTTAATTAAAAGTTAGTCCAGATTACATTTTTTTTATTCAATAAGCAAGCAAAAAGATTTCTAAACAGTGAGGTATCCCAAACCCAAATAATGTAAAAAAAAACTAATAGTAGTCGGGTTCTTTTCCTTAGAAGATATAACTTTATTAGAATAAGTGGCATACGACCACAGCTATTTTACGGGAGTTTCTTATTTCATACATTTCAGTAGTCAGGTATTCGTTTTCGAACTTTTTTTTTTGTTATTTGAAGCACTATTGTCATCACTTGTCACGCTATGGACGCCATTTTCTTTTTTATTCTGCTCCCGAATTCCGACGGTGTCAGAAGTGTTTAGTGTCCTCTGCAATTTCTTGTTAACTTGTTATTTTTTTGTTGAGTTTTGTTACCTTTTTTTGAGTTTTGTTACCGTTTTTTTAAGTTTTGTTACCGTTTTTGTTGAGTTTTGTTACCGTTTGAGATGGATCCCCAACCGTCCACCTCTAAAGACGGATGTCTCCCTCCAAAAAGAAAGCGTCGATCATTTGTTGTGAGTGAAAAACAAATGGTTCTCAATGCATATAATTATGTATGGAATCAAAATACAAATATAGCAATACCATTTGAGGTTCTAAAGCAGGATGAGTGTGTGAAGACAGTATCTGAAATTTTGGGAATTTCGACTAGATCTGTCTATCGGATACTGAAAGCACAAAAGGAGAATGTTCAGTTATCAAATCAGAAAAAATCCGGCCCCAAACTTACATTCAAAGATAAAATTGATGATTTTGACTTTTCGGCGATACGTCGTAAAGTTCACCAATTCTACTATGCGAAGGACCCTCCAACTATTGCCAAGGTATGTAAATTTATAAAATTATAAAACAATACAAAATACATAATTGCACATCATACATAATAAATATTAACACACATTGTCATAGTCTTGCTGTAGTTTTCAAAAATTAAATACTTGTACTATTTTGCAGGTTCATCAGGCTGTCAATGAGCAGTTTTGAAACATTTAAAATTTAAATTTGCCAGTCGCAAAAGACGCAGCTGCTTGACTGACCGTCAAGACTTAATTCTGTGGCGTACAAGGTACTTGACGACAATCAAAGAATATCGGAGACAAGGAAAAATAATTTATTATCAAGACGAGACCTGGATCAATGAAGGTAATTGAATATTTTTATTTACAACTGTATTTAGTGAATAGTTTTTCAGTTTCAAAATTAATTTGTGTCAGTATTATATTATTTATAAGTATTTTGTATATTAACAGGTCATACAACTGGTAAAGTTTGGGTGGATACAACAATAGAATCTTCCAAACAAGCGTTTTCCAAAGCCTTGACTACAGGCCTAAAGGGCCCAACCGGCAAAGGTCGACGCCTAATAATTTCACATATAGGCAGTGATGAAGGTTTTGTAGAAGGCGGTTTATTAATTTTTGAATCCAAGAAAAATAGTATGGACTACCATGACGAAATGAACTCTGAGTGTTTTGAGAATTGGCTTAAAAGCATTTTGCCAATTTTAAAGCCTAATGCGGTGCTGGTAATAGATAACGCACCGTATCATTCAAGAAAGGTTGAGCGTATTCCGACTTCAAACTGGCGGAAGGCTGATATTATTCAGTGGTTGGATCAAAAACAAATTCAATATCAACCTTCAATGATAAAGGCTCAATTAATAGAAATAGTCAAATTACAAAAATCGAATTACGAACGCTATGCTGTGGAAGAGTTGGCCGCTGAATACGGTGTCACAATCCTGAGACTGCCCCCTTATCACTGTGAGCTCAACCCGATAGAGTTAATTTGGGCTCCAGCAAAGGGGTACGTCACCAGGAACAATAAAACTTTTAAAATAAATGACGTGAAAAAATTATTTGAAGAAGGCCTGAAGGAAGTGACACCTGAAAATTGGAGACAGTGCATCAACCATGCCATAAAAGTCGAAGACAAAATGTGTCAACTCGACCACATCATAGACGAATATGTGGATTCATTTGTTATAAATGTAACTGATTCCGATTCTGAGTATACCGATTCAGAATCGGAGTCGGAATCAATAACAATCGTAATGAATAAAAACGTATAAAATTACTTGTATTTTCATGACCTTTTAGTGTTAATTCCTCTGAACCTCTTTATACATTTTTTCCCAGCTTTATAATAATATTGTAGTGAGAAATTTTAATACACTGGTAAGGTCCATATTTCTAAAATCGTATTATTTTATACGGTATGTATTAATTTACAATAAAAAAAACGCTTTGATACCTAATAAAATAAAGCATGACTAAATGTCGAAGTCTATTGATTGCCGAACATCACTATTGTAGCGGGTAACCCTTTTTTGTATCAGTGACAGTTGCACTTGTTATTTTACTGACTCGAATTAAAAATCGTACTTTACATATTTTACTACTGGAAATAAAAGAGAAGCCTATAGGTTGTTTCCAGTTTGATGTTATTATACCTCGAAGCATTAAGGTAAAAGCATACCCTGCAGCAAAACATCCCAGATTTGTTGTTTGCGTTTAGTTGCCATAGGAAGGTACAACATAAGCTATGATTCATAGCTAAAGTTGATTGAGATGGCAAACAAATGGTGTTTGATAAAAATCGATACGCGAGTGGGCTTGTGTAATAGATACATATTAAGGCAAAGAAAATTAAATTTTCCTCAACCTCAACAACCTCTTTGATTTATTAAATTCAAGCAACATTGACTCACCAAAACCCTTACCAATAAACCATATAGGAGTACTACGAAGCACGAAAAAATGCTAGACAAATCACAGCTTATATTTAATAGCATGAGAGTTAAAAATAAAAATAACGGCTGCTACGTAACCAAAATCAATCAATTTATAAATTCTTTCAACGTCACAATTAATTCAATTCGGCAGTTATATAATGATATGAGATCCGAAGGATACAATTACATTTTCACACGAAGGATGCTAATAATGATTGCTTGGAAAATTTCTTTGGTCTGGCCAGGGCTTTCAGGAAATGTTTTTTATGCCAGATTCTCAAATTGTCGGACGCTACAACTGTACCGAAGATTTCGATAGCATACTAACACAATTTGTAGAATTTAACGAAATTACAGCTCAACGTCAAGTTTCCGTGCAGAATCCACCTCAAACATCTAAAGAAAACCTTACAAAAGAGTACGATTTTCCAAAAAAAAAAAATCATGCCACTATTTCTGTAAATATTTATGATATATTTCTGAAAATATTTGTCAGTGGCCCATTTATATATGTATATCATCACAAAAATCATAATCATAAAAAACCTCCATTTCTGAGCCAAAATACCAAATGCACTATCTGCTATACGCTGTGCACCACCAAGTCTATGATTGTAATTTACTTTTCTATGGTCTCGAATTACTATGTCAGAAGGAAATAGTTTCATTAAAAAAAAATCTAACTTGAAACCACCATCTCCAAGAAATACGTGAGGCACAGGTTCTTCCATCCCTGGCAATGGCTTTGCTGGTGGTATATTAAGCTCATTGTCAATCAACTTCTTGTAAAAGACAGAATTTAAAAAAATAGTGCTGTCACTGTCTTTGCCAGAACTGCCTACGTCAATCATTAGAAATTTATAATCAGAGTCCACCACTGCCAGCAATACTGTTGAATTTTTGTTTATGACAATAATGCAAAGACCCCGTGTTTTATTCGTTTTGAAGGGAAACTAGAGATAAAACACGCCAGAAAAGCCGTGTAAAGTAGCTGCAAAAAGAAATAATTCGTCCGCTGCACCATCCTTAACTCTCCCACAACCACAAATTCAAAATACAATACCATCAACAGCACAGACCACACCACAAAGCACACAACACAAAACTCAAAATAAAAACCCGATGTCGATTTCCCAACAAAGTCAAACCCGGGCCACCGGTAACACCCTTAGTCAAAAACTACAGGCTCTCCCACATACTCTACGGAGATTGCTCGTAAAGAGAGACCAGCCCATCACGTCTAACCAGCCCACTCAATACACCGCGTTCACGGAGCTGTTGCAAAACATGGGTGAATGTGGTACACCGGGTGTGGCGTAGCCTATCTTTCTTTTATAATTTTTTATTTCTATTTTTACTATTGTTAAATTATATTTGTGTGATTCGTGTTATTTGATTTAAGTGTGTATTTTATGTTTTAATTAATTTTTATAAATTTTATTATTTCAACGGACAGAATAAATCCGACCAGTTTATATATACGTAAGCGCGCCAGCGACGCGGTTAGACGACGGACGGCGCCCCATTGCGGGGCGACGTCCACCCGCGGGCCCTGCGGCCGGCCAGCCGTCGCAGGCGCTTCACAACTAAAATTATTATAATAATTAATTTTTTTGGTACGCTCGAACTTCCGGGTCGAACTGCACGTCGCTCGTATGCTCGCTAGCCTACTACATACGTACCTATATCTGTTAACGTATAGTTTAAAGTGTCTCATCGTTTGTTTAAAAACTTAAATTAGTTAGTGTAATAGTTGGTGAATTTAATAAAAACAATATTTCGCAAATATCGTGGTTTATATATATCCTGCGTTAGTACTCCTTCTCAGTAGTGATACCAACACCACTAAACTGGTGACCCCGTAGAGCACGACGCTTATTCTCTTCTGCTTAAATCCTGAAAGTGCCCTACACAATGACGACAGACGGAAAGAAAGATGGCGCCGAGCAAATAGCGGAGTCATGCCGAGTTGGCGTACGTGTGCCGCCATTTTATCCTGAAAAGCCGGCGCTCTGGTTTGGGCAATTGGAAGGCCAATTCGTCCTCGCCAAAATCACCAGCGACACGACGAAGTTCTACTACGCCATTGCGCATCTCGAACCTCAATACGCAGCCGAAGTGGAGGACATTATTACCACACCTCCTAACACCGGAAGATACGATAAGTTGAAGGCGGAACTCATAAAGAGGCTTTCGGTATCCCGAGAAAAGAAGGTGCAACAGCTCCTTTTGCATGAGGCAACGGTGTCGACGACGTTTTCGTCGGCAACGGCTAAGACTGACACGGAGGTTATGCCACGGACCGCTCCTGGTACTTCTCTGATTAGCAGAGTGGACTATGAGAGCGGCTTCGTGGCAAAGGGGGGGTTAGTGTTGTAACGTCTTGTTTTGTTGTTGTGTTTGTTGTTTTACTTTTCGTTACACGTTGTATATAGTCGTTTAAATAAATTGTAAATTTGTATATATAGTGTAAATAGCATCATTTTTGTGCTGGGTCTTCGAGGTCTTTTGGCCTTCGGAGCCAGAAGGAGTAACGCGTAATCCTGCACAGTGAGGTGTCGTGGACATGTCTCGTGGCTTCGTGCAGGACCGCGGGTCTCGCCTTAACCGGCCGGACCGCGAGGAAGAAAACCTCTATAAAAATTACCCCGAATCCCAAGTGGCGACGCAGCGCGAGGGGATGCATGGCTGATGGGAGGTTCAGTCGTGACTGCGATCCTCGTCAGGGTACCGACCGACACCCTCGACGAGTTACGCTAGGCTTATCCAGGTACAGGGGGCACCACCTGGACGGACCGTCACTTCCCCCTTACTCGTGGGATTAATTGTGGAATTTAAAAAAACAAAAACAAACAAAGGACAACTAAGTGCTAAACGAACGGAAACTGGCGATATGGCGGTGGAGGTGGGCGCCCCGATGGCGCGCGCTGAAACCGATGATTTTGGCTTAAACGAAGGACTGGCTGCCCGGCCTGTGCGACTCTCCGAATCGGACTCGTCGGCCTGCAGCATGATGACGGTGGAGTCGGGAGACATACCACCTAAGGAGGTGACACCGAAGAGGCAGAAGGGTGAAAAGCAGACCCACGCTGAGGAAAGCTGCTCAGGCTCCGAGAGTGACGCGAGCGTGCAGTTGAGTGAAAACTGGGAATCCTCAGCGAGCAGGTGGCTGAAACCCGCCACTAAGACGGGGCGTGGCTGACCGCCCACCCACGGAAGATACGTGGGTATAGGGAAGTCGCAGGCGGAGCTCCGTGAAGCGAAGACAAAAGCGAAGACCGATCGCTTCCAAACAGAAGACGCATTAGCCGCTTACAACGAAGCGGCTAAGTTGGCTTTGGAAGAAAGAGCGGCCCGCAGAGCGAACCGACAGGCAGAAGCACATACCGAAGATGCACCGAAGACGTCCGCCGCTTTGGACGCTACCGTCCAGCAGGCGCTAGACGTGGTGCTCCAGGTTGCCGACAATTCGGGCAGCCTGAAGGGTACCTTCGTCAGGGCTCTGAAAACTGCCGCTGACACCATCAAAGGTGCGGTGCCGGAACTCAGAGCTCTGACCATGTCAGAGGAGGTGGCCCGCCTGGAAGCTGCCAACGCACAGCTTTCGGGTCAGTTGGCCGAACTACGGAGAGAGGTGGCCGAGATGCGCAAGAAGCCACAAGACACCAACGAGGAAGGCCTTAAACGCATCATGGAGGAGGCGCTTCCATACGAGAGCAGTTCAGCAACATGTTGAACGCCCGGATGGAAGGAGGCATCGAGCGTCGCCTCCTTCCGGAGCCTCGGCTGCGGCCACCGCTGGCCGCAGACCGCAAGGCGGCGTAGACTGTCGCAACTGCAAGGGTGACGACACCATCCGAGTCGCCCGCCGCTGCTGTCACGAAGAACAACAAAGGCAAATGTAAGAAGGGGGCAAAAAGACCAAACATGGCTGCCCAAGAAGCGGCAGCAACAGCAGCGACAGCAGAGAAGAGAACTGCCCCTCCATCTGCGGAACCAGGCAGTTCGTCGCTGTCATGGGCCGCCGGTGCTCAAAAACAACCGAGCAAGGCGGCCAAGAAGAAGAATACGACCACGAGAAATATAAAGGTGAGGTACGAGGACGTTCTCGCCGGGGCCAAAAGCCGAATCAAACTCGGCGAGGTCAGCCTCACCTCTGTGCGCTTCCGCACGACGGCAACGGGGGCACGGATGCTGGAGATTCCGCCGGGGACCGTCGACGCGGAGAAGTCGGCGGATGCCCTCGCGGCCAAGCTCCGCGAAGTCACAAGTCCGGACGAGGTCCAGATCCATCGACCGACGAAGTGCGTCGAGGTCAGGGTCATGGATCTGGACGACTCGGTGACGTCGGAGGAGGTGGTGGCAGCGGTCGCCGAAGAGGGGGGTTGTTCCGCCGGAGCAATAAAACCGGGTGTTATTGCCCGGCGGCTCCGGCGGCTCCGGCTCCCTCTGGATGAGCTGCCCGATGGCGGCGGCGAAACGAGTGCTGGAGGTGGGCCGCGTCAAGGTGGGGTGGGTCTCGGCATGAGTAAGACTGCTCGAGCCGAGGCCGCTGCGCTGCTTCAGGTGCCTAGAGGGGGACCACATGGGGGCCAAATATACAGGGGTGTCGACCGCAACCGTCTGTGCTTCCGCTGCGGCCTTCCCGATCACAGGGCCATCGAATGAACCGCCGCTGAAGCCAATTGTATCGTTTGCTCAGCGGCTGGTAAGCCTGCGGCACATGCCGTCGGCAGTAAGGCGTGCCAGGGCGGCAAAGCTCGCCTCGCCTCAAGGAAGGGAGGAGCGGCGGCGAAAGGGCCCGTCATCGCGTCCCAAAGGACTGCGGAGGAGCCTATGGAGACCGCCCAATAATGGCCCTGCGCTGTCTCCAGGCGAACATCAACCACTCTGCCAGGGCCCAGGACCTGCTAGTACAAAGCATGGCAGAGTGGCAAATCGACGTGGCGGTGGTCTCGGAGCCCTATGTCGTTCATTTACGGGACGACTGGGTGTCCGACCACGAGGGAGTGGTGGCAATCGTTGCCCCTGCCCTAGCTGGTTCCTCTGCTATCGAAGTGGTAGCTAGGGGCAGAGGGTTCGTGGTCGCTGCAGTCGGGGGTATGGCGGGGATGGGCATACATTGGAGTACACGCCTAACATCTGAGAAAAACACATCGGCTCCGCGAAAAAAAATTTCGCTAATAATAGAATTCCGAGCCGATCGCAATAAAAAAGTGTTCGCGTGAATAACAAGTGTCTGATTCGCGAGGATTATCGTTGGCAGCATCCTAGGACCAAGGATTCCCGAGTCACAGGACACCAAAGTTCGCCCTAAGCTGCTCCCAGGAGGTGTGCCAAAAACAGCTGTAAAAATCACCGCCAAGCAGAGGAGAATAAGACCTTTCCGGGTAACATCTGGCGAAGATATTAAGGTTATAATTATTAGCAATATAACCTTAAAACCACGCGGTCTGCACTCATAACCTCTAACACGCGGCACACGTGCTCAAGCGCCGACACCGCGTAGGACGCCGCTACAGAACCGAGACAGTGTAAAGACTTCGCCCCATCGGAGGAGCAGCTTTTCAACCACCATCAGAACAGGCCGGCAGGTGAGGATCAGAAGAATCCAACCTTCCCAGCACCCTAACCCCCCTTGCGAGGACTCATTTGAACCGGCGTGAGGAGCCATTTCCAAAGATATCCATTTAAAAAAAAAACTACCCTCTACCACCCCAACCCCCAAAAATCCACCCCTACTGTGTCCTTAAGTCACAGTTCCCAAGGGTAAACACCGCAGAGAAGTCTGCAAGGGAAAACCCTTAACCCTTATCCTAACCCTTATTTTCCACCCCAACCAAACCAACCCCTCTCCTCTACAAAAAAAAAATTATCCTTTATTCGTGTGACACACGAGATCTGACTCCCCAATCCAAGGTTGGAATACCTCACCCCCGCGAGCCTTAACTCGGGAACGGAGCCTCCTAGGCATGCCGAGCTTGGGCTCGTTAGAACCAGCAAGACGTGCCCTATCATCTGGTCCCAACGGTTTTCCGGTTTGGATCACGCGCAAGTCACGCGAACAACCACACACGGCGATTTTCGGCGTACTCAGCGGGTCTCAGGACAACATCAAGAAAAGGTGAGCCCGTACTGACTTATTAAAAAAAAAAAATAAACACACGTAATTCCAACATAAACAAATAAATAGCATATAAGTAGCGAATATAGTATATTATAGTATATTGTAGTGAATTAAAAATGTCATCCAAATCTGACATTGTCAGCCTACGCAAAACAGCGGAAGCTGCCCCCGAAAAAAGGACCCTTAGGCAAAAGGTCCTCACCAAAACTAAAAAATCATCCTCGCAGCCATCGCGACCAACCTCCGACCAGCCACAACCGTCACAGTCAAACGTGGCAGAAATTGTCCTCACACACCACCTAGAGGACCGGTTACAGCAGGCAGAATCAGACATTGGCGAGGATATAGAGACTTCCTCAGTCGGTTCGGGTGCCTCTGCTTACAAAAGGAGAGTTAGTCTCCTATATACAACTCCCAGGAGAGGTACCGGAGTCGAAATGGACATGGTTACGGGAGCAGCCAATGAATTCCTGCGAAAGGGCAAGGAGGCATTGGAAATTGCTGTCACAATGAAAAAGGAGGCAAAAATAACCGTCCACGATTGCCTGCAGGGGCTGTATGAGACCGTACTCTCCCTCTCGGACTCAAGAAACCACCACAAAAATAACCTGGAACAGGAGCGCTCCGGGCACGCTAGAGAACTGGTGCAGGCCGAGAGGGCGCATAACAAACAAATTAAACTGTTCCAGGCCGAAGCGGCATCTGTGGCGGAAGAATTACTAGAGGCTAGGAAGGCTATTAAAGAGGTCTTAAAGGAAACCCAGGCGGTCCGAAGCTGGCTAGGCTACGAGACCGCAGAGCCTTTCTCTAACATCAAAATGATCGGAGAGGTGCAGGGGAGGATGTAGGGACGACTAATGACCCAAACTCCCATCACCACCACCACAAAGGACGATAAGAAATGGGAGAAGATGGAGGCCGGCATCATAGGGATCCAACGATGTATTGGTTCCCTAAGTAACCAGCTTGATGTCCTGCGACAGGAGTCGGAGAAGACCAAATGCTTTGTCACAGACCTACCGTCTACGCCACAAATAGTCGTCCCCCCATCCCCCCCTGAGGTCGACAGCAGCCTCAAAGAACACATGACCATACTACAAGAAAAACTCACAGCAATACAAATCCAACTCGAAAAGAAAAAGCCACACACTCCACCGCAAGACCCGACTCCCCACTTACAGGATTTAAAAAAACACTGACAACCATGTCCTCAAACCTGCGCACCCTAAAAGAAACCAAACCCAAGTCCGCTTCGCCTCCGAGACCGCCCTTAGAGACTGAACTGGCGGTAAAGGAGGTGAAGCAGACCCTGGCCACCATCAAAAAGGGGGTTACAGAGTTGAGCGAAAAGCCGACAACCGGCCCGCTCACTTTCGCACAAGCGGCTGCCAAACGATCAAAACCCGCTCAACCCCCCAATCACACGCTGATTATCTCTTCAAAAAATCCGGAAGAGACCAATGAAGCTGTGATCACCAAGATCAGAACCGCCCTGACAGGGTCCGAAAAGCCAGGGACCAGAAGGTAGTCCTCAGGTGCGCATCAAAAGAGGACTTAAACCTAGTGAGGAGCCGGGTCCAAACCAACAAGGACCTAAACATCAAGGAGCCGGCAAATCGGAACCCACTCGTCTGTGTGCGGGGAGTCTTGGCCTGCTTCACCAACGACGAGATAATAGACTATACAAAATCGCAGAATAAACACCTCCTGCAAGGCGTTGGTGACGCAGACCTCAAGATGAGGGTACGCTACATGAAGCGTGCCCGAAACCCCCACGAATGTCACCCAGTCCTGGAGGTGTCCCCTGAAGTATGGCGGCGGTTCACGCAGACGTCCAAAATCTACGTGGGCTTCGGCAGATGCTCGGTAGAGGATCAATCTCCCCTTATCCAATGCGCCAAGTGCCTGGGTTACGGGCACACCCGACATATCTGCAAGGCCACAACAGAAACATGTGGCTTCTGCAGCGGCGACCACGTAGGAAAGGACTGTCCAGTCAGGGCAAAAGCCGAAGCACCACGTTGCGCGAACTGTGTACGTGCCAAAAGGGATGCCTCAGACCTGGCACACACGGCTTACAGCGAAGAGTGCCAGGAAAGACAGAAATGGGACCACATAGCGAGATCCCGGATCCAATATTGCTAAGGGTCCCTCCTACCCCCTACACCGGTCTCACCTCAGTGCGCGGACGGCAGAGCGGGCAGGCTTTCATTTATACAGGTAAACCTGCAACGCTCAAGGCTGGCCACGGCTGAGCTGCTCCAGACGGCTCGGGATAAGGGAATTACAGTCGCACTTGTCCAAGAACCCTACGTAGGAAGGACAGGTGTGATGAAGCAACACCCCGGCACACAAGTCATCCAGTGCACCCTGAGTCGTCAAAAACCAGTGAAGGCAGCTATTGTCGTCTTCGGTGATAGGCTGGAAGTCATCCACGACCCCCAGATTGTCACCGAGAACGTTGCGACTGTCTTCCTGCGAGCGGGTCAGTTGAGGCTATGCCTGCTGTCCGTGTACTTCGAGGGAGACCAAGACCTACTCCCCTACCTACATCAGATAAGGGCAGCCATATACAAGGTTCCAACCAACAACTTGCTGGTGGCAGGAGACGTGAATGCCTAGAGCCACTGGTGGGGCAGCAACTCCGAGGACATTCGCGGAGCGGAATACCACGCCTTCATTACCGAAATGAACCTCCACATCTTAAACACCGGCAGCGTGCCGACCTTCGAAACTTATCGAGGGGATAAGTTGTACGCCAGCTGCGTGGACGTGACGTTGACCAGCGAATCACTGTTGGGCAGAGTGGAAGGCTGGAGAGTGGACAGCAGTCTCATAACATCTGACCACAACGCTATCACCTTCAGCTTGCGCCTAGAGAGGGCTCTAGAACCCTTGAAGCCCATCTCTACGCGCAAATACAACACCAAGAAAGCGAAGTGGTCTGACTTCTCCACCAACTTCAGGATAAAGCTCGTCGACAATGGAATAACGCTGGAACGCGTCTCAGCCCTCACAACATCCGAGGAGCTGGAGGAGATGTTTAACACCTACACGTCAATCATCCATGAATCCTGCGAAAGCACGATCCCCAAAATGAAGGCGTGGAAAGGCGATCCTAGGCCACCATGATGGTCCGCCATCCTAGAAGACCTAAGAAAGGATGTGCTTAAGAAAAAACGCCGAATCCGGAATGCTGCACCCTGCCGAAGGCATCTCGTGATCCAAGAGTACGTATAGGGAAGGGAAAACTACAAAGGGCGAGAGATCGAAGCTGTCACTCAAAGCTGGAAAGAGTTTTGTTCGACCCAGGACCGTGAAAGTGTCTGGGACGGTGTATACAGGGTAATAAGGAAAACGTCGAAAAGGAGCGAAGACCTACTCCTAAGAGATTCAGCTGGAGAAACACTACCACCTGAAAAGTCAGCTGAATTACTAGCGCGCACGTTTTACCCCGACGACTCTGTAGAAACTGAAAATGACAAACAGCGATCAATAAGAGCGATCGCTGAGAACAAAACACCGGAGGAAATTCAAGATCTGTCGGACAATGATCCACCTTTCACCGCCGCGGAACTGGAAATGGTTCTTTTGAACCTAAATCCGAAGAAAGCTCCAGGCCCAGATGGATTGACGTCCGACATATGCACTGCGGCTATAAACTGAGAGGGAGGTATTTTTGGCGTTGGCAAAGAAAATCCTTGTCGCTATCGTACTTCCCCAATCATTGGAAGGTCGCCCACGTGTGCATCCTCCGGAAACCAGCCAAAGAGGACTACACCCATCCGAAATCCTATAGGCCGATAGGACTTCTAACAATCCTCGGCAAGATAGTAGAGAAACTCTTGGTGGTCAGCTGGTGGTCAGCCAGTACGGATTCATGCCACAGCGAGGAACGGAAGACGCTCTCTACGACTTGGTTGGGCATATCCAGAAGGAAATAAGATCCAAAAAAATAGTAATTCTGGTATCGCTTGACATAGAGGGCGCCTTCGATAACGCATTGTGGCCAGCCCTTAAAAAGCAGTTGGTTTACAAACATTGCCCGAGGAACTTATACGCCTTGGTGGCATCATACCTCCAAGACCGGAGAGTCATAGTGAAGTATGCCAGAGCGACCAGCGAGAAGGGAACCACGAAGGGATGCGTCCAGGGCTCAATAGGTGGACCGACCTTCTGGAACCTCATCCTGGACTCGCTACTTTAGGCAACATTTAAGCAAATTCTCACCGAGCGTGATAAAAATGTGGCAATGTGCGTCGCTCATTCATTGGGACTTGATCCTAAACAAGCAAAAAAAACTCGAAATCCCCAAGGGGGAAATTATCTATTTCGAGATAGAGGCACAGCACGAAACCTAATTCACGGACAAATGGATCAGCACGCTCTTGCTGCTGATCAAATCATACTTCAAGATGTCTACGATCATGAACAATTCGTTGATCAGCGTGCAAGCTCCGAAAATGATACTGGAAGTGAACAGAATGCCCTTCCTAAATCGCGAGGATACAACAATTGCAACAGACGTGCAAAACTTGTCCGAGAAAATCAAGAGCTTGTGCTTTTCTTATGTAAAAGCAAAGCTTTCGATGAAGGGGAAGCTACAAGACTACTATGCAACACGCTTGAAGGGATTGCAATTTAATTCAACAGAAACTTCGGAGAACGACTTAGCACTATGTATCGCCAGGACATTGGGATTTCAAGAATCGTATGAACAAAAATTACAACGGGCAAAACAGTACGAACTACAACAAGACCCACTAGCTAATGACCCGAAGATAATAGAACAAGGCTTAGAACAATGGAATATATCCATACAAATTTGCAAAATTAACAAAGCAACATTTCTATGGAATGACAAACAAGAAAAATAACTTAATCTTCTTGGGACCACCGAGTAGCGGTAAAACCATGATAATGGAAAGTCTGGTCAACATGCACTACAACTTTACCAGACTAACCGGTTTAACGCCAACGTCGTCGTTCAACTTTGCAAGTTTAATTCATACGAATGCAAGTTTAATTTGCAGTTTAATTCATGGAAGCTACGTCATTATGGAATTAGGGACACTGCACTCAGTCTTCTGATTTCGTATCTGAGCAATCGGATTCAGAGGGTTGATGTAAATGGAAAGAGATCTCTCGGGTCTCCAGTTACTGTGGGGGTCCCTCAAGGATCAATTCTTGGACCATTTCTCTTCCTTGTTTATATAAATGACCTGCCACATCTCCTAGGTGATAAACTCGAGAAAGTATTGTTTGCTGATGATACTTCTTTAATTTTTAAAATAAAAAGACGTCTTTCAATGTATGATGATGTGAACAATACTCTCTCTGAAATAGTAAATTGTTTTAGTGTTAATAATTTAATGTTAAATAGTAATGTGCCGTGTGCACATAGGTATTTAATTTTGTAACCCTATATTTTTGTAATAAGATATACCAGTACCAGTCATACTGTAGAAAGCGCAATAAAGAGACGTAAAAATTGGATTCGTAGTTTGTCCTGCACCTCTTATAATATTTAATTAAATTATAAAAAATACCTACAGTAAAGGTATAGTTGGTGACCCCGACACAAGAACCTACATAATGACGAGCGCCAACAGTTCAGGAGCAGCAGCGCAAAATGACTCCTCCGGTTTAGCATCGATAACAGTTTCGTCGAGGATTCCGGAGTTCTGGTGTGATAAACCCAGATTATAGTTTGTAAAGTCAGCGTCAAATAATTAGAGACGCTCAGAGTATTCAAATAAATAGACGCAACCAAAAAGTCAATAATATCGGTACAAACAAAGTTCCCTTATTGTTGTCAACAATATACTCGCTCAAAAGGTCGAGACGTTTAAAATGTCATATAGATCGTTTCAGTCAAACCGCCATAAATATGGTTACAGTCTTCTCGCCAATGTTATCCAAGCATTCTGAGTGTTCAAAAATACGGAACACATTAGAAAAATTAACTAGCATATTATAGACCTAAACTTCTTCCCAAAGATGAAAACCTCTTTAGGCAATCTAGTATTGTTTACATGTCATTCTTTTATCTATCATTGTATGTCAATTATCTGTCAGTTATATCAATATCAAGTGCAATATTAAAGAAAGTTAGTAGCAGTAACAATAGCGTTTCATGCTTAAATATGTCTACATATCGCATTAGTGACTCCACAAAACATCAAATTGTATTTTTAAAGAAGGAAGGTGTCTCCGTAACTGATATTTCAAATGAACTAGGAATATCCGTAAGTATCGCATTATGAGATACATATCGAATTATTAGCATCTCTTAAGATTTTTCTTCTTTCTTATATTTAGAGAAACACCGTATACCGTTGGCTCCAGATATGGCAAAGTGATGGTGTATTGCAAAACTATGTTTCGTTTGGTCGTCCACGTCAAACAAGTGCAAATCAAGATAGAAATATAGTGCAGCCTGCTATTACTAATCGCTTTATAAACTCCAGGAGCTTATCTGTGGAATTTGGCACGTCACAGAGCACAATAAGACGACGGCTACGAGAACATGGGTTACGCCATCGCATTCCCGCCAAGAAGCCTATATTAACACCAAGGCTTAAAGCGCAGCGTTTACAATTTGCACAACATTATTTAAGTTTCAATTTTGATAATGTAATTTTTGTAGATGAGAAAGTTTTTTGCTCGTCTGCCCAGGGACGCTTATCTCTATACCGAACATCGAACACAAGGTATGATGAAAGAAATGTCCTCCCCAATAATCGCAGTGGTCGAATCACATTAGGATTTTGGGGATGGATGAACCAAAACGGACCAGGAGAGCTAGTAGAGGTTGGAGGAAGAATGAATGGCCCGGGGGCCATTACAATACAAAGACATTCTCGAAAACGTTTTGCTCCCAACAGCTAAAATTTTTTTTCCTGATGAAAGGATTAAGTTTGTCCAAGACAACAGTTCGGTGCACAACTCCAGAGTTGTTCAAAATTACTTGGAAGGTAATAGAGACCTGGAGTTAATTTCAATGCCGCCTCATAGCCCCGACCTAAACCCGATCGAAAATTTGTGGGGCAAAATGGTTCAGGTATGGGACAGTACGCGAGCACGAACCGCCGCAAATTTAGGAACTCAGGTAGAAGAAATTTGGGAGTCCATGAGAGGAGACAATTTTTGTTACAATGCGGTAACATCAATGCGAAGACGTCTTTCTGACGTTATTCTAGCAGATGGTGGCTATACACGATTTTAATTAAATAAATAATTAGAGCTAAAAATGATTGTTTTTTTTACACCCGACGAGAGTTTTTAGTGTTTTGTACTTCGAAAGTAATTTGATCGAAAGTACTCTTTTTGTCGTTGATATGAAATCTATTAATTTTAATTAGGTACACAAGTAAAATTGACTACTTGTCTTAGTATAAAAACTAATATTTATTTTTTTGACATGAACATGATATAGAAGCACTCTTGCTCTACGAGATATATACACTAAATCTCATTATCAATGAGGTTATGCTTTAATTCGCAAACCAGCCAACTCCATTTCACACTCCGTCAAGAGTATTTTTTCGATTCAGTTAAAATACAACAGACAACAAACGATTCTCGAAGATATTCGCAAAATAACAATTCCAGAATTATCAGAAATCTATGCGTAAATAGCATTTAATATCAAATATTAAATGCTATTTACGCATACAGGGTGTCCCAAAAGTCGAAGTCAAGCCGAAATTTCCTGACAGGTAATGCCACACCAGTTATCAGAAAAATTAAAAAAAAAATTTAAGTCATGTATTTTTGAAGTTATGGAAATTTTTCTTTTATTCCAGAAAATGTACACCATGTGACCGTTTTTTCATTCCTGTTGTTACAAATATTTACTTTTTGCCAATTTTTTTTTCTCTTACGTCATCCCGAATAGTGCTTTATGTAACCTATGATCCTAAACCCTGTGCCGATCACTCCAACTTGTAGGAAAATGTCATTTTATACCGTACCAAGTTTTCAAAATTAATTTTTCGCTCTACTTCAACTGATCGTCCTGAAAAAAAAAATGTACTACTGCAGTTTGGCAAGCAGCTTTAAAAGTTAGCGCATTTAATAAGGATTCTAACGTGGTATAACACTTACTCCTTTATTTCTTAGATCGGCCATAAAAATTTTTTTTGTTAAACAAAGTCTGTTTTCAACAATCTCTTTGAAATTACAAAAAACGATTCTAGTGTACTCAAAGCGTTCCTAATGACCACAGCGTGGTTTAAATAAGATGGAGAGAGGCATTCCATAAAGTGTGAGCGAGACAGATAGTGACGCTTATGACATACGGACGCAAAGTAAACGGACGCAAATTTAACTAGAGTAGAGTAATAGACAGTTTCTTTTTTATGATTTTTATTACTTTTTTTTATAAAAGATGTTCAAATTGCCGTCCTTCAGCAGCAATGCCAGCTCGACATCTCCTTAAAAAAGATCGTGAAATGAGGCGGGCAAATCTTCCATTATTTACAAATTCTACTACTTCCGCTATTCTCTGTCTAAGCTCTTCTACATTTTCAATCGACTTGGAATAGACTTTTTCCTTCTTGGAACAGAAAATTTCGGCTTGACGTCGACCTACGGGACATCCTGTATACTTTGACAACTTTTTTACGTCAATTGAATTAATGCATCACCTAAGGAGTGAGTACGGTATATTCTCCTTAGGTACAGTCAGGACAAATCGACTTCGTAAGGCAGAAAAAAAATTACCATCTGATAAAAAGTTGAAAAAAAAGGGCAGGGGAGATTTTGCACAAGTCGTTTCTAACGAACATAATATAGCTGTTGTGAAGTGGTTCGATAACAAGTTTTTTGTGGCTGTAAGTACGTATGTGGACGCTTACCCTGTACAGAATATAATGCGGTACAAGAAAGAAGAAAAGAAGAAAGCTTTGGTCACATGCCCAAATTTAATAAAGCACTATAATGGAAACATGGGTGGAGTTGATCTAGCCGATATGTTAGTTGCTTTATACTGATTTGAAAGGCCATCGTTGGTATTTAGTATTGTTTTCACAGATTTTGGACATATGCATCAATAATGCTTGGTTGCTGTATCGTCACGAGAATAGTGGGAAACAAAAACAATTGCCACTTAAAAAGTTTCGAGTCGCTCTATTTAGGCAACTGCGTTTTTTTGAGAGAAGTTCTAATCTACAACCTGATGCTCTATACAAAGCTGTGAAAATAATAAAAAACCAGTAGCGGAGAGGCCTGATAATGCTACTCGTTACGACCTAACGGGACATCTTCCTGCGTTTACGACAAAAGGCAGATGTAGACTATGTACGAAACATCAAACCATTTTTTTTTGTCCAAAGTGTAACGCACGGCTATGTATAGTTGAAGGGTGAAATTGCTTTATAGATTTTCATACAAAGTAATATTTAAGTTTTTCATATTGTTACATAATAGATAGATGTGTAAGTAAACTTTGATCTCAGAGCTTTAGGACTGAATATTGTGATAAATAATGATAAGAAGTTTAACTTTTTTTGAAATAAATTGTTTAACTATTGTAACATGCGTTACTTATTGACCTAGTTCCTAACAGATCTCAAAACTTGTTAATATTTTTTAAGATTTATATTATTTTTACATTTTTGTTTATTTTTTAGTTTAGTTATAAGATGGCAGTGTGCATGTAAAACCACGTTCTTCTTTATATTTTTTTTTCTTGTGAGCTTGGCAGTGTGCAAGACACATAATATATCCTGAAAACTGAAATTCAGAGATTTTTTATTATAATTTTCCTGGTATCCTTATAATCCAATTAACATAGATAAGTTGTAAAACTATAATTTTTTAAAGGTTAAATTCTCTGCCAAGTATAGGGTTAACACTAGGAACAAGAATAAACTTGTTACTCCAAGTACCCGATTACACAGGGTTAGAAACTCTTTTTTGGGGCAATGTATACGTTTTTACAACAGGATCCCAGAAAACGTTCAAAATTATTCAACTATAAAATTCAAAAGAATCGTTAAAGAGCGTTTGTGTGCACCTTGGGCCTTTATTGTTCAATATTTTTATTAATGATATTACCCATTCATTACCCATCATATCTAATTCCATATTTTACTTTATGCGGATGACACGAAAATTTTTAAAACTATAAATTCGGCTCAAGACTGTGTATCACTTCAATCTGACCTTAATAACTTAAGTAACTATTGCATTAAAAATCTTTTGTATCTAAATATTTAAAAATGTAACATAATTACGTTCACAAAGAAAAAAAACCCTATCGTATATAATTACTCTCTGCAGGATACCTTGTTAGCCAGAATATCAGAGGTTAGGGATCTGGGTGTACTTTTAGACCACAAGTTAGCGTTTACTTGTCATATTGATAATATCACTTCCAAGGCTTATCGTATGCTTGGGTTCATCTTAAGATTGAGTAAAGAATTTACACATTGCTCCACCCTTATTATTTTATTCAACGCATACGTGAGGTCTATACTTGAGTATTGTTCTACAGTTTGGAATCCCAATTATAACATCCATGTAGATAAGATAGAAAGATTACAAAATAAGTTCTTAAAACATTTGCGATTCAGAGCTGGTTTATCTGATAACGAAGATATCTCTAGAATAGTCCCATTAACTGTGCGTAGACAATTAAGAGACCAAATATATTTGTATAAAATAATTAATAACATGGTTGACTCTAAATATCTTCTAAGTAACATATTATATAAATGTCCTCGTCTTAGTGCTAGAAATAATTCATTGTTCTTTGTACCCTCATGTAGAAATAAATTTACAAAAATGAGTTTTTGTACCGTTCTTGCTTAAATCATAATAATAACTTCCAAAAATTAGACATTTTTTGCCCAAAAATTGGTTCAGAGCAGTTCGTGATATCTTAAAATGTTAACTGTTTCTAAATTGATAATGTACTTATATGATGTTTTTATTTTTGTTTTAATTTTAATTGTAAATATATATTTTTTGTGTATTAGCTTTAGGGGAGAGGGGGGCATGACGGGGTGGCGGGCAAGACGGGGTAGCGGCTTTATACGGCGATACAACTGACTAATCCGAATCCCGCTAGCGCGTGATGATGCGCCGCCATGATGCCAATCAGTACGCACAGGGACCGGCTAACGAAACTGCGTCATTCATAATTTAATTGAAAAAAACAGTTTTTGTCATATTCCTTGTCATTTTTGTGTTTTGTTTGATACGTGTTTGTTGCTAAATATCACGAGTGCAATATACCGTTTAAAGTTATTAATATACGTCAACAATCACGGAAACAGGTAAGGACTCGATTGTGTTCATATAGCGTTTTATTTTTTTAAATATTTTTTTTTAGTTTGTTAGGCACGAGAGGGCAAGACGGGGTATGGGGTACCCCATCTTGCCCCTTCGAAATGTTAAGATGTTTGATGCCTTATAAATCTAAATGTGTCTGTTTTTTCTTTTGTAGAATGGTGAAAACTTATAAAAGAAAGTCAAATAGAGGAGAGTGGTCAGAAGAAGACATGAAAAAAGCGGTAGATGCTGTAATACAAGGCAGGATAGGGTACATGTTAGCATCAAAAACATTTTCTGTTCCACAAACGACGTTGGAAAGAATCTTGAACAAGAGTGGAACACAGTCATACAGAATGCGAAAATGGGTGCCTACAGATTGCCATGAAATAAAGCGATTCTTTGGCGTTTTGATTTGGATGGGATTAGTAAAACTACCTCAACTGTCTATGTATTGGAGCACTAATAAATGTTTTGAGCAACCATTTGTTAAGTCCATTATAAGCCGAAATCGCTTTGAGGTCATTTTGAGAATGTTACATTTTGCTAATAATGAAATGAATGACAGTAAAAAAGACCGATTGTTCAAAGTTAGGCATTTGTTAGATATGCTGAATGATAATTTTAAATTTCATTACACACCAAATGAAGAAGTCTGTGTCGACGAAAGTCTAATTCCATTTCGTGGGCGTGTTATATTTAGGCAGTACAACAAAAATAAGCGACACAAATATGGAATAAAATTTTTTAAACTGTGCTCAGACCTAGGATACACTGTAAAAGTGCAAGTTTATGCCGGAAAAAACTATGATAATGTGAACACTACCCCAACTAATGTCGTCCTTTCTTTGTGTCACGATTATCTGAACAAAGGACATACAGTTTGTACAGACAACTGGTACACCAGCTTGGATCTAGCACGGAAATTGCTAGCAGGGCACACACATCTCATAGGTACACTCAGAAAAAACAGGCGAGGTCTACCTCAAACGGTCGTTCAAGCCAAGCTCAAAGCAGGCGAATTCTCAGCTCAAGAAAATGGTGAAGGAATTATAGTCATGAAATGGAAGGACAAACGAGATGTGCTGCTTCTGTCTACCAAGCACTCCGTGAGCTTTAGAAGGATCAGTAAGAAAGGAAAAGAAAAAATAAAGCCAAAAATTGTGGTTGATTATAATCGTGCAAAATCAGCGGTTGATCTATCGGATCAAATGTCATCGTACACGACCCTTCTTCGCAAGACAATTAAATGGCCCAAAAGATTAGCGATGGAGCTATTATTGAATACATCTATTGTAAATTCGTATATACTGTATAAATTAACAACTAAAAAAAAGATTACAGTTGTTCAGTTTAGAACAGCATTGGTTGAGTACTTGGTGAGCTCAGGAATCTCAGAAATTGGTGCCCCCGTTAGGCCTAGACGATTGAAGCACGAATTAAAAAAGAAGAAAGGGCTGGCTTCTGCCTGTCGTAAATATTGTTTCAGATGTTACAAAGAAAATTGTGCCCAATTTGGAAGAACGCATGCGAGAAACAAAACCAAAAGGGTAGTGACATACTGTGAAGATTGCCCAAATCAGCCGCATTATTATATCAACTGTTTCAATTTAGACCACAGATATGTATAATTTGAATATATATTATATATTTTGATGTTGTATGTTCATTTGAATACCATTAAAAACAATTAAAATATTTTATATGTTCGCTTTATTATGTAAAAACCTCTTTTCTTTCTCATCACTAATTCCTTCTTGACATTCCCACTTCAAAGCTTAATATTTTTCAAAATGTTAGTAAAAGTTGTTATGCCATCAGTTAAGTTATAAATTATCAGGCCTCGTCAGCCATACGACATACAGTTTTATACGAAAAACGTGGACGACGACGCCTAAATTTTACTTTGAAAACCGGTCTGTTCTGTCAGCCACATATGACTGACAAGGCTTAGTTGGTTAGGAAAATGTCAACCATATGTGGCTGACGAGGCATTATATGTGTTAAAAGACATCCTGAACTGTCCATAAGACAGCCCGAAAGTACTTCAGCGGCTCGAGCTGCAGGATTTAATAAACAGGTTGTAGATCAATTTTTTAACTTTTTGGGGAATGTTTACGATGAACATAAAATTACACCTGACAGAATTTACAATTGCGATGAGACGGGTATATCAATTGTGCCAAAAACCAAGTCAAAAATTATAGCCAAAAAAGGTCGCAAGCAAGTCGGGGCGATCACTTCAACAGAGAAAGGGACAACAATAACAATAGAAATATGTTTTAGCGCAAGCGGTCAATACATGCCACCTATGATGGTGTTTCCTCGGAAGCGTCTGGATCCTGGGGGGTATGCAGTGATTCTGGCTGGATGACAACGGAACTATTTGCGGGCTGGTTTAAGAAGTTCGTGGAATTTAGTGGAGCAACAATTGAACGACCCGTTTTATTGTTGTTGGATGGGCATAGTACCCACACCCAAAACATTAACCTCATAAATGAAGCTCGATCCAATGGAGTGATCATTATATGCTTCCCTCCACACACTACCCACCGACTTCAGGTTGCTGATGTTGCATATATGCGGCCGCTAAGCACGTACTATGACCATGAGGTCACAGCATGGTTACGCAGTAATCCAGGAATGATCGTCACAGTACGCCAAGTTACTGAGATTTTTGGAAAGGCTTTTATACGAGCATCATCGATGTCTACAGCAGTTAATGGCTTCAGAAAATGCGGAATTTGGCCATTCGACCCTACAGTTTTTACTAAAACTGATTTCGCTCCTTCCTTAACCACAGATATTCCGCAGCCTGAGCAATCGCCTATCACTGAAGCACAAATAACAGTAACAACGACATCGACGTCAACAACCACTAATGTCACGGCATCTACATCGGAAGCTTTATGTGTATTTCCGTCGCCTATGAAATCCCAAACCGAATCAACCACACCTCCCGGAGTTGAAACGCAACCACTGATCGAAACCACTCATGGTACCACAAATACACCGATTCTGAGTACAGCTGCCATATCGCTGGAACCGGGATGTTCTACTTATAGACCAAGTACGCCACAGGAATCAAATTTTACTGTTGCTAGTCCCCAACAAGTTACCAGAAGAACTGCAAGAGTAACAAGAAAGAGGGGGAAAACCGCCATTATCACCTCATCACCCTATAAATTTGAATTAGAAGAGAAAATTAAAAAGAAGAAGCTGAAAGATGATACTAAAGAAAAAAGGAAAGTATTAAAAGAAATGAAGAAAACGCAAAAAGATGTGGTTAAGAAAAATAAAATTATTAAAAAGAAAAGAGTTGTCAAATCCTCATCATCAGAAAATAGTGACTCCGAAAATACACCATATTTATATTGTCACGGTCGCTATTTAGAGTCAACAGAAGGCTGGGTAGCTTGTTCTGCTTGCAAAAAATGGGCACATTGCAGCTGTGCTGGAATCGAGGATGAAGATGAGGAATCGGAATTCACTTGTGAATTTTGCCAGCAACCATAGGTTGACGAGTGACCAGCACAGCTAATCCATCCAATTACCCCATCTTGCCCCTTAGGGGCAATCTTATCTTATTTTACCCTACCTAGGGGGCAAGATGGGGAGATATGACTTTTTGCATTTTTTTTTTTTCGTGTAATTATTAAACAAGAGATACAAATTAGTAGTAATTATGTAACACTGATTAGCAAATATGTTTAACAAAATTTTAAAAGGTAGATAAGATTTACATTCTTTATTTTATTGGCCTTCAAACCTTAAGTACCCCATCATGCCCCCCTCTCCAGTGGAAACTTGATTGATTTGTGTTTTATGTTATTTTTGTTTTATATTACAGTGTTTTTAAAATTGTTTGTTTCCCAAATAAATAAATAAATAAATAAATAAATAAAGGATATTACAACACTAATGACTTTTTAGTTGACTGCACACCTTGGGAATGAAATGATCGCCTCCAGACTGTTTCAAATAACTAAAATATAACTATCATTGTACATGGAAAATGGTTAAAAAATATATATATATATATATCCCGCTGAGTTTCTTTCGCCAGTTCTTCTCAGGTCCGAGGTGCTAAATTCCGAACCGGTGGTAAACACTTCTATATTGAATAAAGATTTTTGACTTTGACTTTGCATTGTTGGCAGCACGACAACCGATATCAACCGATGTGAAATATAAAATTAGACTGGACATAAAAAATTGCATACTATATACACCGAGTAATCATCCAATATGCGCGTATATTAGTACAGCAGACGCAAAAGATGCGGTCGAAACGAGAACAATAACATTTTATTTTACAGGACCAACAAAATATTTCAAATTGAATCCATTTATATGGGAATCTTTTTGGAATATTTACGGAAAAATAGAAGAAGTAAATAATAGTTTTGTTGTTAGAACATACAACATAAATGTAATTAATTGATAAGTTGCATATAATAAAAATAATGTAAGACATAATTAATTGATAAGTTTGATATAATAAAAATAATGTAAGACATAAAAGTTGTTTACTTTAACCCTAACCCTAACGGACTACAAACACGTGGCACCTATAAAAAGGGAAACACATGTCAAGGAACACTTAGTATGGAACCATTACCAGAACAATCTACACCACATACGGGATACACATTACCAGGCTATAAATATCTAGGACCGGGTAACGAGTTGAACCTAGATGAACCGACAAACGAATTAGACAGAATAGCAAAAGAACACGACGAAACATATAACAAAATTCAAGAGGAATACGAAGCGGGCATAGCAGCGGGAAAAAACGAAAGAAACATAACAAAATTAGCAAAAACAAAAATAAAAGAAGCCGACGAGACATTCTTAAAAAAAGTTTACCAATACGCGCCAACATCAAAATACGATAGCGCAGCTAGAGTAGCAGCACTAACGGGAATAGGAACAAAATATTTAGGAGAATGGATTTTGGGCACTATATGTCCCAGATTTAGAGCACATATTAAAAAAGACAACTTCATGGACGGAAGTCTCACTAGCAGGGATAATAGACATAGACTATAGACAAGTAGCAGGAGACACATAAAGTGGTGCTTGTCAAGGGAGATTTATAGATAATCGTATGGAGTATTGGTATCACAATGGAATTTTTTAAGATGGCACTGTACATACAAACAACGTTGAACAATATTCGCGTCAGTGGGTTTGATAATTGCAGAGATGAATATGAGCAAGTTAAAAGTTAAATTACATAAGGCCCAACAATATATATTAGAATTAGAAAACAATAACCTCATCCTGAAGGCCTTTCAAACCCAGTGTCTATATGATGAACTGGTTGGATATACAACCACATTAGTGTCCCCGCTCACTAGTAACAATGACATTTCGACAATTGATTTGGCTGGTGATGACATGGGTTCTTCCAGTCTAGTATTAAGTAAAAATAAATTCAAGAAATACATTAAAATTAATAGATATAATAAGAAAACACGAAAATTTATAAAATCTAGAAATGATTGCCTTAATTATGAAAAAATCTGTAAGGAAAGAAATACACTCAGATTAAAAATGATTGAGTATAATAAGAATGTGAAAGATATGAGACAAGGTAATGAGGCTGATGTGAATGCTCTTCAGGCTGAGATATCATACTTAAAAAACTCATTAGACACCATATAAAAAAATATGAAAGTCCCAAAAGGAAATTTCTGGTCATATCGCTGCCATGAACGATCTACTAAACTTAAGTAAATATAATTCGGAGCGCTTTGACTTCATAAAATACTATGCGTGTGATTGTCAGGGCGCTTCTGACTCTGGGGATCGTTCGGGGCTGTGTACTGGTATGCCTCCATCTCAGTCAACAGCTCATGTCAACGCTATACCAAGCAAAACACATCATGTTTCTACCAAAAAATGTACTAAAATTTATAGTGATGGAATGGGAAGAGATATGGGTGTTTTGCTCAATGGCATGTGTAAGGGACAATTAGTAACAAATTATAGTATGCCATGTGCAAGTTATTCACATATAATGAATAGTATTTTTCACTGTACTCATGATCCTTCTATTACACTAATTATATTAGTTGAGAGAAGGGGAAATGTGAACAAAAAAATTCTTGATTATTATTACTCTAAATTATTAAATTTAAATGTAGAAAGAATATTAATGTTCACATTTCCTTATATTAAGTAAATGCCACAGGAAAATGAGATTAGGTTTAAATTAAATAATATGTTATATGTAATGACCAATAGTAATTATGTATCAAAAAATGACGTCAATAATAAAATGGAATTAATTGATATCAATAATATAATTAATAAAAAATCATTTTTATTGACATGTGATAGGTGTCACCTATCAAATTTTTATAAGAGACAGATAGCAAGCACGCTATCATATTTTATACTTACAAAATCAACCAATTGTTTGGTTGACCAGACTAACACAAAAAACACTACAGCTTCTATTGAGCAGTATAACACAAGAACATATATTTTGGAACATGTTCCAAATAATTTAAATTAAGTTCTAAGACAATAGATGTAGTCTCTGGCACCAATAGTATAGTTTCCATAGAAGCCAATAAAAAGAAAAAGAAAATAGCAAATAATAAAATTGTAAACCTGGTGCACCAAGATATTCAAGGAATGTTAGGTTAGGTTAGGTTAGGACCTAGAAATTGAATTATTTTTGACCTGTAATGATATTGATATTATGTGTTTAACTGAACATTGGCTTCTAAATTATCAGGTCATGTTTAACTTTAGTTGGCACCAGATGGCTAGTTTGTTCAGTAGGAAGAAAGGTATACGCGGTGGCTCTTTAATATTTACGAGTAAAAATTTTAAATTTAAGGAACGTAAAGATATTTCTATTGAGCAAACTATAGAAATAGCCTGTGCAGAGCTTGAGCGTGTCATTGTTGTATTGTTTGAAAATGTATTGGAAAAAGTTTTATATTTTATAATAAATTTGACGTAAAAAAAAATAAAGACCCGCTGAGTTTCTTTCGCCGGTTCTTCTCAGGTCAGGGTGTTTCCTTTTTCGAACCGGTGGTAGTGTTTAATTTGACCATCAATAAGAAAGTGTAATACTTCTATATTGAATAAAGGAATTTGAGTTGGAGTATTCATATTTACCAGCAATGATAGCGAGCGCATCAAAATTTATAAATGCGACAAACTCAATAGGATAATTATATGAAAAGGAGCACAAACCGACAGACGGTATATTCCATAAAAAAATAATGCTGTGAGATTCTTAAAATCAAAAGTACCCATACATAATGTTATATTACGAGATGGAACACAAACCGCCGTATCATACGTGGCAGCGGGACCAATAAAATACGAACATGCAACAGTTGATAATTACTTGTATAGCAACTTTTTAAATGTACCCGATTTGGAATTTACGCCGCCAATTGGCATTGGAATTATACCGCTCTTAAGTTCTGACTGTAGTAGATTTATTATTTCATCTTCTTGTAACTAAGACATGATATAAATCTAAAAAAACACAAATTTATTTGAAACTAAACACGAGCACTCGATTAAAATACTGACGTTAAGCTAACCACTACAGACAGTGATATTTCTTCGCACTGCCCGTCGAATCGATGGAGGTTAGCTATCTAGGGTTAAATCTTCAAAATATCCCACGAAATGCACTTTTTTTTTCATTATAGATGGCAAACGAGCAAACTTTATTATTTTTATTATTATTATACATAATACATGTCCCAGACTTGTAATACGTATTGAATGACAATGTAAGAGCTTATATTTTACTTTTACATCTAAGTCCTAGACTTGTACTACGTATTGAATGACAATGTATTAAAGTTTTTGATTTTAATGCTTGTTTTATTAACGTCATACATGACTGGGTCTATTGTGTTGTCTTTGAGGCGGTCGAGGTCTCGGAGGCGGAGCCGTTGGTGCTTTTGGCGTTGTCGCTGTTTGTGGTGTCGGTGTTACTATCGTAACCGGTTCTGGAGATGCAGCCGGAGATTGTTGCAGTTGGAGTTGCAGCCGGATTAGGAGCCGCTAGTTTGTTCATTTTTAATATTTTTTCTTCCAATGTTTTTATTGCAGGTAATGCTGTTTGTGCTTTTCTTTTAATTCAGTAATTGTTGTTTGTTCACTTTTTTTATTTCTATCCATTTCTTCAAATCTCGTTTTTTCATAATTTTGTTCTGCTTGTAAAGATCTTACTTCCTTTTCTAAAAATCTTTGATTATTTTCTAAATTTGAATGATCATAACCTCCTTCCGTCAGTGCTCGTCAGGCTCTTGACGCTATCCCTGTATTTTCCGATATTGGTTCCGGTTGGTGTTCTAATGGCGGTTCAATCAGGTCTGTTATAGGTTGATGTCCCAATATTATGCCACTTTGTTTATGATCCGACATTCTGTATCCCATTACTAATGGATTCCGTTGAGGATTTCTCATTGCCGTATATAATATGTTTTATCCGTGTGACATAGCCTCACTTTCAATACCGGTTTCGACCATGTTATTAATCGACATTAATTAATAGCGGTATAATTCCAATGCTAATTGGCGGCGGATTGCGGATTCCAAATCGGGTACCTACATTTAAAAAGTTGCTATACAATTACTGGCGGTGCCCTTGATAATAGTTCTGCCAGCGAAACTGAAGACTTTATGGTGTAAGATGATTTGCAAGGTGATGAAAATTATGAACCATCACCTTAGTATTAATATTAACCATACTTTTCTTGAAAAAGGACAGAATGAGGGTGATTCCATACATGCCACAATTGAGAAAGCTTCAAAATATAATAATATTTATACACCATGTGAGTGGAGGTTATTAATAAGATGGGCTAAAGTGAAAGTAGCTCCTTATAATATAGTAGATGTTCTCAAAATATGATTTTTGATTTCAAAAAGATGCAAGCTAGTGTTTGTTTTAATTGGACAAAAAATTCAGAAAGACAAAAAGTACCTTGGTCTAAAATCAAACAATTCGTGTCAGTAAATATGAAGCAAACATTCTGTTTTACAAACTGGATCTATCTGAAGAAAATACGCGTACTTTTAAAATTAGTTTTTGGCGTGTAAATCGACCAAAATGACTCATTGGCCTTTTTATTATTAATTTTTCAGTATATTACTAAACAGAAAAGTCACGAATATAGTCATATCTACATTAACTATAAAACTAATAATATATAAATAAATCAAACTAGCTAAAAATATGAACATTAGGTGTCATAATAACTGTGCAAATTTTCAATAACATAAGTTGAAGCATGTAAAAATGATATCCGAATGAAACTTTGAGAGCGTCTACTGAAAAGTTATCAATTTTCATATTGGCCGTTATGCATAGGACCCATAACCCAAAACTTTAACAGATATTTATTCTGACTACAAAAATTATTATATTAATGTAAAATAGGGTTACCCTACATTATGGTTCATATTTAAAGAAAAATATTTAATGGAAAATGTAACAATCGTTTTTGCCCCCCAAAAAAGATCAATGTGTGAATGTAACTAAATTTTTGTCGAATTTCGTCATAAATATTCGTTTTATGACTCACTGACATCGGTTTTATCATTTTTGAAATTTTTGTCTGTCATGTCCCGCTATAAGTCAAGAACGGTTGAACAGATCTTTATAAAAATTGGTATATAGTAAGAACGTGTGATTGCGCAAATGATAGACTATATACAGTGCAGGTAAACCTCATGGCAGCTATAACAAAATAAATTAAGAAGCATTATTCAACTGTTTTAATGAAAATTCATAATCAATAAATGTTGTTTAAAGTGCTGTATGTTTCTCCTGGGTCATAGTGATTAGTAAATCCAAAAACAGGAGTAATAAATTAAATTACATTAAATTATAATTGATATTTTTCACAATTACATGTTGTTTTTTTTTATTTATATTTACATGTATTAAGATGCCCAGAAAAAATAAAAGTAACCTAAACGTAGTCACAAGAACTTCTAAACAAAAAAAAAAGTGAGACGGTTGTTAGAGGATTCAGCGAATCGAAAGAAGAGGTTAAAAAATAATAGAAAACGTGCTAAAATTTTACGAAAAAATAAAACTGATGAGCATAGAGAATGTCGCCAAAACTATTATCGTTTTATGCAAGCCGTTCTTAGAAGTAATGATAAAATCGCTCGAAGAACATCATGAACGATTAAGTAATGATCGTGAGCGTCATTCCAAATTACGAATGAATGAAACTATTGAACAGCGTATGATGAGAGTGAATTAAATTTTACGTTACTTTATACATACATTATATTATATTTTTATTATTGCATTGTAAAACAATATTTTAATTACAGTCAAGTATTAAATTACAAAAAACAATTAATGTAAACTTATATCTGACTAATTTTTTAGTGTGATAAATATTATTAATTTCTTTTGTCATCAAATAATTTTAAATTGTATTGTGTATACAATTATTTAAATTAAAGGGGGATGTACTGTGCCTCCTATAAATACTATGTCACATAATTTTATTATTCAGTGTTGTAATAGATACTCAATTAAACAGACTTGATTCCTGCTGCGTCTAATTATTTCACGCTTACCAAATAAGGTACTATGCCGTAAACACATGATTAATTCACAAAATACATGCTAGATGACTTACCTAGGTAAAAGCATGAAGACAAATGGTAAACTTGGTGCATTAAAACGAGAATGTTTGAACAGAAAAGGGGTTAAAAAATAGAAACGATATCTATCGGATACATTAAAATAAGCTACACAACGTTTTGTCGTCTACGTCCTTTCTGGGCCATAATACAAAATGTGAACGAACGTGACACGTGCCTGTGCATAAAGCACGCGAACATTAATCTGAAACTGTCAGCATTGCACAGGCGAATAATTTTAACTTACAACAGTCACACTGCACTGCTTGGAAAGACTTGTTGTAATCGCTATGACGAGCTATGTTTGTCACGAGCCTGCCAACGCTGTATTCACAAGAATCTTCACTACAGGGAGTTTGATGACAGCAAGCTTATTGAATTTAAAAAAATCTATATCTGAGAAACAAACTTACAACCCCAAGACCAAGAATGCTCGAACAGTTACCAAATACCTAATGAAAACGTTCACGGTTCGCCTTCGAGAACTAATAAAAGAGCTGCACGAGGATTTAGAAGCCTATTATCAACACGAGAGAAACATTATCCATCAATACAATGCTATCAAGAAATACAAACAAAACCTTACCGACAAAGACGCTATCATACATATGGATCCATATCATACATATGGTTTCGATAAGAGGTTTTAAATGTAAAGAAGTTTACCTGGAACTATTCAGAGTGGCCATGGCAAAAGGGCCCCTAGTGGCATTGGAGCAACCTGCAAGAGAACCGCTGATGCCGTCATCGCTACAGAAGGTGATATTGATAGCTTGGAATCATTTGTACAGGCTATTTAACGAAGATGTTCCGCAATGACCTTGCTCACAATCGACGATAAACCCATCCAAATCAAATCAAATAAAGGCTGAAATATTAAGAAGTCCTCTGGAATCAACTCCAAAAGCCGCTAAACTCATAATGTAAAGTTTAAGTTGCTCTTGTGATAACGAGTGCCGGCATTTCAATTTAGGGAGTGTTAGAGTACAAGAACAAGATAAAACTTAACATACCTGATATTTAAACAGACTCTGGACGTGAAAACATAGACAACTCACAGGATTCCACAATTAAGCCCGGCGACGACGCTGCACTGGTAGGACCTAGTTCAATCAACCAACAGAATTACACCATCAGTGATTACGTCTTGGTTAAATTTCTAGTAAGAAACACCGAATATTATTATGCTGCAGTAATCAATAAGATAGACACAGAAGAAGACGAACTAACAGTTACCTTCTTAAAAAATTGTGATGACAAAAGACTAGATATTCAGAGTCAATAAAAAATATTTTTCTGATGTGTCCTTTGACCAAATATTAAAGAAGTTGCCAAACCTAGATATTGCCCTAAAAGGGAAACAAATATATATTTTGTTTTTGAGAAATAAGCCTGCATTGATAAGTAAACAAGGCTAATTCTTAGTAACTAAGCTTAATTTTGATTATAATTATTTTAATTTGCTACTTAGAAAGTTAAGGTCGCAATTTCTTCCTGATAAATTTAAGTATTTAAATTCTGTATGTAATACAGTATTCAATAGAGAAGTAAATTAATTGGATTACATTTAATACCTAATTAATATTGTGTTTTTCTCCATATAAACATTGACATAAAATGTTCTCTGGGTGGAAAAAACAGTCCTCTGTGTGGCAAAACAGTCCTCTGCTGCAATTTTTTTTACAAAATTGTCTATAATTCGAAAAATAAAGAAAAATTACAATGGTTTCTTGTTAATATTCATTTATATTTTAACTATCTATCGACCTAACATATTATATTTAAATTTTATAGAAAAATAGGGTTCGGACAATTGTCAATAGACAAGTTTCCAGATAGTTGAGAAAGGCCCATATATTTCAGAATTTTAAAGATTAGTTTTGTAGTTCCTTAATATATATAAGCTTGTTTTGTTTAGGTACTAATAAATTTACTACTACTACTATTAAATTTTTATAAATTTTATTTCATTTGTCCATAGTAATGTTTTTGTTCAATAGGTAATAATACTGTACATGCTTATATTTTTTCAAATAGAGATTATTGTTATCTATATATTGTACATTGCAAAGATTAAGATATATTAAGATAAATATGACTAATAACTAAAAACTAACCTTAACTAAAATTAGTTGTTGATAACTTGAACAAATATGCTCTTGAATTCACTTACTTAAAACTATTCATGTTACCTTGATGTTTATGGGTAGCGATTATTAATATATTAATAGTAGCCTCAGATATCATCTTCAATATTTCAAATATTGAGCTTGAGCTTTTTTCTTTTAAATAATCAAAACTCTTCGTTTCTTAATTCACTTGTTGCGGACTCGTATTGTAAAACTTATAGGTTAGGGACAACGCGACTTGACGTAGACAAAAAGTTTATGCCTAAGAACTTGGCAAGTAAGCACTTACTAACAGTAACATGATCATGATTGATGTTCTTAGAATTGTTATGTTGGTCTCATAAATATAATGTATTTCTATATTTTTTGTTGTGACAGTAACAAATAAAAGGATCCGATCCGGCACTCGAATGACATTGAATTAAATTATTGAACAGGTGCGTTCATCAGCATTCAGCGTATAAGTTGCAGGCTGGCAGTAGCAGTAGGACCAACATCAAACATATTTAATACCACTGCACTGAGTATTATAGATCTCATAAATTGACAGGGAAGATACATTTTTATATTTTGTTTTATTTTAACCGTTCTTCATTGTGCGACGAATATTTTTTATTGTTTTTAGTTTTTTTTTTTATAAATAATAAAAAATATTTAACCCTTATGTTGGCACCAATTTAATATTTTTCATAATTTAATTTTTGAAAAACCTAGTTCTTCTTGACGATTTAAAAAGTGATAATTGGTGAATATTAATTTTAATCTACAATAATTAAATATTTAATCATTTTTTTAAATATGAATTTTAATTTGAGACAAACAATCTATCATCAAAATCGCGATAGCTAGTAAGTAACAATAATGTGTTATCTATGCGGTAAAACAATTATTATTATATTAGTATTCTGATTACTATAAAAAAAATTATAAATTATTTTTCCTATTCCAAAGAATATCAAAATATTTACAATTTTACGATATATTAGGACGATCACCTCACTGTTTGTTTGTCGCAATGAATATACATATGTGTACGCGCGAGAGAAAAGTGGACTGTATTTTTGGTATAAAAGGGGTTGTTACCTCAAAACTCTGGGCTCGGTGAAGACACGTTCTTCTTGGAAGCGCTCCCTTGGTCTTCATACACTCGAAGAACACAGCCAAAGGGATGGGTGATATTATAGGAGAAGGATAAGTCCGTTACACAAGCTAATTTTTAAAAGCGCGGCGCACTCACATAACACACGTTACCGCGGCTCACACCAGAAGGGAAAAGAAAAAGGAAGTACGTCATACATCAAATCATTCCATAGACAAAACATAGACGTTTCAACGTACGCATACACCTAAATACGCTACATACCGCCCGCCTTAGAGTCACTCACTCTAATATAAACACTCGGACGGCATCTACACTACACTATAACTAAACTATACTATTATTGACTAAAATACAAAAATATATTATTCACTGTCCGGGAGCGGACACACTTTAACAACTGCACGCTTGCAAACACCTTGTGCAGTGCGCACAGAAACCACTCGAACCACACCATCCTTGCCGAGATGCGTATTCTCAATAACACCGAGACGCCATTGCAAGGGTGGTAAATTGTCCTCTTTGAGGACCACTAATGAGCCTATCTTAACATTGTTCCGTGACTCTGTCCACTTGGACCTTTGTTGTAACGTATGGAGATACTCTTGACTCCATCGTTGCCAATAATGCTGCACGATATTACTTAGAAGTTGCCATCGAGTCCAACGATTTAATTTTTCATTTGTTACGTTTGGTTCAGGTATAGCTACAAGCGGTTGACCTATTAAAAAATGACCAGGTGTTAGCGCTTGTGGGTCACTAGGGTCAGAACTTAACGGACAAATTGGACGAGAGTTCAACACGGCCTCTATTTGACATACGATAGTATAGAATTCCTCATATGTAAGCGTCTGCTGACCTATCACGCGCTTCAGGTGATGTTTGAAACTACGTACTTGTATCTCCCACATACCACCCATATGTGGTGAATATGGTGGATTAAAATGAAAATTAATATTTTGTTTAGTCATTCCTTCGAAACTTTGTCTTTAAAATCACTAGAATTATGCAAGACACAAAATTCACACAACATTTTACTCGCTTTCACAAAGTTTCGACCACAATCACAGTACACATCCGTACACACACCTCGACGGCTACAAAATCGTTTTAAAGCAGCAATAAAGGCTGTTAATTCTGACACTAACTCTAAGTGGATTGCACGAGTCACCATACACACAAACAAACACACATAGGCCTTATAAAGTTTGGCATTTCTATGAGTTCCTAGTTTAATCATAAAAGGCCCACAATAATTAACACCAACACGTAAAAAGGCACGACACCTATCCACTCGAAAAGAAGGCAAATCGCCCATAAGCGGTTGCACAGCTTTTGGCTTATTCCTAAAACAAATAATACACTGAAATACTCTTTGTCGAACAATACTACGAGCTGACAGTATCCAATACTTCTGTTGCAATAAATATTGTAATGTTTGTACACCAACATGTAAATAGATTTTATGGTATTAATCAATAATTAATTTTGTAAGATGATTTCTTTTAGGTAAGATAATTTGATTTTTTATATCATTATTCAACGAAGAATTAGACAACCGCCTATCTATAAAGGGTTTTAGCCTTTGTATATTAGTTGCACACGGTCTATTTTTTGATAAACAATTAAACACATCGCTAAACTCATTTCTTTGAACTAACAATTAAACACATCGCTAAACTCATTTCTTTGAACTAACTTAATCAAATTCAATAACGCTAAATTGTACTCCGACCCAGTAATATAATTACACTTAGTTTTTTCAACATTTAAACAATTAACTTTAAACCGATAACACCACGCCGTAACACAAACTAGCTTAGAAAGATCTGAGTACTTATGTAGCAAATCAAAATCAATGTCATTCACACAAACAAAAGCTTTAATAACACGCCTTTCACGATTTATAATATTAACTTCACTATCTCCTATGTCATTAGTCATAGACACAGGCCACTGATCCCGTGACAAACGTAACCAAGGAGGCCCTTGCCACCAAAGGTTGTATGAAAGTAACTCTGATGGTAAAATTCCTCGTGAAGCACCGTCCACGGGGTTATGAACCGAAGCAATATGAAACCAATTTTCAGGACTAACATTACACTGACACTCACTGGCTCAATTAGCCACAAAAGTTTTATATTGATGAGATGAACTCTTTATCCAGGACAAAGCGATAGTAGAATCAGTCCACGCAAAAGCTCTATCGATCTTTATTATATCTTCGAACACGTTCATAACATATTTAATCAAACGAGATAGAATTACTGCAGCACACAACTCCAACCGTGGTATACTAATCATTTTAAGAGGTGCAACACGAGATTTCGACATAAGTAAATACGTCTCACTGCGTCCATTAGCAGCAGTAACCCGAAAGTAGACAACAGCAGCGTAACTACGCTCAGAACTATCTGAGAACCCATGAAGCTCAATCGAAGCTGCAGTCGTCGATACAAATCGATTTATTCTCACACTCGACAAGAAAGAAAACTCCTTAGTATATTGTAACCACACTTTTTTAAGATCATCTGGTAAAGGTTCATCCCACGATAAACCACGCACCCACAATTGTTGCATCACACACTTAGCAAACAATGTGACTGGGCTTAACCACCCTAAGGGATCGTAACACTTAGCAATTTGAGATAACACTGCTCGTTTGGTACACTCACACGAATCAAGTCTAACATTATAGTGGAACACATCACTTTGTGGATTCCATTGCACACCCAACACCTTGATGACACTTTCATCTTCTGCTGCAATAAAATTCACACTAAGTTCCTTATCACATTCAGGAATATTAATCAACACAGAAGGATTGTTACTTGCCCACTTGCGAAGTTCAAAACACCCACGAGAGCATAAAGCTATGAGTTCATCCTTTAATTTTAGTGCAGACTTCAAATCTGCTGCTCCCCTCACGTTGCCATCGACAAAGATATCGTTAACAAGAACCTTAGCAGCATTTGGATAATTGTGCCCTTCATCAGAGTCCAGCTGTTGCAAAGTCCGTATTGCGAGCTACGGAGAAGAAGAGAGGCCATACGTGACCGTTCGAAGTCTATATTTACGAACCGAATCAAATGATGAATCTCGCCACAAAATTCGCTGATAGTCCCTATCATCTTCGCTTACTAATATTCCTCGAAACATTTGTTTTATGTCCGCTACAAAAACTATCTCATGTAACCTAAACCTCAAAAGAATAGTTTCAATATCCTTCTGAAGCTTAGGCCCCACCAACAAACATTCATTAAGCGACACACCATTACCCGACTTCGCAGAACCATCGAAGACAACACGTAGTTTAGTCGTTGAACTAGACTCTTTTATAACACAATGATGTGGAATGTAGTTAGGCCTATAACGAACATCCAAATTATTTTTAACCAATTCCATGTGACCCGAATCCAAATAATCCTTCATAAAATCACTATACGCCCTTTTCAATAATTTATTTTTGTTTAACCTTTCTTCCAAAGCTAATAAACGCCGCAAAGCGATATCCCGCGAATTACCTAAGTCCGGTCGATCAGCTTTAAAAGGCAATCTAATTCTATATCTCCCATTCTTTTCACGAGAATGAGTTGAAACAAAATGATCTTCACAGCGCCTCTCCTCCAGGCTTAAAAAAGAACCAACAACTGGTTCGGATTCAATTTCCCAGAACCTTTTCAAAATTGAATCGAGGTTTTCATCAGTTATAAAATTAGTCATAGATACCTTCTGCAGGTTCTTTAGATTTTTATTTCTCACCTCTCCCATAACCAACCAACACCCCCACACGCACATACGACACGACCGTCTCTTATGATAGAGGGAAACAAACTGGTGCAATACTTGGACCGCAGAAGCTGAGCGATGAAGCAAAATACAATTTGGTTGTTGCTAAATTAGGCAAGGAGGTGATTCAACAAGTAAGTGACTTTTATTAAAGCCGCCCGAGACTAAGATATTTGAAGCTCTAAAATCACGCAATCAATCTTATTGCAAGTATATGAAGAATCTGAAATTCGGCAATTTCAAAAATTACTCAGCGAGATGGAATTGGGAGATCAAAAATCGTCTCAATTACTTCGAAAAATAAAGGATTTGGCGAGAGATAAAATTCCAGACGAAACCCTATCTATTATGTGGCAAGGACACCTTCCTGCCTCAGTGCGAGATGTCTTAGCGGCTACAGATGTAAAGAATGTAGAAAATCTGGCCGCTATCGCTGACAAGATAATAGAGACGTCAAGGCCACAAGAAATTTCGGAAATAAGGGCTATAATAATACTTCAAGTTCTAATGACACAGCTTTAATTTTGGCCGAAATAGCTAAATTAAATCTGCGGATAAATTATTTAGAAACACAAAAACCTACATTTAGAAATCGCATACACAACTTTCGGCGCGCACGCTCTCGGTCTACATCGCGACGGCGTAATATGAGCCGGCGCACGCCCGATAGTGCGGATTGGCTTTGTTCGTATCATTATCGCTACCGGAAAAGAGCAACGAAATGTATGGAGCCGTGTGCTTGGAAAAAGATCAATCAGGAAAACTAAATATGGTGCAATCGGAGACGGAGACTGGCACCATTTTGACTTCTAAACGCCTATGTGTTATGGACAAAAACAGTGGTTACAATTTTTTAGTGGACACTGGTGCGAATATTTCAGTTATTCCAGCGACTAAGAGACCTTATTAACATTAGATTAAGAGACCGTAGTAACAGTTGTAGTGAGTACAGATTGTACGCAGCTAATGGGACCGAAATAAAAACATGTGGTGTAAAAACTCTTATTTTAGATTTAAATTTACGGCGACCCTACCGTTGGACTTTCGTTATAGCAGAAGTAAATCAACCAATTTTAGGCGCAGACTTTTTAAGCCACCATAAATTAGTAGTAGACGTATTCAGGAAGAAACCAATAGACGAAATGACGAATTTATCTGTGTTAGCGTCAGTAAGATTAGATGGTCAAGGATCGATAACAACAATAAACTCTAACCATCCGTATAGTGACTTATTAGCATTATATCCCGATATTACTAAGCCAATGTGTTTCAAAGATACTCCACGCCACTCTGTACTCCATTATATAGAAACAAACGGGCCGCCTGTGTTCGCGCGCCCGCTTCTTTTACCACCGGATAAATTTGAAAAGGTAAAGGCTGAATTCCAAAGGATGCAAGACATGGGCATATGTAGACCAAGCAAGAGTAACTGGTCTTCTCCACTTCATGTAGTAGTCAAGAAAAATGGAGAATTACGACCGTGCGGAGACTATCGGCGTTTAAACTTTATTACTAAGCCGGACAGATATCCGATTCCTCATATACAGCATTGTGCATACTTATTAGCTAATAAAAACATATATACGAGATTAGACTTGCAAAGAGCTTATCATAATATCGGTATAGCGGAGCAGGATAGAAAAAACTGCTATAACAACGCCATTTGGTTTATACGAGTTTTCACGAATGACGTTTGGCCTTAGAATTGCAGCTCAAACGTTTCAAAGATTTTTAAACAATGAAGTTTTTCAAAATCTCAATTTTTTATTCTCATACATTGATGACGTCATCATAGCGTCATCTTCAGAAGTCGAACATCAAGAACATTTAAAAATCGTATTTGAGAGGTTAAATAAATTCGGCTTAACGATAAATTTAGCGAAATGCGAGTTTGGGAAAACCGAACTGGACTTCTTAGGGTTTCACATTTCTGAAAAAGGACTAAGCCCCTTAGAAGATCGTGTTAAGGCATTAAGTGAGTTTCCAAGGCCACAAACAGTTGATGAGTTAAGACGTTTTTTAGGGATAATAAATTTTTATAGACGTCTTCTCCCAGGTGCGGCAGGTGTTCAAGCAAAATTAAACATGTATTTGAGGAATAGCAAAAAGAAAGACAAAAGCTTGATACCTTGGACTCAAGAGACGATAGAAGCCTTTGAACAGTGTAGACAGAGCCTAAAAAGTGCAGTCACACTATCATTTCCTATCACGGGTGCTCCTATCTCTATCATGACAGACTGTTCTAACGCGTGTGCTGGAGCAGTACTTCAACAAAAAGAAGGTACCTCATGGAAACCTTTAGGTTTTTTTTCAAGTAAGCTTAGTGAGGCTCAACAGCGCTATAGTACATTCGACAGAGAATTATTAGCTATATATATGGCAATAAAGTATTTCCGATACTTAATTGAGGGACGACCTGTAACAGTTTACACGGATCATAAACCTTTAGTGCAAGCATTTTCGAAGAATTCTTTTGGAAATAACGATACCCCTAGGAGATTGAGACACTTAGACTACGTGATGCAATTTTGTACAAGAATTGACCATATTAGTGGTTCAGAGAATACTGTGGCAGATGCTTTATCTCGAATCGCTACCATTGATTTTTCATCCACAATTAATTATGAAGACCTAGCTAAGGCACAGGGTAAGGATGCAGAGCTACTAGAACTATTAAAGTCTAAAACTCTAAATATTAAAAAGGTGAAAATTCCTAACTGTAATGCATATATTTATTGTGAAACATCGCATGGAAAAGTTCGTCCTTATATGCCGTTGGAATTCCGCGCATCGGCTTACAACGCGATTCATGGAATTAGTCATCCCGGCATACGAACAACGAGAAATATGATGCGAGAGAGATACTTCTGGAAATCGATGAACAAACATATTGCATCATGGACTAGATCATGTTTGGAATGCTAAAGGTCCAAAGTTCAAAGACACAATATTTCACCATTTAAGTCGTTTTAAAAAAGTGATAGATTTGAACATATTCACATAGACATCGTGGGTCCTCTTAAATATTGCAATGGATATCGATATATATTAACAATGTTGGACAGAAGCACTGGTTGGCCTGAAGCGTATCCTTTAAAGGACATAACAGCAGAAAGTGTAGCCGAAGTCGTTTATTATGGCTGGATTACTAGATTCGGTTGTCCATTGAGAGTAACGACAGATCAAGGACGTCAATTTGAGTCGAACTTATTTAACCAACTAGCCAGAAGAATGGGAATAACAAGAATAAGAACTACAGCATACCATCCATAGGCAAACGGTGCAGTTGAAAGGTGGCATCGTTCTCTTAAAACTTCTCTTATATGCAGAGGTAACACAGATAATTGGGTTAAAGAGCTACCTAGCGTATTACGAGGATTAAGAGCAAGTTACAGGGATGATACTCAGATAAGTGCAGCTGAGTTGGTGTATGGTGAATCTTTAAGACTTCCTGGTGATTTTTTTGAGCTGAAAAAGCCAGAAATCTCAAGTGAAGAAACATTTTTACAAGCGTTAAGGCAGAAAATAAGGCATATAGCAGCAATACCAAGGCGCCAATTACGTCAAAACAAAATTTTTGTACACCCGGAACTTGAAAAATGTTCACATGTATTTGTTCGTTGCGACCGAGTGTCAAGGCCGCTTACTCCTCCGTATTCTGGTCCATACAAAATTTTAAGTCGAACAAATAAATATTTTAAAATTCAAGAGGGAGATACGCAGAAAATTATTAGTATAGATAGACTCAAGCCCGCGTTCACGTTACACTCTGATGACATAGCAATATCGCCCAGTATAGAGCCATGTAACATTAACAAGGAGCCCATGGTAACGAGATCAGGACGCATCAGCAAACCTACAGTAAGATTCACTCCCTAGTCGACTGTCATCGTATCGACTGTTTTAGCTGTATCTCTATATTTTAATAATTTTATTTTTCGAAAATAATTAAATATGGGTAAATCAGTAAGTAAAGAAGAAAAAGAAGAAATCGTTATTGTCGTCGTATACGACTCTCGCAATTCTGACCCTGGTATTGTGTGTTATTTTCTATATTGTATGGAAACGTGGCAAAATGCAATTCACAAACTTTATGAGAAGGACACTACTGGATACTTTTGTTGTCGTCAGGGGGCAACCAGAGAACCCTATCCCCCAGAAGAACCCGGGATGCCAGCAAGTGATTGTGTAGTGAAGTGTAATAAATTTAGAATGTGTTAAATATAAGTTTAAGTCACATACATATTTTTAATATAGCAGTATATTGTGTACTCAATCATAATCGTATTTTTTAATTGTATGATATTAGTTAATGAGTATGTTCGTAATATTATATATTTTTTTTTTTTGTAATTGTTCAAAATATTAAATTGTACTATATTTTTTTTTGTGTGTGACTAGGTGCAAAATTTATGTTTAATTATTTTAAGAATTTTGAACATAATGTAACAATGCTTTCTACTTATAACAATTTTTTATACATTTTCCTTTTTTTTATGTTTTTTAATGTAATAACAATATTTTTTGAAGGGTTACTGTGCCGTGTGCACATAGGTATTTAATTTTGTAACACTATATTTTTGTAATAAGATAGTCGTGCTCGATGTTGTAACTTCTTTGTACAGCCAATCATACTGTAGAAAGCGCAATAAAGAGATGTAAAAATTGGATTCGTGGTTTGTTCTGCACCTCTTATAATATTTAATTAAATTATAAAAAATACCTACAGTAAAGGTATAATCTATTATACGGAGACAAATGTAAAAACTTAGGACATTTATACAACTCATGATTAGAATAACACATTACACACTCATTATTATTTTTAAATCCGGTTGTAAAAGAAGAAACATACTTATTCCCGCTAGCACTCTTAACACTCAACACCCTACGCATCGAACCTTGACTCGACGCTTCACAAGCACGTATTTGCTTATCTAAAAAAATCTAGAAGTTGAACATATGTCAGATATTCGCGATCATTTTCTAAGGACAATTCAAAGCGACGTCTCGACTCACTATCTAATTTTTTTAATACTAAGTGAAGCAACAAAAAACTCCATTCACCGGTAGGAAAACCTAAAGCCTTCAATGCACTTAAATTTTCTACCAAATTATTTCTTAAACGTTTCATACCTTCGACGTCTATGTCACTACGCAACGAAGTTAAATTCAACAATTCATCCATATATTTATTTGCGATACGACGTTTATCGGAGTATCTTTCTACAAGGGAATTCCAGGCTACAGAAAAATTATCGGATGTTAATGATAAACATTTAATTAAATTATATGCTTCACCTTTTAAACTTCCACGTAAATATTGAAACTTTTGTATGTCCGATAAACTATTATTACCGATTATGGTTGAATTAATGAAATCAAAATAACTACACCATTCTGAATTCTCACCGGAAAACGTTAACAACCGCAGCTTAGGTAACCTAACACTTGTACTCGGAGCACTACACTTTCCACAATCAGATTTACGCTCAGAATTACTATCACTATCACTACGCTCAATAATTGACTTACGCTTTAAGAATTTATTATATTTCGCACGAATATCGATCACTTTGTCCATAAAATTATCACGGATTTCCTCCTGTTCGGATTCTACAAATAATTTTTGAGATATTAAACTTGATTCGATTTTAGTCTGTGTTTCTTCAAACTGAGAACGAAGTAAGTCTAAATCACCATAACTCGCGTCGAACTCATCAACTAAATCCGAACTTTCGTAATGCAACATACGGTCTAATTGTTTAACGAAAAATTTTCTATGAAATAATAATTGATTTGAATCCATATTTAACACAATACAATTATTATTTTACAAAACACGAGACTAGCTAAGGAATAAGATTTATATTAAATTCAAACTAAAAAGTTGTCTTAAGTAAACAAACACAATTATTATGACACTAAATATAATACTAAACTTTTTAACTCGACTGCGTTATAACACGACGCGTCCGGTCTATATTGTGCGGTTGCGCATCGACCGACAATATAACAAAATATGAAGGTACTTCGAAAAATAATCGACTTAATTATTTTTATGTAAAATTACTACACTTTTCTACAATGCAAATAATACGCAATTAATATAAATTACGTAATGTTGTAAAGCGAAATATAAATTAACACTATTTTAAATTACACATTAGCTCCTAACGAAAGTATTATCCGTTTCTCCATGGAATGATTTTGAAGTATTAACACGCGATTTAAAACACACAAAATCGCCGATTTACACTATAATTTCAAACTCAAATTTGGCTACGAAGGACCAAAATGTACGCGAGAGAAAAGTGGACTGTATTTTTGGTATAAAAGGGGTTGTTACCTCAAAACTCTGGGCTCGGTGAAGTCACGTTCTTCCTGGGAGCGCTCTGTTATATCGGCCCTCTTCATTCAGTTTTTAAAAAAAAGAAATGAAATAGAATTAAACATTTATTTAATTTTTATTGGATATAGAATTAAAATAAGATATAGAATTAAAATAAGAAATAGAATGATCTTTAGGCAGCCGTCACGGATGTAAGTTGAAAGAGGACTGATCTGATGCTGAGCCCTACTACTGTCTCTCGTGCCTATACTGCTGACATTGCAGCTCTAACCCAGTGGCTCAGCGTTACCACTTACTAAGTAGGGGTATAACACCTCCCCCCTTAGAGATTAAACTTCTAGGTTTTCTAAAGAAGTTTAAGGGAAACTAAGATGTAGAAGAATGTAATAGATATAAAGATTTAATTTCCAGATTAGTGACAGATCTTAGACTTTACATCGTAATTTAGCAGGAGGAATTTCCTCAATTGCTGTGTATGTCTGTTGGTTTTCCTCAGAACATTGAATTTCTATAGAAGTAGTATTACAGCGAATTGGATTTATAAATTTTAGTATAAAACTTAAACATAATAAAACTAATCATAATTAAAATTAGGAAAACAACAAGAATAGAATAATGTGCCCCGTATTTTATTATATGAGGTTGGTTTATAATGTTGTTAAGATTGTTTATATGCAATTTAATAATATCATTATAATTAAAATTCATATTTTCTTGATCAAGACTTTGTAACTTAATAGGAGGCGCATTACTAACAGTTTCTTTAAATTTACTTAAATTACAACATAAATCATCAATAAGATTAAAATTAGTGAAACTAGATAAAGGTGAACTTATATTAAATACATTGTTATTGGTATAAAGTTTAGTATTCTTACAATAGGCTTTACAATGATTAGGAAGTTTTACTATTCCAGTACCAACTATTTTTATTTCTGCTAATTGAGATTTAGCGCAGTCTATTGATAATTTCGTTGGTATAGATTGTACAAAAATCCATCGATTGTTATTAAGAGTCTTCCAAATATCAAGATTACCGTATAGAAATTCCGTTTTACACTCTTTTGGAAGTTGTGTCAAAACTTTGGATAATAGTTCACTTTCACAGGATGGATTGGCACTTGACGAGAAAACATTCATTATACTGCATATATAGTTCTGAACACTGACTGTTTTACAAATTTCTAGAGATTGGAAACTGCTGTAATATAGTTTGTCTTTAGTAACAGCGGTGTACTTGTAATCCGGTATGGTCATGCTGAATGAGTCTGGCTTTTTTAAATTATGAGGAATCGGTAAAGGAATATTATGATACAAATAAAATTCTTGAGAGGAAACAAGTGGTATTTGTAGAACAAAAATTATTTTATGATTTAGATAATAACAAACTAACTTAGATATACTTAAAATAGTGTAAATCGAACTTATGTCTAAATTTACTGCTAATTCATGCCCATTCGGCAAGTGTCTGTAGCTATCGATAAGTTCTTGATACAAATGTTTAGGTGTTATTATAGAAGGGTGAAGTAAATTTGTATTGCAAAAGAGAATAGAATTAGTAATGTCTTCTATCTGAAAGGATAAATTAAGCAGTGAAGTTTCTAAATTATTTAAGATGGAGTTTATTTGAGAAATCATTATTAATTTATTGGATGTAACAGAGACATTTTTTATTTGAATAGATAACTTTTCAATAGCTTCAGTTAAACTATCTTCATTAAATTTTAATTTATGAAGGGAGTTATTATAAGAAGAAATGGTCGATGTTGTAACCAATATATTTTCTTTAATTAATGAAGCTAGTTGTTTATAATTATTTTGTACAGTATTAATAGCATTATCATATTTAATTGCATCATCCTCATCTAAAGTACCAAAAATTTGTTTGAAAACCGTGCCAACACCGCCAATCCATGCTCCTCGCCTATTTCGATTATCAAGTAAATGAGAAATGGATGAATATTGTTTGTCAAGATCTTGATATCGTGCTGTCAAAGGTTCAAGCATATTATGACATTCTGAATTATCTATTGCATCTGTTTGCTTACAAAGATATCTGACGGTACCTAAAGCTGAATTAATATTTTCGATATGGGATTTCATATGCGAGATACTTATTGGCATTAGAACGTTAAAATGACCGTTAATAATTTTTAATTTGCCCATGAAATCAAAATAGATACCGGAGCTTGATGAGATTGATTGAACTAGGCTAGGATTTTGAGTTGCGGAGATCTCGAAACAGTTTGAAATGATGTAACTGTAATGGAATAAAGCATAGATAATAGAATTAAGTAATAATAATAAACCTTACCAGTAGAACTAAAGTAGAATTCAAATAATGATAAGCTTTCTTCTAGGATCAATATTGGGGTTCTTTATTTTATAGAAGTAATATGATGTTATAAGTTCGAGTAACTACTAGATGTTTCTGCTAATTTGACTTCATCGAAATGGTGCTTTACGTGGCGTCGATTTATTAATAGGGAAAGAGTGTTGTTGCCGTGTACCTTTATCACTTTATATGGGCCTTTCCATAAAGGTGAGAGGGCTTTACGAAGACGAAGATGGTTTTTTAAGTAAACTAAATCACCAACTTTATAATGTTTCTTTGCAGATTTATGATCGTAGTGAGTTTTAGAAGCTTCTTTCGATTTATTAATGTATTCAAGGGCTTTATTTCGGGAAAATTTAAGCCTATGCTGAAGCATCTTCACATAGTCAGGGTAAGTAACGTAAAGGTCTTCATTATAAATAGAATCAGGGATATATGCCTTATGACCAAATAAAAGTTCATAGGGTGTATAGTGTGTTGTACAGTGTACAGCAGTATTGTAAGCTAACATGGCTGTAAAGACATAACGAGGCCAGTTATCTTGATTTTCGTTAACATACGACTTTAAGTATTCTTTAAGAGTAGAATGACTTCTTTCCAAAGCTCCTTGTGTTTGAGGATGGTAAGGAGTTGACCATAATTGTTTAATTTTTAAAAATGTGCAAGTCTTCTGAAAGAGTTCAGCGGTAAAATTTGTACCTTGATCAGTCAAAATCATTTTTGGTATACCAAACATTGCTATAAAATGGAGAAGACAATCAGATGTCTCTTCAGCAGAAACGCTACGCAAAGGGTAAGCTGCGGAGAATATAATATCAGAATTCGTTTTTATTTCGTGTTCTATTGCGGTAGTACAAGTTAATATTTCACCAGATAGATAAAATATATCGGAATATTCTGAGCATAGGTCATAGAGTGCGTTAATTTCCTCGTCGTTGAGGTGAGATACCCTAAGCTGATCTAAAACCGATTGAGTTCGCGTATATGCATTAGTGACTTTAGCAGAACTAGTAGAAGTAACATGGTAAGAAGGGAAATGAGGAAGTGATTTAGGTTTAGCGGTGATTAAAAGATCAAGATTAGAATTAAGTGTAACTGATGAATCAGAGATATTGATAATTGATACATTCACTCTTTTATTATATTTTACTCTAGCGATGCAGTTCGCAACTAATAAAGTCTCGGACACTTTCTGATCTAAAATAAAACCTTCTCCAATTTCAGGATTCTTTACGGAACATTCAATTACCATCTCTGTTCTAGGAGGAATAATATAAATTGGTTCACGAAACAGAAGTTTAATATCTATATTATTAATTTTTAGTATATCTTTGTTGTAGTCTATTGTACAACCGAAGCTGTTTAACATGTCGGAACCAATTATTCCATCGTAAGGTAAATTAATTTCTTTAATTACGTGAAATTTATGTGTTACGTATTTATTTGGTGATTTTGAAATATGTAATTTGAGATTAAAGTATCCTATGGTTTGGGTACACTCCTCTGCGGGGTCTATTCCTTTTAGATTTATAACATCGCATGTCAGTTTTGGAAGGTTTTGAATGCTACTATCTTTAACTAAGCTTATCGACGATCCAGAGTCTATTAACAGAGATAAAGGAATTTTAGATATGGAGGTAAGGATTTGGATATGTGGTAGTAAAATTTTTGTAGGATCAGAAGTAATTTCAAAAATCTCGAAATTTGATCGCTTGCGTTCCGTAGTAGTGTCGGGTTGATTAAGTTCGCTAGGTTTGGTAGATTCAAGGGATTCAGAGGATTCAAGAAATTCAAATGATTTACGAGATGCAGAGGATATACGAGATTCAGGGGATTTAATAGGTTCAGCGGTTTTATCAGATTCAGCGGGTTCAATAGATTCAGTGGTTTTACTAGATTCGGCGGGTTTAATAGATTCAGTGGTTTTACTAGATTCAGCGGCTTTAATAGATTCAGAGGTTTTACGAGATTCAGCGAGTTTAATAGATTCAGCGGTTTTATTAGATTCAGCGGGTTTAATAGATTCAGAGGTTTTACGAGATTCAGCGATTTTAATAGATTCAGCGGTTTTATTAGATTCAGCGGTTTTATTAGATTCAGCGGTTTTATTAGATTCAGCGGGTTTAACAATTTCAGTGGATATAGAAAATACAGAGGGTCTGGTATGATTTGCTAAACTATTGGTGTCGGTTTGCTCTATATGGCGTCTCACACGACACCGACGCGAGACATTTAATAGTTTTTTGAATAGTTATTTATATTGTCAATTTCATCGTGGCTTTCGTCTGAGACCTCATGGGTGAAGTTGACTCGATGTTATGGCTTAGACATTGAAGCTTGATTGTATAATCTATTATTATATTCTCGTTTTTTACAGTTATCAATAGAATGTCCGATATTCTTGCAGTATCTGCAAATCAGTTGGTTTTTAATAGGAATGGGCAAATCCCGTTTCATAAAATTCGGTGGATTCTGGGGATACTGCTTGTTATATTGGGGACTTTGGAAGGTTTGTCTGGGGCCAAAGCTATTACGAATCGGTCTGTTTATTGGTCGTGGAGCTGATTTATATAAGGTTTGTTGAATTCGCTCTTCCGATATAGCGATATTCGTTGCCGTCGTTTAATGTTCTAGGTACCCTACATCTGGTTATATTTGAAATTTTAGGATGGAGGCCCATTAAGAAGTGATGAAGGGCCAATTCTTCCATGGCCGCAGTTCGGCCTGCTAATTCCTTGGCCTTGGAGGTAGTAAGGGAAATTTCGGTTAAAAGTTGCGAAAGACATGTTTCTATCCTAAGGGAAAATTGAGATACTGTTTCGTTTATGCCTTGTTTGCAATCTTGAAGCTCCATTAATAAGTGAGAGGAATGTTTTCTCTCGCTGAACTGGTTTTTTAGAAAATCTTTTAATTGATCCCATGATATGAACTCCTTTATCGAGCAAGCAAGTTCAGCTTTCCCGCTGAGTTGGCATAAAATATACTTGAAAACTATAGGCTTCTGTACGTCAGTCGCGAGATCGTATGCATTATTGCAGTTAATTATGAAAGAATTTAGGGTTTCCCTAGATCCGTCATAGGGCTTGATGAATTTAAGTAAAATATTTAAATCTAGTTCAGGCGTTGTGATTGTTTTTTTGCCTTTCTGTTTTTTATTGTCATTGCTTACGGAGTGCAGTGGTCTATCATCTTCAGACTCTGAGGGTAATTCAAGCTGGCTTGGAACCTGAAGAGCCTCACCTCTATTGATTTTTGGCACTTTAGATTCCATTATTTAATAATTGATACCAATCAAGACAAATTACTAAATTAAAATGACAAACAGAAACACTTATTTTATGAATGTTTAAACAAATTACAATTTTATAATTCAATATAGATTTATATTCAATAGATTACTCAGTAATTATTATAGTAATTTGATAAGCCAAACTCACAGAATGTACATCACGGTGGTCTTGATAGAAAACATATCAGGTGTAGAAATGAATTCCTGCTTCAACGATGCGATTATGTTTCTTGCTAACAAGAATAACATATATTTTGTTTCTAACTTTATCACTGAATATTTTGCACATGTATAACTTGATGTTATATTGAAAAAGTGCGTTTATAAATTTGGTAATCACTTGAGTTTTTTTCACTTTGTAGGTTTATCTTTGTTATATTGTTTACGGAACAGTTTTTTCAGAAACAGAGATTTTTTCTTTTGATTTTATTAACTCACTTTCACACACTTTCACACACTTTTACGATTGAGGACGTACCGGGGATCCACTAATTTTAAAGATCCCTTTACGCTGCCACCAAATGTTATATCGGCCCTCTTCATTCAGTTTTTAAAAAAAAGAAATGAAATAGAATTAAACATTTATTTAATTTTTATTGGATATAGAATTAAAATAAGATATAGAATTAAAATAAGAAATAGAATGATCTTTAGGCAGCCGTCACGGATGTAAGTTGAAAGAGGACTGATCTGATGCTGAGCCCTACTACTGTCTCTCGTGCCTATACTGCTGACATTGCAGCTCTAACCCAGTGGCTCAGCGTTACCACTTACTAAGTAGGGGTATAACAGCTCCCTTGGTCTTCATACACTCGAAGAACACAGCCAAAGGGATGGGTGATATTATAGGAGAAGGATAAGTCCTTTACACAAGCTAATTTTTAAAAGCGCGGCGCACTCACATATCACACGTTACCGCGGCTCACACCAGAAGGGAAAAGAAAAAGGAAGTACGTCATACGTCAAATCATTCCATAGACAAAACACAGACGTTTCAACGTACGCATACACCTAAATACGCTACAATATGTATAATGTAAAAAAAAAGCAGCCGAGTGCGAGTCGGACTCGCCCATAAGGGTTCCGTAACAGCAAGTAACATGGTTTATGTTTATGAAATTATTTTTTTATTTTTATATGAGTTAATTGAATGAAAGGTAAATCGTAAGGTTTACGATTTATGACGTATTAAAAAACTACTTATTAGATCTCGTTCAAGCCAATTTTCGATGGAAGTTTGCTTATCATATATTTTCTTTAGTTTTATTATTCTCTTATTTTAGAAGTTACAGGGGGGAGGGGACACTCATTATACCACTTTGGAAGTGCATCTCTCGCAAACTATTCAATTTAGAAAAAAATATATACGAAATTCGAAATCTCAATATTATTTTTGAAGACCAATCCATAGAACCCAACATAGGGTTAAATGAAAAAAAATCAGTTTCAGTTCTAAGTATGGGGAACCCTAAAATCTATTGTTTTTTTTTCTATTTTTATAAAAAAATCTTAATGGGGTTCACAGGTTACATCTACTTACTTAGTTTCAACAGTATAGTTCTTAGTTTCGGAAAAAGTGACTGTGACATGCGGAGGGACAGACAGACAGACTTTTTTGCCATTTTTCTACGGAACCCTATAAACACCAAACTCACTGTTTCTTCTCGGATCAGGATATATGCCAGTGTTATGCTTCTATATTAAATAAAGGATTTTGACATACTTAGGTAACATAAACTTAGGTTTGAAAAATAAAAAACAGTGTGTATTTGGATTTTATATTTATAATATTCTAATTAAAAATGTCAATAAAACAAATATTTAAGTAGTCAAACATCGGACGGAGATTAGTATCATACAATTAAACATAAACTAAATTAAAATATTGGTTTTGAGATAAAAAAAAAATATATCAGATAAAATAATATTACATATAAAATTTTATTTGTTTTCATACTCCAAAACATCTAAGACTTAAGCGAAAAAACATTTGCTTTGCAAACAAGTAAAAAGTTCCAACGATATATAATAACAATTATAAAATTCTTGTTTTACACAATTTTTACTTACACCTCTACAGCATTACAATAAGGTCTCAAACTAAACAAGGACCAGAATTTGGACGGATAAATAACTTAAGATGTAAAAGTATTTCATACTAAATTAAATTCCAAGGTTTGTCTATGCCTCATAGACAAAAAAATTATTAGTACACTAGTACATGAAAATTTTAGAGAAAATAAATAAATTATCATTAAAACTTTCCCAAAACAATACAATGACGTGAGACGGCAATGGACAAGGCACGCATTAAGGGCCAAGGCACAAATTTTAATTAAAAAATAAATATTTTACAAAAACAAAATTGTTCCCTCTAAAATAATTATAAACTAAATTAATGTGATGGTCTTGGAAAGAGCCTGGTGGGTTTCTCTTATAATATGAAAGTGTATTTACAATAATCTAATAACTAAGCTTTATTCCTTATCTATTGCATTCAATTTAAATTCTAATGCGACATTAAAAAAAAATACTTTAAGCATAATAATAGTAAATAACAATATTTTACTCGAAAACAATTGCATATAAAAAAAAAAATAACCTGATTTAAATGGTTCCCATGCCAAAAAATAATAACATCTTGCAAAGCAACGAAAATTAAATCGAATACACATACAGATAGGCACATTAATATTTACAATGCTATTTTATTATTATCATGTTAAAATAATTAATATTTAATTTAAAAGAAATTCCATTTTGCATAAAAATAAAACAGTCAATGAGAAAACATGTAGAAATATTTTTTTTTTCTTACAATAAACACTTTGTGCTCATAATAATGTATTATACACGTGTACTACGAATACATTAAGAACTATGTTCAAACAACATATACAATAAATGTGTGCTTTATTTAAACTAAACGTCTTAAACAAATCGGCTTTTTGTAATACGATATATAAAATCATTTTTTTTTTAAACTTCCCAGTCCGACAGTACCACTGTTAACTCGAGAGTTATATGACGTCACAAACATTTATGACACACTTTTAGGGATATAGTATTCTGTACATTACAATTAATTTAAGTTTTCCTATTATATCTATAGACAGAATATTTAAGTCAAATAAAATATATAACTATAACAATTCTAATATAATTAAAAAAAAAAAATGTCATAACTGATTTAAGTAGAAAGTCAGGTGATATAATAATATTACATACAAAAACTACATGTGTTGACATAACCTAAAAAATTTACTACTTAATAATTGGTTGAAATCAACTATTCATACAATATGTTTATTGCAAATATAATTTGAAGAAATCGACTTTTTGTAAACTTAAATGGAATAACTAGTTACTGCACAATTCTGTAATAAAGTAATTCATATAAAAGTAATGATTTATATTTTAAGTGTGTGAATGTCAGAAATATACGGAACCGTAAAGAATTAATGGCAAATACCACACTTACTATAACCGAGGTATAATATAATATGTTTAGCGTAAACCAATCACAGAAGGGGTAAAGATAAAAATAAACAACTTTGACATTTAGTTAGAAGATAACATTGGACGATTGGATTCGTGCAAAAATTGTCTTTTGAATACCAGCTTAAGTTGTTAGGGGAACATTTGAAGAAAAGTTAAACAACATACATATAAGTCAGTGGAACGGTGTTGAATAGTGTTGTATTATTGAACTGTATGTATTACTGTAACTGTATGTATGGAATATGTAAATCTTAATCTCTGCACTTTCTCTGATTGGAATAGGCAAAATTGTTTACCGCCTTTCTTAATTATTAAATACGAGGATGTCGTTTAATTAAGTTTTGATTATATTCTGTAGATAATCATTGATGATTATCATACGATAAAATAAGACAGTATTGTTCAACTTATCACTAGGGATACGATACGATACGATTTTTTTAATCGATTAATTTTATTGCGATTTTCAATTGAATCGATTCTAACGTACGACAGATCGAATCGTCCAAATCGTAACTTATATTAGAAACAAAATGTCACCTTATAAATTTATTTGAATAAGATAGGTACAGATTCTCAATGAAGCAAAATCGGTTACACAAAATGATTCGATTTTGATCGATTCAAGAGGACACAATCCGATCAGAGAACAGCGATACGAAAGTATACGATCCATTTTAATAAAAAAAAATTGATTTACATCATAACGTCGTGCATCCCTACTAATCACTTCAAACAATTTTGTTAAACTGAACTATATTACATCGGTGAGACTGATAATGGAATGATTTAGAAATTTAATTCAGATTTTATTTTATTGTTCTATAATTAGATTAGATTTATTAACGTAAACCACGTTGTACACAAACTTGTAAACGAAGGTGTATATAATTTGTATAAAAAAATATTATAAATTATTTTTAAATGTAGCATAAAGTGTTGAGCATGAGATAAATTATAATCAATTTAAGCAATATATTATTTAGGGATTCTCATTTGAATTGCAGATTCAGTTAAGATTCCCCTCCTCAGTTTAGTTTAATAACTAATGTAATGACTTGGCTCGAATATAAACGGCTGTAAAATCTAAACCAATGAACATTTTGTAATAAAACAAAATTATATCTTAGTTCTTACTTGGTAGGAGGGTTTTGTGTCAATGTTGAGTCAGCCAGTGTAAGTACAGTCACAAGGGTAATAACATCTTAGTTCCCAAGGTCGGTGGCGCATTGGCAATACAAGGAATGGTTTAATATTTCTTGCAGCGCTAATGTCAATGGGCGGTGGTGACCACTAATCGTCAAGTGGTTGGTAAAAGTGTAGTATTTTCAACATTTGTCTACACATTTAACATGAGCTGTGATTCTATTGTATATTTTGCATTTTTTTGCAAATTCAGTGTAATATCCTTATGTATATTTTTATTCTAACATCAATTTAAAATTAAATCAAAATATAAATAATACGAAATGTATGTAATGCAACTCACTTACATTTAAAATAATTATAAAAAATAATTATGTTCTTTGCGCAGAAACGCCTTCAGATATAATTGAATGAGATTCTATCTTTAATGACTTTATTGCTGAACAGAGATTATTGAATTTAATTTAAAATAGTAGGCCTTATCTAACATTTAAGCTTCTATCATATGTATACATACAAATATGGTCCACGAGCTATTAGAATGGGATGAAACTTTGTCAAAGTAGTGTAGTAGTTGAGTGAAGGAGGGTTAGCAAATAATAACTAAACAAATGACAACACCAAAGTAGGACGTGGTTATAGCAGATGTCTGTGTAATAATCTATGTATCTTAGATTATTTATATATCAAGACAACTACAAATTAACTAAAACAAACAACCCAACTTTTATTATTTTGGTGTGACATCTACGCTTGAAACTCACCAAAAGTGATACTACTTTACTAGTGTACTTATCGGCCAACTGTTGGATACTATTTTAATCGACGCATTCTCAGCCTCGACAGTCTATCCAAATATATAACACAGCTTGGGTAGTCTATCTAGGCATATAAATAATCAAAGAATTTCTCGTAATTGGCTTTAAAAAAGTTACTGTCATTGTTATGTCAATTTATTCGGCAACATATAAAAATCTCACGAGCGTTGAAGTAGAGTTTGCCGACGCTAACACTAGCGGCCTAGGTCGTATCCCATTCAGATCGTGTGCGTTGGTTGCCATAGTAAATTTTTGGTCAATTGGTTTGGCAATTGAAAACCATGTCATTTAAGTGGCAGATTAATTTGTAGCTATTTTCAGATCTTTTTTGTATATTAATAAATCTTCTTAATGAATTAACTTTTTCTTTACTTTATTGTTGTTATAAAATTGTCTTAGTTCAATATATGTATGTGTGTAAATGTGATTTCAGTAAATAGAATAAATTGTATAAAAATTTCTTATAATAATTATTTTAGGTTAGTTATTTTTCCTTATGAATAAAATTTTATTATCCTCAAGAGATAAATTATTTTCCTCATATATTTTGAATCAACGAAATGTAATTATTTAATTCCATCCAATATCATCAATGAATTGTGCTAATATAACTTAGATTCTATTAGATGAAAACACGCTGTATAATTAATATCTTTATACAGCTTGATTAATATCAACGAGTCCCTTTAAGCAGGTTATATAGTCGTCTTCTTGCACAGCAGATAAATATTAACAAAAATCAGTGCGTCTCTTTCACGCACAATGACATTGTATACACCTATCTCTTTCGCACATTACATATTACTCAAGCAGTAAAAAACGGTGTTTATATAGGACGGTGCTTTAAGTCTTAAAATATTTGTATAGAAATATACAGCGATAGTCCATTAAACTTCAGTGCTATGCGTTTGTATGCGTACCTTTTTCTGACTCCCGTTTCTGTTAAGTGGGGGTGAATTATTTGAGTACCCATGGTTCCATTTGCCCATACCCCCTGGCTCACCTTCTCGTGGCCTAGGCTTCTTCAACGATGATCGAAGAGGCGACCTCGTTATTGTACTGGCGTCAGATAGACCAGTTAACGTTGTCGCTGTTGTGTTCATAGACGCTACACTGCCATGACCATTTGTGCTGTACGGCTTCCCAGATGCATCTGTCATTGATATACCTGAAAATATTTTAAATGAAGTGTTAAATTATTTATAGACAGAAAGACAGACGAAGAGATGAGACATTTTATTATAATATATATTGAAATTATTTTAATATAGTTATGTCACGAGCTTCTTCAAAATCAGTTTTAGTGTTTTTTTTTTATGATATCTGTAGGCGGACGAGCAAATGGGCCACCTGATGATAAGTGGTCACCACTCATTTCGCTCGTCTGGGTGGTACCTACCCAGACGAGCTTGATATAGCTTGTGCGGTAATAAAATATTTAAAGATTTATATATTTACCTCTTCCTTCTTTAAACCCTGGATTATTTATCGTAGTGCTATCTTCTACCTCGCCCAGCGGATTCGTTGGGTCACCCCCAACTCGACGAGAAAACAGTGTGTCGTACAACGACATAATAAATAACGCTGAGTTTATTACTATGCTAACTATCTGAAAATTTATAGGAAAAAAATTGTCATTTAATTTTATGAAATATAATAAATTATCGTGCTGATATTATACTTAGACTTTTTATAAGATAAGTACTTATAAGAAATAAGTATTTGAATACAAAAATGTTCATTTATTTATAGAGTAAGTGCCGCTGTTACAGTGATACTTATTTAAGATTAATGGAATTTAATTTTTCTTTTTACAGTATTAAAGCATAAGCCTGTAATTGTCAGACTGCTAGTCTAAAAACTACTCTCCTCTTTTGAGGACTTTCTCCAATGCGAGCTGGTTGATCTTATGTCCTTTGTACCTGTTACACTGGCTCAGTCAGCCATGTGGCAAATATTTTAACACGATGTTTTCCTTCACTGCCGAACGATATATGATAAACACATATTTAGCACACGTATAATCTGTGGTGCTTGCCCGAGTTTGAAAGCGCAAACTTTGGTTAAGATTCACGTGTTTGAGTCCAGTGGACCAACTCAGCCGAATTACTTTCTGAATGAGAAATAAAACTGTACCAAGAATTATTATTGATAGTATTTAATTGGAAACCTACTATTGCATTAAAAAAAGGAAAATACATAATATATATATATATATATATAAATAAATATTTGTGAAAAAAATTGACTAATTATCGCTCCAAAAAACGTTCATCTAGCGAATGATGACCTTATAATAATAAACTATTAGTAATTTTCAATATTACAAGATAATTATACCTGTACATAGAAAGCTTCGCCTCTAACGAGATAAAATCCCCTGTCATCGCCCTGCACAGCGAACAGCCCAGCTGCTGCTATGGACAGTAACGCTAGAAAATAAAAAAGACAATTTAATATCAATATATTCTGAGTTCAATTTGATATACGTACTGTTATCACTTAACATTAATATATAAAATACTCAATTTACCAAAAAAGTAATAATAATATGAAAATTACGTAAGCATTAGTTCTTCGAAAAGTTTCGAGACTATTTCCAATTTCACTTAAAAATTTAAGGGTTTGGGTGTAAAATCATATTGAACGCCTCGATAAACATACTTAATTAATAATAATGAATCGATCGGATACTTAATGTATCGATGATACCCACGGAAACCATACAAGAGATAGTAGCCATCTGGTTAGACGATATAATAGTAGACGCAAACACAAGTGCACTACGTTTTCCCACTTTTATAATCCGATGGGGACAGAAATACGACAAGACCGGAAAGAGTTCAGGCGCTGGACGAACGGTTTTACTTGCAAACTGTATTGAAACTGCACATCCAGACTCCACAACTCATGCGAATATCGATGATAAATACATTACATTTTTCTGGCCCTGACGCAATATCTCCAGGACATCGGAGCAGTCAAATGTATAGCTTAAATGATAACTATTTTTTTGTTTAAAAGACACTTACTTGCTAGAAGTGCCAAAGCAAGCTTCGTCAGAACGAGATGCGTGTACTTGAAACCGACTTTCTCCTTCGAAGATATCATGGCCAGTTGCAGTACCGACAGTATGCAAAATACTCCCAAGACGGAAACACCGACCGACGCCACAACTCCTGATATATACACCGCCGCTGTGAACAAAGACATTTTTTAGAATCAGTCATCAAATACAGTTTTCGATTGGTAATATTTATATTTAACACATCAATAAGTACCAATAGCTTAAACGGATACTTCATTTGTTATGCATCAATGGCAAAATCTGTTCATGCTTCAAATATAGCCTTAAAAGATTGTATTATTTTTTAATGAATTTAGATTTACTTGTAAAAAATTAATAGCGACGTTCAATAATAATTAGAAAATATAAATTTTACGACTGATAATATAGAACTATTTTATTAAAAATAAGTAGTTTTGTAGATGATAGGCGGTCATAATCCCCAATGACTTTGACACGCTAAGAAATACCTATGTACCATTCTTTACAAAACCAATGAACATCCTTTGGAAATTAAGATGTTATGTCCCTTGTGCCTAATAGTTACACTGACTATATTTATAACATTAGTGTTAAGCGTTAGAATATATATGTACATTAGTATATATTAGGAAGTTTGTATACTAAACGATACTTGTGTACGAACGACTTTTGAAAAATATCATGTTAATAACTGTATCATAAAAGTATGTAATTAGATTAAAAACCACCTTCTCCCCAGGTCTAAAGTGATCCTTTCCAAGATGGTAAATTTTTTGACAAGCAAGTGTAACGTTTTATATAGTTCGAGATTGAATAAATATTTTCACTTTAATTTTATTATTTAACATAAACAGATTAAATATTATTATAGTATACCCTAAGTATTATTATTTTTAATAAAAAAAAAAATAAAAACCGGATGTTTCTCTGAACAGATAGAACTAGTGACTGATAGATTCTGAATAGCCTGACTCATTCGAACACAACTTTCCTCTTCTTACTCACAACTTTACAAATTATGCGACCGCGTATCCTGAGGAGTTACGTTCACGCATACGAAATGTGTTTGCATTGTATTGAGATATTCATTTCGAATTTTTGGAAAATGAATTCTATTGCTAGATTAGTTTTAGAAAAAATAAAATTGCCGATCGGTAATATGAAATATATAATGACTTGTAAATAAGACTTGTAAAGTAAAGCTGTACATCCCGATGTCTTCAGCAGTAGATACTGGATTGACCAGTGGTGCCATTACGTTTATAGCATAGCAACTGTTGATGAAACCAAATTAAATCAAATCAAAAAATATTAATCAGTATTATGGACCTATGCAGTAATATATATACTCCATAATACTGATTTATCGACTACAACATTTATTAATCCGCAACAAATATTTGATAGCAACAGTTGCTATGCTATTACCGTAAAAGCACCAAAGGCTACTTTTATATACATGTGTCAAAAATATATCAGTATCAGTGAAATTTAGAAGTTGAGATAGTCTGCAATCCCGTGCCACGCCAAACACGAAAAGCTTTTGGACCTACCAACGTTTTCCAGTCGATCGCCGTTTCATAGAATTAAGAGAATGCAAGTGCACCCGTGTCGCCTGCATATAAACTTGTGAATTAAAATATGCCCTGAGCTAAGTTAGGAATATATTTTTGGTATGGCAGTCTGTAGTACTTCTAAGTTTAATACTTTATATGTAATTATATATAAATATTAACTACAGAATAGTATTTAAATGCTTATTATTGAAACTAGTTAGTTTCAATTTAACACAAGGAGGAAGAAGGAACGTTTCACGCGTAACGGCTCGGAGCAGCTTAATCTTATAATTGTAACTTTAGTCAATAAACGCTAATAACAATTTGGACCAAAAGATTATAAGATTCACGCGATTAGCCGTACAATTTCACCAACTTCTATAAAGGCTAAGAGTTTTTTTACTATTTGACATCAATCCAAGTAGTAACATTCTAAATGTACCTATACCTTGTGACAAAATTATTTGCAATATCCTTTAAACGATTGTAGCTCTGTCCTTATCTAGTCCTATAATTGAAACATAGAAAAGAGTGGGATAGGCTATCTTTACGTTAATTTATTTGTAATTTGCAACATGTCAATTTTCCGTGAATATATATAATTTTGCATTTCCCAAGGCTCACGATATCTACTAATGTTTAGATTAATTTGTATGTGGTCATCGTGTCAACTTATGTTCTGTAATTAGCCGTGCCTTTAATGTTTTCAATTACGGAATATGCTATGTAATTAGTTAATTTATACTTTTACGTAATATTTATTTTAGGAATGTATTCCAAATACGAACTGATGTCCCAGCTGACGCTTTCGAGTTCATTTATTATGGCAGCGTCTTGGGTACAACCACAAGACAATATTTTGGACAGCGTCCCTTTTTCCTTGAGATATCTACCACAGAGTATCTTGTTTTCGACATTTTTCACAAAGAAATATTTAATTTCAAAAATACCAGAAAGTTAAACGCGCTGAACTTTCAGAGAGATGCTATTTATCATTTGAATTCATTATCACAGATCTCATCACCTCACACTAGCATCTCACCACGGTTTGAAAATGTATAATCCTCTAAATATTACATATTTCCAATACGTAATTTTAATCGTAAATGGATTTAAGAGTCCAAAGCATGAGGGGTGTAAACACAGAGATTGAACTCCTGTCTCCCACGGGAAGCTTCCTCTATTTTTGAGGAATGGGTTAGTCCGGAATTTTGAAGTAAGCTGAGATATACTGAGAATTTCTTGACCAAATGAAATAAAGCAGAATGATACGCTATATAATGAAACATGTATCATATGGGACAAGGTAGGTAGTTGACTAGCAATTTTTATATTAAATTATGCGTGGTAAGTTTACCTTGTTTATAATGGCGTCACGAAAAAACAACTCATCACGTAACAATGGTATGACATTGAAAAATTGCATTAAAGTAATTGTTTCTCAGATCTTCACATTGCACGTGAACCGATATTTATGTTCAGATGTTAAATATATAACTGAGATTTTATTTTCATCTCTAACATTTATTGGAAGGTTTGGGAGTAGGAGCGACTCGTACGCCATGACGGCAAACGGCATGACATCTCAAATCAAATCAAAATACTCTTTATTGTACACCAGTAAACATAAAGCTGAATCACATTTAAGAAAGATGCACAAGAGGCGGCCTTATCGCTAAACAGCGATCTCTTCCAGGCAACCTTAGGGTATAGGAAAGAAACAGATATAGAAAGAGTTTGGGGTGTACAAGGCAGATATAAACGTAATATATGAATACATTACAGTGAAATAATAATATATTTAAAATATAATAATGTACAGTACCTGGTAGCTAACAAGCATACATATATGTATGTATCTCATTAGATATAAATATAAATAAATATTGGACAACATCACATACATTACTCTGATCCCAATGTAAGTAGCTAAAGCACTTGTGTTATAGAAAATCAGAAGTAACGACGGTACCACATACACCCAGACCCAAGACAACATAGAAAATTAATGAACTTTTTCTAAATCGACTCGGCCGGGAATTGAACCCGGGACCTCAGAGTAGCGTTACCCATGAAAACCGGTGTACACACTACCCGACCATGGAGGTCGTCAAAGATATAAATTATATATATAATTAAACTAAAATTATCTCAAACAAAATACAATTGCACCTCATCACTCTTTCACATTTTTTGACATCTCTTCCGCGAAAACTGGCCCCGGGATTCAATTTCTTACTAACCGCATATATGTTAAATATAATGAAATATCGACTTCTATACCTGACATCGACGTATTACACGTACCAAATTTGTGCCTTTATAACAAAATTACCAGTCTTAAACCTTGTTATGTTATACATATTATCAGTGGATATAACTAAGTCTATGTTTTTCTTATTTAGTGTTAAATATGTATGTATTGTTAGTGTACCATTTTAAATAAACAAATACCTAAAAAAATGACGATCTCTCATGCCGTCTTCTACACCGCTTTCCGACCCCTTGTGTGTGCGTGGCGAGTTTATTATATAATTCGTTGCTATATACCTATAGTTAAAATATGGAAAATATATTTACTTTATGAACAAAATAAGTCTCGGAGACTATTACAAAAAAAAAAACAACCTACAAACTATCTGACATTTTTATTATAAGAGATGATTTTTCACGTCATTCGATTCAACTTCTAGAATGACCTTGTAATTAAGAACTTATCTTTACAAGATATCTAAGTTCAGCATTCAACACTTTGATATAAAACAGTAAGATGAAATTGCGGCACGTTTCAAACGGATGACTCATACTTGTCCATGACGTTTTGCAGTTATTTCAAGTAATTAAATATTCTATCAGTGTGATTAGGAAAATTATTATCTACGTAATTATAAATAATAATTTATATTAGCATAGTAATTATTTGGCGAAAACAATGAAATTCAACATTGATGATTCGATGATTCATTAAATTATACATTCAGATAAAATTATAATCTCATAAGAAAAACTATGTATTATATTATATAAACATGAAAAATAGAAAAATTAAAAAGTTATGACCGTCTAAAAACAATATAAGTACCTAAATATGTCTGATAACCAGTTGAAGCTTAGCCCATCCTTATATACATATGTACATATTCTGTTACTGAACTTTTCCAAAACCATTGGAATGTATATTTTAAATTGGACCCGATAGTTGGCACTGCGATGGGGAAGCGAATAAAATTCTCATTTCACTCCGACGAAGTCGGGACAGTTAGTTATCTTTATACAAATAGGTAAAGACAAAAACCTCAGCATCTTTTTCTCCTTTGTTCGTCAACCGATATTCTTTATTTTGTTTGGTAGCCACGGCATTTCGTGTTAGAGCAATAAAACACTTGAAAATAATATAAGAAGAATAAATCGAAATATACAATTTCTATTTTGTTTCCTTCAAACTATCCATAAATATTCAGTTAGTCTTATCATAGCATGATAGTTTTTAAGATGTGCTATCAAACCAGAGTTGAGTTTTTGTTTTCTGCCTATTTAAGCATGTTTTGATTATATAGTAACTACTAATTATCATAGAGGATATTCTGACCATAATATGTTTTTATAAGATTATATGTATTGATAATAGGAGAAATATTCTTGTTTTCTAAACAACCTTATGTTCGTTGAAACGAACGTACGAACGTTTAAATAACATAAAAAAACGATATAAAAAACCCAAATTTTAAGAAATGAAATAAATATTAAATATTAATTATTTCGTCACAATAAACAGAAGGAAAAGCGCCGAGAAATCCAAAAGGATAGTAAAATCCAATCGACATGACAATATCATTCCTTATAAGACAAACAATTCGCACCGAATCCCTAATCTGCGGAACACCTGTTGTTAGTTCAGTAGGTGTTACAATGCCTCGCGCGTTCCTCCGCACCCGACATATATGTCACGAGACAATAACGTGGCAGGGAATTGTATTTTAATGCGCTATCATAACTTTATTTTGACTGCCTCTTGGTCTGGAAGATAGCGTGTATGGACGCATACCTAGAGGTAAAAAGTTTGTCCGGAGTCTGAAGTTGGAAGTGATTATACTTCCATAACTCAAAAAGAATATAAAGCCGTTGGTCTTGCACCTGTGCTATTTCACGTAGGATTTGACGCCCTATCATGTCAAGAGAATTGTGGAACAGATATTGCAGTTATGTTTACGCACACACTTGCGAAATATAATATGTTCTGCGCTGTTGCTTAATGGAGTCTCCATTGAGAATGGCTGCCGTGGCTAAAATCAATCAGGTGGACATCATCATCATTTCAATTGTTCCTACACTATTTACGATACGGTATAAACGATTATTGTTCGAATTAAATTTTAAATCATCTTTCGAAATCAAAATGTATTTCAAATCAATTAATAAATGTTAGAAATATAATCATACGCTTATATTTTGATACTGATACAATTAAATACAGTTAAGAATGGTCAATTTTTTTATTTCTCGAGAAAATCAGTAAATACTCTTTTTCGTATTAGTGGTATCGTCTGTAAATGTTTCACATCTAGGCTGTATTCTCTGATTTTGGAAAAATATTCCATACATTAAAAATAATTCCAGTATAAGCAAAAATCGATTCGAAACGTTCCATGGTTAGATTTGATGTGAATAATTTACAAAAAAAAAACTAGTAGTCCGTTCCCAACGCTTAAAACATCTTTTAATAGCTTTACAACTTCGATATGTTGTTTAATTTCATGGTTTATCGGAGATTTTATACTGGTAAGATTTCACTTATTCAAACTACTCATCATTGACTCTATCATTTATATTTTCGTATAAACATACTAGTTGTCGCCCGCGGCTTCGCTCGAGTTTTAGGGGTCGGTTGTCATGTGTTAGGCAAAAAAAGTTCAAGTTTGCTTCAAATTTCGTCAAATTCGGTTCATTGGTTTGGCAGTGAAAGAGCGACATACAGAGTTACTTTCACATATATAATATTTGTATATAAAGATAGTCAGTTAACTTTCCTGCATAGTTCGTAACGTTATGTACTTTAAAAAACCTTACTCGAAATAATATTTTCTAACAAAGTTAAATTTTAAATAAAATTTTAGATCTTTAAGGTATCGTGCTCAAACAAATAAAAACACTCTTCCATCAGTCTGTTTATTGCGAAAAGTTACGCAACAACGGGAGCGGAGCAGTAAAATAACGCGCGTGAAGCTCGAAAAATTGAATATCGATATAAATGCGAAAGTAACTCTGTCTGTCTATTTAATGCTCTTTCATAGCCAAACCACTAAACCGAATTTGAAGAAATTCGGTATGAAGCTTGAACTCTAAGGAAAGAGATAGGCTTCTTTTTATGCCTACTACCTGACGACCACACTAAAATGCGAGCGAAGCTGCGGTAGAAAATTATTATGTCAAATCTGATGTCCTGTGTCCAAAACGTTGTTTTGAAAATATTGGTGTTCATGCAATGAGACGCCTTTTGTAAATTGTTTCCTGTATTCCTTGCTGTTATTTTATTGACGTAGAATACCGTATTTTAATATTTTATATTTGTACTGTTAGTAGGCCATCGACACAGCTACTGGTAAAATAAAACATGTCACCATCAAACAGTGTGAACGCTTGGGAATGCATAAACTGAGGATGCTTTGAAAACAATGAATGCATTACAAGACTAGATAGTTTAAACAATGACATTGTTCATGTATTACACCCACTTCGCTTAAAGCACTAACTCCTAATGCGGTTAGGGTTTATGACAGTTTCGAGTTGTAACCGGAGTATTGTTCAATGGTAGAACACTTACAAACAGCCGTTCCTTCTTTTTTTAAATACTTCTGTTTATTGAAAGTTCAGACAGTAACACTTTTTGGCGGAGTCCTGAAAATATCACAATGATACGCAGACACTTTACGTATCTCACTCGTGAGTATAAGCTCCTCGTTTCACTATCAATAGACCCGGCAAGAAACTCAGTAGTTACTTTTTTCCACCATTGAAATACAGAATATGTCAATAAAGTAAATAACTTTTATATATATCCTGCCTGGAAATCGACAAATACTATATCCACGCTTATGTATCAATAATATAATCTTGTTTTGGGTATTATGCCTTATTGACCAATGTTTTTTGACGGGAGACTTAATTTTTTTGAATAGACCAAGTTAAAAATAACTGTGGAATCCTAATTTACAAACGTCAAAAGTAACGTGTCACAGATGTACAAAAAAAAATGCTATATCATCAACCCAATACAATGGCGTAATGTATAGTGTAGTGTATAATAAACAGTTCGTTAGCAATCTACAATTCAAATCATTAAATATAGTGACAGTTGATCTTACAGTTTAAATGTAATGTGGGAATTGTATAGTATTATCTTAAAAGATTTTCTCATAGAAACTAAATACAACTGTGGACAGCAAGCTTGTATCGCATTTTATTTGCAGTTTTGCCATGTCAATTAGAAAGCGTCGGATCTATGTCGTTATGATTTTGCATTTTTTCGGTAAATCTAATTTAATATTAACGGAAAGTATAAACACGATCGTAAATTTAAATAGTTCGTTAGAGATCACAATCGTTTCTATTTTTATTTGATTAATACTTATATTTATGTTTGGATACTTTGAAAGTAGGTTTTTTTAGTTCCGTTAATAAAGTTGTCTTTAGAAGTTTAGTGCCAGTTTAAAAAACAATTCACATTTCTACTGAACTTATTGATGTTAAAATTTACGTAATGGTTTTATATAGTTATTTAAAAATAGAGAATGTATCTTAAGTTACAACTTCACACATTTAGGCTAACAGATTTGAATTTATTGCATACAAATGCAAATCAGTTGCCTACAGTAAACTATACAGGTGCGCAATCTCAATTCCATACTCTCATAATCTGATGATCTCCCTCTCTCCCCTCCCCCTTTCTCACACCCGAAAGAGTTTATACTAACCAACGGATTTACGTTCTTTTAGAGGCACCAAAATGTACGTTGCTACTGAGAATTTCTTGACATAAACCTCAATGACCTTATATTATAATCCCTCGACCTGAGTTTTGAACTAAGGACCACGGGACCTGTAATGATATTAGATACACGAGGCAGTCAAATCACGACACAGAAATATTTTAATAGTATTAAACAAAGTCACTATACTCGTGTGCCGTCAGTTCGTCCGATGATCATCCATGCATTTACAATAAAACCTGATCTTAAAACTCAATGCACAAAATTTTTCGGCATATTATATGTATTTTCTCCTAGACTTGACTGTGATTTTAAAATAATATTTTTTAATATATAATTAGTAATACGAATGTATTCGCTCGACCTGGATGAAGGGCTACGTACTTAAAATAAAAAGTTATATACATAATATATAGCCTCACCAAAGCTCTTTCAGTTTCTTGCCGGTTCTTTGCAGAATCGACTTTCCGGTGGTAGCTTTACATTTAATTCAATATTTTAACATGACGATGTGCCTATATGACCCTAATTGATTGAAGAATATTTATATTATATTTGATTTGCTTACAGATTCAAATCTAGGAAAGCACGACCATGCCCTTAGTTTATTATTGAACAATTAATTTCAAGTTTGTCGATAAAAGAAACATCACGAGGAAACCTGCACGTGTAAAATAATTGTAAGACAAGTGTACTGTACACAGCTCATGTCTAAAAAGATAATTAGAATTTATTTAAAATATACTGAGACATTATCATATTATATCATGTTAGATTGCAACCAGACATGGCAAGCTAATCATCGCGCTAAATAAGTTTAGCTAAGGGAGTAGTTATATTGGTTGTGGGAGCACTGAGCTCTGGAAAACATGTCTTAAGCGGAAACTACTATCAGTGAAATAACAATATTCACGTGTTCCTGAGCCAAAAATTTCCAGAGATCCAAGTGAATCCTAAGCCAGTGAATAGATTAATAATTGATGCAGTATTGAGCAGTGAAGAAAGACATCGTGAGAAACTTGCTAATGTCTTTTGGACCAATATTGAAGCAGCGTGGTGGAATAAACTCCAGCTCTATGAAGAAGAAGGCTTATGGCCATATTTATTTACATTCTTATGTCAAAAATAATCATTACTTTATTTATGTCTAGATAGATTGTCAAAGCTGAGAACGCGTCGAATAAAATAGTGGCCAGCTGTTAGCTACTAAGCATACGTACACTAGTAAAAGACTACAACTTTCGGCGAGCATCAGGCGTAGCTGTCACGCACACCAAGAAAAAAATTTGCTCGTTTGTTTTAGTTCAAATAATCACACTTAAGCCTGTTCAAAAGTCGGGGATTGAATAGTTGCAATGCAGTTTCTCTAAGAGACAAAATTTAAGTTACAGTAGGTTAGTGAACTTGAACTTTAAAAAGAAAATAAACGAAACAACTCACCACATTCCAAATTTAAAGTCAAGTGTAATTAGTTAACGCGTTAATTTATCAGTAACGTATGTTAAGCCCTCTAATCTGAATCACGTACGACTTACCCTAATGTGGACTAGCCTTTTCCTTAAGGGAAAGTCTATCACTTTCGCTGAAACAACCTGAGGGACAATTCTACCGGTTTTTTACCGGTAAAATTGTCACCGGTTCCCGAGTCTATTCCAAAACTTCTATCGTATGTGAATCATAACAGGGAGACAAATCTACTTATTTATTTTGCTCCCGATACTATTCCTATGAATCTTCTACCGAACCGAAACTATATTGATGTTAGTAGAATATGAAAACGGCTAAACGGCAACGAAAACATTTCGATTCGATTGCGATAAAGCGACAATTTGTTAACAGAATAGACCCCCTGTATGTAGCAAAAGATGCGCCTAGACTTTGCAATATCCACTTTTTGCTGTACATCTCAAGTATCGGAAGAGAAATTCCGAATGGACTGAATTTTAAACTAGTATAAGTGGTCGAGAATTAATCTAACGCGCTTAAAGATATCAATTTCCTGTGTGAAAGACCGGCGGAAAGTAGAAGCATTCTCGTTGGGATTAAATTGTTTAAAATATGTTGTAAATTTGTAATTAAAACTGCTAAAATATTATCTCGTCTCGAGGTCATGAGATTTGAACTCTCTTGTTCTTTTCGGCTAAATTCAGTACCTGAATATAATTCTCACGTAGATTATCATCTTAATTGTCAACTTTTTTTAACACAAACATTTCACTTATTCCACTTAATAAAGAAACCATAAAGTTAATTCAAAATGAATATTTTATTTTGTGTCTTAAAGTACGACAGATATATTTAAAGGAAATCCGTCGATCGAAGTTTATTAGTAGCTTTAATTAATTAAAAAGTCGTAAATATAATTTATGAATTGTCAATGGAAATTGTTTTATATACATTTCTTTTTTAAATAATTATATACTTCGTGTCTATATGTGTGCTATGTATTTTTATTTTTATTTTAAACAGTCAACATAGGCTAGACTCGATATAGGGGTTTTGTTTGCTGTTATTAAGTTGAATTAAATAACTATTTGTGATATCTTACTGTTGGTTAGATAACAAAAAATTTTTTTTCTTATTTTATGAGTTCTTGTTTCATTTATTTTTAATACCACCATGTAAAACAAATCTATATAAAATTTGAATTGTGTTTTCGACGAGGCCATTATTAATTCTATTAAAAACAAAAGCTTACCCTTAAGAATCTAAAAATGACTTAAAATAAGGCAGTTCCGTGACGTGCGAAATGTTAAAACACGTAAGTGTCAACTATGTTAAAGTGCTAATGAAAATGACCGAGTCACGCTTGTCATATTTTTAAGGCTAGCTCGTTTACAAACATAATATGTTAATATGACACATTATGTCATCGACCTATTTTACTAATATTCAAATATTATGTAATTAGCACATTCGTTAATTTAAGTAAGTTTTTATGTTTGTACCTATATGTATAACATTTTAACATAAATTATATTGTAATAATGCTTGTTATTCTGATAACAATAATATTTTTACATACCATCAAATTTAATTAGATATTTACGAGATCATATACTTTTATACAACAATTTATTTTTTTGTTAGTTTATATTTCAAAGTCATTATTGTCGATATAGTACAAGAAATATATAATTGTTCTCGTTGCGGCTTAATAAGCATGCTTGTTTTTACGATGTAAATAAATAGTTTACAACGTGCTCTAATATTGTGTACATTTGCTAGATAAATTATCGACCTAAGTATCATACATATTACGAAGTTCTTTCTAGCACATCTGATATATATATGTGTATTTTATTGTCTTTGAAAATGAATGTACATTGATATCATACACTAACCTCTGAAACCAAATAAACGTCAATCAAGGAAAGTATTACATAGACAAAAATAAGCGAATTACAATGGCGAAATTTTTTCTTCTACTCCATCAATAAGCTATGAAAACAGTACTCAAAAGGAAAACAAATTAGCAAAGATATCTTTACATATTCATTATTAGTTACTAACTTCTGCTCCTACTTATTGTATTCACTGTTGTCACCAATCAATTCTAGTTTATAGAAAGCAACTTCCCGCAGTTTTCATTTAAAAAGTAAACAATGCATGAATCTTCGTACAGCTAATTATTATTTAATGATTTATCGACGTGTCAACTCCACAGTACTGTGTGTATAAAACGACAAAATTGAATAGACAACAGCGTTCGCCTGCTGCAGCTAAATGAATACGATATTTCAATTTGCCGTTTGATGCGCTCCAATGCCGGATGTTTTGTGGAAATAATCAATATGAAAGAACAAAGGACTCTTGATAATGCAGCCAGTGAGACGTTTCCTTCCTCTATTTAATCCAAGGGATTATGTGACATTACATTTTACATTGTTATTTATGACCGTGATTTTTCGCAGTTCAATTGATTCAATGCTTTTTAGTTATTTCCTATAAAAAAATTGTCAATGATTTCAAAAGAATTAATCGATGCTTGTGAAAATTTATCTAACTTGAACTTTTTTTAAATATGTTAAATTTTATTAAAAATCCATTAAATTTCGACCAAATTTCAGATAATCAAATTCAAATAAGAGCACCATCGAGTCGTTAAAAAATAATAATTCATCTCAACAATCCGAACAGTCTCATTTATGGTTATAAGACAGATAACTAACACCCGATCGGATGTTTAGTTAAACACTGATGTATCTCTTTCTGCCATAATAGATTTTACATTAGAAAGAAGAAGACAAAACTTCGTATAACTAATCATCCCCTAAATAATATTTACAGGCAAAGTCGTTGATATTTATGGAGTTGAGCCAAGTGATGACGACGTTTCTTGAGGTCTTACTTAGTAAATCTTAAATAGTTTAAAAATTACACTACGATCGTTGATATATATAGATTGTCTATGAACGAGAGCAAGCCAGTGCTTACAAATATTACAGCAGACACGCTTTGTGAAATATTACATTGAAGAATATAACCATTTCAACATTTTCAACCGTAAATTATGACAGAGTGATGTTTGATCGCATAATAAATTGATCGTGAACGTCATGTGCGCAACACGTCAGATCTATAAGTTTAGAATATTGAGACTACGAATAGATTTATGAAGATATCTACAGGGCCATTGGAAATTTTCTACTCTATAACTATACTGGTTGCTCGGCGCGATTCAAACAAACATACTATTTTAAATATTTATTGCATCATTTCTATATTAAAATACGAATTCTATTATTCTGGTCTAAACATGGCATAGACTTATTGTTAGTTAATTTATTTTATATACTAAAGCTATTGTTATTTTATATATCTCCGACACAGTATTTTGTTTCAAATTAAATGAAGCTAAAGAAGTTACTGTTCGCTTTAAATATACCGTACCATAATATCAAACTCCGTCTAAGTACAAATATTATATACTTATTTAGTAGAAAACATACCGTTTTGTTCTATCGAAAGGAGAGATGAGAATTGATATGAGAAAATTTATTAAATAGACCC